>NC_092714.1:107640386-108840386 GCF_047496885.1 Scyliorhinus torazame | reverse complement strand
AACAAAATCACCCCCGCAGCAGCCCCCATGTGGTGATACCAGGTATTGCGGTACCTGAGAGGTGGATTACCATTGGCTGATGTACATAGCTCCGCCCTGAGATGTGGAATATAAGAACCGATGCCGTCCCAGCAGCCTTCACTTTCTGTATTGAAGCTGCTGGGGAATAGTTCTAGCAGATTAAAGCTTATTAGTTATGACTCACTTTGTCTTGAGAGTAATTAATTGCGCATCAATTTAATCTGCTACAACTTCAGTGAAGGGATGAATCTCCGCATCAAACCGGAGTGCCTTCAGCTCAGCCCCCATGCGAACAACTCTGCTGCTATCTTCAAACATTGGCTGGCGTGCTTTAAGGGCTACCTCGACACGGCCACCGACACCCCCACGGAAAGACAAAAAATGCACCTTCTATGCTCGTGGGTCAGCCCTGGGATCTACCCTCTGATCGAGGAGGCGGAGAATTATGCTGCAGTGATCGAGCTGCTAGAAGGACACTATATCCGCCCTGTGAACCAGGTCTACTCTCGTCACCTGCTGGCGACTAGGAGGCAAAGCCCCGAGGAAACGTTGGAAGACTTCTACTGGGCGCTGCTGGTGCTGGGCCGAAACTGTGGCTGCCCGCCAGTTTTGGGGAACGAGCACTCGGAACTTTTGATCAGGGATGCTTTCGTGGCAGGTATGACTTCCCCTGACATCCGCCGCAAGCTCCTAGAAATGGACACTCTTGGACTGACTGAGGCACGGGCCCTGGCGGGGTCCATGGACGTTGCGTATAAAAACGCACTGACTTTTGCTCCCGGACGCGCGGCGGCCCCCTGGGCTGCGTGGCACGCCTCTGTGGCAGCCCCTCAGACCTTCCCCCTGACCCCGCATGCCTGCGCTGCCCGGCCCGCACCGCCACCTGCAAAGGGTGCGGCAAGAAGGGCCACTATGTCCTGGTCTGCCAGGCCCGCGCCGTGGCCGCCGTCTCCAGCGACTATCGGCAGCCCCCCTTTCAGGCCCCGGCCCTCCAAAGCCCACCACCACCCCCCCTATCCTCAGGTCGCGTGCGATCTGCGGCCACGGCCATTTTGCCCGACGGCCACCACGCTGGACGGGTGGGCGCCGCCATTTTGTCCCTCGCCGCCGCCATAGATTATCATAGAATTTACAGTGTAGAAGGAGGCCATTCGGCCCATCAAGTCTGCACCGGCTCTTGGAAAGAGCACCCTTCCCAAGGTCAACACCTCCACCCTATCCCCATAACCCAGTAACCCCATCCAACACTAAGGGCAATTTTGGACACTTAGGGCAATTTATCATGGCCAATCCACCTAACCTGCACATCTTTGGACTGTGGGAGGAAACCGGAGCACCCGGAGGAAACCCACGCACACACGGGGAGGATATGTAGACTCCGCACAGACTGTGACCCAAGCCAGAATTGAACCTGGGACCCTGTTGCTGTGAAGCAATTGTGCTATCCACAATGCTACCGTGCTGCCCTTCTTTGTCCCCGGACTCCATGTGCGACCCATGGCTGACGCCATCTTGGATGGGGCCTCAGGCCCCCAACACAGCCGACTACACGCTGCCCGACCAGAACTCGAACTCTCCATTACTGCAACTGGACTCGGTGACTCTGGACCAGAGTCGGCTCCAGATGCTTGTGAAAGCTACAACGACAATCTCCATCAACGGCCACGTGACGTCGTGCTTGATCGACTCCGGGAGCACGGAGAGCTTTGTTCACCCTGACACGGTAAGGCGCTGTTCTCTTGTCACCCATCCCGTAAACCAGAGGATCTCCCTGGCCTCCGGGTCACACGCGGTGGAGATAAAGGGGTTCTGCCCAGTGAACCTCACTGTCCAAGGCCGGGAATTCCACAATTTCTGCCTGTACGTCCTGCCGCATCTCTGCGCAGCCACCCTCCTTGGGCTGGATTTCCAGTGCCATCTGCAAAGCCTGACCTTTAAATTTGGCGGCCCTCTACCCCCCCTTACTGTCTGCGGACCCGCGACCCTTAAGGTCGACCCGCTCTCCCTGTTTGCGAACCTCACCCCGGATTGTAAACCCGTCACCACCAGGAGCAGACGGTACAGTGCCCAGGACCGGACCTTCATCTGGTCAGAGGTCCAAAGGCTGCTGAGGGAAAGGGTCACCGAAGCGAGCAACAGCCACTGGAGGGCTCAAGTAGTGGTGGTAGAGACCGGGGAGAAACACAGGATGGTCATTGACTACAGCCAGACCGTCAACAGGTTTACGCAGTTGGATGCGTACCCTCTCCCCCGTATAGCCGACCTGGTGAACAGGATTGCGCAATACAAGGTTTTCTCCACGGTGGATCTCAAGTCTGCCTACCACCAGCTACCCCTCCGTCATGGTGACCGCCAGTACACTGCTTCGAAGCAGATGGGCGGCTCTATCACTTTTTAAGGGTTCCCTTCGGTGTCACGAACGGGGTCTCGGTCTTCCAACGAGAGATGGACCGAATGGTTGACCGGTACGGCTTACGCGCAACGTTCCCGTATCTTGATAACGTCACCATCTGCGGCCATGACCAGCAGTTCCATGACACCAATCTCCGAAAATTTCTCCAGACCGCGAATATCCTTAATCTGACTTACAATAAGGATAAATGCGTGTTTAGCGCCGACCGTCTAGCCATTCTGGGCTACGTAGTGCGAAGTGGAGTCATAGGCCCTGACCCTGAGCGCATGCACCCCCTCATGGAGTTCCCCCTCCGTCACTGCCCCAAGGCCCTAAAGCGCTGCCTCGGCTTCTTCAGCTATTATGCACAGTGGGTCCCCAATTACGCCGACAAGGCTCGACCCTGATCCAGTCCACAACCTTCCCCCTGTCGACGGAGGCCCGCCAGGCCTTCTGCCGCATTAAGGCAGACATTGCTAAAGCCACGATGTGCGCCATCGACGAGTCCCTCCCCTTCCAGGTCAAGAGCGATGCGTCCGACGTAGCTCTGGCGGCCACCCTCAACCAGGCGGGCAGGCCCGTGGCTTTCTTCTCCCGCACTCTCCATGCTTCCGAAATTCGCCACTCCGCGGTCGAAAAGGAGGCCCAGGCCATAGTAGAAGCTGTGCGACACTGGAGGCATTACCTGGCCGGCAGGAGATTCACTCTCCTCACGGACCAACGGTCGGTTGCTTTCATGTTCGATAATGCGCAGTGGGGCAAGATTAAGAACGACAAGATCTTGCGGTGGAGGATTGAACTCTCCACCTACAATTAGGAGATCTTGTACCGTCCCGGGAAGCTGAATGAGCCTCCTGATTCCCTGTCCCTCGGCACTTGTGCCACCGCACAAGTGGACCGCCTCCGATCCCTCCACGAGGACCTCTGCCACCCGGGGGTCACTCATCTGTCATTTTATCAAGACCCGCAACCTGCCCTACTCCATCGAGGAGGTCAGGTCCGTCACCAGGGACTGCCAAATCTGCGCGGAGTGCAAACCACACTTCTACCGACCAGAGAAAGCGCATCTGATAAAGGCTTCCCGTCCCTTTGAACGCCTCAGCATGGACTTCAAAGGCCCCCTCCCCTCCACCGACCGCAACACGTACTTCCTGAACGTGATTGACGGTACTCCCAGTTCCCATTCGCCATCCCCTGCCCAGACATGACCACAACCACCGTCATCAAGGCCCTGCAGGGTATCTTTACACTGTTCTGTTTCCCCGCGTACATTCACAGTGATAGGGGGTCCTCCTTTATGAGTGACGAACTGCGCCAATTCCTGCTCAGCAAAGGCATCGCCTCGACCATGACGACCAGTTACAACCCCCGGGGAAACGGGCAGGTAGAGAGGGAGAACGGAACGGTCTGGAAGACCGTCCTGCTGGCTCTGCGATCCAGGAATCTCACAGTCTCCCGCTGGCAGGAAGTCCCCCTCCATTCCATCCGGTCGCTGCTCTGTACAACCACAAATCAGACACCTCATGAACGTCTCCTTGTTTTCCCCAGGAAGTCCTCCTCCGGGACCTCATTCCCAACCTGGCTAGTGACACCCGGACCCATCCTGCTTCGGAAACATGTGAGGGCGCACAAGTGGGACCCGTTGGTCGAGAGGGTCCACCTGCTGCATGCCAACCCCCAGTACGCCTGTGTAGCGTTCACGGACGGCCGCCAAGACACGGTCTCACTTCGGGACCTGGCGCCCGCAGGAGCCCCCACGTGCCCCCGCACCAGTGCCCCCACCCCCACCCTCCCCGCAACACCTGACCGGAGGGTCAGTACTCCCACCGCCCCCTACAGGCGCCCCCCCCCCCCGTCCTGCCCACTCTCCGCCTCAACAGCGCCGCCTAGGGGTGACGAAGCTGCCTGGGAGGACGACACCACGTTCCCGGAATCACAACCGCCGGGACCCCCATCAGGATCACCACCGAAGCCCAGATGCTCCAGAAGGACGACCAGGCCACCCGATCGACTGATTCCTGCACCATGAACACATTGCTATTACCCTCGACATCACGGCACCTCAATACCTGGTCCTCCCATGCGAAAGGCGTCATTAACGCTGGCCATCACCCCGCCGGGCTCTTTTTTTAACAGGGGGTGAATGTGGTGATACCAGGTATTGCGGTACCTGAGAGGTGGATGACCATTGGCTAGACCCAGGAGTCTACAATTGGCTGATGTACATAGCTCTGCCCTGAGAGGCGGAGTATAAGAACCGATGCTGTCCCAGCAGCCTTCACTTTCTGTATTGAAGCTGCTGGGGAATAGTTCTAGCAGATTAAAGCCTATTAGTTATGACTCACCTTGTCTTGAGAGTAATTGTTTGTGCATCACCCCACTGTAGCCACAAGTCCCGAGACCATGCTCAAGCAGGGACTCAATTCCCGATTCTTTACGGTTTTGGATGTCAGTAATGGATTCTAGTCCATTCCATTGGCAAAGGCATGCCAGTACAAATTTGCCTTCACTTTTAAAAATCAGCAGTACACATGTACATGCCTGCCACAAGGATTCCACAACTCCCCCCTCCATTTTCCACCGACAGTTGGCAAATGGTTCAGCCAAATTCTCTCGCCCCAAATGTCTGGTCCAGTACGTAGATGACCTACTACTGCAGACAGACGCCAAGGAAGAGCATATCGAGCTTCTGTCCGAACTCCTGGAACTCTTACACTCAATTGGTTGTAAAGTTAACCCCAATAAGGTCCAGATTTTGGAAGACAAGGTGATATATTTGGGAACAATTATCACGCACGGTAAACGCGAGATCGAGCATAAAAGGATTGACTCGATTGCTAAATTGCCCCTTCCTCAGAATGTTTCAGCCCTCCGGTCGTTTTTAGGACTGGTTGGCTACTGCCGAAACCACATTGATGGTTGAATCCGACCAAGGTTCCCATTTTACGGGACGTGTCATGAAGAACATCCTCACGATATTTGGCATTACCCAAAAAGTCCACATAGCATACCACCCACAGTCGAGTGGTATCGTGGAGCGCATGAACCGGACCCTAAAATCCACCCTCAGCAAAATGGTCCAGCGAAACAACACCACTTGGGACTCAGTCCTCCCTTTTGCGCTGATGTTTTTGTGTAATACAGTTTCAACTTCTACAGGCTACACCCCACACACCCTCATGACCGGACGTCCCATGAAAGGCACAGAATTTTTATTAGGTTTAGACTTGAGCCGTCCCGAAGTGACGGCCCTCACACACGAGAACGCAGTCAAACAATTGGTAGAGAATGTTAAAACGGCTCAGCTAGCAGACGCAGTGAAATTGGGCACACAAAAGAAACAGAGCATGGCTTGTTTCGATAAGACAGTGCATGCAACTGAGTTCAGTGTAGGACAGCAAGTCATGCTCTCCGTATACAACCCCAGCACATTCCTGTCACCAAAGTACTCGGGTCCGTACTCCATTGCGGACAAAGTAAGCCCTTCCGTCTACAAGATAAAGTATCCCAACGGAAAGACTGCGTGGTTCCATATCAACCAGCTGATGGCATATGGAACACAGTCTAACCACGCACACCACGTCATGCTCGACGCAGCACACCATACCCCGCCCACAGTCAACGTAACCGTACCATCCCCCAACACGTCCAGCCCAGCCACGGACTCAACCTCGACTCCACCCCCTAAATATACACTCCGCCCCAGAACGCCCACAGACTGCAGCAGCAGAGACATCGACTGTGACTCGGACGATAGCCACAGCACGCCTCCCTACTATCCCCATGCAACAGGACCCACACCCAGCACATCTGACCACGATGCAAGTGATCCCTTCATGATCACTTTCCTAAACAAACCCCACCACCGACCCACAATGACGACCCCGATTCCGTCCCCACACAACTAGACACCACCTATTGGCACAGAGACAATTTGTACAGACTCGTCCGGAATGACGAGAGCGATCCAAAATCATACCAAGCAGCCCTATCAGCCCTGATACATTCAAGAGTTTGGCATCCTGGAGAAGATGACGACCTTGAGTCTGACTCCCAAAACGAGAACCCCTTTGCGACCCTGTTCGCAACCGATAACTGAGGTGTCCAGATGATGTTTTAAAAGGAACCGCTTGGGAGCGGCATGTTTTATGTTGTTTGTAGTCTTTTGTTAAATGTTGTATGTCAAACCGGAAAAAAAAGATTTTCCACGACCCCACGGGGGTCCCGGCGGTTGTGATTCCGGGAACGTGGTGTCGTCCTCCCAGGCAGCTTCGTCAAAACCTCTGAGGACTTGCCCACAGAGACTTGCTATTGGCCAGACGCTAGTTCAGAGGAACCAGTTTGTCTGCAGAGACTTGTTACGGTCACAGACGCCAGTTCAGCGGAACTCGTCTGTCGACGGAAACCCAGACCCCCGTTCGTAACTGCCCTTCTGGTTCGAAGGTAGAACCAATACGGCAACCCCCCCATGATGACTACATTTCTTGCCCGTTCTTGTCGGTTGCTCAGGCAGTGGAGAAACAGCTTGGGACCCGCCCTGCCTGGGAACCCCACTCTGGTCAGCTATGCTCAGGTAGGGGAAACACGGCATTGGTCGCCGTCCTACCCGGGGACTCCATCCAACTCTTACCCGTCACGGCCCATACACACCTCATTTCGGAAAGTTTTAGTTCAAAAAGTTTTGTTTTGTTTCAGGTAACCCTTAGGTTGCCAACCATATGCTATTTACATCCTCAAACATTTGGATGGTAAATCGCACAGTCTGCGAGACGGCTCCCACTGGTTCATTGTTTGTACGTGTGTCTTGTCCTGAAATTCGGTTTTTGAAAAAAAAAATGAGGGAGTCACACATAGTGACCAATTATAAAGGGAGTAATTGGCACTAAAGGACAGACAGGCTATCAGACGAGATGTTAAACCAAGATAGTAACAGACACTATGCTTGATCACACAGAACTCCAGAAGCTCCAGGACCCGAGAAGAGAAGAGAAGAGAAGAGAAGTGAAAGAAGAAGAACCATGAGGACATCCTCCGCGTGGTTCATCGTTATAGTGGACATTTGGTTGCGCGCGAATGCGAACCCCATGACCTCGAGCCTACCCAGCCGTTAATGATTCACTTCCCCACAGTACCCAGAGCCCAGTCACAAGCGACACTACACCATCTTGGTGTGCCAGGTTTATAACCTGGTACTCCCTGTCCTACTTGATAGAATTCCTATTGGTATTGGCGATACTCTGCTGCATCGTGCAGACTATGTGTCTGAGAAAATGGAGAAGGAGAGCCTACCGCGCTCGCACCCCGGTATATAGGATCAGATCCCCTATTTTTGAATACGACCAGAACCCCGACCCCCGCGATCTATAATAAAGAGCATTCGTTTGCGTTTTTGTTGTAAATAAAGAAATGTTCATGAGCAATTGTACGAACCTGAGCTTGACTGCCAAGCCAGGAAAAATGTGTATAAACTGCTATGATTTTGTTTGTATGGTTGAGGAAGTTAGAGTGATGAAATGTTTAAGTGAGTGTAGTGTATTGAGGATAGTTAGAGGTTTCCATTTTCTTGTTTTGTAATGCATGTCCCTGTTTGACATAGCGCCCCTTAGAATTGTCAGTTAAAATTTTTTTGCATAGTTACGGTCAGTGTAGAGGCCATGAAAGACGTGCTCACCGGGTCTGGGAATGAAAACAACACAGTTATGTGATCCTTCACGCTTTGCGTTAGGATCACAAGGAGGGTGTGTAGCCACCTAAATTGGCCAACTCCCGATTTAAAATGGCAAACGGCAAAGGCTGATGGGAAAGCCAGCCAACACAGGCCGAAACCAGCAGGTGCAGGTTTGCTGTGTATTTAACTCTGCAAAAGCCCAGACAGCATCGATACCAGCGACCATCAGCATAACAATGTAGCAGCGATCTACATACTGATGAGCAATCCCCGGGAACAATAGCAACATTTGGGACACACAAAACTAAGCCAGACTTCCCGGCGCCAGCAGTGGCCAACACAAAAGAGGTTAACAAACACCTCAAGACCGCCCATCGATCAGGGAACCGCTCCAGTATTGGAGAAATCGAACCAAGCGATTGGAACAAAGTCCAATCACCTAGAACCAGGTACAGGGTCTGCCCCGAAAGGCTGGAAGCCCCTGGGGACTATAAGAGTTAAGCCCCAAGTTGAAATCGCTCTCTTCGTCCTGCCCGGGTCACCCAGCAACACGAACCAACCTTGACCATCACTGGTGCAGTGAGCACCAAAAGAAGTAATGCTCGCTACGAGATAGGCGCTCCGAGCTACCAATCCGTACCAACTTCGAATCCCGCAGACTCAGAACACGAACGAAAGGCCATTTGTTCCCCCGATCTGGTTTGCCAGTCCGAAGTTAAGTACAGGCCTGTTAGTTGTAGAAGTAGCTTAGACGTAGAATTTGTGCATGAGTAGCGATTACTGTGTATAATAAATGTGCTTTGATTTGAATCTTACTAATCGGTGTATTGAGTTATTGATCATTACTTGGACTTGAACCTCGTGGCGGTATCATAAAGATACCTGGCGACTCGAGAGCAAAGGTAATAAAACAGAGCAATTGAACCAACCGGAAAGTTAGCAACAGTTAATTCTTCCTCCTCTTTCGCCAGACTCAGCCTAATACAGTTCAAGGTTACTGACAGAGCGCATATGACAGGGGCGAGGTTGAGTAGGTTCTTTGGAGTGGAGGACAGATGTGGGAGGTGCTCGGGGAGCCCGGCAAATCACATCCATATGTTCTGGTCGTGCCCGGCACTGGATGGGTTTTGGAGGGGTTTTGCGAGGACTATGTCCAAGGTGGTGAATGCCCGGGTCAAGCCGAGCTGGGGATTGGCATTATTTGGGGTATCAGACGAGCCGGGAGTGCAGGAGGCGAAAGAGGCTGGTATTCTGGCCTTTGCGTCCCTGGTAGCCCGGCGGAGGATTTTACTACTATGGAAGGATGCGAAGCCCACTAGTGTGGAAGCTTGGATCAATGACATGGCAGGGTTAATCAAGCTGGAGAGGATAAAGTTTGCCTTGCGAGGGTCTGTGCAGGGGTTCCTCAGGCGGTGGCAACCGTTCCTAGACTATCTCGCGGAGCGTTAGGAGGAGGTCAGCAGCAGCAGCTCGGGGGGGTGGGTTCTCTTGGGCTGGTGTTTGGGTTAAGGTGGTTTTTTTCCCCTATTTGTGCTTTTTACTGTTATATGGGGGGTTACTGTATATGGGGGATAGCCAATGTATAATTTCTACTTGTGTTCTTGTTGCTTTCTTGTTGGGGGGGGGGGGGGTTTGTTGAAAATTTGTTGAAAAACTTGAATAAATATATATATTTTTTTAAAAGGTCTGGTCAAGGGGGTCAGGGGAGTAGTCGGATAGTGGGGGCTAATCAGGTTAGATGAGGCTGGGTTGTCGGGAATCAGGGGTCAGGTCTGCTAGGGGCTAGTCAGGTCGGGTTGATGGGGCTTTCAAAGGTTAGTCAGGGGTGTCAGTTGCACAGTTACTCAGGAGTTAGACATGTCCTGGATAGCTATTAAAGTAAATACCACAAAACTGTCTAAAGTCACTGACTCTAACTCAGTCGGAGACTTTTTGGGAGGGCCCCAATGTGCAGGAAAGTTTCCATTGGAAATTCAAACTCCCCAGGCAATTTCTGCAGAGTCATTGTGTTGACACTTCCACAGGGTGCCAAAGTGCATCTTGTGCTACGTCCAGTCTCTGATAATCCGCAGACTGTAAGATCTGGGCCTATGTACTGAGCTTGGTTGCACACCAATTTCAGGTTGATGGAATGGTATTCCTTGCAGTTCCTATACTTGTCCCGTTAACAAGGGGGCCAGCAGATTCACATGTGTTCAATCGATGGCTCCCTGCAACATTGAGAATACCGATATCCTGAGAAAATCACATTCCCTTTTGACTTGCTTCCCCTTGTTTAGAGAGAACACAATGTAATTGCCTGTCTTCACATATAGGGACTTTGTCATCTTTCGAACACAGAGATGGAGGGTGTACTGGGAAATATTCGATATGTCACCTGCACCTGCCTGTACGTTGCACAGACTTTTTGTGGAAATATGATCTGTACAGCCACTGGCAGCATTGCCCTTGTGTTGGTGTGAGGCTGTAGGTTCACTTGAAACAGGTTACACAGTTCTATTGGTACTCAGTTCAAGTTAACTACACTACTAAACTCTGACAGAGACAAACTTTGGAATTATGTGCTTTTTTTACTCGGGTTCAGGTCATTTGTATATTTAAAAAAGAGCAGTGCTTCCAACACCATTCCCTGTAGGATACAATGCAAACCCCCCTCTGGTGTGGAAAACAACTGTCACCACTATTCTCAGCTCCTAAGCCAATTTTGAATGGAATCTTGTAAAGATGTTGGGTGTCTAGCCTGCAAGCAGGAGAGCCTACGAAAAGCCCATATTGTCTCATTTGGTGAAGACCCACCAAAACATAAGTCACTCAGGCACTTGAGAGGCCAGCAACACACCTTTCTCTGGCATCAGGACACCAGGGGTGGGGGTCCTGTCCACCGAGGGCAGCATGGTGTCACAATGGTTAGCACTGCTGCCTCTCAGCGCCAGGGACCTGCATTCAATTCCAGCCTTGGGTGACTGTCTATGTGGAATTGCACATTCTCCCTGTGTATATGTGGGTTTCCTCTGGGTGCTCTGGTTTCCTCCCACAGTCCAAAGATGTGCAGGTTGGATTGGGCATGCTAAATTGCCCTTTAGTGTCCAAAGATTAGACAGGGTTACAGGGATAGGGTGGTGATGTCAGCCTAGGTAGGGTGCTGTTTTGGATGGTCAGTGCAGACTCGATGGGCCGATTGGCGTCCTTCTGCAGTATAGGAATTCTATGTAACCCCACTGTACATCTTCCCCCGTCCATAAATAACCATTTACCGCTACTCTATTCTTCCTGTCACTCTGCCAATTTTGTATCCATGCCAGTACTATCCCTTTTATTTTGTGGGCTCTAACTTACCTAACTTACATTACACTGATTAACCCCCTCTGTTACTTAATCAAAAATATCAAGTGAGTTTGTTAAACCTGATTTAACAAATCTATGCTGGCTTTCATGAATTAGTCCACATTTATTCAAATGACTGTTAATTTTGTGTTGAACAAACAGTTCTGAATGCTTTCCCACAACCATGATAAAACTGATTATCTTGTAGTTGCTGAGATTCTTACACCCTTTCTTGAACAAGGGTATAATATTTGCAGATCTCCAGTCATCTGGCACCATGTTGGTATCTAAGGAGCATTGGAAGATTATGGTCAGTGTTTCCATGATTTCCCATTTTATTCCCTTTAGTATCATTGGATGCACATCATGGTGATCCTGGTGACTTATTAACCTTAAGTATCACCAGCCTTTCTAATAACTCTTTATCATTCTTGTTTCTCAACTAGCTCCTTTTTCACTATGACTTGGGTAGCATCTTCTTCCTTGATAAAGGCAGATAAAAGTACTCATTTAGTAATAAAAGCAAGTAGTCAAAATCTGTAAAGAGAAGTTATATATTAGGATAACATCTGCTGTTCTCTAGTTTCCCACCATCTCCTCTTGCACTTCTATAATACCTAGCTTATTTGGTCGACACTATTCCACTGAACATCCAACACCTAAGTTCCCCACCTTGCCCCATATCACATCACTTGCCACTCTATCTTTACACCAGCACCATCTTCGCCAGACCTGCATCAATCACACCTTACAATAAATACCAGCGAGTTGATTTCTTGGCATGTGTGGGGCAGGTGACATCATTAGACTAGAGTAGGCATTTGACAAAAAAAACAATAGATTTGTCAGCAAAATTAAAGCCTTTGGGATTAAAGGAATGTATGGATAGAAAAACTGGAATTTTATGTCCTCTCTAGCGTTACAGGGAGTCAGGATGGCATTTAATTGGATGGAAAGGTGGTGAAAAAGTACCCTGCCACCTCCACACCTATTAATTCCAGGGCAGGGAAGACCCATCATCAGCCTTCCCGCGCTGCTGCAAATGGACAATTAATGACCACTTAAGGACCTCATCCGGTCGTAATGCAGCATGCATGACAAGTAAACCTATGCAGGCTGCTTGTCTCTTGCAGGTGGGGGGGAAATCCCTCCTTCAAAGGACTTGGTTCCTGATCAAGGGACCGAGCATTGGGAAGGGCGAGGGCTCGCTGAGCCCCTGTACACCCATTTACCTCATGATCCCCACCCTGTGAAACCATTCCTGCGATTGCTTACCTTTGGCCTAGGTTGTGTTGCAATCCTGGCTGTTTCTGTCAGCAGCCACCACCTCCCTCGTGACACTGCTGAGTAAACTCAGTAGTACAAGGATTCCCCAGAGGTCAGTGTTAGGATCCCTGCTTTCTTGATACATATTAATGACCTGGACTTGAATGCACATGAAATAAATTTTAAAATTTATGGACTGGTAGCGATAAACTTCACAAGGACAGGTTTATATAGGCAGACAAGTGGCATCTAAAATTTAACAAAGAAGTGTGAAGTGTGAACTAGGGGCAGCACGGTAGCATTGTGGATAGCACAATTGCTTCACAGCTCCAGGGTCCCAGGTTCGATTCCGGCTTGGGTCACTGTCTGTGCGGAGTCTGCACATCCTCCCCGTGTGTGCGTGGGTTTCCTCCGGGTGCTCCGGTTTCCTCCCAGTCCAAAGATGTGCAGGTTAGGTGGATTGGCCATGATAAATTGCCCTTAGTGTCCAAAATTGCCCTTAGTGTTGGGTGGGGTTACTGGGTTGTGGGGATGGGGTGGAGGTGTTGGCCTTGGGTCGGGTGCTCTTTCCAAGAGCCGGTGCAGACTCGATGGGCCAAATGGCCTCCTTCTGCACTGTAAATTCTATGAAGTGATTCATTTTGGTAGAAAGAATGAGGTAACAATAATAGGTATAATTCTAAAAGGAGTTTACCAGCAAAGGGACCTGGGGGTATATGAACGCAAGTCGTTGATAGTAGTGGTGCAGGTTGGAAAAAAAGTTAATAAAGCACACGGAATCTTGGGCTGGTTTGGTCTCAACGAGACTATTGTTTCCAGTTCTGGGTGTCAGAAGTTAGGAAAGATGTGTAAGCATTAAAGGTGCAGGAAAGACACACGAGAATGGCTCCAGTGATGAGGAGCTTCAGCTGCACAGATGGATTGGAAGTGTTGGGACGGTCATCCTTGGAGAAGATTATGAGGAGATTTGACAAATGTTCAAAATCATGACAAGTCTGGACAGAGTAGTTAGGGAGAAATGCATCTGTTATGTTGGCAAAAGGATCGAGAACCTATTTAAGGTGATTGGCAAAAATGCAACAGCAGCAAGAGAAATAGCGTAGGATTTGGAATGTCCTGCCTGAATCTGGTGGAGGCAGATTCAACTGTGGCTTTTAAAAGAAAATTGACCATTATCTGGAGAAATCCTTTGTACGGCTGTAGAAAAAAAACGGGACGTGGGACTTGGGGGAGTTGGCGTTGCAGACAGTCGGCACAGATGGATCGAAAGGGCTCCTGCACGGTTTTACAATAGTTTCTTTTTATTATTTCCCATTTTCATTGCCTTTGCTTTGACTTGTGCTCTTTTTAACAGTTGTCCACGCCGGACTATCTTCGCTCAACAATATATGATTCCAGTTGCCTACAGAGCGCTACACTTTAACAACTTAATGGGATCTCAGCAATTGGAACTGAAATAGAAACTTCGGTCAGGCATTAAACTGCGCGTGCGTGCCGACAGGAGCGCTGCAATGCGGCTGCGCAGCAAGTTCACTGGCATCTCCTGACCGTTATACGCAGAGACGAAATCGACACATTATGGAGGTTACGAAGGCCATTAGCGTCCTGAAGGGCCCTGGTTCCGCAACTGGAACAATTAGTTTGAAAGCAGGAGTGAGTGATATTTATTTCAAACCTGATCCAATAATAACTTTGGTTTTCGAGGCCAGGTGACGGTTGGATGAAGCAAGCACGTGCTCTGTTTTTGAATGAAGCGCCTGTTGATGGCGCAACAAATGTCAATTTTTCATCAATAAATCCGCGTGTCCGGCTGTCAATAAAAATACTGATTTTCCTCCTGGGTCCGCTCCTTGAGTAAATGGCGCCGAATGTTGACCGCGAACAAACAGCAAATCATTGCACCACATGCTGCCCCAATGTGTGCGGGAGCGGAGCGCTGACTGAATGCGGTGGCACCAAATTCCCCCCCCCCCCCCCCCCGGTCTGGAATAGGGCACTTTCCATCGAGACAGAAAAGTGGGGCGCTGGGGTGAGTGAAGGAAACCATTCAAAAGTTTTGAAGTGCCTGGTATCGGGGATGGTGGCAGCGTTGTGTGTGTACTTTATTCATTCATGGGAGGTGGGTGTTGCTGACTGGGACAGCATTTATTCTCCATCCCTAATTGCCTTTCAACTGAGTGACTTGCTAGGCCATAAAGAGTGCGCTGCCATGCTTGTGTGCATGTGTTTGGAGTGTGTGTGGGTCTGGTGTGTATGTGGGTCGGTTTGGCATGAGTGGGTCTGCTTTTTTTTTGGGGGGGGGGGGGGGGGGGTTGGTGTATATGTGTACTTGCCTGAGTGTCCTTTTGGACTGTGTTTACATGCCCACGTGTCCGTTTGGAGTGTGTGTGATGCAACTTTTTAAAATGCTGTTAAGCCACTGCTGGAGTACTGTGCAGTTCTGGTTGTCACACTATAGGAAGTGATTGCATTAAAAAGAGTGCGTGCAGAGGACATTCACCAGGATGTTGCCTGGGCTAGAGAGTTTCAACTCTCCAGAGAGATGGGTTGTTTTCCTTGGAGCAGAGAAGGCTAAGGGGGACTTAAGTGAGGTGTATAATATTGTGAGGGGCACAGATAGCCTGGATAGGAAGGAACTTTTAGCCTTAACAGAGGGGAAATAACTAGAGGGGCATAGATTTAAGGTAAGGGGCAGGAGGGTTATAGCGGATGTGAGGAATAGCATTTTCACCCTGAGGGTGGTTGGAATCTGGAATTCATTGCATGAAAGGGTGGTAGAGGTGTGAACCCTCAACATTTAAGAAGTATTTAGATGAGCATTTGAAATGACATCGCATGCAAGGTCATGGGTCAACACGGACATGATGGCTAGCGTGGACACGATGGCATCCTCTCTTTCCATACTGTAACAATTCTATGACTGTGTTCATTTGGAGCGTGTGTATCTGTGCAGAGTGGGTGTGAGCCTGCCTGTTTTAGAAGTTTCTAAGTAAGGTCGGCACAGTAGTTAGCACTGCTGCCTCACGGTGCCGAGGATCTGGGTTCGGTTCTGGCTCCCGGTCACTGACCGTGTGGAGTTTGTACATTCTCCCCATGTCTGCGTGGATCTCATCCCCACAACCCAAAGACCTGCAGGGTATGTGGATTGGCCACTCTAAATTGCCCCTTAATTGGTGATGGGATAATTGGGTACTCTAAATTTATTTTTAAAATTCTAAGTTTGTAAATTTTATTTTCGTTTTGCCAGCATGTCTGTAGTCATTTTGATGGGATTGTTACAATTATCTTTGCTGAAATAGAACATAGAACATGCAGTGTTCAGCCCATGGAGTCTGCACCGACCCACTTAAGCCCTCACTTCCACCCTATCTCCAACACCCCATCTAACCTTTTTGGTCATTAAGGGCAATTTATAATGGCCAATCCACCTAACCTGCACGTCTTTGGACTGGGAGGAAACCGGAGCACCTGGAGGAAACCCACGCAGACACTGGGAGAACGTGCAGACTCTGCACAGACAGTGACCCAGCGGGGAATCGAACCTGGGACCCTGGCACTGTGAAGCCACTGTGCTATCTTGTGCTACCGTACTGCCCATAATTTTGAACCCAGGTACCCAGAGCATTACCCTGGGTTTCTGGTTTACCAGTCCACTGACAATACCACTACCCCACAGTCTCTCTATTCCAGGCTGGGGGGAGGGGGGTAGATTTGGTGCCACCACACTCAGTTTGATGCCTCTCACTCTCAGGGTCTAATTATGGAAATTTTTTGTAAAATGTTTTACTTTTTTTAATACATAGAGCAGTTTCTTGGAATAGATCAGCCAGTACAAAAAAATGTCAGTTCATGGCATCCAGTAACACCACCCTTGTCAATATTTTTTCTAACCCGAGCCCTGGTCACCATGGCAAGCAGCTTTGATGATGTGGATGAAGCCGCTGAGTAATGTGTTTTGGGTGTAATAATATCTTTATTGTCACAAGTAGGCTTACATTAACACTGCAATTAAGTTACTGTGAAAATCCTTCACAGTACATCCATCATCAGAACTAATGTGCTGATTAGAAAATCACATCTCAAATGTCTTCATTTGCTTCACCTCCCTGTGAATACTGCTGTGCAAAGTGTTCTAAATGTTTGGGGGCCAGTTTAGCTCACTTGGCTAGACACAGGTTTGTGATGCAGAGTGAGGCCAGCAACGTGGGTTCAATTCCTGTACTGGCTGAGGTTATTCATGAAGCCCCTGCCTTATCAACCTAAATCACCACCGGTCAGCTCTCCCTGTCAATTTGGTCATGTGGTCACCTGAGACTATGGTGACTTTACCGTTTAATTTTCATTTCAGTCTTTTATTAATATTTGTTAATCCTGGAGCTGGAGGAAATATACTTAACAATTTATGTATGTACTTATCTTGTAGGAAGGTGGACATACAACTTCTGTAACAGGAGAAATTTCTGGATTGACTCCTGGAAAACATGGGTTTCATGTTCATACATTTGGAGACATTTCTAAAGGTATGGATACTTGTCTTGTTGATATTTTTTCCCATGTTCCTTTAAATATTGGGCCAGAAGTTGCAGGGAAAGCATTTGTAAAATATCCAGCGGTGCAGAATGAAAATGTCATCCGATCCTCTGCAGATTGTGCCATTTCTCCATTAGCCTTATCAAAGTTGTTAAAAGTGTGTTTTCATGTGAGGTTCCCCAGTGACCTTAATGGTGATCTTGAAATTGGTGGGTTTACAACATCATGAATTTTTCCTGCAGCAGTCATTTAGAATTCATAATGTTGTAAATTAATTGAGCGGACATGATACTCAATATTTGGAGGCCAATACAGAGTTGGATGAAGCTATGTAGTCTTATTTCAGCAGGTAGTGAATTGTATCTAAAGGTTTTCTATTCTATTGTTGCTCTTTTTAACCTTAGTCTATTTGCTCTGTTTACGTCACCTTTGCTCATGAGTCGCCAGGTATCTTTATGATACCGCCACGTGGTTCAAGTTCAGGTTATGATTAATAATACAGCACACCGCTTAGTAAGGATTAAAACAACGGTCATTTATTATATACAACAAGCAATATTAATACCCTAATATTACTATTTATATAATAAACCTATCACTACTGGCCAATACTTAACTTGGGAAGAGCCCACCAGGTCAGGGAAACGAATGGCTTGTCCAATCAAATCTGGCCCGCGGGATTCAAAAGGCTGCTACGGGTCAGTGGCTAGGTGTCTCTACTGGGTAGCGATCGCTGGATTCAAACTTACTATTGCCGGTGGCTGGTCTTGCGAAGGTCTCAAGCAGGCGAAGAGGAGAGAGAGAGAGAGAGAGATCTGAACTTGGACCTTCACTTTTATAGGGCCCAGGGGCTTCCCGCCTCCCGGGGCGGCCCTTGACCCTGAGTCCCAAGTGATTGGATTCTGTCCCCAATCTCTGGGGTCGATGTGTCCAATGGTGAGGCGATTCCTCGATCGGGGGGGGGGGGTCGCTCACCTGTCTTTGTTTCGGCCACTGCAGGCGCCGACAGGTCTGGCCCGGTATTCAATTGCTAATATGTTGCAATTGTTCCTGGGGATAGCCGATTTAACTGTGGATGTCTGAATAGATTGGCTGCAAACAGTCCTGAATGCAACTGCGAATACCTGGGTTGATGGGCTGTTGATAGCCCTGAGTATCGATCTGGGCTACCTTCCCAGAGCCGAATGTGCAAAACTGTCTGCAGCTGCCTGCTTGTGTCTTCTTGGCTGCTTTTCCCAGCAGTCTTTCGGGTTAGCCGTTTTAAACTGGGTTTTGGCCAGATTAATCGGAACGCAGCCATTTTACATGGCTACACTCTTTATCTGTCTCAGCCTTTTTGTGCCAGTTGCAATTCCTGTTTCTAAGGCAGTAATGTTCAGGATGGGAAAGCTCCATGATTTTCTGAAGATGGTCTTACAATCAAATGTAAATTAAATAGATTTATGGCAGAAAATAACAACTGATCAATCATTATACAACTCCAAGCCCAATTTTCTTTGTTGAACATGCCTGGTAGACATCTTGGTTTAAATAGAGTTCTTATATTTTATTCTTGTCCATTACACTTAACAATATGCTTTTCTCAAAGCCTTCATACAAGATGATTTAGTATTGGTTTCTTTAGGATTTCCACCATGCTATCCTATTCCTTTATTGTAAATACAGACACGAAGTAATTAATCAATGTCTCCCACCATTTCTTTAATTTCATTAATTATATTACTATTAATTTTCACAGTACCCCCAATACTCCTGATCAGCCTCTTTTTCCAAACATAATTGTAAAACATTTTGGGTTGATTTTGATATTCCTGAATGTTTCTTCTCATATTCCCTTTCTGTAGCCCTTACTATTTATTTTGTCTTTTTTTTTAATGTTCTATGTCTCCCCCATTTGTCAGCAATGTTTTGCATTTTGTTTTCCCTTTAGTTTGATTTTGTCTCGTCCATCCATAGCTGTTTATTGCTGAGTAGGGCTATTGTCTAAATCAATTTTATGACTTCCTTCTTGTTAGGACATTATTGCAAAGAATATCCTGAAGCCACTCAGGAAATTTGGTACCTTTCTGACATGAGCTAGTCTGCTTATCCAAACCTAGATGAAAAATTGAATCCCCCATTAAGACCACTCTGCCTTTACTAAATGCATGTTTGATATCTGCATTTATGTATTTTGCCATTTCACAGGTGCTACCAGGTCATTCATAGCTGAAAATGACCTGCAATGACTCTCAACCACTCTGCCCACCATTCCCCCACATTACCTCAGGCGTTCACAGTAATCTCTCACTTGCCCCATCATTTTTCTTACCTGCTTGTAGCTCCTAGGCAATATCATCTGCCAAACAATCACTGCAGTCCATGAGGTTAAGGTACACTCATGTCCTAACATTCACCAAGTCACCCACCATCTGTTCTTGCTGACCTACAATTTTTTTCATCTGCGGGACATGAGCAATGTCAGTATTTATTGCGCACCCTTAATTGCCGTTGAACAGTTGGTGAATTGTCTTCTTGAATCACTGCAGTCCATGTGATTAAGGTACACTCACAGTGCTGTGTGGGAGTTCCAGGATTTTAACCTAGCAACAGTAAAGGAACGACAATAGAATTCTAAGTCTGGATAGAATGCCATTTAGAGGGAAACCTGTAAGTGGTGGTGTTCCTGTGCATTTGATGCCCTTGTTCTTGTAGGTAGTAGAGATCATGGCTTTAACAGGTGCTGTTGAAGGAGGCTTGGTTAATCATTGTCTCTGGTACATGCTGCTATCACAATGTGCTGCTGGTAGAGGGAGGAATGTTTAATATGTTGGATGGGGTGATAATCAAGCAGGATATTTGGTCCTGGATGGTGTTGAGCTTCTTGAATTTTGTTGGAGCTGCACTCAGCTAGGTAAGAGAGGAATCTTCTATCACACTCCTTACTTGGTGTAGAATTCCCAGTCTCTGGCCTGCTCTTATAAGAACATAGGAACAGGGAGGAGGAGTAGGCCATCTGGACCTTGGAGCCTGCTCCGCCATTCAATAAGATCATAGCTGATCTTTTTGTGGTCTCCACTCCACTTATCGCCAGCTCATCATAGCCCTTAATTCCATTACTGTTCAAAAATCTATCTATATTTGCATTAAAAACATTCAACTAGGTAGCCTCATCTACTTCACTGGGCAGGAACTTCGACAGATTTACAACCCTTTGGGTGAAGAAGTTCCTCCTCGACTCAGTCCTAAATCTGCTCCTCCTTATTTTGAGGCTATGTCCCCTTCTAGTTTCACCCACAAATGGAAACACCTCCCTGCTTCTATCTTAACTATTCCCTTCATAATTTTATATGTTTCTATAAGATCCCCCCTCATTCTTCTAAATTCCAATGAGCATAGACCCACTCTACTCGGTCTCTTTTCATAAACCAATCCTCTCAATTCTGGAATCAACCTAGTGAATCTCCTCTGCACCCCACCCCCTCCAGTGCCAGTACATCCTTTCTCAAGTAAGGAGACCAAAACTGTACTCCGTATTCCAGGTGTGGCCTCACCAGCACCCTATAAAGCTGCAACATAACCTCCCTGTTTTTAAACTCCTTCCCATCAGCAATGAAGGACAAAATTCCATTTGCTTTCCTAATTACCTGCTGCACCTGCAAACCAACTTTTTGCGATTCATGCACAAGGACACTGTTATGGGCCAGGGTTAGAGAACCCCAAAGTGTATCATGGAGTTCACCTGACCCATAACTTTTACTAGATTGTGGTATGGAGAGCACACGGCCCACTCTACAGGGTGGTCCAGCAGAAATGGAAAAGTTTTTTTTTAAAGCAAAACAATGTTTATTCTATGAACTCAAGTTAACCTTTTTAAAACATAACATCTTAGCAACCATTAATTCAAATACAACCCCCAAAGAATACAACACTAAGTAATCCTTAAGCTGTCCTTTTAACATCCATAAGACCGAAAACAAAATCTTTCAACAGAAGCACATTAGGTTAAAGTCACTACTGAGAGCAGTTATTAGTTTTAAATCACCAAAGGATCGATTTACATTATCTAGATTATAGAGACTCTAATAATTTCTGATAATTGCACTTCAACTTCATCTTCACTCTTTGATTTCTCCTCTTGACTTAACCTGTGACTTTGCGACCTTGTTACTACACAATCCGGAAAAATCCCAGGATATTCATCCTTCAACACTTCAGTTGTCTGATTTTCCACTGGCTTATCAATCACAGTAGGCATCACTCCCACCTGCGATCCAGCTATATCATTACCCAAGATAACCTGTATTCCTGGACAATAGATAGTTTCTCTATTATTCCTACTACCACTTCACCACTCTTCACTGGACTTTCCAACCTTGCCTTATATAATGGAACACTACTCCTCTCACCCTGAATTCCACATATTACTACCTTTTCTGGCAATATTCTTCCCAAACAACATAACTCCTCATCTCTTACCATTAAAGATTTACTAGCTCCCGTATCTCTTAAAATTGTGACTTCTGGAGTGGGTGGAGCGACAGAGTCGAGCGGTGAGTATTTAAACTAGCTACTTCGCGGATTTGAGTCTTTTTGGTGGGAATTCAGCTGTTGGAGTGGGTGGAGCTACAGAGTCGAGCGGTGAGTATTTAAACTAGCTGGCTGCTTCGCTGCTTAAACAGCGGCCACAGGGTCTTTGGGGATAAATTTGAAGAGTGACTTCACAGCAAAGCAGTGACCTGATTTGCTGGTGAGGAAAGTGCTCCAATTAGCAGTAGCTGGGAGAAATTTAACTCTTCGTGTGGTGGTAAGTATTGTGATTTGTAAGTAAAATCTTTATTCCTTTCACTTATTCATTATTTGATATTATATTTGTAATCAGTTAAGGTAAAGTGTAAAAGTGACAGGAGACCCAGACCCGTGTTATGCTCCTCGTGCTCAATGTGGGAGTTCAGGTACGCGGCCGATGCCCCTGACTCCTTCATGTGCGGGAAGTGTGTCCAGCTGCAGCTCCTGCTAGACCGCACGACGGCTCTGGAGCTGCGGATGGACTCATTTTGGAGCATCCGCGATGCTGAGGAGGTCGTGGATAGCACACTCAGTGAGTTGGTCACACCGCAGATTAGGATTGGTGAGGGAGACCGGGAATAGATGACCAAAAGGCAGAGAAAGAGCAGGAAGGCAGTGCAGGTGGCCCCTGCGGTCATCTCCCTCCAAAACTGGTATACCGTTTTGGATACTTTTGTGGGAGATGACTCACCAGGGGAAGGCAGTAGTAGCCAGGTTCATTGCACCGTGGCTGGCTCTGCACAGAAGGGTGGGAAAAAGACTGGCAGGGCCATAGTCATAGGGGATTCAATCGTAAGGGGAGTAGACAGGCGTTTCTGTGGTCGGAAACGAGACTCCCGAATGGTATGTTGCCTCCCGGGTGCACGGGTCAGGGATGTTTCAGATCGACTGCAGGACATGCTGAAGGGGGAGGGTGACCAGCCAGTTGTCGTGGTGCATATAGCAACGATATAGGTAAAAAACAGGATGAGGGCCTACAATCAAAATTTAGGGAGTTAGGAGATAAGTTTAAAAAGTAGGACCTCAAAGGTAGCAATCTCAGAATTGCTACCAGTGCCACGAGACAGTCAGAGTAGAAATTCAAGAATAGTCAGAATGAATAAGTGGCTTGAGAGATGGTGCAGGAGGGAGGGGTTCAGATTTTTGGGACATTGGAACCGGTTCTGGGGGCGGTGGGACCATTACAAATCGGATGGTCTACACCTGGGCAGGAGTGGAACCAATGCCCTTTTGCTAACACTGTTGGGGAGGTTTTAAACTAATGTGGCAGGGGGATGGGAACCAGATGAGGAAGTTAGAGGTCAGTAAAGAGGCAGCAACTAAAGTCAGTACGGTACTAGATAATAAACTCATTGTGACTAAGGGGAAGAGTAGACAGGGAAGCGATGATGAACGCAAAGGGACAGGTGGTCTGAGGTACATTTGTTTTAATGCGAGAAGTGTAGCAGGTAAGGCAGATGAACTTAGGGCTTGGATTAGTACCTGGGAATATGATGTTATTGGTATTACGGAGACTTGGTTGAGGGAAGGGCAAGATTTGCAAGTAAATATCCCAGGGTATATATGCTTCAGGAGGGAGTTGCATTACTGGTCAGAGATGATATCGCAGCTGTGATTAAGGAGGGAACTATGGAGGATACGAGCACTGAAGCAATATGGGTAGAGCTAAGAAATAGGAAGGGTGCAGTAACATTGTTGGGACTTTACTACAGGCCTCCCAAAAGCAAGCGTGAAGTAGAGGTACAAATATGTAGACAGATTATAGAAAAATGTAGGAGCAATAGGGTGGTCGTGATGGGAGATTTTAACTTCCCCACCATTGAATGGGACTCGTGTAGTGTTGGAGGTGTAGATGGAGTAGAATTTGTAAAGAGCATCCAGGAGAGTTTTTTTAGAGCAGTATGTAAATAGTCCAACTCGGGAAGGGGCCATACTGAACCTGGTATTGGGGAATGATCCCGGCCAGGTGGTTGAAGTTTCAGTCGGTGATTACTTTGGGAATAGCGATCACAATTCAGTAAATTTTAGAATACTCATGGACAAAGACGAGAGTGGTCCGAAAGGAAGAGTGCTAAATTGGGGAAAGGCCAAGTATAACAAAATTCGGCAGGAGCTAGGGAATGTGGATTGGGAGCAGCTGTTTCAAGGTAAATCCACATTTTAAAATGTGGGAGTCTTTTCAGGAAAGGTTGATTAGAGTGCAGGACAGACATGTCCCTGAGAAAATGAGGGATAGAAATGGCAAGCTTAGGGAACCATGGATGATGGGTGGAATTGTGAGACTAGCTAAGCTGAAAAAGGAAGCATACATAAGATCTAAGCAACTTAAAACTGATGAAGCTTTGGAGGAATATCGGGGAAGTAGGACAAATCTCAAACGCGCAATAAAGAGGGCTAAAAGGGGTCATGAAATATCTTTGGCTAACAGGGTTAAGGAAAATCCCAAAGCCTTTTATTCGTATATAAGGAGCAAGAGGGTAACTAGAGAAAGGATTGGTCCACTCAAAGACAAAAGAGGGAATTTATGCGTGGAGTCCGAGGAAATGGGTGAGATTCTTAATAAGTACTTTGCATCGTATTCACCAAGGAGAGGGACATGACGGATGTTGAGGCTAGGGATGGATGTTTAAATACTCTAGCTCAAGTCGGCATAAGGAAGGGGGAAGTTTTGGGTATTCTAAAAGGCATTAAGGTGGACAAGTCCCCAGGTCCGGATGGGATCTATCCCACGTTACTGAAGGAAACGAGGGACGAAATAGCTGGGGCCTTAACAAATATCTTTGCAGCATCCTTGAGCACGTGTGAGGTCCCGGAGGACTGGAGAATTGCTAATGTTGTCCCTTTGTTTAAGAAGGGTAGCAGGGATAATCCAGGGAATTATAGCCCTGGAGCTTGACGTCAGTGGGCAAACTGTTGGAGAAGATACTGAGGGATAGGATCTATTCACATTTGGAAGAAAATAGACTTATCAGTGATAGGCAGCATGGTTTTGTGCAGGGAAGGTTATGTCTTTAATTGATGAGGGAAGGGCTGTAGATGTCATATACATGGACTTCAGTAAAGCATTTGATAAAGTTTCCCATGGCAGGTTGATGGAAGAAGTGAAGTTGCATGGGGTTCAGGGTGTACTAGCTAGATGGATAAAGAACTGGCTGGGCAACAGGAGACAGAGAGTAGTGGTGGAAGGGAGTGTCTCAAAATGGTGAAAGGTGACTAGTGGTGTTCCACAGGGATCCGTGCTCGGATCACTGTTGTTTGTGATATACATAAATAATCTGGACAACGGTATAAGTGGTCTGATTAGCAAGTTTGCAGATGATACTAAGATTTGTGGAGTTGTAGATAGCGAGGGGGACTGTAAGAATACAGCAAAATATAGGTAGATTGGAGAGTTGGGCAGAGAAATGGCAGATGGAGTTCAATCCAGGCAAATGCGAGGTGATGCATTTTGGAAGATCCAATTCAAGAGTGGACTATATGGTCAATGGATGAGTCCTGGGGAAAATTGATGTACAGAGAGATCTGGGAGTTCCGGTCCATTGTACCATGAAGGTGGCAATGCAGGTCAATAGAGTGGTCAAGAAGGCATACAGCATGCTTGCCTTCATCGGACGGGGTATTGTGTACAAGAGTCGGCAGTTCATGTTACAGTTGTATAGGACTTTGATTCGGCCACATTTGGAATACTGCGTGCAGTTCTGGTCGCCACATTACCAGAAGGATGTTGGAGCTTTAGAGAGGGTGCAGAGGAGGTTCACGAGGTTGTTGCCTGGTATGGAGGGTGCTAGCTATGAAGAAAGGTTGAGTAGTTTAGGATTGTTTTCATTGGAAAGACTGAGGTTGAGGGGGGACCTGATTGAGGTCTACAAAATTATGAGGTATGGACAGGGTGGATAGCAACAAGCTTTTTCCAAGAGTGGGGTGTCAATTACAAGGGGTCACGATTTCAAGGTGAGAGGGGGAAAGTTTAAGGGAGATGTGTGTGGAAAGATTTTTACGCAGAGGGTGGTGGGTGCCTGGAACTCTTTGCCAGCGGAGGTGGTAGAGGCGGGCATGATAGCATCATTTAAGATTCATCTAGACAGATATATGAACGGGCGGGGAACAGAGGGAAGTAGATCCTTGGAAAATAGGCGACAGGTTTAGATAAAGGATCTGGATCGGCGCAGGCTGTGAGGGCCTAAGGGCCTGTTCCTGTGCTGTAATTTTCTTTGTTCTTTGTTCTTTACCTGCTCCTCCTGATACACATGAGTAAACTTTACCCACACAAGTAAATTCTGTGAAGAGATCTGGCACCTTCTTATCAATCACCTCTTGATCAGGCTGTACAATCTTTTGCATCTCCTTCGCTTCACTTGGGCTTTCCTTTATCACTTTAACAAACCCCACTGTCTTATCCTGTTTTACCACATCAGCCTTCCCAGTGCTTTTCGTCAACCACCAACACTGACTTTACATGGCCTAGTTTATTACAGTGAAAACATTTTAAATGTTTCATTTCTTTTCCATCGTCCTGGATTTCTTTTTTAGCCTGAGGTACACTCTCCTCATTATCTCCCATCAGATCACCTTTACCTCTACCACTTGAGTATTTCTCATGTCCCCAATTTCTATCCCTCACAGGCTGAAACTGATGTCAGAAACCAAACTTTGATTTATGAACTGATTCATCATCGTCTGCCATTTCTGCTGCTAACCTCGCAGTTTTAACCCTCTGCTCTTCCATGTGAGTTCTCACTACATCAGGAATTGAACTTTTAAACTCATCCAAAAGTATAATTTCACTGAGAGCTTCATACGTTTGGTCTATTTTCAAAGCCCTTCTCCACCTATCAAAATTATTCTGTTAGATCCTTTCAAACTCAATATATGTTTGACCAAATTCTTTCCTTAAATTTCCAAACCTTTGTCTGTAGGCTTCAGGCACTAGTTCATATGCACCCAAGATGGATTTTCTCACCTCCTCATACGTCCCAGATACCTCCTCCAGTAGTGATGCAAACACTTCACTAGCCCTACCTACCAGCTTTGTTTGAATCAGTAATACCCACATGTCCTGTGGCCATTTCATTTGTTTAACCACCTTCTCAAATGAAATGAAAAAGGCTTCTACCCCCTTCTCATCAAATTTTGGCAATGCTTTAACATAATTAAATAGATCGCCACCAAGCCTTTGACTTTGACGCTCTTTCTCACTATCCTCATCACTATCAACCAACTGTACGTTTCCCTTTACGTCTGCCAATTTTAACTGACTCATGGCTATTTTCTGAAGTTCAAACTCTCTCTTTATTTTTCCCCCTGATCTGTATCTCCCTTTCTCTTTCTTTTTGTTCTGCTAGGGCTATTCTTTCTGTTTTCCTTTCTTCTCTCTCTTTATCCTCTCTCTCTCGTTCTCTCTCTCTTTCTTTTTCCTCTCTCTCTCTTTCGTATTCGATCTGCTTTAATTCTTTCTCATGTGCCATTTGTTTCATTTGTAACTGAAGTTTTGCCATTTCCAATGAGTCAAACTGTATCTCAGGCAACTTTAAATGCTTAGCCACCGCCATGATTACCTCACCTTTTCGCATTTTGTCAGGCATTGTTAACTGCAATGTTTTTGCCAAATCTAACAGTCTGCTTTTAGTCTCTGTCCGTAAGGTACTGCCTGTAACCGTCTCCACCCCCAAAAACTTCAGAGCCTCTGAAAGAGCCATTGTCCACAACACATTCCCTACTTAAACTGAAATACCACACCTGAAAAGCACCCACAATATGCTCACCCCGCACAGTCTTTAAGTTCACTAAGCCAATCCAATAGATAGACTTTTATCCCCCTCGAACCCCCAATTTGTTATGGGCCAGGGTTTAGAGAACCCCAAAGTGTATCATGGAGTTCACCTGACCCACAATTTTTACCAGATTGTGTTATGGGGAGCACACAGCCCATTGTGGTACAGCAGAAATGGAAAAGTGATTTTTTATATTAAAGCAAAACAATGTTTATTCTACGAACTCAAGTTAACCTTTTTAAAACCTAACATCTTAGCAACCATTAATTCAAATACAACCCCCAAAGAATACAACACTAAGTAATCCTTATGCTGTCCTTTTAACATCCATAAGACTTACAACAAAACCTTTCAACAGAAGCACATCAGGTTAAAGTCGCTACTGAGAGCAGTTATTAGTTTTAAATCACCAAAGGATCGATTTATATTCTTTAGATTACAGAGAGAGACTCTAATACACCTTCTGGCTGTGACTGCAGCTATCCAGCTCTGAAAACAAAACTAAAACACACCCTGCAGCAAACATCCTAAAACGAAATTAAAAAGCTGACAGACAGCCCAGCTCCACCCACTGTCTCACATCACTGCAGTAATAAACACCCATTTCTTAAAGGTACTCTCACTACAGATACTTATTTTCACACCCATTTATAAACACCCATTTCTTAAAGGTACTCTCACATGGCAACACCCAGGCTCCTCTCCACAGCAAGATGCTGCAATTTGTAACCATTTAAATAATAATCCATTTTGCTGTTATTACTACCAAAATTGATGACCGCGCATTCACCAACATTGTACTCTATCTGCTAGACCATTCACTTAAACTATCTATATCCCTCTGCAAACTTTCAGGACGCATTCTCTGACCTTGTTACGCTCTCGCTCAAGCGAACCGAGGCCATTGAATAGCGGGAGGGGCCAAAAATGAAAACCATGTCAGGTGCCAAGCAGTTCGCAATGCAACCAGCCTGCTCTCTTAGGTGAAATCGAGATCTTGCCGTCGCGTGGCAAGAAACCAATTATTACCACTTAAGCCCCACTTCCATACAATTAATGAGAACCAGCCCATATCTAACGGCCTCCTGTCATTCAGTGACCTCCCCAGCAAGTGGTCACGCTGGTGCCAATTAGTACTCCTTTTGAAAAACATGGAACATGGTGGAAGGCTTTCTATGGGGAACTGAGGAGGTGAGTAACTATCTTGCTCACAGGCAATGAGCTCGGGTGTGTTGGGTTTGCCATCCTTGTGCTAGGTGGGGGGTGGAGAACTTCAGCTGGGGCTGAGGGACCCTTTGCTGGGGTGGGCCACCATGGGAGGGTGGGGTTACACTGGGGGGGCAACCATGCCAACCCCTGCATCGTGTTTACCATTCTAGGGGTAACTCTTGTCCATGCCCGTCTGCCCTATTGACCACCCAAAACCCCCATCAACTGCCGAGGCCTCTGGCTGCGTGGCTGAAGGCTACTGCTAATAGGGAAGTGGCAATCGTGGTTAAGTGAGCACTTCGCATAGCCCAAGTGGATTCCCGTGGGTGGATGGGCCATGTAGCATGTGGGAGTCATTGCCTGTTTATTGTGTTTAACAATTCCCCACTCTCCCGATGGTGCTGCCCCCTCCCTCCCCTCCTACCTACCACCCCCTCTCCCACGGTATCCTCAGTAATCCTCGATGTGCTTTGCACTCCTAGCTCCACCACTACGTCTAGGTGTGTCCCCAGGATGCACATCAGAGATGGAGGCAACCAGCTGCTTACCTTCGATGCCCCTGGCGGGCGTCCTCTGGGAGCCCTGAGGCCGGAGGGCACCCGGCCCCAGGTACTGGTGTGAGATGCATCCTTATCAAAGGGGTGGAACTCTAGCAGCTGGTGGTCACCATTGCCACTCCATGGGATGAGTCCGGGTTGGCACTCAACGCCCCATCTTCCCACTCGGTGCACATAGGGCCCTGGGTTCACCTTGGGTCGGATGGGCAGCTGGTTCAAGCCCCAGCTGCCCCTACATCATTTGGCTCTGTCAGCCCTGGTGGTTCCCCATGGTCTGCACCATTGTGTCGACATGCTCGGCAATGTTCCTCAGTGATTGGAACATGCTCTGCAGTACCTTGGCAATGCCCACCTGTGACTGGGACGTCTCCGCAACTCCTCGGCCATGCCCATCTGAGTGCGTGACATGTCCCGCAGAGCCTCAAGGACAGCCTGGTACTGGGTCACATCCCCCAGCGAGTCAGACATTCTGTCGAGACCCTCAGCCATGGCCATCACCGACTGCGTGACGCCTTGGACACCTTCACTAATGGTGCCGATGTCGTGCACCAGGCTCTCCATTGTGGCCACCACTCTACCAGTGTTGGCCTCGATGCCACGCATTGTTGCCGACATCTCCGGTGCCCACAGCCTCTGGGACTCCTCCAAGTGGCTACGAACCTGCTGGAGTGTTGTTAACATGTCCCGGGTGCTCCCTAAAGTCTCCATCAACTCTAGGTAACCCTATTCCACAGGCTCAGTATCAGGTTGGGACCCAGATGGGTCCTGGGATCCAGCAGACCTCCGATTGCTGTATTGCCTGGGGGTTCCTGCCTCCGCCCGTTTTACACCAGCAGCAGTGTGGCCCTCACCAGATTGTGCCCCAGAAGCCTGACATTTCCCACTGAGGTGTGTGTATCTGCGCTGGTGGAGGGTGGGGATGACAGCTGTGCCACGTCTATTACGGTGGCCTCCTCGGAGCTCTTCTCCGAGGTGCTGTACTGGGACGCTAGAGAGGGTGCTGACACAGATGGGCTGCCGCCGTCGGCTGGAGTACCTGCCGGAGCATGGACATGTCGTCAGTGGGAGGGATGGGTCAGTCATTAAGGCATTAACAATTCACATTTGACAGGTCCTCCAGGTGGAGCCCGGTGTTTCCTCACCTCTGCGATGTCCGACAGCCTCGGCGTTGGTGACCGTTCTGTCCTCTGCTATATTGGTCACCTCCAGGGCTTGCTCCTCGAAGGTGGTAAGGATTCTTGTGTCCAGCACGTCACTACCAGCCTGGGCCCTTTTCCCGACAGTTCTGGGAGACTTTTTCCTGAGGAAATACGGAGCATAATTTGCCACACGCATGGTTCACAGTGGTGGGAGCGGTTTGGGGGGTTGAAGGAGGAAGGGGTGGAGGAAAGATTGGGGGAGATTGAAGGGGAGGGATAGACACTCCCGTTGGGAGTTGGGGAGATGGAAAAGAGGTATCGGGTGGGGGATCTATGATGTCTACTCACTTGTGCTGCCCGGCTTAGGTCATTGACCTTCTTCCTGCACTGGAGGCCAGTCCTCCTGGTCACACTGCTGGTGCTCAGCCGATGCCACCTCATCCCAGGCAGCACTGCCTGCTCTATGGCCATCCCTCCTGGACCCTCAGGGGAACGGGACATTAATCCTGGCCTCCACTGCGTCTGGCTGTCTCCCCAGGTCAGCGTCCCCGAATCTTGGGGCTGGTCTCCTTGGCACCATTGTTGTGAGCTGGCTGAGGTTGACTAAGTGCTGCTCGACCTGGTTTGCAGGGGGCTGACGAATGCGGTCCCAACAAATCAGCTGCCAAGCCTTTATTTGCGGCAAGAGGCCCTTGGGACCTCATTACGTGGACCAATTAACGTTGAATAGCGCTGCTGGCCGCGCTCGGAAGCTCGTGGCAATTCCCGCTCGCTACCATATTTAGAAATCTTTCTGGAGAATCGCGCTCTCAGTGTCCTCTGCACACTTTACTCTGCCACTCAACTTAGTGCCATCTGCGAACTTTGACACATTGAATTTGGTGCCCAACTCCAGATCATCTATGTAGATTTTAAACGATTATGGTCCCAAAACTGATCCCTGAGACACACCACTAGCCACTCATAGCCAACCAGAAAAACACCCATTTATCCCCACTGTTTGCTTTCTGTTAGTTAACCAATCCTCTATCCATGCTAATACATTACCCATAATGTCATGCACCCTTATCTTGTGCAACAACGTTTCGTGCGGCACCTTGTCGAATGCCTTCTAGAAATCCAGGTACACCACATCCACTGGTTTTCCATTATTCACCGCGCTCGTAATGTCCTCCAAAGAATTGCAATAAATTAGTTAAACATGACCTACCTTTCATGAACCCATGCTGCATCTGCCCATTGGGACAATTTCATCCAGATGTCTCCGTATTTCTTCCTTGATGATAGATTCAAGCATTTCCCCACTACAGAAGTGAAGCTAACTGGCCTCTAGTTACCCGCCTTTTGTCTACCTCCTTTTTTAAACAGTGGCATCACATTTGCTGTTTCCAATCTGCTAGAATTGCCCCAGAGCCCAGTGAATTTTGGTAAATTACCACAAGGGCATTTGCTATTTCCCCACCATCTCTTTTATACTTGGGATGCATTCCATCAAAGTCAGGAGAGTTGTCTCCCTTTCGTCCCATTAGCTTGCCCAACACTACCTCTTGAGTGATAATAGTTTTTAGATCCTCACCTGCCATAGCCCCCTTGTCATCAATTATTGGCAGCTTATTTGTGTCTTCCAATGTGAAGACCGACACACAATACCTGTTCAATGCCTCGGCCATTTCCTGTTAGTAAATCCCCCTTCTCATCCTCTAGACCAATGTTTACCTCAGCCACTCTTTCATTTTATATATTTGTAGAAACCTTTGTTATCAGTTTTTAGACTCTGAGCTAGTTTACTCTCATAATCTTTAGATTCTGAGATAGTTTACTCTCATAATCTACTTATTTTCTTCCGAGCTTTTTTCGTGGCTTTCTTTTGACCTTTAAAGATTTTTCAATCCTCTAGTTTCCCATTAATCTTTGCCACTTTGAATGCCTTTTCACAGTAACTTCATTGTGGTGTTAATGTAAGCCTACTTGTGACACTAAAAAAGATGATAATATTTATTTTCTTTCAACTTGATACCCTCCTTTATTTCCTTCGATATCCATGGCTGATTAGCTGTTTTCCTACAGTCCTTTTCGCTGGTATAATTTTGCTGAGCACTGTTCTTCAATTGCCCCACCATAAGGTCTTTGCTCCCAGTCTACCTAAGCTAATTCCTCCCTCATCCCATTGTAGTCTCCTTTGTTTAAGCTCAAGACACTAGTATTGGGTTTTACCGTCTCATACTCCATCTGTATTTTAAATTCAACCATACGGTGATCGCTCCTTCCGAGAGGATCCCTAACTATGAGATCATTAATTATTCCTGTCTCATTATACAGGGCCAGATCTAGGATAGCTTTCTCCCTCGTAGGTTCCATTACATACTGTTCGAGGAAACTCGTGGATACATTCTATGAACACCTTCTCATGGCTGCCTTGACCCGACCTGGTTTGACCAATCGACATGTAGATTAAAATTCCCATGAGAACTGCTTTTAAATTTTTACATACATCAGTTATTTCTTTGTTTATTGCCCGTCCGACCGTGATATTATCTGATGGCCTATAGAATACGCCTGTCAGCGACGTTTTCGCATTATTTCTAATTTCCACCCAAATGGATTCAACCTTTTTCTCCATGGATCCTATATCATCTCTCACTACTGCCCTAATGTCATCTTTACATATCAGAGCCACACCACCTCCCATACCTTCCCGCCTGTCCTTCCGAATAGTCTGATACCCTTGGATATTTAACTCCCAGTCGTGACCACCCTGCAACCATGTCTCTATTGGCCACTAAATCATACTCAGTCGTGATGATTTGTGCCGTCAACTCATTTATCTTGTTGCGAAAGCTATGTGCATTCAAGTTAAGTGGCCTTATGCTATTTTGTTTTACCTTTCTGAATCCTAATGTCTCAGTTCTTCCCTTTAACTTTTTTCTTCATTTTCTCTGTAGTTGAACCCTCCTCACATGCTCACCTAATGCTTTGCTTCTCATTAACCGTTATTGTTCCCGCAGTTTAAAGTCCTTATGACATCCTATTTATACTTTCTGCTAGAAGACTGGTCCCAGATCGGTTTGGGTGAAGACCGTCCCAACCATACAGATCCCTCCTGTTCAACTACTGTTGCCAATACCCCATGAAAAGGAACCCCTCTTTCGTGCAACATTCCTTTAGACATGTGTTTGCTGGCCTAATTTTCTCATCCCTATGCCAATTCGCACGTGGCTCGGATAGTAATCCTGAGATTATAACCATTCAGGCCCTGTTCTTTAATTTAGATTCCAGAACATAGAACAGCACAGTACAGGCCCTTCAGCCCACGATGTTGTGCCGACCATTTATCCTAATCTAAGATCAACCTACCTACACCCCTTCAATTTACTGCTGTCCATGTGCCTGTCCAAGAGTCGCTTAAATGTCCCTAATGACTCTGACGTCACCACCTCGGCTGGAAGTGCATTCCACGCACCCACCAAAAGAACCTACCTCTGACATCTCCCCTGTACCTTCCTCCAATCACCTTAAAATTATGTCTCCTCGTGACAGTCATTTCCACCCTGGGGAAAAGTCTCTGGCCATCCACTCTATCCATGCCTCTCATCGCCTTGTACATCTCTATCAAGTCACCTCTCTGCCTTCTTCGCTCCAGTAAGAAAAGCCCCTAGCTCCCTCAACCTTTCTTCATAAGATAGGCCCTCCAGTCCAGGCAGCATTCTGGTAAATCTCCTCTATACCCTCTCCAAAGCATCTACATCCTTCCATCCACGACCAGAACTAGACACAATATTCCAAGTGTGGTCTAACTAGGGCTTTATAAAGCTGCAGCAAAACCTCGCGGCTCTTAAACTCAATCCCCCTGTCAATGAAAGCCAACACACCATACACCTTCTTAACAACCCTATCAACCTGGGTGGCAACTTTGAGGGATCTATGTACATGGACCCCAAGATCCCTCTGTTCCTCCACACTTCCAAGAATCCTGCCTTTAACCCTGTATTCAGCATTCAAATTCAACCTTCCAAAATGACTCGCTTCACATTTATCACGGTTGAACTCCATCTGCCACTTCTCAGCCCAGCTCTGCATCCTGTCAATGTCCTGCTGCAACCTGCAACAACCCTCAACACTATCTACAACTCCTCCAACCTGGATGTCATCTGCAAACTTACTAACCCACCCTTCCACTTACTCATCCAAGTCATTTATAAAAACCACAAAGAGCAGAGGTCCCAGAACAGATCCTTGCGGGACACCACTGGTCACCGACCTCCAGGCGGAATACTTTCCATCCACTACCACTCGCTGTCTTCTTTCGGCCAGCCAATTCTGTATCCAGACCGCCAAATTTCCCTGTATCCCATGCCCCCTAACTTTCTGAATGAGCCTACCATGGGGAACCTTATCAAATGCCTTACTGAAATCCATATACACCACATCTACTGCCCGACCTTCATTAATGTGTCTCGTCACATCCTCAAAGAATTCAATGAGGCTTGTGAGGCATGACCTGCCCCTCAGAAAGCCATGCTGACTATCTTTAATCAAACTATGTTTTTCTAAATAATCATAAATCCTTTCTCTCAGAATCCTTTCCAATATTTTGCTCACCACAGATGTAAGACTGACTGGTCTGTAATTCCCAGGGATTTCCCTATTCCCTTTCTTGAACAGGGGAACAACATTCGCCTCCCTCCAATCATCCGGTACTACTCCAATGGAGAGTGAAGATGCAAAGATCATCGCCAACGGCGCAGCAATCTCCTCCCTCGCTTCCTGTATATCCCATCAGGCCCAGGGACTTATCTATCCTGATGCTTTTCAAAATTTCAAGCACATCCTCCTCCTTAATATCAACCTGTTCGAGTCTATTAACCTGGTTCACACAGTTCTCATGAGCAACAAGGTCCCTCTCTCTAGTGAATACTGAAGCAAAGTATTCATTTAGGGCCTCCCCCATCTCCTCAGACTCTAGGCACAAGTTCCCTCCACTATCCCTGATTGGCCCTACTCTCACTCTGATCATCTTATTTCTCACATAAGTGTAGAACTAGAACGCCTTGGGGTTTTCCGAATCCTTCCTCCCAGGGCTTTTTCATGCCCCTTCTAGCTCTCCTCAGTCCATTTTTGAGTTCCTTCCTGGCAACCTTGTAACCCTCTAGAGCCGAGTCAGATCCTTGCTTCCTCAACCTTACATAAGCTTCCTCCTCCTTCTTGACTAGAAGCTCCATTTCTCTTGTCATCCAAGGCTCCATCACCTGACCATTCCTTCCTCGTCTCAGTGGGACAAAACTATCCAGCACTCGCAGCAAGTGCTCCTTAAACAATCCCCACATTACTGTTGTGCATTTCCCCAAGAACAATTGTTACCACTTTATGCTCCTCAGCTCCTATCTAATAGCAGTATAATTTCCCCTCCCTCAATTAAATACCTTCCCACACTGTGTTCCCATCCCTCTCCAAGACTATGGTAAAGGTCAAGGAGTTGTGGTCACTGTCACCGAAATGCTCTCATCGAGACATCTGACACCTGGCCTGGTTCGTTGCCGAGCACCAAGCCCAATATGGCCTCTCCCCTAGTTGGCCTATCTACATATTGAGTCAGGAATCCTTCCTGTACACAGCTGACAAAATCTGCTCCCATCCAAACCATTTGCAGTAAGGAGGTTCCAGTCAATATTAGGGAAGTTGAAGTCACCCATGACAACAACTTTGTTAATTCTGCACTTTTTCAAGATCTGCCGCCCAATCTGTTCCTCTATCTCTCTGCTGCTATTGGGGAGTCTTTAGAAAACTCCCAATAAAGTGACTGCTCCTTTCTTGTTTCTGATTTCCACCCATACTGACTCCGAAGACAAACCCTCCTCAACTTCCTCCTTTTCTGCAGCTGTGGTGCACTCCCTAATTAACAGTGCCGCTCCCCCTCCTCTTTTACCTCCCTCCCTATTCTTCTGAAAACATCTAAACCCCTGAAATTCTAACAACCATTCCAGCCCCTGTGAAATCCATGTCTCCGTAATGGCCACAACATCGTAGTTCCAAGTACTGATCCATGATCTAAGTTCATCTCCCTTATTCCTGACACTCCTTGCATTGAAACAGACACACTTTAACCCATTCCACTGAGTGCAACTTTGCCCTATCAACTGTCTATCCTTCCTCACAGACTTGCTGCATACTATTTCTGCCTGTTCAACAGCTACCATATCCTCTGATCCATAGCTCTGGTTCCCATTCCCCTGCCAAATTAGTTTAAACCCTCCCGAAGAGCTCTAGCAAACCTCCCACCCAGGATATTGGTGCCCCTCCAGTTTAGGTGCAATCCGACCTTCACATACAGGTCCCCAGAAGATATCCCAATGATCCACATATCTGAAGCCTACCCTCCTGCACCAGCCCTGTAGCCACGTGTTCAGCTACAGTCACCCTCTGTTCCTTGCCTCACTTGCACGTGGCACCGGTAGCAATCCTGAGATCACTACTCTGCTTGTTTTAGTGCCTGATAATCCCCAACAGGTCCATTTTCCTAGTATTGCCTATGTTGTTTGTCCCAACGTGGACCACAACAACTGGATCCTTCCCCACCCTCTCCAATAGCCTTTCAAGGTGGTCAGAGATGTCCTCACCCTGGCACCGGGCAGGCAACATACCATGTGGGACTCTCGATTGTGCTTACAAAGGATGCTATCAATCCCCCTAATTATAGAATCCCCTACAACTACCATTTGTCTTTTTGCAGCCCCCTGCTTGAATAGCCTCCTGTACCACGGTGCAGTGGTTGGCTAGCTCATCCTCCTGACAGCCCTTTTCCTCATCCACGTAGGGAGCAAGTATCTCATACTGGTTGGACATGGTCAAGAGCTGAGGCTCCTCCATTCCTGAATTCAGGATCCTTCTACCTGCTTCACTTGCAGTCATCACACCCTGCTGGTATGTTTTCTAAAATTTAGAATAGCCAATTTTTTTTTCCAATTGAGGGGCAAGTTGCATGGCCAATCCACCTAACCTGCACATCTTTGGGTCGTGGGGGTGAAACCCACGCAGACACGGGGAGAATATGCGAACTCCACACACAGTGATCCGAGGCCGGGATCGAACCAGAGTCCGCAGTGACGTAGGCAGCAGTGCTAAACTCCACCACCGTGCCTCCCACCCTGCTGGGACATTTCAGTTTCTAGTCAATAGTAACCCCCCCCCCCCCCCCGCCACTTCCCAGGATGGTGACAATGGGGGATTAGGTGATGGCAGCGCTGTTGAACATCTAGGCGAGTTGGTTAGATTCTGTTGTGTTGGATATGTCCATTGCTTGGCACCTGTGTGATGTGAATATTATTTCCCAGTTAACTGCCCAAGCTTGAATGTTGTCCATGGCTTCCTGGACACTGGCTACTTCAATATCTGTGTAGTTGCAAATGTTACTGAATACTCTTCCATCATACACTTCTGACCTTCTGTTGGATGCAAGATCATTGATGTAGCAATTGTAGATGTTTGGGCTTAGTGCACTGCCCTGAGGAACTTCTGCAAATGTCCTTCGGGGGAGATGATTGAGCTCCAACAACCAAGATTGTTTGTCCAGATTTCCACTGACTTCAATTTTGCTGAGGTTTATTTGTGCCACACGTGATCAAATGTTACCTACCATATTGTCAAAGACAGTCACTTGTGTTTAGCTTCTTGAATTCAACTTTTTGATCCATATTTGGTTGGAACTGAGTGCTCGTGGTGGTACCCAAACTTAGTATTGATGAGCAGGTTATTGCTGAGTAAGTGTTGCTGGATAGTGAGGATGTCAATGAAACCTTGTATTGTTTTGCTGATGAGGGAGGTCTGATGGGATGGTAATTTGTCCTGTCCTTAGTGAGCAGCATACATCTGTGAAATTTTTCAGTGTTGGGTAGATGCCAGTGTTGTAACTGCACTGGAAAAACTTTCCAGGGGTATGGCTAGTTCTGGAGCATAAGTCCTCTGTACCACAGCCAGGATGTTATTGGGGCCCCGTAACCGGTTCATTCTCTTCAGCTGTTTATTCATGTCAAGTGATGTGAATTGAACAGACTAAAGATTAGTATCTATTATGTTGGGGACTTCAGCAGGAAGCCAAACTGAACCATCCACTTAACACTGACTGAAGGTGGTTGCCAACGTTTCAGCCTTTGCACTGACATGTCTAGTCCCAAACAAGGACCTTAAACTTAAACAAATTGATTACATAAGTTTGGAGAGCTAAGGCTGATTTAGATAAATAGACTAAAAGTTTGTGATAAATGAACAGTAGGCAATATTTTTTTAATATAAATTTAAGTACCCAATTCATTTTTTCCAATTAAGGGGCAATTTAGCATGGCCAATCCACCTAGCTTGCACATTTTTGGGTTGTGGAGGCAAAACCACGCAAACACGGGGAGAATGTGCAAACTCCACACGGACAGTGACCCAGAGCCGGGATCGAACCTGGGACCTCGGTGCTGTGAGGCCGCAGTGCTAACCCACTGCGCCACCGTGCTGCCCCAGTATTTTAAAGAAACAATTCCAAATGTTCAACAAAAATACACAGTTTTTAAAAAATACTCAAGAAAAAATGTTCCACCCCAGTTTACTTGGAAAGTTAAGGATAGTTTTGGACTAAAAGAAGCAGATTTAAAATGTTGCCAAAAACAGTGGTAAGTAGGTGTTTTCAAAATCAGCAAAGGCCACCAAAATTGTTCCAGAACTAGCCATGACAATTAAAATGTTGATATCAACGACAAAGGAGGAGAGCAGCTAATGTAAATGTTGGTTCCTTAGAGGTAGAGAAAGGAGAAATTATCATGGGCATCGAGAAAATGGCAGAATCACTAAACAAATATTTTGTATCTGTCTTCATAGTGTGATACAGAAAATACATATACCAGAAATAGAGGTAACCATGGGGCTAATAAGAATGAGTAAACTGACTTCCGGGTGCGGCGATGACCAGCTAAGTCGCACATTTCGGCACCTCCCGTTTTAACGGACTTTTGGGCTCATATCGGGAGCCTCAACGGCAATTTTCGAAGGATAAACCCACTGTGAGGCGACATAGAAGGGAGTCCCCCCCGGATGTGAATGGACAGAAGAGATAATAGTGGCCAGATTGCGGAGGATCCTCTAGAGCAGCGGCAAAGAAGGGAAGTGAGAAGCAAGATGACGGTGGAGGGAGGCCAGTTGGTATGGGGCCTGGAACAGCAGGAGTTCCTCCGGCGATGTGTGGAGGAGCTCAAGAAGGAGGCGCTGGTGCTGCAGGCGATTGAGGGGTTAAAGGAGGCGCAGAAGACCCAAGAGATGGAGCTCCGTGGAGTGAAGGCAAAAGCTGCCGAGAATGAGGACGAGATACAGGGCTTGGTGGTGAAGACGGAGACGCACGAGGCACTACATAAGAGGTGTATGGAGAGACTGGAAGCCCTGGAAAATAGCTCGAGGAGGAAGAACTTAAGAATCTTGGGTCTTCCCGAAGGGGCAGAGGGAGCCGACGTTGGGGCGTATGTGAGCACAATGCTTCATACCTTAATGGGAGCTGAGGCCCCGACGGGCCCCCTGGAAGTGGAGGGAGCGTATCGAGTCCTCGTGAGAAGACCAAAGGCAGGAGAAATACCTCGAGCAATAGTGGTGAGGTTCCACCGCTACAAGGACAGGGAGATGGTCCTGAGATGGGCGAAAAAGACACTGAGCAGCAGGTGGGAGAACGCGGTGATCCGCGTGTATCAGGATTGGAGTGCGGAGGTGGCGAGAAGGAGGGCGAGTTTCAATCGGGCCAAGGCGGTGCTCCACAAGAGGAAAGTGATGTTCGGAATGTTGCAGCCGGCAAGACTGTGGGTTACGTACCAGGGTAAACACCACTACTTCGAGACGGCAGAAGAGACGTGGACATTTATTGAAGAGGAGAAGTTGGACTAGATTGGAGAAAGAGTGTTTGAAATGAAGTAGTGAGGTAGTAAGGGACTGTGAATCAGATGGGGGAAAATTTTCTTTCCCCTCGAAGGGGGACACACACGAAGAAATGTGGGCGCCGGTGGGGAAGGGGAGGGGGAAGGAGAGAGGGAGCTGCGCCATCGGGGCGGGGCCGATAGGGAAGCGCGGGCTTTGTTCCCGCGCTATGGAAATTGTGGTGGGAAAGGGGGGCGCAGGAAGGAGGGGGCCTCACATAATGGGAGGCTAAGGATAAACGGGGGGAAGCCGAGGTCAGTCAGAGTTTGCTGACTTCCGGAAGCAATATAGGGGGAACAACTAAGCTAGAGAGGGATCTAGCAGGGGGTGGGGGGTTAACTGGGTTGCTGCTGCTAAGGGGAAGGGGGAGCTGTTACGGGATGGGATGGGAGGGCGCCGTCGGGGAGATAAGCAGGTGCGTGGGAACCAGGTGAGGAGCTGGTCTAAAAAAGGGGGTGGCTAGTCGACGAGGGGGGGGAGGGTAAACAGCCCCCCAACCCGGTTGATCACGTGGAACGTGAGAGGGTTGAATGGGCCGATTAAGAGGGCAAGGGTACTTGCGCACCTAAAGAAGCTAAAGGCAGACGTGGTATGCTTCAGGAGACGCACCTGAAACTGGCGGATAAGGTCAGATTAAGAAAAGGATGGGTGGGACAGGTATTCCACTCTGGCTTGGACGCGAAAAATAGAGGGGTGGCAATACTGGTGGGGAAACGGGTATTGTTTGAGGCGAAGACCATAGTGGCGGACAGTGGGGGTAGATACGTGATGGTGAGTGGCAGATTGCAAGGTGAGGCGGTGGTGCTGGTGAATGTATATGCCCCGAACTGGGATGACGTGAACTTTATGAAGCGTATTTTGGGGCGCATCCCAGACCAGGAGATGGGAAAGTTGGTAATGGAGGGGGACTTCAACACGGTGCTGGACCCAGGGCTGGACCGGTCCAGATCTAGGACCGGGAGGAGGCTGGCAGCGGCCAAGGTGCTTAAGGGCTTTATGGAGCAGATGGGAGGAGTGGATCCCTGGAGATTTACTAGGCCAAGGAGTAAAGAGTTTTCCTTCTTCTCCCATGTCCACAAAGTGTACTCCCGGATAGACTTCTTTGTCCTGGGAAGGGCGCTGATCCCGAAGGTGGCAGGAACGGAGTATTCGGCTATAGCCATTTCAGATCATGCCCCACATTGTGTAGATCTGGAAGTAGGAGAGGAAAAGGAACAGCGTCCACTCTGGAGATTAGATGTGGGACTGTTGGCGGACGAGGGGGTATGTGCAAGGGTGAGGGGATGTATTGAAAGGTACCGAGAGATTAATGATGACGGAGAGGTCCAGGTGGGAGTGGTCTGGGAGGCGCTGAAGGCGGTGGTTAGAGGGGAGCTGATCTCCAGAAGGGCCCATAAGGGGAAACAAGAGGGTAAAGAAAGGGAGAGATTGTTGAGGGAGATTTTGAGGGTGGATAGGCAATATGCGGAGGCTCCAGATGAAGGGCTATACAGGGAAAGACTGAGATTGCACAAGGACTTTGACTGGTTGACCACGGGTAAGGCGGAGGCACAATGGAGGAAGGCACAGGGAGTGCAGTATGAATATGGAGAGAAGGCGAGCCGGCTGCTGGCCCAACAACTTAGGAAGAGGGGGCGGCGAGAGAGATCGGAGGGTTTAGAGACGAGGAGGGAAAGATGGAACGGGGAGCGGAGAGGGTGAACGGGGTGTTTAAGGTATTTTACGAGAGGCTATACAAGGCTCAACCCCCGGAAGGGAAAGAGGGAATGATGCGTTTCCTAGACCAGCTGGAGTTCCCGAAGGTTGAGGAACAGGAGATGACAGGACTGGGAGCGCATATTGAGGTGGAGGAGGTGGTAAAAGGAATTGGGAACATGCAGGCAGGGAAGGCCCCGGGACCGGATGGGTTCCCGGTGGAGTACTATAGGAAATACGTGGACCTGCTGGCCCCACTTCTGACGAGAACCTTTAATGAGGCTAGGGAAAGGGGGACACTACGCCCGACGATGTCGGAGGCGACGATATCGCTGATCCTGAAAAGAGACAAGGACCCGCTGCAGTGCGGGTCATAAAGGCCTATTTCCCTCTTGAACGTAGATGCCAAGCTTTTGGCCAAGGTGATGGCGACGAGGATAGAGGACTGTGTCCCTGGGGTGGTGCATGATGATCAAACGGGGTTTGTTAAAGGGAGGCAATTGAATGCTAACATACGGAGGCTGTTGGGGGTGATGATGATGCCCCCACCGGAGGGGGAGGCGGAGATACTGGTGGCGATGGATGCAGAGAAAGCATTTGATAGAGTGGAGTGGGACTACCTGTGGGAAGTACTGAGGAGATTTGGATTTGGAGAGGGGTTCATTAGATGGGTTCAGCTCCTGTACAGGGCCCCGGTGGCAAGTGTGATTACAAATAGGCAACGATCTGACCACTTCCGACTATATAGGGGTACAAGACAGGGATGTCCCCTGTCCCCTTTACTGTTTGCGTTGGCAATTGAACCACTGGCCATAGCGCTGAGGTGCTCTAGGAAGTGGAGGGAGGTACTTAGAGGAGGAGAAGAGCATCGGGTGTCATTATACGCGGATGATTTGTTGTTGTATGTCGCGGACCCAGTGGAGGGGATGCCTGAGATAATGCAGACACTCAGGGAGTTTGGAGAATTTTCAGGATATAAATTGAATATGGGGAAGAGTACACTGTTTGTGATGCACCCTGGGGAACAGGGCAGGGGAATAGACGATTTACCGTTGAGGAGGGTAACAAGGGATTTCCGGTATTTAGGGATCCAGGTGGCCAGGAACTGGGGAACCTTGCATAAGCTTAACTTGGCACGACTGGTAGAGCAGATGGAAGAGGACTTTAGGAGGTGGGACATGGCGCCCCTGTCTTGGCGGGCAGGGTGCAGGCGGTTAAAATGGTGGTCCTTCCGAGGTTTCTTTTTGTGTTCCAGTGCCTCCCCATACTGATTACAAAGGCCTTTTTTAAGAAGGTGGACAAGAGTATTATGAGCTTTGTGTGGGCTGGAAAGACCCCAAGATTAAAGAGGGGGTTCCTGCAGCGCAGTAGGGATAGAGGGGGACTGGCACTGCCAAGTCTAAGTGATTATTATTGGGCCGCCAACGTGTCAATGATATGTCAGTGGATGAGGGAAGGGGAAGGAGCGGCGTGGAAAAGATTGGAGATGGCGTCCTGTAGGGGAACTAGTCTGAAAGCACTGGCGACGGCGCCGTTACCGTTCTCCCTGAAATAATACACCACAAACCCAGTGGTGGTGGCAACTCTGAAAATTTGGGGGCAGTGGAGATGACATAAGGGAGTGACGGGTGCCTCAGTGTGGTCCCCGATAAGGAACAACCATAGGTTCGTCCCGGGAAGGATAGATGGGGGATTTAACTCTTGGCAGCGAGTAGGAATTGCAAAATTGAAGGACTTGTTCTTAGATGGGACGTTCGCGAGTCTGGGAGCACTGACAGAAAAATATGGGTTGCCACCTGGGAATGCATTTCGCTATATGCAAGTGAGGGCATTTGTGAGGCAACAGGTGAGGGAATTTCCGCAGCTCCCGGCGCAAGAGATCCAGGACAGAGTGATTTCGGGGGCATGGGTGGGTGATGGTAGGGTGTCAGATATATATAGGGGAATGAGAGACAAGGGGGAGACGATGGTAGAGGAGCTGAAGGGAAAATGGGAGGAGGAGCTGGGGGAAGAGATTGAGGAGGGGCTGTGGGCAGATGCCCTAAGTAGGGTAAACTCTTTGTCCTCGTGTGCCAGGCTCAGCCTGATACAATTCAAGGTTCTACACAGGGCGCATATGACTGGAGCAAGGCTGAGTAGATTTTATGGAGTGGAAGATAGGTGCGGGAGATGCGCGGGAAGCCCGGCGAACCACACCCACATGTTTTGGTCATGTCCGGTATTGCATGGGTTCTGGGTGGGTGTGGCAAAAGTGATTTCGAAGGTGGTGGGGGTCCGGGTCGAACCAGGCTGGGGGTTGGCTATATTTGGGGTTGCAGATGAGCCGGGAGTGCAGGAGGCGAGAGAGGCCGATGTTTTGGCCTTTGCGTCCCTAGTAGCCCGGCGAAGGATTCTACTTATGTGGAAAGAAGCTAAGCCCCCGGGTGTGGAGGCCTGGATCAATGACATGGCAGGGTTCATAAAATTGGAGCGGATAAAGTACGCACTCAGAGGTTCGGCTCTAGGGTTCACCAGGCGGTGGCAACCGTTCCTCGACTATCTCGCAGAGCGATAAGGGAAAATAGGAAAGGTAGCAGCAGCAACCCAGGGGGGGGGGGGGGGGGAGGGCTCATTTGGGTCCTCAGGGGTTTTATGTGTGTGTTTATATATTAGTTATTTATATTAGATGTTACAAAGTTACTATTTTAGTTACTATTTCTGTTGTTTCTTATTTCGTTGTTGGCAGTTGCCGTTAGTTAGCATATTATTTATTTTTTAAAGCTATCAATGTATATATTATTACAAAGTTGTAAAATGGGAAATTTTTGTTTGATCGAAAAACTTTAATAGAATATATATATTTAAAAAAAAAAAAAAGAATGAGTAAACTAAGATAATTAATAACAGCACGGTAAAAGTATTGGATAAACTGCAGGGACTAAAATCAGACAAAATCTCCTGGGCCTGGTGGCGTTCATCCTAGAGTTTTGAAAGAGATAGCTGCAGAGAAAGTGAATGTGCTGATTTATGATTTTACAACATTCCTAGATTGGAATTTAGCAAGTTTAACACCAGTGTTCAGGAATGGAGGGAGAGAACAGATCAGGAATTACAGACCAGTTAACCAGACAGAAGTCATTGAAAACATATTGCATTCTATTATTTTTTAATAAACATTTTATTGAGGTATTTTTTTGGTTTTACAACAATAACAAAATAAACAATGTACATGAATCTATAAACATAGTGCAAAAGCCGTCTTTCTCCCTAACAGGTTCCACCTTTATTAACCACCTAGTGACAACGGGAGCGCGTCCCACCTCCGAAAATCGTCCTTCATGGTCTACTAGTCGGACCAGATTTAGCTTGTGCAGCCGTTCCCATTCTCGTGCCACTTGGATGCCTAGGTACAAAGCTTCCCCCTACCACTCTAAACGGCAGCTCCCTCCGTTGCCTCGCCTGTCCCCTCGCCTGGACCGCAAACATCTCACTTTTTCCCATATTTAGTTTATACCCCGAAAACCGGCCAAATTCCCCCAGAATCCTCATGATTTCTTCCATCCCCTCTGCTGGGTCCGATACATACAGGAGCAGGTCGTATCCGTAAAGCGAGACTCTGTGCTCCGCTCCACCCCCGTCAGCCCTTGAGGCTCTCCGTGCAATTGCCAGTGCCTCTATGGCTAATGCAAACAACAGCGGGGAAGGGGGCACCCCTGTCTCGTCCCCCGATGCAGCCTAAAATAGTCCGATTCATAGAATTTATAGAATTTACAGTGCAGAAGGAGGCCATTCGGCCCATCGAGTCTGCACCGGCTCTTGGAAAGAGCACCCTTCCCAAGGTCAACACCTCCACCCCATCACCATAACCCAGTAACCCCACCCAACACTAAGGGCAATTTTGGACACTAAGGGCAATTTAGCATGGCCAATCCACCTAACCTGCACATCTTTGGACTGTGGGAGGAAACCGGAGCACCCGGAGGAAACCCACGCACACACGGGGAGGATGTGCAGACTCTGCACAGACAGTGACCCAAGCCAGAATCGAACCTGGGACCCTGGAGCTGTGAAGCAATTGTGCTATCCACAATGCTACCGTGCTGCCCTTGTCGTCCTATTTGTCCGTACGCTCGCCACAGGATCCTGATACAGCAACCTGACCCAGTCAATAAAGCCCTGCCCAAATCTGAACCTCCAGTACCTCCTACAGATATTCCCATTCTACTCGATCAAAGGCCTTCTCTGCGTCCATTGCGACCACTACCTCCAACTCCCTACCTTCCGGGGGCATCGTGATCATGTTTAACAGCTTTCTTACATTGGCCACCAACTGCCTTCCCTTAACAAACCCCGTCTGGTCCTCCCCAATAACGTCCGGAACACAATCCTCAATCCTATAGGACAAACTTTTGGCCAGCAGTTTGGCGTCCACATTCAATAGGGATATCGGCCTGTAGGACCCACACAGCCCCCTTCAGGATCAGCAAAATCGTGGCCTGTAACATCGATGGGGGACGTACCCCTCTCTCCCTTGCCTCATTGAATGTCCTCATCAACAACGGCCCCAATATCCCTGAGAACGTTTTATAGAACAGTGGGTACCCGTCCTGCCACCGGGCTTTACCCGACTGCATGGCCTTCAGCCCCTCTGCTATCTCTTCGATCCCGATCGGGGCCCCCAGCCCTTCTACCAGCACCCCGTCCACCTTCTGGAAATTCAGCTCTCCTAGGAAGCGCCTCATCCCCTTCAGCCCCATTGGGGGTTCCGACCCACACAGCCCACTGTAAAACTCCTTAAATTCCTTATTCACCCCTGCTGAGTCTCCAACCAGGTTCCCATCTCCATCTTTAACTTTCCCTATCTCCCTGGCTGCCTCCCTCTTTCTAAACTGCTGTGCTAGCATTCTGCTGGCCTTCTCTCCATACTCGTATATCGCCCTGCTCGCCTTTCTCAGCTGCTCCACCGCCCTCCCTGTGGTTAACAAGCCAAACTCCGCCTACAGCCTCCGCCGTTCCCTTAAAGTTCTGCCTCTGGGGTCTCCGCATACCTCCTGTCGACCTGTGGTATCTCCTATACCGGTCAGTCCGTCTCTGCCCTGTCTACCTTCTCCCTATGAGCCCGTATCGAGATCAGCTCCCCTCAGACCACTGCCTTCAGTGCTTCCCAGACCACCGTTGCCGAAATTACCCCAGTGTTATTGACTTCCAGGTAGTTCTGAATACATTTCTTTAGCCGCCCGCACATGTTCGTCAGTTAGAAGACCCAAGTCTAACCTCTAGTGCGGACGCTGGTTACTGTCTTTACTAATCTGTAGGTTAACCCAGTGCGGGGCATGGTCTGAGATTGTGGTCGCCGAGTACCCCGTGTCCACCACCCCAGCCAGCAAGGCCCTGCTCAAAATAAAGATATCAACCCGGGAGTACACTTTATGCACGTGTGAGTAGAAGGAGAACTCCTTCACCCTCGGCTGCCCAAATCTCCATGGCGCCACCCCCACATCTGCTCCATGAACCCTTTTAGTTCCTTTGCCATTGGTGGCACCCTGCCTGTTTTTGAGCTTGACCGTTCTAAACCAGGGTCAATAACTGTGTTGAAGTCCCCTCCCATGACCAACTTTTGCGAATCCAGGTCTGGTATCTTCCCCAGCATCCTCTTTATAAACTCCACTTTGTCCCAATTTGGCGCATACATATTTACTAGTGCCACCTGCACCCCCTCCAATTTCCCACTGACCATAATGTACCAGCCTCCCATATCCAAAACTATTCTTCTTGTCTCAAATACCACCCACTTGTTGATCAGGATCGCGACTCCTCTAGTCTTCGTGTCCAGTCCCGAGTGAAAAACCTGTCCGACCCAACCTTTCCTTAATCTAATCTGGTCAGCTACTCTCCGGTGCGTCTCCTGCAGCATTACCATGTCCGCCTTCAGTCCTCTCAAATGCATGAACACGTGTGCACTCTTGACCGGCCCATTTAGCCCTCGTACATTCCAGGTGACCAGCCTAGTTGGGGGGCTCATCGCCGCCCCTCATCGATCAGCCATCACCTTTCTTGCGCCAGTCTCAAGCCGGCGCCCAGCGCCTCCACCGGCCCGCCCCCAGGCAGCCTCCGCCCTCGACCTCCTCTCTGTCCCTCAGCAACAGTCCCTTCCTCGTCAGCAGAACATCCCTCCTTCGTAACAGCGCAATGTAAATCGACCCCTTTGATAAGCCAAACATCTGCTCACTACACTTCCGTGAGCTAGCCCACCCAGCTGGCTTGGTGGCCCCCACCCCTGGCTTCAGACATTCTCCCACCCATTGTTCCCCCCCCCCACCCACTCATACACACATATTCAAATGACAAACAATCCCAACACAATTGCCGACAGAAAAAAAAACACTAAACAAAGAAAAGATCAAGCAGAGATCCAGCATCTGAACAAACACACCTCCATCCCCCAACAGTGCAAAGTAAACTTTAACTCATTCAGCTCTGCAAATGGCCCGAAATCAATACAGAAGGCATTACAAATAGCGTCCACAAAACGAGAAATTTTTTTGAACCTGAACGTTGCAGCAAAGTTCAAAAGTTCTCAGTCCCGCCACCAGTCCTTTCCTTTTTGCGAAGTCCAGCGCTTCCTCAGGTGACTCAAAATAAAAATGTGACCCAGAGACGGGCCAAATACAGCAGTCCGAACTTGACCTTTTTCTTCAAAAGGATCGACCTAATCTGGTTAAACCCCACTCTTCTCCTGGCCACCTCCACACTGAGATCCTGATAGATCCGCAGGATACTGTTCTCCCATTTGCAGCTCCATGTCTGCTTGGCCCACTGTAAAATACGCTCCTTATCTAAATACCTGTGGAATCTCACCACCATTGCCCTCGGGGGGGGGGGGGGGGGGGGGGGTGGTATGTCTCCCATTTGCGGCTTCCCCACGAGTGCTCTGTGAGCCCTATCTACCTCCAAGGGTCGGGAGAATGCCCATCCCCCAGCAGCTTCTCGAACATGTCCGCGATGTATGCCCTAGCGTCCGCTCCTGCGGACCCCTCCGGGAGCCCAACGATTCTCAAGTTCTGCCGGCGAGACCTATTCTCTAGGTCTTCCACTGATATAACTTCAATTCACCGCGAGGCAGAGAGAGCGAGTGAACATTAGGCTTTATTAATCATGAACTTGTCTAGCCAGAGTCGGTTGTACAGATGAATCCCGCCCACAGGCGGCCGGTCTAAATATGGCCCCGGTGAGGGCGGAGCCAGAGGCAGAGCCCACTGGGGTTACAGAACAGGACCTGGAAGCAGCTCTTACCACCACTTCCAGGTCATAGGTCAAAGGTTACAGTATCATACATGCATTAGGTGAATACATTCACCACATTCACCCCCTGTTAAAAAAAAATCAAGTCCAGCGGGGGTGACGTGGGGTCATTACATATTCAGTCTATCTGCAGGCCGGATCGTTCTCTTCAACCTCCTCAGCTCTGGCGGTGCGGCGGGCACGGTTGTTGCAGGTGGTGACTCCAGGGGCGTTGTGTCTGGAGCTTGAGCCCCAGTCCGGCGTGTTGGAGATGGTTGGGGTGTGGGGGTAGGCAGGGGGGTGATGGGTGGCGGCAGTGTCGGCGCGGGACAATACAGAACACCCAGGGGAGCGTACGGGGCACTGGGGGTGGCAGCGGGGAGGGGGGCGTGTTGGCAGGGGAACCAGCTGACGCCAGGTCCCGTAGGGAGACCGTATCTTGCTGTCCGTCCTGGTGCGCGATGTAGGCGTACTGGGGGTTGGCGTCGAGCAGCTGGACCCTCTCGACCAGGGGGTTGGTCTTGAGGCGCCTCATGTGCCTCCGGAGAAGGACTGGTCCCGGAGTTGTCAGCCAAGACGGAAGCGAGACCCTGGGGATGGACTTCCTGGTGAAGATAAACAAATGATCGTGAGGGGTCTCGTTTGTGGCTGTGCAGAGGAGAGATCTGATGGAGTGGAGGGCGTCGGGAAGGACCTCCTGCCAGCGGAGGATCGGGAGACTTCTAGACCTGAGGGCCAGAAGAACGGCCTTCCATACCGTCGCGTTCTCCCCCTCCACCTGCCTGTTTCCCTGCGGGTTATAGCTCGTAGTCCTGCTCGAGACGATGCCTTTGCTGAGCAAGTACTGACGTAGCTCATCGCTCATGAACGATGTGCCCCGGTCACTGAGGACTTAGGCAGGGAAACCGAACAGTGTGAAGATGATGTGCAGTGCCTTTATTACAGTGGCCGAAGTCCTGTCGGGGCAGGGGTCAGCGAAGGGGAAGCGGGAGTAGTTATCGATGATGGTGAGAAAGTATATATTACGGTTGGTGAAGGGGAGGGGCCCTTTGAATTAAATGCTTCGGCGCTCAAAGGGCCGGGAGGCCTTTACCAGACGGGCCTTGTCTGGCCGGTGGAAGTGCGGTTTGCATTCCCTGCAGACTTGGCAGTCCCTGGTCATTGCCTTGACCTCCTCGGTGGAGAAGGGCAGATTGCGGGCCTTAATGAAGTGGGTAAGCCGGGTGACAGAGGTCATTGTGGATCGCCCAAAGTCGGTCATCTTGCCCGCCGGCACATGTGCCGCGAGACAGGGCATCTGGGGGCTCGTTGAGCTTCCAGGACGATACTTGATATCGTAATTGTAGGTGGAGAGTTCGATCCTCCACCTCAAGATTTTGTCATCTTTTATTTTGCCCCGTTGTGCGTTGTCGCACATGAAGGCGACCGACCGCTGGTCGGTGAAGAGGGTGAACCTCCTACCGGCTAGGTAGTGCCTCCAGTGCCGCATGGCTTCCACTATGACTTGTGCTTCTGTGGTAAACCACTGTTGTACTTATATTAGAGGATGTACGGCAGAATCTGCACTACAGGTTCGCCTGTGGCCCCTGCCAGCTGGCTCCGCCCAGGAGGCGGGGTATAAATATGCGTGTCCTCCAGCTCGCAGCCATTTCGCCAGCTGCTGCGGAAGGCCACACATCTGATACCAATAAAGCCTCAGTTTGGATTCAACTTTCGTCTTTAGTGAAATTGACCGTGCCTCAATTTATTGGTATCAGTTTCGAAGGATGGACCTCCGTATTAAACCAGATCGCCTGCAGCTTGATCCGCACTCGAACGACTCCAGAAAGGACTTCCAGCGCTGGGTAGCTTGCTTTGAAGCGTATATCAACGTGGTGCTGACCCCTGTTCCGGAGGCTCAGAAGATCCAGATTTTATATTCCAGGCTGAGCTCCAAAGTCTTCCCGCTGATCCAGGATGCACCAAACTACGCCAAAGCCATGACTCGACTCGAGGACAATTACGAGCAAAAGACAAACACGCTCTTCGCCAGGCACGCGCTGGCAACTTGTTCTCAACTACCGGGTGAGTCCATAGAAGATTTCTGGAGGGCCCTAATCCCACTAGTCCGGGACTGTGACTGCCAGGACGTTACAGCTAAGGAACACTCAGACCTCCTTATGAGGGACGCCTTTGTGACTGGAATTGGGTCAGATATCATACGTCAGCAGCTCCTAGAAGGGGCCACGCGTGACCTCACAGATACTAAGACGCTAGCGCTCTCCATGACGGTCGCCCTGCGCAACGTCCAGTCTTACGCCCCCAACCGCGTAGCCCACCCCTCCTACGCTTCATGGACTTCACAGGCAGCCGCCCCAGCGTGGGCACTGCCCACCCGATACGCCTGCACTATACGCCAGCCAGCAAACCCCGGGGGGCCCCGATGCTACTTTTGCGGCCAGCAAAAGCACCCCCGCCAATGCTGCCCGGCCCGTGCTGCCCTTTGTAAAGCCTGCGGGAAGAAGGGCCACTTTGCCGCGGTGTGCCAGGCCCACTCAGTGGCCGCGACTGCCCCCAACACCCCCCCAGTCACGGACAATGGGCGCCGCCATCTTCCCCTCTTTCCCCCCCCCCCCCCCCAAGACCATGTGCGATCAGTGGGCGCCGCCATCTTCCCCTCCGCGCAACACGTGCGTTTCATGGGCGCCGCCATCTTGCTCCACCCCCGCAATGTGCGTTCCATGGGCGCTGCCATTTTGTAACCCCCCAAGATCTCCGGGCGCCGCCATCTTCTCTACCCCTCAGCACATGGACACCACCAGCGTTCCAAGATCTGAACTCAACGGCCACCCCATTACCCGACGACCAACCAAGGCTCGCCTCCATGTCACTCGACCAGTCTCGCCCGCATAACCTGACCAATGCATCCACCAGTGTGAAAGTCGACGGCCATGTGACCTCTTGCTTGCTGGTCTCCAGGAGCACCAAGAGCTTTATACACCCGGATACGGTAAGGCGCTGCTCCCTCACGATACACCCCGTCAATCAAAAAATCTCCCTGGCCTCCGGATCCCTTTGCGTAGCGATCCGGGGGTACTGTACGGTCACGCTCACGGTCCAGGGCGTAGAATTCCACGGCTTCCGCCTCTACGTTCTCCCTAACCTCTGCGCTGCACTTATCCTCGGCCTGGATTTCCAGTGCAACCTCCAGAGCCTCACCCTAAATTCGGCGGACCCTTACCACCCCTTACTGTGTGCGGTCTTGCGACCCTAAAGGACGACCCACCTTCCCTCTTTGCTAATCTAACTCCAGATTGCAAATCCGTTGCCACCAGGAGTAGACGGTAAAGCGGCCAGGATAAGACCTTCATCAGGTCCGAAGTCCAGCGGTTGCTTCGGGAAGGCATCATCGAGGCCAGCAACGGCCCCTGGAGAGCTCAAGTGGTAGTGGTTAAATCTGGGGAGAAACACCGAATGGTCGTGGAGCCAGACCATCAACAGGCCCACGCATATCTGACATGGTTAACCAGATTGCACAGTACCGGGTCTTCTCAACGGTGGACCTGAAATCTGCCTACCACCAGCTCCCCATCTGTAAATTGGACCGTCCATACACTGCCTTCGAGGCAGACGGCCGTCTATATCACTTCCTTTGGGTCCCCTTCGGCGTCACTAACAGGGTCTCGGTCTTCCAAAGGGAGATGGACCGAATGGTCGACCGGTACGGTTTGCGGGCCACGTTTCCGTACCTAGACAATGTCACCATCTGCGGCCATGATCAGCAGGACCACGACGCCAACTGTGCTAAATTTCTCCGCCCTAAACATACGTGTCCTCCAGCTCGCTGCCATTTCGCCAGCTGCTGTGGATGGCCACACATTTGATACCAATAAAGCCTCAGTTTGGATTCAATTTTTGTCTTTAGTCAAATTCATCGTGCCTCAGCTTCCTTCTCGACCGAGGGGTGTCAAATTTCAGAAGCGTGGAGGATCCTAGAGAAGAATGATACTGGCCTGCTCGCCTGTTTGAGTGTGGCGGCCAGTGCGACGTCTGACGCATCGCTCTCTACCTGAAAGGGGATGGACTCGTCCACCGCGTGCATTGCGGCCTTGGTGATGTCGGCCTTGATGCGGCTGAAGGTCGAGCGGGCGTCATCCGTCGGGAAAACTGGTGGTTTGAATAAGTGGGCGGGCTTTGTCTGCATAGTTGGGGACCCACTGGGCGTAGTATGAGAACAGCCTAGGAATAGTTTTAGGGCCTTCAGGCTGTGGGGAGGGGGGAGTTCTGTGAGAGGGCGCATACAGTCGGGGTTGGGCCCGAGGACTCTGTTCTCCACGACGTAGCCGATGATGGTTAGTCGGGTAGTACGGAAGACGCACTTTTCTTTGTTGTATGTGAGGTTGAGGGATTGGGCGGCCTGGAGGAACCTCTGAAGGTTGGCGTCATGGTCCTGCTGGTCATGGCCGCAGATGGTCACATTATCCAAGTACGGATATGTAGCCCGCAAACCATACTGGTCCACCGTTCGGTCCATTGTTCTCTGAAAGACCGAGACCCCGTTAGTGACGCCGAAGGGGACTCTGAGGAAGTGGAAGAGTCGGCCGGCTGCTTCAAAGGCAGTGTAGTGGCGCTCTTCCGGGCGGATTGGGAGCTGGTGGTAGGCCGACTTCAGATCGACCGCTGAGAACACACGGTATTGCGCGATCTGATTGACCATCTCCGCTATGCGGGGGAGGGGGTACGCATCCAGTTGCGTGAACCGGTTAATTGTCTGGCTGCAGTTCACAACCATCCGATTCTTTTCCCCGGTCCGGACGACCACCACTTGCGCTCTCCAGGGGCTGTAGCTGGCTTCGATGATCCCTTCACTCAACAGCCGCTGGACCTCCGACTTGATAAACGTCATGTCTAGCGAACTATACCGCCTGCTCCTGGTGGCGATGGGCTTACAGTCAGGAGTGAGGTTCACAAAGAGTGAAGGGGGGGGAGACCGCGAAGCTGCACACCGTGAGGGGGGGGGGCAAGGGTCCGCCAAACTGTAAGGTTTGGCTTCGGTGGTTACATTGAAAGTCCAATCCGAGCAGTAGGGGGGGCGGGCGCAAGAGGTGGGGGAGGACGTAGAGCTTAACATGAGCATACTCTGCATCCTGCATCGCGAGATTGATGATACAGTACCCCCGGATCTGAACCGAATGGGACCCGGAGGCAAGGGAGATTGTTTGGGAGGCTGGGTAGGTGTGGAGGGAGCTGCGCTTTAACGTGTCGGGGTGGACAAAGCTCACCGTGCTCTCGGAGTCGAAAAGACAGGGGGTCTCATGCCTGTTGACCCGGACGACCATCATGGAGTTCTTCAGCTGTTTCGGCTGCGACTGGCCGAGAGTGACTGCGTCCAGCTGTGGGTAGCCTGTGTGGTCGGTGGAATCACAAGATGGCGGCCCCCATGAGTCGCACGTGTCGGGCTGGGGCGAAGATGGCGACCAAGATGGCCGTCCCCATCGGTCGCACGTGTAGGTTGGTGCCGGAGCCAGTGGCCAAGATGGCTGCCCCCATGAGTCGCACGTGTCGGTCGGTGTTGGGGCCGGTGGCCAAGATGGCGGCCCCCACGAGTCGCTCAATGCTGATGACAATTCTGACGGGGGCGTTCTGGGCAGGCACGCAGCCACATTGCGGGTCTGTGGGGCTGCAAGTCCATGGGTTGGGCCTGGTGCGTTTTCGATTTCTGAGCCTTTGGTCGGCCCAGACAGACTCTAGCGAAGTGCCCCTTTTTCCCACAGTCTCTGTGCGGGCTGGGCAACGCTGCCGGGGAAGTAGCACTGTGGTTCCCCGGGCTGGGCTGGCAGACACCCGGTGCAGGCCTGCGACGTAGTCCGGTCCGACGGGGGCCGCGACGAGGGTGTCCACGAGGGGTTCGCCATGCCCGCGGGGTATGCGCTGAGGTTCTGGTAGGCCACCTCTAGTGAGGTAGCTAGCTTTAGCGTGTCCCGCAGGTCGGAGGTCCCGTTTTCCAGCAGGCGCTGCCTGATGTAGTTCGAGTGGACCCCTGCCACGTAGGTGTCCCGGATCTGTGAGTTCATGTGTTCCTCCGCCGTCACATCTCGATAGCTGCAGTTCCTCGCGAGTAGAGTCAGGGTTTCCAGATACTCATCCAGCGATTCTCCGGCGTGTTCATGGCGAGTAGTGAGGAGGTGTCTAGCGAACACCTCGTTTACGGGCTTCACGAAGTATGCCTGGAGGGTTGCGACCACCGCCTCGTACGTGGCCGCTTTCTCGATCATTACTGAGATTCAATGGCTCACCCGAGCATGGAGGAGTTGCAGCTTGAGGGTCTACATGGGAGGCGTTGTGGAGGAGTCGAGGTAGGCCTTGAAGCCAATGTTCGAATATCTCCTTGGCTTCGGACGTGCGGGTGTCGAGTTCGAGCCTGTCTGGCTTTAGAGCGGCTTCCATAGTGCTGTCTATGATTAATAAATTGATATACCTTCAGTTCACCGAGAGGCAGAGAGAGCGAGTGAACACTAGGCTTTATTAATCATGAACTTGCCTTGCCAGAGTCGGTTGTACAGATGAATGCAGCCCAGAGGCGGCCGGTCTATATATGGCCCCGTTGAGGGCGGAGCCAGAGCCCACCGGGGTTACAGTACAGTACCTGGAAGCAGCTCGTATCACCACTTCCAGGTCATAGGTTACAGTATCATACATGCATTGGGTGAATACATTCACCACATCCACCTTCTCCAGGAGCCTTTTCTGCTGGTCTCTCAGCATTCCCACCCCCAGCTCCACCGCAGTTTGCTGTTCCTCCTGGTCAGCCAGCGCCTTCTCTACTTTCTGGATCGCCCGATCTTGGGCATCCAATCTAAGCTCCAGCCGCACAATTGACTCTTTAATCGGGTCCAAGCAGTCCCGCTTCTGCTTGACGAAGCCCTCCTGGTTAAATTGCATCAGCTGCTCCGTTGACCGCTGGGTCGACAAGCCAGAGGTCCGGTCATCTGCCATGCTTTCTCCCCCTGCAGCTTCAGCCCAAGCCTTCTCTGTCTGTCTGTTTCTGCCTTTGCGAGCACTTCTAGTCCTCCTCTCCATGCACCGATGTGGTAATCCAGTACCCAATTGCCTCATTGAGTTTTCGAATCAAGTCTGGTAAAAAAATCGGGGGAAAAGGTCCAAAAGCCTGACCCGAGTGGGAGCCACCAACTGTGCGACCTACTCCTTCATAGCCACCACCGGAAGTCATTGCATTCTATTATTAAGGGAGTCCTAAAATTGCACTGAGAAAATCATAGTATTGGTTCGACGTCCAGCACAGTCAGGACTGAAACCCTGATAGATATCGGGCTTTCCCGAATTTTGGATCATGTAATCTATAAAATCAGGCAAGACACCATTTTTACCGGCAAAGACTGTTCCACAAATTTTACACGTCCAAACTGATGGATTCCGACTTCTCCTGGAAGTCAGGCGTAGTTGCTTCAGTCACCATTGGACACCCCTCAGTCTGCTATGCCTAAAAGTAGGACAGAACAGGTTGGTCGTGGAATTGTAAGCCAAAAGTCAGTTTCCAGTTTTCAGACCTCTCTCAGCTGGACCAGGGGCTAGCTGGTGGACACTATTATTGTCCTCCACAGCTTCCTGAGTGCTTTCAATCCCATTGAATGCAAGCTCATCTAATCTGTCTCGGAATATCAACCAGATGACCGAGTGGTGTCCAGGGCTACATGTTCAGGGTGTGGTTTCACAAATGTCTCCTGTTTGTTTGGGGTTATTACGCTAATACAGTACACCGGAGTCCCAGCTCTTTTGAATGCGTCATCTTCGGCCTGAATCGGATGCATAACACTGGTGCAAGAGACATCTGACTGCAGGCCCATCATTGTATTGTTGAGAGGCAATGTAAAATCGTAATCTTACCCACAGAGTCCAGCACTTACTTCCATTTTCTAAAATGTCACGTTTTCGGACAATTCTGTTTTTCAGATAGCCAGACTTTCGGCATTGTGCCTATATGATTAGACAAAATCAAAATTGTTTTACGAAAGGGAAATAGTAGTTGAAAATTGTTTGGAAGTAGGGTAGACAAAGGGGAGACAGTATATGTGGTATACTTTAAAAAAGCTTTTGTTAAATTAATATACAATGCAAATGAATGTACAATGTAAGGGCTTATTAAATTGGGATTAGTATATTAGTATATTAGCATTGATGGGAAATGTTTTATGGACCGGATGTAAAGAATAGGGATAGGGCGATCTTTTCAAGTTGGCATGCTGTTATTAGTGGGGTGTCACAAGAATCACTGCTAGAGCCTCTGCTAGAGGCCAAAAGTAATGTATCTAAGTTTGCTGACAATGCAAAGTTCATTGAGAATGTTAAGTTGTGAGGAAGATGCAAAGAGATTGCAAAGATATTTAGACTGGTTAAGTGAATGGGCAACAAGCTGTCAGATGGACTACAATGTCAGAAAGAATGAGGTTATCCACTTTACTAGTAAGAATAGAAAATCAGAATATTTTTAAAAGGTGAATTTGTAAATATTGACGTTCAGAAGGACTTTAATATAATTATACAAGGAACACACAAAGTTAGCATGCATGTACAACAAGTAACTGGATCGGCAAGTGACATTTCAGGCTTAATTGCAAAGATACTGGAGAACAAGAAAAGGAAGTGTTCCTATTGTAATGGGCTCTCCATATCTAAGGAAGGATGTATTTATGTTGGAGGCGGTATTGCAAAGGTTCACTAGATTGGTTCCTGGGGTAAAAGGATTGTTCTGAGATAGGCTGGGTAAATTACCCTGTGGCTTTAGAAGAATTAAGTGATTTAATTGAAACTTGCAAGATTCTGGAAAGATTTGCCAAGGTAGAGCCCAAGTGGTTGTTTGCTCTGGTTGGGGAATCTCTAAAGGGGGCACAATTTCAGGATAAGGTGTCAGTAATTTAGGACTGAGATGAGGAAACATTTCTGCATTCAAAGGGTTGTGAATCTTAGGAATTTGGAGGTTTGTGGATGCCCCATTGTTGAACATATTTAAGACTGAGATAGACAGCTGTTTGATCTGCCAGGGAATCAAAGCAGGTAGGAAAGTTGCAGTTGAGACAATAGGCCATGATATTGAATAATAAGAGGGGTCATATGGTTGATTCCTCCTCTTATTTATGTGTTGGATTCATTGAGAATGTGGATAATTGTGGCGCTTCCTCCACCAGCATTCATTTTTTTTTATTAAATATTTTATTGAAAATTTTTGGTCAACCAACACAGTACATTGTGCATCCTTTACACAATATTATAACAACACAAATAACAATGACCTATTTTATAAACAAAAAATGAATAAATAATAAATAACAAAAATGAAAACTAGCCCTAATTGGCAACTGCCTTGTCACAAGTAACACTCTCCAAAAATATAATTTAACAGTCCAATATATAATTATCTGTAGCAACGACCTATACATACTATACAGTATATATTAACAAGCCTGAGAGTCCTTCTGGTTCCTCCCCCCCGATCCTGGGCTGCTGCTGCTGCCTTCTTTTTCCCATTCCGTCTATCTTTCTGCGAGGTATTCGACGAACGGTTGCCACCGCCTGGTGAACCCTTGAGCCGACCCCCTCAGGACGAACTTAATCCGCTCTAGCTTTATAAACCCCCGCCATGTCATTTATCCAGGTCTCCACCCCCGGGGGCTTGGCTTCTTTCCACATTAGCAATATCCTGCGCCGGGCTACTAGGGACGCAAAGGCCAAAACATCGGCCTCTCTCGCCTCCTGCACTCCCGGCTCTTGTGCAACCCCAAATATAGCCAACCCCCAGCTTGGTTCGACCCGGGCTCCTACTACTTTTGAAAGCACCTTGGTCACCCCCATCCAAAACCCCTGTAGTGCCGGGCATGACCAAAACATATGGGTATGATTCGCTGGGCTTCTCGAGCACCTCGCACACCTATCCTCCACCCCAAAAAATTTACTGAGCCGTGCTCCAGTCATATGTGCCCTGTGTAATACCTTAAACTGAATCAGGCTTAGCCTGGCACACGAGGACGACGAGTTTACCCTGCTTAGGGCATCTGCCCACAGCCCCTCCTCGATCTCCTCCCCCAGCTCTTCTTCCCATTTCCCTTTTAGTTCATCTACCATAGTCTCCCCTTCGTCCCTCATTTCCCTATATATATCTGACACCTTACCATCCCCCACCCATGTCTTTGAGATCACTCTGTCCTGCACCTCTTGTGTCGGGAGCTGCGGGAATTCCCTCACCTGTTGCCTCGCAAAAGCCCTCAGTTGCATATACCTGAATGCATTCCCTTGGGGCAACCCATATTTCTCGGTCAGCGCTCCCAGACTCGCGAACTTCCCATCCACAAACAGATCTTTCAGTTGCGTTATTCCTGCTCTTTGCCACATTCCATATCCCCCATCCATTCCCCCCGGGGCAAACCTATGGTTGTTTCTTATCGGGGACCCCCCCAAGGCTCCAGTCTTTCCCCTATGCCGTCTCCACTGTCCCCAAATCTTCAGTGTAGCCACCACCACCGGGCTTGTGGTGTAGTTCCTCGGTGAGAACGGCAATGGGGCTGTCACCATAGCCTGTAGGCTAGTCCCCCTACAGGACGCCCTCTCTAATCTCTTCCACGCCGCTCCCTCCTCCTCTCCCATCCACTTACTCACCATTGAAATATTAGCGGCCCAATAATACTCACTTCGGCTCGGTAGTGCCAGCCCCCCCCTATCCCTGCTACGCTGTAAGAATCCCTTCCTCACTCTCGGGGTCTTCCCGGCCCACACAAAACCCATGATGCTCTTTTCAATCCTTTTAAAAAAAGCCTTCGTGATCACCACCAGGAGGCACTGAAACACAAAGAGGAATCTCGGGAGGACCACCATCTTAAGCGCCTGCACCCTCCCTGCCATTGACAGGGATACCATATCCCATCTCTTGAAATCCTCCTCCATCTGTTCCACCAACCGCGTTAAATTTAACCTATGCAATGTGCCCCAATTCTTAGCTATCTGGATCCCCACGTAACGAAAGTCCCTTGTTACCTTCCTCAACGGTAGGTCCTCTATTTCTCTACTCTGCTCCCCTGGATGCACCACAAACAACTCACTTTTCCCCATGTTCAATTTATACCCTGAAAAATCCCCAAACTCCCCAAGTATCCGCATTATTTCTGGCATCCCCTCCGCCGGGTCCGCCACGTATAGTAGCAAATCGTCCGCATACAAAGATACCCGGTGCTCTTCTCCTCCCCTAAGTACTCCCCTCCACTTCTTGGAACCCCTCAACGCTATCGCCAGGGGCTCAATCGCCAGTGCAAACAATAATGGGGACAGAGGGCATCCCTGCCTTGTCCCTCCTATGGAGCCGTAAATATGCAGATCCCCGTCCATTCGTGACCACGCTCGCCACTGGGGCCCTATACAACAGCTGCACCCATCTAACATACCCCTCTCCAAAACCAAATCTCCTCAACACCTCCCACAAATAATCCCACTCCACTCTATCAAATGCTTTCTCGGCATCCATCGCCACTACTATCTCCGTTTCTCCCTCTGGTGGGGCCATCATTGTGGTAGTATGTATTGGGGGTCATGTGGGACTGGAAGCCCTAATGTCATTGGCTGACAGATCCCGGGTCCTGGTTGGCCGTTGACCTCATACTCCGCCCTGAAGGCGAAGTATAAGAAGCCGGTGCCTTCCCCCGCATGCCAGTTTACTATCGGGCTGCTGGGGAACACACACGCTTAATAAAGCCTCATCGACTTCACTCTGTTTGTCTCACGGAGTCTTTGTGCGCCACAATTTATTAAGCGTGCCTAAAAAGGACTATGGAGCTCAGGATCATTCCAGAATGCCTGAGGATCAGCCCCCACGCAGTGAATGCAGCAGCAGCCTTCAAACACTGGCAGACTTGCTTTGAGGCCTACATCACATCGACCACAGGCCGAGTCTCAGATGAACAAAAACTGCAGGTCCTGCACTCGAGGGTGAGCACGGAGATTTTCACCCTCATTGAAGACACCCGCGATTTCCAGACGGCGTTCGCAGCACTGAGAAGTCTCTACGTTCGCCCAGTTAACCAAATCTACGCTCGCTACCAGCTCGCGACGAGACGGCAAGCTCCCGGAGAATCGATGGACGAGTTCTACGCCGCGCTGCTGATTTTGGGACGAGCCTGCAGCTGCCCGTCGGTGAATGCAAACGAACATACGGACATGTTAATGCGCGATGCTTTTGTTGCAGGTATACAATCCTCCCAAATCCGCCAAAGACTTCTAGAAAAAGAGTCACTAGGACTCTCAGAGGCACGGGCCCTGGCAGCCTTGCTGGACGTAGCCGCGCGTAATACCCGCGCCTACGGCCCCGACCGCGCGGCAGGCCATTGGGCCCCGTACGTACCCGCCGCGGCAAACCCCCTACCCCCCCCCCCCGGACACCCCACAGGCTTGCGCAGTCCAAACGCCGAGTCGCACCGGGGGCGCCCGCTGTTATTTCTGCGGCCAGGCGAAGCACGCCCGACAACGCTGTCCGGCCCGCGCAGCCATCTGCAAAAGCTGCGGGAAAAAGGGCCACTATGCGGTGGTGTGCCGGTCCCGCGTGGTCGCCGCCGTCCCGGGAGAACAGGGAGCCCTACAGGCAGTCTATGCCTCCCAACCCCCCCAGCACGCCATGTGCGACCCCCAGGCGCCGCCATTTTGGGTCCCGACCACCGCGGCCCCGGGAGAACTGGGAGCCCTGCACGCCGCCTACGCTCCCCAACCCCCCTCCCCGCAGCCCATGTACGACCCGCCGCCGGCGCTCCCGATTTGGGTGCCAGCCAACACTCTCCACGGAGAGGAAGGGGTTTTCCGTATCCCGAACGCCACCCTCACCCCCGTCCCGCGCCCCACGCCTGACCCGCCGGCGCCACCTACCTTGACCCCGACCACCGCTGTCCCCGGCGAGGGAGCTCCGCGCGGTGCCAGCGCTCGCGGCCCCACGACTGACCCGCCGGAGCCGCCGACCTGGGCCCTCGCCCCCGTCCCGCGCCCCACGCCTGACCCGCCGGCGCCACCTACCTTGACCCCGACCACCGCTGTCCCCGGCGAGGGAGCTCCGCGCGGTGCCAGCGCTCGCGGCCCCACGCCTGACCCGCCGGAGCCGCCGACCTGGGCCCTCGCCCCCGTCCCGCGCCCCACGCCTGACCCGCCGGAGCCGCCGACCTGGGCCCTCGCCCCCGTCCCGCGCCCCACGCCTGACCCGCCGACCTGGGCCCTCGCCCCCGTCCCGCGCCCCACGCCTGACCCGCCGGAGCCGCCGACCTGGGCCCTCGCCCCCGTCCCGCGCCCCACGCCTGACCCGCCGGAGCCGCCGACCTGGGCCCTCGCCCCCGTCCCGCGCCCCACGCCTGACCCGCCGACCTGGGCCCTCGCCCCCGTCCCGCGCCCCACGCCTGACCCGCCAACGCCGCCGACCTGGTCCCTCACCCCCGTCCCGCGCCCCACGCCTGACCCGCCGGCAATACAACTCACCTGGACCCCGACCTCCGTCCCCGGCGAGGGACCTCCTCACTGTCCCAGCGCTCGCACTGACCTGCCGGTCCCCAGCGAGGGAGCTCCGCGCGGTCCTAGCGCCCGCGGCCCTGGAGCTCGCACCAAAGGAACTCCGCGCGGTCCTAGCGCCCGCGGCCCGGGAACTCCGCGCGGTCCTAGCGCCCCCCAGACCCCCCAGCACTCAATGTGCGACCCGCAGACGCCGCCATTTTGGGTCCCGACCACCACGAGGGGAGGAGGGGACCCGCCATCTTGGACCGCCCCCGACCTGTACGACGCATGGGGGCGGACATTTTGTCCACCCCCGGCGCCATCTTGTGACCCCTCATCTACGGGCGAGGTATGGGGGCGGCCATTTTATCCATCCCCGACGTCCTCTTGGACGGCAACAACGGACCCCACCCCACTACTACAACCACGGCTCGCTTCGGTTACGCTCGATCAGGCTCGGCCCCGGACTGTCCAGACGACGACGACAACAGTCCTAATTAACGGCCACGAGACGCCATGCCTAGTCGACTCCGGGAGCACGGAAAGTTTTATACATCCCGACACGGTAAGACGCTGTTCCTTAACTACCTACCCCAGCGCACAAAAGATTTGCCTAGCCGCAGGATCCCACTCCGTACAGATCCAGGGATTCTGCATAGTTACCCTAACGGTACAGGGGAGGGAATTCAAAAACTACAAACTTAACGTCCTTCCCCAACTCTGTGCCCCCACCTTGCTGGGCTTAGATTTTCAATGTAACCTACAGAGCCTTACGTTTAAATTCGGCGGCCCCATACCCCCACTCACTATCTGCGGCCTCGCCACCCTCAAGGTGCAACCCCCGTCCTTGTTTGCGAACCTCACCCCGGATTGCAAACCCGTCGCCACTAGGAGCAGACGGTACAGCGCCCAGGACCGGACCTTCATTCGCTCCGAAGTCCAGCGGCTACTAAAGGAGGGCATAATCCAGGCCAGCAATAGTCCCTGGAGAGCGCAGGTGGTAGTAGTGAAGACAGGGGAGAAACAAAGGATGGTCATTGACTATAGCCAGACCATCAACAGGTACACACAACTAGACGCGTACCCTCTCCCCCGCATATCCGACATGGTCAATCGGATTGCCCAGTATAAAGTCTTCTCCACCGTGGACCTCAAGTCCGCCTACCATCAGCTCCCCATCCGCCCAAGTGACCGCAAGTACACAGCCTTCAAGGCAGACGGGCGATTATACCACTTCCTAAGGGTCCCTTTTGGCGTCACAAACGGCGTCTCGTTCTTCCAACGGGAAATGGACCGAATGGTTGATCAACATGGGTTACGGGCCACGTTCCCGTACCTCGACAATGTAACCATCTGCGGCCACGATCAGCAGGACCACGACGCCAACCTCCAAAAATTCCTCCAGACTGCCAAAGCCTTGAACCTCAATACAATGAGGACAAGTGCGTTTTTAGCACCGATCGGCTAGCCATTCTGGGCTACATAGTGCGCAATGGGATAATAGGCCCCGACCCCGAACGTATGCGCGCACTCATGGAATTTCCCCTCCCGCACTGCCCAAAAGCCCTGAAACGCTGCCTGGGGTTCTTTTCATACTACGCCCAGTGGGTCCCCCAGTACGCAGACAAGGCCCGCCCCCTAATACAGACCACGGCTTTCCCGCTGTCGACAGAGGCTTGCCAGGCTTTCAGCCGCATCAAAGCGGACATCGCAAAGGCCACGATGCGCGCCATCGACGAGTCCCTCCCCTTCCAGGTCGAGAGCGACGCCTCTGACGTAGCTCTCGCGGCTACCCTTAACCAAGCGGGCAGACCCGTGGCCTTTTTCTCCCGAACCCTCCACGCCTCAGAAATCCGCCACTCCTCAGTGGAAAAGGAAGCCCAAGCCATAGTGGAGGCTGTGCGACATTGGAGGCATTACCTGGCCGGCAGGAGATTCACTCTCCTCACTGACCAACGGTCGGTTGCCTTCATGTTCGATAATGCACAGCGGGGCAAGATCAAGAACGACAAGATCTTGCGGTGGAGGATCGAACTCTCCACCTTCAACTATGAGATCTTGTACCGGCCCGGAAAGCTGAACGAGCCGTCTGATGCCCTATCCCGCGGGACATGTGCCAACGCACAAATTGACCGCCTCCAAGCCCTCCACGAGGACCTCTGCCACCCGGGGGTCACTCGGTTTTACCACTTCATCAAGTCCCGCAATCTCCCCTACTCCTTAGAGGAGGTCCGTACAGTCACAAGAGACTGCCACATCTGCGCAGAATGCAAACCGCATTTTTTCAGGCCAGATGGAGCGCACCTGATTAAGGCTTCCCGTCCCTTTGAACGCCTCAGTCTCGATTTCAAAGGGCCCCTCCCCTCCACCGACCGCAACGCGTATTTCCTTAATGTAGTGGACGAATACTCCCGCTTCCCTTTTGCCATTCCCTGCTCCGACATGACCGCGGCCACAGTCATTAAAGCCCTGAACAGCATATTCACACTGTTCGGTTACCCCGCATACGTCCACAGCGACAGGGGGTCCTCTTTCATGAGTGACGAGCTGCGCCAGTTCCTGCTCAGCAAGGGTATAGCTTCAAGCAGGACGACCAGCTACAACCCCCGGGGGAACGGGCAAGTAGAAAGGGAGAACGGCACGGTCTGGAAGGCCGTCCTACTGGCTCTACGGTCCAGGGATCTCCCAGTTTCACGGTGGCAGGAGGTCCTCCCGGACGCTCTCCATTCCATCCGGTCGTTATTATGTACGAGCACTAATCAAACGCCTCACGAGCGTCTCCTTGTCTTCCCTAGGAGGTCCTCCTCTGGAACGTCGCTGCCGACCTGGCTGCCGGCCCCAGGACCCATCCTGCTCCGAAAGCACGTGCGGGCACATAAGGCGGACCCGTTGGTCGAAAGGGTTCACCTCCTCCACGCAAACCCCCAGTACGCCTACGTGGAGTACCCCGACGGCCGACAGGACATGGTCTCCCTGCGGGATCTGGCGCCCGCCGGCACCACGCACACACCCCCGGCACCATCAACCCAACCGCCCCCCTTCCTGCCACCGCCGCACCCCGCGACCGCCCCCTTCCCAGGAGGATCAGCCCCCCTCCCCTTTGCACCGACAGCTAAAACCGTGCGGTTCCCGGAGGCGACAACGCTGGTACAAGCACTACCACCACCGCCGGGGCCGAGGCGATCGACACGGACGACCAGACCGCCCGACCGACTCGTGGCGTCGATGTAAAACAAAGATGGACTGTCCAATGAACATTTTGTTTTCACATATCCTCTGTAAATAGTTGTAACAGGACGATACTGTCCAATACGGTCCTACCATGTAACTGTTCTCTCCTCCCAGGACCAGTACTGTAAACCCTTACCACCATACGAAGCATCACCCCGCCGGGTTCATTTTTGACAAGGGGTGAATGTGGTAGTATGTATTGGGGGTCATGTGGGACTGGAAGCCCTAATGTCATTGGCTGACAGATCCCGGGTCCTGGTTGGCCGTTGACCTCATACTCCGCCCTGAAGGCGAAGTATAAGAAGCCGGTGCCTTCCCCCGCATGCCAGTTTACTATCGGGCTGCTGGGGAACAGACACGCTTAATAAAGCCTCATCGACTTCACTCTGTTTGTCTCACGGAGTCTTTGTGCGCCACAATCATCATTACCCCTAACAACCTCCGTATATTCGTGTTCAGCTGTCTCCCCTTCACAAACCCAGTTTGGTCCTCGTGGACCACCCCCGGGACACATTCCTCTATTCTCATTGCCATTACCTTGGCCAGGACCTTGGCATCTACATTTAGGAGGGAAATAGGTCTATAGGACCCGCATTGTAGCGGGTCCTTTTCCTTCTTTAAGAGAAGCGATATCGTTGCTTCAGACATAGTCGGGGGCAGTTATCCCCTTTCCTTTGCCTCATTAAAGGTCCTCGTCAGTACCGGGGCGAGCAAGTCCACATATTTTCTATAGAAATCGACTCGGAATCCATCCGGTCCCGGGGCCTTTCCCGCCTGCATGCTCCTAATTCCTTTCACCACTTCTTCTACCTCGATCTGTGCTCCCAGTCCCACCCTTTCCTGCTCTTCCACCTTGGGAAATTCCAGCCGATCCAAGAAGCCCATCATTCTCTCCCTCCCATCCGGGGGTTGAGCTTCATATAATTTTTTATAAAATGTCTTGAACACTCCATTCACTCTCTCCGCTCCCTGCTCCATCTCTCCTTCCCCATCCCTCCCTATTTCCCTCGCTGCTCCCCTTTTCCTCAATTGGTGTGCCAGCAACCTGCTCGCCTTCTCCCCATATTCGTACTGTACACCCTGTGCCTTCCTCCATTGTGCCTCTGCAGTGCCTGTAGTCAGCAAGTCAAATTCTACATGTAGCCTTTGCCTTTCCCTGTACAGTCCCTCCTCCGGTGCTTCCGCATATTGTCTGTCCACCCTCAAAGGTTCTTGCAGCAACCGCTCCCGTTCCTTACTCTCCTGCTTCCCTTTATGTGCCCTTATTGATATCAGCTCCCCTCTAACCACCGCCTTCAACGCCTCCCAGACCACTCCCACCTGGACCTCCCCATTATCATTGAGTTCCAAGTACTTTTCAATGCACCCCCTCACCCTTAGACACACCCCCTCATCTGCCATTAGTCCCATGTCCATTCTCCAGGGTGGGCGCCCTCCTGTTTCCTCCCCTATCTCCAAGTCCACCCAGTGTGGAGCGTGATCCGAAATGGCTATAGCCGTATACTCCGTTCCCCTCACCTTCGGGATCAATGCCCTACCCAGCACAAAAAAGTCTATTCGCGAGTAGACTTTATGGACATAGGAGAAAAACGAGAACTCCTTACTCCTAGGTCTGCTAAATCTCCACGGGTCTACACCTCCCATCTGCTCCATAAAATCTTTAAGTACCTTGGCTGCTGCCGGCCTCCTTCCAGTCCTGGACTTCGACCTATCCAGCCCTGGTTCCAACACCGTATTAAAATCTCCCCCCATTATCAGCTTTCCCATCTCTAGGTCCGGAATGCGTCCTAGCATCCGCCTCATAAAATTGGCATCATCCCAGTTCGGGGCATATACGTTTACCAAAACCACCGTCTCCCCCTGTAGTTTGCCACTCACCATCACGTATCTGCCCCCGTTATCCGCCACTATAGTCTTTGCCTCGAACATTACCCGCTTCCCCACTAATATAGCCAACCCCCTGTTTTTCGCATCTAGCCCCGAATGGAACACCTGCCCCACCCATCCTTTGCGTAGCCTAACCTGGTCTATCAGTTTCAGGTGCGTTTCCTGTAACATAACCACATCTGCCTTAAGTTTCTTAAGGTGTGCGAGTACCCGTGCCCTCTTTATCGGCCCGTTCAGCCCTCTCACGTTCCACGTGATCAGCCGAGTTGGGGGGCTTCCTACCCCCCCCCCCCCTTGTCGATTAGCCATCACCTTTTTCCAGCTCCTCACCCGGTTCCCACGCAGCTGTATCTCCCCCAGGCGGTGCCCCCCCGCCCATCCTCTCCCATACCAGCTCCCCCCTCTCCCCAGCAGCAGCAACCCAGTAATTCCCCCCTCCCACCCCCCCCCCGCTAGATCCCCCGCTAGCGTAATTACTCCCCCCATGTTGCTCCCAGAAGTCAGCAAACTCTGGCTGACCTCGGCTTCCCCCCGTGACCTCGGCTCGGACCGTGCGACGCCCCCTCCTTCCTGCTTCTCTATTCCCGCCATGATTATCATAGCGCGGGAACCAAGCCCGCGCTTCTCCCTTGGCCCCGCCCCAATGGCCAACGCCCCATCTCCTCCACCTCCCCTCCTCCCCCCATCACCACCTGTGGGAGAGAGAAAAGTTACCACATCGCAGGATTAGTACATAAAACCCCTCTTTGCCCCCCACATTCGCCCCACCACTTTGTTCGAACGTTCTTTTTAATAACCTGCTCATTCCAGTTTTTCTTCCACAATAAAAGTCCACGCTTCATCCGCCGTCTCAAAGTAGTGGTGCCTCCCTCGATATGTGACCCACAGTCTTGCCGGTTGCAGCATTCCAAATTTTATCTTCTTTTTATGAAGCACCGCCTTGGCCCGCTTAAAGCTCGCCCTCCTTCTCGCCACCTCCGCCCTCCAGTCTTGATAAACGCGGATCACCGCGTTCTCCCATTTACTGCTCCGAGTTTTCTTCGCCCATCTAAGGACCATTTCTCTATCCTTAAAACGGAGGAATCTCACCACTATGGCTCTGGGAATTTCTCCTGCTCTCGGTCCTCGCGCCATCACTCGGTATGCTCCCTCCACCTCCAACGGACCCGCCGGGGCCTCCGCTCCCATTAACGAGTGCAGCATCGTGCTCACATATGCCCCGACGTCCGCTCCCTCCACACCTTCAGGAAGACCAAGAATCCTCAGGTTGTTCCTCCTTGCTTTTTTTTCCAGTGCCTCCAACCTTTCCACACATCGTTTCTGATGTGCCTCCTGCGTCTCCGTCTTCACCACCAGGCCCTGTATATCGTCCTCATTCTCGGCTGCCTTTGCCTTCACGACCCGAAGCTCCCGCTCCTGGGTCTTTTGTTCCTCCTTTAGCCCTTCGATCGCCTGTAGTATCGGGGCCAACAGCTCTTTCTTCATTTCCTTTTTGATCTCTTCCACACAGCATTTCAAGAACTCTTGTTGTTCAGGGCCCCATGTTAAACTGCCACCTTCCGACGCCATCTTGGTTTTTGCTTGCCTTCCTTGCCGCTGTTCTAAAGGATCCACTGCAATCTGGCCACTCTCTCCTCCATTTTCCATCCGTATCCAGGGGGGATTCCCTTCTGGTTTACCGCACAGTGTTTTTAGCCGTCAAAATTGCCGTTGGGGCTCCTATCAAGAGCCCAAAAATCCGTTTCACAGGGAGCTGCCGAAACGTGCGACTCAGCTGGTCATCGCCGCACCCGGAAGTCCCTCCACCAGCATTCATGATAGGATGTGGTAGGACTACAAAAAAAATATTAAAATTAAAAACAGGAATATGGTATGGAGGGAAAATCTTATGAGGAAAGGCTGATGGACTTGAGGTTGTTTTCGTTAGGGAGAAGAAGGTTAAGAGGAGACCTGCAACAGTAGTGAACTCGCCAACATTGAGTGCATTTAAAAGTTTATTGGATAAGCATATGGATGATAATGGCATAGTGTAGGTTAGATGGCTTTTGTTTTTGACTTCCCATGTCAGTGCAACATCGTGGGCCGAAGGGCCTGTACTGCACTGTATCGTTCTATGTTGCTTTATTCCCTGCGGCTTTCCTGTAGAAACATAAATTTAATTTTACCAATATATAATGCAGCTTAGATCTGATCTGTCGGTTATGGGTTCTGTCTGGCATTCTGCTTCCTCTGTTTAACATGCAGATAGTGCTATGTTGTAGATTCATCAGTTCGGTACGTCATATTTAGGTTTACTTGGCCCTTCTCCAACTTTGTTTTTCCTCGGTCCCCAGCAAATGATAGCTTGAGAGACAGCTTGATTGTGGTTCAATACAGTGCTGTTGCTGATGGCCGAAAACACCACATTGCTGAGTTTTGCGCTGTTAAATGTATTGATCTATTCCACTTTAACACGTTGGCAGTACCAAAAAACACAACGGAGGGTGGAAGAAGGCAGTACTTTATCTCCACAGGGACTTAGTAGTCATTCCTACCAACACTGACATGGACAGAGACATCTGTGACAGATAGACCCATAGAAGATGTGTTTGTAGGAATTTACCTCTTGGTCTTCTCACCATCTGGCAAAGGTCCAGTTTTATTCCTTGTATGGCTTTGTCAGATTCTGCCCCATAATACTTCTCTGGAGCACCTTGAATCATTTTATTAAGTTCTAGGTTCTATATAAATAAAAGTTAATGTTGTCTCTAACCTCATCAAACCCGACTACTCGCTGAGAACAATGGGCTCCTCCAATTCTTGATTTTTGAGATTTTAATCATACCACCACTTCCAGGTGCCTGAGTCATAGACCCTGGAGTTCCCTCCCAAAGTATACTTTAAACCTACTTTTTGCCAAGCTCTTGGTCACCTGTTCATGTATCTTGTTATGTGGCTCAGTGTGAAAATGTGTCTGATACTGTGAAGCTTTTTGGGATGATTTACCAAGTTAAAGGGGTGACAAGGTGGTACAGTAGTTGGCACTGCTGCCTCACTGCGCCAGGGACCCGGGTTCAATTTCAGCCTTGGGTGACTGTCTGTGTGGCGTTTGCACAAACTCCCCATGTCTGTGTGGGTTTCCTCCTTGTGCCCTGCTTTCCTCCCAAGATGAGCAGATTAGGTGGATTGGCAGTGCTAAATTGCCCCTTAGTGTCCGAAGATGTGCACGTTAGGTGGGGTTACAGGGATAGGATGGGGGAGTGGGACTAAGTGGGGTGCTCTTTCAGAGGGTCGATACAGACTCGATGGGCCGAATGACCTCCTGCACTGTAGGAATTCTATAAAATAGATGTTCTTCAAAATATGTGAAAAACAAGGGTCAGGATTCTCTGTCCCGGTAGCCCCAATTTCCGGGGTGGCATGTCCCCACCGGCAGCGGGATCCTCCGTTCCGGCAGCCAGCCAGCCAATGGGGTTTCCCATTATGGCTATCCTTGTCTTTAAACCCCGCAGGATCAAATGAAGGGAGATCAAGGAGGCCAAAGAGGTGAGCCATTTGACCCGTCCTCAGGACAGATAATTTAATAGTGGTTATTGCACGACTGAAGATGTGTGATGTTTTACAGTTGTCACACAGTTGAGGTACCTCAAGGACCTTTTAAAATGCTAGTAGATCTTAAGGAGAGGGGAGATGGGGACGTGGGAGTGGGAGAGTAAGAGGAAAATAAATAGCGAGTTGAGGTACCTCATGGACCTTTAAAATGCTAGTACATCTCAAGAAGGAGAGGGAAGGAGTGGGGTGCAGGAGAAGAAGGGAAAATAAAATACGAAGAGTTGTTCCAAACTCACTTGGAAGCGATATGAATATTGTCAAGATCCAGGAGATGTGAAACTGATTAAACTAGTGCCTCTGGGCACATCATGTTAGTAGTAGACAACAATGGAAGCTCTTATTGAGATGTCATTTGGAGGCATAAGATAGATCCAAATAAGGAGTATGTAGCATACATTGGAAATGTAATGCTATTTTGGATTTCTATACATAATTTATTGATATGCAGAATATATCAAAAAAACTGCCTCTAAACACACTTTCGCTCACTGCCTGATGAGATCCTGTTGTCAAATTTTCCCATACTTTTCGGCAACAATGTCATGTGTCATGAAGATGTGCTTTATGCCAAATAGTGATTTTTAATCCACTGGTTGGAAACGTGGATTGAACTTTTTAAAAATACAGACTAAAGTGATTTGAACTCGCAGCAAAGATAACTACCTAATTTGTATTATTATACATTCCACATCCCAACCCCATTGAGATGCCGATGGATTTTTGCAGATATGCCATCGAAGACCATGACCTCCATTTCCTATTCCATCAGCACAATGCCCATATACTGAGATAAACCATCAAATGTAATTGCTTGAACAATGGGATCTTGGCTAAGTGGGGGGATTCCCAGCCTTGACTCCTGTTGCAATAGAATGCACAAGCATGTTTGAATTACTGGTCGGACTTCCGGGTGCGGCGATGACCAGCTAAGTCGCACGTTTCGGCAGCTCCCGGTGGAACGAACTTTTGGGCTCTGAATAGGAACCCCATCGGCAATTTTAACGGCAAATAACACTGTGCGGTAATCCAGAAGGGAATCCCTCCTGGACACGGATGGAAAAAAGAGAGGAAAGTAGCCGGATTGCGGTGGATCCTCCAGAGCAGCGGCCAGGAAAGCAGGCACAAAGCAAGATGGCGTCGGAAGGAGGCAGTTTAATATGGGGCCCTGACCAACAAGAGTTCCTGCGGCGTTGCGTAGATGAACTCAAAAAGGAGATGAAGAAGGAGCTGTTGGCCCCGATAATACAAGCGATTGAGGGGCTAAAGGAGGAGCAAAAGACCCAGGAACAGGAGCTTCGGGTCGTGAAGGCAAAGGCTGCTGAGAATGAGGACGACATACAGGGCCTGGTGGTGAAAACGGAGATCCACGAGGCACAAAAAAGATGTGTGGAAAGGCTGGAGGTGTTGGAGAATAATGCGAGGAGGAAGAACTTAAGGATTCTTGGTCTTCCCGAAGGTGCAGAAGGGGCGGACGTCGGGGCATATGTGAGCACGATGCTGCATTCGTTAATGGGATCGGAGGCCCCGACGGGTCCGCTGGAGGTGGAGGGAGCCTATCGGGTTATGGCGCGAAGACCGAGGGCTGGAGAAATTCCTCGAGCAATAGTTATGAGATTTCTCCGATACAAGGACAGAGAGATGGTCCTCAGATGGGCAAAGAAAACTCGGAACAGTAGGTGGGAGAATGCGATGATCCGCATATATCAAGATTGGAGTGCAGAGGTGGCGAGAAGGAGGGCAAGCTTTCTCGGGCCAAGGCGGTGTTGCATAAAAGGAAGGTCAAATTCGGAATGCTGCAACCGGCAAGACTGTGAGTCACACATCTAGGGAAAGACCACTATTTCGAAACGGCAGACGAGGCGTGGACATTTATTGTCGAGGAGAAGCTGGAGTGAGCGGGCCAGAAAAAGAACGTTTGGGACAAAAGTGGGGGGGTGAATTTGTGGGATGAAGGGGGGGAAAGGGGGAAGAGAGGACTTCCCAAGTTGTTAAACTTGCGACCCTGTAACTTCTCTCTCTTCCCCATGTCGTGGGGGAGGGGGTGAGGGAGGATGAGGAGCTGAGGGCACCGGCCATTGGGGGCGGGGCCAAAAGGGGAAGCGCGGGCTTTGTTCCCGCGCTATGGTAATCATGGCGGGAACAGGGAAGCAGGAAGGAGGGGGCCTCGCACAGTGTGAGCCGAGGTCACGGGGGGAAGCCGAGGTCGGCCAGAGTTTGCTGACTTCTGGGAGCAACATGGGGAGTGCAATTACGCTAGCTTGGGATCTAGCGGGGGGGGGGGGTTAACTGGGTTGCTGCTGCTGGGGAGAAGGGGGAGCTGGTATGGGAGGGGGGGGTCGGGGCGGGGGGGCGCCGCCTGGGGGGGTTACAGCTACGTGGGAACCGGGTGAGGAGTTGGATTGAAAAAGGAGATTGCTAGTCGTCAAGGTGGGGGGGGTAAAGAGCCCCCCAACCCGGTTGATCACGTGGAATGTGAGAGGGCTGAACGGGCCGATTAAGAGGGCACGGGTACTCGCACACCTAAAGAAACTTAAGGCAAATGTGGTTATGCTTCAGGAGATGCATCTGAAGCTGATAGACCAGGTTAGACTTCGCAAAGGATGGGTGGGGCAGGTGTTTCATTCGGGGCGAGATGCAAAAAACAGGGGGGTGGCCATACTAGTGGGGAAGCGGGTAATGTTTGAGGCAAAGACTATAGTGGGGGCAGATACGTGATGGTGAGTGGCAAACTGCAAGGGGAGGCGGTGGTATTGGTGAACGTGTATGCCCCGAACTGGGATGATGCCAATTTTATGAGGCGTATGTTAGGACGAATCCCGGACCTAGAAGTGGGGAAGTTGGTAATGGGTGGAGACTTCAATACGGTGCTGGACCCAGGGCTGGACAGATCGAGGTCCAGGACCGGAAGGAGGCCGGCTGCAGCTAGGGTGCTTAAGGATTTTATGGTGCAGATGGGAGGAGTAGATCCCTGGAGATTTAGTAGACCTAGGAGTAAGGAATTTTCGTTTTTCTCCTATGTACATAAAGTATTTCCACGAATAGATTTTTTTTGTTTTGGGAAGGGCACTGATCCCAAAGGTGACGGGGACGGAGTACACGGCTATAGCCATCTCGGATCATGCTCCACACCGGGTGGACCTGGAGATAGGGGAAGAAAAACAACAGCTTCCACCCTGGAGAATGGACATGGGATTATTGGCAGATGAGGGTGTGTGTTTAAGGGTGAGGGGGTGTATTGAAAGGTACTTGGAACTTAATGATAATGGGGAGGTACAGGTGGGAGTGGTCTGGGAGGCACTGAAGGCAGTGGTTAGAGGGGAGCTGATAGCTATTAGGGCACATAAAGGAAAGCAGGAGGGTAGGGAAAGGGAGCGGTTGTTGAAAGAACTTCTGAGGGTGGACAGACAATACGCGTAGGCACCGGAGGAGGGACTATACAGGGAAAGGCAAAGGCTACATGTAGAATTTGACTTGTTGACTACGGGTAAGGCAGAGGCACAATGGAGGAAGGCACAGGGTGTACAGTACGAATATGGGGAGAAGGCGAGTAGGTTGTTGGCCCACCAACTGAGGAAAAGGGGAGCAGCGAGGGAGATAGGGGGTGTGAGAGACGAGGAGGGAGAGATGGAGCGGGCAGCGGAGAGAGTGAATGGAGTGTTCAAGGCATTTTATGAAAGATTATATGAAGCGCAGCCCCCGGACGGGAAGGAGAGAATGATGTGCTTTCTGGATCAGCTGGAATTTCCTAAGGTGGAGGAGCAGGAGAGAGTGGGGCTGGGAGCACAGATTGAGACAGAGGAAGTAGTGAAAGGGATTGGAAGAATGCAGGCGGGGAAGGCCCCGGGACCAGACGGATTCCCAGTTGAATTCTATAAGAAATATTTGGACTTGCTGGCCCCGCTACTGATGAGAACCTTTAATGAGGCGAGGGAAAGGGGGCAACTGCCCCCGACTATGTCAGAGGCAACGAAATCGCTCCTCCTAAAGAAGGAAAAAGACCCGCTGCAATGCGGGTCATACAGGCCCATTTCCCTCCTGAATGTGGATGCTAAGATTCTGGCCAAGGTAATGGCAATGAGGATAGAGGATTGTGTCCCGGGGGTGGTCCATGAGGATCAAACTGGGTTTGTGAAGGGGAGACAGCTAAATACAAATATACGGAGGCTGCTAGGGGTAATGATGATGCCCCCACCAGAGGGGGAAGCGGAGATAGTGGTGGCGATGGATGCCGAGAAAGCATTTGATAGAGTGGAGTGGGATTATTTGTGGGAGGTGTTGAGGAGATTTGGCTTTGGAGACGGGTATATCAGGTGGGTACAGTTGCTGTATAGGGCACCGATGGCGAGCGTGGTCACGAATGGACGGGGGTCTGACTATTTTCGGCTCCATAGAGGGACGAGGCAGGGATGTCCTCTGTCCCCGTTATTGTTTGCATTGGCGATTGAACCCCTGGCCATAGCACTGAGGGGTTCCAGGAAGTGGAGGGGAGTACTTAGGGGGGGAGAAGAACACCGGGTATCTCTGTATGCGGATGATTTGTTGCTATATGTGGCGGACCCGGCGGAGGGGATGCCAGAGATAATGCGGATACTTGGGGAGTTTGGGGATTTTTCAGGGTATAAACTGAACATGGGGAAAAGTGAGTTATATATGGTGCATCCGGGGGAGCAGAGCAGAGAGATAGAGGATTTACCGTTGAGGAAGGTAACAAGGGACTTCCGGTACCTGGGGATCCAGATAGCCAAGAATTGGGGTACATTACATAGGCTTAATTTAAAACGGTTGGTGGAACAGATGGAGGAGGACTTCAAGAGATGGGACATGGTGTCCCTGTCATTGGCAGGTAGGGTGCAGGCGGTTAAAATGGTGGTCCTCCCGAGATTCCTTTTTGTGTTCCAGTGCCTCCCGGTGGTGATCACGAAGGCTTTTTTCAAAAGAATTGAGAAGAGCATTATGAGTTTTGTGTGGGCTGGGAAGACCCTGAGAGTGAGGCGGGGATTCTTGCAGCGTAGTAGGGACAGCGGGGCTGGCACTACCGAGCCTAAGTGAGTACTACTGGGCCGCCAATGTTTCAATTGTGTGTAAGTGGATGGGAGAAGGGGAGGGAGCGGCGTGGAAGAGATTGGAGAGGGCATCCTGCAGGGGGACTAGCCTGCAAGCAATGGTGACGGCGCCGTTGCCATTCTCACCAAAGAAATACACCACAAGCCCGGTGGTGGTGGCTACATTGAAAATTTGGGGGCAGTGGAGACGGCATAGGGGAGGGACGGGAGCTTCGGTGCGGTCCCCGATAAGAAACAATCATAGGTTCGTTCCAGGGAGAATGGATGGGGGATTTGGAGCATGGCAAAGAGCTGGGGTAGTACAATTAAGAGATCTATTTGTAGATGGGACGTTTGCGAGTCTGGGAGCGCTGACGGAGAAATATGGGTTGCCCTTAGGGAATGCATTTCGGTATATGCAATTGAGGGCTTTTGCGAGGCAACAGGTGAGGGAATTCCCGCAGCTCCCGACGCAGGAAGTGCAGGATAGAGTGATCTCAGAGACATGGGTGGGGGACGATAAGGTGGCGGACATATACAGGGAGATGAGGGACGAGGAGGAGATCATGGTAGATGAGCTGAAAGGGAAATGGGAAGAAGAGCTGGGGGAGGAGATTGAGGAGGGGCTGTGGGCTGATGCCCTACGTAGGGTAAACTCATCGTCCTCGTGTGCCAGGCTAAGCCTGATACAATTTAAGGTGCTACACAGGGCGCATATGACTGGAGCACGGCTTAGTAAATTTTTGGGGGTAGAGGATAGGTGTGCGAGATGCTCGAGAGGCCCAGCGAATCACACCCACATGTTCTGGTCATGCCCGGCACTACAGGGGTTCTGGGTGGGGGTGGGAAAGGTGCTTTCGAAGGTGGTGGGGGTCCGGGTCAAACCAAGCTGGGGGTTGGCTATATTTGGGGTTGCAGAAGAGCCGGGAGTGCAGGAGGCGAGAGAGGCTGACGTGTTGGCCTTTGCGTCCCTTGTAGCCCGGCGCAGCATATTGTTAATGTGGAAGGAAGCCACACCCCCGGGTGTGGAGACCTGGATAAACGATATGGCAAGGTTCATAAGGTTAGAACGGATTAAGTTTGTGTTAAGGGGTTCGGCTCAGGGGTTCACCTGGCGGTGGCAACCGTTCGTCGACTACCTCACAGAAAGATAGAGGGAATGGAAAAGAAGTAGATAACAGCAGCAACCCAGGGGGGAGGGGGGGGAGGAATCGGACGGACTCTCAGGGATGTTATTGTATATGTATAGGTATTTGGTATATGTAATTGTATATTGGATTGTTGGATTGTATTTTTGGAGAGTATTCATTTTGGACAAGGCAGTTGCCATTTAGTTTTGTTTTTTGTTTTTGTTTATATATTACTTATTTATTTGTTTAAAACTGGCCACGGTTATTTATATTGCTTTATTGTTGTGTAAAAGAAACACTACGTATTGTTATGTTTGGCCAAAAAACTTGAATAAAATATATTTTTTTTAAAAAGAATTACTGGTCAGGTGGAGAAGGTGGTCACATGACAAGCCAACATGTTTTTCAGCAGCATTGATTGTAATGATCTCAGTATGTGTATGTACATAAGGGGTTAATGTGCAATCAGTAGCATCAGATGATCACTTGAGGGCAGTACCAACAGGGGTATAAAAGCAACTGCATTGTGCCTCTCTCTTTTGGGTGTACTGTGACGAGAGCAGGAGTATAGATTAGCTCAGAGTGATTAGTGTAGTTAAACATAGTTACTGTATTTAGATCTTGTTAACCTTATTAGGACTCACAAAATTATTGTTTTAGTTACTCAAATCTCTTGTTACTACTGGACGACTTTGAGTCTTTTTCATCAAGATTCAGAAAACCTCATCAGCAACAGCATTGAGTATCCTATATTACATTCAGTAGTATATCAAAACATACAACAGAAGAGGAATAAAACATTGAGGACATGCAGCTGAGAAGCTGAGATCTTTCCCATCTGTCTCCACCCAACTTACAAGTGTTTAGGCCTTGCTGCTATTGTTTGATTCTCACTTAAATGCAGCAGACAGATTTTTAAAGAATGATCCACTCCAAAAGAACAGATAGATCATCCATCTCCAGTTTTAACCACTCAGCGTTGAAAGCAAAGACCACCAAGTGAAAGCAGCAAGACCACTGAATTCAGCCTGAAGCCAGCAAATCACCAAGCTATGGACTGAATTCTTTTCATCCTCTTTAATTTACCCTTCACTACTCAGTAATCTGTACTCAGTAATTTGTACTCGTGTGTGTGCGTGTAAAATTTGATGTGTTTATATTTTGCCACATCAGTTTAAGTATAATAAAGCTAATATCTTTGTTGAACTCAACAAAAGCTGTCCTATGGGTTATTTTATGATCATAGTGCGTAAACAATTAAGTACTCCTTTTTCAAAATTAAACCTTGATGCAGTCGGGGATCAACGACGAAAGCCATGAAACCCCTCCTCACCTGGTCATAACATGTGTGAAACTGCATAAAACTTCACCCATTCAGAATTTTCTGAAAAATCACTGTCTGCAACCCTACAAAGTGTCAATCAAATAGACCATTGAAGTATCAATATCAGAAGTTAAGCACTTCATCCTTCTCAGTCTTGTGCAAATAAACATTGAGACATTGGTGAAAGCGATCACAGAAAATAACTTATTGTATTTCCATTTCCAGTTCCACCTTTTACACAGAGTCATCCAGACTCGAAACGTTAACTTCCTTTTCTCTCCACAGATGTTGTCAAACCTGCTGAGATTATCCAGTATTTTCTGTTTTTGTTTCAGATTCCAGCATCTGCAGTAATTTTCTTTTATCATATTGTAACCTCATAAAGATGTCAGTCAAGGGTGGCACAGTGGTTTGCACTGCTGCCTCAAGGCACCAAGGACTCAATCCCGGCCCTGGGCCACTGTCTGTGTGGACTTTGCACATTCTCCCCGTGTCTGCATGGGTCTTACAGCCACAACCCAAAAAGATGTGTAGAGTAGGTGAATTGGCCACTCTAAATTGCCCCTTAATTGGAAAAATAGAATTGGTTACTCTAAATTTTAAAAAAAGATGTCAGTCAAGCAAAATCAACATTTCTCTGCAGCCGTGTGAACAAAATTACGATCCTTTTGGATCTAAACTCTCAGCTAAGCATGCACAACGAGGCTTGGGTTTGCGTAAATTAGCATGGGGATAATCTTTTATTAGTGTCACAAGCAAGTTTACATTAACACTGCAATGAAGTTACTGTGAAAAGCACGAACTCGCCTGTTCGGGTACACTAAGGGAGAATTCAGAATGTCCAATCCACCTAACAAGCACGTCTTTCGGACTTTGGGAGGAAACCGGAACACCCAGAGGAAACCTGTGCAGACTCCGCAGACAGTGACCCGAGTCGGGAATTGACCCCGGGTCCCTGGCGCTGTAAAGCAACATTGCTAACCACTGTGCTGGGTAAGACCAATGAACATACTTTTCAACAGGTTTTAGAACCCAGACTATGGTTCATGACTTCTATGAGATCTGTAAGCCACCAGTCATGGAGAAACTGGCCTGACCCCATGAAAACTGCTGGGGACTAAGAGCCAGCAAGGTTGGGAGTGCAGGGTATGTGCTCCTACCTGCAACCTAATACACCATAAAAAATTAGGAGCACTGGGAATGGGAACAGCAATTCTAGAATTGAGTCCCACACTGCCATTTATAAATGGCTGAGGAGTCCTTCCAACTCTAAAATCAGGGCTGTGGTCTCTGCTGCAGACTGAGCCTGATTTAATCTATTTACAGTTGGGAAGTGTTCTGAGCTGAATTTGGGTTGTGTTGCAAATATAGTGTACGTGTTGGAATATAATTTTTAGTTCTATGAATTGAAGTTTATAATTAGAAAATGGGATGAATTCAATTAAATCAAACTTGGAGTTGCCATAAAAAGTTAACAGGTAGAAAGGTAAGGTAATTAAAGGCTGGACTTCAGAGATTCCCAGAATACCTCAAGAATTGACAGTTCAAAAGGTGAGCTATGTTAGAACATGGAACATTACAGCGCAGTACAGGCCCTTCGGCCCTCGATGTTGCGCCGACCTGTGAAACCACTCTAAAGCCCATCTACACTATTCCCTTATCTTCCATATGTCTATCCAATAACCATTTGAATGCCCTTCGTGTTGGCGAGTCCACTGCTGTTGCAGGCAGGGCATTCCACGCCCTCACTACTCTGAGTAAAGAACCTACCTCTGACATCTGTCATATCTATCTCCCCTCAATTTAAAGCTATGTTCCTTCGTGCTAGACATCACCATCCGAGGAAAAAGGCTCTCACTGTCCACCCTATCCAATCCTCTGATCATCTTGTATGCCTCAATCAAGTCACCTCTTAACCTTCTCTCGAACGAAAACAGCCTCAAGTCCTCAGCCTTTCCTCATAAGATCTTCCCTCCATACCAGGCAACATTTCCAATGCTTCCACATCCTTCCTATAATGCGGCGACCAGAATTGCACGCAATATTCCAAATGCGGCCACAGCAGAGTTTTGTACAGCTGCAACATGACCTCATGGCTCCAAAACTCAATCCCCCTACCAATAAAAGCTAACACACCGTATGCCTTCTTAACAACCCTCTCAACCTGGGTGGCAACTTTCAGGAATCTATGTACATGGACACCGAGATCTCTCTGCTCATCCACACTGCCAAGAATCTTACCATTAGCCCAGTACTCGGTCTTCCTGTTATTCCTTCCAAAATGAATCACCTCAAACTTTTCTGCATTAAACTCTATTTGCCACATCTCAGCCCAGCGCTGCAGCTTATCTATGTCCCTCTGTAACTTGTAATATCCTTCTGCACTGTCCACAACTCCACTGACTTTAGTATCATTTGCAAATTTACTCATCCATCCTTCTACGCCCTCCTCCAGGTCATTTATAAAAATGACAAACAGCAGTGGCCCCAAAACAGATCCTTGTGGTACACCACTAGTAACTGGACTCCAGTCTGAACATTTCCCATCAACCACCACCCTTTGTCTTCTTCCAGCTAACCAATTTCTGATCCAAACTGCTAAATCACCCTGAATCCCATGCCTCCATATTTTCTGTAGTAGCCTACCGTGGGGAACCTTCTCAAACACTTTACTGAAATCCATATGCACCACATCAACTGCTTTACCCTCATCCACCTGTTTGGTCACCTTCTCAAAGAACTCAATAAGGTTTGTGAGGCATGACCTACCCTTCACAAAACCGTGTTGACTATCTCTAATCAAATTATTCCTTTCCAGATGATTATACATCCTATCTCTTATAAACCTTTCCAAGACGTAAGGCTCACTGGTCTATAGTTACCGGGGTTGTCTCTACTCCCCTTCTTGAACAAGGGGACAACATTTGCTATCCTCCAGTCTTCTGGCACTATTCCTGTAGACAAAGATGACTTAAAGATCAAAGCCAAAGGCTCAGCAATCTCCTCCCTAGCTTCCCAGAGAATCCTAGGATAAATCCCATCTGGCCCAGGGGACCTATCTATTTTCACACTTTCCAGAATTGCTAACACCTCCTCCTTGTGAACCTCAAGTCCTTCTAGTCTAGTAGTCTGAATCTCAGTATTCTCCTCGACAACATTGTCTTTTTCCTGTGTGAATACTGACGAAAAATATTCATTTAGCACCTCTCCTATCTCCTTGGACTCCAAGCAAACTTCCCACTACTGTCCTTGACTGGCCCTACTCTTTCCCTAGTCATTTGTTTATTCCTGACATATCTATAGAAAGCTCTAGGGTTATCCTTGATCCTACCTGCCAAAGACTTCTCATGTACCCTCCTGGCTCTTCTTAGCTCTCTCTTTAGGTCCTTCCTAGCTAACTTGTAACTCTCGAGTGCCTTAACTGAACCTTCGTGTCTCATCTTTACATAAGCTTCCTTCTTCCTCTTGACAAGTGGTTCGACTGCTTTAGTAAAGCACTGTTCCCTTGCTCGGCCACTTCCTCGCTGCCTGACAGGTACATACTTATCAAGGACACGCAGTAGCTGTTCCTTGAACAAGCTTCACATTTCCATTGTGCCCATCCCCTGCAGTTTCCCTCTCCATCCGTTGCATCCTAAGTCATGCCTCATCGCATCATAATTGCCTTTCCCCCAGATATAACTCTTGCCCTGCGGCATATACCTATCCCTTTCCATCACTAAAGTAAACTTAATCGAATTGTGGTCACTATCACCAAAGTGCTCACCTACCTCCAAATCTAACACCTGTCCTGGTTCATTACCCAGTACCAAATCCAATATGGCTTCGCCTCTCGTTGGCCTATCTACATACTGTGTATTTAAGTTGGAAGAGTTAGAGCTATAAAACAACAGGTGGGCTTACTTTGCTGAAGTGCTGGAGACGCGATGCTCGCAAAGCTTGTAGTAAAGACAGTTGAGGGATATTTTTCTAGGAAGTCAACCTAAATTAGTTTAAAAGCATTATAAACCCTGAAAAGTTGAAAAACCCGTTTCCTTCATTGGATCAAAGAAGAAATTGAAGGAGGAGTAATAAATCTGAAGGTCCGTTTGAGGACAACCTACAGCTTAATACTATCATGGAGATTTGTGGAGCTCAAGGTTCATTGGTTTCAATTTATCTGGTATTTCTGCTGAGAGTTTTGCGTTGTATTTTGGACTGAACACAGTTTACAATTCACTGAGGGGCGTTAGCCATTGTAAGAACCTAGGGCGGCATGATTAGCACTGCTGCTTCACGGCACTAAGAACCGGGTTCGATCACTGCTTCTGGCCACTATCCATGTAGAGTTTGCACATTCTTCCTGGTCTGTGTGGGTCTTCCCTCACAACCCAAAAAGATGTGCAGGGTGGTGAATTGGCCATGCTAAATGTCCCCTGAATTGGAAAAGAAGAATTGGATACTCTTAAATTTAGGGGGAAAAAAAGTAAAACCTAATTTCTTTATTAACCATGTGGAATGCAGATGAGGCTTAATCACGGTTTGAAGCTTGTAGAGCTGGAAAATTGCCTTGTTTGAAAATAGTGGGAAAATCCCCAGTGACCCGACAGAGTCTTGTGGAAAAGAAATTAGCAAACAGATTAGCTTGGAAGTCATGAACAATAACAAGAAAGAGGGTCTGGGCCAAAAGTTGTTACTACGGTAAATTTCAGATGAGTATTTACAAAAGAAGCATGGATGAGATAGGAGAATGACTTCAGTTTATTCATGTTGTGCTTTTTTTGTTTGTATTCTACCAACTTTAGATTAAAGAAAAGTAAACAAATAAATAGAGGTCAGTGAGGAGCCAAGAAGGGACACTGGGTTTGAAAAAACATGCAAGAGAGAAAGAAGTGAGGACAGTGTATGTTGGGGGATTAAATGTGCAGCAAAAGAAAACCGGCTGTTGGCCATGAAAAAATTAAACCATTGTTTGTGCTCCACTCAAACCTCGTTCCATCTTCCCTTATCTATCAGCAAAACTGTCTATTTCTGTTGATGCACTATCAATTGCGACGAGACGAGAGTAGAATGTAATCGAGACTTTATTACACAGATGTGTGGCCTCCTACAGCAGCTTACGAAATGGCTGCTGTTCGGAGAGCGCACACATTTATACTCCGCCTCCTGGGCGGAGCCAGCAGGCAGGGACCTACCCCCGTACCTGTAGTACAGGGGCCTTACCGTAATACCCATGTATACAATATAATACAACAGTGGTGACTACCACATTCACCCCTGTTTAAAAAGTCCAGCGGGGGTGATGGAAAACTATATACATACAGATTTGGTTTTAAAATTACAGAGAAGGTTACACATTTAGACGATCGGGCGCCTTGATCTGTCGTTGAGAGCGCTGCAGTGCTGGTGGCGACTCAGGGGTCAGCTTGGTCTTCGGTGACTCTGGGAGCGTGTCAAAATCCTCTTCATCCCCGGGTGGGAGCAAGGGGAGGACAGATTGTCCTGGAGTGGGGGCAGCGGTGGGGTGCGCCGGGGGAGGGGAGGGTGGCGCGGGGCAGGGGGGAGGGGAGGGTGGGGGGGTTGTGGGGACCCAGCAGGTGCCAGATCCCTGAAGGAGACTGTGTCTTGGGGGCCGTCGGGGTACGCTACGTAGGCGTCCTGCGGGTTTGCATGGAGTAGCTGTACTCTCTCAACCAACGGGTCTGCCTTGTGGAGCCGCACGTGCTTGCGGAGGAGAACGGGTCCTGGAGCTGCCAGCCACGTTGGGAGCGAAACCCCGGAGGTGGATTTCCTAGGGAAGGCAAAGAGACTTTCATGGGGGGATTTCGTTGGTCCCGGTGCACAGGAGCGACCGAATGGAGTGATGTACGTCGGGGAGAACCTCCTACCAGCGGGAGGCCGGTAGATTTCTGGACCGTAGGGCCAGCTGGACGGCCCTCCAGACCATCCCATTCTCCCGCTCCACCAGTCCGTTTTACCTGGTGTTGTAGCTGGTGGTCCTGCTCGAGGCAATACCCCTGTTGAGCAGGTACTGGCGCAGCTCCTCGCTCATAAATGAGGATCCCCGGTCACTGTGGACATAGGCGGGGAAACCGAACAGAGTGAAGATGGTGTTGAGGGCTTTGATGACGGTGGCAGACGTCATATTGTGGCATGGGACGGCGAAGGGGAATCGGGAATACTCGTCGACCACATTAAGAAAGTACGTGTTGCGGTTGGTGGAGGGGAGGGGCCCTTTGAAGTCCACGCTGAGGCGTTCAAAGGGGCGGGAGGCCTTCACCAGGCGCGCATGGTCTGGCCGGTAGAGGTGCGATTTACACTCCGCGCAGACCTGACAGTCTCTGGTGATAACACTGACTTCCTCGAAGGAGTAGGGCAGATTGCGGGCCTTAATGAAATGGTAAAAGCGGGTGACTCCCGGGTGACAGAGATCGTCGTGCAGGGTCCGGAGTTGGTCCACTTGTGCGCTGGCACATGTACCTCGGGACAGGGCATCGGGGGGGCTCGTTGAGCTTACCGGGACGATACAAAATCTCGTAATTATAGGTGGAGAGCTCGATCCTCCACCTCAAGATTTTATCAATTTTGATCTTGCCCCGCTGTGTGTTAAACATAAAGGCAACCGACCGTTGGTCAGTGAGGAGAGTGTATCTCCTGCCGGCCAGATAATGCCTCCAATGTCGCAACGATGGCTTGGGCCTCCTTTTCGACGGAGGAGTGCCGAATTTTGGAGGCATGGAGGGTGCGGGAAAAGAATGCCACGGGCCTGCCTGCCTGGTTGAGGGTGACGGCCAGAGCGACGTATGATGCATGGCTCTTGACTTGGAAGGGGAGCGTCTCGTCGACCGCGTGCATCGCGGCCTTGGCGATGTCGACCTTGATACGGTTGAAGGCCTGGCGAGCCTCGGCCGTCAGTGGGAAAGCGGTGGATTGAATAAGTGGGCGGGCCTTGTCCGCATAGTTTGGGACCCACTGGGTGTAATACGAAAAGAACCCCAGGCATCGTTTGAGGGCCTTGGGGGAGTTCCATGAGGGTGTGCATACGATCGGGGTCGGGCCCTAGAACTCCGAGGATGGCTAATCGGTTCGTGTTGAACACACACTTCTCCTTGTGTAAGTGTGGAGAAATTTGGAAAGGTTAGCGTCGTGGTCCTGCTGGTTGTGGCCGCAGATGGTGACATTGTCCAGGTACGGGAAAGAGGCCCGCAGCCCATACCGGTCAACCATTCGGTCCATCTCCCATTGGAAGACCGAGACCCCATTGGTGACGCCGAAGGGAACCCTAAGGAAATGGTAAAGGCGGCCGTCTGCTTCACACGCAGTGTATGGGCGGTCCGCCTTACGGATGGGGAGCTGGTGGTAGGCAGATTTCAGGTCCACTGTCAAGAAGACCCGGTACTGTGCAATCTGATTGACCATATCAGATATGTGTGGGAGGGGGTACACGTTGAACCACTTCTAGAGTCAGACTTGCTGTGTTCAAATGAGTGTAGTTTTATTGTTACACGAAGCTTCGGGAGAAAGCGTACGTACCCAGCCTTTCTCCCGGTTTGAATGGCAGTCATTCATTTTATACTTTGGGTTCACAATGAGCCCAGATACAAAACAATTATCACCTTGTTATCTTTAAACAGCCACTTTGGGTTCACAATGAGCCCAGATGCAAAACAATTATCACCTTGTTATCTTTAAACATTTTATAGATTGTACATCGCTATTTGTAAGCGTTTTGCCATTTACACATGGCCACAGTCAAAGAGGTTTTACAGGTTACAGGTAGCTGCAGGAAAGTAGTATCGATTGTCCCTTTGTTTTAGGAAATGGCCCAAGACATTCGTATTAGCATATCATTGTGTACACCTTGGCTGAAGTCAGCTTTATTCAAGTGGTGTCCCGCATTTATGTATTTCTTAATCTTCCTGTCTGGCTCCCTTTGTCCTGGATCAGTTCCTATCTGTCCTACTGGCACCCTGCTGGACTCCAGGCATCAGTTATGTCTGCTTTATTCTCTGTGTCTCCATCTTGTGTGTCAGGCAGCCATCTTCTGTGGCAAGTGCCCTTCTGAACCATTTCCCACTTCAACACCTCCTTTTGGTCTGGGCTGTTGTCGCCCCAACAGCCCCGTAGACCAACACCACGGTACCTCTCATAGGTATAGGTCCACAACTTCCCATCTTTCTCTGCATCTCCTGGAGTCTTCGGGGAATATCGTGGTTTCGTTAAGGGTGACACTGGCTCCTGACACAACCTTTGTTACGGTACTACAGCAGAGTTTTAGACACCCAAAGCTAAGGCAGCACACCAGTGTGACCGATATGAACATGACCAGTCTGTGTATTAAATAGGGTCCCCAGATATTTCCCACTGGCCACTCTAGCCAGCTACTTCCTTTTGTAGGTCCCTGTCTGAAGTTATCCAGTTGTTCCCTGATATTGTGCATGGCCTCTGTAATATTATAGGATTCATCTATGACATGGGTTATACATTTATTTCCTATGATTGTACACACTCCCCCTTGTTGGGCTAACTGGTAGTCTACTGCATACCGTGTCTGTTGTGCATATAATCTGAGTTCAGCCATTTCTTGGTTGACAGCCTCTAGCGCTTTTGAGGTACTGTTTCCCAAGATTGTTAATCCACAAACAATTACATTTCTGTTCTTCGCACTAATCACTCCTGCTGCTCCCCCCCCCACCCCAGAGATAGAGTCCCGAGGAACCCGTACCCCAGGGATGATCCTAATGTGCCCGGGGTTTCCCAATCAGCGCAGAATTCCTTGCTGATAGCCCGGGTCACTATTCTTCTCTGAATATGTCCCTTCTGAGGGCATGGTACGGTGAGTGGTCCTATGGTTCCCACTGCAAAAAGGCCTGGGAGATGTAGTGTTTCTGTCACGTATGTTCCATTGAAGAGTAAGACGTATCCTTCCTTTGCCTGATAGCATGTAGTGTCCTGATTATGAGTCTGCCTGTATTCCCAATTTTTTGGTTCCCCTGACTCCCCGTTGGATTCCACCACCTGGTAAGTATCAAACGGGTATGTCCATGTGGCTGAGCTTACGTGAGTCCCATTGCACTGCCCACACATGAGCTGTCTTCCTGCGATTATGTTCAGGCATTTTATTTCATTGCAGGTGCAAGTAAACTGTCCTTTATTAACCCGACAATGCTGGCGAATGCACTGCGTCTGTATGCAGGAATTATTTGTGGGGACCAGGGCATGGGCACATCCCCATCCCTGCCCTGTGAAACAAAATGGATAGCTTGCTGTATCTTGACCAGCTTTCCCTCCCTCCTTTTGGAGCTCCCGCCCCCAGAGATGGTGGGATTTACAAGTTTCACACATCTCCCCTGTATCCCCTTTTTATACTTTCCGATTTCTCCCTTCCAGGGTGCACCTGATGTATCGACTATATATAAATTGCTCGGGATCCACCCAGGGGTGGCTACAAATAGGGCTTCTACCGACTGTGCTAATGGGTAGCAGACAGTTCGATTCCCGTGTAAGTTTATGTGGGCTTTGTAAAATAGATTATCCTCTAGCCCAGTCAAATTTACAGTCGCGACAACGCAAAGTATCATCACACCCGTGGTTACACACATTTTTACAACGAGTAAGTATCAATTCTAACACTATAGTTTATAATCTGTCTATGCTTGGTTGCAGAACTGTTCTACACTTTCCGAGTACACTGGTCATTCGCTCGCGGTCTCCTCCTGATTTGGGGGGAAAGCAATCGGATTAGTTCATTCATGTTCAGGTTTATACAATTTAGCTGGGTCCAGTGTTTCCATGTTCCCTTCCCTCTTCTGTCAATACAGGCATAGGTGTCTCCACTAATTATGACTTCATATGGCCCATTCCATTTTGGGGCAAATCCTGGCTTAACAGGTCGTGTTTTTATTAGGACGCGACTCCCCGCTGCTGGGACATCAGGGAATATTTCAAGCTCCCTTTGTGCGTCTTTTTGTTCCTGATTGTCTTTTACGAATTTGCTGGGTGCTCAGTTCCGAAACATATCTCCTGATTCTGTCTTTTAGCGGACCTACATCGGTCCCACCTGTTATGATGCTTTCTGGTAATTGCATCGCCAGTCCTGTCATTAGCTCATAAGGGGTTAATCCGGTTGTCCGGTTGGTGGTAGCTCTTAGTCTCATTAGTATAGTGGGCAACACCTCTGTCCACATTTTTCCCGATGTTTGCATGGCTTTAGCTAATGTATTCTTGAGTGTTCTATTCATACGTTCCACCATCCCAGAACTCTGTGGATGATAGGGGATATGGAATTTGTGTTTTATTCCCATCAGCTTACATACTGTTCTCATCACTTTCCCAGTGAAGTGTGTCCCCTGGTCCGAATCAATTTGTAGGGGCACTCCCCATCTAGGGATTACTTCCTCTGCCAATATTCTGGCTACCGTGGTAGCAGTACAATTTCTGGTAGCGAATGCTTCTACCCACCGGGTGAATTGGTCTATGATGACCAGACAATAAGTTTTTCCATGGGATTGTGGTAGTGGCCCTGTGAAATCCATTTGCAGGTGTTCCCAGGGCCCCTTGGGTCTGGGTTGGTGTCCCATTTTAATTTTTATGGGTTTACCATGGTTGTGTTGTGCACATATCACGCATCGGTGGCAGTGTCGGGCTACGTCTCTTCCCATCCCTTTCCACCACCATTCTCGTCCTAAGCTGGTTATCATGGCCTCTCTACCCACATGAGGGAGCCCATGGTGTAATTCCAATAGGATGTTCTGTATGCATTCCGGTGCTATCACCTTATCCTCTCGTCTCCAAACATTATCAGCCCCTTTGGCTGCACCCTGCGCTTCCCATCTCTCTCTCTCCTCACTTGGGGTGTTCTGTAATTCCCTAATATCTATATCTTCTTCTATTGGTTCTGTAGCTGCTATTGGTAGCTTGCTAATCGTTTTTTGTTCTAGAGCCAGTTGTGCTGCTGCATCAGCTGCTTGGTTTCTTTTGAAATTCAACCAATCCAGGTTGTCTCTTCCTGGCTCCTTCGGGTGCGCTTTAATTTTGATTACTGCGGCTTCTCGGTTTCTCACTGGCTTTTAATAGCGCCTTAATTCTTTGCTGATGTTTGATAGGGGTTCCACCAGTGGTTATGAACCCTCTCCTTCCCCATGTTGTCATGTAATCATGTATAATTCCAAATGCATATCGGCTATCCGTGTATATGTTCATGGTTTTTCCCTCAGATAACTCTAGTGCCTGTGTGAGCGCCACTAGTTCAGCTACTTGCCCGGATTGACCTCCGTCAATCCTTCCTGACCTTATGGTTTCTAACTTATCATTCACTACTGCCCACCTTGTCCGGGGTGATCCCTCCGCATGTTTTCGTGACCCATCTACAAAGAGGGTCTCCTCAGCTGTTAATGATGTGTCTTTTATTCTACCTTCTCCTTCATCTCTGTCTACATCTCCACAGGTGTGTGGCTCTCCTGCATCTAAAATCCCTTCTGCTGGATTCTCCCCTATATCTCTTACTATTACTACGGACTTGCTTGGGGGTAGGAGGACAGCTTCCCACTTGGCCGTCCTTATGTTCGAGACTGACCTCAATTTCCTCATATTTAACATTTCCACCAATGTGTGCTTGGTGTGGAGGATTATGTTCCCTGCCATCACTACTGGTTCGCTAATTTTTACGGCCCAGGCGGCACAATCTAAAGCGGCTATGCATCTTGGCAACCCGGTGACTGTCGGTCCCTTTGCAGTCAAATAGTACCCAATGGGTCTCCTCTAGTCGCCATGGTCCTGTGTTACTACTGCGGAATAGAATCCTCCCTCATTGCTACAATGGATATGAAAGTCTTTATTCGAATCTGGTAACCCTAGTCCAGGGGCTGATATTAGTTCTGTTTTTAGTTTACTGTAAGCCTCTTCCTGCTCCGGTCCCCATTTTACGGGCTCTAACGTTGGTTTTCCCCCTTTGACTAGCCCCTGTATTGGTTCGGCCAATTTTGCGAACCCCGGGATAAAACTTCGGCTAAAGATGAATAACCCTAACACCTTCCTGACCCCTCTTATGGTGACGGGTCGTGGCATTTGTCGAATTGCCTGCTTCCGATCTGCTGGTATTTCTTTAAGTCCTTGGGATATAAGGTGTCCTAGATATAGGACCTGTGCCTTCCCGATTTGTGCCTTCTTGGGGCTTACCTTTAACCCTGAAGTTTCTAACTCGTGTAGGATTAGGTACAGTGCTTCCTGGTGTCCCAACTTGGACCCTGAAGCTATTGGGATATCGTCTACATATTGTAGGGCCGTGCTGCCCTCTGGTAGTTATACCCTACTCAGGATGTCACTCATTACCCGATGGAAGATAGCGGGGCTGTTGTGGAATCCCTGTGGTAAGCGAGTCCACGTGTATTGTCTGTCCCTACTGTAAAGGCAAATTTGTCCTGGGATTCTGGATCCAATGGTAGGGACTAGAATCCATTGGCTATGTCCAATACTGTGAATATTTTATGTTCCTGTGACAGTCCGTTCAGGATTGTCGAGGGGCTTGCTACAATGGGGTGTAATTTGGGCGTGACTTTATTAAGTCCGGTATAGTCTATCGTGAGCCTATAGCTCCCATCAGGCTTGATTACTGGCCAGGTTGGGGAGTTAGTGGTGCTTGTGGTCTCCCTTAGGATTCCCCTCTCCACTAACCCTTTGACTATTTCTACTACGGCCTTTTCTGCCTCTGGCTTAATTGGATACTGTCGGTGGGGCTTATGCTCTGGTCCTGGTACCCTTATCGGGTCCGTTTTAGTCAGTCGAGTATCTAATTTTGTCTCCGCCCACACTCTGGGGATGGAAGCACAGATGGCTCCGAACCCCCCTGTCTCTAATTCCCAATTTCTGGCGGTGACTGTGGCCACCTTAATGGTTTCCAAGTGATTTCTAAGTTTCCCTATTTTAGTTTTCCGACCATCCTGTCTTGGCAAAATCAATTCTCCCTTTCCATAATCTATTAAAACTTTATATTCCTTCATTAAATCATTTCCCATTATTGTACCCTCATTATTTTGGCATACATAGAATCTCATGGGTATATACAAATTATTTATTTCTACTAACGTGGTTTCGCTCAGGTAGGCGGGTGTTTTGTTCCCTCCTATCCCGGTTAGGTGAATAATTTTATTTGTATGGGGTAAGGGTAGGTTGGTAACCGATATGGACGCTCCTGTGCCTACTAGCATCTCACATTGTCTGCCCCCTACTAGTGCAGACACATAAATTCTTCCCTCGTTTTTACCCTTGTGAGTGGGGGCTGCAGACAGTCAGCCCTGCTGACCTCGGAGGTTCCGTGATCCCTCCGGTTCTGTGATGGCCCTGGATCGGGTCGGGGGTCTCCCATGCTTCTCCCAACACACTGCCTCTGAGTGTCCATACTTATTACAGTGGCTGCAATGCTTCCCACTGTCTCCTCGTCTGTCTCCTTTCTGTGGGGCCCCGCAATCCCTCGCATAGTGCCCTTGCCGGCCACAATTGTGGCAGGTCAGTTTCGGCTTGGCCCAGTTCCCGTTACTGGGGGTTGCTACTCTTTCTGGTCTTGCTCTGACCTGGGATGTCTCCTCTACCTGTACACCGCTAGCCCACTCTACCAACTCGTTGTAATCCTGGGACATAATCACTCCCATTTTTAGGATAGCCTGGTGGGCACTAGAGAGTCCATCTTTAAAAGCTTGGATGAACGCCCGATCCCCACGGCATGGGTTCCCTTGCCCTGAGCACTCTTGGTACACGTGGAACAATCGTTCCCCGTATTCAGAAGCTCCTTCCCCTTTCTGCTGTCTTGTGGTAGTGATCTTGCTCCAGTTAGTGGGAGCATCCCCTAACACTCTCTGGATTTCCATTTTAAATTGGGCGAAGGGATCCTGCTGATCATCTATCTCTGCTGTTAAAGCGACGGCATGTGTCCCCCGTCCCCCGTTATAATCCTGGGCTGCAGGAGTGGCGGGTCCGCCAGCTACCTGCCTCCACTTATCTGCTGGACAGGCTGCCCTGACCAGCTGGTGTACGTCTCTTAGGTGTAACTGGTGTCCTACCCAGATTGTGTCTAATTCGTCCCAGAATTTGGTGTTTGCGCTTTTAGGTTGCAATTTGCCCAGGGAAGCCATTATCTGCTGTCTCTCACCTGGGGTAAAGGGTTTATAATTCGCTTTTGGCTGCGCATCTGTTCCCCCTCGGGTTACTGGCGCTAAATTGTATTCTAACGCAGCCCACCCTGCCGGAGGGGCGGTTGGCCCCTGCTGTGTGGGCTCGTAAGGGGGTAGGGGATCAGTTTCCCCCCTCCCTTGTTCTCTCAACATGTGGTTGTGTTTCTCCAGTTCCCTTACTCTAGATTCTAATTCCCTGATCTTCTCTTTGCTGTCCTTCCACTTTTCAGTAGAGGTGCCTACTTGTTCAATTAGCCCTGCTAACTGATGTACTAACATTATCCCTATCTTTTTAGTCTTGTTTCTCTTCTCTTTGTCTATCCAACCCCTCTGTTGTTCTAAGGTCTGGGAAGTGTCCTAGCCGTCCTTCTTCATCTTTTTTATCAACACTTGTCTGTCTGTCATATATGTCTCGATAAGAGGACCTGCAGATCCCCTTTTTATATCATTGCCTGCCATCTCGCAGACTTCAATACCCCCGGTTACTATGAGTAAAGTGTGCTCTCTACTGGAGGGAGTTCACTACCCCCCAGCCACTATTACGACCCTAGCACCGTCTGTACTGCCGCAGCTGCCTCCTAGCAAAGTGTGCTCTCTACTGAAGGGACTTCACTACCCCCCCCAGCCACTATTACTATTCCAGCACCGCGCTATCGCTACCGTCTCTCAAGGTTTGATTTATACTCACGGTGTCCACTATTCCCACCGCGGCAACGTGCTTCTCCAATGGAGTTCGGCTCTAGGTCAGAGTTGATCAGCTCCTTTTTCGCACCGCTAATAAGACATTGGACAGCCCAGTACCCAACTTATGCTCTACCTTCATACAAGAACTCTGCATTTGTTCACCACTATAGAGTTCGGGGTTAGCCGATTTCTGCCACTTGTGCTTCACAATCCTTGGTGCCTTTGGTGCCTCAATACCCACTTCAAATCCTGACCTTCGCGTGGGAGATTCCTCCTCTTGACAGCCAGTCTAAGGCTGGGCGTTTGGGGCAGCATTACCTTGTCCGTTTGTTGATCAGCACAAGCCACAAATCCTTAATACTATCAGCAGTTAATACCAAATCTGATCTATTATCATGTCACTATACAGTAAAGTCTTATATCACTATGGGTACGTTATTTTGAACTGCACCTTTTGACCTGTCTGACTCCTGCAGATTCGAAACGATCTTTACCCCGGCTTTCCGATCGAGACCTTCGATCGGAACTCACCAGAAGTAAGACCCTGCCAGACTACGCCAATATGTTGTGGGAAAAATCAACCACTTCAAGAGTCAGACTTGTTGTGTTCAAATAAGTGCAGTTTTATTGTTACACGAAGCTTCGGGAGAAAGCGTACGTGCCCCGCGGTACAGTAGCCAGCCTTTCTCCCGGTTTAAATGGCAGTCATTCATTTTATACTTTGGGTTCACAATGAGCCCAGATACAAAACAATTCTCACCTTGTTATCTTTAAACAGCCACTTCAGGTTTACAATGAGCCCAGATACAAAACAATTATCACCTCACCTTGTTATCTTTAAACAGCCACTTCGGGTTCACAATGAGCCCAGATACAAAACAATTCCGGTCAAGGACAGTAGCGGGAGATTGTGTATTGAGTCTGAAGAGATAGGAGAAGTCTTGAACGAGTACTTTTCTTCAATATTTACGAATGAGAGGGTCCATATTGTTGGAGAGGACAGTGTGAAACATACTGGTAAGCTCGAGTAGATACTTGTTAAGAAGGAAGATGTGTTAGGCATCTTGAAAAACTTGAGGATAGACAAGTCCCCCGGGCCTCACAGGATATATCCAAGGATTCTGTGGGAAGCAAGAGATGAAATTGGAGAGCCGTTGGCAATGATCTTTTCGTCCTCACTGTCAACAGGGGTGGTACCAGGGGATTGGAGAGTGGCGAATGTCATGCCCCTTGTTCAAAAAGGGGAATAGGGATAACCCTGGGAATTACAGGCCAGTTAGTCTTGCTTCGGTGGTAGGCAAAGTAATGGAAAGGGTACTGAGGGATAGGATTTCTGAGCATCTGGAAAGACACTGCTTGATTAGGGATAGTCAGCACGGATTTGTGAGGGGTAGGTCTTGCCTCACAAGTCTTATTGAATTCTTTGAGGAGGTGACCAAGCATGTGGATGAAGGTAAAGCAGTGGATGTACCGTACATGGATTTTAGTAAGGCATTTGATAAGATTCCCCATGGTAGATTTATGCAGAAAGTAAGGAGGTTTGTGATTTTCATTAATGACTTGGATGAGGGAGTTGAAGGGTGGGTCAGTAAATTTGCAGACGATACGAAGATTGGTGGAGTTGTGGATAGTGAGGAGGGCTGTTGTCGGCTGTGGTGTGCTAGCGTTCATTAGCAGAGGGATTGAATTTAAGAGCCGTGAGGTGATGATGCAGCTGTACAAAACTTTGGTAAGGCCACATTTGGAGTACTGTGTACAGTTCTGGTCGCCTCATTTTAGGAAGGATGTGGAAGCTCTGGAAAAGGTGCAAAGGAGATTTACCAGGATGTTGCCTGGAATGGAGAGTAGGTCTTACGAGGAAAGGTCGAGGGTGCTAGGCCTTTTCTCATTAGAACGGAGAAGGATGAGGGGCGACTTGATAGAGGTTTATAAGATGATCAGGGGAATAGATAGAGTAGACAGTCAGAGACTTTTTCCCCAGGTGGAACAAACCATTACAAGGGGACATAAATTTAAGGTGAAAGGTGGAAGATATAGGAGGGATGTCAGAGGTAGGTTCTTTACCCAGAGAGTAGTGGGGGCATGGAATGCACTGCCTGTGGAAGTAGTTGAGTCGGAAACATTAGGGGCCTTCAAGCGGATATTGGATAGGTACATGGATTACGGGAAAATGCTGGGGTGGAGATTGATTTGTTCTTAATCTAGGACAAAAGTTCGGCACAACATCGTGGGCCGAAGGGCCTGTTCTGTGCTGTATTTTCTATGTTCTATGTTCTTGTTATCTTTAAACATTTTATAGATTGTACATCGCTATTTGTAAGCGTTTTGCTATTTACACATGGCCACAGTCAAAGAGGTTTAACAGGTTACAGGCAGCAGCAGGAAAGTAGTATCGATTGTCCCTTTTGATATGTATTAGCATATCATTGTGTACACCTTGGCTGAAGTCAGCTTTATTCAAGTGGTGTCCCGCATTTATGTATTTCTTAATCTTCCTGTCTGGCTCCCTTTAGACAGTCATAGAATGTACAGTGCAGAAGGAGGCCATTCGGCCCATCGAGTCTGCACCGGCTCTTGGAAAGAGCACCCCACCCAAGGTCCACACCTCCACCCTATCCCCATAACCCAGTAACCCCACCCAACACTAAGGGCAATTTTGGACACTAAGGGCAAATTAGCATGGCCAATCCACCTAACCGGCACATCTTTGGACTGTGGGAGGAAACCGGAGAACCCGGAGGAAACCCACGCACACACGGGGAGGATGTGCAGACTCCGCACAGACAGTGACCCAAGCCAGGAATCGAAGCTCGGACCCTGGAGCTGTGAAGCAATTGTGCTAACCACAATGCCACCGTGCTGCCCTGGATCTGTTCCTATCTGTCCTACTGGCACCCCGCTGGACTCCAGGCATCAGTTATGTCTGCTTTATTCTCTGTGTCTCCATCTTGTGTGTCAGGCAGCCATCTTCAGTGCCAAGTGCCCTTCTGAACCATTTCCCACTTCACCCGTCGACCTTCACCTTTGTCGAAGCGGTTGCGAGGTTTTGCAGTCGAGACTGGTCGATCGTGACCGAGGCGAGACGCGGCTGGTCGTCGGCGGTTGCAGGCGATGAGTGGCCCGGTGAGGTGCTCGACGGGCAGGGGTCCTGAGGCGGGTAAGATGGCGACGCCCACAGGCTGCTGGTGTCCTGGGGCAGGCAAGATGGCGGCGCCCTCGGGCCACACGTGTCCTGGGGCAGGCAAGATGGCAGTGCCCATTGGTTCTGAGGCAAGCAAGATGGCGGCGCCCATGGGCTGCACGTGGTCTGAGGAGAGGAAGATGGCGGCGCACACTGCAGCAAAATGTCCCTTCTTGCCACAGGCCTTGCAGAACGCGCTCCGCGCCGGGCAGCGCTGCCGGGGGTGTTTTGTCTTTCCGCAGAAGTAGCACTTGGATCCCCCGGGGTTGGTTGGCTGCCGCACAGCGCAGACATAGAGCTGAGGGCAGTCGCTGATGGGGTCCATGTTGGGGTGGCCGCTGGCTGGGTACACGATGCACAGAGGGGGGTGGGCCGTGCGGTTGGGGGCATAAGCCTGTATGTTGCGTGAGGTGACTGTGAGCGAGAGCACTAGTTTCTTGGTCGCCGTGAGGTCAAGCGTGGCCCCTTCTAAGAGGCGCTGGCGGATGTAGTCAGACCTTATCCACGTAACGAACGCGTCTCTCATTGCCTGGTTCGAATGTTCAGTGGCCGAAATGGCCTGGCAGTCACAGTATCTCACCAGGGCGAGCAGGGCACCCCAGAAATCTTCCACAGACTCACCGGGACATTGGTGCCGTGTGGTTAGGAGGTGCCTGGCGTAATCTTGTTGGTCTGCTGAGCGTAATTCTCCTTCAGTAGCGCCATGGCCTCTGCGTAGGTAGGCGCGTCCTGGACGAGGGGAAAAATGTAGGAGCTCAGCCGCGTGTACAGAATCTGGAGCTTCTGTGCTTCTGAGATTGGGTCTGGTGCAGACCTGATGTATGCTTCAAAGCAAGCTAGCCAATGTTGGAAGTCCATTTTGGCGTTGTCTGCTTGAGGATGCAGCAGCAGGCGATCCGGCTTGATGCGGAGGTACATCTCTGAAAAATCTCTGTGTAATAAATTAATACACTATCAATTACGACGAGACGAGAGTAGAATGTAATCGAGGCTTTATTACACAGAGCTATGTGGACTCCTACAGCAGCTTATGAAATGGCTGCTGTTCGGAGAGCACACACATTTATACTCCGCCTCCTGGGTGGAGCCAGCAGGCAGGGATCTACCCCCGTACCTGTAGTACAGGGGCCTTACCGTAATACCCATATATACAATATAATACAACAGTGGTGACTACCACACTGTGTGTCATATTTATCTAGCCTCCACTTAATTGCATCTGTACTATTCACTTCCACTTTTCGTGGTTGGCAGTTCCACAATCTCATCACTCTTTGGGTAAAAAGGATTCTTCTGAATTCACTATTTAATGCCTTGATTAATTTTTTTGGCTGGATTCCCGTTTGGGAGGCTATGGGCTGGATTCTCTGACTGCCGCTGCCAAAATAACATTTGGTTATTGGCCGGAGAATCCCTTTTGATGCCGAAATCGGGGGCGGCGCCATTTTACAGATGGTCTGCCCCCTCCAAAATGGCACGCCGTTGGGACAGCCACAGGAGGTCACCTGAAAGCTCTCCTTCGATGGGGCGGCTTCCCAGTGGCATGGATCACTTGTGGTCTGAGGTTTCGTCAACCTCGCGTGGCAGCTGCGGACTGTCTAGCGCCATCAGTCTGGGGGGGGGGGGGGGGGAAGAGAGCCGTTCTGCTGGCCGCGGGAGCTTTGGCGGAGACTGGTGGGGGGAGTGATCCTGGGGTGGCGTGGGGGGTTACAGGGGGGTACTATCTGGCAGTCCGGGTCCACGGCGGCCGGCACCATGTTGTACTGCACGACCGCTGCAGGTCATCGCCGTGCGCATGTGCAGCCACGCACCCGGCAAACCTGAGGTTTTGAGTGACGTGGCTGCTCGCCCCCCACTGGGCGGAGCATCGGTGCAGGGGCAGCGCCGATTTTTGGTCATAATGCTAGACACATGCTCCGGAAATAGCCTCAAAATCGGAGAATTCAGCCTTATGTTCTCACGCTGGAGCTGAAATGAACCTGGAGCGCAAATCAGGAAGCGATTCCCAATCCTTAGCCATGCAATTTTATTTTTTTTAGAAAATGTTTTATTGAGGCATTTGTAATTTTCACAGTTTAACACATTAACATCTCTTAAACACCCACGCGGGCTGACACACACAAAGAAAGGGAAAAATAACAACCTAAAGAAAAGCACCCCTACTCCCCCAGCTCTATTCCCTAGCTACGCGTAAACTATATTCTCTGTCCAGTTGTAACATTGCTGTGCCTCCTGTTCCGCCACCCCCTGCCTCCTTACTGCTGACGTTCAGTTCTCCTTGAAGTAGTCTATGAACGGCTGCCATCTCGGGGCGATACCTTGAATTGATCCTCTCAAAGCAAATGTAATTTTCTCCAGACTGAGAAGCCTTGCCATATCGCTGACCCACACTCCTGACTTTGGGGGCACCAAGTCCCTCCGGTGAGGGGGATGGCCGGAATCATGGAGGTACTGGGAGCAAAATCTGTCTCCGGGCCACCAGGGAGGAGAAGGCCAGAACATCAGCCTCCTCCCCTCCTTGGCCCCCGGTTCCTCTGATACACCAAATATTGCCAATTCTGGACTCTGAGTTACCCTTCCTTCCAGGACCTCTGACATAACGTCTGCGAATCCCTGCCAGAACCCCCTCAATTTCAGACGAGCCCAAAACATATGCACATGGTTTGCCAGGCTACCCCCACACCACCCACATCTGTCCTCCACCTTGTCAAAGAACCTGCTCATCCAGGCTACCGTCATGTGGGTCCTGTGGACCATCTTGAATTGGACCAAGCTAAGTCTGGCAGACAATGAGGATGAATTGACTCTCCTCAGGGCTTTTTCCCACAGCTCGACTTCTATCTCCCCACCGAGCTCCTCTTCCCACTTCCTCTTCAGCTCCCTGATAGGGGCCCCTTCATAGTCTATCAGCTCCTTGTATATCTCCGAGACCCTCCCCTCTCCAACCTCTGTTTTTGACATCACCTTATCTTATAACCCCCTCAGGGGGAGGCGAGGGAAGCCAGGAACCTGCCTCCAGACAAAATCCCGTACCTGAAGGTACCAAACCCCGTTCCCACCCGGCAACTGAAACTCCTCCTCTAATGCCTTCAAGGTCGAGAAACCCTCCTGAATTAATAGGTCCCCAAATCTCTCAATCCCTGCCCGCCGCCATCCCCTGTATCCCCCATCCAGCATCCCCGGGGCAAACCGGTGATTGTTACAAATCGGTGACCACATTGACACCCCCTCCAATCTCTTGTGTTGCCTCCATTGCCCCCACACCCTGAGGGCCGCCACCATCACTGGGCTCGTAGAGTACTGAGCCGGCAAAAACGGCTGGGGCACCGTCAGTAAGGCCTTTCAAACTCGTCCCCGTACAGGATGCCGCTCCTATTTGCCCCCACAGCGACCCCTCCTCCACTACCCACTTCCTGACCATCGATATGTTGGCCGCCCAGTAATAATTAATAAAGCTCGGGAGAGCCAAGCCCCCCACTCCGCGACCCCGTTCCAGGAATGCCTTCTTCACTCTCAGAGCTTTACCCGCCCACACAAAACCCGATATTGCCGCGTTCATTTTCCTGAAAAAAGCCTTTGGGATAAAAATCGGAAGATATTGAAAAAAGAAGAGCAGTCTCGGAAGGACTGTTATCTTTACCGTCTGGACCCTCCCCGCCAGTGTCAGGGGGAGCATGTCCCACCTGCGAAAATCCCTTTTCATTTGATCCACCGCTTTGCCCAGATTTAACTTAATAAGCTGCCCCCAATCCTAAGCCATTTGATCCCCAGATATCTAAAACTCTTCTCAACCACTCTGAACGGCAACTCCCTCAGTCTCTTTTCCTGCCCCCGTGCCTGGATCACGAACATCTCGCTCTTTCCCACATTTAACTTGGAACCTGAAAATCGCCCAAATTCTCCCAGTATCTCCATGATTTCGGCCATCCCCCTCACCGGGTCTGTGACAGAGCAGTAAATCGTCCGCATATAGAGAGACTCTGTGCTCCAGCCCCCTCACTATCCCCCGCCAGGCATTTGATGATCTAAGGGCCATTGTCAAGGCTCTATGGGCAGGGCAAACAGTAATTGGGAGAGCGGACACCCCTGTCTTGTCCCCCTGCAGAGACTAAAATACTCTGATCGGACTCGGTTGGTTCTTACATTTGCCACCGGAGCCTGATATAACAGCCGGACCCAATCCACAAATCCCGGTCCGAACCCAATCCACAAATCCCTGTCCGAACCCAAACCTACCCAAAATGTCCCATAGGTACTTCCACTCCACCCTGTCGAAAGCCTTCTCCGCGTCCATGGCTACTACTACCTCAACATCGCACCCCTCCGCTGGTATAACATTAAGAAGCCGTCTAATATTGGACGTCAGGTGTTTGCCCTTCACAAATCCCGTCTGACCTTCCCCGATTACCTCCGGGACGCAATCCTCTATTCGAGTGGCCAAGATCTTTGCCAGCAATTTAACATCAACGTTCAGTAGGGAAATTGACCTGCATGATCCGCAGTTCTCTGGGTCCTTGTCTCGCTTCAGGATGAGAGAAATTGATGCCTGTGATAGCATTGGGGGGAGTACTCCCAGCTCCCGAGACTCGTTAAAAGCCTTCACCAGGAGCGGCCCCAGCAGCCCAGAGAACTTTTTATAGAATTCCACTGGGAATCTGTCAAGTCCCGAGGCCTTACCCAATTGCATCGCTCCCAACCCATCTATCATTTCCCCGAGCCAAATTGAGCCCCCCCAGGTCTTCCACCAGCTCCTCATCTACCTTCGGGAACTCTAGCCTCTCTAGGAATTGATTCATACCCTCCTCCCCGGCTGGGGGTTCCGACTCGTATAACAGATTATAATATTCACGGAACACGTCGTTAACCACTCCCGGGTCTATCACTACCTTCCCTCTCGTATCCTTTATTTTCCCTATTTCTCTTGCGACCTCCTGCTTCCTCAGCAGATGTGCCATCATCCTGCTAGCTTTCTCCCCATATTCATATATTGGCCCCCTCAGCTGTCCCTCCGCCTTACCCGTGGAAAGGAGCCCAAATTCCATTTGGAATCTCTGACGCTCCCTCTGGAGCTCCTCATTCGGAGACTCCGCATACCTCCTGTCCACCTATAAGATTTCTCCTACCAATCTGTCCAGCTGCGCCCGCTCAGTTTTCTTCCCATGGGCGCAAATCAAAATATATTCCCCTCTGATAACTGCCTTCAATGCCTCCCACACCACTCCTGCTGCAGTCTCTCCCGTATCATTGTTTTTTATGTACCCCCGGATGGCCTCCCTCACTCGCTCACAGATCTTATCGTCCGCTCGCAGCCCGGCATCTATTCTTCACTATGGGCGCTGAGACTTTCCCGTGCTTGCACGTAGGTCTACCCAATATGGCGCATGGTCTGACACCACAATTGCTGAGTACTCTGTGTCCTCCACCCCCGCTAACAGTGTTTTATCCAGTACAAAGAAATCTATCCTGGAGTATACCTTGTGCCCATGGGAGTAAAATGAATATTCCTTGCTCCTTGACCTCCAAAATCTCCACGGCCCCTCCCATGTGCTCAATGAACCCCCGCAATTCCTTCGCCATTGAAATGAAATGAAATGAAAATCGCTTATTGTCACAAGTAGGCTTCAAATGAAGTTACTGTGAAAAGCCCCTAGTCGCCACATGCTGATTCTTTCCCTGACCTAGAACTCGACCGGTCCAATCTTGGATCCAGGACTGTGTTGAAATCGCCCCCCATAACCAGCCGGTGCGAGTCCAGGCCAGGGATCTTTCCCAGCACCTTCCTAACAAACACAACCTCATCCCAATTTGGGGTGTTATATTTACCAGCACGACTGCCATTCCCTCCAGCATCCCACTGACCATAATAAATCTAACCCCCGGGTCTGCTTCTATCCCCCCCACCTCAAATGCCACCCTCTTGTTAATCAGGATGGCCACCCCCTTGTTTTAAAGTCCAGTCCCAAATGAAACACCTGTCCGACCCATCCCTTCTTCAATCTGAATTAGTCTCCCAGCTTCAAGTGTGTCTCCTGCAGCATGGCTACATCCTTGTGCAAACACCTGGGCCCTTTTGACCAGCCTATTCAGTGCACGAACATTCCACATAACCAATGGACGATGGACCAGTTGGTCGAATACTTGGATGGGAAGTTCACCCAGCATCGAACCCCCTTCCCAGGCCAGCCCTTGGCCCATGCCCTGCACCTCCCTTGGTCCGCCCCTTGGCAGCTACTGCCCTCTGCTCTCCATCCCCAATCCCCCCTACTCCACCTCGCCTCAGCTCTCCCCCCACTTTGCTCCCGTTAACTAGCTATCCAGCTAACCTAGCAGCCCCCCTCCCCCCGGCGCCAAGCATTCGACCACTTGCCGGATCTCTTCTCTCCTCCCCCCCCACCCTTAACATAAGTCAGCAACACAATGACATCAAACACAGAAAGCCAACAAACAATCGCCTAGGCGCAGAGGCCCGCCCCCCTCCCTTAACAGAATCTTCTCTATCCCATCACCTTCAAACAGAACCAAAGCAATAGAAGAGACATGAAACTGGGTAGGAAAAAAAAATTATACATGCAGAAACTCAACCATCTTTTTCCAACAGAAGAGAAAAAAAACATCGCAACTCAAAGCCCTTTTCACTGCAATTCAGCACATGCAACAACGAATCAAACAGAAAAAGCCCTTCTCCTCCCGAAAGTAGCAACTTAAATTACGGAATTGAAAGGTTGAGATTTTTCCAGACCGAGAAAGAAAGAACCGCACAAAACTTTGCCCCCCCCCCCCTTATAAAAAAACTCAGTCGACTACAGTTTAGATTTTAAAGTCTTTATGCATCCACTAAGTTATTGTCCTTCATAAAGACCTCCACCTCTTCCGGCGAGCTAAAGGATAGCTCACAGTTCTCATAGGTCACCCATAGACGGGTCGGGTAGAGCAGTCCAAGTTTTATGTCTTTCGCATACAGGGCCTCCTTGACTTTATTAAAACTCGCCCTCCTATTTGCAAGCTCTGCTCCCCAATCCTGATACACCCAGATCTCTGACTCTTCCCAGGTGCACCGTTTTGTCTGCCTAGCCCACTTCATAATACATTCCTTATCCAGGAACCGATGCAGCTGTACCACAATTGCCCTTGGGGGTTCACGACCCTGGGGCTTACGCAAAAGAAGGCCTGGACCACCTTCCAACGGCTTTGGGAACGAACCTTCCCCCATCAGCTTCGCCAGCATCTTCCCCACATACTTACCAACATCTGATCTCTCCTTTCTCTCTGTCAGACCGACAATTCGGATGTTCTGCCTGCGAGAACGATTCTCCAGGTCTTCCACCTTCTCCAACAACCGCTTCTGCCGCTCCTGTAGAATGCCAATTTCCGTTGGCGTCGCCATGGACTCTCCTCTCGTTACGTCGCCTGCTCCTGCAGCTTTTGGATCTCCTGTCCCTGAGTCTTCACTTCCCCCTCCACCCAGTTGACCACCCCCTCAATCGAGGCCACCGCCTGGATCAGGTCCTCAGCACACTCCTTGCGATGCTGGGTGAACTTCCCATCCAAGTATTCGACCAACTGGTCCATCGTCCATTGGGCAGGCGCGGCCGAACTTTGCCTCGTTGTCACTGGACCCGCTGTTTTCGGAGTTTTGTTTCCATCCATCTTTTGATTTCTTCTTTTCCGACTATTTTTTGGGCACGGTTCCATAAATTGGGGATCGTCTCCTTCTCCTCTCACTTTTATCAACTTATGTTGAGAAATTCCCGCGAAAATCCAGCTTAAAAGCTGTTAAAAGAACAGTAGAGGCGAGAGCTGCTAAATGTGTGACCGTTCACTCCATGGCCACCACCGGAAGTGCCATGCAATTTTATGCATGGCAAGGATTGCGAGGAATTCGCAAGGGAAGATTCCGAAGGGAATCCCGCTATCGAGCCGCCAATTTGACCTGAAGGCAGCACATAGGTTAAGCATCTCTCTACTCTCCCTCTGGCGATTTAACAGGCTTCCAGCTAGCCCGTGGAAGTTGCACTGGAAGGTAATGCAGATATCTCCACTCACTGCATGGTGATTTAAAAGGCTGAGCCTTTAAAAGTAATTTCAAAAAAAAAAAAAGGCTGCAGTCTCCAGCCAGATCTGTAAAAGCCTAACCTCTGTTTGGAAGACTGGGGAAGGTACAATGCTGGTAGCTCTCCAAACAGATCATTAGAGGTCTGGAAAGGGGGCATTTACTTTCTCTTCACAGCAGTCAATCTCGATCTGCAGAAACGGCAGACAAGTACTCAATAGGTTGAGTGGAGGAATAGCCTTGTAGAGAATTCTGATATTATCACAGTATGTCTGAGAGCCAGTCTGGTGGAGGCCTGTACAACTGAAAGTGACGCCCCAGAGAGAATTCTACTGTCTGCATGTTCTAATTGAAGGCGGATTCTAAAAGGTACAAACCAACCGATGATTTCAAGATTGTCGACTACAAAGACTACCACATCAGCAGAAAGGATTCATCCCAGCCCTCTTACCCCTTGTTATTTTTGAACCTTTACTCCCTGCGCACCGTGTGTCTGTCTTGTGTGGTGGGTGAGATGGGGTTTGGGAAATAGTTAAACTAGTAGACCATTGTTCTGTTTCCATTTGCCGGTTTGCAGAGTCAGAGGTTTTCAGCATGGAAACAGGCCCTTCGGCTCAACTTGTCCATGCCGCCCAGTTTTTAACCACAAAGCTAGTCCCAATCGCCTGCATTTGGCCCATATCCCTCTATACCCATATAACTGTCTAAATGCTTTTTAAAAGACCAAATTGTACCTGCCTCTACTACTGTCTCTGGCATCTCGTTCCAGACACTCACCACCTTCTATGTGGAAAAAACTGCCCCTCTGGACCCTTTTATATCTCTCCCCTCTCACCGTCAACCTATGTTTTCTAGTTTTAGACTCCCCTGCCTTTGACAAAAGATTTTGACTATCTACCTTATCTATGCCCCTCATTATTTTACAGACCTCTAGAAGATCACCCCGAAGCCTCCTACGCACCAGGGAAAATGTCCGTGTATCCAGCCTCTCCTTATAACTCAAATCACCAAGTCCCGGTACTATCCTAGTAAATCTTTTCTGCACTCTTTCGAGTTTAATAATATCCTTTCTATAAAGCGTGACCAGAACTGTACACAGTATCTCAAGTGTGACCTTATTAATGTCTTGTATAACCTCAAGATATCCCAACTCCTGTATTCAATGTTCTGACCAGTGAAACCAAGCATGTAGAATGGCCTTCTTCACCACCCTGTCCACCTGTGACTCCATTTTCAAGGAGCTACGAACCTGTACTCTTAGATCTTTGTTCTATTAATCTCGCCAACACCCTACCATTAACTGAGTAGCTCCTGCCCCAATTTGATCTACCAAAATGCATCACCTCACATTTATCTAAATTAAACTCCATCTGACATTCATTGGCTCACTGGCCCTGGCCCAATTGATCAAGATCTGTTGCAATCCTAGATATAGATAACCTTCTTCACTGTCCACTGTGCCACCAATCTTGGTGTCATTTGCAAATTTACTAACCATGCATCCTAAATTCTCATCCAAATCGTTAATATAAACCACAAATAACAGTGGACCCTGTTATCCCTGAGGCACACCGCTGATCACAGGCCTCCAGTTTGAAAAACAACCCTCTACAACCACACTTTGCCTTCTGTCATCAAGCCAATTTTATATCCAATTGGCTACCTTAACCTGGAGTCTGTGAGATGTAACCTTATGCAACAACGTACCATGCGGTGCCTTGTCAAAGGCCTTGCTAAAGTCCATGTGGACAACGTCGACTGCACTGCCCTCATCTACCTTCTTGGCTACCCCTTCAAAAAAACTCAATCAAATTCTTGAGACATGATTTTCCATTCACAAGCCATGCTCATTGTCCATAATCAGTCCTTGCCTCTCTAAATGCCTGTAGATCCTGTCTCTCAGAATACCTTCTAACAACCTACCCACCACAGACTTTAGGCTCACCGGCCTGTAGTGCCCAGGCTTTTCCCTGCGGCTCTTCTTAAACAAAGGCACAACATTTTGCTACTCTCCAATCTTCAGGCACCTCACCTGTGGCTGTCGACTCTGCTAGGGGACCTGTAATTTCCTCCCTAGTCTCCCACCATGTCCTGGGATACATTTCATCAGGTCCCGGGGATTTATCTACCTTGATGCGCTTTAAGACTTTCAGCACCTCCTCTGTAATATGTACACTCCTCAAGACATCATTATTTTATTTCACCGTGCCTTTCTCAACAGTAAATACCGATGCGAAATATTCAATAGGATCTCACCCATCTCTTGTGGATCACACATAGATGACCTTGTAGATCCACAAGAGGCCCTACTCTCTCCCTAGTTACAATTTTGCTCTTTCTGTATTTGTGGAAGCTCTTTGGATTCTCCTATGCCTTACATGCCAAAGCAATCTCATGTCCTCTTTTTGCCCTCCTGATTTCTCTCTCTCTTCTCTGACAACCTATATACTCTTCAAGGAATCCACTTGATGCCAGTTACCTATTCATGTCATATGCCTCCTTTTTGACCAGGGCCTCAAAATCCCGAGTCATCCAGGGTTCCCTACTTCCACCAGCCTTGCCCTTCATTCTAAAAGGAATGTGCTAATCCTGAACCCTGGTTAACACTTTTGAAAGCCTCCCACTTACCAGCCGTCCCTTTGTCTGCCAACAGACATCCCCAATCAACTTTTGAAAGTTCATGTCTAATACCATCAAAATTGGCCTTGCCCCAATTTAGAATTTTAACTTTTGGCCAGATCTATCATTCTCCATAGCTGTCTTAAAGCAAATTGAATTATGGTTACTGGTCCCAAAGTGATCCCTCACTAGCACTTCTGTCACCTGCCCTTATTTCCCAAGAGGAGGTCATGTTTTGCCCCCTCTCTAGTCGGACTATCCACATACTGAATGAGAAATTTCTCTTGAATACACTCAACAAATTTCTCTCCATCTGAGCTCCTAATGCTATGGCTGTCCCAGTCAATGTTGGGAAAGTTAAAGTCCCCAACTATTACCACCCTATTTTTCTTGCAGCTATCTGTAATCTCCTTGCATATATGCTCCTCAATTTCCCGCTGACTATTTGGGGGCCTGCAGTACAATCCTATCAAAGTGATCTCTCGTTCTTATTTTTCAGTTCTACCCATATAGACTTTGTGCGCGAACCCTCGGATATATCCCCTCTCAGTACTGCCGTGATATTCTCCCTAATCAAAAACTCAGCTCCCTTTCTCGCTTACCTCTTGTTCTATCTTTCCTGTGATGTGGAGATGCCGGCAGTTGCCTTTTTTTACCTGCTATAAATATGGCAATCAATAAGGTTGCCCTTCTTTCTTTTGATATCGATATTATATTGCTCAGAGTCGCCAAGTATCAAATGATACCACCACAAGGTTCACCGAATACCGATCAAAGAGCCAAACACCAGTTAGTTAGTTCAAGATCAATGGTACTTTATTTACACACACAATTATCATGCAACATAAACACTACTAGTTAAACTACACCTATTAACTATGACAACCTGTACTTAACTTCAGGCACCCTGCTTAGGTCAGAGGAAGAGTGGCCTTTGTTCGGACCTGGATCTACTGGGTCTGGAGAAGTAACTGTTGCTCAGCTGGGCTCATCCATATGGTAGTGGGCGTTGAACTTGAAATTGCTTCTGGTGGTGCTGTAATTGGAGGTGGACAGTGACCGGAGCACCAGGTCCAAGAGAGAACAAACGCATGGCGGCTTCTCTCTTTATCCTTGCGGAGTTTCGCACTCTTTTGGGCGGTCCTTCGGTATGGACCCCATTAAGTGGGTAGTTCTTGATCACTGTATTCGATTTGAGTCAATAAAGGGGCGGGTGCCTTGATGGCCGGGCATGTCCTAAGCGGTCATCGACCCGGTTGTTGATGCTTCCTGAGGACAGGGAGTGGCACCGAAATGTCTGGGATTGTATCAGTTACTCCAGTATCAGTCTTTTGTCTAACGAAGATGGGCCATCAAAATGGTAATCGGTTGGGGGTTTCGATGCTGTCTGGATTCTTCGCTCACAAATATACATTCAGGCTTTGAGACTGCCTGAACCTTACATTGTCCATTTTTCCTATTATGCTTTGCGATCGTCCAGGTTTCTTATTGTAAGTGGCCATCCCAGATGGCTACACGGCATTGGACTGGGGTGGGCACAGTAAGAAGTCTTACAACACCAGGTTCAAGTCCAACAGGTTTGTTTCAAATCACACAGAGGCACACACCTCTGCCTTGTGCCTCTGTGTGATTCGAAACAAATCTGCTGGAATAACCTGGTGGTGTAAGACTTCTTACTATCTTTCATGTAGCATCTGTATCTTGGAACATTGAGCGCCAGACCTGCGCCTCCCTTAACCATGTTTCAGTAATAGCTTATAATATCCCAGTCCAATGTACCCATCCATGCCCTGAGTTCATCTGCCTTGAAATAAATGCAGTTTAATCTAGACTTCCCTTGCTCTTTGCCCTGCTTTCTCAGATCATTCGTCGGTCATGTTTTGTACACTCTCCCTGGGCGGGATTCTCAGAAATGGAGACAGAGTGTTCGCGCCGTCGTGAACGCCGTTGATGTTCAAGGCGGCGCGAAACGGCCCCTATCCCGACCGATTCAGGGCCCGAAAATGGGCTAGGAGCGGGGCCACGTCATTTACGCGTGCCAGGTGGCGCCGCATACATGACGCGGCCAGCGCCGCATAACTGGCATCACCCACGCATGCGTGGTTGCCGTCCGCCCCGCAAGAAGATGTCAGACGGATCTTGCGGGGCTGCGGAAGAAAGGAGGTCTGCCTTCAGAGAGGCCAGCCCGACGATCGGTGGGCACCGATCGCGGGCCAGACCGCATTTGAGGCCCCCCGCGGTGCAGGATCACTTCCCCCCCCCCCCCCTCCCCCCCCTCCCCTTTGCAGGCCGCCCCCAGCGTTCCCGCGTTGTTCCCGCCGGTAGCGACCAGGTGTGGACGGCGCCGGGGGGAGCCCGCCGTTTTGGGCAGGCCGCTCGGCCCATCCGGCACTGAGAATCGCGGGGGTACCGGTGAATCGCCATTTTGGCTGTCTCGGGCGATTCACTGGACCGCGCCACGCAAAACGCGATTGTGCCGATCTGTCCGCGTCCGTGAATCGCGGGAGGGTGTCGGACCGGCGTGGCGGGAAAATTTGGCGACCCAGGCGATTCTCCCAACCAGCGCGGGAGCGGAGAATCGCGCCCCCTGTGTCTTATTTTTGTTCTTAGCCTTACTGGATCCATTCACTGAGTTCTCCACAGTCTCTGTACTGTGGCCAGTTTTGATTTTTGTCTTTGGTTTCTCTGTCTTTCACTTTTCCCCTTACTGCCTTTGTTTCTGTCCCCACTTTACTTCCCTCTGACTTCCTGCATCAGTTCCCATCCCCCTGCCACATTAGTTTAAACACTCCCCAACAACACTAGCAAACACTCCCCTTAGGACATTGGTTCCAGTCCTGCCCAGGTGCAGACCCCATACGGTTTGACTGGTCCCACCACCCCCAAAACCGATCCCAGTGTCCCAGGAATTTGAATCCCTCCATCTCTCAAGCCACGTATTCATCTTATCTATCCTACTCTGAATAGCACATGGCACTGGTAGCAATCCTGCGATAACTACCTTTGAGGTCCTACTTTTTAGTTTAACTCCTAATTCTCTGAATTCAGCATGTAGGACCTCATCACGCTTTTTACCTATATCGTTGGTGCCGAAATGTACCACAACAGTTGGCTGTTCACCCTACCTATCCAGAATGTCCTGCAGTCGCTCCGAGACATCCTTGACCCTTGCACTAGGGAGACAACATACCATCCTGGAATTTCATTTGGGTCCTCCAAAACGCCTGTCTATTCCCCTTACCATTGAGTCCCCTTTCAATATAACTTTGCCACTCTTTTTCCTGTCCTCCCGTGTAGCAGAGCCAGCCACAGTGCCATGAACCTGGCTGTTGCCACCTTCCCCTGGTGAGTCATCTCCCCAACAGTATCCAAAAGGGTATAAGTGTTTTGGAAGGAGATAACCACAGGGGACCCCTGCACTGCCTTCCTACTGTTCCTGTCTGGTGGTCACCCATTTCCTATCTCCCTCAGTAATTTTTAACTGGTATGACCAACTCGCTGAACGTGCTATCCATGACTTCCTCAGCATTGTGGATGCTCCAAAGTGAATCCATCCACACCTCCAGAGTCATCAAGCGGTCTAACAGGAGCTGCTGTTGGACACACCTTTTGCACGTGAAGGAGCCAGGTACACCGGAAGGGTCCCTGATTTCCCACGTCACACAAGAGGGCCATGACACGGGTCTGGGATCTCCTGCCATGACTTAACCCTTAAGTTAACCTACAACAACACGACAAAGCCAAGAGAAAGAAAGAAAGAAAAACTACTTACCCATCACCAACCAATGACTTACCTGCTGGCTGTGATGTCACGGTTCGATATCTTCCTACCTCTGACTTGCCCTTGAGTCTCCCTCGTAGGTCCGCCTCTCCACTCCTCCCGATGATGAGCACCTCTTTCCCCTCAGCACAAAATTCCCACTCAGCTCCAAATTCTTAATACCCTCACTCTGGCTGAAATCTCACTCCGGCTGACTGGTTGTGGGCAACCTCTCTGGTAGTGTGTTCACTTAACCTACTGCATTACCTACAGCTGAGGTGAGCTGGGATGACTCTCTCGCAAGTTTTAAATTCCTAAGTAATCACCCCTATTGAGGCTCTAATTAGGCTTCAATTGATTGACAGATAACTGCCTCTTATCTAACTGGGTCAGTTGCCTATTGCCCTTTAAACCAGACTACTTATTATAAATAGTTTTTTAAATGTTTTACTTAAAAATCTGGTGACTGTGAGTCATTAGAGAAGTCGAGAGTCAAACGTCTCAGGAAAATACACATTATTGGTTAATTCACACTTGTGTTGGGACTCCAGAGTCTGGGGCTGGAATTGACCGCGCACTCACCCAGGATGTCGTAACACCACCCTTTGCTACTTTCCTAGTTACCTTTTGCACTCGGACACAGGTACATTCCTGGTTCAGGTGGAGCTCCCCCCATGTCCCGACCTACCTATGTTGTCTGCATCAACATGAACCATAGAACATAGAATGATACAGCGCAGTACAGGCCCTTCAGCCCACGATGTTGCACCAAAACAAAAGCCATCTAACCTACACTATGCCATTATCATCCATATGCTTATCCAATAAACTTTTAAATGCCCTCAATGTTGGTGAGTTCACTACTGTTGCAGGTAGGGCATTCCACGGCCTCGCCACTCTTTGCGTAAAGAACCTATCTCTGACCTCTGTCCTATATCTATTACCCCTCAGTTTAAAGCTATGTCCCCTCGTGCCAGCCATTTCCATCCGCGGGAGAACTGTCCACCCTATCTAACCCCCTGATCATTTTGTATGCCTCTATTAAGTCTCCTCTTAACCTTCTTCTCTCCAACGAAAACAACCTCAAGTCCATCAGCCTTTCCTCATAAGATTTTCCCTCCATACCAGGCAACATCCTGGTAAATCTCCTCTGCTCCCGCTCAAAAGCCTCCACGTCCTTCCTATAATGCGGTGACCAGAACTGTACGCAATACTCCAAATGCGGCCGTACCAGAGTTTTGTACAGCTGCAACATGACCTCATGACTCCGGAACTCAATCCCTTTATCAATAAAGGCCAACACTCCATAGGCCTTCTTCACAACCCTATCAACCTGGGTGGCAACTTTCAGGGATCTATGTACATGGACACCTAGATCCCTCTGCTCATCCACACTTCCAAGAACTTTACCATTAGCCAAATATTCCGCATTCCTGTTATTCCTTCCAAAGTGAATCACCTCACACTTCTCTACATTAAACTCCATTTGCCACCTCTCGGCCCAGCTCTGCAGCTTATCTATATCCCTCTGTAACCTGCTACATCCTTCCACACTGTCGACAACACCACCGACTTTAGTGTCGTCTGCAAATTTACTCACCCACCCTTCTGCGCCCTCCTCTAGGTCATTGATAAAAATGACAAACAGCAACGGCCCCAGAACAGATCCTTGTGGTACGCCACTTGTAACTGAACTCCATTCTGAACATTTCCCATCAACCACCACCCTCTGTCTTCTTTCAGCTAGCCAATTTCTGATCCACATCTCTAAATCACCCTCAATCCCCAGCCTCCGTATTTTCTGCAATAGCCTACCGTGGGGAACCTTATCAAACGCTTTACTGAAATCCATATACACCACATCAACTGCTCTACCCTTGTCTACCTGTTCAGTCACCTTCTCAAAGAACTCGATAAGGTTTGTGAGGCATGACCTACCCTTCACAAAGCCATGCTGACTATCCCTGATCATATTATTCCTATCTAGATGATTATAAATCTTGTCTCTTATAATCCCCTCCAAGACTTTACCCACTACAGACGTGAGGCTCACCGGTCTATAGTTGCCGGGGTTGTCTCTACTCCCCTTTTTGAACAAAGGGACCACATTTCCTATCCTCCAGTCCTCTGGCACTATTCCTGTAGCCAATGATGACATAAAAATCAAAGCCAAAGGCCCAGCAATCTCTTCCCTGGCCTCCCAGAGAATCCTAGGATAAATCCCATCAGGCCCCGGGGACTTATCTATTTTCAGCCTGTCCAGAATTGCCAACACCTCTTCCCCACGTACCTCAATGCCATCTATTCTAATAGCCTGGGTCTCAGCATTCTCCTCCACAACATTATCTTTTTCCTGAGTGAATACTGACGAAAAATATTCATTTAGTATCTCGCCTATCTCTTCGGACTCCACACACAACTTCCCATCCCTGTCCTTGACTGGCCTTACTCTTACCCTAGTCATTCGCTTATTCCTGACATACCTATAGAAAGCCTTTGAGTTTTCCTTGATCCTACCTGCCAAATACTTCTCATGTCCCCTCCTTGCTCGTCTTAGCTCTCTCTTTAGATCCTTCCTCGCTACCTTGTAACTATCCATTGCCCCAACTGAAACTTCACACCTCATCTTCACATAGGCCTCCTTCTTCCTCTTAACAAGAAATTCCACTTCTTTGGTAAACCACGGTTCCCTCGCTCTACTCCTTCCTCCCTGCCCGACCGGTACGTACTTATCAAGAACACGCAGTAGCTGTTCCTTGAACAAGCTCCACTTATCCAGTGTGCCCAACACTTGCAGCCTACTTCTCCAACCTATCCCCCCCAAGTCACGTCTAATGGCATCATAATTGCCCTTCCCCCAGCTATAACTCTTGCCCTGCGGTGTATACTTATCCCTTTCCATCACTAACATAAACGTCACCGAATTGTGGTCACTGTCCCCAAAGTGCTCTCCTACCTCCAAATCCAACACCTGGCTTGGTTCATTACCCAAAACCAAATCCAACGTGGCCTCTCCTCTTGTTGGCCTGTCAACATATTGTGTCAGGAAACCCTTCTGCACACATTGTACAAAAAACGACCCATCTAATGTACTCGAACTATATCTTTTCCAGTCAATATTTGGAAAGTTAAAGTCTCCCATAATAACTACCCTGTTACTTTCGCTCTTATCCAGGATCATCCTCGCCATCCTTTCCTCTACATCCCTAGAACTATTTGGAGGCCTATAGAAAACTCCCAACAGGGTGACCTCTCCTTTCCTGTTTCTAACCTCAGCCCATACTACCTCGGAAGATGAGTCCTCATCTAGCATCCTCTCCGCCACCGTAATACTGCTCTTGACTAGCAGCGCCACACCTCCCCCTCTTTTGCCTCCTTCTCTGAGCTTACTAAAACACCTAAACCCCGGAACCTGCAACATCCATTCCTGTCCCTGCTCTATCCATGTCTCCGAAATGGCCACAACATCGAAGTCCCAGGTACCAACCCATGCTGCCAGTTCCCCTACCTTATTTCGTATACTCCTGGCATTGAAGTAGACACACTTCAAACCACCTACCTGAACACTGGCCCCCTCCTGTGACGTCAAATCTGTGCTCCTGACCTCTATACTCATTCTCCCATACCCTAAAACTACAATCCAGGTTCCCATGCCCCTGCTGCATTAGTTTAAACCCCCCCAAAGAGCACTAACAAATCTCCCACCCAGGATATTTGTGCCCCTCAGGTTCAGATGTAGACCATCCTGTCTGTAGAGGTCCCACCTTCCCCAGAAAGAGCCCCAGTTATCCAGAAATCTGAATCCCTCCCGCCTGCACCATCCCTGTAGCGACGTGTTTAATTGCTCTCTCTCCCTATTCCTCATCTCATTATCGCGTGGCACGGGCAACAACCCAGAGATAACAACTCTGTTTGTTCTAGTTCTGAGCTTCCATCCTAGCTCCCTGAAAGCCTGCCTGACATCCTTGTCCCCTTTCCTATCTATGTCGTTAGTGCCAATGTGGACCACGACTTAGGGCTACTCCCCCTCCCCCTTAAGGACCCGGAAAACACGATCCGAGACATCACGTACCCTTGCACCTGGGAGGCAACATACCAAACGTGAGTCTCTCTCGCTCCCTCAAAATCTCCTATCTGTGCCCCTGACTATCGAGTCCCCAATTACTAATGCTCTGCTCCTCTCCCCCCTTCCCTTCTGAGCAACAGGGACAGACTCCGTGCCAGAGGCCCGTACCCCATGGCTTACCCCTGGTAAGTCGTCCCCCCCACAAGTATCCAAAGCGGTATACTTGTTTCTCAGGGGAACGACCGCAGGGGATCCCTGCACTGACTGCTTCTTCCCAGTCCCTCTTACAGTTACCCATCTATCTCCAATCTTTGGTGTAACTAATTCCCTGAAGCTGCTATCTATGACCCCCTCTGCCTCCCGAATGATCCGAAGTTCTTCCAACTCCAGCTCCAGTTCCCTAACTCGGTCTTGGAGGAGCTGGAGATGGCTGCACTTCCTGCAGGTAAAATCAGCAGGGACACTAACGGCATCCCTCACCTTAAACGTCCTGCAGGAGGAACATTGCACTCCCTTCCCTGCCATCCCTCTAACTTTCAACCAAAATCAGGCTAACAAATAAAAAAATGTTTTAAATAATAATAATATAATATGGTACTTACCTCACACCAATGGGTTTTATTATTAGGTTAGGGGAGGAAGGCGGGTGGGAGACACTACACGTGTAGTGTCTCGGGTTTCCTCTCCACCAGAATTTATTGGTGAGGGGAGGGGGGTGAAACCTTCCCAGAAGTCTGCGGGTCGAACTTCCGGTTCCCGCCTTAAAAAAAAAAATTTTTTTTTAAATACAACAGCAAAGAGGAACAGAAACGGGACCAGGTAAGTGTTTCAAACCTAAATACTCACCCACCGGCAGCCCCTGCACTCTGCTCCTGCCGAAACTCCAAGTGCTGCTCCTGCAAGGTAAGTTATTTTAAACCTAAATACTCACCTACCGGCAGACTCTGCACTCCACTCCCGCCGAAACTCCAAGTGCTGCTCCTGCAAGGTAAGTTATTTTAAACTTAAATACTCACCCACCGGCAGCCTCTGCACTCCGCTCCCGCCGAAACTCCAAGTGCTGCTCCTGCAAGGTAAGTTATTTTAAACTGAAATACTCACCCACCGGCAGCCTCTGCACTCCGCTCCCGCCGAAACTCCAAGTGAACCATGTTACCATGTCGACTAGATTATCCTCCTTCCTTTCCAATTCCTCTCCAGCTGTAAATAAGATATCCCTTACACTGGTGACAACACACTTATAGCATACTTGTTCTCGGCTGCAGGAGGTGCTGTCTGTCCACCAAAGTGTAGAATCCTCTCCTTTTTCTCCCTCACTACTGCCCACTGCCAACCTTGGACAGCCTGCTGATCTACACTGCCTTGTTCTGTATTATGGCTGACCTACCCACAGTCTTTCTCCTTGTCCACAAGTAGCCAGGGCAATATATCTGTTTAGCAGGATCAGAGTCTGAGGGTACTCCTTTTTAATCTCGCCTAAGTCCTGCTCCCCATCAGTAATATGCTCCCTTTTCTGAACATCAATTTCTTCTGCGGTGTATGTTCTGAATAAAATTATCCAGAAATTCCCCCCCTTCCCCATATGTTTTGGAGTGTCGCTAACTATTACTCCAACTCAAGGACTCTGAACTGGAGGGAGAACAAGCATATTTCTTTGATTTACTAAATTTTAATGACATCTGTTTTTCTTGGCTATGTTTTGTTGACGTTTTTAAAAGGATCAACTTTAATGGCTTACACCTGTGTGACACAGATTTGGACTTCTAACACCAATGAGACAGATGAAAAGAAAGACCCAAATAGACAGAAAAGGTGGATAGTTTCATTCTTTATTACAATTTGATTTTTTAATATTTTAAAGAAAGCCTATTCAAGGTAGGAACAGATAGGAAAGCAAGTAACAGGTGAAGGGAAAGTATTTGCGGGTCCAGGGGACTCTGCAACTAGCCCATGGCTTATGAGGCAATGGTGATTGGAAGATTGAGGTTAGGAGCAAGGAGGACGGGATGGTAGTAGCAGTCGAAAGGGTAGTTCAGAGGAGTAGGTGGGATAGTGAGAGAAATAAGGCATTGTTGGAAGGAAAAAGGAACCTGAAGAGATGTGATGAGAAAATGAGGCAGTTGGGTTGAAACCATGAGTATTGAAGAAGGGCACAGGAAGGAAGCAAATGATGGTCATATTTCCGTGCAAACTTCACCTGAAATGTAATCAGCAGCTGTTGGTGGCTCTTTTGGCTACCAGAGTGCAGCACATTGCCACCCCTCCTAAAGAAAAAAACGAGTAACAGACAAAGAAACTGCAGAAAAAGCCAGAGATAATAGAATTGTGAAATCAATAGGGATATGTGAGGTAATGGTCATGTTCTTCAGTTGCTGTTTAATGCCACAGGATATCAACTAGTGACATTTTAATATTGTACATCTGTGTGGCTCCTTGCCTTGTTTTTGTCATTTTTGTGTCAACCCTCTTCCATCATAAATTTGTGTGTCTGCTGGTGAAGGGTGCTGTTGGAGATGGGATGGAGGGAGGGGATTTTAATACTCAAATGGGTGGCTTTGGTTTGGTAGGATATTAAAATGTTGAATCTGAATCTAGATCACAACCTGTTTTCTTTTGGTTCAAACAAGGGCAGGCAACCAACCCCTTCCCAGCAGGCAAGTTGGCAATTTAAATATTATAATTAGTCTGCTCGCCTCACATTTAACCACAATTTTGAACTGAAACCCTGGTTAGCTCAGATTTCAGGTCCCAGGTAGCTAAAAGTTCCTGAGGATTGTTGCATTCAGTAGATAAGTGTCTACCCAATTACCTGCTGGATCCAGTTTATCTGCCTCACCAACCCCTTGACAATTGGCATCTCCTCACCATCACCTCTTCAGCTTGTTTCTACCATGTGGCCTTCAAACCCCTCCACTGCCTGATCCAACTTTCCTCTTCATTACATAAGTCTCTTGATCCACCCTCAGTACCTTGCCTCTTCTCGGTTCCTTGTGAGGATTCCGATTACACCTCTGCCTCAACCCTTCTGATCACCCTGAAGACTTGTCTCCAATCTCCCCTACCTTTCCAGTCATTTTTTCTCTGCTCCCCAGTTATGGCCTAGTCTTAAAGGCTTACTTCCTCACCTGACAGCCAATAAGTCTAGTTGGCCGAGATACTAAAAAATGTAAATCATTCTCTGCCATGAAATTCAGCCCTTGTGTCACAGAGCTGATATGCAGCCACATATTTCTAATGAAACTGTCCACATAAGTTTCTCAGAATGTAAATACAAGTCCCTGCCAGTAGTATTATAATAACGGCTCAGATTTTCATGGAGTAGTGGAGGTTCTGTGTTTCATCCAAAATAGCATCATACCCTGCATCCAGGAGTCCTGTTTCCATTTGCAATATCCTACCTTCATTGGTGGGGAAAGGGGACAGCTGGCATCGGGGCTATAAGGAACCATGGGTCTGAGTGGGGGTTGGGTCGTGTATTGGCATAAATTGACATTAATTTGTCATGGGGACCAGTAGCATGGAAATAAGTGGAATATAGGTTGACATGGTGAGTATGAATCCATTTGGGTGGGTTCAGGGCACCATGAGTTGGCATGAATGGGGCACGAAGTAGGTGAGGGGATTGAAGGCTCAAGGACTTAATATGCAGCCACACAACTGGGACTAAGTCCCAGGTCACCAAGGCGGGCCTTTTAACGGACCTGATACAGTAAACGCCTCCCTTCCCCCATCCTTCCAGAATGAAGATCCAATTATTCAAGATCCTTTTTCCAAACAGGTATAGCAAGACAGGAAATTTCCCCATTTCTACATGTAAGTTTCGAGAGAGAAATTCCAGGCGAATGTATAAGTTTTGCATTTTCTACTTGGTACTGCAGAGAAAGGCCCTTTTCCAACTGACGTGACCTTGCTTCCACTACCATAAGTTATGATATCGAACTATAAATATTAAATCAAATTACAATTGAAAATAAGAACAGAATGGTTAACTTAAAATGGTTACTGAATTGCATTTGTGCACCCTTGTCCGATTATTCGGACAAGGGGCTGGTTTAGCACACTGGGCTAAATCGCTGGCTTTGAAAGCAGACCAAGGCATGCCAGCAGCACAGTTCAATTCCCGTACCAGCCTCCCCGAACAGGCGCGGAAAATGGCGACTAGGGGCTTTTCACAGTAACTTCATTTGAAGCCTACTTGTGACAATAAGCAGTTTTCATTTTCATTTTTCATTATTCTTCACACGCAATCCTGCTTCACCAAAAAGTTATTTTCGTTTGACTGTATACAATACCATAGGAGATCGTCCAGTTATATCAAAATAAAGTAAGATTGCATGACTCTCAAATGGGGACTGAAATGTATCTGGTTCAGTTACATCTCACCCTCCAATCTTGTTTCGCCGGAAGACTGGTGATTTAGACTTTCCTCTGTGTGCCATTTTATGACATTTATGTGTTTAATATATTCCCAAAGAATGTGACATTGCTCCTTTCAAGTTTAAGTTGACTGCTTTAGAAATGTGTATCTCTATTGGCAGGAAAATAAAATGTCAGTTACTGATTACATACCTCTTTTTAACTTTCATTACCGGCCTCACCGGACTGTGCCATACAACCTGAAGGCTTCTCAATTCACCGGGCGGACCCCACGGCATCATCAGGCAAAGCGTAGGGTGGAGGGGTTTGCCTCCTCATCAACTCCTGGTGCTTGGATGTGGCGACTCTGGCGACCTACTGCTCCCCAGACCTGGAATACTTGACCGTGAAGTGCCACCCATATTATCTTCCACGTGAGTTCACTTCAGCCATTATCACAGCGGTCTACATCCCACCCCAGGCAGCAGTGAGGAAGGCGCTGGACGAACTATACACAGTAATAAACAACTACGAAACAGAACACCCGGAGGCCTTGTTCATCGTGGCCGGAGACTTCAACAATGCCAACCTCAAGAGTGTACTGCCAAAATTCCACCAGCACATCTCCTGTCCCACCAGGGGCGACAACACTCTTGACCACTGCTACTCAAAAATCAAGGGCGCCTACCGTTCCATCCCCCGACCGCACTTTGGTAAATCAGACCATAAGACGGTGCTCCTTCTCCCGGCGTACAAGCAGAAACTCAAGCGGGAGAATCCAGCTAAGAAGGTTGTGCAGTGCTGGTCCGAGGAGACAGAAGAGCTCTTACGTGACTGCTTAGAGACAGTGGACTGGTCCATATTTAAGAACTCAGCGACCAACTTAAATGAGTATGCCACCACCGTCACAGACTTCATCAGCAAATGTGTGGACGACTGCGTGCCAAAGAAAGCAGTACGTGCGCACCCCAACCGGAAACCATGGCTCAATCGCGAGATTGACTCCCTACTGAAGGACAGATCTGAGGCGTTCAAGGCAGACGACCCTGACCTATACAAGAAATCCAGGTACGACCTCCGCAAAGCCATCCGGAATGCCAAGAGAGAATATCAAACCAAGCTAGAGTCACAGACAGACTCTCGGCGGTTGTGGCAAGGACTAAACAACATAACGGGCTACAAAGCAAAGCCAAACAGTATCTCTGGCAGCAGCGCACCCCTCCCCGATGAACTCAATGCATTCTATGCTCGGTTCGAGCAGGTAACCAACAATCCGCTGTTGAGTGCCCCAGCAGCCCATAATTCACCCATACCCACCATCACAGCTTCCGAAGTCAGATTGGCCTTCCTGAAAGTGAACCCTCGGAAGGCGACGGGCCCAGCCGGGATCCCTGGTCGTGCACTCAGAGCCTGCGCGGACCAGCTGGCAGAGGTATTCACGGACATCTTTAACCCGTCCCTACTCCACTCCGAGGTCCCCACCTGCTTCAAGAAGACCACCATCATACCGGTGCCAAAGAAGAACCAGGCAACGTGCCCCAATGACTACCGACCAGTGGCCCTGACTTCAGTCGTAAGGAAGTGCTTCGAGAGGTTGATCGTGAAGCGCATCACCTCCATCAGAACGCCTTGATCCACTGCAATTCGCATACTGCTGCAACCGGTCCACATCAGACACCAGTTCCCTGGCCCTACACTCATCCCTAGAGCATCTCGAAAACAAGGACTCCTACATTAGACTCCTATTTATTGACTACAGCTCCTCCTTCAACACCATAATCCCAGCCAAGCTCATATCAAAGCTCCAAAACCTAGGACTTGGCTCCCAACTCTGCAACTGGATCCTCGATTTTCTGACCAACAGACCACAATCAGTAAGAATGAACAACAACACCTCCTCCACAATAGTCCTCAACACCGGCGCCCCGCAAGGCTGCGTACTTATCCCCCTACTCTACTCGCTGTACACACACGACTGCGTGGCAAAACTTGGTTCCAACTCCATCTACAAGTTTGCTGACGATACGACCATAGTGGGCCGGATCTTGAATAACGATGAATCCGAATACAGGAGTGAGATAGAGAACCTAGTGGAGTGGTGTAGTGACAACAATCTCTCCCTCAATGCCAGCAAAACTAAAGAGCTGGTAATTGACTTCAGGAAGCAAAGTACTGTACACACCCCTGTCAGCATCAACGGGGTCGAGGTGGAGATGGTTAGCAGTTTAAAATTCCTAGGGGTGCACATCTCCAAAAATCTGTCCTGGTCCACCCACGTCGACGCTACCACCAAGAAAGCACAACAGCGCCTATACTTCCTCAGGAAACTAAGGAAATTCGGCATGTCCACATTGACTCTTACCAACTTTTACAGATGCACCATAGAAAGCATCCTATCAGGCTGCATCACAGCCTGGTATGGCAACTGCTCGGCCCAGGACCGCAAGAAACTTCAGAGAGTCGTGAACACCGCCCAGTCCATCACACGAACCTGCCTCCCATCCATTGACTCCATCTACACCTCCCGCTGCCTGGGGAAAGCGGGCAGTATAATCAAAGATCCCTCCCACCCGGCCTACTCACTCTTCCAACTTCTTCCATCGGGCAGGAGATACAGAAGTCTGAGAACACGCACGAACAGACTCAAAAACAGCTTCCTCCCCACTGTCACCAGAGTCCTAAATGACCCTCTTATGGACTGATTTCATTAACACTACACCCTGTATGCTTCATCCGATGCCAGTGCTTTTGTAGTTACATTGTATATGTTGTGTTGCCCTATTATGTATTTTCTTTTATTCCCTTTTCTTCTCATGTACTTAATGATCTGTTGAGCTGCTCGCAGAAAAATACTTTTCACTGTACCTCGGTACGCGTGACAATAAACAAATCCAATCCAATCCAATCCATTATATTCTAAACTTTAGAAAGTGGCTTAAGCTGATGAAGACCCTGAGGTAGATTTTGCATTTGTGCAGTAAAATAAAATGGATGATAGTGGGTCAACCATTTTACTTTTCTCCTGATTTTTATTTTGATGGAGTTCACTATCACATTGTTTCATGTGTAAGAACAGCAGACTTCATCGGTGTCTTGTTTCAGGAAGAAGCTTTATAGAACTGACCTCAGATGTCTGCCTCCAGAGGCAGCCTCATGACGTAATCACATAATTATGGAAAGCCACATGTGTCAATCAGACTGGTTACATTTCAAAAATTGAACATCCCCTTTTTCATATTGAACAAATTACACAAACATCTCCCATTTCCTAGCGCCAAAAGACACATTTGCATGCACAATTTTGTGTTATCCAATTTACCCACTCTACACCTACTGTTCTCATGCAGTATCAATTTTTCTTCCTACTAGTCAGTTAGTATACATGATGGTATTTAAATTATGCTGGTTTCCTAATGATGCCTGTGTGCAGTAACGTTGGGTGCACATACGGCTAGATGATGTTTCTTGTCCAGAGAGTGTCATTCCCATAGCACTTGTTGCCTTGGGTGACTGTTGCTTTTGCTACATATCAGTTGTTAGAGGCATGTGGACCTCTGGATTGATGGCAGTTTTGTACTCCATATAGCTGGTGAGATCCCATCTCCCTGACCAGCCAATTTCCGTGAAAGGGCAGCTTTGCTAGTTGAGTATATATGCTTACGGTTGTATGTCTGATTGAGTTTTTTTCAACTCCGGCTTTGAGTTGCTAGCTGTGGAATTGTGGGTCATTCTTTCCTCCTGGTACCTTTTGTGTTGTCTACGAAATTGATTTGTTCCGATCTTACACCGATTCAGTTATTGTGCTTTTTCACCGGTATATACTCAGCTGGAATCCTGTCCTTCAAGTCGTCCAGTTCAACTCTGATATGAACATTTTCCAGTTATTTACCTTCACCTTATGCATTTAATTTTAGTGACGTGGTCTGCAACCATTTGTGGTTTACTTGAATATTGTCCCCCTTCTCTCTGAGATCTGCTATCTCCCTCATTGTGCATTCTTTTGTTTCTCTCTTTAGTTTTTTTTCATAGAATCCCTACAGTGCAAAAGGAGGCCACTCGGCCCATTGAGTCTGTAATGACACTCTGAAAGATTACGCTACCTCAGCCTACTCCCCTGTCCTATCCCCATAACCCCATTTAATCTGCACACCTTTGGACGGTGGGAGGACCAGAGCACCTGGAGGAAACCCATGCAGACACGGGGAGAATGTGCAAGCTTCACACAGACAGTCACTTAAGGCTGGAATTGAACCTGGGTCCCTGGCGCTGTGAGGCAGAAGTGCTAGCCACTGTGCCACCCTTTCTTTGGGGCCTTTTATTGCCCTTTCTCTGTTGGCATGTTCAGAGTTACGAGGCCAAGCTTTAGACTTGCTCCAGCTGAAATGAGCAGCTGTTGGGTCACATCCATGAACTGGAACTTGAGACCCTCTTTCTACCTATTGCATTGGGCTGTTAGACTAATTTGTCCTCTCGTTATGAGCGCATCATGCCATCATGTAGCTTCAATCTTACATTTGAGTACTTAAATTTTCGACCTCCATGTTGAGCCATTTCACACAGATCTGTGAAAGTCATTATGTTGCATGACGCATCTGTCTCTATCTGAAACCTCTTCTTTGTTTAATACTCTCCCTCTGGTCACCATTTGAACAGTCACAAACCTTTTGCTTCATATAGACTTGACTGAACTATCTGTTGTATTGTGTATAATTCATCTCCGAGTCATCTGCTGATATTTCTCCCATGGCCATGTGTATTAGTTTGTTTTGCTCCTTTCTAGCCAAACCCTTGTGCATGAAATGATCCTGTTTCTTGCAGTTACAACAGTGCTTTCCCCATGTTGCCCTCAGCAGCATTTGCAGCCTGCCCGTTGCAATTGCTCCACTCTTTTGGCTTGGATTGTGCCATACATACGCTCTAGTTGAAGTTTTACAACATCTGCATTTTGACACAGGTCTATCGCTTTTTTCAGTCTCCGTTTCTCATCTTTCAGAAGACTTGGTCTCATCGTGGGGTTTCACACCAAAGACTAATCTATCTTTAATCAGATAATCTTTAAGCTGCCTGAATTTACATGATTCTGTCAACTGTGTTACTGCAGTCACATACTGTTCATTGGTCTCATTTTTCACTCTGAACTCTGGTGTTGAATGCATATCATTCATATGTAACATTCACTCCGGTTTCAATATGTGCATTCAAGACGTTCAAAATCTCTGCTGTCTGTTTTCTCTGCTCATCAGATTTAGTGTGGCAGTCCCTCCCCAGCAATGTTAAAAATGTAGCTACTCATTATCTTTTTAGACTTGTTAATTAAGCCTGTTGCAATCTGTTATCCCATTGTAAATGAAAATCTGTCAGTTTTTCCACATATCACCATTTATTTCGACTGAGATGTGAGCGGAGAATATACTGAAGCATTTTTATTCACTCAGTAATTTTCTTGCAATATTTGTTTTCATTCCTTTTGACCTTTCAAGTCGGCTTTTCCTTAGTCCTTTTGTAGTAGTTGTCTGCAGATTATAACATACCTGTGTGCCTTTCCTGGCTGTGTTTTCTCTCTGCAACATTTCATTAGTCTTTTTGATTATTTTATCTACCATGGCATTTTAATGATTTATGGAGCTGGATCCCCATGTCCCTTTGAACCGCCACTCTTTCTAGCTTTTCATTATTTAGAAAATGATCTATCCTTTTTTGGTTCAATTTTGACCTGTATTGAACTTCATTTGCCACTGATTTGGTTATTCACTTAATCGGACAATATTTCTGCAACTTTTTGCTTCCATCTAAAACTTATTAAATGCAATACAGTGGAAAATCTGTTTATGTATCTGGGTTCATGCATAAAAAGCAACTATAATTCAACATACATTTGTGCCCTTTGAAGCCTAATGAAAGACTCAAAATGCATCCATCTGTATCTGAAACTCTAATCCTTGTACCTCTGGGACCACAATCCATTAAAAACAACATGGAAAGTGCTGATGTTCATGGAATTCTGATTTGTTGCAAATATTTCTGACATTACTAGTCCAATAAATAACGTGAACTAGTTTTCCAATGATCTAAAACCAGTTAACTATTTATTTTAGGCTGTGGCAGTACTGGACCTCATTACAACCCTTGTAATGAAACTCATGGAGCACCACAAGACAAAAAGAGGTGAGTTTTACCGAAACAGTAATGTTTCAAATGCTGAATTTTTTTTACTTTGTATTACTCTAATTAATTTGACTACGTTCAACTGGTACTGCTGGTTTAATCTTAAAATGTAGTAATCAATTCAGGAAATTATCTACAAATACCATAAGAAATAGGCATGATGTGGAGATGCCGACGTTGGACTGGGGTGAACACAGGAAGAAGTCTTAGAACACCAGGTTAAAGTCCAACAGGTTTGTTTCGAACCACTAGCTTTCGGAGCACTGCTCCTTCCTCAGGTGAATGAAGAGATAGGTTCCAGAAACATATATATCGACCAAGTCAAAGATGCAAGACTAGCCTTTGCAGATAATTAAGTCTTTTTAGGTCCAGACAGAGCAACTGGCGAGAGGGATAATCACAGATTAAAGAGGTGTTAATTGTCTCAAGCCAGGTCAGTTGGTAGGATTTTGCAAGCCCAGGCCAGATGGTGGGGGGTGAATGTAATCTGACATGAATCCAAGGTCCCGGTTGAGACCGGACTCATGTGTGCGGAACTTGGCTATAAGTTTCTGCTCGGCGATTCTGCGTTGTCGCGTGTCCTGAAGGACGCATACACAAAGAGAAATAGGAGTAGGGGTAGATGATATGGCTGTTTGTGCCTCTTCTGCTATTCTATGTGATGGGTGTGAATTAATCAGAAATTGATTACTTGTAAGACTTAACTGAAAGAGAGATTTTTCAGCCTTCAGATAAACAACATTGCAAGTGATTGTTTGTGTTAAACCTGGATTTAGTAGGTTATAGTCTTAATTTATAGGTGGTTAAGTATGCTACTTTAGGTGTTCTTTAAATCACATTACATTCCACTGTAGGTTTAAAAAAAGCAAATGATTACACTTGGTAAGCTAAATGTGCCTGTTAAGTGATTTGTTCGGAGTTTAAGTGCATTCAGCCAAACAAGCCCCAACACTAGACCTTATTGTTCGCCTATATTTTAATACCAGCAAACCAAATGCAGTATTTCAAAAACTACAAAGTATTACTTGGTGCTAAAATTGTGCTGTCTGAGGAGAGGTAATTAAAATGAAATGCTGGCAGTTAGAAAGAGGGCAGCAAAAACATTGTTCTCGTATAAATGAAGTATTTCCCCAGCAACAATGAATTACTATCGTCATTGATAGATTATTGATTTATTTATTGATGTTTTTAGGTACTGATTGAGTGCATAGCTAAATAGTGAAATTATTCAAAATGCCATAATTGTGAAAAGATAGTCAAATACATTGTTTCAGATAGTGAATCAACCATTGAACTTTAGGATCTTGCCTGGAGAAATTCAGACATTGTTTCAACGAATGTTTCATATAATGAATGGACCATTGTATTTAGTAATAAGAATGTATCAGATAATTAGCTACAGCAAGGTCTATGGCCAGCAGTGGCTGAGAAACCGATTCTCATGAGGTGGCACGCGTAGACACTGAATTATTCCTGCTGAATATCAGTAAATCTTAAGTAATGGCCAATGTTTGATTAATAAAGCATCCTCCAAGTAACAAACATCTATTTGAACAAATCAGGAAGTCTCAGCTGAGAATTAGAAACCAATGAGAGTAAATGAGGGATTAGACTATCGATAAGGATTCCCTTAAAAGTAGGACCTCGTGGTCTAAGTTTCATTGCTGAATTCCTGCCTTCCTGAATTCTCGAATCATCTATTTGTTTGTGATTTCTTTATGCTTTTATGTTTAGTGCTTTTTTTCGCCATGTGTTTGACTCTTGTTTGTATTTTGTTTCTACGTTTTGATTCAGTTCTTATTCAAGTGTATAATTAGCAATAAAGTTGTCTTTTGAACATCTCCAATCAACCGGACAATCAATAAGAGATCTTACGGTAATTAGGCTCAACAAGAAGATAACTAATTGCTGGTGCCTCATTTTGAGAGTTCCTCAGCGACTCCATACTTTCAACTAACGCAGTACCTTTCTAGACTGTCGGAGGAAATTAGTGGTCAAGATTTGATCCACTCTTGTGCTTCGAAGTAGAAAACATTTTTTGCTTTTCAGAAATATGAAAACTTTATTATTGAAAGAATATAAGTTACATAATAGGAGCATTCCATTTGGTCGAACTCAATGTATGGTTTATCCTCCTTGCAAGCTCTGCTTTTTATCCCATGTCCAGCACTTATTGTTACTGCCGATCTCTGAATGCTTGGTACGTTTGACAGCCATGTGGAATACAGGCCTTGTCCAACTATTCACTATGTGGAGATGCCGGCGTTGGACTGGGGTGAGCACAATAAGAAGTCTTACAACACCAGGTTAAAGTCCAACAGGTTTGTTTCGATGTCACTAGCTTTCGGAGCGCTGCTCCTTCCTCAGGTGAATGAAGAGGTCTGTTCCAGAAACACATATATAGACAAATTCAAAGATGCCAAACAATGCTTGGAATGCGAGCATTAGCAGGTGATTAAATCTTTACAGATCCAGAGATGGGGTAACCCCAGGTTAAAGAGGTGTGAATTGTACCAAGCCAGGACAGTTGGTAGGATTTCGCAGGCCCAATGGTGGGGGATGAATGTAATGCAACATGAATCCCAGGCCCTGGTTGAGGCCGCACTCATGTGTGCGGAACTTGGCTATAAGTTTCTGCTCGGCGATTCTGCGTTGTCGCGGGAATAGCAACTATTCACTGACACCTATCAAATGTAAGGAATTTTGTTTCATCGTTGTGGCAATGGACAGAAATGCCCAGACAATAATATACCTAGACTTTCAGATTTCCAGGTAAATATATGATTTGGTTTGTAATTTGTCTTGTGCATCTTAGCCTGAATTGGACACGTAGCTGGCAAAACTGGTTATTATGAGACATTGCCTTTGACCTACATACTGGGTCATAAGGCTTAATTTATTGACACAACTGCTTCCACCAGAAATTCTGGTCCAGTACTGCCTAAGTAAAACCAGATGCGGTAGCACAGTGGTTAGCACTGTTGCTTCACAGCGCCAGGTATAGCCAGTTAAAATGGCTATCTCCCGAGTTAAAATGGCTAACTCTCGATTTAGAATAGCTAACCCCGATTTAAAATGGCGAATGGAAAAGGCTGATGGGAAAATCATCCAACAGGACTAAAACAAGCAGCTACAGGTAAACTATGTATTCACCTCTGGGAAGGTCAGACAAGATCGATACCTGTAGCCATCAGCACAACAAAACACCAGCCATCTGAATACTAATTAGCAATCCCCGGGAACAATGTGCAACAATTTAGACACACAAAGCCAACCCAGACTCTTCGATGCCAACAGGAGCCTACACAAAAGGAGGTGAACGATCACCCCAAGACCGCCCATCGATCAAGGAATCGCTCCAGCATTGGAGAATATCGAACCAAAGTCCAATCACTTGGAACCAGGTACAGGGCCCGCCCCGAAAGGCGGGAAGCCCTTGGGGACTATAAGAATAGAGTCCAAGTTCAAATCGACCCTTCTGCTACCCCTTTTGCACCCTCCTGTGACCCTTCTGCTAGCCTTCTGCAACAGCCGCTCAAATCGTAAGTCTTACTTCAACGCTCGCTACGAGATAGGCGCTCCCAGCTATCGATCTGTACCAGCTTTGAATCCCGCAGGCTCAGAACCCAAACGAAAAGCCATTTGTTTCCCTGACCTGGTGGGCCATTTCCAAGTTACGTATTGGCCTGTTAGTTGTAGGAAGTAGCTTAGACATAGAATTTATGCATGAGTATTGATTACTGTATATAATAAATGTGCGTTGATTTAACTCTGACTAAACGGTGTGTTGGATTATTGATCATTATCGGACTTGAACCACGTGGCGGTATCAGAAAGATACCTGGCGACTCAAGAGCAAAGGTGATAGAACAGAGCAATTAAACTAAGGCTAAAGTTAGCAGCAACATTTGGCGACTCCGCCGGGACCCGATCTAGAAGTGGAAAACCACTCCGGGAGAACCCAAGAATTTGAATTAGAGATCCAATTGGAAACAGAAAACCACAAGTGTTCAAGCAGTTCTGATCAATAGTCATAATTCGGAAGTGTGTGTATGCATGCGTAACTAACAGGGCTATAAGGTAAAACTGATAGATTTTTGTTGCGTCAAAACTGTCGGAAGTTTGTATATCGGAATGTAGCGAAAGCCGTTCCCGTATTTACAGCACCGCCTTAGCTCCCCTGTTCCAAATTTAAAAGAAGCATTTGGATAGGAAAGATGGCAATGCAGGCAATTGCAGCGCCTAATGAACCCTGAGGAATTTGTGGTCGCAGCGACCAGCAGCAGTAGAGTGGGACAATGTCCCATTTGGGAGGAAGAGATCAGGAAATATCTCAAAGGGAAAGGATGGCCCCTTTGGAATGATTTCTGTGATAACGAGGAATCAGGTCCCGGGAGTATAGGACATACTTGGTGGGAGACCCTGAGCGAGATCCACAAAAAGAGCTTAGGGAAAGCTCGCAAGCCGATGGCAATCGTGTCCTGCTTGGCACAATTGCGAGGCACAGAGGAGGTCGTTGGGACTCTCCGGAAAGATGTTGAAGGCATACATCGGATGAGTAAGGTCAATGTAAGCGAGATAGAAAAGGAGAATTTAGACTTGAGAAGGAAATTGGCAGCAAATGATGTAGAGGTGGATGACGCCAAAAGGGCTCACCAGTCTTGTCTGGCGCATTTAAGCAACTTCCAGTCTCAATACGAAAAGGCCTATCAGGACACGCAACGTGCAGTCCTGGTACGAGAGGAGACAGAAAAACAGGTAGAGACATTACAGAGACGGTGTAGTGACCTAAAGGCAGCATTAAGAGCACTCCATACTGCCACCACAGAACAAAGACAAAGGACGTTAGACCACGCAAAGTGCCGGAAGCAAATTGCAGAGCTGCAATCGCTGCTTTCTGTTCAAAAAGGTTTTCAGGAAACCTTTGGGGAAAGTTTAGATCAGGAAGACGGCCCTGATTGGGAAGAGTTAAACGAAACAGCGCAGAGATATGTTCAGGGAACATGTGCGCAGGGAAAGCCACAAAAGAGAAAAGCGCCCCAACCCCCCACACAGCAGATAGTTCAAGCTCCAGTGAACCCTGTAACCACCCACCGCACAGCCACATCGGACGATGCGGAATATCTATATTCCACCCCCTTAACAGTGACCCAATTACGGGACGCGTGCGAGAAGATCACACTGTTCCTCCCCACCTCAGACCCCCACCATTTCTTTGCCACAGTTAGACATCAGGCGACCATGAACGGCCTGGATGAGCGAGAGCATGTAAAGCTCACAGTTTTAAGTTTAGATCCGTCGGTAGCAGCAGCCCTTCCCGACCCACAGAATGTAGGAGGAGGCACCCTTGCAGAAATGCATACCGCGATCTTGGATACGATCAGGTGTAACCGGGGTGACTCCGTAGGTGGCCTCAACAAATGTAGGCAGAAGAAATCTGAGCACCCCACAGCGTTTGCTGGATGCCTGTGGATCCACTTTGCAGCAGTCTTTGGAGACTTAGACCGTGCCCATTTGTCCCCAGACAACATGGCCAAATAGACCCGCACCCTTATCTCCCATGGCACAGAAACAGGATAGAAAGCTTGTACGAGTTATGATCCCTCAGAGGAGGCCCATAACGAGAAGTGGGTAGTGAAAAGATTGTCCTGTGCTTGGGAGCAATCTGTTCAAAGTAAACCCACAGTTAAGGATAGCAAGGAAAAGCAGGCCGCCGCAGAAATGCAGGCAGTAAAGACAACACACCAGAACCCCGCATGGGTGAATGAGGGAAAGAACAGCCCCCACCCAAGTCACAGGAGTGTTACAACTACGGACAGTTGGGACACTTCGCAAAAGAGTGCAATGCCCCTTAAAAGCCACAGAGAGCTCAGCAGACGGGCACTCTGATTAAGAAAAAGACAGAGCCCATTCATAGCGTTAGTGCCCGTTCGGATCAGACGGACTTGACAGGAACGGACTGACGGTGTACGGGCTCCCCCAGTTGGGTCTGTGACACCCTTTGGGATAGGTCAGGACGGCCGGTAATTGCAGCAAAAATTTGGGGACAACCCATCGAATTTCTCTGGGACACAGGAGGGTCCCGCACCACAATAAATTCCTCCACCATGTTCCAAAAAGACACGTGGCCCACTACAGCCACTATCGCCCTCAGCGGCTTTACTGGCCACTCACAGCAGGGATACATCACAGCCCCTGTACCCATTCAAATTGGTAACATTACCACCAAGCACCCCGTGGTTTTAGTTGACCTGCCCTACACAGCAGAACACATTCTGGGAATTGATTTCATGAATTCCCACAATTTATAATTTGATCCAGTCAACCAGTGTGTCTGGAAGATGGCAAAATCCGCAAGAGCCCCCGCAACGCTCGACATAGGAGAATACATGAACAAAGTTAGCGTCGTAGGCAAATTTTGGTTCAACCCGACCATGCTTAGTACGGACAAGCAGATTAGGGCAGTTCTGCAAAAGAACAGGGCAGCATTCGCGACCCACAAGCACGACTGTGGACGGATGACTGTCTCCGTACAAATAACAGCACCTGACCCTAGACCCCCAAAACAGTACGGATTTCCCCAAGAGGCAGAGGGAGAAATCTCAAAAGTAATAGAGAGCTTATTAGAGCAGGGCGTACTTAGATCAGTAGCCTCCACTAATAATGCCCCGATTTGGCCAATGAGAAAGCCCGATGGATCATGGCGACTGACCATCGATTACCGGGAACTCAACAAAGTCACCCCCGCAGCAGCCCCAACCATAGCAACAAGCCCCGAGACCATGCTCAAGCAGGGACTCAATTCCCGATTCTTTACGGTTTTGGACGTCAGTAATGGATTCTGGTCCATTCCATTGGCAAAGGCGTGCCAGTACAAATTTGCCTTCACCTTTAAAGCACAGCAGTACACGTGGACATGCCTGCCAGAAGGATTCCACAACTCCCCCCTCCATTTTCCACCGACAGCTGGCAAATGGTTTAGCCAAATTATCTCGCCCCGAATGTCTGGTACAGTATGTAGATGACCTTCTACTGCAGACAGACACCAAGGAAGAGCACATTGAGCTTCTGCCCGAACTCCTGGAACTATTACATTCAATTGGTTGTGAAGTCAACCCCAAAAAGGCCCAGATTTTGGAAGAAAAAGTGATATATTTGGGAACAATTATCACGCACGGTAAACATGAGATTGAGCACAAAAGGATTCACTCGATTGCTAAATTGTCCCTTCCCCAGAACGTTTCAGCCCTCCGGTCATTTTTAGGACTGGTTGGCTACAGCCGAAACCACATTGACGGTTTCGCCAGCAAGGCAGCACCTCTCTCAGACCTCCTAAAGAAAGGAGCCCCCTGGGAATGGCTTCCACAGCATACGGATGCTGTGGACTCTTTAAAACGGGCACTCATAGCAGCCCCTGCACTACAAGTTCCAGACCCGCTTTCCCCTTACGCAATCGAGGTAGCGACCACAGACCGCACCCTTTCAGCCGTGCTCCTCCAGGAACGGCACGACCAGTTAAGGCCCGTAGCTTACGCCTCCAGACTCTTAGATGCTGTGGAGCAGGGATTTTCAGCCTGTGAGAGGCACCTGCTCGCAGTTTTCTGGGCAGTCCAGTACCTTTCGTATATTACCGGACTGAATTCCATCACAATTCTCACAGAACACACCCCCACCCAACTTTTACTGGACGGATGACTCCAGGACGGTACCGTCAGTCAAATAAGAGCAGCTAGATGGACCCTTCTTTTGCAGGGATGGGACATCACTGAAAAGGACAAAGACACACACCTATTTAGCCGACAATTTACAGTACCCCGGAACCCCCCCATGCATGTGAGATTATCTCTCCACACCACAACACAGGCCCGTTTATCTCTAAAACACCCCCCAGAAAGATAGATAGTTCAACTCCGAGCCCCCAGCACACGGACACGTGTGAACCCATAAAGATCTATGTGAATGGATCTTCCACACTCTTGGATGGGCAGCGCATAACAGGTTGCGGTATATATGTCAGGGACGCGCCCTCGAGGAAATATCGTTAAAACTACCCGGACACTTAGGCGCGCAGGCAGCAGAGCTTGCGGCCATCGCATATATAGTTGAACACCCAGATTCCTTCCCCAGCCCAGCAGACATATACTTGGACAGCCTCTATGTCTGTAACAGCCGTACGGAATTTCTGCCCCTGTGGGAAGCAAGAGAATTTGTTTCCGCAGATGGAAAACCCCTCTCCTCAGCCCCATTGCTCCGTCATATTTTAGAAAAATCCCAGAACAGGACTTTTGGGATCATCAAAGTCCGCATCGTTCCCCCCCCCCCCCCGGAAATGTAAAAGCCGACGCACTGGCTAAAGCAGGTTCCAGACATGGGTATTTTTGGACACCTCCCGAAAGCGTCCCAGTGAATGCAGTTCAGGTCTCGCAGACAAAGATCGAGGATCTAGTGGAGGCCCAGAAGCAGGACACCAATCTCAAGGAGATTTGAAAGGGAAACTATCCAGCTCCCTATGAGAGATTTCGAAATACACTGACCACACATGACGGTGTGGTGTTAAAAGACACCCTTTATGTTGTTCCTGAACAGGACAGGAATCAATTGATTTGTTTGTTCCATGACGGTCATGGACATCAGGGAATCGATCCCACTACAGCCCATCTCAAGCAGCTTTGTTGGTGGCCGAATTTAAAGGAAGATGTAAACAATTACATAGAGAATTGTCTTATCTGTGCGCAGAATAATCCGGACAGATATGCCAAAAAGGCCCAACTCAGCCACACCCGACCCGTTAAAGGCCCCTGGACTAACCTCCAGATTGATTTTATAGGTCCATTGCCCCCTTGCAGGAATGGCTATAAATATGTACTTGTGGTCATAGACACATTTACAAAATGGGTGGAAGCATTCCCAGCCCGCACAAACACTGCAAAAACCACAGCCAAGGTTTTGACCCACCACATCTTTACAAGATGGGGACTCCCCCGCAGCATTGAATCAGACCAAGGTTCCCATTTTACGGGACGTGTCATGCACAACGTCCTCACGATATTTGGCATCACTCAAAAATTCCACATAGCATACCACCCACAGTCGAGTGGTATCGTGGAGCGCATGAATCGGACCCTAAAATCCACCCTCAGAAAAATGGCCCAGCAGAACAACACCACTTGGGACTCAGTCCTCCCTTTTGCACTGATGTTTTTGCGTAATACTATTTCTACTTCCACAGGTTACACCCCACACACTCTCATGACCGGATGCCCCATGAAAGGCACAGAATATTTGTTAGGTTTGGACTTGATCAGCCCCGAAGTGAAGGCCCTCACACACGAGAAAGCCGTGGAGCAATTAGTTGACAATGTTAAAACAGCTCCGCTAGCAGCCGCAGTAAAATTGGGCACCAGAAAGAAACAGAGCAAGGCTTGTTTCGACAAAACAGTGCATGCGACTGAGTATAGTATCGAACAGCAAGTGGTGCTGTCTGTATATAACCCCAGCACATTCCTGTCACCAAAACACTCGGGTCTGTATTCCATTGCGGATAAAGTAAGCCCTTCCGTTTATAAAATCAAGTACCCCAATGGTAAGACTGCGTGGTTTCATATAAACCAGCTGAAGGCATATGGGACACAGTCGAACCACGCACACCACGTCATGCACGACGCAGCACACCACACCCCGCCCACAGCCAACGTAACCCTACCAACCCCCACCACGTCCAGCCCGGCCACGGACTCGACCTCGACTCCACCCCCGAAATATACACTCCGCCCCGGAACGCCCACAGACTGCAGCAGCAGAGACAGCGACTGTGACTCGGACGATAGCCACAGCACGCCTCCCTACTATACCCATGCAACAGGACCCACACCCAGCGACTCCGACTACGATCCAAGTGATCCCTTCATGATCACTTTCCTGAACAAACCCCACCACCGGCCACCGAATCACACTGACGACCCCGATATTGTCCCCACACAACTAGACACCAATTACTGGCACCGTGACAACTCATACCGACTCGTCTGCAACGACGAGAGCAACCCCAACTCACACCATGCAGCCCTTTCAGCCCTAATCCACTCCAGAGTTTGGACCCGGGAGAAGAGGGCGACCTTGGGTCTGACTCCCAAACCGAGAACCCCTTTGCGACCCTGTTCGCAACCGAGAACGGAGGTGTCCAGATGATGTTTTAAAAGGAACCGCTTGTGAGAAGTGTTGTCCTTTCTGATGGAACCTGTAGAATGTTTTATGTTGTTTGTTAAATGTTGTATGTCCGACAGGAGAATTTTTTTTTTCTCACTGCCCCACGCCAATTCGGCCGAAACCTCTGAGGACTTGCCTACAGAGACTCACCAGTTCAGCAGGAACCTCTGAGAGCTTGTCTGCAGAGACTGGTTACGGAACCAGACGCCCGTTCGTAACTGCCCTTCTGGTTCGAAGGATAGAACCACTACGGCAGCCCCACCACGATGACTACATTTTTGCCCGTTCTTGTCGGTTGCTCAGGTAGTGGAGAAACGGCTTGTGACCCGCCCTGCCTGGGAACCCCCCCGCTGGTCAACTACGCTCGGGTAGGAGAGACACGGCATTGGTAGCCGTTCTACCCGGGGACTCCATCCTACTCTTACCTGTCGCGGCCCATACGCACCTCATTTTGGCATTTTTTTCAGTTCAAAAAGTTTTGTTTGTTTAGGTAACCTTTAGGTTGCCGGCCATCTGCTATTTACATCCTGGAACATTTGGATGCTACATGAGCACTGGTTCATTATTGGGAAGTGTGCCGTGTCGTAAAATTTGTTTTCGAAGAAAAGAAATGAGGGAGTCACACACAGTGACCGATTATAAAGGGAGTAATTGGCACTACAGGACAGGCACACTAGCGTACAAGATATTAAACAAAGATAGTTACAGACTCTATGCTTGTTTCTACAGAACTCCAGATGCTCCTGGACCGGAGAAGACAACAAAAGAAAAGGAAAGAGAACAGCCATGAGGACTTCCTTCAAGTGGATCACTCTTGTGCTATTGGACATTTGGTTGCACGTGACCGCGAACCCCATGACTTCAAGACCCCCAGCCATTAATATTTCACTTTCCCGCAGTACCCAGAGCCCAGTCACCAGCGACACTACATCATCTTGGTGTGCCAGGTTCATAACCTGGTACTCCCTGTCCTATGTGATCGAAACACTACTAGCGTTGGCGATACTCTGCTGCATCGTGCAGACTATGCGTCTACGGAAATGGAGAAGGAGAGCCTACCGCGCTCGAACCCCGGTGTATAGGATCAGATCCCCTATGTTCGGTTATGACCAGACCCCCGACCCCCGCGATCTATAATAAAGTGCATTCACTTGTGTTACTGGTATTGTAAATACAGAGATGTACAGAGCTTTTCATGAGCAACCTGTATGATCCTGAGCTTGACTGCCAAGCCAGGAAAGACTGTATGAAATGCTATGATTTTGTTGTATGATTGAGGAAGGTAAGATAATGGAATGTTTAAGTGAGTGTCGTATATTAAGAATAAGTTAGAGGTTCCCAGTTTATTGTGTTGTAATGCATGTCCCTGTCTCACATAGCGCCCTTAGAATTGTTAGTTAAAAATTAAAAATTGCATAGCTATGGTCAGTGCAGAGGCCATGATGGAAGTGTCCCCCCCCAGGTCAGGGAATGGAAAGCCACATAGTGATGTGATCCTTCACGCTTCACGTTAGGATCACAAGGAGGGAATGTAGCCAGTTAAAATGGCTAACTCCCGAGTTAAAATGGCTAACTCCCGATTTAGAATGGCTAACCCCGATTTAAAATGGCGAATGGAAAAGGCTGATGGGAAAATCAGCCAACAGGACTAAAACAAGCAGCTACAGGTAAACTGCGTATTCACCTCTGGGAAGGCCAGACAAGATCGATACCTGTAGCCATCAGCACAACAAAACACCAGCCATCTGAATACTAATGAGCAATCCCCGGGAACATAGTGCAACAATTTAGACACACAAAGCCAACCCAGACTCTTCGGCGCCAACAGGAGCCTACACAAAGGGAGATGAACGATCACCCCAAGACCGCCCATCGATCAAGGAATCGCTCCAGCATTGGAGAATATCGAACCAAGTGATTGGGACAAAGTCCAATCACTTGGAACCAGGTACAGCCTCCGCCCCGAAAGGCGGGAAGCCCTTGGGGAATATAAGAATAGAGTCCAAGTTCAAATCGACCCTTCGGCTACCACTTCTGCACCCTCCTGCGACCCTTCTGCTCGCCTTCTGCAACAGCCGCTCAAATCGTAAGTCTTACTTCAACACTCGCTACGAGATAGGCGCTCCCAGCTATCGATCTGTACCAGCTTCGAATCCCGCAGGCTCAGAACCCAAACGAAAGGCCATTAGTTTCCCTGACCTGGTGGGCCATTTCCAAGTTAAGTATTGGCCTGTTAGTTGTAGGAAGTAGCTTAGACGTAGAAATTATGCATGAGTATTGATTACTGTATATAATAAATGTGCGTTGATTTAACTCTTACTCAGCGGTGTGTTGGATTATTGATCATTACTCGGACATGAACCACGTGGCGTTATCAGAAAAATACCTGGCGACTCAAGAGCAACGGTGAAAGTACTTTGCGTCAGTCTTCTCAGTGGAAGACATGAGTAATATCCCAACAATTCAGGAGAGTCAGGGGGCAGAGTTGAATATGGTAGCCATCACAAAGGAGAAAGTGCTGGAGAAACTAAGAGGTCTAAAAATTGATAAATCTCTGGGCCCAGGTGGGCTACATCCTAGAGTTCTAAAGGAGATAGCTGAAGGCGTTAGTTATGATCTTTCAAAAGTCACTGGAGTCAGGGAAAGTCCCAGAGGATTGGAAAATCGCTGTTGTAACCCCCCTGTTCAAGAAGGGAACAAGGAAAAAGATGGAAAATTATAGGCCAATTAGCCTAACCTCGGTTGTTGGCAAGATTCTAGAATCCATTGTTAAGGATGAGATTTCTAAATTCTTGGAAGTGCAGGGTCGGATTAGGACAAGTCAGCATGGATTTAGTAAGGGGAGGTCGTGCCTGACAAACCTGTTAGAGTTCTTTGAAGAGATAACATCCATTGGCTCTCCTTGGTAAACCTATTTGTTATCTATCTTGACTTCCAAAAGGCCTTTGATAAGGTGCCTCACGGGAGACTGCTGAGTAAAATAAGGGCCCATGGTATTCGAGGCAAGGTACTAACATGGATTGACGATTGGCTATCAGGCAGAAGGTAGAGAGTTGGGATAAAAGGTTCTTTTTCGGAATGGCAACCGGTGACGAGTGGTGTCCCGCAGGGTTCAATGTTGGGGCCACAGCTGTTCTCTTTATATATTAACGATCTAGATGACAGGAGTGGGGGCACTCTGGCTAAGTTTGCCGATGATTCAAAGATAGGTGGAGGGGCAGGTAGTATGGAGGAGGTGGGGAGGCTGCAGAAAGATTTAGACAGTTTAGGAGAGTGGTCCAAGAAATGGCTGATGAAATTCAACGTGGGCAAGTGCGAGGTCTTGCACTTTGGAAAAAAGAATAGAGGCATGGACTATTTTCTAAACGGTGACAACATTCATAATGCTGAAGTGCAAAGGGACTTGGGAGTCCTAGTCCAGGATTCTCTAAAGGTAAACTTGCAGGTTGAGTCCGTAATTAAGAAAGCAAATGCAATGTTGTCATTTATCTCAAGAGGCTTGGAATATAAAAGCAGGGATGTTCTTCTGAAGCTTTATAAAGCATTAGTTAGGCCCCATTTAGAATACTGCGATCAATTTTGGCCCCCACACCTCAGGAAGGACATACTGGTACTGGAGCGGGTCCAGCGGAGATTCACACGGATGATCGCAGGAATGGTAGGCCTAACATACGATGAACGTCTGAGGGTCCTGGGATTATATTCATTGGAGTTTAGGAGGTTGAGGGGAGATCTAATAGAAACTTACAAGATAATGAATGGCTTAGACAGGGTGGACGTAGGGAAGTTGTTTCCATTAGATGGGGAGACTAGGACCACGGGGGCACAGCCTTAGAATAAAAGGGAGTCACTTTAGAAGAGATGAGGAGAAATTTCTTCAGCCAGAGAGTGGTGGGTCTGTGGAATTCATTGCCACAGAGGGCGGTGGAGGCTGGGACGTTGAGTGTCTTTAAGACAGAAGTTGATAAATTCTTGATTTCTCGAGGAATTAAGGGCTATGGAGAGAGAGCGGGTAAATGGAGTTGAAATCAACCATGATTGAATGGTGGAGTGGACTCGATGGGCCGAATGGCCTTACTTCCGCTCCTATGTCTTATGGTCTTAACAGAGCAATTAAACTAAGGCTAAAGTTAGCAGCAACACAGGGTCCCAGGTTCGATTCCTGCATGGGTTACTGTCTATGCGGAGCCTGCATGGGTTTCTTCCAGGTGCTCTGGTTTCTTCCAAAAGTCCCGAAAAACGTGCTGTTACGTGAATTGGACATTCTGAATTCTCCCTCTGTGTACCCTGTGTGGCAACTAAGGGATTTTCACAGTAACTTCATTGTGGTATTAATGTAAGCCTACTTGTGACCATAATAAAGATTAGTATTATTATTAAGTAGTGAGTTCATCGTCCCAGACGTCCTCCAGTTGGAGGGTTGCCATTTTCTATGCCAGTATATTCATTATTATGGAAAGACACAGCCAGAAGTTTCACTGTGGCATGCTTGCCCCTTGAAGGGTGGCAGGGCGCAACATTGCCTGCTCACTGCACCAGTGCTGGTCTTGAGATTTTCAGAATATTTTGAGCAAACCCATGATAGTGTCATTGGACACGACCTAATGAATGGGAACACAGTCCCATAATGAGCCCGTTTAGCCGGGTGTTTCCCAGTGCTCACAGTGCTGAGAACACCATGGTATCTACTGGGACTCTGGTTATATTCGGGGCCTCAGCGGGGAACTCCCCTATGAGACAGTACTTAGTCCCATTTCCTGCACTGAAGAGCTTCGCTCACCAAAACGTCTCAGTGCAGAAGAAGATCTGGCTGCCATTTTTAAAACATGTTTGGGATTGGGCACTGAAATACTGAAGTCCAGTGGAAAGGCAATGATCAAAGCGGGCAATATCAGCTCAATGCCTAACAGCTCAGTGCCAGGAAAGGTTTTGCGATCTTATCAGATCAGGCAAAGCAAGACTAGTAAGTCAGATCTTCCAAGAATGTACTACGCTTAGCCTATCTACCACTTACAACTATCTCCTCATTGTGTTAAATTTACTATTAGCCTATATGCAACCCAGCTGTAACCTGCATCTATTCTTTCACTTGGATGAACCCCACAGAAAGCCACATTTTTTGTTCATGTATCTTTTCTGACATTGAGTTGTTAGGCATTGAGCTGATATTGTTCATGCACTAGTCATCACCACATATCTCCATTAGTGTCCGCCTACTGAAACCTGTCTTCAACTTCATCTCATGGCAGGCAGAGAACATTTTCATGTCTTGAATTCCTAAAGACCCCCCCCCCCCCCCTCACACGGTCAAGAGGGTTATGTTGAAATATTGTAGCCATTCATCTTGCATGCTTCTGTCACAGAGCTAACACCTGGGAGGAGTACAAGATTCAATTTAAGCGATTAAATATTATGTCTTCGCACCATGAGAAAAAAAGTTTGGAATTGTGGCGGCTTTCATTAAACATTTGGTTGCCGTAACGTGTGTGCATATGTTGATTTTGGTGAGGTTTGGCTGTGAGGTGGTGTGAATGTACACCGGGTAGAAGTGTGTCTGATGGGATGCAGAAAATGTAGAAAATAAGCGCTGGACAAATGTGGGGGTCAAGAGATGGCTTTCTGTAACAAATTAGCACAAATGTCTCTTGCAGTTGGCACTGAGTTATCTACCACGCCCTTTTCAGACTATTGCTGCTTCTCTTGACTGTTCTCCCTGCAGCACTTAAATGCCATCATCTTGTGGGATTTTATAATGAGACTTTTTAGTAAGTCAGCAGGATCTACAGTACCAAATCCTCAAGACCTTAATAGAACTATTTTGCCGAGCGCACCTTAATCTATATTCCGAAGTATGCCTTTAATTGTGCACTCCATGACAATGTTGCTCAAAGAATGTACTCTATTATAGTGTTGCGTAGCTGATATCATGGGGAGCTGCACAGATGTCAATAGCTCAGTATTTAAAAGTGTTTTCTTCGTCTCCCAGAAGCTACTCAGACATATGCCTTTCTAGATCAGAGTGTGAGCATGCTTGATGATTTAAAATAAAGGGTCTCATGGTAGCTACCCGAGAAACCAGAATTTGCTTTCATAGTGTGGTGCAACTTGTTGCATACAAGCTGGACATGAGAGTGAATTAATTTCCTGGTGACATGTGATAAAATTGATTAATGAAGTTCTAGAAAAGGAAGGTACTGTATCATAATTATACCGTAGCATTTCACGGCCTATGGAGGTGGGGGTTAGAGAGAAACATTCTAGATGTTTTCTTCCCTATTGGTCTTGCTACTTAACTAATGTGTCACCCTTCTTATCAAATTACATGGCTTTCCGATAGAATTGTTGAGTGTATGTAGTGAAGAACTAATATCATCTTTGTAGGGCAGCACGGTGGTGCTAGGTTCGCACTGCTGCCTCACGCGCCGAGGTCCCAGGTTCGATCCTGGCCCTTTTTCACTGTCTGTGTGGAGTTTGCACATTCTCCCCGTGTTTGCGTGGGTTTCGCCCCCACAACCCAAAGATGTGCAGGGAAGGTGGATTGGCCACATTAAATTGCCCCTTGGAAAAAATCAATTGGGTACTTTAAATTTATTTTTTAAAAATCTTTGTATCGAGCAGGCTTGTTGGACCAGTGAATTTTTTCCTGTCTGTCATTGTAAGGTTGCACCCATGTGGACACCTAATATCACCCAAAGACTGTACCCTGCTTTAATTAAATAATTGAGAGAATGTAATGAAGTCCTTCCCAATAATAGGTTTGAGCATTGCTTATGAGATATTCCCTTCTTTTTGCCCTAAATAAGATAAAGAACAATAGTAGGTTTATAAATTATATGGCTAGCTTTGAAGCTTTTGCACACCAAGAATGAGTCTTTGATACAACCCAAATAATGATTCACTGTTTTGAGCAACTGATCAACAGGAGTGAGAACATCATGAGGGGTGACATTTTAACATGGATGGTGGTTTTCTAAGTAGGCAACAGGTTAAACCACCTGGAAGTATAGAAGCTGGCAGGTATCAAACAGTTTCTACCTTTACCTTGAGTGAGATCTGCAACATGCTGGAAATCCATGTGAGACAGGTGGATCAATTGCTCTTCCTGCTTTTGATCTTTGATGTGTGCACATTCTACCCAGGTTTACTGGAACTTGGCAGAACTGAGATGGCAGTGGGGCTTGACAGGACTGAACAGTTGACATAGAATACATGCTTTGAATATCAAGATATGACGGTTGCTTCCTTGTCAAACTGAAAAGCTTTTTTTCACAGTCCCTTCACTGCTTTGAAGTTGATGTTCAATACTTTGGAGGAGTTTTTTTTACTTTGTTCTACAATTCTCAACCTTTAGATCAGCATAACAGCTGCTTATACACCTCTACCCTGACCCTCAGATGAAGAAGAGGAACAATAGCAGCAGGAACAGCTTTCTTCTCATCACCTGTAGATTCACAAGTGTGTGTGTGTGGGGGGGGGGGGGGGGGGGGGGGGGAGGTGAGATGAAGCAGTGTAGCCATCTTGCACAGTACAAAGCAGCCCCACAATCAACAATTTATCCTGTTATGATCTCAGCTGATGTTAATGCTGGCAAAGCCTGACCCAAGAGTGAAACCTGTCTTGATAGATCCTAACTTTTATGTTTTAGAAACCATGGAGATAGGTTACCGAACAAATTTACAGGAGTGTGCTGAAGAACATTTAACTCAAATAATGAAATATATATTAAACAAGAAAAATTAACTGTTACACAAGATAAAAAGGTTGGTAATATCGCAATACAAACCCAAGAAAATAACTCAAATATTCACTATTCCTTCACCACAGCTATATCTTTATAGACATATACTACTACTAATAATAATAATCTTTATTATTGTCACAAGTAGGCTTAATGAAATTACTGTGAAAATCCCATAGTCGCCACACTCCGACGCATGTTCAGCACGTCTTGCGGGAGGAAACGGGAACACCCAGAGGAAACCCACGCAGACACGGGGAGAATGTGCAGACTCCGCACAGACAGTGACCCAAGCCGGAATCGAACCTGGAGCTGTGCTAGCCACTGTGCTAGCCACTGTGACCCATAGAACATTACAGCGCAGTACAGGCCCTTCGGCCCTCGATGTTGCGCCGACCTGTGAAACCACTCTAAAGCCCATCTACACTATTTCCTTATTATCCATATGTCTATCCAATGACCATTTGAACGTCCTTAGTGTTGGCGAGTCCACTACTGTTGCAGGCAGGGCATTTCACGCCCTTACTATCTGAGTAAAGAACCTACCTCTGACATCTGTCTTATATCTATCTCCCCTCAATTTAAAGGTAAGTCCCCTCGTGCTAGACATCACCATCTGAGGAAAAAGGCTCTGTGTCCACCCTATCCAATCCTCTGATCATCTTGTATGCCTCAATTAAGTCACCTCTTGACCTTCTCTCTAACGAAAACAGCCTCAAGTCCCTCAGCCTTTCCTCCTAAGATCTTCCCTCCATACCAGGCAACATTCTGGTAAATCTCCTCTGCACCCTTTCCAATGCTTCCACATCCTTCCTATAATGCGGCGACCAGGATTGCACGCAATACTCCAAATGTGGCCGCACCAGAGTGTTGTACAGCTGCAACATGACCTCATGGCTCCGAAACTCAATCCCTCTACCAGTAAAAGCTAACACACCGTACGCCTTCTTAACAACCCTCTCAACCTGGGTGGCAACTTTCAGGGATCTATGTACATGGACACCGAGATCTCTCTGCTCATCCACACTGCCAAGAATCTTACCATTAGCCCAGTACTCAGTCTTCCTGTTATTCCTTCCAAAATGAATCACCTCACACTTTTCTGCATTAAACTCTACATTTGCCACCTCTCAGCCCAGCGCTGCAGCTTATCTATGTCCCTCTGTAACTTGTAACATCCTTCCGCACTGTCCATAACTCCACCGACTTTAGTGTCATCTGCAAATTTACTCACCCATCCTTCTTCGCCCTCCTCCAGGTCATTTATAAAAATGACAAACAGCAGTGGCCCCAAAACAGATCCTTGTGGTACGCCACTAGTAACTGGACTCCAGTCTGAACATTTCCCATCAACCACCACCCTTTGTCTTCTTCCAGCTAGCCAATTTCTGATCCAAACTGATAAATCACCCTGAATCCCATGCCTCCGTGTTTTCTGCAGTAGCCTACCATGGGGAACCTTATCAAACGCTTTACTGAAATCCATATACACCACATCAACTGCTTTACCCTCATCCACCTGTTTGGTCACCTTCTCAAAGAACTCTATAAGGTTTGTGAGGCATGACCTACACTTCACAAAACCGTGTTGACTATCTCTGATCAAATTATTCCTTTCCAGATGATTATACATCCTATCTCTTATAAACCTTTCCAAGATTTTTCCCACAACAGAAGTAAGGCTCACTGGTCTATAGTTACCGGGGTTATCTTTACTCCCCTTCTTGAACAAGGGGACAACATTTGCTATCCTCCAGTCTTCTGGCACTATTCCTGTAGACAAAGATGACCTAAAGATCAAGGCCAAAGGCTCAGCAATCTCCTCCCTAGCTTCCCAGAGAATCCTAGGATAAATCAGATCCGGCCCAGGTGACTTATTTATTTTCACACTTTCCAGAATTGCTAACACCTCCTCCTTTTGAACCTCAAGCCCTTCTAGTCTAGTAGCCTGAATCTCAGTATTCTCCTCGACAACATTGTCTTTTTCCTGTGTGAATACTGACGAAAAATATTCATTTAGCACCTCTCCTGTCTCCTCGGACTCCAAACACAACTTCCCACTACTGTCCTTGACTGGCCCTACTCTTACCCTAGTCATTCTTTTATCCCTTAGGTCGAATGCAGATTGCTTCCGTCGTTCAAACTTGATACATGTTTGGTGAGCTGAGGGAAACTGAAATATCTTTCTAAAAATCTAATGTTCTTTGTTTTTCATTTTTAACTGCAAAGTACAGATTGTGTATCCCTTATTTGAAATGCTCGGGACTGAGAGTGTCTCAGATTTCAGAATTTTTCGAATTTTGGAATACCAAACTGCAAGGATCCACGGACGCTGCTCAGAGTTGCCGGTCGGAGCGGTGTCTGACGGAGGGTACGTGATTTCCCTCCCAACAGGGAATCAGGTACTGGGATCCATTCTTTCGGTGCAACAAATCCGTGCTGTCAATTGGCAGCATGTGTGTTCGGCCACAGAAACAGAACACAGTACTAGGAACAGCCAACACTGAAAAAGTGTGGATTTCTGAGATCTTTTAATTTTGGAATTTTAAATAAGGGATGCCCAACCTGTACTGTATTCTTCAAAAGAAATGCGAAGAGCAACATCGACCACTACATAGCCTTCATCGATCTGACCAAGCCCTTTGACTCAGTCAATCGAGAAGAGCTATGGAAAACCCTGTCAAAGACCGGGTGTCCAGACATCCTCAGACTCTTTCAGGAAAATATGATGGCAAATGTCCTCACTGACGGAAATGAGCCCAAGCCTTTGAGGTCAAGACTGAAGTCAAGCAGGGATGTGTCATCGCCCCCACCCTTTTCTCCATCTTCATTGCTACCATCCTTCATCTTTTCAAGAACAAGCTTCCCAGTGAAGTGGACATCATCTACAGAATGGAAAAAATGTCAACCTCATCGGTCCAAGAAGAAAACGACACATCGCTCGTGGAACTTCGGTATGCACATGACAACGCCCTCTCCTCTCTCAGAAGAGAATTTCCAAGTCATGCCTGATGGCTTTGCGGAAGCATACCGAAGAATTGGTCTCCGCCTCAACCTCAAAAAGACTCGAGTACATTACGAACCTACCACAGGGCAAGATCTAGTCTGTCCCTCCATCAAGATCAACGAATAAACCCCACCAAATGGGGAATATTTCCCCTACCTGGGGAGTCACCTCTCATTTAAGGCTGACATTGATGCGGAGATGCAACATCGTATCCAATCCGCAAGGCCTGCCTTTGGACGCCTAAGGATGAGAGTTTTCAGCGACATTTGTGCTGATACCAGAGTTCCTCATGCACAAGGCAGTCATCCTCCCAACACTTCTATGTGGCTCAGAAACCTGTACTACATACAGACTCCACCTCAAGGCCCTGGAGAGTCGACTCTGTCCAAGGTACATACTCCGCATCAGCTGGGAGAACATGTGTAACTAACATCTGCGTTCTCGAAGGAGACGAGAAAACCAACATTAAGGTCATGATCATCGGAAACCTCCTCCACTGGATCGACCACGTGCTTAGGATGCCAGAGTCCCAACTGCTAGAGCAAATCTTCACCCAGCCAAAGGAAGGTTCTCGAACAAGAGGAGCAAAATGGAAGTACTTCAAAGACACCCTGAAGGTTTACCTCAAGAAATGCACATAGACGTCAACCCCTGGGATACTCTTGCTCAGAAGAGACTGATTTACAGGAACCTCTTGATTGAAGGGACACAATTCTTTGAGAACACCCGATGGCAAGAGGAGGCGTGGAAAAGGAGCCTGAGAAAGGGATACCAGCGATCTAGAGTCCAAGGACCAATTCCACCTGCAGGAACACCTGGAAAGTATGAGGTCAGAGATGTGGTTTTAGGAGTGGGCTCATCTACCATGCAAGGACCCACAGAGCCCATGACCAGTGTCATACAATTTCTTAGGTGGCCAATCATACTCGTTAACGAGTGATCGTGGAACATAGAACATAGAACATAGAACAATACAGCGCAGTACAGGCCCTTCGGCCCACGGAAGAAGACAGCAACTATGTAACATATCATTCAGAGGCCTAAGCAGGGAGATAGAAACTACCCACTGGCAGCAGCTAAAATAGTTAATTAAGAAAACGAGATTGAACTGGTCTTTGCTATACCTGGGCTCTGTTGGCCCTTTTGTTTAGAATGTCTAAATTTAGACATTTTCAGTGCGACCAGCCTTGGAGTTCGAGCTCAGCAGAGTGTAAGCTGAGGGAGTTCAGTAAGGAGGGGAGGAGGTACCCCTTTGTTTTTCAAACTTTTTCACTCTGTAGTGATTCTTGCTCTATTTCAGGGGAAGAAGCTGACTGGTAAGTATCCGGTAAATGGTCAAGGCCTATTCTATTCTGAAAGTTTAAAATAGTATTGGAATTTGAGATAAGATTAATAAATATATAAAAGAAAATAAACAATTAAATAAAACACTTAAGAAATTCATTAAAGTATGTAAGTATGACAGCACAACTAATATGGATGGATGCTACATGTGGGAACTCCGGTGTTATGCAGGGAAAGCGCGTCTGCAGTATCTGTGGCCTGAGGAGCTTTGGCTCAGTCATTGTGCAGGAGGCTGAGCTGCAGGCACTGTGGCACATCAGGAAGGGCGAGATTTATTTGGATAATTTGTACCAAGAGGCAGTCAGACCCCTTAGGATAGAGTCTTTGGATTTGGCAGTGGTCGGGCAGGAGGGTGCGACTGCAGCTGAGGCAGTTAAGGTGACCCAGAGTGCAGGAGTGTCAGTCTCTACAATTGTTCAACAGGTTAAAGGTTCTTTCAGCTTGTTCGGATGAGAATGGGGGCTGCAGGGCAAATGAGCTGACTGGCCATGACACTGTGGCACAGGAAACTATTCATTTGCAGGGAACACAGAGGAATTTAGTTATGGCAAGGGACAATATAGTGAGGGGGGGTTAACAAAGTTCTCTGTAGCAAGAAGCAAGAGTCCAGACAGCTGTGTTGCCTACCTAGTGCCAGGATTTGCGACATTTGCTGGGCTAGAGAGGAGCTTGCAGTGGGAGGGGGAGGATCCATTCCATGTCAGTACCAATGACATAGGCTGGATGAGGAAGAATGTTGTGCATAGTCAGTATGAGGAGCTAGGCACCAAATTAAGAAGCAGAACCTCAAAGGTAATAACTTCTGGACTGCTACCTGAGCCACGTGCAAATTGGCACAGGACAAAGAAGATTAGATAAATAAATACATGGCTCAAAGCCTGGTGTGGGAGAAGTGCGATCCAGTTTGTGTGGCATTGACACCACTAGGAAAAGGTTCTGTACTGTTGGGAAGGTCTACAACTGGACCATGCTGGGGCTGGTGTCCTTGATTTACGGGCCAGGGTTTAGAGAACCCCAAAGTGTATCATGGCGTTCACCTGACCCACCACTTTTAATAGATTTTCGTTATGGGGAGCACAAGGGGCCACTCTACAGGTGTGATGTTGCAGTTAACATTTTATAAACACACAGTAAATACCTTGGCAACTATCAACTCAAAATACTTCCCCCAAAGAATACAGTATTCTGTAAGTAACCCTTGATCTTTCCTAGCAACATCCATAAGACAAATACCCTCTTTAACAAAGACAGCAGATTTAAATTCTCTACTGAGAGCAGTTATCACTTTTAAATTAGCAAGTGATCTGAAGACATTATTTTCATGCAGAGATCAAAATTACACATTGTTTGGCTGGGTGCGGCTCCAATTCTGAAAATGAAACCAAACACACACTGCAGCTGCCAGCTTAAAAACTAAAGTAAAAACAGACAGACAGCCCAGCTCCACCCACACTCTGGCATCACTGCAGTTATTTGATAAACACACATTTCTTAAAGGTACATCCACTACAGCTATTTGATAAACACCCATTTCTTAAAGGTACTCTCATGACACTTTTGAGTCATATAGCTCAGGAAGTAGAGAGGGTTTTAAATTGAAAAGTGGGAGCTGTGGATCAAATTTGATAAGATGTCGTAAACAAAGGAGTAGAGACAAGGCAAGAGAACAAAGTACTAATATGGGAAATGATAAACACACGTGATGGGAAGGTACAGAGAGTTCAAATCTAAGTGTAAATCAGCAGATAAGGCTAGATGCTACATAAATGGTAAAAGGACAAAACTAAAGGTTCGCGGCCTGGGAGAGGTAGGTACTGTTTAAAAACCTCCTTACCTTGCAGGTCAGCTGTTAGTTTCGGGAGATCAGTTCCGGGAGCAGGCCTATTGGCTGACTGTAAATCAGGAAGGATACAAAAGGTGTGGCTGAAGAGCCTTTAGAAATGGAGTGCTGGAAGCAAACAGAGTGTATCTGAGTTTGGGTAAGGCTGAGTTCGGGTAAGAGGTGAGTAAGGGCTGTGTTTTTTGGAGTTTGGTGTTTGGGGTTGAGTTTCCAAGAGAAAAAAAAAAATCCAATTAATTAAGTAAATTAATTAACTAGTTAAGGGAATTTGGTGCTCATCTTAAGGAGGTGCAGAGAAGCAGACCTGTGAGGGAGTCTCGGGAGCAATTACATCACAGCCAGCAGGTAAGTGATTGGCTTGTGACTGGTAAGTGATTTTTCTCTCTTTGACTTTCTCTTAGCTGTGTAGTGTAGTTCAAATTTAACTTCAGGTTTAAGTCATGGCAGGAGAGCTCAGACCCGTGTCATGCTCCTCTTGTGAGATGTGGCAAGTCAGGGACCCTTCTGGTGTCCCTGACTCCTTCATCTGCAAGAAGTGTGTCCAACTGCAGCTCCTGTTAGACCGCTTGACGGCTCTGGAGCTGCGGATGGATTCACTTCGGAGCATCCGCGATGCTGAGGAAGTTGTGGATAGCACATTCAGTGAGTTGGTCACACCGCAGATTAAAATTACTGAGGCAGATAGGGAATGGGTGACCAACAGACAGAGGAAGAGTAGGAAGGCAGTGCAGGGATCCCCTGCGGTCATCTCCCTCCAAAACAGATTTACCGTTTTGGAAACTGTTGGGGGAGATGGCTCACCAGGGGAAGGTGGCAGCAGCCAGGTTCATGGCACCGTGGCTGGCTCTGCTGCACAGAAGGGCGGGAAAAAGAGTGGCAGAGCTATAGTGATAGGGGATTCAATTGTAAGGGGAATAGACAGGCGTTTCTGCGGACGCAAACGAGAATCCAGGTTGGTATGTTGCCTCCCTGGTGCAAGGGTCAAGGATGTCTCGGAGCGGCTGCAGGGCATTCTGGAGGGGGAGGGTGAACAGCCAGCTGTCGTGCATATAGGCACCAACGATATAGGTAAAAAAACAGGATGAGGTCCTACAAACTGAATTTAGGGAGTTAGGAGTTAAACTAAAAAGTAGGACCTCAAAGGTAGTAATCTCAGGATTGCTACCAGTGCCACGTGATAGTCAGAGTAGGAATGACAGGATAGCTAGGATGAATACGTGGCTTGAGAGATGGTGCAAGAGGGAGGGTTTCAAATTCCTGGGACATTGGGACCGGTTCTGGGGGAGGTGGGACCTGTACAAATCGGACGGTCTGCATCTGGGTGGGACCGGAACCAATGTTCTCAGGGGGGTGTTTGCTAGTGCAGTTGGGGAGGGTTTAAACTAATGTGGCAGGGGGGTGGGAACCGATGTAGGAAGTCAGTGGGGACGGAAACAAAAGGCAGGAAGGGAGAGTGTGTAAAGCATGACCAGAGAAAGCAGGGAAGAGAGCAAGGAAAGTCTACATTAAACTGCATTTATTTCAATGCAAGGGGCCTGACGGGCAAAGCGGATGAACTCAGGGCATGGATGGGCACATGGGACTGGGATATTATAGCTATGACTGAAACATGGCTAAGGGAGGGGCAGGACTGGCAGCTCAATGTTCCGGGGTACAGATGCTATAGAAAGGATAGAACAGGAGGTAAGAGAGGAGGGGGAGTGGCGTTTTTGATTAGGGAGAACATCACGGCAGTACTTAGAGGGGATATATCCGAGGGTTCGCCCACTGAGTCTATATGGGTGGAACTGAAAAATAAGAAGGGAGAGATCACCTTGATAGGACTGTACTACAGGCCCCCAAATAGTCAGCGGGAAATTGAGGAGCAAATATGTAAGGAGATTACAGATAGCTGCAAGAATAATAGGGTGGTAATAGTAGGGGACTTTAACTTTCCCAACATTGACTGGGACAGCCATAGCATTAGGGGCTTGGATGGAGGGAAATTTGTTGAGTGTATTCAGGAGGAATTTCTCATTCAGTATGTGGATGAACCGACTAGAGAGGGGGCAAAACTTGACCTCGTCTTGGGAAATAAGGAAGGGCAAGTGACAGAAGTGTTAGTGAGGGATCACTTTGGGACAAGTGACCATAACTCCATTAGTTTTAAGATAGCTATGGAGAATGATAGGTCTGGCCCAAGAGTTAAAATTCTTAATTGGGGCAAGGCCAATTTTGATGGTATCAGACAGGAACTTTCAGAGGTAGATTGGGGGAGACTGTTGGCAGGCAAAGGGACGGCTGGTAAATGGGAGGCTTTTAAAAATGTGTTAACCAGGGTTCAGGGTAAGCACATTCCCTTCAGAGTGAAGGGCAAGGCTGGTAGAAGTAGGGAACCCTGGATGACTCGAGATATTGAGACTCTGGTCAAAAAGAAGAAGGAGGCATATGACGTACATAAACAACTGGGATCAAGTGGATCCCTTGAAGAGTATAGAGATTGTCGAAATAGAGTTAAGAGGGAAATCAGGAGGGCAAAAAGGGGACATGAAATTGCTTTGGCAAATAATGCAAAGGAGAATCCAAAGAGCTTCTACAGATACATAAAGGGAAAAAGAGTAACTAGGGACAGAGTAGGGCCTCTTAAGGATCAACAAGGGCATCTATGTGCAGAGCCACAAGAGCTGGGTGAGATCCTGAATGAATATTTCTCATCGGTATTCACGGTGGAGAAAGGCATGGATGTTAGGAAACTAAGGGAAATAAATAGTGATGTCTTGAGAAGTGTGCATATTACAGAGGAGGAGGTGCTGGAAATCTTAAAGCGCATCAAGGTAGATAAATCCCCGGGACCTGATGAAATGTATCCCAGGATGTTGAGGGAGGCTAGGGAGGAAATTGCGGGTCCCCTAACAGAGATATTTGAATCATCGGCAGCCACAGGTGAGGTGCCTGAAGATTGGAGAGTGGCGAATGTTGTGCCCTTGTTTAAGAAGGGCAGCAGGGAAAAGCCTGGGAACTACAGACCGGTGAGCCTAACGTCTGTAGTAGGTAGGTAAGTTGCTAGAAGGTATTCTGAGAGACAGGATCTATAAGCATTTAGAGAGGCAAGGACTGATTCGGGGCAGTCAGCATGGCTTTGTGCGTGGAAAATCATGTCTCACAAATTTGATTTTTGAGGGGGTGACCAAGAAGGTAGATGAGGGCAGTGCAGTAGACGTTGTCTACATGGACTTTAGCAAAGCCTTTGACAAGGTACCGCATGGTAGGTTGTTGCAGAAGGTTAAAGCTCACGGGATCCAGGGTGAGGTTGCCAATTGGATTCAAAATTGGCTGGACGACAGAAGACAGAGGGTGGTTGTAGAGGGTTGTTTTTCAAACTGGAAGCCTGTGACCAGTGGTGTGCCTCAGGGATCGGTGCTGGGTCCACTGTTATTTGTGATTTATATTAATGATTTGGATGAGAATTTAGGAGGCATGGTTAGTAAGTTTGCAGATGACACCAAGATTGGTGGCACAGTGGATAGTGAAGAAGGTTATCTAGGATTGCAACGGGATCTGGATCAATTAGGCCAGTTGGCCGACAAATGGCAGATGGAGTTTAATTTAGATAAATGTGAGGTGATGCATTTTGGCAGATCGAATCAGGCCAGGACCTACTCAGTTAATGGTATGGCGTTGGGGAGAGTTATAAAACAAAGAGATCTAGGAGTACAGGTTCATAGCTCCTTGAAGGTGGAGTCGCAGGTGGACAGGGTGGTGAAGAAGGCATTCGGCATGCTTGGTTTCATTGGTCAGAACATTGAATACAGGAGTTAGGACGTCTTGTTGAAGTTGTACAAGACATTGGTACGGCCACACTTGGAATACTGTGTGCAGTTCTGGTCACCCTATTATAGAAAGGATATTATTAAACTAGAAAGAGTGCAGAAAAGATTTACTAGGATGTTACCGGGACTTGATGGTTCGAGTTATAAGGAGAGGCTGGATAGACTGGGACTTTTTTCCCTGGAGCATAGGAGGCTTAGGGGTGATCTTATAGCGGTCTATAAAATAATGAGGGGCATAGATAAAGTAGATAGTCAACATCTTTTCCCAAAGGTAGGGGAGTCTAAAACTAGAGGGCATAGGTTTAAGGTGAGAGGGGAGAGATTCAGAAAGGTCCAGAGGGGCAATTTCTTCACTCAGAGGGTAGTGAGTGTCTGGAATGTGCTACCAGAGGTAGTAGTAGAGGCAGGTACAATTGTGTCTTTTAAAAAGCATTTAGATAGTTACATGGGTAAGATGGGTATAGAGGGTTATGGGCCAAGTGCGGGCAACTGGGACTAGCATAATGGTAAAAACTGGGCGGCATGGACTGGTTGGGCCGAAGGGCCTGTTTCCATGCTGTAAACTTCTATGATTCTATCTCAACGCACATAGTATTTGAAACAAAACCGATGAATTGATAAAGCAAATAGAAATGAATAAGCTTGACCTGATGGCTATTAAGAAACGTGGATACGAGACTTCCGGGTGCGGCGATGACCAGCTAGGTCGCACGTTTCGGCAGCTCCCGGTGGAACTCTTAATAGGAGCCCCATCGGCAATTTTAACGGCAAACAACACTGTGCGGTAATCCAGAAGGGAATCCCCCCTGGACACGGATGGAAAAAAGAGAGGAAAGTAGCCGGATTGCGGTGGATCCTCAAGAGCAGCGGCCAGGAAGGCAGGCACAAAGCAAGATGGCGTCGGAAGGAGGCAGTTTAATATGGGGCCCTGACCAACAAGAGTTCCTGCGGCGTTGCGTAGATGAACTCAAAAAGGAGATGAAGAAGGAGCTGTTGGCCCCGATATTACAAGCGATTGAGGGGCTAAAGGAGGAGCAAAAGACCCAGGAACAGGAGCGTCGGGTCGTGAAGGCAAAGGCTGCTGAGAATGAGGACAACATAGGGCCTGGTGGTGAAAACGGAGATCCACGAGGCACAACACAAAAGATGTGTGGAAAGGCTGGAGGTGCTGGAGAACAATGCGAGGAGGAAGAACTTAAGGATTCTTGGTCTTCCCGAAGGTGCAGAAGGGGCGGGCGTCGGGGCATATGTGAGCACGATGCTGCATTCGTTAATGGGATCGGAGGCCCCGACGGGTCCGCTGGAGGTGGAGGGAGCCTATCGGGTTATGGCGCGAAGACTGAGGGCTGGAGAAATTCCTCGAGCAATAGTTGTGAGATTTCTCCGATACAAGGACAGAGAGATTGTCCTCAGATGGGCCAAGAAAACTCGGAACAGTAGGTGGGAGAATGCGGTGATCCGCATGTATCAAGATTGGAGTGCGGAAGTGGCGAGAAGGAGGGCAAGCTTTAATCGGGCCAAGGCGATGTTGCATAAAAGGAAGGTCAAATTCGGAATGTTGCAACCGGCAAGACTGTGGGTCACACATCTAGGGAAACACCACTATTTCGAAACGGCAGACGAGACGTGGACATTTATTGTCGAGGAGAAGCTGGAGTGAGCGGGCCAGAAAAAGAACGTTTGGGACAAAAGTGGGGGGGTGAATTTGTGGGATGAAGGGGGGAAAAGGGGGAAGAGAGGACTTCCCAGATTGTTAAACCTGCGACCCTGTAACTTCTCTCTCTTCCCCAAGACGTGGGGGAGGGGGGGAGGGAGGATGAGGAGCTGTGGGCGCCGGCCATTGGGGGCGGGGCCAAAAAGGGAAGCGCGGGCTTTGTTCCCGCGCTATGGTAATCATGGCGGGAACAGGGAAGCAGGAAGGAGGGGGCCTCGCACAGTGTGAGCCGAGGTCACGGGGGGAAGCCGAGGTCAGCCAGAGTTTGCTGACTTCTGGGAGCAACATGGGGGGTGCAATTACGCTAGCTTGGGATCTAGCTGGGGGGGGGGGGGGGGTTAACTGGGTTGCTGCTGCTGGGGAGAAGGGGGAGCTGGTATGGGAGGGGGGGTTCGGGGCGGGGGGTGCCGCCTGGGGGGGATACAACTACGTGGGAACCGGGTGAGGATCTGGATTGAAAAAGGAAATGGCTAGTCGTCAAGTGGGGGGGGGGGGAGAGCCCCCCACCCCGGTTGATCACGTGGAATGTGAGAGGGCTGAATGGGCCGATTAAGAGGGCACGGGTACTCGCACACCTAAAGAAACTTAAGGCAGATGTAGTTATGCTTCAGGAGACGCATCTGAAGCTGACAGACGAGGTTAGACTTCGCAAAGGATGGGTGGGGTAGGTGTTTCATTCGGGGCGAGATGCAAAAAACAGGGGGGTGGCCATACTAGTGGGGAAGCGGGTAATGTTTGAGGCAAAGACTATAGTGGCGGATAGTGGGGGCAGATACGTGATGGTGAGTGGCAAACTGCAAGGGTCGGCGGTGGTATTAGTGAACGTGTATGCCCCGAACTGGGATGATGCCAATTTTATGAGGCGTATGTTAGGACGAATCCCGGACCTAGAAGTGGGGAAGTTGGTAATGGGTAGAGACTTTAATACGGTGCTGGACCCAGGGCTGGACAGATCGAGGTCCAGGACCGGAAGGAGGCCGGCTGCAGCTTAGTGTGCTTAAGGATTTTATGGTGCAGATGGGAGGAGTAGATCCCTGGAGATTTAGTAGATCTAGGAGTAAGGAGTTTTCGTTTTTCTCCTATATACATAAAGTATTTCCACAAATAGATTTTTTTGTTTTGGGAAGGGCACTGATCCCAAAGGTGACGGGGACGGAGTACACGGCTATAGCCATCTCAGATCATGCTCCACACTGGGTGGACCTGGAGATAGGGGAAGAAAAACAACAGCTTCCACCCTGGAGAATGGACATGGGATTATTGGCAGATGAGGGGGTGTGTTTAAGGGTGAGGGGGTGTATTGAAAGGTACTTGGAACTCAATGATAATGGGGAGGTACAGGTGGGAGTGGTCTGAAGGCAGTGGTTAGAGGGGAGCTGATATCGATAAGGGCACATAAAGGAAAACAGGAGGGTAGGGAAAGGGAGCGGTTGTTGAAAGAACTTCTGAGGGTGGACAGACAATACGCGGAGGCACCGGAGGAGGGACTGTACAGGGAAAGGCAAAGGCTACATGTAGAATTTGACTTGTTGACTACGGGTAAGGCAGAGGCACAATGGAGGAAGGCACAGGGTGTACAGTACAAATATGGGGAGAAGGCGAGTAGGTTATTGGCCCACCAACTGAGGAAAAGGGGAGCAGCGAGGGAGATGGGGGTGAGAGATGAGGAGGGAGAGATGGAGCGGGGAGCGGAGAGAGTGAATGGAGTGTTCAAGGCATTTTATGAAAGATATGAAGCGCAGCCCCTGGACGGGAAGGAGAGAATGATGTGCTTTCTGGATCAGCTGGAATTTCCTAAGGTGGAGGAGCAGGAGAGAGTGGGGCTGGGAGCACAGATTGAGACGGAAGAAGTAGTGAAAGGGATTGGAAGCATGCAGGCGGGGAAGGCCCCGGGACCAGACGGATTCCCAGTTGAATTCTATAAGAAATATTTGGACTTGCTGGCCCCGCTACTGATGAGAACCTTTAATGAGGCAAGGGAAAGGGGGCAGCTGTCCCCGACTATGTCAGAGGCAACAATATCGCTCCTCCTAAAGAAGGAAAAAGACCCGCTGCAATGCGGGTCATACAGGCCCATTTCCCTCCTGAATGTGGATGCTAAGAATCTGGCCAAGGTAATGGCAATGAGGATAGAGGATTGTGTCCCGGGGGTGGTCCATGAGGATCAAACTAGGTTTGTGAAGGGGAGACAGTTAAATACAAATATACGGAGGCTGCTAGGGGTAATGATGATGCCCCCACCAGAGGGGGAAGCGGAGATAGTGGTGGCGATGGATGCCGAGAAAGCATTTGATAGAGTGGAGTGGGATTATTTGTGGGAGGTGTTGAGGAGATTTGCCTTTGGAGACGGGTATATCAGGTGGGTACAGTTGCTGTATAGGGCCCCGATGGCGAGCGTGGTCACGAATGGACGGGGGTCTGAATATTTTCGGCTCCATAGAGGGACGAGGCAGGGATGTCCTCTGTCCCCGTTATTGTTTGCATTGGCGATTGAACCCCTGGCCATGGCACTGAGGGGTTCCAGGAAGTGGAGGGGAGTACATAGGGGGGGAGAAGAACACCGGGCATCTCTGTATGCGGATGATTTGTTGCTATATGTGGCGGACCCGGCGGAGGGGATGCCAGAGATAATGCGGATACTTGGGGAGTTTGGGGATTTTTCAGGGTATAACCTGAACATGGGGAAAAGTGAGTTATTTGTGGTGCATCCGGGGGAGCAGAGCAGAGAGATAGAGGATTTACCGTTGAGGAAGGTAACAAGGGACTTCCGGTACCTGGGGATCCAGATAGCCAAGAATTGGGGTACATTACATAGGCTTAATTTAAAACGGTTGGTGGAACAGATGGAGGAGGATTTCAAGAGATGGGACATGGTGTCCCTGTCATTGGCAGGTAGGGTGCAGGCGGTTAAAATGGTGGTCCTCCCGAGATTCCTTTTTGTGTTCCAGTGCCTCCCGGTGGTGATCACGAAGGCTTTTTTCAAAAGAATTGAGAAGAGCATTATGAGTTTTGTGTGGGCTGGGAAGATCCCGAGAGTGAGGCGGGGATTCTTGCAGCGTAGTAGGGACAGGGGGGGGCTGGCACTACCGAGTCTAAGTGAGTACTACTGGGCCGCCAATGTTTCAATGGTGTGTAAGTGGATGGGAGAAGGGGAGGGAGCGGCGTGGAAGAGATTGGAGAGGGCGTCCTGCAGGGGGACTAGCCTGCAAGCAATGGTGACGGCGCCGTTGCCGTTCTCACCAAAGAAATACACCACAAGCCCGGTGGTGGTGGCTACATTGAAAATTTGGGGGCAGTGGAGACGGCATAGGGGAGGGACGGGAGCTTCGGTGCGGTCCCCGATAAGAAACAATCATAGGTTCGTTCCGGGGAGAATGGATGGGGGATTTGGAGCATGGCAAAGAGCTGGGGTAGTACAATTAAGAGATCTATTTGTAGATGGGACGTTTGCGAGTCTGGGAGCGCTGACGGAGAAATATGGGTTGCCCCAAGGAAATGCATTTCGGTATATGCAATTGAGGGCTTTTGCGAGGCAACAGGTCAGGGAATTCCCGCAGCTCCCGACGCAGGAAGTGCAGGATAGAGTGATCTCAGAGACATGGGTGGGGGACGGTAAGGTGGCGGACATATACAGGGAGATGAGGGACGAGGAGGAGATCATGGTAGATGAGCTGAAAGGGAAATGGGAAGAAGAGCTGGGGGAGGAGATTGAGGAGGGGCTGTGGGCTGATGCCCTACGTAGGGTAAACTCATCGTCCTCGTGTGCCAGGCTAAGCCTGATACAATTTAAGGTGCTACACAGGGCGCATATGACTGGAGCACGGCTTAATAAATTTTTGGGGGTAGAGGGTAGGTGTGCGAGATGCTCGAGAGGCCCAGCGAATCACACCCACATGTTCTGGTCATGCCCGGCACTACAGGGGTTCTGGGTGGGGGTGGCAAAGGTGCTTTCGAAGGTGGTGGGGGTCTGGGTCGAACTAAGCTGGGGGTTGGCTATATTTGGGGTTGCAGAAGAGCCGGGAGTGCAGGAGGCGAGAAAGGCTGACGTGTTGGCCTTTGCGTCCCTTGTAGCCCGGCGCAGGATATTGTTAATGTGGAAGGAAGCCAAACCCCCGGGGGTGGAGACCTGGATAAACGATATGGCAGGGTTCATAAAGTTAGAACGGATTAAGGTCGTGTTAAGGGGTTCGGCTCAGGGGTTCACCAGGCGGTGGCAACCGTTCGTCGACTACCTCACAGAAAGATAGAGGGAATGGAAAAGAAGTAGATAACAGCAGCAACCCAGGGGGGAGGGGGGGTGGTGGAATTGGACGGACTCTCAGGGATGTTATTGTATATGTATAGGTATTTGGTATATGTAATTGTATATTGGATTGCTGGATTGTATTTTTGGAGAGTATTTACTTTGGACAAGGCAGTCCTTTTGTTTTGTTTTTTGTTTTTGTTTATATATTACTCATTTATTTGTTTAAAGCTGACCACGGTTATTTATATTGCTTTATTGTTGTGTAAAAGAAACACTATGTATTGTTATGTTTGGCCAAAAAAACTTGAATAAAATATATTTTTTTAAAAAAAGAAACGTGGATACAGGATAAAATAGATTGGGAATTGAAATTGAAGGAGATATTAGAGTTTGAGTGAAATCTAGCTAGTAATATGAAGATTGATAAGAGTTTCTGTAGATATTTAGGTAAAAGGCTTCACAAAGTGAGCATTGGTCCCGTAGAAAGTGTATCTGGGGAATTGACAACGGAAAGTAGGAGATGACGGATGAACTAAACAGCTTTTTTTGCATCAATGTTCGCAAGGGGCTTTTCCCAGTAACTTCATTGCATGTTAATGTAAGCCTACTTTTGACAAAGATTATTAAATTATAAAGGACACCGGTAACATCCCAGAGATTGCTGTAAATCAGGAAATGAAAGGGAGCAAGAAACACAGGAAAATTACAGTCTCTGGGAAAGTGACATTAAGCAGATTGTTGGGCCAGCAGGCTGACAAATTTGGATGGACTTCACCCTACGGCCTTGAAAGAAGTGGCTAGTGAGATAGTTGATGCATTGGTTTTAATATTCCAAAGTTCTCTAGATTCAGGGAAGGTTCCACTTGATTGGAAAATATTCAATGTAACTCCTATATTTAAAGAGTGAGGAAGAGGGAAACTACAGACCAGTTAGCCTAACATCTGTTATAGATGTTATTGTAGAATCCGATGAAGTGATCACACGGGGATACACAGTTGGATACAGAATGAACACAGATTGATTTCTCATATAGCAATCTCTCCAATACCTGAAGGATCTCCCTCTTCTCCCTGCACCCAGGTTGGGGTTTTTATACTCCCCTTGTTAAGGTGGAAGTTCTGCCCCGTTTATCGGGGAAGTTTGTATTCAGAGGTGGTCACGGTGAAACAGATAGTGCACACCACATGACCTCCGAGGGGTTCATAACTTTCCAAAGTCCAGCGAAATGACCGTGTTCACCGGCTGTAGCGAGGAACCCGTGATCCACTTAGCTTTACTGTGGAGCTGGGGGGGGGGGGGACACCGCACTGGGGACCAGTGTTTCCGCGCGGAGCATCTGGACTGCGTCAATGTGGCTGACGTGGGCGGCAGTGTGTTGACATCTGCTTGTTTGCTGGCTGTCCATTTCAGAATCAAGATCAGAATCTTACAGGCCAGCATCAGGCATCTCGACTTGTAAATAATAATAATCTTTATTGTCACAAGTAGGCTTACATTAACACTGCAATGAAGTTACTGTGAAAAGCCCCGAGTCGCCACATTCTGGCACTTGTTCGGGTATGGGGAGAGAAAATTGAAAATGTCTAAATTACCTAACAACACGTTTTCAGGACTTGTGGGAGGAAACCGGAGCACCTGGAGGAAACCCATGCAGACATGGGGGAACATACAGACTCCGCACAGACAGTGACCCAAGCCAGGAATCATATGGGCAGCTGGCGGAGCTGGTGGTCGAGACGACAATGGTGGCCTTGGGATAAATGGGGCTGAGCTGTCTGGGATAAGCTCCGGCGGCTCCTGTCTGCGCCGGCAAATGTGGTCCACCTGGTGATGTGACTCTTTGCCTTGAGCCCGCACGGAACAAGAGACCGACCCCATCTGGTGCAATACCATGCTTGGAATCCAGTGGTGTCTTCGTGGAAATTGCGGATGTAAACTACAGCAGCATGCACTACCTGTGTCCGATTTGGATTCATCTTAACCGTGGCAGTCTTTCTCCCCAATTTCCGGGATGACCAGAATGAAACGCGTCGAAGACGTCTGCCCATGAGTAGCTCAGCTAGCCTGACCCCTGAGGCACGGTCCGGTAACAAAACAAAAACCGGGATAATCAGGTCTCCCAAGACCCAGTGGTAAATTTCTTCATCCACCACTTGAATGTCTGGACCACCCGTTCAGCCAACCCATTAGAGGCTGGGTGATATGCGGCCGTCTGCACGTGAGAACTGCTGTTTGTGGTCATGAAAGCCCCGAACACCACACTGGCAAAAGCTGCCCCGCTCTCGGAGACCAGCACCTCTGGAATGCCGTGCATGCTGAACGTGCGCCGCAAACGTTCCATAGTTGCCCTTGCAGTGGTTGCCCGCATCTTGTGGACATCCAACCACATAGTGGGCTTCCACTATGATCAGGAACATTTCCCCCTGAAAAGAACCGGCAAAATCGATGTGGAGGTGACACCATGGTCAGCCCGGCCGTTCCCACAGGTGCAGTGATGCCACTGGCGGAGCCTTCTGGTTTTCTTGGCCTGGTCCGCAACGCTGAGCCAGCTTCTCGATGTCCGCGTCGATTCCAGGTCATCAGAATTAGCTGCAGGCCAGCATCTTCGTCTTGGACAGCACCGGGTGGAGGTCTTGGAAAATGGAGGCATGCCCGCGCTCCAGGAAACCACCCGAGTCCCCTCCGGGATGACGTCATCCCCAACAAGAACTTTGAGGTATAAGCCTTGAGGTCTTCAGGCAAATCCCAGTGCTGGGTCCTACAGAACAATGTGGCGGTCCGGGACAACTACGGGGTCCATTTGGGTGCAACCCCGTATATGAGCCGTCGTGATCAGCAGATGTCCATAAAATGGAGGGCAGCGACAACTTCCTTGGCCGATGCAGGTGCAGGCGGTCTTGTGGAGAGGGAGAGACGGCTTAATGTATTCGCATGGGGAATCTTTGTACCAGGTCGGTGCTCCAAATTAGTACGCTACCAACAGCAGGGCCCAAGGCTGGATCTCAGCTAAACTGCCCGATCCTCTTGGATTAGACCCATCAACAGTTTGTGGTTGGTTATAGGCAGTAAATGCATGCCCCATAGACATGATTGGTGAAATTTCTTGGCACGAAAAATTTGTGAGTAATTGCCCTCCGCGTCGGCAAGCGTTCTGGACACGAATGCTTTGGGCCATTCTGAGCCGTTGCTCATACAGTGGGCGAAGACGACTCCCACCCCATAGGGCAATGCATTGCAAGTCAAGAGGAGTCGTTTGGAGAGATCAAAATGGATGAGCTGTTTGTAGGAGGATAACAAGTTACATCGCAGAGAATGCCTCCTGTTGTGGCTGGGCCCATTCCCAAGGGTGTCCCTTTTTCAACACTTGGTGGAGAAGGCTGACTAGCTTCGCCAGGTTGGGGATGAACTTCCCATAATAGTTAATTAGACCCATGAAAGAATGTAACTCCATTTGCCCTCCAGGGACGGGGGCCTGTTTGATAGCTCGTACCTTGTCTTCTACAGTGTGTAAGCCCTGTCGGTCCACCCTAAACCCAAGTGTGTGACCTAGTATGTCTCCCAACAGAGATGGATGCCAGCCTTCTCGAAGTGCTGGAAGACTTCGGCCAGGTACTCCAAATGTTCTTGGTCGGACGATCCGGTAATGAGAACATCGCCAGGGTAGACGGCAACTCTGGGAAAACCCCATAGAATGTTCTCCATCACTCTTGGAAAAATGCGCGTGTTGAGAAAACCCCATACGGCAGCTGGGTATACTCGTATAACCCAGTCTGGGTGTTGCAGTGACGAGCTTCCAGGAGGCGGGGTTCAAACTGTAGGTATGCATAGCTCATGTTGAGCTTCATGAAAGTCCTGCTGCAGCTGAGCCTGGCATAGAAGTCCTCAATTCAGGGGACTGGGTAACAGATGGGAGACGCGGTTTGCCGTCAAATTGTAGTTGCCACACAGGCGCACGGTACCATCAGGCCTCAGTACGGGCACCACAGGGGCAGCTCAGTCGGCAAACTGAACTGGGTAGAAAATGCCCAATCGCTCTAAACGGCCCAACTCGGGGTCCAATTTTGGTTGTAAGGCATAAGGGACCGGTCGAGCTTAGAAATAGAAGGACGTGCTAACGGGTCCATGCTGATCCTGGCCACCTCCCCTTTGATTGGTCCCAATTCTTCCACAAAGACCCTGTGGAATTTTACCAGAATGCCGTCGGGGCTATTCAGATACATACAGCAGACTCTGCCAGTCCAGTTTCAGGTGTCGTAGCCAATGACCCCCGAATAAACATGGTCCTGCAATGCGGTCCACCACCGACGGGAAACATGTCAATTGTTAGCCATAAGACATCAGAACCAAAGAGGTGGCTGCAATGGCCAATATATCCCCCCCCCCCCCCCCCCCCCGGTGTTTGTGGCCAATCTGGCGACGGTATCGTGCCGGCCGGTCTGGATTTTATTGAACGTACGGTGGCTAACAACCGAGACTGCTGCTCAGTTGTCAAGTTCCATATTGATAGGGTGTTCATTGACCCACAGCATCATCTGGATAGGGGCCATCCGTGGCATGCTTACGCAGTGTAGCTGCTGTTAGGAGTCATCGTCATTGTCCACATAGTATGCCCGATCACAAGGGGGCCGGTCGCACCAGGAGGGTTTCTCATGGGGCTATCTGGAGCCTTGGTCCCGGCTTCTGCCTGCTGCCTGTGGCCGCTGCCCAGGTTTCCTTGTTCAGGAGAGCTTTCTTGGTGGCCCATTGGCACCCTGCGGTGGCGACCTCTGTGTCTGCGGCGTGCACCCCACTGCTGGGGGCCCTGTTCCTTGGGCTTTGGGAAATTTGGTCAGTGCTCAGTTTGGCGTCCCTGATTTAGGACCGTCATCCCCTGGAGTTCTTATACCCCTATCTCAGCAATTTTGACCGCCTGCTGTAGAGCGAGATGAATTTCTGTCAAAAGTTTCAGCTGTGTGGCTGCATCGCAGATGCCGCAGACGAACCAGTCTTCCAGGGATTCGAGGCCCAAATTCACAAGTTTCGGCGAACTTACGCAATCGCACCAAAAAGTCGCAGTTGGGCACCCCTTGGGCCTGGGTGGCCGTATGAAAGTGGAACCTGCGGACGATAATCGAGGGTTTTTGGGCTATGGTGTTCCCCAACCGGCAAGGACCATCAATCCAGCACATCTGGTTCGGGTAAACTCTTGATAAGTGCATGGGTCAGCCCACTAACAGCCGTCAGTAAGACCATGGTTTGTCATTCGTCCCTCACAATTGCATTTATCCTGTAAAAATATTACATTTGCTCAATATACTGAACCCAGTCATCGGTACCTGCTTCATATGGCTCCAACTTCCCAATGTGGGGCATCTCAGTCGGCTGAAGAGAGGCCTCCTGAGGCCTAGACCAAGTGGTCCAGGTATGCAATACGTGGTGCTGATGGCAGCTCCCCTTCAACTTCATCGCCAGTGTAGAATCCGACGAAGTGACCACACAGGAACCGACATTTAGATACAAAATGAACACCGATTTATTTTTCATACAGCAATCTCTCCACTCTTCGAAAAGTCTTCCTCCTTGACCTGCACCCAGGTCATATACCCAGGTTTATATACAGAGAGGCTCCCCTTAATAAGGGGGAAGCTTCGCTCCGTTATCGGGGAAGTTAGTATTCTGAGGCAGTCACAGGAAAGCAGATGGCGCACACCTCATGACCTCCGAGGGGGTCATACCAGTTATAGCACAAAGCTTAGAATCAGATAGAATTTTGGGAAAGGGATGTCATGTTTAACTAATTTATTAGAGTTCTTTGAAGGCATCACGTGCTGTCGATAAAGGGAACTAGTAGATGTACTGTACTTGGAAGGCATTTGATAAGATGTCATGTTAAAGGTTATTGTGGAAAAGCAAAGCTCATGGTATAAGGGTAACATTGGCATGGACAGAAGATTGGTGAGCTAATAGGAAACATTTGGCAGAAATGGGTCTTTTACTGGTTGGCAGTGTGTGATGAGTGGTGTGCCACAGCGATCAATGCTGGACCTCAACCTTTTACAATTTATGAAAGGACCGATGATATGGTGGCTTAATTTGCTGACAACACAAAGATAGGTAGAAAAGTCAATTGTGAAGAGGACGTCAGGAGACTACACAGTAACGTAAGGTTAAGTGAGTGGGCAAAACTCTGACAAATGGAGTATAATGTGGGCAAATGTGAATTTCTACATTTCAGCATATGAGAGATTGGAAAAGTCTAACATTCAGAGGGCAATTGGAGTTCTTGTGTTAGTATGCAGGTACAACAAGTAAATAGGAAAACTAATAGACTGTTATTTATTGTAAAGGAAATTAATTACACAAGTGGGATATAATGTTTCAGTTGTACAGGGCACTGGTGAGACCACAACTGGAGTACTGTGTAGTATTGGTCACCTTATTTAAGGTTTTTAAGAAATCATTTGAAGGAACTGGGTGTCACTGGCTCAGCCAGTGTGTACCATCACCCAGCATTTATTGCCCATCCTTAATTCCATTAAGAAGGTGGTGATGAGCTGCCTTCTTGAACCGCTTCAGTCTTTGAGGTGTAGTTACACCCACAGTGCTGTTAGGGATTGATTTCAGGATTTTGATCCAGTGACAATAAAGGAACTGTGATATACTTCCAAGTTCGGATGTTGAGTGACTTGGAGGGGATGGTGTTCCCAACTATCTGCTGCCCTTGTCCTGCATGGTAGCAATGGTTGCTTTGGAAGGTGCTGTCTTAGGAATCTTGGTGAGTTCCTGCAGTTCATCGTGTAGATGGTACACACACTGCCACTATTCGTCAGTGGAGGAGGGATTGGATATTTGTGAAAGGGGTAGCAGTAAAGCAGGCTGCTTTGTCTTGGATGGTGTCAAACTTCTTCAATGTTGTTGGAGCTGCACTCATTGAGGCAAAGGGAGAAAGTACCATCACACTTGTGCCTTGTAGTTTATAGACCAGCTTTGGGGAGTCAGGAGATGAGTTACTCGCCGCTAGGATTCCTAGCCTCTGACCTGCTCTTGCAGTCGCAGTATGGCAAGTCCAGTTTGGTTTCTGGTCAGTGGTCACGCCCAGGATGTTGATAGTGGGGGATTCAGCAATGGTAATGCTAGTGAATGTTAAGGGATGATGGTTAGATCTTCTCTTGTTGGAGATTATCATTGCCTGGTACTGAGTGGCACAAATGTTTCTTTCCACGTGTTGGCCCAAGCCTGGATATTGTCCAGACCTTTCTGCAAGTAGATATGAACTGCCTCAGTATCTGAGGAGTTGCGAATGGTGCTGCACCTTGGGCAGTCATCAGCAAACATCCCACTTCTAAACATACAATGGAAAGAAGGTCCTTGATGAAGCAGCTGAAGATGTTTTGGCATAGGATACTACCCTGAGAAATTCCTGCATGATGTCCTGGGGCTGAGATGATTGGCCTCCAACCACCACAACTGTCTTCCTTTTTGCCAGGTATGACTTAAACCAGCAGAGGATTTTCACCCTTATTCCATTTTCTAGTGATCCTTGATGCCATACTCTGTCAAATGCTGCCTCAATGTCAAGGGCAGTCACACTCACCTCACCTGTGGAGTGCAACCCTTTTGTCCATATTTGTCCATATCAAGAGTATTGAAAGTCAGAGAGATCTAGGAGTACAGGTCCACAGGTCACTGAAAGGGGCAACACAGGTGGAGAAGGTAGTCAAGAAGGCATACGGCATGCTTACCTTCATTGGCCGGGGCATTGAGTATAAGAATTGGCAAGTCATGTTGCAGCTGTATAGAACCTTAGTTAGGCCACACTTGGAGTATGACAAATCCCAAATTTCTTTACCCGTCAGTCTGGCCTCAATAAAAGTTGAGATCGATTTGCAGGTACAGCATTAGTTATTTTATTTGACTTGCAAGTCTTTCTCAATTCTCAGCGGTACAAAGCACATCTTGCTTTGTACACCTCCGGAATCAAGTGAGTCTGTAGGACAAAGGGATCTCTACTAATAACACAAATGGCATCAAGTTTCACATACACTATTCCCATAGGTCATCCTATACCCCTCCTGACCTGGCCATACATTCTAATTGGCTCACTTCCAATCCCTTCCTCTGGTCCCCTATTACCCAGCATCATTTTCCCCTCCGTAGCTGGACACACCTCTTACTTGCTTTGCCATGCAGTCTGAAATCCTTTGTCTGTGAACTCACCAGGATGAGACTGGCCTATCTCTACATTACAGTAACTAATATCTCTAAAGTAACTATTTTATATCACATTCGTCATTCCCTCCTTTTATCATTCCATGATAACCAAACTATCCAATCCATAGCTACGGTCCCTCATCTAAAAAGATCCGTCGCTGCATTTCCAATTCCTGGCGTAGCCCCCCTTCATCTGCTGCACCCTCATGGATTTTGACAGCCAAGATTTTAGGGGCGTTGATCTGTTCCAGTGCACCCCGCATTCTACCCATCACACATTTAAGGATGGCTAGGCCCACAAAGATGCAGCCAATAGCCACCACTAAATACATGGCCATATTTATCAACCAGTCCTTCCAACCTCCAAATCCCCAGTTATCCCAAGAGCCAGGATCCCGCATTCCGTCCAGGTGATCCCGTATGTGATCCATAAATTTAGTGATGTCAGCGGTCAAGTCCTGAACTCCCATGATACACTTGCCCTGTACTATGGCGCATACCCCACCCTCACGGGCCAGAAGATAGTCAAGAGCATACCGGTTCTGCATTGCAAACAACCGCAGCTGAGACAATTCCTTGGTTATTGCCCCGAGGGCTCCCAAGGTTTCATTTCCCAAGATGGTAAGGCCACAAATAAAATAATTCCTATCGCTGACAGCCAAGGAACCCCCCACACCTCCCAGTGTCAAGACACTCAGAATCCCCCATCCGGCTGAGTGGCCCCGGTTGGGTGCGAGAACCTGAGGTTTTTTCCAGTTCTCGCAGAATTCAGCTGAGATTGCCCGGCGTGCTAACTGATTATGCAGCATCCACGCCGAGGGGCAGGGGACTGTGGTAGGGACTAGAGTCCCAATAGCAATTTGGCGGGGAAATGGGGGTGACAAAACATTGGTCGCTGTGCCATTAAATAAAAAGTAGTATCCTTGCTCCGTGTGCAGGCTAGCATCACAATCAGTATATCGGTTGCGTAGGGATCCCCCAGTAGCCCAGTTTATCCAACTCGGGCCGCCTAGCAATGCGGAAAGCCCTAGTCCCAAAAGTGATATGAGAGACATTCGCCCAGCCACAAAGGAGCTGGAGGCCGGCGTTCAATGGAACGCAAGTGGTGTTGTAACAAACGCATTGGCCAGATGCCTGGGTGATATGACACCTCCTGTCCGTACAGGTGGGGAACAGACATGTTATATTCGTTTCCACCTCTACCAGCAAACAGCCGTATCCTTCACTGCTGAAACAATTCTCGTACGACCGGGAATCCCTATTGGGAGTGAAGTGGCTAGGTATATACGCCCTCCACCGTTGCAGCCTATCATACTGTGAGTGGGAATTATCCCGAGGAAGGGGAAGGCAAATAGCCGGTGGTGCTGAACCCGGATCGTAAGGAAGAGTGACTTGCTCGGGCGGTGGCTCGGAACGCTGACAATGAACCACCGTTTGGGGAGTGCCCCAAAGCGGTGAAACAGAAAATAACCTATACACCGCTGCGGGGTTCGGGTAGCAGACAACCCGTCCGTGGCCATACAAGCGGTGGTAAATCTGGTAGAAGAGATTCATACTACCCGGATTTTCCTCAGTTTGGCCTTTAACTAAATTAAGTGTATCTCCTGATAACCTACGTTCTAGCTGTACTTCCCTTCTCACACGCCCCGTCCTCTCTCTAGTCCCCCTCTCTCTCTCTCACAGCCTCTTCCTACGCTCTCCTGACGGTCTGATGTTACCTTTATCGCACCAATCTTAACACATCCAAAATCAAATTTACATGTACTCCAAAAACAAGGCAATGTCCAGATAATGTTCCCTTCCCATCGCCGGGACCGGTGTAATTGCTTCATGAGTCCTGCATTCTCCTTAACTGTGACGACCTTCCATGAGTCGATACCATGTCCTCGTATATGGGGGCAGCGAAGAACATCACCTTTGCATAAATGAAATGTCCTTGTAGATTGGTTGGGGTTACAAATGTAGATAATATTCCCCTTTTCCATGTCCGTCGCCAATAACACTCCAAGCGAGGTGAGGCCGTAGCTCACACAGGTGATGCGTAGCCACCACATCATATTCCACACCTGTAAAATAGCACTGGAGAAGGGAGGCAGGTTAGTAACCGACCTTTTACAGGAGTGGAGATGGACCCAATTTACAGTGATGGAGGTGGACCCAAGCACTTCGCCCCTCCACTTTAACTGCTGTGGGGGTGGTAAGGAGAGCTTGGAAGGGCCCGTCCCATCGCGGCTCCGACCCCATTCTAGTCCAATTTTTGACCATGACATAACTGCCGGGCTGGACTGAAAGTGAGCTAGGTACTGGGGGCGATGGCTGGTGAGCCGCGCGGACCTGGCCATGGAGCTCCTTGAGCACCTGCGTGAGGGCTAGAACATAGGTGGTCATCTCTTCAGACATAGAATAATAGAATTTACAGTGCAGAAGGAGGCCATTCGGGCCATCGAGTCTGCACCGGCTCTTGGAAAGAGCACCCTACCCAATGTCCACACCTCCACCCTATCCCCATAACCCAGTAACCCCACCCAACACTAAGGGCAATTTTACATAGAACATACAGTGCAGAAGGAGGCCATTCGGCCCATCGAGTCTGCACCGACCCACATTAATCCCTCACTTCCACCCAATAACCCCTCCCAACCCTTATGGACACTACGGGTAATTTAGCATGGCCAATCCACCTAACCTGCACGTCTTTGGACTGTGGGAGGAAACCGGAGCACCCGGAGGAAACCCACGCGGACACGGGGAGAACGTGCAAACTCCGCACAGACAGTGACCCAGCGGGGAATCGAACCTGGGACCCTGGCGCTGTGAAGCCACAGTGCTAATCACTTGTGCTACCGTGCTGCCCCTGTCATATGGTGAAACTGAACCAGTCTGGAAGCATGCAGGCCCCAGGGAGTTCTAAGAGGCCTGCCATAAAGAATCTCGGCAGGAGAGAGCCGGGCCGGTCCCGCAGGTGTAACCCGCAGCTGGAAGAGGGCAACGGGGAGCAACTTAAGCCATGTCAGTCCCGTGTCTGCTCTTAATTTAGCCAATTTAGTTTTGAGGGTCTGATTGTGTCTCTCAACCAACCCAGCCGCCTGCGGTCTGTAAGCACGGTGTAACTGCTGGCGTATGCCCAACTGGGAGCAAAACTCCTTGTTAATTTGTCCAATAAAATGAGGCCCATTATCAGAACTTAACTGAACTGGTATACCGTATCGGGGAATGATTTCCCGCATCAAAACTTTAACCACGGTAGCAGCTTTATTATCGATAGTCGGATACGCCTCGACCCATCTGCTGAACACATCCACAATGACCAAAACATATTTATAACATTGACACCTTTCCAACTCAATGTAATCCATTTGGAGCGTCTCAAAGGGACCACTGGGCAACGGGGTTTGCCCCATCCCACAAGGGATACCTTTGCCGGTGTTATATTGCTGACAAATCAAACACCGATTACTGATACTCTGGGCCAACCCCTGTATTTTAGGGTGCCACCAAGTGTCCAGCAACAAATCACTAGTCCCCCGAGCCCCACAATGAGTTGCAAAGTGTACACATTCGATGACCCATAAAGCCAGTACATCAGACATACAAGTCTGATGTGCTGGCGTGGTCCATAAAGAGGAAACAGAATCATATGTACAACCTAACCGTTTCCACATTTGTTTATCATTCTCAGGAGCGTCCTCCTGTAACCTTATGACGTCTTGGATGGTTGGCATTGACTTGTCAGAAGCAGACATATTTATAGTAGATCGTTTAGTCTGACTTAACATTTTAGGCACCATCACTTGCTGAATTTGCGCGGCTGTCCGCGCTGCACAATCTGCTTGTTCATTACCAACGTCAACTGGGGTCTTACCATTTGTGTGGGCAGCGCATTTAATGACGGAAATCTGCCCGGTGGGATATTTCCGTGCCTGCCAAGGTAAGGAATCCCCTATTCTTCCAGAGTTGTCCGAAGTCATGAACTACCCCGAAAGCGTATCGGGAGTCAGTATAAATATGTACCCAACGATCTACCCCAAGTATACATGCACGGGTGAGGGCAAAAAGTTTGGCTTGTTGGGCTGAATAAGGGGTCTGGAAAGCTGCCGCTTCTAGAATCAGACCATCCTGTTCTACGATTGCATAACCGGACATTCTCCGGCCAGTGGGACTTACTAATGCACTGCCATCAACATACATAATCATGTCAGGTTGTTCTAACAGAATATCACTCAGATCGTCCCTTATTGTGGTAGTTTCCTGAATCAAGGCTAAACGGTCGTGACCAGGTGCGTCCTCATGGACAGGGGGACCGCTAAGAAAACAGGCTGGATTGATAGTGGTACGGTATTTAAATGTCAGACGTGGATTGTTCAAAAGGTATATCTCATACCTATTCTGATGAGCTGCGGTAAGATGTTGAGTTTGAAGTTGCCCCAATAGTGCGATTACCGAGTGGGAGCTATATACCGTAATATCCTGTTGGAGAGTGATATTGGCAGCAGCTTGCAAACTATTGTATATCGCTGCCAAGATCTGGGTGCAAACAGGGTGGCCCAACGCCACTGGGTCGAGTTTGGAAGAGTAATATGCTACGGGCCGGTGCTTGTCCCCATGTTGCTGGATGAGTACCACTGTTGAACATCCTTCCAGAACAGTACAGTATATCTGGAATGGTCGGTCGTACAAGGGCCTCCCGAGGGCCGGTGCTTGTAACAAGGCCTGCTTCAGGCAACGGAAGGCCTCGAGTGCCTCGGTGGTGAGAGTAAAGTTCCCCCCTTCACTAGTGTAAGGCGTCAGCAGCTTTGTATAGACAGCGATGTTTGGTATCCACTGCCGACAATAATTTACCATACCCAGCCAATGACGGACCTCCTTGGCTATTGTAGGGGCGGGGAATTGGCATATTGGTTCAATCCTACTGGGTTCGAGACTTCTTTCTGTGGCTGTAAGTAAAACTCCTAAGAACTTAACCTTTCTCTGAGCCACCAAGACCTTTGATTGTGAGACAACATAACCCAACGAGGATAGGTGGTTTAATAACTGGATCACATCATCCCTATTACTGGGCTCGTCAGGACTTGCTACCAATATGTCATCTACATACTGCACTAGAGTGGAACCATGCTCCAATGTCAAGGCCTGGAGTTGGGTCTGCAGACATCTGGAGAAGAGTGTAGGTGAGTTGACGAACCCCTGTGGCAGTCGGGTCCAGGTATACTGCTGTCCATTGTAAGTGAAGGCAAACAAATATTGGCTTTCAGTTGCAAGTGGGAGGGCAAAGAAGGCGTGCTGAAGGTCAATTATGGCGAAGACCCGGGCTTGAGCTGGAATTTGAGCCAGTATGTGGGCAGGGTTAGGGACGAGAGCATGTAACGGCTGTACAATGGCATTGATTGAACGTAAATCCTGCACCAATTGGTACTGGTCTGGTTTGGCTGGTTTAGGCACAGCAAGTATGGGGGTGTTACATTCTGATTGGCAAGGGACCAAAATACCCTGTTGCAACAGCTCTTGAATTAATTTGTCTATAGACGGAGCAGCTTGGGATTTCAGGGGGTATTGCCGAATGGAAGGTAGCTTTACATGGTCCTTAATCGTTACCTTAATAGGTGTAACATTTGTCTTTCCCACTTGTGACGGGTATTCCGCCCAGACCTGTGGATTGACATATTCCAAAACATCATGTCCCCAGTGATGCTGCAGTTGAGTGTTAATCGTTTCAGGGACCTCAAAATATTTTATGGCAGAGCCGTCCGGCGTAACTTGAAGTGTGTACTCTGTTGGATCCGAATGATCCACTGCCCTCCTTACCATAGGCCCCAGATCCCTGGCATGGTACTGGTCGTGGACATGACGTGTAATATGAGTGCTTACCGAAGCTGACTGTGGCCATAAATGTGGTTGTATTGTAACAAAATCGGCTGTACCTTCTTTTCCCGTGACTGTGGCTGTAACCTTGACTGGCCATTCGGTCCCAATTAATGGCCGGTATTTGTCCTCCAACTCCTTGTTTTGTCCAGTTCTGTCATAGGCCAGGGTAACGTGATGCAGTGAATGTTCAATGTCTAACGTCCACCACTGGGGGGTGATAGAAATATAGCACTGTTGTCTCATCCTCCATGATTTAACCGTTACCCCCTCGTCTCCGCACTCTAGCTGTAGCTGGAAGATACACAGTAAATCTCGGGCCAACAAGTTACAGTCCAATCCAGTAGTCACTACAAACTGATGATCTGCAGACTTATTCTCGTAAGTGACTGTCACAGGTTCAGAAATAGAATACTCACACACCTGTCCTTGGAACCCCGACAATTGCTGCGTGTGGTCGGATAGTGGTAGTCGAAGTTCTGATTGCACAGAAGACATGGCTGCTCCAGGGTCGATTACAAATGAGTGATGTTGATCTCCTATCTGCAGAGAGATAATAGGTTCCCTGTCCGATTGGAGAGTCCTTATGACTAAATTAGCTAGTCAATCCTGTGTTGGGAAAGGGTTTGCCTGGGAGAAGTCAGTGTATCTCGTCTGTCCTCCCCTTGGTGGGTACCCCCTCCTTTGGGTCGGGTAGTCTCCTTCTGCTGCCTATCTTTTAATGGGGCATTCCTGTTGCCGGTGATCTGCACGGCCGCAATTAAAACATGCATTGCTCCCTCTATATCTGCCCCGCCCTCTTCTCCCAGTAGACCAATGGCCCCTCAGAGGGGGCGGCAGTTGTAAAGCTGTTGGTGCATACGGCGGGCCATAAAAAGGAGCTGAGGGTCCCTTTGGGTGGGTTTGATATCCTCCCCCTCGCTGATCCACCCACCCAAAGTCACAATATTGGGGCTCCAGCTGGTAAGCTACCATTTCTGCTGCTTGTTGGGGTCGCAGATCATCCTTTTTCATTACATACTCAGTCTTAACCTTTGTAACTGAGCCTCCTTCCTGGCCTACACCCTCCTTCCAATAAAATCTGACTGCCCTTGCCATCTGGGAAGGGTCGTTCTCTGTCCAATTCATGTTATTACATTCCACAGCAGTAGCCACGGAAGGTGGTAGGCAATGCATTGAGGGGAATTCTGACTATTTTGATATGGCAAGTCGTCTGACTGCCCACGGTAGATTTCATTAAATCTTTCCAGAAATTCCTCTGGCTCTTCAATCTTCTTAGGTTTTAGGTCTAAGATAGCAGAAATATTTATGGGCTTTTGAAATGTGCTATTCAACGCATTCAGGATTTGTGTCCGTCTATCGTCATCTAACGCATGGGCTTGCTGAAGTGCGGCGTGGCTAGCATAATTCAAGTGATTAAGATAATTGCGGTACTCTGCTGGGGTTAGAACCTGCTGGACTAGGGCCCAGAGGTCCCTAGAATCAGCGTGATAAATTGAGATGGTAGTTCTCAGGGAATCCACGAAAGCAGCGGGAGATTTTTTTCTATCTGGGATTGTAGCCATAATAGCCATCATCTCACTGGGTGTCCATGGGAAATAAACGTCTATCGTGGGCTGGGCCCCGGCAGTCACCGCGTCAGGGTTTGGTATCTTCCTAATCGGCAACTGTCTCCGAGTCTCACCAGGGGGCACTCTAGCTATTTCCTCTGGTTCTTCCAAGACTTCGACGTCCCTCCCTGTCACTAGAGGGAGTTCTTTCTCTTCAGAATCATCCCTGGCATCTCCCTTTGTTCTCGAAATTTGCGGTTTCCCCTTGGTCTGAAGGGATTTAGGTGGTATGCTTAATTGTTTCTGGTTAGGATCAAGCCCTTCTCTCGCTGTCCGAGATCGGGTCCTAGAGCTAACTGGGCTTGTGGAACAGAGCTCCTCTTCCCCTACTGATCGTGAAGATGGTAAATCGGGACCCACGCTATCAACCAAAAGGGCTGGAGTGACTGGCATGATTGGAATCTGGGGAGCAGTGACTGGATATAAATTATTATACTCTGGTGGTTCTGGAATTAGTGCAGACAATGCTACAGGTGCAGTCGGAACCTTTGCTGACATTTTCAAATCATCGAATTGGTCATTTTCTGTCAATTCAAGGCCAGCCATTGAACTACGTAGCCCATCTTTTGTTTGACCCGAACCTTTCCTGTCTTTACTTGCGCGTTTTTTGAATGCACATTCCTTTTTCAAGACCTGTAATGTTTTTTGGTTACCCTGTTCACTAATTGGAATTCCCATTTTAAGGGCATTATCCTGCCAACTTGATAACATGATCTTATCTATTTCCTCTTGACAATATTGTCTCCATAATCCAATTAATTCTTTTGCTTTCATACTTTGACTCTTTTTCCAGATGTGTCCCTGAATTTTCTTAATAATCTCTAGGTCTTTGGTGCCCCCTAGTGGCCATTCATCACCCATTTTACTCCTTAACGTTGCTGACATTTTCCTGAAATCTTTTGCTTTATCCGGATACATATCGCATAATATTTGCAGTGGCATGCCTGGATCATTTGTGCTATCCAAGGAATTCCCCATAATCTCGACTAGTCCTCAGAACTGCGTTTTTCACCACTACAGTCCAAGGGTACAATTTTAGCTTAATCAACTATAGATTTAAAACACTCACACATGGAATTGAATCATCTTCAGATTTAAAAACACTCATTGAACTGAACCTTCATCTGCTGAAGTCACATCAGTTTTTAAAACACTTACTTAACTGAACCTTCATCTGCTGAAGTCACATCAGTCTTTAAAACACTTACTTAACTGAACCTTCATCTGCTGAAGTCACATCAGTCTTTAAAACACTTACTTAACTGAACCTTCATCTGCTGAAGTCACATCAGTCTTTAAAACACTTATACATGGAATTGAATCATTGTTTTAGATGTTACATCAACCCAAAACCTAACCCAAGCCGAATCAACAAAATGAAATCCCATCAATTAAATTTCTAATCCCCAGACTGACCTTTGATTTCGTCGAGACGATCTTTCCGTACCAACCGCGAGTGACCAGACTAATCAGACGAAAAGAAGAGGGGAAAAATCAATGCGTGGTTATTTTCCAGCTGTACATTGTGGGCCCTTTTTTCTAATCCTCCTGTTCATAATCAGTCTAATTCTGATTTCGCAGTTGGCCAGAACCGTCTTGAGAAATCCCGGGTTTCCGGCACCAAATGACAAATCCCAAATTTCTTTACCCGTCAGTCTGGCCTCAATAAAAGTCGAGATGGATTTGCAGGTACAGCATTAGTTATTTTATTTGACTTGCAAGTCTTTCTCAATTCTCAGCGGTACAAAGCACATCTTGCTTTGTACACCTCTGGAATCAAGTGAGTCTGTAGGACAAAGGGATCTCTACTAATAACACAAATGGCATCAAGTTTCACATACACTATTCCCATAGGTCATCCTACACCCCTCCTGACCTGGCCATACATTCTAATTGGCTCACTTCCAATCCCTTCCTCTGGCCCCCTATTACCCAGCATCCTTTTCCCCTCCGTAGCTGGACACACCTCTTCCTTGCTTTGCCATGCGATCTGAAATCCTTTGTCTGTGACCTCACCAGGATGAGACTGGCCTATCTCTACATTACAGTAACAAATATCTCTAAAGTAACTATTTTATATCACATTCGTCAAGTATAGTGTTCAATTCTGGTCGCCACACTGCCAGAAGGATGTGGAGGCTTTAGAGAGGGTGCAAAAGAGATTTACCAGAATGTTGCCTGGTATGGAGGGCATTAGCTATGAGGAGCGGTTGAATAAACTCGGTTTGTTCTCACTGGAACGAAGGAGGTTGAGGGGCGACCTGATAGAGGTCTACAAAATTATATGGGGCATAGACAGAGTGGATAATCAGAGGCTTTTCCCCGGGGTAGAGGGGTCAATTACTAGGGGGCATAGTTTAAGATGAGAGGGGCAAGGTTTAGAGTAGATGTACGAGGCAAGTTTTTTTACACAGAGGGTAGTGGGTGCCTGGAACTCGCTACCGGAGGAGGTGGTGGAAGCAGGGACGATAGTGACATTTAAGGGGCATCTTGACAAATACATGAATAGGATGGGAATAGAGGGATACGGACCCAGGAAGTGTAGAAGATTGTAGTTTAGTCGGGCAACATGGTCGGCACGGGCTTGGAGGGCCGAAGGGCCTGTTCCTGTGCTGTACATTTCTTTGTTCTTTGTTCTTGAACCAAGGCTGTAACAAGATCAGGAGTCGAGTGACCCTGACGGAACCCAAATTAGAGCGTCAATACGCTGGCTATTGCTGGGTGCCACTTAAAAGCACTGTTGATGACTCTGTCCATCACTTTGCTGATGATAGAGATGTGAGACAGTAATTGGCATGGTTGGAATTGTTCTTCTTGTGTGTAGAATAGAGCTGGGCAATTTTCCACATTGCTGGGTAGATGCCAGTGTTGTAACTGTACTGGAACAACTTGGCTCGAGGCGCAGCAGATTCTGGAGCACAAATCTTCAGTACTGTTGTCGGAATATTGTCAGGGCCTATAACCGTTGTGGTATCCAGTGCCCTCAGCCATTTCTTGACAGCACATCGAATGAATGGAATTCGCTGAAGACTGACATCTGTGATGCTGGAGACTTCTGGAGGAGACCGAGATGGATCATCCATTTGGTACTTCTGGCTGAAGATTATTGCGAATGCTTCAACATTGTCTTTTGCACAGAAGTCCTCCTCTTCCAGTGAGTTGTCTAATTGTCCACCACCACTAGATGTGACGACTGCAGAGCTTACATCTGATCCTTTGGTTGTCAAATTGCCGAGATCCATTACTTGGTGCTTATGCTATTTGGAACACAAGTAACCCTGTCTTGTAGCTTCACTTGTTTGACACTTCATTTTTTGGTATGCCTGGTGTTGCACCTGGCTTCCCCTCTTGCACTCTTAATTGAACCAGTTGATCCCTTGGCTTGGTGATAATGCTGGAGTGGAGGATATGCCGGGCCATGAGTTGACAGAATGTGGTTTGAGTATAATTTTGCTGCTGCTGGTGGCCCAGAGCGTGTTATGGATGCCGAGTCTTGAGTTGCTAGATCTGTACAAAAACGATCACATTTATCACAGTGTTAGTGCCACACATGACGGAGGGTATTCTTAATGTGAAGATGGGACTTTGTCTCCACAAGGACAATACAGTGGTCATGCTTACCAATATTGTCCTGCAGACAGGTTAATGAGGATGAGGTCAAGTATGTTTTTTTCTCTTGTTGGATCCCTCACCACCTGCTGCAGCCCTAGTGGAAATGTAGGCAGGAATGTGGGATTGCAGTTACAATTAGATCAGGCATGATATCATTGAATGGTGGAGCGGGCTGAGTGGCCTACTCCTTCTAATTGGTATATTTGTAGTAGTCTTGGTGCCTGGATTAATTTTAATAACAGTCATGGCTGGTATAGGACTTTACTAAAAATGCATAAATAATGTATGAAAATGTTTCTTTATGTTTAAATCCCTATGGTTCAATTCATTTAGACATGTAGGCGACCTGGGCAACATAGAAGCTGATGAAAATGGTACAGCCCGTGTTGACATGGTGGACCGACTTCTTCGCCTGGCAGGAAAGTATTCAGTTATTGGACGTACACTGGTGGTAAGCATCAAAATTATACTGTGAAGCAGAGCAATACACAGACTGTAGAGTGGTTGGAAAAATATTCCCTTCTTTGCTTTCTGTTGCAAAGATAGGAAGGAAAGTTGGTTGAGGCATTTTGGACGGGAAATGGGAGATTGCATTGTTCCCTGATACCATTGAAAGATCAGACAAAAATTACATGGATTTCTAAAACGTTCATATTTTTAAATATATTTTTATTTTTATTGCCATTGTCTACTTTAACAGTATAACAGTTTGACGTGCAAGGCACATGGTATTTGCAAAGCAGCAGCTCAAGTGTGTCTGATATTTACAAGCCAGCACCACTCAAACCTGCAGACTGGCTGGCAGACCTGGCGTGTCTTATGCACAACAGTTTTTACAAGCGGTCTCCCTCCCCCTTCCCCTGTTGGAGGTATGTTCCGTTTCCCCCTGCTGGGGGATGTTATTCTTTGTTGTTTGGTGTTGGGGCGGGGGGGACCTGCATGGTCCTGCCCTTCCTCCCTTCGCCCCCTCTGCTTCATTTTGTGCCTTCTTGGGGATCCCTTCCCTCCCCTCTGCCCCTGTCTCATGTGCGTGCCCTCCCTTGTCTTTCTCCTCCCCCCACCCCCGCTCTTCCGAGTCGCTGATTGCCTCAAACAGGTCTTGGAACAGACTGCTGAATGGCCCTCACGCTTTGTGGAAGCCCTCGTCCGCCCCTCGGATGATGTATTTGATCTTCTCCAGGCGGAGAAATTCCGCCAGGTCAGCCAGGGGTGGTGCTGCGAATCGCCAGCCGAGCAAGGTTGTCCAGCGTGCGATTAGTGATGCAAAAGCCAGGGCGTCGGGCCTTTTCCCCATATGAAAGACTGGCTGTTCCGAAACTCAGAAGACTGCCACTCTCGGGCACAGCTCCTCCCTCACTCCCACAACCTTGGACATTGCCTTGAAGAAGGCTGTCCAGAACCCGACAAGTCTGGGGCAGGCCGTAACATGTGGGCGTGGTTGGCCGGGCCTCCCCGGCACCGTTCACATTTGTCCTCCACCTCTGGGCCGAACCTACTCATTCGGGTTCTAGTCCAGGTGAGCATTGTGCACCACTTTAAACTGCAAAAGACTTAGCCTAGCGTAAGAGGATGTGAAATTGGCCCTGCTCAGTGCTTCATTCCAGAGTCTCCATCCCACTCCTGTCCCCAGTTCATCCTCCCATTTCCGTCCAGTTTCGTCCAGTGGTAGTCTTGCCCTGTCTAGTAACCGTCCGTATATGTTACCACAGTCCCCCCCCCCCCCCCCCCCCCAAACCCCTATTGTCCGTGTTGATTAGCTCCTCTAGGAGCGTGTCTCTCGGTGCCCTGGGGTACCTTTCTGCCTCCTTATGGAGAAGTTGTTTAATTTGGAGGTGCCTCAGTTCCTGTCCCATCAGTAGGTCCAGGTCCTCTGCCAGTTCGTCTAAGGTTGCGAGTCTGTAGAGGTCCCTAACTTAACATCATCCACCCCCCCACCCTCCCATCCTGTCTCCACTTTTTAAAGGTAGCGTCAGGAGGACATCTCGGTTAGGCGGAAATGCTGCCTCATTTGATTTCACGTCTTTAATGTGGCTACCGCCATTGGGCTGGATGTTTGTTTGTTTGTTTATTGTCACGTGTACTGAGGTACAGTGAAAGTATTTTTCTGCGTGCAGCTCAAACAGATAATTTGTTACATGAAAAGAAAATACATAGGGCAGCACCAGGTATACAATGTAACTACCGAGACACAGGCATCTGGTGGAACATACAGGAGTGTAATATTAATCAGGTCAGTCCACAAGAGGGTCGTTTCGGAGTCTGGTAACAGCGGGGAAGAAGCTGTTTTTGAGTCTGTTCATGCGTGTTCTCAGATTTCTGTATCTCCTGCCCGATGGAAGAAGTTGGAAGAGTGAGTAAGCTGGGTGGGAGGAGCCTTTGATTATGCTGCCTGTTTTCCCAAGGCAGCGGGAAGTGTAGATAGAGCCAATGGATGGGAGGCGGGTTTGTGTGATTGACTCTCTGAAGTTTCTTGCGGTCTTGGCCGAGTAGTTGCCATACCAAGCTGTGATGCAGCCAGATAGGAAGCTTTCGATGGTAAAAGTTGGTAAGAGTCAGTGTGGGCATGCCGAATTTCCTTGGTTTCCTGATGTGTGCTTTGATCGGGGGTGGGGGGGCACTATCGTGGTATACAACAAAGAACAAAGAAATGTACAGCACAGGAACAGGCCCTTCGGCCCTCCAAGCCCGTGCCGACCACGCTGCCCGACTAAACTACAATCTTCTACACTTCCTGGGTCCGTATCCCTCTATTCCCAGCCTATTCATGTATTTGTCAAGATGCCCCTTAAATGTCACTATCGTCCCTGCTTCCACCACCTCCTCCGGTAGCGAGTTCCAGGCACCCACTACCCTCTGCGTAAAAAACTTGCCTCGTACATCTACTCTAAACCTTGCCCCTCTCACCTTAAACCTATGCCCCCTAGTAATTGACCCCTCTACCCTGGGGAAAAGCCTCTGACTATCCACTCTGTCTATGCCCCTCATAATTTTGTATACCTCTATCAGGTCTCCCCTCAACCTCCTTCGTTCCAGTGAGAACAAACCAAGTTTATTCAACCGCTCCTCATAGCTAATGCCCTCCATACCAGGCAACATTCTGGTAAATCTCTTCTGCACCCTCTCTAAAGCCTCCACATCCTTCTGGTAGTGTGGCGACCAGAATTGAACACTATAGTCCAAGTGTGGCCTAACTAAGGTTCTATACAGCTGCAACATGACTTGCCAATTCTTATACTCAATGCCCCGGCCAATGAAGGCAAGCATGCCGTATGCCTTCTTGACTACCTTCTCCACCTGTGTTGCCCCTTTCAGTGACCTGTGGACCTGTACTCCTAGATCTCTTTGACTTTCAATACTCTTGAGGGTTCTACCATTCACTGTATATTCCCTACCTGCATTAGACCTTCCAAAATGCATTACCTCACATTTGTCCGGATTAAACTCCATCTGCCATCTCTCCGCCCAAGTCTCCAAACAATCTAAATCCTGCTGTATCCTCCGACAGTCCTCATCGCTATCCGCAATTCCACCAACCTTTGTGTCGTCTGCAAACTTACTAATCAGACCAGTTACATTTTCCTCCAAATCATTTATATATACTACAAAAAGCAAAGGTCCCAGCACTGATCCCTGTGGAACACCACTGGTCACAGCCCTCCAATTAGAAAAGCATCCTTCCATTGCTACTCTCTGCCTTCTATGGCCTAGCCAGTTCTGTATCCACCTTGCCAGCTCACCCCTGATTCCGTGTGACTTCACCTTTTGTACTAGTAAACCATGAGGGACCTTGTCAAAGGCCTTACTGAAGTCCATATAGACAACATCCACTGCCCTACCTGCATCAATCATCTTAGTGACCTCCTCGAAAAACTCGATCAAGTTAGTGAGACACGACCTTCCCTTCACAAAACCGTGCTGCCTCTCACTAATACGTCCATTTGCTTCCAAATGGGAGTAGATCCTGTCTCAAAGAATTCTCTCCAGTAATTTCCCTACCACTGAAGTAAGGCTCACCGGCCTGTAGTTCCCGGGATTATCCTTGCTACTCTTCTTAAACAGAGGAACAACATTGGCTATTCTCCAGTCCTCTGGGACATCCCCTGAAGACAGCGAGGATCCAAAGATTTCTGTCAAGGCCTCAGCAATTTCCTCTCCAGCCTCCTTCGGTATTCTGGGGTAGATCCCATCAGGCCCTGGGGACTTGTCTACCTTAATATTTTTTAAGACACCCAACACCTCGTCTTTTTGGATCTCAATGTGACCCAGGCTATCTACACACCCTTCTCCAGACTCAACATCTACCAATTTCTTCTCTTTGGTGAATACTGATGCAAAGTATTCATTTAGTACCTCGCCCATTTCCTCTGGCTCCACACATAGATTCCCTTGCCTATCCTTCAGTGGGCCAACCCTTTCCCTGGCTACCCTCTTGCTTTTTATGTACGTGTAAAAAGCCTTGGGATTTTCCTTAACCCTATTTGCCAATGACTTTTCGTGACCCCTTCTAGCCCTCCTGACTCCTTGCTTAAGTTCCTTCCTATATTCCACGCAGACTTCGTCTGTTCCCAGCCTTTTAGCCCTGACAAATGCCTCCTTTTCCTTTTTGACGAGGCCTACAATATCTCTCGTCATCCAAGGTTCCCGAAAATTTCCGTATTTATCCTTCTTCCTCACAGGAACATGCCGGTCCGGAATTCCTTTCAACTGCCACTTGAAAGCCTCCCACATGTCAGTTGTTGATTTGCCCTCAAACATCCGCCCCCAATCTATGTTCTTCAGTTCCCGCCTAATATTGTTATAATTAGCCTTCCCCCAATTTAGCACATTCATCCTAGGACCACTCTTATCCTTGTCCACCAGTACTTTAAAACTTACTGAATTGTGGTCACTGTTACCGAAATGCACCCCTACTGAAACATTTACCACCTGGCCGGGCTCATTCCCCAATACCAGGTCCAGTACCGCCCCTTCCCTAGTTGGACTGTCTACATATTGTTTTAAGAAGCCCTCCTGGATGCTCCTTACAAACTCCGCCCCGTCTAAGCCCCTGGCACTAAGTGAGTCCCAGTCAATATTGGGGAAGTTGAAGTCTCCCATCACCACAACCCTGTTGTTTTTACTCTTTTCCAAAATTTGTCTACCTATCTGCTCCTCTATCTCCCGCTGGCAGTTGGGAGGCCTGTAGTAAACCCCCAACATTGTGACTGCACCCTTCTTATTCCTGATCTCTACCCATATAGCCTCACTGCCCTCTGAGGTGTCCTCCCGCAGTACAGGTGTGATATTCTCCCGAACCAGTAGCGCAACTCCGCCTCCCCTTTTACATCCCCCTCTATCCCGCCTGAAACATCTAAATCCTGGAACGTTTAGCTGCCAATCCTGCCCTTCCCTCAACCAGGTCTCTGTAATGGCAACAACATCATAGTTCCAAGTTCTAATCCAAGCTCTAAGTTCATCTGCCTTACCCGTAATACTTCTTGCATTAAAACATATGCACTTCAGGCCACCAGACCCGCTGTGTTCAGCAACTTCTCCCTGTCTGCTCTGCCTCAGAGCCACACTGTCCCTATTCCCTAGTTCTCCCTCAATGCTCTCACCTTCTGACCTATTGCTCCCGTGCCCACCCCCCTGCCATACTAGTTTAAACCCTCCCGTGTGACACTAGCAAACCTCGCGGCCAGGATATTTATGCCTCTCCGGTTTAGATGCAACCCATCCTTCTTATACAGGTCACACCTGCCCCGGAAGAGCTCCCAGTGGTCCAGATAATGGAAACCCTCCCTCCTACACCAGCTGTTTAGCCACGTGTTTAGCTGCTCTATCTTCCTACATCCCCACACTCTCTCGGCTGCGGCCGCCTAGTGGTAGTACTGTCGGTTCGGTGAGGCTAAACGCACCATAGTTTTTCCTCCTTACCCCACCGCCCCCTGCCCCCCTCACACTCACTCACACACACACACACACGCCATTTTCCCGACTTTGTAGAAATAGGCCTTAGAGATGAAGATCGGTATGGATCTCAACAGGAAGAGGAACCTCGGCAGTACTTGGCTTTTTCCTCTCCATCAGCAACTCTACGGCCGGTGACCTCGGTGTATTTTCTGTCGACCTCCAGAATGGAGTCAATCAGCTGTTGCATGGCCACCCTCTCTTCCCTATCTCTTCATGCCTTGTAGGCTATAATTTCTCCCCTAAACACTGTCTTTAGAACAGTGTTCCCCAGAACAGGTTCCCCTAAGCCGCCACCAACCTTTGTACCTTGGTCCATAACTGTCCTTGTCACCCACCCCATCCTCTTAATAATCAATATGGCCACACCCTTAGCCCTCGTCCCATAACATGAGTGATACGTCTGTCCCACACAACCCTTTCTTCTTTTTTTTAAAATAATTTTTATTAAGGTTTTCATAAAATATCAATAACAAAATGAAAAAAGAACCCAACAGGGGTAAGTACAAAACACAGTCTAGAAAAGCAATCCTCCATACCCCCCTCCCCCCTGTACATAAATAATAAATTATCATTAACACCCCGACTTAACACAACAGGTATTTACACTCCCTCAGATCCTTCAGTGCAATTAACAAAAACAAAATTAAAGTAACCCCCCCCCCCCGAGTTGCTGCTGCCATTGACCAATGTCTACCGTTCTGCCAGGAAGTCTAACAACGGTTGCCACCGCCTAAAGAACCCTTGTACCGACCCTCTCAAGGCGAATTTCACCCTCCAATTTAACGAACCCTGCCATATCGCTGATCCAGGATTCCACGCTTGGGGGCCTCGCATCCTTCCACTGAAGAAGAATCCTTCGCCGGGCTACCAGGGACGCAAAGGCCAGAATTCCGGCCTCTTTCGCCTCCTGCACTCCCGGCTCCTCTGCCACCCCAAATATTGCGAGCCCCCAGCCCGGTTTGACCTTGGATCCTACCACCCTCGACACCGTCCTCGCTACACCCTTCCAAAATTCTTCCAGCGCTGGGCATGTCCAGAACATATGGGTGTGATTTGCTGGGCTCCCTGAGCACCTAACACACCTGTCCTCACACCCAAAGAACCGGCTGATCCTTGTCCCGGTCATGTGTGCCCTGTACAGCACCTTAAACTGTATGAGGCTGAGCCTCGCGCACGATGTGGAAGAGTTCACCCTCCCTAGGGCATCTGCCCACGTCCCTTCCTCAATCTCCTCTCCCAACTCCTCCTCCCACTTATCTTTCACCTCCACCACCGAGGCCTCCTCCTCCTCCTGCATCACCTGGTAAGTTTCCGAGATCTTCCCCACTCCCACCCACCCCCCCCGAGAGCACTCTGTCCTGTACTGTGTGTGGCAGTACCCGCGGGAATTCCACCACCTGCCGCCTGGCAAACGCCCTTACCTGTAAGTACCTGAAAGTGTTCCCCAGGGGGAGCCTGTACCTCTTCTCCAGCTCACCCAGGCTCGCGAACTTCCCGTCCACAAACAGGTCCCCCACCTTTCGTATCCCTGCCCTGTGCCACATCGAAAACCCTCCACCTGTTCTCCCTGGGGCGAACCGGTGGTTCCCCCGTATTGGGGTCCACGCCGAGGCTCCAACTTCCCCCCTATGCCGCCTCCACTGCCCCCAAATTTTGAGGGCATCCGCCACCACCGGGCTCGTGGTATACGTCCCTGGAGGGAGCGGCAGCGGCGCCGTTGCCAGTACCCCCAGACTCGTACCCACACAAGACACAGTTTCCAGCCTCTTCCATGCAGCCCCCTCCATCACCCACTTGCGCACCATCGTCGCATTGGCGGCCCAGTAGTACCCACAGAGGTTGGGCAGCGCCAGTCCCCCCCTATCTCTACTCCGCTCCAGGAACACCCATCTCACCCTCGGAGTCCCTCGCGCCCACACAAACCCCATTATACACCTGTTAACCTGCCTAAAAAAAGCCTTCGGGATAAACACAGGGAGGCACTGGAACAGGAACAAAAACCTTGGGAGCACCGTCATTTTGATTGACTGAACCCTACCCGCCAAGGACAGTGGCAGCGAGTCCCACCTCTTGAACCCCTCCTCCATTTGCTCCACCAGCCCTGTAAAATTCAGCCTATGCAGGGCCCCCCAGCTCCTGGCCACCTGAACCCCCAAATACCTGAAGCTCCTCTCCGCCCTTTTTAGTGGGAGCTCGCCAATCCCCCTCTCTTGGTCCCCTGGGTGAACCACGACCAGCTCGCTCTTCCCCATGTTGAGCTTGTACCCCGAAAAGTCCCCGAATTCCCTAAGAATCCTCATTACCTCCGGCATTCCCCCCACCGGGTCCGCCACATACAGCAGCAGGTCATCCGCATAGAGCGACACCCTATGCTCCTCCCCACCCCGCACCAACCCCCTCCAGTTCCTTGACTCCCTCAGTGCCATAGCCAGGGGTTCAATCGCCAGTGCGAAGAGCAGGGTGGACAGGGGACACCCCTGCCTCGTCCCTCGGTGCAACCGAAAGTATTCGGACCTCCTCCTGTTTGTGGCCACACTCACCATCGGGACCTCATACAACAGCCTAACCCACCTGACAAACCCCTCCCCAAACCCGAACGTCTCCAGCACCTCCCACAGGTACCCCCATTCTACCCTATCGAAGGCTTTCTCAGCGTCCATTGCCACCACTATCTCCGCCTCCCCCTCCCTCGCCGGCATCATGATAACGTTCAAATGCCTCCGCACATTTGCGTTCAACTGCCTCCCCTTCACAAACCCCGTCTGGTCTTCATGGATGATCTGCGGCACACAATCCTCGTGGCTAAGACCTTCGCCAGCATCTTGGCATCTACATTTAGCAAGGAAATTGGTCTGTAAGGCCCACACTGCAGAGGATCCTTGTCCCGCTTCAGGATCAAGGAGATCAGTGCCCGGGACATTGTCTATGCCCTTCTCAGGTGTTTGCTTTGGTCTGCTGTGCCACCGCAGGACCCTCTCACGGTCCTGGTATCGATGAAGCTTTGCGATAATCACCGTGGCTGCTCCCCGGCCTTGGATTTTGGCCAGAGCGACCTGTACACCCTGTCGAGCTCTGGGGGTTTGGGGAAGCTGTCTCTCCCAACTAGGTTATCCTTCATTCGAGCAGCGTAGTCCGTCGGGTCTTTGCCGTCGATGACTTAACCACGATCCTGATGTTTTGTCGTTGGGACCTTTTCTACTGGTCCTCGACTTTTCCTCTCAGCTTACTCTAGGCCGCCACCAACCTTTTTACTTCGACCTCCAGGGCATCGATTCTGTCGCTCTGGTCTGTCGAGGCCCTTTTCAGGTCGAGGATCGTCCTCTCCTGGGTTGTCATTTTTTCCCCAGCCGGTCAATTGCCTTCTGCATGGTGGCCGTCGCCTCCGGTACCGACACCTTGACCAACAGCTGGATCTTTATCCTGATCGCCTCCTCCATGGCGGTCAGTTCCTTCATCAGGAAATTCTTCCATTCGTCTACAGATGGTGGGGGCAGGGGGAGGCTGATGCTCAGGTTGTTGGCTGCCCTCTCTACTGGGTGGCTGGGTCTCTTTGCCTCGTGGGTCTGCTATCTCATCCGCATACTAGTCGTGGCACTTTCCGCCCCTTCTGCCGGCTCTTCGGCCCCTCGAGCTCCCATTCGCTGGCATCCTTCCTCAGTTACCCTCCTTTAGTTGTGGAGGGATTTTTTTTCCTTGAAATTTGGGCACAATTCAGCCAGAAGTGCCTTTTTTTGTCCCGGTTCAAAGAAGAGCCACCTCCATGTGCGTCCTCTCAGCACATCAGCGTCACCGGAAGTCAAACATTCATATTAACCATACCCACTTACTTAATTTTTTGAAAAACAGTGTAGATTAGTGCAATGTATTATAGAATTGCAGTGCTGAAGGAGGCCCTTCGGCCCATTGGGTCTGCACCGGCCCTTGTCAAGAGCACACCACTTAAGCCCACACCTCCAACTTATCCCCATAACCCAGTGAACCCAATCCTTTATTGGACACAAACAGCAATTTATCATGGCCAATCCACCTAACCGACACATCTTTGGACTGTGGGAGGAAACCGGAGCCTCCGGAGGAAACCTCTGCAGACACTGGGAGAACGTGCAGACTCCGCACAGACAGTGACCCAAGCCATGAATCGAACCTGGGACCACGGAGCTGTGAAGCAACTGTGCTAACTGATGGGCATGCTGAATTATGTAACAAGTAGCAGAATGATATGAAAGTCGGCTGTCTAGCAGAAAACCGAGATTAAGAGTTAAAGGAAGTTTCTCTGATTTGCAAAAAGCGGATGTGGTGTCCCGAATGTTCTGGAACAATTGTTGTCTTAAAATTCCCTACTAAACTAGTGGGTATAGCGAATAATATGGAGTACTGCACCAAAATAGAAAGACATAAATGTGCTTGCAGAGTGCAATTAATTTCAACATAAACTGAGGTGATTTAGTTTGGTGGGAAGAATGAGGAGGCCTCTTAATTAAGAAAATAAAAGGAGTAGCAGAACAAAGAGATCATGGAGTGCATACTTAAGTACATAAAACTAGCTTCACAAGTTGATAAGACTATAAGGCTTGTAAACAAGGATTGCCTTTAGTTCTATGGAAATACAAAAATGGTGGTAATGTTAAATTTACATTGAAGCTTGGTTACGACACACCAGAAGTTTTTGGCCTAGATTTCTGCCACTTTGGTTGTCTGTGACAAGCTCCGCTCAAGTGACTGAGGCACCAGACCATTGTTTCAGGATGCCATTGGATTCTCCACAAGGTTCCTGGTCACAGAGTAGCAAGTTGAATAGCCCAGAATAGCTACCGTGGAGATGGTTAGCAGTTTCAAATTCCATGGGGTACACATCTCCAAAAATCTGTCCTGGTCCACCCACGTCGACGCTACCACCAAGAAAGCACAACAGCGCCTATACTTCCTCAGGAAATGAAGGAAATTCGGCATGTCCACATTAATTCTTACCAACTTTTACAGAAGCTCCATAGAAAGCATTCTATCTGGCTGCATCACAGCCTGGTATGGCAACTGCTCGGCCCAGGACCACAAAAAACTTCAGAGAGTCGTGAACACAGCCCAGTCCATCACACGAACCTGCCTCCCATCCATTGTCTCCATCTACACCTCCCGCTGCCTGGGGAAAGCGGGTAGCATAATCAAAAAACCCTCCCACCCAGCTTACTCACTCTTCCAACTTCTTCCATCAGGCAGGAGATACAGAAGTCTGAGAACACGCACGAACAGACTCAAAAACAGCTTCTTCTCCAGTGTTACCAGACTCCTAAATGACCCTCTTATGAACTGACCTCATTAACACTGCACCCCTGTATTCTTCATCCGATGCCAGTGCTCATGTAGTTACATTCTGTACCTTGTGCTGCCCTATTATGTATTTTCTTTTATTTCCTTTTCTTTTCATGTACTTAATGATCTGTTGAGCTGTTCGCAGAAAAATACTTTTCACTGTACCTCGGTAGATGGTGGGTACAGCTGACACTCAAAGATGGTGGGTACAGCTGACTTGCCAGTACGAATGTGTGTAACTGCTGCCAGGATAATGAGCATTCACCAAGAGGGTCTTGGGCATGGTGGCATACCAGCCAAGCATTCATGAAGTTGAGGTACACTTCCGTGTTGATATTTAGGGCCCAGTGAGCCACATAAGACATAGGAGCAGAATTAGGCCACTCGGCCTATCGAGTCTGCTCCACCATTCAATCATGGCTAATATTTTTCTCATCCCCATTCTCCTGCCTTCTTTCCTTAACCCCTGATCCCCTTATGAATCAAGAACCTCTATCGCTGTCTTAAAATCGCTCAGTGATGTGAACACTCGATGGCATCCTGCTTCATTGGAAATCCTGCTTGCCTGACAAGGCAGTATGCCAGTTCCTACTGTGTGACTCTGGTTAGAGAGAAAACTATTAAGTCCTCTCTTCTGTCCAGAGCCTTTGTTACCTCCCTGATGTAGCATGCATTGCAAACTATTAAATGTTGGAAATATCACCAGAACCTGTCTGGAAGGATCTGCTGGCCTTGCCATCCTCGCCCTGCTGTGAAGCTGAAGACGGATTGCAGAAGGCGCTACAGTTCAGTCACTACAATCTCGATGAACTGTAGCCGTCTCAGACACTGCTCTTGGCTGAGCTGGAAGTAGGAGAAATGTTTTCTGAAGATCTTTAGTGGATGGAGCCTCCTCCTATCTCTGCATACATGTCTTCTTCTCTTGTCTGTGTTCCACTTCCAAATCAGGTTACAGCCCAAGAGTTTCTATAGCTATAGCCCTCATCGCTGAGTGCCGGTTTTCTCCTGACAAGCCTTTTACGCCTCCGACTGCCGCCTTCGTGTCCGGCACTAGTCCCTTGTGAATCCAAGACTTCAATTCCTCTAATAACAATTAACACAGTATTTCCACCAACTCTGCAGCAGCAAAGGAAAGTCAAAAAGCACCTCACCTTAAAGTTGGATGATAATCCCTTTGAATCGGACCAGTGGGAGGTTCCTCATGTAACAGAACACACATTCAGCTGGGAGGATTAAGGGAAGGTCATGGTCATAGAGTTTTACAGCGCCAGCCATCAAGCACTTATCTATTCCAATCCCATTTTTCAGCACTTGGTTGGTAGCCTTGTATGCTAAGGCGTTTCAAGTGCTCATCTAAATGCTTCTTTAATGTTGTGAGGGTTCGTGCCTATACCATCTTTTCAGGCAGTAAGTTCCAAATTCCCACCACCCTCTGGGTGAAAATATTTTTCCTCAAATCCCCTCAAAATCTCTACTCCTTAGCTTAAATCTATGCGCCCTCTACTAAGGGGGAAAATGTTCTTCCTATTTACGCAACTCATAGCTGAAATGCACCACCCCCATGCAACATTCTGGTCAATCTCCTTTGCACCCTTTCTATTCACTTGCGTTGTTAGGCCTCCCAAAATGTATTGTGTCTCACTTTTCAGGGTAGTCTGGAAAGCCATAGCTGAGGTAGATCAGCATGATCTTAATGGAGGAGCCTGCCTGAGGATCCAAATGGCCTACTCCTTCTATCAGTCCTGAAAGCAATGCCAATTCCAGGCGCTGGATAAACATCCCTTCTGAAGTCATTGTGGTGGAGAAAGGTCACATGAGCCAAAATTCTGGCCTATCAATCAGTTTAATGTTACTATTCTGGGTTGCAGACCCAGTTTGCTGTTGCAACATCCAACTGTCATGCCACAAAGAAGGGGAGCTCCATCCAGGCAGGACAACCGCCCCGTCTAACCTGACTGCTGAGAGATGTTGTATTGTCGACAGAGCCGACTCAATCTGTACATGCCTACTTCATCTTGTGACATCAACACCATCTGACACTATCCGAAAAGCAAATCTTTCAACACCAAGTTTCCAGATAGCTGACTTTGAACCGTGAAATAATTTCTCATTGGACTCTGATTCTGGACTCTGGAACTCATGTGAACCAATATTCATTTTTCTCTGTGGTCCTTGTACTGTAAAACCACTTTTTTCTATCTCTACCTTTCCCTTTTCTGTGTGAATGTGGAGTGGGAAGTTGTGAACACACTTCGTGGGTTTTGAATGAAAATAAACGGAGTTTCTGAGTTACTTCTAATTCGGGTTTGCTGTGGATTATTAGTAATATTGGAACGTACAAAACTGAGGGTTGGGAAACTACACCACTGCTTATTTGAAAAATAAACTAATTCAAAATACTTTGTAGACAGGTGGTAAGAACCATCAAATTCCTACAGTGCAGAAGGAGGCCATTCGCCCCATCAAGTCTGCACTGACCCTCTGAAAGAGCACTCAACCTCGGCCTACTCCCCCACATGATCCCCGCAACCCCATAACCTAACCTGCACATCTTTAGCCGCCACAGGGTAATTTAATGTGGCCAATCCATCTAACCTATACATCTTTCGACTGTGGGAGGAAACCCACGCAGACATGGGAAGAACATGCAAACTTCGCACAGTCAACCGAGTTCGGAATCGGACCTAGGTCCCTGGCACTGTTGTGGCGCACTGCTAACCACTGTGCCACGTACCGCCCCAACCACGAGGAAACCCCCTCCCATGCCCAACAGAAATTAGGATCGTGGGCCCAGGAAGACCCATTCAAGTTTACCCAGAGTCCTCATTTTAAAAAAATATAAATTTAGAGTACCCAATTATTTATTTATTTTTCCAATTGAGGGGTAATTTGGCATGGCCAATCCACCTAGCCTGCACATCTTTGGGTTGTGGGGGTGAGACCCACACAAACACGGGGAAAATGTGCAAACTCCACACGGACAGTGACCGGGATCGAACCTGAGGGTCCTCAGCGCCGTGAGACAGCAGTGCTGTCCACTGCGTCACCATGCCGCCCCTCTGAGAGCCCTAATCTTAAGACACAAGACAAATATGATATAAAAGTGATGAAATTGAGTTCTTTCTGTCCAGTCTGATCTCAATCAAAAGGCTGAGTTCGGATTTGTAGGTATTGTTTTATTTTATTTCGAATAGCTTGCAAGCCAGACTCACTCTGTAACAGCAGGACCAACACTGTTCCTGAGATCCCCAGAGCAAGTGAACAAAGGGAGCACAGAATCTGGTTTCATACATATGGATTCAGCCTCAGGTTTTACATACCCACGACCAAATAAGGTAACGGTGACAAATACTAGATTCTTATAGGTCCTTTTCACACATTCCTTGACCTGGCCATGTAACCTGAACTCCACAACCACTGATCCTGATAGGCACATTCTTCTCCTTGGGCCTCTTTCTCCCAGCATCCTTTGCAGTATCCTTTGTGCAAAGAACCGATCCTAATAGCTACCCATCCCCCTCTCGCCATGCTTTACTCAATCTCCCTGTTCACTCCCTGCAACCCGAATTAATGTCTGTAATGCACTATTCTAACTGGTCATCCCAGGCTAATGCTCTTTTCTTTCGTTCAATTCCTCATTCTCTCCTTTTATCATTCTATGATAACTACTATGCCGCCTCCTAACCAACATTCCCTTTCGCTACCCGCTGACAATGGGACACCATTGTCGTTGTGGCAGGCGCATTGGCCTGACGTTTGGGTTACGCTACATCTCCGTTCCATGCAGGTGGAGAACAGACGTGTTATATTTTCTTTCACCTCTGCCACAAGGGTCTCTATTGCTAGAGAAATGTTTGGGTAGGTATTCCCCCTAATGGTCAAAAAGTGTGCTAACAATTCGCCAGACCAACAATAGTCCTGTTGCTGTCTCGGTCCAAATTCGGATTTTGGTTAGGCATACAACTCCCAGTGTCCATTATAAACATCCCCGGTTAATAACCTGTATCAATGTCTGGTCTGAAAGACCGTCCTGATATTCATTACATTCCGTACATAAACACCTCATCACATTTTTACAGCCACTGGCTCTCCGATTGGGTTCCTTCTCGTTGGATGGTCGCCAGTAACGGGATGTCATCTTGGTGAGTGGTGATGGGCCGAGTCTATCAGCACATCTGAGCCATAGTCATCTTACAACACATACTAAGGCATCCAATGATTATACAATATATAATTATAATAACAAAGATTGTCAATCCATGTATCAGGTAAAATCCCATGACCGAGCTCTGAGAGCTGACTCGGAGCTGAATCCTGCTGTAGGGTTTACATCCCCCTTCTAGTTGTACTGACTAGCAGCTATCCCCGACCCTTGTCATGTGTGTGTACATGGCGTGATTTGTAAACTGTGCACGGAAATCAACTGTAAATTCGTCCATCCCGCACACCAGTGTCGATAGACTCTTTGTATTGTTCTTGCCTCAAGTCCAATCACCGTGAACCATAGCTGTCGCTACTCAGGAAGGTAACACAATAGCTATATCCATGTGTTCCACTACCTACAAGGCATCTGATTACCTTGGGGTAGCAGCACCATAGAAGCTTCCTCGTGTCCCTGAGAAACAGCACACAACTCAGTCCATCAGCTATGAAAAATATTTTTACCCCTCACTGGTATTTGTTTTTGGAAGTGCTTTTTGTTTCGCTTTGGAATGATAAATTATGATATCATGTACTATCCACTGATTATCTTGCTTTATGAATTGCAGAAGCTTCAATCAATCCTGTTTTTATTCCTGACTTCCTCACACTAACGTCTATCATTATACTGAACCATGTAGTCTGCCAGCCCTGGCTTACATGAGACATTTGGAGTACTGTGTACAGTTCTGGTCGCCTCATTTTAGGAAGGATGTTGAAGCTTTGGAAAAGGTGCAAAGGAGATTTACCAGGATGTTGCCTGGAATGGAGAATAGGTCTTACGAGGAAAGGTTGAGGGTGCTAGGCCTTTTCTCATTAGAACGGAGAAGGATGAGGGGCGACTTGATAGAGGTTTATAAGATGATCAGGGGAATAGATAGAGTAGACAGTCAAGAGACTTTTTCCCCGGGTGGAACAAACCATTACAAGGGGACATAAATTTAAGGTGAATGGTGGAAGATATAGGGGGGATGTCAGAGGTAGGTTCTTTACCCAGAGAGTAGTGGGGGCATGGAATGCACTGCCTGTGGAAGTAGTTGAGTCGGAAACATTAGGGACCTTCAAGCAGCTATTGGATAGGTACATGGATTACGGTAAAATGATATAGTGTAGATTTATTTGTTCTTAAGGGCAGCACGGTAGCATTGTGAATAGCACAATTGCTTCACAGCTCCAGGGTCCCAGGTTCGATTCCGGCTTGGGTCACTGTCTGTGCGGAGTCTGCACATCCTCCCCGTGTCTGCGTGGGTTTCCTCCGGGTGCTCCGGTTTCCTCCCACAGTCCAAAGATGTGCAGGTTAGGTGGATTGGCCATGATAAATTGCCCTTAGTGTCCAAAATTGTCCTTAGTGTGGGGTGGAGGTGTTGACTTTGGGTAGGGTGCGCTTTCCAAGAGCCGGTGCAGACTCAATGGGCCGAATGGCCCCCTTCTGCCCTGTAAATTCAATGATAATCTATGATTAATCTAGGACAAAGGTTTGGCACAACATCGTGGGCCGAAGGGCCTGTTCTGTGCTGTATTTTTCTATGTTCTAATACTCAGTTTTCTTCAAATCCCTTTTGTCCGTTATCATTTTCCTCACTTGCCATTATTTGTTTGTTTGTTTTTTTACTTTGCAATAACACCACTTGCACATTTAATACAGTCAACTTTTGGGGTTACAACCCAATTGAATCCATACATAACAGTCCCTAACAACTTACAGGACATTTTGTCCGTAATAACTATTACATTCTCCAATGCAATATTGTTTGCTGCATTGGTTACAAATTTCCCACCGTGGCATCAAGCTGCCAAAATTCTTAAACTATTGGCATTTAAAATGCGGGGGTTCCTCGTCAGTTGCTGCCATCTGCCGAGACCCTGAATAACTGCACCGCGTAGTACATACCCCGTGGAGACCACAGATCATCCATCAGCCAACATTCAGTTTGAGATGTCTGACCGGAGGTTTCACTATTCAGGAATAATTTGATTTGTTTCTAACCGGTAATGCTTTTCTTCTTCAGGCTCTGTCATTTAATTCCCTCAAATATGTAGCCAATTGTATCATTAGTTACCCCCCCCCCCCCCCCCCCCCCCATGCAGTCTAAAACATTCTTCTCTGGAGTGTCTTTCTTGTTCTTCGTCTGTGTTATTTTTGCTTCATCTGAAAACCAAATGAACAGCCGAAGGCGGAGAGGGCCCTATTTCTTAACTTGTATCTTTCTATTCTTGTTTGGATATTCCAGAAGTGCCCTCTCCAGGACTTATGGATTTCCATTTAATTCCCTTTTTTTTTGAGCAGCCAAGACTATGCTGAGTTCAGCTAATCATTTACAAATCCCAATTTATACATTTTGATTTTGCTTTTTGTTTACTTCCCGAGACTTGTGTTCTAAATAACTTCCACAATGTTAATCATTATTACTGATTTTCTAAAGAATTTTCAAATACTTACCCCGTTTTAAATCTCACTGCCGTGTATACCTCCTAATTGATGTGCAACTTCGTTTTGCAAAACACAACATTTTAAAAACTAGGTCTACTAGAGGAAGTTCCCAACTTCTTATTAAACACACACACTCATTCATCCACCAAGATCTCCACTCAACCGAAAGGAATTCTAATCATTACAATCCTGAAATTTCCTAATCATTTCCAAGTCTTTGGTTCCCCCTAGTGGCGATTCATCTCCCAACTTTTTCACTCAAAAGACATATCTCCCCCTAACAAAATCCAACTTTAATCAATTCTAATTGTACGGCATTGAATTGTCTCCAGAAGATTCCCTCAGTGGTCTTAACTGAATTGTCTGTGACATTCCCTCTACCCGTTAAAGAACTTAACCAAATTGAAGTGTAATTCAATACAACCAATTTTAATTTTCAACCCACATGCACGGACTTGAATTATTGTTCGATATTCCCTCAATTCCCGTTACCTCAGCCGTATACCTACATCGACTGAAATTAAGTTTTCTAATCTGCCAGACTGACCTTTGATTTCGTCGAACGATCTTACCCGACCATAGGCGAGTGACCAAACCCACTTTGGACCATGAGGCAGGGGGAAACCGACGTGGTCCTTTATAATTTACTCACACCGTGGGCCAATTTCCCCTCTCCGTCCAAGGTTGGTTTAATTCTGATTTTGCGGATAGTCGGGAATTCGTCCGAGAAATCCCACCGCTGCCACCAAATGATGAAATTGAGTTCTTTCTGTCCAGTCTGGTCTCAGTCAAAAGGCTGAGTTCGGATTTGTAGGTATTGTTTTATCATATTTCAAATAGCTTGCAAGCCAGACTCACTCTGATAACAGCAGGACCACACTGTTCCTGAGATCCCCAGAGCAAGTGAACAAAGGGAGCACAGAATCTGGCTTCATACATATGGATTCAGCCTCAAGTTTTACAAAGCCACGACCAAATAAGGTAACGGTGACAAATACAAGATTCTTTTGGGCCTTTTCCACATTCCTTGACATGGCCATGTAACCTGACCTCCACAACCACTGATCCTGATCAGCCCATTAAACATTCCTCCCCTTGTGCCTCTTTCTCCCAGCATCCTTTGCAGTATCCTTTGTGCAAAGAACCGGTCCTAATAGCTACCCATCCCCCTCTCGCCATGCTTTACCCAATCTCCCTGTTCACTCCCTGCAACCCGAATTAATGTCTATAATGCACTATTCTAACTGGTCATCCCAGTCTAATGCTCTTTTCTTTAGTTTAATTCCTCAAAAGAATCAGTTGGAAGCTAAGAGGAAAGATTCAGTGGCTGGAATGATTTTTAAAACACAGGAAATTTTCCCTGACACTAACCCTGACTCAAAATCCCTTCCCCTTGCCAAATTAGAGCTGGAAAAGCTCAAGATACAGCTAGAGTTTCAGGAAAGAGAAAAGAGAGAGAAAGTAAACAGAAGAGGGAAAGAGAAAGGGAGAGAGAAGAATTCCAGCTCAAAAAATTGGAAATGGAGCTAGCAGCTCAAATAGAGAGAGACCAGACAGCTGGAAACTGAGAGGGAAATCTTCTCTACCCAGTAGTCTCTCTCTGCACGTTCACCCCGTGTCTGCGTGGGTTTCCTCCGGAGGCTCCGTTTTCTTCCCACAGTCCAAAGATGTGCAGGTTAGGTGAATTGGCCATGCTAAATTGCCCTTCGTGTCCAAAAAGATTAGGTGCGGTTACGGGGATAGGGGTGGAGGCATGAGCTTAAGTAGGGTGCTCTTTCCAAGGGCCGGTGCAGGTGCAGACTCGATGGGTCGAATGGCCACCTTCTGCACTGTAAGTTCTATGATTCTATGCCTTACGAGGGATTGTGTGACTTGGCATTGCTGGAGAAATTCAAAAAGCACTTACTCTCCAATCTACCAATGTTCTTAGAACAGCAGAGAATCCTCACGACCAGAGATGTAGCAATCACAGCAGATAGTACGATCTCACCCATAGGCCCTAACACTCAAGCAAACCCTTTCCAAACCATCCCATGACCATTGGAAAGATAAGCTGGACGACGAAGATAGGAAAGGCACTCCACTTAGAAGGGACAATACAAATGGGGATGTGAAAAGTCCCACTGCAAACCTAAAGGAGAACACCCAGAGGCCAGTGTATTTGCACTTTAATAAAATAGGCCACACCAGACCTGAGTGCTGGAATTCGCAAGGGACGTACATGGTTCCGGCAGGAGTGGTACTCTGAAGGATGCCTCAATGGATCGTGATGCAGAGACCCTTGTTGCAGAAGCTGATCCTTGTGAGGGCATGGCACTATGTGTGTCGGAGCCGAACACAGACCAAGAGAGTCTCCAGAATGTTGGCGTTTCAGGAACAAATGTCCCCATGCCCATCCCAGGATGCGAGCAAGTAATGGGGACACGGGGCCACTCAGTCCTTAATGTTGGAGAGAAACATAAGTCTATCCACTGAGTTCGCCTTGGAACTGTTCAGTGAAGTGGGAAGCGATCTGTGTTACCCCCCTTTCTAGGTGTGGTATTATCAGGTATTGCGGTACCTAAGAGGCTGATGACCATTGGTTAAACCTAGGAGTTTACCATTGGCTGTTGATACGTAGCTCCGCCCTGACAGGCGGAGTATAAGAACCGGTGCTGTCCCAGCAGCCTTCACTTTCTGTACCGAAGCTGCTGGGGAACAAGTTCTAGTCGATTAAAGCCTTCAGTTATGAAATCACTTCGTCTGGAGTGTAATTGATCGTGCATCAATTTAATCGACTAGACTTAAGCTGGAAGGATGGATCTCCAAATCAAACCGGAGTGCCTACAACTCAGCCCCCACGCGGAGAACTCGGCTGCAATATTTAAACACTGGCTGGCATGCTTTAAAGGCTACCTCGAGACGGCCGGCGGCACCCCCTCAGAAGGACAGAAAATGCATCTCGTGCGCTCAAGGGTTAGCCCTGAGGATCTACACCCTTATCGAGGAGGCGGAGGACTTTGATGCCGCAGTCGAACTGTTAAAAGGACATTATATCCGCCCTGTAAATCAGGTCTACCCACGTCACCTGCTTGCAACTAGCCGGGGAATTGTTGGAGGATTTCTACCGGGCGCTACTGGTGCTGGGCCGAAACTGTGGCAAGTTTCGGGAGGCGCGCACACGGAACTTTTAATCATGGATGCCTTCGTAGCAGGTATGAGCTCCTCAGAGATCCGCCAAAGACTCCTAGAAAAGGACACCCTGGTACTTAGAGAGGCACGGGCCCTGGCAGGGTCCATGGACGTAGCCTCCCAAAACGTGCAGTCCTATGCGCACGACCGCGCGGCGGCCCCCTGGACTGCGTGGCACCCCGCAGCGGCAGCCCCACAGACCTTCCCCCTGAACCCGCAGGCCTGCGCTGCAAGACTGCCCGCTAACGTCGCCGGGCCCCGCTGTTTCTTGTGCGGGCAGGCGAATCATCCCCGCCCGCGCTGCCTGGCCCGCACCGCAACCTGCAAAAGGTGCGGCAAGAAGGGCCATTTTGTGGGGGTCTGCCTGGCCCGCGCCGTGGCCGCGGTCTCCAGCGACTCCGGACCGCCGCGGCAACCCCCCCTTCAGGCCCCGACCGGCCAGCGCTCACCGCCACCCCCCCTATCCTAGGGCCACGTGCGACCCACAGGCGCGGCCATCATGCCCCTCGGACACCACGCTGGACGGGTGGGCGCCGCCATTTTGTCCATCCCCGCCGCCATCTTGTCCATCCCCGGCCACCATGTGCAACCCATGGGAGACACCATCTTGGATGGTGCCCCAGACCCTAGGCACGGCCGACTACACGCTGCCCAATCAGAACTCGCAACTGCTTCATCTGGCCTCGGTGACACTGGACCAAAGTCGACCTCGGACACTCGCAACAGCAACAACGACGGTCTTCATCAACGGCCACGAGACGTCTTGCCTGATTGACTCTGGGAGCACGGAAAGCTTTGTTCACCCCGACACGATAAGGCACTGTTCACTTGTTACCCACCCTATAAACCAAAGGATCTCCCTGGCCTCCGGGTCACACTTGGTGGAGATAAAAGGGTTCTGCCTAGCGAACCTCACTGTCCAAGGCAGGAGATTCAAAAATTTCCGCCTCTATGTCCTGCCGCACCTCTGCGTGGCTACCCTCCTGGTGTTGGACTTACAATGTAACTTGCAGAGCCTGACCTTTAAATTTGGCGGCCCTTACTGTCTGCGGCCTCGCGACCCTTAAGGTCGACCCGCCTTCCCTGTTTGCGAACCTCACCCCGGATTGCAAAACCGTCGCCACCAGGAGCAGACGGTACAGTGCCCAGGACCGGACCTTCATCAGGTCAGAGGTCCAAAGGCTGCTGAGGGAAGGGGTGATCGAAGCGAGCAACAGTCCCTGGAGAGCTCAAGTAGTGGTGGTAACGACCGGGGAGAAACATAGGATGGTCATTGACTACAGTCAGACCATCAACAGGTTTACGCAGCTGGACTCGGACCCTCTCCCCCGTATAGCCGACCTGGTAAACAGGATCGCGCAATACAAGGTCTTCTCCACGGTGGATCTCAAGTCCGCCTACCACCACTACCCCTCCGTAACAGTGACCGTAAGTACACTGCCTTCGAAGGAGATGGGCTGCTCTATCAATTTTTACGAGTTCCCTTTGGTGTCACTAATGGGGTCTCGGTCTTCCAGCGAGAGATGGACCGAATGGTTGACCGGTACGGCTTACGCGCAACGTTCCGGTACCTGGATAACGTCACCATCTGCGGCCATGACCTGCAGGACCACGACACCAACTTCAGCAAATTTCTCCAGACCGCGAAAATCCTTAACTTAACGGACAATAAGGATAAATGCGTATTTAGCACCGACCGTCTAGCCATTCTAGGCTACATAGTGCGAAATGGAGTTATAGGCCCCGACCCTGAGCGCATGCGCCCTCTTATGGAGTTCCCCCTCCCTCACTGCCCCAAGGCCCTCAAGCGCTGCCTAGGGTTTTTCAGTTACTACGCCCAGTGGGTCCCTAACTACGCGGATAAAGCCCGGCCCCTAATCCAGTCCACAACCTTCCCCCTGTCGAGGGAGGCCCGCCAGGCCTTCAGCCGCATCAAAGCAGACATTGCAAAGGCCACGATGCGCGCCATCGATGAGTCCCTCCCCTTCCAGATCGAGAGCGATGCATCCGAAGTAGCTCTGGCGGCCACCCTCAACCAAGCGGGCAGGCCCGTGGCCTTCTTCTCCCGTACCCTCCATGCTTCCGAAATTCGCTACTCCTCAGTCGAAAAGAGGCACAAGCCATAGTTGAAGCTGTGAGACATTAGAGGCATTACCTGGCCGGCAGGAGATTCACTCTCCTCACGGACCGATGGTCGGTTGCTTTCATGTTCGATAATGCACAGCGGGGCAAGATTAAAAACAACAAGATCTTGCGGTGGAGGATAGAACTCTCCACCTTCAACTACGAGATCTTGTACCGTCCGGGGAAGCTAAACGAGCCTCCTGATGCCCTGTCCCGTGGCACTTGTGCCACTGCACAAGTGGACCGCCTCCGAGCCCTCCATGAGGACCTCTGCCACCCGGGGGTCACTCGTTTCTTCCACTTCATCAAGACCCGCAACCTGCCCTACTCCATCGAGGAGGTCAGGACAGTCACCAGGAACTGCCAAATCTGCGCAGAGTGCAAACCACACTTCTACCGGCCAGAGAGGGCGCACCTGATAAAGGCTTCCCGTCCCTTTGAACGCCTCAGCATGGATTTCAAAGGCCCCCTCCCCTCCACTGACCGCAACACGTACTTCCTGAATGTGATTGACGAGTACTCCCGGTTCCCATTCGCCATCCCCTGCCCAGACATGACCGCAACCACCGTCATCAAGGCCCTCCAGGGGATGTTTACACTGTTCGGTTTCCCCGCGTACATACAAAGTGATAGGGGGTCCTCCTTTATGAGCGACGAACTGCGTCAATTCCTGCTCAGCAGGGGCATTGCCTCAAGCAGGACAACCAGTTACAACCCCCGGGGAAACGGACAGGTGGAGAGGGAGAACGGAACGGTCTAGAAGACTGGTCTACTGGTGCTACGGTCCAGGAAGCTCACAATCTCCCGCTGGCAAGAAGTCCTCCCAGTGGCCCTCCATGCCATCCGGTCGCTGCTCTGTACAACTGCCAATCAGACACCTCATGAAAGTCTCCTTGTTTTCCCCAGGACGTCCTCCTCCGGGACCTCGCTCCCAACCTGGCTAGCGACACCCGGACCCATCCTGCTTCGGAAGCACGTGCGGGCGCACAAGTCGGACCCATTGGTCGAGAGGGTCCACCTGCTGCACGCTAACCCCCAGTGCGCCTACGTGGCGTTCCCTGACGGCCGGCAAGATACGGTCTCCCTACGGGACCTGGCGCCCGCTGGAACCCCACGCGCACCCGAACCATTACCCCCACCCCCCCCACCCCCACAGCACCTCACTGGAGGGTCAGTACTCCCGCCGCTCCTGCCTAGGCCCGCCCACCCACAGGCGCGCCCCCCCCCCCCCCCCCCCCCCCCCAATGTCAACCGTTTGCCCCAACAGCGCCGCCTAGGGGTGACGAAGCTGCCAGGGAGGCCGAAACCATGCTTCCGGAGTCGCAACCACCTGGACCCCCACCAGAATCACCACCGAAGCCCAGACGATCAGAAGGACGACCAGGCCACCCGATAGACTGATTGCTTCGCTGTGACTTTAACCGTGAACGAACACTTTGTAAATATTCTCGACAACCCTGTAAGGAGGTTTCATGGTACCTCCATATCTGATCATACCATGTTAAAGGCGACTGCTACCACTGGCCACCACCCCCGCCGGACTCTTTTTTTTTTAACAGGGGGTGAATGTGGTATTATCAGGTATCGCGGTACCTAAGAGGTATTATCAGGTATCGCGGTACCTAAGAAGCTACTGGGGAACAAGTTCTAGTCGATTAAAGCCTTCAGTTATGAAATCACTTCGTCTTGAGTGTAATTGATCTTGCATCACTAGGGTCCACCTAGAGTGACCTAGTTCCAAGCTCTGTAACAGTAAGAATTTTCCACGACCTATCAGGAACAGAAATAGATTTCCTCCTCGGAAACTATTTGGCTGGCTAGCGAAAGAAAAGGGACCAATTTCAGCCACAGAAATCTATAGGAGTACAGAGAGCCGAATTGTCTGAGGCCCTAAAGGGGTGAAATAGAACCCATAACAATTGAGCGAGTGCTGCTTGAATTCAACATGGCTGAAGTTCGGCCAGTTGTGTTAAAAGAGGCCCATGAAGGGCCAATAGAATTTAAAATGGACCTACAGAATATCCCAGAATGAAACTGGGCCTAGAGAAGTCCCACAGCTGGAAAAGAGCTCACCATATGCCCCACATATTCAAAAAGCCTGATGGAAGGCAAATTATTAATACAGGGAAGGTAAAGGTTAAAGAATTGCCTGAAGACAGGCTGGTAGAAACCTTCTTTCCAAATTTCAACAGAGACAACAAAGGGTGTTTCCAAACAGACCAGCAGATAGCGGAAGGGATGCCTTGCCCAGCTGAAGAGCAACAAGGAAGTATAGCAGGAGGTGAACCTCCACTCAAGGGCAGGTGTGTTCCAGGGGACATGGAACAAGGGGAGCACCTCCTTCCAACCAAATGCATGTGCTAAGGCGCCAATGATCGGTTCAGCCGATTGCTTTATGACAGTTTAGATGGCTAGTTTAGCACACTGGGCTAAACAGCTGGCTTGTAATGCAGAACAAGGCAATAGCACAGGTTCAATTCCCGTACTGGCCTCCCCAAACAGGCGCCGAAATGTGGCGACTAGGGGCTTTTCACAGTAACTTAATTGAAGCCTACTTGTGACATTAAGCAATTATTATATTATTATTTTGGGGACCAGGGAAATGCCCGCATGGACCCAGAAAGAGTGACAGTTTGATGCCTCACATAATTGAAAAGTAACAGGGAAGTACAGTGGGGACTGACTATCCGCCAGAGGGCAGTAGTGTTCCAGAAGGCATGGAACAGCTTAGAGGAAAATCCATTCCAAAAGCAAAAGAAATGTGAGGAACAGTAAGGATGAATTACAGGGAGACACAGATGAAGCTCACATTGAACCCCCTACTATCCGACTGACCAGAGAAATTCCAACAAGATTAGACTCTGTACTAGCAAAATTGCAAAACACTCTGGCAGCCAACTGCACTCAAAATGACCCGAGACTTCCGGTGCAGTGGCATGAAGTAGCAGCCGCATCTCGGATGGCTCCTGTGCAGGCTCCAGCACTTTGGGCTTATCTGTTCGAAAGGAGGAATTCTTTTAAAAACTGACTTTCCCAGACCTGAAACTGACCACAAAGAGTGCAGAGGTTTAAAATTGCAGGCGTAAAGCCTGAACAAAGAGACATCAAATGGCAGAAAAAGCGCCCATGCCTATCGCCCTCGACATGATGGCAGGGGTGGTAGCCAGAGAATTAAAGAAATTTGGTGAAGAAATGGATGAGCGCTTCAAGAAACACGGTTAGGAATTGAAGACTTAATTTAAAGCCACGGCGGAGGAAGCTTTGGGCCCAGTAAGGGAGTAGCTGAACAAAACAATTAAAGTGGTAGGCACGCAGGCGGAGAAATTGAAAAATGTGGAGGAGGCCTTATCCTTTGTGGGCAGCACAGTAGCAAATTTGCTAGCTTGGGTCACTGTCAGTGCAGAATCTGCATGTTCTCCCCATGTCTCCGTTAGGTTCCTCCGGGTTCCCCAGTTTCCTCCCACAAGTCCTGAAAGATGTGTTATTAGGTAATTTGGACATTCTGAAGTCTCCCTCTGTATACCCGAAAGGCTAGTAGGAGCTTTTCACAGTAACTTCATTGCAACGTTAATGTAAGCCTACTTATGACAATAAAGATTATTATGATTATCCCAGCATGAAAACAGACATGCGTCCTTGTAGGCTGAAATTACGATTGTCGGAGATAGGAACAAGGGCTTTGAGGCGATGCTGGATGATTTAGCAAATAGGTCCAAGCACATGAACCTGAGGCTGGTGAGTCTACCCGAAGGGGCTGAGGGCGCAGGGTTGACTGAATGCTACGAAGTTTTCCCAATTGATGTGCAGTGATTAGGTATTTGCTGTACCGGAGCTCAACGGGGCACACAGGACGTTGAGGTGTTATGTTGTTTTTTAAAAATAAATTTAAAGAACCCAATTCATTTTTTAATTTAAAAAAAATAATTTTTATTAAAGGTTTTCATAAAATATCAATAACAAAATGAGAACGAAAAAAGAACCCAACAGGGTTAAGTACAAAACACAATCTAAATAAGCAACCCCCCAAACCCCTCTCTCCCCCTCCCCCCCCCCGTACATAATTAATAAATTAACATTAACACCCCGACTTAATACAACAGGTGTATACACACCCTCCAGTGTAAATAACATAAACAAAAATAAAGTAAACCTCCCCCCCCCCCCCCCCCCCCGAGCTGCTGCTGCCATTGACCAATGTCTATTGTTCTGCCAGAAAGTCTAAGAACGGTTGCCACCACCTAAAGAACCCTTGTACCGACCCTCTCAAGGCGAATTTCACCCCCTCCAATTTAATGAACCCTGCCATATCGCCGATCCAGGATTTCACGCTTGGGGGCCTCGCATCTTTCCACTGAAGGAGAATCTTTTGCCGGGCTACCAGGGACGCAAAGGCCAGAATTCCGGCCTCTTTCGCCTCCTGCACTCCCGGCTCCTCTGCCACCCCAAATATTGCGAGCCCCCAGCCCGGTCTGACCCTGGATCCTACCACCCTCGACACCGTCCTCGCTACGCCCTTCCAAAATTCCTCCAGCGCTGGGCATGCCCAGAACATATGGGTGTGATTTGCTGGGCTCCCTGAGCACCTAACACACCTGTCCTCACACCCAAAGAACCGGCTCATCCTTGTCCCGGTCATGTGTGCCCTGTGCAGCACCTTAAACTGTATGAGGCTGAGACTCGTGCACGAAGAGGAAGAGTTCACCCTCCCCAGGGCATCTGCCCACGTCCCTTCCTCAATCTCCTCTCCCAACTCCTCCTCCCACTTACCTTTCAACTCCACCACCGAGGCCTCCTCCTCCTCCTGCATCACCTGGTAAGTTTCCGAGATCTTCCCCACTCCCACCCACCCCCCCGAGAGCACCCTGTCCTGTACCGTGTGTGGCAGTAGCCGCGGGAATTCCACCACCTGCCGTCTGGCAAACGCCCTTACCTGTAAGTACCTGAAGGTGTTCCCCGGGGGGAGCCCGTACTTCTCCAGCTCACCCAAGCTCGCGAACTTCCCGTCCACAAACAGGTCCCCCAACTTTCGTATCCCTGCCCTGTGCCACCCCGAAAACCCTCCACCTGTTCTTCCTGGGGCAAACCGGTGGTTTCCCTGTAATGGGGTCCACGCCGAGGCCCCAACCTCCCCCCTATGCCGCCTCCACTGCCCCCAGATTTTGAGGGCCGCCACCACCACCGGGCTCGTGGTACACCTCCTTGGAGGGAGCGGCAGCGGCACCGTTGCCAGCGCTCCCAGACTCGTACCCACACAGGGCGCCGTCTCCAGCCTCTTCCATGCAGCCCCCTCCTCCTCCATCACCCACCTGCACACCATCGTCGCATTGGCGGCCCAGTAATACCCACAGAGGTTGGGCAGCGCCAGCCCCCCCCATCTCTACTCCGCTCCAGGAACACCCTTCTCACCCTCGGAGTCCCTCGCGCCCACACAAACCCCATTATACTCCTGTTAACCCGCCTGAAAAAAGCCTTCGGGATAAACACGGGGAGGCACTGGAACAGGAACAAAAACCTTGGGAGCACCGTCATTTTGATTGACTGCACCCTACCCGCCAAGGACAGCAGCAACGCGTCCCACCTCTTAAACTCCTCCTCCAATTGCTCCACCAGCCTTGTAAAGTTAAGCCTATGCAGGGCCCCCCCCAGCACCTGTCCACCTGGACCCCCAAATATCTGAAGCTCCTCTCCGCCCTTTTTAGTGGGAGCTCGCCAATCCCCCTCACCTGGTCCCCCTCTCCTAGCTGAACTACGAACAGCTCGCTCTTCCCCATATTGAGCTTGTATCCCGAAAAGTCCCCGAATTCCCTAAGGATCCTCATTACCTCTGGCATTCCTCCCACCGGGTCCGCCACATACAGCAGCAGGTCGTCCGCATAAAGCGACACCCTATGCTCCTCCCCACCCGGCACCATCCCCCTACAGTTCCTCGACTCTCTCAGTGCCATAGCCAGGGGTTCAATCGCCAGTGCGAAGAGCAGAGGGGACCCCTGTCTCGTCCCTCGGTGCAACCGAAAGTACTCGGACCTCCTCCTATTTGTGGCCACACTCGCCACCCGGACCTCATACAACAGCCTAACCCACCTGACAAACCCCTCCCCAAACCTGAACCTCTTCAGCACCTCCCACAGGTACCCCCACTCTACCCTATCGAAGGCCTTCTCAGCCTCCATCGCCACCACTATCTCCGCCTCCCCCTCCCTCGCCGGCATCATGATAATGTTCAAAAGCCTCCACACATTCGCGTTCAACTGTCTCCCCTTCACAAACCCCATCTGGTCTTCATGGATGATCTGCGGCACACAATCCTCAATCCTCGTGGCTAAGACCTTCGCCAGCACCTTGGCATCTACATTTAGCAGGGAAATCGGTCTGTAAGACCCACATTGCAGGGGATCCTTGTCCCGCTTCAGGATCAAGGAGATCAGTGCCCGGGACATCGTCGGGTGTAAAGCCCCCCCCCCCTCCCTCGCCTCATTAAAGGTCCTAACTAACAGTGGGCCCAACAGGTCCATATATTTTTTATAAAACTCGACCGGGAAACCGTCCGGCCCCAGTGCCTTCCCCGCCTGCATGCTTCCTATCCCTTTGATCAGCTCCTCCATCCTAATTGGGGCCCCCAGTCCCGCCACCAGTCCCTCTTCCACCTTTGGAAACCTCAATTGGTCCAGGAAACGGCCCATCCCTCCCTCCTCCCGTGGGGGCTCAGATCGGTACAATTCCTCGTAGAAGTCCCTGGAGACCCCATTGATGCCAACCCCACTCCGGACCAGGCTCCCTCCCCTGTCCTTAACTCCCCCGATCTCCCTAGCTGCGTCCCACTTCCGAAGCTGATGCGCCAGCATCCGGCTTGCCTTTTCCCCATACTCGTAGATCGCCCCCTGAGCCTTCCTCCACTGCACCTCTGCCTTCCTGGTGGTCACCAGGTCGAATTCGGCCTGGAGGCTGCGCCTCTTCCTCAACAATCCTTCCTCAGGCTCTTCCGCATACCTCCTGTCTACCCTCACCATCTCCCCCACCAGCCTCTCCCTCTCCCCCCGCTCCTTGTGGGCCCTAATGGAGGTCTGCTCTCCCCTCACCACCGCCTTCAGTGCCCTCCCATACCATCCCCACTCGGACCTCCCCGTTGTCGTTGGTCTCCAAGTACCTCTCTATACTTACTCGGACCCACTCACTCACCTCCTCGTCCGCCAACAGCCCCACCTCCAAGCGCCACAGCAGGCGCTGGTCCCTCTCCTCCCCCATCGCCAAGTCCACCCAATGCGAGGCTTGGTCCGAAATGGCTATTGCCGAATACCCGGTATCCTCTATTCTCGCTATCAGCGCCCTACTCAAAATGAAAAAGTCGATTCGACAATAAGCCTTTTGGACATGTGAGAAGAATGAAAATTCCCTAGCCCCCGACCTTGCAAATCTCCAAGGGTCCACCCCTCCCATTTGGTCCATAAATGCCCTCAATACTCTAGCCGCCGCCGGCTTCCTACCCGTCCTAGATCTGGAGCGATCCAGTGCCGGATCCAGCACTGTGTTAAAGTCTCCCCCCATTATCAGGCCCCCCACTTCCAAGTCTGGGATCCGACCCAACATATGCCGCATAAAACCCACATCGTCCCAGTTCGGAGCATACACATTGACCAGTACCACCCTCTCTCCCTGCAACTTACCACTTACCATTATGTACCTACCGCTATTATCTGCCACAATGCTCGACGCCTCGAATGACACCCTCTTTCCCACCAAGATCGCCACCCCTTGATTTTTGGCATCTAGCCCCGAGTGAAACACTTTCCTCAGTTTTACCTGGTCTGCCACCTTCAGGTGAGTATCCTGGAGCATAACCACATCCGCCTTGAGCCCCTTCAGGTGCGCGAACACGCGGGCCCGCTTAACCGGCCCATTCAGTCCCCTTACATTCCAGGTTATCAGCCAGATCAGGGGGCTACCCGCCCCCCCCCCCCCCCCCCCCCCCCCCCCCCCCCCCCCCCCCCCGCCGACTAGCCATGACCCCTCCTCGGCCAGCCACGCGCCCGCACCCCACATCCGGCCCGTTCCCCACGGCGGCATACCCCCGTCTCGACCCCCCCCCCCCCCCCCCCGCCCCACTTGCTCCAGCTCCTCCTTGACCTTAGCAGCAGCAACTCGATTTCTCCCCCACCACCCCCGGCTAGGACCCATCCTAGCTGGTTTACTCCCCCCATTGCACTTCCGCAAGTCAGCTGACTCCTGCTGACCCCGACCACTCCCGCCTTCCCTTCGACCCCTCCCATTGTGTGGCACACACCCTCCTCTCCCGCTCGCAATCCACAGGCTCTTCCCCTCCCCCCTCTGTTCTAAGCGCGGGAAACAATCCTCGCTTCCCCGCCCCCCCCAGTCTTCGGCGCGGGAAAAAAGCCCGCGCTCTCCACCTACCAGGCCCCACCACCAACCAAAACAGTGCCCAACCCGCCCCATCCACCCTCCCCAACTCGAAAGAGAAAAACACAGAGAAAAAGAAACCCAAAACAATGCAAAGGCCCCCCCCCCCGAACCAAAAATAGGCATAACATATCCACCGCAGTCCCCAATCACCCATCCCGACCCTCAGTCTGTGTCCAGCTTCTCGGCCTGAACAAAGGCCCACGCCTCCTCCGGAGACTCAAAATAATGGTGCCGGCCCTTGTAGGTAACCCACAGTCACGCCGGCTGCAACATGCCAAACTTCACCCCCCTTCCTGTGCAGCACCGCCTTCGCTCGATTGTACCCGGCCCTCCTCTTCGCCACCCTCCACACTCCAGTCCTGATATATCCGAACCTCCGTGTTCTCCCACCTGCTGCTCCTCCTTCTTGGCCCACCTGAGCACACACTCCCGATCGACGAACCGATGGAACCACACCAGCACCGCCTGCGGAGGCTCGTTAGCCTTGGGCCTCCTCGCCAGCACTCTATGGGCCCCTTCCAGCTCCAGGGGCCCCTGGAAGGACCCCGCTCCCATCAGCGAGCTCAACACGGTGACCACATAGGCCCCCACGTCCGGCCCCTCCGGGAGGCCCAGAATCCGAAGATTCTTCCGCCTCGACCGATTCCCCATCTCCTCGAACCGCTCCTGACGTTTCTTGTGGAGCGCCTCGTGCGCCTCCACCTTTACAGCCAGGCCTAAGATCTCGTCCTCATTGTCAGAGATCTTTTGTCGAGCCTCTCGGATCGCCACCCCCTGGGCCGTCTGTGTCTCCAGCAGCTTATCAATAGAAGCCTTCATCGGCTCTAGCAGGTCCGTTTTAATCTCTCTGAGGCAGCACTGAATACCCTCCTGTTGCTTCTCCGCCCACTGCCTCCACGCTGCCTGGTCTCCGCCCGCCGCCATTTTGTCCTTCTTCCCTCCCTTCTCTGGTCCACCACCACCTTTTTTTGTCGCCCCGCTCCTAGTTACAGCCATATACTGACGGGGAGCTATTATTAACTCCTTCCCACACCGGGAAACGTCGAAAAAGTGCCCTTGGGGGCCCTGAAAAGAGCCCAAAAGTCGGTTTTTGCGGGAGCCGCCGAATGTGCGACTTCGCTCCGCATAGCCGCAACCAGAATTCTCGAGAGGGAATCCTTTTGGCAGTGTTCGCTTCACCAATCTGCCCCAAAAGTCTGTGGTAACTCCTGAAAAAGGTCCGAGAGTCCGTTCCAGACGGGAGCTGCTGAGTGCGCGACCTACTCCTCCATGGCCGCCACCGGAAGCCTCGTCCCCGCTTCTTCAAAGGCCTTGGTGAGATCTTTTAACAGTTGTTCCCTCTGCTGCTAGAATTCACCTTTCATAAAGGCCCTCAAGTCAGCTTGCAGCTTTAAGCTTACCCTTCCCCCGCCTGCATGCTGGAACAGGCCCCTCTCTCCCCTGCAGTTACAGCCAAATCTTTTACTGTTTCTGCCGGATCTGGTAACCAATAGACATACCATTCCTGGGGGAGACTGTCAGGGGAATGTTGCAGTCTTCTTCCCACACCGGGAAATGTCAAACCAATGCCGTGGGGGCTCTGTAAAGAGACCAAAAGTCCGTTCCAAGCGGGAGCTACCGAATATGCGACCTAGCTCTGCATAGCCGCACCCGGAAGTCCCCAATTCATTTTTAAAATCCCAATTAAGGGGCAATTTAGCGTGGCCAATTTGCCTACCCTGCACATCATTTTGGGTTTGTGGGGGTGAGACCCACGCAGACACGGGGAGAAGATCCAAACTCCCCACAGAGTCGAACCCAGGTCCTCAGTGCCGTGAGGCAGCAGTGCTAATCACTGCGCCACCACGCCGCCTTGTGTTGAGTGAGTTAATGGTGGAAATGTTTGGATGGGGTCATTTCCTCTGTTCTGTGGTTTTTTAAAGATTTTCTTTCTTTATGGGCTTAGCAGTTTCTGGAACATGGGAGGGATGGGAGTATCTTTCCTCAGATAAAGACCTCTTTATTATGGGTGTTCAAGAGGATCGGGGAGAGAAACCTGCTTGGGGCAGAAATGAAGCCGATGTATAAGGAATAGCACCTGGGGTGGGGTGGTCACCTTACAAGCACTAGAAAGTTAGCTAGTTAACGGAAATCAAGTGGGGGATGGGGCTGCGACATATTGGGCTAGTTTGGTTAAGCTTGATGGGTCTAGAAGGTAGGGGGAAAGGGGAGGGATTTAGAAGAGTCGATAGACTATCTGGGGTGGGAGGAACTGACAGTGACCAGTTATCTTTTTCTGCTCCACCCTTTAGGTGGGATGGGTCGCCACCTTAGGTAGGCTTGCGAATCATTGGTGAAGCTATGTCATTTTTCGATGGTAAAGACTGGGGGAGGGAGGATAGGTAGGTGATGCCTTACAAGGTACTAGGGTGGTCACCTGGAATGTGCAGGGCCTGAGGGACCCAGTCAAAAGAGCACGGGCTTTTGCTCATCTAATCAACTTGGGAGCCGATATGACATTCCTCCAGGAGACCCACATGCGCGAGCGAGATCAGGCACCGCTTCGGAAAACTTGGGTGAGCCAAGTGAAACGTTTGAGCACTATATGTTCCGTATGCGTACCCAAAGACCTGGTGAATTATTTGACAGTTTTGGCATGGACTTGAGGCTGAAGGCCCAGTCACAGTGACTACCACTGTGGCTTCACAGCACCAAGGTCCCAGGTTGATTCCCCGCTGGATCACTGTCTGCGGAATCTGCACGTCCTCCCTGTGTCTGCGTGGGTTTCCTCCAGGTGCTCCGGTTTCCACCCACAGTCCAAAGACATGCAGGTTATTGGATGCATGCATGGATTGGCCATGCTAAATTGCCCTTAGTGGCCAAAAATGTTAGGAGGAGTTATTGGGTTACGGGAATAGGGTGAAAGTGAGGGCTTAAGTGGGTCGGTGCAGGGACTTCCGGTGACGGCGGGCGGGAGGCGGCCGCACAATGGAGGGCTCCCGTTCGGCAACGCCATTTTCGGGGCTTTAAGCCCAGTCCCAGGGTCCGCGGAGGCGGCAAAAGCAGGGAGAAGGCACGAATGAGGCACAGTGAAGACACAGGAGGAAAAAAAACAAAGAAAAATGTCGAGGGTGAGCAAGAAAACGGCCGGAAAAAAAACAGCTGGAGGTCCGTCGGGGAGTGGAAAGGTCACCGCGGGGTCACCAGGGAAAATGGAGGCTGGAGCACCAGGGAAGGCCGCACTGTTTACGGCTGAAGAAATAACTAAGGTGATGGCTGCGGAATTTGAAAAGCAGTTGGCGCAGATTGCGAAATGCATGGAGACGGTGAGGAAGGAGATGAGGGAGGTTTTGAGTGTGCTGGTGGAGGAGGCGGTTTCCCCGGTGAGTACGGAGGTGGCGAGCGCAGTGGCGGAGGTGCGAGAGCAAGGGGAGGCGCTGAAGGAAGTGGAGGAGACGTTATTGCAGCACGGTGATCAACTTGCCTCGATGGGGAAAGAGATGCGGAAGGTTATGGATACTAACAAGGATCTGCGAGGAAAAATGGAAGACCTGGAAAACAGATCCAGGCGACAGAATTTGAGGATTGTGGGGCTGCCCGAAGGAGTTGAAGGACCGAAGCCAACTCAGTGTTTTGCCGTGATGCTGGCAAAACTATTGGGGGAGGGGGAGGATCCCTCCTGATATGAACTGGATCGGGCTCATCGGTCGTGGAGGCCTGTACCAAAGGCGAGTGAGCCGCCAAGGGCAGTGACTTTGTGCTTCTGTAGGTACAGTGTGAAGGAGAAGGTCCTGAGCTGGGCCAAGCAGAAGCGGGTGGTGCAGTGGGCTAGAGCTGGTATACGTGTATACCAGGACTTTACGGTGGAGCTGGCAAGGAGGCGGGCTGCCTTCAACCGGGTGAAGAGGGCACTGTACATTAGCAAGGTGCGGTGCGGCATTGTATATCCAGCGAAGCTGAGGGTGACTTTCAAGCTCAGGGACTTTTATTTTGGAACGGCGGAAGCAGCGGAGGAGTTTGCGAAAGCAGAAGGACTGTGGCAGAACTGACAAATTGGGGAATGGCCATGTGCCGATGTAACCTCATGAATGTATTTTCTTCTTTTTTGTATCACTGCGCGCGGGTGTAGAGATTAAAGGAGCCAATGTGGTATATATTTGGACAAGGGAAGGGATGAGACTTTCACTCGAAATGAGAGTTCTTTGGGGTGTAGGTGGATATGCGGGGTTTGTGTGCTAAAAGGGGATCTTTGGGCTTTCCTAGGGCCGGGCAAGTGGGAAAGGGACCCGGGCGGGGGCCTCCACGCTGGCCAGGTTTAAGCCGGCCAGTGAACGGGAGTGAGGTGGGGGGAGGGGCTGTGGCCATCGGAGCCTGGCAGAACAGGGTCCGAGTGGTCTAGCCGGGGTGGAAAGTTGGGGGGAAGGAACCGAGGTTGGGAGGAGGAGCTTTACAAGAGGCAGTGGACGGGAGGAGCTGGAGACCTGCGGGGAGGGGGGGGAGCTGTGTAAGATTAAGGGTGACTACGGGTAATCCCTGATTCCTTTTTGTCATTTGTTTATGTAAACATGCGGATTGAGGTTCGGGGGTTGGTGGGTAGATGGGATTGTTGTTATTATGGGGACTGACATATCTTGCTGATTATTGTTTATTGTTGATGGATGTAAATGTGGGAGAAAATGTGAAAAATAATTTTTTTTTTTTTTTTAAATTTTAATAAAAGAAAAGTGGGTCGGTGCAGACTCGATGGGCCGAAAGGCCTCCTGCTGCACTGCATGTTCTATGAGCCACTGCCATCATCTTATACCAAAAATGTGTCACTCAACTTGCCCCACGGCAATGTCTGGCGTTTGGAAATGTTTGTTCCACGTGCGACCGTGTTGGTCGTTTTGCAAACTATGTTTTGCGCATTCTACCATGGACCATTTACAAGCGGTGCATGCAATTGATGAAATAAATACTGAAGAACAATTTTTCAGCGATCTTATCGCAGCGAGGAGCCAAAAGAGTCCCAACAACAAAGATAACGGTAGCATTGTGGATAGCACAATTGCTTCACAGCTCCAGGGTTCCAGGTTCGATTCCGGCTTGGGTCACTGTCTGTGCGGAGTCTGCACATCCTCCCCGTGTCTGCGTGTGTTTCCTCCGGGTGCTCCGGTTTCCTCCCACAGTCCAAAGATGTGCAGGTTAGGTGGATTGGCCATGATAAATTGCCCTTAGTGTCCAAAATTGCCCTTAGTGTTGGGTGGGGTTACTGGGTTATGGGGATAGGGTGTAGGTGTTGACCTTGGGTGGGATGCTCTTTCCAAGAGCCGGTGCAGACTCGATGGGCCGAATGGCCTCCTTGTGCACTGTAAATTCTGTGATAAAAACAGAATCCTTTGAAAAACTGAAGATAATAAGAACGCTCTGTCATGTGCGAGTACCTTTAAGAAATGGGTGTTTATCGAATAGCTGTAGTGGATGTACCTTTAAGAAATGGGTGTTTGTCAGATACCTTTAGTGATGTCAGAAAGTGAGTGGAGCTGTGCTGTCTTGTCTTTCACTTTTGATTTTGAGCAGGCAGCTACAGTGTGTTTTAGTTTCGTTTTGAGAGCTGGATAGCTGCAGGCAAAGCAAGCAGCTGTATAAGGATCTCTGCAATCTAAAAATGTCTGCAGATCATTTGGGTGATTTGAAAGTGATAACTGCTCAGTCGAGAATTTAAACCTGATCTCGGTGTTAAGAAGGGTCTTTTGTCTTATGGATGTTGCAAGGAAAGATTGAGTGTTACTTATAGAATATTGTATCTGTGGGGATGATTGATGTTGATAGTTGTTAAGATGTTTACTGTGGTTTTATAAAGTGTTAACTGGTTTAATAAATAAACATTGTTTTAATTTAAAAGTACTTTTAGTCTGTTGCATCACACCTGTAAAGAAGGCCTGTGTGCTCCCATAACCACAATCTAGTAAAAGTTGTGGGTCAGGTGAACTCCATGATACACTTTGGGGTTCTCTAAACCCTGGCCCATAACAAATTGGGGGCTCGTCTGGGATAAAAGTCTATCTATTGGGTTGGCTTTGTGAACTTTGTGAGGGATGAGCATATTGTGGTTGCTTCTCAGGTGTGGTATTTCAGTTTAAGTAGGGAGTGTTTTGGACAATGGCTCTTTCAGAGGCTCGGAGGTTTTTGGGGGTGGATAAGATCACACGCAGTACTTTATGAACAGATACTTAAAAAAGGCTTTTAGATTTGGCAAAAACATTGCAGTTAACATTACCTCACAGAATACGAAAAGAAGAGGTACTTACGGTGCTAGCTGAGCATTTAAAATTGCCTGAGATACAGTCTGACTCATTAGAAATGGCAAAAATTTGGTTACAAATCAAGCAACTTGAACATGAAAAAGAATTAAAGCAGCTTGAATACGCAATGAGAGTAAAAGAAAGAGAAAGGGAGATACAGATTAGGGAAAGAGCGAAGAAAGCGAAAAAGAGAGAGAGTTTTAACTTCAGAAAATGACTAGAAAACATGACAGTCAGTTAAAACTGGCAGATGTAAAGGGAAACGTACAGTTGGAGGATAGTGATGAGGATAAAGAGAAAGAGCGTCATAGTCGAAGGCTTGGTGGGATCTATTTAAATATGTCCAAGCATTGCCAAGGTTTGATGAGAAGGAGGTAGAAGCCTTTTTCATTTCATTTGAAAAGGTAGCTAAACAAACGAAATGGCCACTGGACATGTGGGTATTACTGATTCAAACAAAGCCGGTAGGTAGGGCTAGTGAAGTGTTTGCGTCATTACCGGAGGAGGTATCTAGGACGTATCAGGAGGTGAAAAAATCCATCTCAAGTGCATATGAACTAGTGCCTGAAGCCGACAGACAAAGGTTTAGAAATTTAAGAAAAGAACCTGTTCAAACATACATGGAGTTTGAAAGGATCAAACAGTAATTTTGATAGGTGGATAGGGGTGGAAAGGGCTTTCTGGTGAAAAATCAGACAACTGAAGTGTTGAAGGAAGAATATCCTGGGATTTTTCCGAATTGTGTAGTAACAAGGTCGCAAAGTCACAGGTTAAGACAAGAGGAGAAATCAAAGAGTGAAGTTGAAGTGCAATGATCAGAAATGATTTTTGATCAGATGGTTGAAAAAGAGCAAGAACAGGTGGAGGATGAGGCGGATACTTTTAGTTCAGAAAAATTGGCGGAGTTACAACAGAAAGATATAGAAATAAAACGGATATATCAGAAAGCATACACGGAAGAAGAATTTGAGTGTATACCAGAGTGTTATTTACGTAAAAATGATGTCTTGATGGGAAAATGGAGACTTTTACATATGCAGGCGGATGAAAAGTGGGCAGATGTTCATCAAGTGGTACTGCCGGTAGGGCATAGAAAGGAGGTGTTGCGAGTCGCACATGAGGTACCAGTGGGAGGTCATTTGGGAGTAAGGGAAACTCGAGCTAAAATCCAAAAAGACTTTTATTGGCCTGGACTACATAAAGATGTTGTTAAATTTTGTCAATCATGTCACACATGTCAAGTGATAGGGAAACCTCAAGCAGTGATAAAACCAGCACCTTTAATACCCATTCCAGCATTTGAGGAACCTTTTTCAAGGGTCTTAATGGATTGCATAGGACCACTTCCGAAAACGAAAAGTGAGAATCAATATCTTTTGACTATAATGGATGTGACTACTAGGTTTCCAGAGGCCATTCCAGTACGCAATAATACAGCTAAAAAGATTGTGGAGGAGTTACTTAAATTCTTAATTAAGTAGATATGGACTACCCACAGAAATGCAATCGGATCAAGGATCAAATTTTACCTCAAGGTTATTCAAAGAAGTTATGGATCGCTTAGGAATAAAACAATTTAAATCAACTGCGTACCATCCAGAATCGCAGGGAGCGTTAGAAAAGTGGCATCAGCCATTAAAGACAAAGTTGAGGGCTTATTGTCAAGATTATCCAGAGGATTGGGATAAAGGACTTCCATTCGTACTGTTTGCAATTAGGGATGCACCTAATGAGACAACTAAATTCAGTCCTTTTTGAACTAATTTTTGGTCATGCGGTAAGACAACCATTTAAATTGATTAAGGAAAAATTGGTGAGTGAGAAATCGGAACTTACATTATTGGATTACGTGTCATATTTTAGGGAACGATTGAATAGAGCAGGTGAATTGGCTAGACAGCATTTAAAAATTGCACAACATGTGATGAAGCGGGTAGTGGACAAGAAATCCAAAGTTCGTAGTTTTGCCAATGGAGATGAAGTTTTAGTATTGTTACCAGTGGTAGGTGAACCTTTAAAAGCAAGGTTTTGTGGACCTTATCAGATTGAAAGGAAATTAAGTGAGGTGAATTATGTGGTACGAATGCCGGATAGAAGGAAAACACACAGAGTGTGTCATATGCTTAAAAGGTACTTTGAAAGGGAAAGAGAGCAAAAGGAGGATGTTTTAATGATTCTAACTCAAAGTGATGAACCAAATCCGGTGACTTTGAATTTGACATACCTCAAATTAATTTGGAAAACGAGGATGTTCGTAAAAATTGGGATGAATTGTTAAGTTACCTTCCAGAGGAAAAACAAACTGACCTGCCAAGTTATTGATATCACATGGGCCAGTTTGTGCAGATAAATTGGGAAGTGCTAAAATGGCTATACATGATGTAGATGTGGGAAATGCTGTTCCAATTAAACAACATCCATATGGACTTAACCCTTTGAAATTGGCACAGGTTAACAAAGAGATTTAAAGTATGCTTAAAAATGGCAAATTGAAGTGGGTTGCAGCCAATGGAGCTCACCCATTGTGATTGCACTAAAACCAGACGGTATTCAACGATTGTGTGTGGACTATAGAAAAGGTAATGCAGTTACAAGAACGGATTCTTATCCTATCTCACATTTTGAGGATTGCATTGAGAAAGTGGGACAATCAACTTTTATTTCCAAACTGGATATACTTAAAGGTTACTGGCAGGTACCTTTATCCAACTCCAGATGGTACATACCAATTCAAAGTTATGCCATTTGGCATGAAAAATGCCCCAGCCACATTTCAAAGGTTGACTAACAAAGTCGTTTCAGGATTACCCAATTGTGCAGTACACATTGACGATCTGGTAATTTTCAGTCAGACATGGAAAAAACATTTAAAACATCTGATGGAGTTATTCGATCGACTTCAGGAAGTGGGTTTTGTGGTAATCCTAGCCATAAAGTGAATTTGGAAAAGTCGAAGTCACTTTCCTGGGCCATACAATCGGACAGGGTCGAATGGTCCCAAGGGATGTGATAACAAAAGTTATTGGGGAGTTTCCAATACCCTCAACACGAAGGGAAATAATGCCATTTCTTGGCATGAGTGGATTCTACCGGAAGTTTGTGCCGAACTTTAGCAGTGTGGTTGCTCCACTGAGGGTCCTGCTAAAGAAGTGTAGCAAATTTAAGTGGACAGCAGAGTGTCAACAGGCATTTGACGGCCTGAAAGCTGTGTTAACCACTGCTCCTGTGTTAGCCATCCCAAATTATACCAAACCATTCAAAGTGGCTGTTGATACGAGTGATGTGGGCGCAGGTGTGGTGCTTCTACAAGACGACGATGAAGGACTAGAGCGGCCTATTGGTTATTTTTCAAAGAAATTGAATTCTCACCAGAAGAAGTATTCAACGATTCAGAAGGAGACTTTGAGCTTGGTGCTGGCTTTGCAACATTTTGACATTTATGTGACCAGCAATCTGTCTGACACAATTATATATACTGCTCATAATCCATTGACATTTTGGAGCGATTCCGGAATAACAATGCAATACTGTTTTCTTGGAGTTTATTGTTACAGCCATTTCATTAAAAAATAATACATGTGGCAGGACGAGAAAACGTGATAGCCGATGCTTTGTCACGAATGTGATGAAAAGAAGCAAGTCCAGTTGGAGGAAGAAGAACTAAAATAGACTATTATTATTAAATGTTTGCGTGTTTTGTTAAAAAAAATGTATATTCACGGTCCATATTTCTTAAAGAAAAGTGAAAAGGTGAAAAATAAAACCATCTTGAAGTTGATGGCTAATTATTTTTTTTGGGGGGGGGGGGTGTCATGTGCGAGTACCTTCAGGAAATGGGCGTTTATCGAATAGCTGTAGTGGGTGTACCTTTAAGAAATGGGTGTTTGTCAGATAGCTGCAGTGATGTCAGAGAGTGGGTGATGCTGGGCTGTCTGTCTTTCACTTTCAAAGAACAAACAAAGAAATGTACAGCACAGGAACAGGCCCTTCGGCCCTCCAAGCCCGTGCCCGTTCGTTTTTGAGCAGGTAGCTACAGTGAGTTAGTTTTGTTTTGAGAGCTGGATAGCTGCAGGCAAAGCAAGCAGCTGTATAAGGATCTCTCTGCAATCTAAAGACTGTCTCCAGATCATTTGGGTGATTTCAAAGTGATAACTGCTCAGTAGAGAATTTAAACCTGATCTCGGTGTTAAGAAGGGTCTTTTGTCTTATGGATGTTGCAAGGAAAGATTAAGGGTTACTTATAGAATATTGTATCTATGGGGATGATTGGTATTGATAGTTGTTAAGATGTTTACTGTGGTTTTATAAAGTGTTAACTGGTTTCATAAATAAACATTGTTTTAATTTAAAAGTACTTTTACTCTGTTGCATCACACCTGTAAAATAGGCCTGTGTGCTCCCTATAACCACAATCTATTAAAAGTTGTGGGTCAGGTGAACTCCATGATACACTTTGGGGTTCTCTAAACCCTGGCCCATAACAGCTCCGAAAACCTTTACGTCCGTATTAAAATTGACAGTGATACTGAATAATGCGTTCATACGTTGTGACTTTAACCCTAAAGCGAAAGCCAACCTCGTGAATCGATCTGCTATGCAAAAGCTAAACGTGCACAGAGACTTCGCTGATCAGCTAGTGCTGATGATAGACTTCGGAACAAGAACTATGGAGACCTTCAATGGTTGTGAAGGAGTGCTCTCAGTGACAGGCATGAAGCATACAATACTCTTTCACATTGTGGACATGGATGTGGACTCAGTACTTGGGATAAAATCATGTGAATCCCTGGAACTCCTCGAGCAACTATGTGTCCTAGAAGATGGCTAGTCACCTGAGCATAGTGGATCCCTGCAAGACATTACAGTGTGCACAGTGTATGAAGATTCCGAATAAATCCTAGTGGAGGACAACAAATCAGATGAGGGGATGGAACTGCCGGTGAGCATTCCGTAATTCTGGAAACAGTCTTCAAGAACGTGCATAGGCTCAATGGCATGATACGAGATCATGATGAACCTGTATTAAAGTACCTGAAAGATGCGAGTGTTAAATGGACAGAGCATGGGAAGCCGTGGAGCTTCACTCTGGAGTTTACATTTGGGCCTAATGAGTATTTCACAAATGAGGTGATCACTAAAGCGTATCAGTTAGACTCACGGCTGCTGAAATTGTTCTTTGCTGAACCACAAATCTTCTGCTGCACAATCGACTGGAGGGAGGGCAAAAACAATGAGAATAATCCGAACAAAACCGAAGTACAAAGGTCGGAGCACTCCAAGAACAGCGACAAGAACTGTACCAAATGAATCGTTCTTCAATTTCTTCAGTCCCACTAAAGTTACACAGCGTGGAATTTTAAGCCAAGCTTCGGCGGCAAAACAAAAGGCTGATTTTGAACTTGGCGCTATATTTCGTGAACAAATAATTCGGTATGCGATGTTATATTTTTCAGGTGGAATCTTTGCAGATGATGCTGAATCTGAGGGCGATTACTACAAATATCTGCTCTAAGTTGTCGATGGTGCAGAAAGTGATGACATGGAAGGTGAGACAGATGACGAACACTATGAGCTGCTTGCACATCTCTTTTCCAGTAGTACAGATGAGACTGCAGAGGCTCGGCTCCGGTGGTCTGCAAGAAATAACGAGGTGGTTATGGGAGGCGCCCAGACCGGGCTGGACTCTGTGGAGAGTGGGAGTTTGGAGATGGTGCACTTAGAAATTGAAGCTGCTGATACAACAGAAGATTGGCCATTGATTGAACCAGAGACCCACAAAGTCGTCCCAGTATTGGAAAAACTGGCCTTGGAGGTATGTGGTGACCCGTTCCAAATCTTTGAAATGGCTCGTAATGTACTCCCAAGTCATCGATGACACCGATGATGAATGGGAGGACATAGGTGACGATGCTGAGCAATGTGCAGCTGGAATAGTAGGCAACTCTGAGACTGACCTTGAGGAAGAGCTGATGACAATTTCATTATGCAGCTCCACAGACCACTTGCAGATTTGGAGTTTGATTAAGATGATCCAGTGCCTAGATCAGCTCAACCACAGAGCATTGTTACCTCAGGTGATAAAGAGCAAGTCAGCGATTCTCCAGGAAGCCAAGAGGAGGTGAGACCGGCAACCCCAGTCCCAACCTCCACGCAGGCACCAGAAACCAAGGTATTCCAGCGTGTCGGTGAGGCCGCAGACGTGGGCGTGGACATACCACCCAAAGATGATGCGATGCCTAAATACCTCAACACACAGCAACAACCAGCACCACGCCAGAGGCAGCTACGGACAAAAACAAAACCAAGAAACGCAGAAAAATCCATCACTATGTTCTCAAAGTTAAGAGGAAAAAGAGAAGACTGGGAGAGTTGGCTCATCCACCAATAAACCAGCAATGATATCTGTAGCAAACAGCATCATGCAAGGAAACGAAAGAGAAAGCGACTAGTAACAAGTATGGCAGTCATGGGCACAGGCCTTCCAAAGACACAGACCAAAGAGCACGAGAAACAAGAGGCCGGTACGTAAACCAGTCTTTGAAGAGGCTGGCAACAGCTCGAAGGATCACAGAGGTGTTCCCGTGAGGGAAGCACAATGAGATCTGTGCAAATGAAATGGACACTTGTCAGGCACAGCATGTTTATGGACATCTTAGTAAAACTCGATCACTTTATTAGCCACAACTTTAACGTTCAATGTTGCCTGTAAAATTATCTTAATGTCTTGTGAGGAAGGAGGATGTGGTGATATGCCTATGGGCTACATCATAGATGGATGGTGTGCATCATCCAACCAGCAGGTGGCGGTGCAGACACACCATGCGGTCTCTAGACCAAGGCCAGCTGACCAATGACTCCCATATAACGGGAAACACATCCGGCATCTTCAGAGGAAGATTGAGAGGGTAATAAGACATACAAGTGAATGGTCAGTGCTAGGAGCAGATTCCAGAGGAGTAATAAGGAGACTCCATGATATCGTGCTCTGTATCAGATTGCTGTCTTACCACACGAGACTCAATGAAGATTCTGGTTTGGACAAGTCGAAGTGTTTGGTGGAATCCATCGTAAGGTATCAAGGACCAAACACAACGACCTGCAAAGATGGGACGGTCTTCTACTATCCCTGACAGGCCGAGTGCAATTGGTTAAGATGAACATCTTGCTGAGATTTTTATTCTTATTCCAGTGACTTCCGATATGTGGAGAGATTGACCATCTGGTGACTGGGTTTTTTGGGCAGGTAAGAGCGCAAGGATCATGAGGACATTGCACCAGAGGGAGACATAATTTAGGGGCTTGGCCTTACCAAACTTTCAATACTATTATCGGGCAGCTAATGCTGGAAAGGTGCTAGAGTGGTTTGGAGATTCAGATGAGCTTTGGATCCGGGTCTGTGAGGGGATCAAGCCTAGCAACGCTGGTATCATCTCCGTTACCGGTGGTACCAAAGAAATACTCACCTAACGTGGTAATGGTAGCCACGTAAAAAATTCGGAAGCAACTTCGCCATCATTTTAACTTGAAGGCTGATCCCTAACTGTGCAAATCAGTTATTCGAACCTGCGAGGTCAGATGTGAAATTTAGGGAATGGAAGGATAAAGGTTTAAAAAGTGGGAGACTTATGTTTAGACGGTCGGTTCACTAGCTTGGGGGAAATGAAAGAAAAATATTGGCTCACAGATGCTGATGGGTTCAGGTGCGCAGCTGGGTCAATAAATACTTTCCAGCCTTTCCGATGAAGAAGCCTTCTGCCTTCTCGAGATGATCTTATCCTGCTCTGGTTCAGAGGTGGCCAGCACGTTGAGTATATATATGCCAGTGGATGATGGGGAAGGAGATGGACTTTGTTGAGGGTGTGAAGGCAAAGTGGACACAGAAGCTGGGACCGCTCTTGGAGAAGGAAGTTTGGAGTGAGGCATTGAGGAGGGTGAACTCAACCTCGTTCTGTGCAAGGCTGAGTCTCATTCAGCTGAAAATGGTGTTTCGAGCACACCATATGAAGGCTAGAATGAGTTGATTTTTTGAAGGGGTGGATGACTTGTTGGAGCTTTTACATCTCGAGAAGATTATGTTTACAGAGAGAGGGTCAGTGGAAGGGTTTTACCGCAGAATGTGCGCGTTTATATTGTACTTTAAAGAGCTGGTCACTGTTCGCTGTTGGGGGTGGGATGGGGAGCCTTATCATAGAATCCACAATGCAGAAGGAGACCACCTGGCCCATCATGTCTGCACCAGCCCCTGAAAGAACACCCTACCCAAGCCCACACATTTACCCTATCCCTGTAACCTCAGCTAATCCTTTTGGACACTAAGGGCAATATAGAATGGCCAATCCACCCAGCCTGCACATCTTTGGACTGTGGGAGGAAACCGGAGCCTCCGGAGGAAACCAACACAGACACAGGAGAAGGTGCAGACTCTGCACAGACAGTTACCCAAGCCGGTAATCGAACCTGGAGCTGTGAAGCAACTGTGCTAATCACTGTGCTACCGTACCGCCCTAGTAACACGTTTTACTATTGGATGGGAAGAGGGGGAGGGGCTCTTGCTGTTTAATTGTTATTGTGTTTTTGCAGGTTTTGTATTACAATTGTTCAAAAGTTTTAATAAAAATATTTCCAAAACAAAATGACGCGTAAAAACACTCTGGACTGCATCACCGTAGCTGTATTTGGTATGGATGAGGGAGAGACCCCATCCAAAACATAACTTCCCTATCATCCTGGCCCTGAAAGGCTGTCCTAGGTTTGGGAGAGGATTAAAAACCTGTTGTTGTGCCAACCCATTGCAACGAGCAACAGTAACTGGAATATCCCAGTTGGGTCCATGTCCAAGCTGAATCCAGAAATCCTAAAAGAGGCCAAAATAGCATTAAAAACCCCAATCCCCTGGGCAGCATGGTGGCACAGTGCACAGCACTGCTGCATCACAGTGCCAAGGACCTGGTGTTCAGTTCTGGCCTTGGGTGACTGTGTGGAGTTTGCATTCTCCCCATGTCTACATTTCCTCCCACAGTCCAAAGATGTGAAAGTTAGGTGGATTGGCTGTGCTAAAATTATCCCATAGAGTCCAAGGATGTGCAGGTTAGGTTACAGGGATAGCGCAGGGTGGACGGAGGAATGGACCCAAGTAGAATGCTCTTTTAGATGGTCGGTACAGACTTGATGGACCAAATGGCCTCCTGCGCTGCAGTGATTCTATGAATTAGCTTGACTACAGTGCTTGAGTTTGAACAGTGGGCAGCACGGTAGCACAAGTGGACAGCACTGTGGCTTCACAGCGCCAGTGTCCCAGATTCGATTGGCTGCTGGGTCACTGTCTGTGTGGAGTCTGCACGTTCTCCCCGTGTCTGCGTGGGTTTCCTCCGGGTGCTCCGGTTTCCTCCCACTGTCCAAAGACGTGCAGGTTAGGTGGATTGGCCGTGATAAATTGCCTTAGTGATCAAAAAAGTTAGGCGGGGTTATTGGGTTACGGGGATAGGGTGGAAGTGAGGGCTTAAGTGGGTCGGTGCAGACTCGATGGGCCGAATGGCCTCATTCTGCACTGTATGTTCTGTGTTCATTGAATCCATCAATGACCACAGTGGACAAGAGCTGCTCAGCCCTGTGATCAAAAGACCTTGCAATCACCAATTGACAAACCTAGAATTCTCCAACACGTAGCCCAGAGCAGCTTGACCGTTATTAACCACCTGGACACTAATCCCCATGTCAACCCCCCCACCCAGATTATTTCGAAGACACATAATCAGGATTTGGACAGGCACTGTCCTGAAAAAAATGGCTTTGCTTATGCCTGGTCTCCAAATTAGAAAAATTCAGAACTCTAACCTTCAAATAAAATTTCACAATAAAGACAGATTTTGAATGTCCCAGGTCAACCAAAATGCTACCCACATCATAGGAGAGGATAATGTCGTCAACGAGAATGAGCAGCACGGCAGCACAGTGGTTAGAACTGTTGTTTCACAGCGCCATGGTCCCTGGTTCGATTCACGCTTGGGTCACTGTCTGTGCGGAGTCTACATGTTCTCCTTGCGTCTACGTGGGTTTACTCCTGATGCTCCGGTTTCCTCCCACAAGTCCCGAAAGACGTGTTAGGTGAATTGGACATTTTGAATTCTCCCTCTGTGTACCCGAACAGGCGCCGGAATGTGGCAACTTGGAGCTTTTCACAGTAACTTCATTGCAGTGTTAATGTAACCTACTTGTGACAATAAAGATTATTATTAACTCCAGCAATGCAGCAGGGAACTGACATTGCTCCTGCTAGCTGTGTTTTTGACCTTTCTGTGTGAATAAGAGAATGTCTCTACTTCCTGGATTTCGTTCATGACCAGATGAAAAAACTGGTGTAGAATTCATTTTTGTCTTCGAGGGAGAAATGACTTGGATTCCTCCACCAATGAAAAGAAACTCAACACTGTATACACTTAAAAGCTTTATCCTTATGGCTATTCTTTGTTTTTAAACTGGACTTTTTGTCGAAAACAAAGGAATTATCTTCTCAGTTTCTGGAATGTCACACCTTGTTATATCTGGGGAACTATTAAGACAACCTGAGACTTGAGACCAATTTCAAAGGGAGCTACAGGAATGCTATTTGCATTGATAAACAAGCTTTGCTCATGGAGTCTGGGTCTGCTGAGACGACTTCCCTCAACATAAATCTTCAACCCATAATGGCCAAGACATTATCAGACCTGAAAATAACACCAATTTTGACACTGGATAAAAATCTCTTTTGAAGTAATTGTGGAGGAGGACAGTCATCTGACTACAGGGACAAGACAGCAGCACATGGTGAATTTGTCATTCAGAAAATCAGCGCACACATGGACCAAATATTGTTCTATGATATGCCATTCTAATTGACTTCTGGAAATCCATGTAACTATGCCTATAGATATTCCTATGTATACTATTTTAGTTCCTCAAAAAAAATTAATAGGCCTCATTAGGCATTGCAAATCTACGTTAGGAGAAAATCAAGTTCGCCTTGAGAGGGTCACTGTTAGGGTTCGCCCGGAGGTGACAACCGTTCGTCGACTTCTTCGCGGAAAATTAATCGTCAGCAGAAGGGGGGGGGGGGTTAGTTTAGCTTAGAGTAGGGGGTTAATAAAGGTGGGACCTGTAAGGGAGGGAGACGGCTTTTGCACTATGCTTATAGTTTCATGTACATTGTTTATTGTATTGTTATAATACCAAAAAATACCTCAATAAAAAATTTTTTAAAAAGAAAAGGGATTTCTGGTTTTACTTAGACTTTGTTATTGAATTGGAACAGTTAAGGGGAATTCATTAAGGGTTATACATAGATTACTGAAGCTGTGTGGCGTCTTTGTGTTTGTAATTGATAAAAATTCTTGCTGTGTGTTTATACAAATATTAACTAAGTTCTTAGAATAAAGCTTGTTTTTTTGATTAAAAGCGCTCAAGAAGTCTGTTGACTAACACTTGAAAGGAAGGAAAAGTTATAGGTCAGGTGAACTCCATAATATGCTTTGGAGTTTCTTAAACCCTGGCCCATAACATCTTCAATCAGTTCAAATTTAAGTGATCAATCTGTTCTTAATTATAGATTGCAATACTTTTCTCACAAAACATATTGGACTAACGGATTCTAATTTCTTGGTTTCTCTTTGTCGGCTTCTTAAATAGCGTGTGTCATGAAGCATACTGATGTTGTCTGCAAGGGTGTCCCAACTTGGAACACCAATTTGTGGAGATGTATCATTTTGTTGTGAGGAGCCAAGTGAAACACCAATGATAATAAATAGCCCAAGCGTCACGCAATAATTATTAAAGGCTATTTATTAAAGAAAAGATACACACAAACAGGACGACTCTACTCTCACACAATTAAGATGTATGAATTGCCAAACACAGTTTCTATATAACCGTTGTTACAAAAATATCTACAATACCTGAACTCTAAGACCCTGTTCCCCAAACAATATCCAAATTGAATATCCAGCTATCGTTGCCACACAATGCAGGGGTGATACTCAAATCTGGGAACCGTCTTTTTCCTGGTCCAGTGAAGATATTTTAAAACTGTTGTGACAAAGGTTTAATGCACTGCCTTGACTCGAAGCCTTGTTTTCTGTAAACTTGGCCTTCAGGCTTGGTACCTAGAAACTGGCCTGTCCTTATGCTGAGACTGCTAGGTGGTAACTGCCTCTCCTAGTTTTCAGGGACTGCTAGGTGGTAACTGCCTCTCCTAGTTTTCAGGGTCTGGGCAATTTCTTGGATTTGCCTTCTGTGTTTTCAGCTCTCTGCTCCATCAACTTCCTTGACTGTACATTAACATATGTATATCTCGGGGATCTTCCAATTTCTATTCCATAAGCTATTCACATTTGATTATTCTCTGAACCTCCATTCTAACCTTGTTACCAGCAGAGTCCATACCAATTGAGGCCTCATTGAATACTGTCTGCTGCTGTCTCCAGGCAGGTTTATGACACATGACAGTTGTAATTTGCCAATCCACTGGTTGAAGCCACAACTAGCACAAAGCCAGATGGTTGTGTTTGTTGGAGGTCAATTGCCTCAGTCCAGAGACATTACTGTAGGAAACCCTTCGGTTAGTAGTCTAGGCTCAACCATTTGTAGCTGTAATCTATGACCTTCCCTCCATTATAAGATTAGAAGTGGGGATGTTTGCAGATGACTACACAATACATGCTTCACAACTCCTGATACTCTATCCGTATGCAGCAAGACGTGGACAAAGTCTAGGTTTGGCTGATACGTGACCAGTAATAGCGCGCCACAAAAGTGCCAGGCAATCGCCATAATAGCCTGCAAGAGAGAATCTAGTCACCTCTCCTCGATATTCAATAGTATTCCCTTCACTGGATCCCCTCACTCCCAACATCCTGGGGGCTATCACATATCAGAAACTGAGTGAACTAGCCATGCCACAAGAGATCAGAGGCTGGGGATTCTACAGTGAGTAATTCACTGCCTGGCTTCTGAAAGCCTGTGCGCCATCTACAAGGGACAAGTCAGGGGTGTGATGGAATTCTTCCACTTGCCTGGATACGTGCAGTTCCAGCTCAACACCACACAGGACATAGCAGCTTGCTTGACTGGCATGACATCCATCACCTTCACTCCCTCCACCACCGATGCTCAGTAGCAGCAGTGTGTATTATCTACAAGATGCACTGCAGCAACTCACCAATGCACCTGTAACTGCAGCTTCCAACCCCGCAAATACCACCACCTAGGTGGAAAAGGGCAGCAGACGCATGGGATTCCTTACACCTGCAAGTTCCACTCCAAGCCACACACCATCCTGGCATGGAAATATATCACCGTCCCTTTACTGTCGCTAGGTCAACGTCTTGGAACTCCTTTCTTAATGGCACTCTGGGTATTCCAATGTAGACTGCAACAGTTTAAGAAGGCAGCCCACTACCAACTTCTCCAGGACAATTAGGGATAGACAATAAATGCTGCCCAGCCTGCGATGCCCACATTCCATGAATGAATTAAAAAATTCAAAGGAACAGTTCCTGAATTGTGTTTTGGATGACGATGACTAAATCTCATGTAATTTCCTCACCTTGAGGTGGAATTGTCATGTCTTGGGAACTTGTTAGTCTTTAGTGCCATTATTTATTCTGGCCTTGTTTGCAGCTTTGAAAGCCACCTCCAGTGCTTTATTTGTTTAGCATACATTCGCATTACATGTTCATGTTAAGTTGATGGTAGGTTTGTTCCATTAGGTAAACTCTTGCATGTCATTCAACATGCAATCTTCCTTCGTGTTTTGTCTACCTTTATGTGTCAAATCTGGATATTTGGAATGTGAAGTTTAATACTATTTGGAAAACAAAATCTTTAATATTGAACATCTTGCATTTTATGGCCTTCATTTTACTTCATGCATATTTGTTGATTTTCAAATTGTTACTCGTTAGTTAATCTTGTGTGATTGAAATTTGACTGGAATATGTTTTGGTGCTGCTACTAGATTTAAGAAGTCAATTCTATAGACAAACAACAAATAAGATGCAGCCAACAGAGCTAAGAAAAGATCATCTAATTTTCAAAGTTTAATCAAGTGGTTCGTTCCTTTTATGATTTACTTTCCAACCCAATCATTTTGTTCTTTGATGAGAGGTTAGATTTATTTCAAAGGTATGTAATATAATCCCTCTCTTAAATGTCCATTCATAATTCTAAATATTGAGATTTACTCATATATGTCACTCACTTTCATAAACATTACTTCAAATTATTTTACATTGTAATCAAAATTGTATTTTTGCAATTGAATGTTTTAACTAAGAACTAGAATATTAGAAAACTCTTCAAATATCTAGGGCTAGGAAAGCAATTAAATCTTACAATTCTAACCTACTTGAATTTTATGTCTTCTGCATTTACTACTGTAATAAGCTGATAATGATGTTTCTTTCCCTTAATAAAGGTTAATGAAAAGGAAGATGACCTGGGAAAAGCTGGTACGAAGGAGAGTACTGAATCAGGAACCCATGGAGCAGGTGCAGCTTGGGGTATAATTGGAATAGATGAAGACCCCAAGTAAATATATAACACAAATTCTGATAAGAGACACTCTACTGGTTTCATAGGCCTAAATCTACAGTCCTTGTTGTCAAACAGCAATTGATTCAAAATTACATGGTGAATTTTGTATTGTTTATAGCAACATACATGCACTTATACACTGTATGTCAAGGCCTGTTTTGAATGTCAGTAAGTTTTTAAAAATTGAGGCGTACTTCAACATCCTTTTCATTTTCTCGAGCATGTTTTATTTTCATTCTTTAAATATTGACTATTGACATCAAAGAATGACTTGGATGAGTTATTGAGCCTAGCAGTGCAAGAGATCTGAATTGATATAAAGGCTAAAACTGAAGCGACCTCAATTAATAATGGTAGTAATTTAATTTCTTTATACAGTCAGAATAAGTGACTTCCAAGCCAGTAACTCAATATCCTGAGGATGTACTGGATCATAAAAGCAAAAAGTCAAATTAATCATAATTATTTTATGATTAATCACCCTTATGATGAAATTCCCTATTAAATCTATTTGGAAAAGCCATGTGCAGTTCACTTTAATTTCTTAAAACATATTGGTTTTTACCAAGAATTTAATTGTAATGTATTTGAAAGTGTAGACATTTTTCATGTGTGTAAGTTTAACACCAACAGAGCCTGTTATTTCCCCATGTCAGTCAAAATAAAAGTTAATTTTGGTACACTGAGCTATATGATTGTAGTTTAGATGTGTGAATTGTGACTTCATTCTTTAAATTAATAGCAATCTCCACATACTTTTGAAGTGTTCCCTGGAGAGTGAACACAAGAAACAAGTAACTTTTTGGTTTTGATGGGCTTTGTCGCCTTTACCTCTTTCCTTCTTCCCTTAACATAAGTAAAGTGAATCAACAAAGCAGTATGCAATTGTTTCTACATTCTTACTCCCAAGATCCACAAACTGTTGGGGAACATCCACCAAGGTGAAGACTTGAACTGGAATTCGAACCTGATTAAGCTACGACTCCATGTATTCAAAATTATGCTTGGATTTTCGGTAGGGTGGCTGTTTTTTTACATCTGGAGCTCATTAATGAAGGTAAGACTGGTGAAATGGCGTCATCCATTAGAATTCCTGCTATAGCTGGTCATTTATTTCATTGCTATTTGTCGGAATGTGTTCAAATTAGCTGTTGCATTTGTCTACAGAACAAATGACTACACTGCAAAAACTAATTCATTGACTGTTAAGTCCTTTGAGAAATCCCGTGTGTGTGAAAAGATAAATAAAATTTCTTCTTTTCTGAGGTTAAGTTTCAGTACCTTCAGCATACTCTATTCCACCAAGAGGCACATGTACTATTAATGTAAGTGGAGCCAGTGAAGCATGTCTCAGGCCAATGTCATGACCCAGTTTTTCCAAAATAAGACCCAGAATTTGTCACAGTGAAAACAGCCTTCCAGAAAGGGGCCATTTACAAGTTTATATGAAAGTCTTCAGTTGACCGTGCCAACTTTATCCATAACTGGCTGACCAGTGATACCCGTACCTGATCTCACCCCTCACTGAATTGGTTCCCAAACTATGAACGTCTACCAAGAATACGCAACTTCCCTGAATTTGGGAAATCTCTTAGGGTACAGATAGGGCAAGATAGAACTGAATCTCTGATCTAGGTAAACGAAGGACGGACAAATCAACTGGATTTGATGGCCTGCATCCTAGGATCTTAAAAGAAATGGCTGTAACTCTAGTGGATGTATTGGTGTAATCTTCTAAAATTTCATGGATTCTAGTAAGGTGCCACAGGATTGGAAAACTTCAAATGTAACACCACCATTCAAGAAAGGAGGGTGACAGAAAGCAGTAAACTATAGGCTAATTAGCATGACATCTGTCGTTGGGAAAATGCTGGAATCCATTATAAAGAAAGTAGTGGCAAGACATTTAGAAAATCATATTACAGTTAATCAGAGCCAACATGGTGTGATGAAAGGGAAACTGATAAATTTAGTAGAGCTCTTGGATGAAGTAACAAGTAGTTGAATCAAGAACCATTTAATGTAGGCATTCAATAAGGTGCCACGAAAAGGTTACTACACAAGATGCTTGGGCTTATATACTAGCATGGATAGAAGACTGGTTAATCAACAGGAAACAGAATTGGGATAAATAGGACATTTTCAGGTTGGCAAACCGTAACTCTTCTCGTGGGGTGCCCCAGAGATCAAGGTTGGAGCCTCAATCATTTATAATCTATAAATGGCTAGGCTGAAGGGACCAAGTGTATTGTAGCCAAATTTGCTGTTGATACGAAAGGAAAGAAAGTTGTGAGCAGGATAGGAAGAGTCTGCAAAGGGATATAAATAGTTATCTACAGATAAGACAGATGGAGCTTGTCCACGTAATTGCATCTTCAACTGAACAAAAGCTTGGGAATCAGCCATTCCCTGGTTCAGTCTTCCTGGCAATACCTTGACCAGAATCAACCTGCCTGGTCTGAATTTGAACAAAGGTTTGACAGTTAACCGTTTCCTGCTGCATTATCCATGGCAACATCTCTAACAAGATGAAGGAAGTAGAAAAATGCAAGATGAAAAGCTTAGACAGCATGTCTCTATTTCAGCAATAAAGGATATAAATAGCATAAGCGAGTGGGTGGGGCAGCATGGTGGCACAGAAGTTAGCACAACTGCCTCACAGCATGGAGGTCCTAGGTTCTATCCTGGCCCCAGGTTACTGTCCATGGGGAGTTTGCACATTCTTCCCATGTCTGCGTGGGTCTCATCCCCACAACCCAAAGATGTGCAGGGTAGGTGAATCGGCCACACTAAATTGCTCCATAAGTGGGGGGGGGGAAATTGGTACTCTAAATTTATTTTTTTAAAAGGATAAGCGAGTGGGAAAAATTTGGGCAGATGGAGTATAATATGGGAAAATCTAAGGTCAACTTTGACCGGAACAATAGAAATGTAGAATATTATTTAAATGGAGGGAATGCAGAAAGCATACAGAGAGCTAGGTATTCTCATGAATCATAAAGTTAACAAGCAGGTACAAGTAATTTTTTAAAATATAAATTTAAAGTACCCAACTCATTTTTTTCCAATTAAGGGGCAATTTAACGTGTTAAATCCACCTACCCTGCACATCTTTGGGTTGTGGGGGTGAGACCCACGCAGACATGGGGAGAATGTGCAAACTCAACGCGAACAGTGATCCGAGGTTGGGATTGAACCCAAATCCCCGGTGCTGTGAGGCAGCAGTGCTAACAATTGTGCTACCCTAGTACAGCAAGTAATTAAGGCAAATTAATGTGATAACTTTTACGAGTAGGGAAATATATAAATCCATGTTACTAGAGTATTGGAGCACTGCAAATGGTGGGTCTTCAGGAATTAGATGGATGCATTAACTTTTAGTATATTTATTCTGGATCAGATCTGGATAGGGGATGTTCTTTAGGGGGTTTACAGCCCTGCAACAGCTGTCCATCCATTCGGTTTGTTCTCTTAAGTAGTGGAACACTGTGGGCTGTATCAAGATGAAACCATTATAGTTGGAGGTGGGCAGCAGGTGGCAGATAAATCATTACTATAAGAGGTTGGGGTCTTTCTTTACTTTGTGCGGATCCCCAGTTGCTGGATGTCCTTACTGAGGATTCATATATGGTTCGATGGTTAGGTAACGTCTCCATAGTCCCAGATGACCATATGCTGCTTTCCCCCTTGAGGGGGAAGAGCTGACTGGTGGTGATTAAACCAGAGGATCACATCTCAGATGACGTGCAAGGTTGAGAAAGCGGGCCTTCATGAATAACCTCAGCCGGTACGGGAATTCAACCCATGCTCCTGGCCTTGCTCTGTATCACAAACCAGCTGTCTAGCCAAGTGAGCTAAACCGGTCCCCCTCGACAGTAAAGAGCACTGAGCATGACATTTAAGGTACATTAAAAACTAGAATCGAGTGTCTCCTTTAAACTGAAGCTAGACAGTGTGGGAGACTAAAACTGCATCAGCTTTTCTGGGTGGGTTGCCAAAAACATTGAAGTGGGTACTTGCTGACTACTTTTCTTAAGATTCCCAGAGAATGTTCATGCATGGTTTTTGCCATTTCATGGGTTGAACTGTGAAGATTCTTAAAAGAACTGCATGATGAGATTCTGCACTATGAATTCTATGTAGCCCATGCTCAGTTTCAGTCTGTGCATTCGGCAGCAACTGCCTGTCTGACCCTAATCCTTTTTTTCTTTGTTACTAATACTCTGCAACCACGTTCATTTTCACTTCTCTGTGGTATTTGTTTCTTCACTTGATGTTCCTTCTGAGTCCTCTAAGGTGGATGCATCATTGGTAGTGCTTACGGTACCGTAAGTGGTTGACAGGTCAGAGATGATGGCACAGCATCTTCCTGCCTCAGCTACTGCCCTAGGCAAGAAACAGGAACAAACAAGCATAGGATATCCAACCAGTAGTCGTGCAAACAGTAACATGCCCAGATGACTCCTTCCAGAGGAGCAATGCAACAGCCATAGTTACTGAATGATTGCAAAATATTAGCAAGAAGAGAGTTGAAAGGTAGGGAGGATTTAATTTTGCTGATACAAAGCCATTATATATTGTATTTCCCACCATGGACTGTAAACAAGTTATTTTGAAGGGCTTGTTCTTGTCTTGAGGTGACACATTAGTTGCCAGCCCCCAATGCAGATCTCCCCAAAATGTTTTTATCATATACCAAAACTGTGCAAATAGAATTTCTGCAGTCAGTAGCATTAAAGATTAGACCCAATTCTTATTGCTCTGATGTGAAAGAAGTAAAAGGAATAGAAATAATTCAAGAGCCAAAGTGAGTGGGTGGACAAAACACTACAGGGACTGAAAGAAAACGTTGGCCTTCCCCAACATCTTCACAGAGATGGTAGAGAGGATTTTAGATGTGGGGATTTGTATCACTGATTTGCAGGTTCTTACTCATGTTTTATGGTCTGATGCTTGGTACAATGCATTGTACAGTCATTCTTTTGCTTTCTGTGAAAATGAATTCCAGTGTTCCTTGGGTTTTGAAAACATGTTGAATCTGATGTAGACCCCCACATGGAGACTGTTCACTACATGACGTGACAGTTGTACAGCTTCTGCATGAGGAATGCTCTCCTCTATTAAAAAATATGCCTGTCAATCCCTCCAGCAGGATCAGGCTCCATTCAATGGGTAGTTCTCAGTGTTCTATCATTTCAGTACCAGAAGTCAGTCTACAGCAAAACCAAGATTTTCTTTGTTTCAATGCAGCAACCCTTATTGGTGCCCAAACCCCACAGCATTCAGCAGAGTTAACCAACTGGCCAGGCTATTTTGTGGGATGTAGACATTGCTGGCAAGGGCAGGATTTGTTGCCTATCACTATTTGCAATTGATTTGAGTGACTTGCTCGGCCATTTATGAGTCAATCATATTGCTGTGAGTCTGGGTGGCATGGAGGTTAGTACTGCTGCCTACAGCGCTGAGGACCCAGGTTCAATCCCGGCCCTGGGTCACTGTCTGTGTGGAGTTTACACATTCTCCCCATGTCTGCGTGGGTTTGACTCCTACAACTGAAAGATGTGCAGGTTAGGTGGATTGGCCACACAAAATTGCCCCTTAATTGGAAAAAAAATGTGGGTTTTCTAAGTTTATGTAAAATAACATTGTTGTGGGTCTGGAGTCATATGTATGTCAGACTAGGTAAGAACAGCAGAATTCCTTCCCAAAAGGACATTAGTGAACCAGGTGGGTTTTTATGATAATCAACATTGGTTTCATGGTCACTATTACTGAGACTAGTTTTCAATTCCAGATTTTATTGAGTGATTTTAAATTTCACCAGCTGCATGGTGGAATTTTTAATCATATCCATAAAGCCACAGCCCCCTTTTGAGCGAGCTGATGGGTGGTGAATTAATCTGAGGGTTACCACAACTCGGTTGAGGGTCACGGTTGAGAAGGTCGGCCCTTTATGGATAACCTCAGCTGATACGGGAATAGAAACTGCGCTGTTGGCGTCACTGCATCACAAACCAGCTGTCTAGTCAACTGAGCAAACTTGTTTTTTTACTAATAAAAAACAAGTGCTGGAAAAACTCAGCACGTCTGGCAGTATCTGTCAAGAGATTGGGTTGACGTTTCAAGTCTAGTATGACACAGGAAATGTTCCGGAGAAAGACTTTGGATCACAGTAGTTAAAAGCCAGAGTGATTTTTGTTGCTACTGCAGTGCAGAGAGTGGATTGTACATGCAAGTTTCATTTTAAGTGTGTGGCGATGGATCACTGACAGTCTCTTCCCTGATCTAAAATATCCTTAGGCCCAACTATCAAACTCTGGTGTGACATATAATTTACGTAGAATAATGCCAGTTCCTATTTGTCAGTTTATGTTGTGACCTTTTCATCTACGATATATAGCAGTGCTGGAGTATACGGTCACACAAAAAAAAATACATCTGCTATCTGTCACTATATAGCTGCTGAAAACGTTTTTATTAGGCACAATTACCCGCAGCATAAGAAAGGATTATAGCTATAAGGTTTAGTAATGGTCCTTTCTTAACCTTTAAGAAAAGTTGTTTCCCTAGAATATCTATGACTATTTCAAAGCTCATTACATAGGTTTAGATAAATGAGGGATTTTAGGTGAAACAGTGGAAATGGAATAGCTCCACAATAATACATGGTGCATGTTTGGCACATGGTTTTACCAGAGCACACCAAACTACTTTCCTTAACTACCGTGTGTAGCAAATAGAGGATGTTTGCCATACCTGGGGCAGGATCTTCTGGTCCTGCCAATAGCACACCCCCACCACCGGTTTCCCAGTTATTTACTAAAAGAATGAAGCCATAATATACCATGGTTTAAAGTAAAAGAATGTTTTACTATACAAAAGTCAAATATTATTTGGGTGCCTATTATTTAAAAAATCAACATAAATGAAACATGAATTAACAGGAAAAATGCAGTTACACATTAAATTGGCAGGTATAATAACCAACACAGATTTTCCAATTTGGCTCAGCAGTCCACTGAGCATATAGGTCATCAAACTCCATGACAAAACCCATCAAAACTATCTTCCTCACAAAATATTTCAACTCCTAGGAGCTAGCCTGATCCCCAACTAACAGAACAAAAGCAACCCAAAATCCATGGACACGAGTTTCACTAATAACACACATCCACAGAATCTCAACTCGTCTAGAAGTCATAGACCAACCAGTGTTATTTTCAAGTGACTGACACGCTGCAGCAACTATCCCTTCGTTTATTCTCAACTTCTGGATCTTGCCTCTAGCTTCAACTTGCCTGTGCTGCACGAGTGGGGATCAGTTCGCTCAGTTGACTAGACAGCTGGTTCGTGATGCAACGACACCAACAACGCAGTTTCTATTCCCGTATCAGCTGAGGTTATCCATAAAGGGCCGACCTTCTCAACTGTGAACCTCAACCAAGTTCTGGTAACCCTCAGATTAATTCACTACCCATCAGCTCGCTCAAAAGGGGGCTGTGGTAACTTTCATTTCACTTCACTGCACCAGTGGACTTGATCACATTCTGAGCATGCAGATCTATCATTTTATATGTTTCAGTCTTGCTAGTTTGAGTTTTCTTAGGAACCCGGGGAGAATCAGATTCCTTCCTTGATTTTTCATTTGCGCTAGTCATCTTAATGATATAAGCTTTGAAAGCACAAATTCCAATACATCTGCTCAATGCACTGCACTTGTATTTATTTTGAAGAGCTCAGCATTCTCTTCGCTTTACTTATTTAGAAGATATGTACAATTATAATAATAATTGCTTATTGTCACAAGTAGGCTTCAATAAAGTTACTGTGAAAAGCCCCTACTCGCCTCCGGCGCCTGTTCGGGAAGGCCGGTACGGGAATTGAACCCAATTAGGTCTATTCATTAATTCGCTGTGTTAATGGTATTTACTAATATAGAACAGGTTATCACTTATGTGCATTTTATTTACTTAGTTAGAAAATAGTGGTAGAAGTAATTTATTTAGATGGTGCCATTCATAACCTTGGAATGTCCCAAAGTTGTTTACAACTATTGAAATGCTTCTGAATTTCAGTCACTCTTGCAATGTGGGAAATGCAGCAGCCAATTTGGACATGGTAAGGCTCCACAAATAACAATGTGATAACTAAGGTCATCTGTTTTTGCAATGTTGGTTTATGGATAAATATTGGCCAGAACACAGAATTCCCCTGCTTGTCTTGAAACTACTGCTTTGGGATCTGTTACATCCACTTGAGGTCAAGATTTTGACTTAACATCTCTAAAAGAAAGCCCCTAGGACCATTTCCTTAGTTGTACATTGGAGATCAGCCGATTTTGTGTTCCTCCCTAATGGACAGCTAAACCACAACCTTGCATTTCAAGTAACGTTTATGCAAGTTTTTTTTAAACTAAAATTAGTGTACATGACTAAAACAATGTCACTGTAGCCACAGCGGTAGGTAGTCAGCAATTTCTACTGGACAAACTAAACTAGGTCCATTATGTTGCCATCCTTTTTATTCATTCATAGGATGTAGGCATCACAACCTAGGCTAGCATTTTGTTGCCCATTCCTAATTATGCTAGGTGTTGGAGAGCTGCCTTCTTTAATTGCTGCAGTGTAGGTACACTCAGTGCTAGTAGGGAGTTCCAGGATTTTGACCCAGTAACAGTGAAATAGTGATTATAGTTTCAAGTCAGAATGGTGTACGACATTGAGGGGAACATGCAGACAGGTGGTGTTCCCATGAATCTGCTGCTGCCCTTATCTTTCACCGAGGTAAGGGTCACTAGCTTGGAAGGTGCTGCTGTGCAGCTGGTTGATGATACACAAATGTTACTGTACATTAACGATAGATGGTATGCCAAACACCCTGGCTGCTTTCTCCTAGATGGCGTTGAGCTTCTTCAGTGTTGTCGGAGTTGCACTTACGCAGTCAATTACAGCCCTGGGATGTTTATATGGAGGGGGGGGGGGAGAAGAGAGAGGATCAGCAATGGTAATGCCATTGAATGTCATGGGGAGATGGTTGGACTCTTGTTTTCTGAAAATGGTCATTGCCTGACACTTATGTGGTGAAAATGTTATTTGTCACAGTGACATACTACACCATATTGCACTGCTAATGGAAAATCAATGTAGTCCTTAGTAAGCTATAGTTCTACAGTTCAAAATTTTTCACAGCCATTTGAAGTTCCTTGGAATGAGTGATCAGGGCTAATTTTGAAAAACAATGTAAGTAAGCTGATTTGGCATGTGTGTTTTGCAGGGTTTTCACGAGTTAAGAATTTTTGTGTCCATAGGTTTCACTGTTAATGTACATAGTAATTAAGAAAACAAAGCACTAATTTCAGAATTTATGTAAAGCAATGTAGAACATTGTGATTGATGCAGTGTATTGTACCATTTAGGATAATGACATGCTGCCTCCTTTCTTCAAATGTTCTATTGTTGCACTCGTGTTTAATTTTGGACAAGAGCCAGGGAAATATTTGGCAGATCTGATTGCCAATAGGGGTCAGAGTGCCCTTTCAGACCTCACTTCTTTGATAGCTTAATCGCCCATTGTGCCCGAAATGCTTAAATTAAGAAAATAAAATTAGATACCTTTGTGTCTTCATTTTCCTTACTGGCCATCCCTACATCTGTATATTTGTTCTGTATTGAACTTTTCAATTCAATAGGTGGCATTAGTTTAAAAATGATTGTGTGCAAGATCTGAGCACACAGGAGGCGACAGGACACCTATACAGAAAAGTGTTCCCTCAAGTAGGAATTGGAGAAGTTACTACAATGTGAAAAATAAGTGCTGTCATTTGAAGAATGATGACCCATATTTTGCACTCTCTCTCACAGAACAGAAATAAATCAGAAGCTCTACCAAGCCTCTTTCAATGCCATTTCCACATATTTAGTAGCAACATTTTTTTAAAATAAAAGGTTCCTGCTAAACCCCAAGTCAGTCAAGATGTTCAACTCTGGAAAGGATTATAGTTCAATCCCTAGTCTGCTGAGCGTGGCATTACAGCAACTGGCCTTACTGAATCTGCATTGGGAAGTATCAGCCATAATTCTTGCTTCCAGTTATTGCAAAGAACTTTTTGTAAGGGCAGGATCATAGAACATACAGTGCAGAAAGAGGCCATCGAGTCAGCACCGACTCACTTAAGCCCTCACTTCCACCCTATCCCCGTAACCCAATAACCCCTCCTAACCTTTTTTTTTGTGTCACTAAGGTCAATTTATCATGGGCAATCAACCTATCCTGCACGTCTTTGGACTGTGGGAACAAACTGGAGCACCCGGAGGAAACCCACGCAGACACGGGGAGAACGTGCAAACTCCACAGTCACCCAGTGGGGAATCGAACCTGGGACCCTAGCGCTGTGAAGCCACAGTGCTATCCACTTGTGCTACCGTGCTGCCCCAAACTAAAGCTCAAAGGTGCAGAATTATCAATTGGATGAGAGGAGCTCCCAAAAAAAAAAAAAGTATTCTCTTCAAGGCATAAAATTCATCTCACAAACTTGGAATAAAAATCAAGCTCCTATGGCTTAAAAAAAGAGACCTTCAATTTATTAAATTGTTATTCCTATAAACAAAGAGATAAGTCCAGGTAACGTAAATCAAAATACTGCAGATGCTGGAAATATTAAATAGAAACTGAAAGTGCTAGGAAAAATCTCAGGGGAGGAAACAGTTAACAACTTTCAGGTTGGCGTTCTGATCAACTTTGTGGAGAGGAAACATGTTGCATGGTCTTCTACAACATTTTATGTATTTATTCCAGGAAGCAATAGACCAGTTAGCTTATCAGTGGTAGGAATGATAATGGAATTTTTACTCTGAATTTTATGGAAATAAAAAATAAGATAGTCAACATAGATTCAAAAGAGATCATGTTTGATCAGCCTTATTAAAATCTTAGTAGTAGTAAGACCTATGGAGCTGGAAAAATGGAAAGCAAGTTGGGTACAAAAGAGGTTACTGGCAGCTACTGAAACAGGCACAAGGTAGAAAGTGGTGTCCCAAAGTGATTGATGCTTGTGACCTACATTTACAATTGCGGATAATAATTTTGACTTGGTGATTGTAAATACAATTTAAAAATTTGCGATCACACTGAATTGAGGGGTCTAGTTAATAAAAAGGAAGTATATGACAAAATAGAGGAAGACATTAAAACTTGTAGAATGGGTGAATAATTGGCAAATAAAGACAAATGTGAGGTGGTGCATTTTTCTAGGAAGAATAAGGAGGCAACATATTGCTTGGATAATAAAAGCCTGGCTTGGGTAAAAGAGAAAAGGTTAATAAGCCCATGTGAAAAATAAGCCCAGCACTGGGGTTCATAGCTACAGCAAGATAATAGAAAAGCAGAGATGTTAAATTTGCCGAGTCCTGTACATGGTTCTGGTCTCTATATTACAAAAAAAGTGTTGAGGTATTGGAGAAGGTGCAAAATTGGGTTCACAAGAATGATACCAAATCTGAGGGCATGATTAATCAAGAAATAGAAGATGAAGGGCAAACCTAAAGGCCTTTGAAGGGCTAACCTACTAGAGGGTCTTTATGATCATGAAAGGGTTTAAGAGCGTGTAAACATAGAGAAAGTGTTTTCATATGTGGTTAAGTCCAAAACTGCCACCTGATCTTCAGAAACTTCAAACGCAGCTCAAGGGAAAGCAGTTGAGTTCAGTGGCATGATGCTGATATACAGTCCCAAGTTTTGCATGCTAACACCAGAGCGGGCAGGACTGCTCCATAGACTTTCAGTATGGTTGGCAGACTTAGGCACCGGTAGCTACTGCACACTGACCTGTAAACAAACTCGTAAAGCATGTTTTAGGAAAAGCTGGTCTTTGCCTGGTATAGTCTCAATTGAGAAGCTGCCCATTCATGCAATATCTGATTTCTATACCAAGATCACCAGCACAGAAGGTACCAGAGAGCATGTTGGTGAGAAACATGAAGAAGAGATATTGCGCTCGCATGCAGCCCTTAAACAACATAAGTGACTAGGAACACCATCATCTTGAACACGAGTATACCATCATGTAACTCAAAACGTGTGAATTTGACAGGGCAACTGAATTTCTCAATTGCATACTGAAGGCCCTCATAGCTAACTGTCCACGGTCTTGACAAGGTCAACAAATTTGGCATTGAGGTCTCTCTAACTGCAGAAACCGGATCCTCAATTGTTTCTGAAGCCACACACTCTGGCAGCCAATCCTGTTCGAAATGTTATACAAGGCGGTTCAGAGGATTCAGGCAAAGATTTTGCTGGTGATGAAGAAGAGATAAATTCCTCAGTGTTTTCACAAGATTGGTAAGCTCCTTTCCATTGTACAACTGGAAAGTTGAGGTATCTTTGTATTCTTCCAGACGTCTCCTTACTCCCATATAGACAACATCGGCTTGCAGCATTGTAGACCTCAGCTGGGATAGCTGCAGTTCGTGGAGCTTTAACAGACACTGTGGTGAAAACCCCAAGCTGGCATGCCAAGCATTGACACCATGTTTTTTTTAATATAAATTTAGACTACCCAATTCATTTTTTCCCCCCCAATCAAGGAGTAATTTGGCATGGCCAATCCACCTACCCTGCATATCTTTTTAGGTTGTGGAGGTGACACCCATGCAGACAAGGAAAGAATGTGCAAACTCCACACAGTGACCCAAGGCCGGGATCGAACCCGGTTCCTCGGCACCGTGCGGCAGCTGGACAAATAACCACTGCGCAACCATGCAGCTTGTATTGACACCATATTGAGATAGTTACAACTGAACTGGGTTGGTCAAGTAGCCCGAATGCCTGAGACTTGCTTACAATGCAAATCTATGGACAGCTTGAGTATGAGGTAGTCTCACTGCAGTCAAAGGAATGCTTCACTTTGGAGTCAAGATATTAAATCCTGGGAGACGCTCACCCAGGATCACTGCACCTGGTGCAACCAAATAAAGTTTGGTCTCCTTCGAAAGCAAGCGCACATCAGAAGCTGAGAAAAAACAAAAGGAGAGAAAAATCTCGAGCCAAAAACTTGCTCACAGCTTAGTTGTGTGTGTTATCCTGCCTTAGTTACAGCAGAATCTTTTGGGCACAAGATCAGCCTTAGCACTTGCCTACATATCCACTGACACCTTGTCAAACATAACGGACGAAGAACCTGGTCACCTTTGATTCAAAGGATGAACAAGACAAGTTCAAAACTAGCGATTATAGATTTACGAAAAGCACTAATAAATCCAGTACGGAATTCAGAAGAAACGCATTAATCCAGAGAATCGTAAGGATTTGACAAGAAAAGGAATAAAGTATATTGATAGGATTAGATGGAGAAGTGTGCCAGAACTCCTGTTAAGTCTAAGTACAGGCATGGATCATATCGTTGGCAGCTCGGCTCCTTCAGCTTGCACAGGAAACCACCCTGATCTGGGACAATAAGCAGCACAAAGGCCGAGGAATGCATTACTGCAGGCAGTGTCATGGATGCTAACACTGTACTTCAGGAAGTGTTTAAAACTGCATCCATCAACGATGGCTTGTGTTGTGGGCTCCGGAGGCTGTCAAGGTGCTGGATAAACAACAAGCTCACTTGTGTGTCCTGGCAGGTGATTGTGAGAGGCACAGTATGTTAAGTTGGTAAAGGCACTTTGCGCAGAGCGTCAGATCAACCTGATTACGGTTGATAACAAAAATTTGGTGAACTGGTAGACCTGTGCAAAATAGGCCGGGAAGAAAAACCTTGCAAGGATGACGGCTGCAGCTGTATTGTTGTCAAGGATTATGGCAAAGACTCACAAGCCAAGAATGTCATTGGCAACTATTTCAGAGGAATGTGATGTGTTTCATAAATAAAAACAAAAACTAAAAAATTAAATATCAATTGCTGTGCTGCAGATGCAATGTTGCACTTTCCATAACCTATGTCACAAAGTGAATTAACAAAGGATATACTTTTGAAATGTAGTCACTATTTATTATAATCTTTATTGTCACAAGTTGGCTTACATTAATACTGCAATGAAGTTACTGTGAAAAGCCCCTAGTCACCACATTTGGGCGCCTGTTTGGGTACACAGAGGGAGAATTCAGAATGTCCAAATCACCTAACAGGCACGTCTTTCGGGACTTGTGGGAGGAAACTGGAGCACCCGGAGGAAACCCACGCAGACTAGGGGAGAACGTGCAGACTCCACACAGGCAGTGACCCAAGCGGGAATCAAACCCGGGACCCTGTGAAGCCAGTGCTAACCACTTTGAGCGGCACAGTGGCATAGTAGTTAGCACTGCTGCCTCACAGCTCCAGGGATCCGCGTTAAATTCCATCCTTGGGTGACTGTGGAGTTTGCACTTTCTCCCTTGTCTGCGTGGGTTTCCTTCGGAGGCTCTGGTTTCCGCCCACAGTCCAAAGATGTGCAATGTAGTCAGTATATTTCATGACTTCAAAACATCCAAAATTGTTTTATAGCTAATAAATTACTTTTGAAGTATAGTCATTGTTGGAATGTCGGAAAACGCGACACCAATTTATATGCAAGGTCCTACAAATAACCAAATCATCTGTTTTAAGGATAAACGTTGGCCAGAACTCCTTTACTCTTCTTTGAATAGTATTATGGTTATATGAATCCATCTGAGTGTGCACCTAGGTCTTGGCTGAGCATCTCATTCAAAAGATGGCTACAGCAACAATGCAGCAGTTCAAAAACTACACTGGTGCCAGTTTAATTTTGAGTTCAAGTCTTTGGAGTATGGATTGAGCCAACGATTTTCTGACTTGGAGGCAAGAGAACTATTACCGAGCCAGGAAAGACTGACCTGTGATAGAGTCTCATCTGGGCAATGACAAATATTAAAGAAACTGGTTCACTGCTGGGACAGAGGTAAAAGACAATTTTTCTAAGGGCATGCAGTCCTCGATGTTAGATCTTTTGAAGTCAAAGTGTTTGTATCACAAACAGAATTCACTTTGCCTTGCTTTAAGGGCATATATCTTGCAGTGAATGTGGCCTTGTTAACTGCTTTGAAAAACAGCTGTTGGTTTCAAATTCTCCTACATCTGTCATATCCATATTCCTCATGGATTATTGTAAAGAGGAATAATGAATAACTAATGAAATCCTGTGTGGGACCACATACTCAGATTGTTGAAAATGTCATAGGTTATCTACATTTGCAAAAGGGCGGCAAAGTGGCGTAGTGGTTAGCACTGCTGCCTCACAGCTCTGAGGACCCAATTTCGATCTAGCCCGGGTCACTGGCTGTGTGGAGTTTGCACATTCGCCCCCATGCCTGCGTGGATCTCATTCCCACAACCCAAAGATGTGCGGGATAGGGTGAATTGACCACGCTAAATTACCCCTTGATTGGGTCCTGGCGAGGAGACCCAAGGCTGATGAGCCGCCAAGGGCAATAGTGGCAAGGTTCCATCGCTTCGCGGACAAAGAAAGTGTGCTGAGATGGGCCAAGAAGGTGCGGAGCAGTAGATGGGAGAACGCGGTGATCCGAGTTTACCAGGATTGGAGCGCAAAGGGGGCAAGGAGAGCTGGCTTCACCCGGGCCAAGGCGGTGCGGCATAAAAAGTCAGGTTTGGCATGCTGCAGCCTGCGCGACTGTGGGTCACTTATCAGGACCGACACCATTATTTTGAAACGCCAGAAGAGGCTGGGACCTTTATTCAATCGGAAAAACTGGACTCGAACTGAGGGGATGTGGTTGCGGGGGAGATGTAGTTTGTATATGGGGTTGTATATATGGGCGGGGAGTGTTTCGTGGGTGGGATGGTGGACGGGGATGTGGGTAGAGTTCTGATTAAAATTCCTAAAATTTCCCTTTTCTCTTTTCTGTAGACGAGATGATGGTGATGCGGAATGTGGGCGTCGGTGCTGGAGGGAGGTGAGACTCGGGGATGAGGGAACTGGGATAAGGGCCGCAACAGGAGCTGCGCCAAAGGGGGCGGGGCTGGTTCAGGAAAGAGCAGGCTTTTTCCCGTGCCAAAAAAGGGGGGGGGGGGGGGGGGGGTGGAGGAAGGTAAGGAGGAGAGACTCCCACACGGGGGAGATCAACGGGAAGGCGGGGGAAGCCGGGGTCAGCAGAAGTCAGCTGACTCACGGAAGTAATATGGGGGGAGCAAAAGAGGGTTGCTGCTGCATTGTCCGAGGGGGAACTGTAAATGGAAGAGGTGGTCGGGACGGGGGTTCCCCGCCTGGGGGACTGGAGGGTGCGGGAGGCGCGAGCACAGGACTGGATAGGAGATGGCTAGTGGGTGGGGGAGGGGGGTAACCCCCCAATCCGGCTGATCACGTGGAATGTGAGAGGCCTAAATGGGCCGGTTAAGAGGGCCCGAGTGTTCGCGCACCTAAAGGGACTGAAGGCAGACGTGGCCATGCTTCAGGAGACACATCTGAAGGTATCAGGTCAGGTTAAGGAAGGGATGGGTAGGACAGGTGTTCCATTCGGGGCTGGATGCGAAGAGGGGTGGCAATACTGGTGGGAAAGCGGGTGTCGTTTGAGGCCAAGAACATAGTAGCGGATAAGAGAGCGGTAGGTTGCAGGGGATGGAGGTGGTACTGGTGAATGTATATGCCCCGAACTGGGACGATGCTGGATTCATGAAACGGATGTTGCGGCGTATTGCAGACCTGGAGGTAGAGAGCTTGATAATGGGGGGGGGGGGGGGGGGGGGATTTTAATACGGTGCTGGACCCAGCATTAGATCGCTCTAGATCTAGGACGGGGAAGAGGCCGGCTGCGACCAAGGTGCTTAGGGGGTTTATGGACCAGATAGGGGGAGTAGATCGGTGGAGATTTGCCAAGCCTTTGGCCAGAGAATCTTCTTTTTTCTCCCACGTCCATAAGGCCTACTCCCGGATAGATTTTTTTGTTCTGGGCAGGGCATTGATCCCGAAAGTGGAGGGAACGGAGTATTCGGCCATAGCCATTTCAGACCATGCACCGCATTGGGTGGGGCTAGAGCTGGGGGAGAGGGACCAATGCCCGTTGTGGAGGTTGGATGTGGGACTGCTGGCAGACGAGGAAGTGTGCGGGGGTGTATCGAAAGGTATCTGGAGACCAACGACAACGGGGAGGTGCAGGTGGGAGTAGTATGGGAGGCACTGAAGGCGGTGGTCAAGGGAGAGTTAATCTCCATCAGGGCTCATAGGGTGAAGAGAGAGGGCAGGGAAAGGGAGAGGTTAGTGGGGGAGGTTCTAAGGGTGGACAGGAGCTATGCAGAGGCTCCAGATGAGGGACTACTCGGGGAGAGACGAAGTCTCCAGACAGAGTTCGACCTGTTGACCACAGGGAAGGCAGAGGCACAGTGGAGGAAGGCACAGGGGGCGATATATGAATATGGGGAGAAGGTGAGTCGGATGCTGGCACATCAGCTCCGTAAGAGGATGGCAGCAAGGGAAATAGGCGGAATCAAAGATGGCAGGGGAACTACAGTGCGGAGTGCGGGGAAAGTGAATGAGGTTTTTAAGGCCTTTTACCAGGAGCTGTATAGGTCCCAGCCCCCAGGGGAAAAAGAGATGCGGCGATTCTTGGACCAATTGAGGTTCCCAAGGGTGGAGGAGCAGGAGGTGGCTGGTTTGGGGGCGCCAATTGAGGTGGAGGAGCTGGTCAAAGGACAGGGGAACATGCAGGCAGGGAAGACCCCGGGGCCGGATGGGTTCCTGGTGGAGTTTTATAGGAAGTACCTGTTAGCCCCGTTGCTGGTAAGGACCTTCAAAGAAGCAAGGCAGGGGGGACCCTGCCCCCGACAATGTCGGAGGTGACGATCTCTTTGATCCTGAAGTGGGATAAGGACCCACTGCAACGTGGGTCGTATAGACCGATCTCGCTCCTTAATGTAGATTCTAAGTTGCTGGCAAAACTGATGGCCATGAGGATTGAGGACTGTGTCCCGGGGGTGATTCACGAGGACCAGACGGGATTCGTAAAGGGTCGGCAGCTAAATGCTAATGTGTGAAGGCTCCTAAATGTGATAATGATGCCATCGGTGGAGGGAGAAGCGGAGATAGTGACAGCCATGGACGTGGAGAAGGCCTTTGATCGGGTAGAGTGGGCGTATCTCTGGGAAGCGTTGAGGAGGTTTGGGTTCGGGGGAGGGTTTATTTGTTGGGTTAAGCTATATAAAGCCCCGGTGGCGAGTGTGGTCACGAACCGTCGGAGGTCGGAGTATTTCCGGCTGTATCGAGGGACGAGGCAGGGGTGCCCCCTGTCCCCTTTGCTGTTCGCATTAGCAATTGAACCTTTGGCCATGGCGTTAAGGGAGTCGAGGAAATGGAAGGGGGTGGTTCGAGGGGGGGAGGAACATCGAGTGTCGCTGTACGCAGACGGATCAAGTGGAGGGGATGGTTGAGGTAATGCAGATCTTACGGGAGATTGGAGACTTTTCGGGATATAAGCTCAATGTGTGAAAGAGTGAGCTCTTTGTGATCCAGCCGGGGGACCAGGGAAGAGGGATAGACGACCTACCGCTGAGGAGGGCGGAAAGGAGCTTTTGATACTTGGGGATTCAGGTAGCATGGGGCTGGGGGGCACTGCACAAACTTAATTTGACGCGGCTGGTGGAACAGATGGAGGAGGATTTTAAAAGGTGGGACATGTTGCCACTCTCGCTGGCGGGTAGGGTACAGTCGGTTAAAGTGGTGGTCCTCCAGAGGTTTCTTTTTGTATTCCAATGCCTCCCAATTGTGATTACTAAGGCCTTCTTTAAGAGGGTAAGCAGGAGCATCATGGGATTTGTGTGGGCGAGCAAGACCCCGAGGGTAAGGAGGGGGTTCCTGGAGCGTAGCAGAGATAGAAGGTTGGCGCTGCCGAATTTGGGTGGTTACTATTGGGCAGCCAACGTGGCAATAGTAAGTTGGTGATGGAGGGAGAGGGGGCGGCGTGGAAGAGGTTGGAGATGGCGTCCTGCAAAGGAACGAGCCTGGGGGCGCTGGTGACGGCACCGCTGCCGCTCTCGCCGACAAGGTACACCACGAGCCCGGTGGTAGCAGCAACGCTAAAGATCTGGGGGCAGTGGAGACGACACGGGTGCGACGGGAGCCTCGGTGTGGTCCCCGATCAGAGACAACCATCGGTTTGTCCCAGGAAGGTAGGACGGGGGGTTTCAGAGCTGGCATCGGGCAGGGATTAGAAGAATGGGGGACCTGTTCATTGACGGACGTTTGCGAGCTTAGGGGCGCTGGAGAAGTTTGGGCTACCCCCGGGAAACGCTTTCAGGTACATGCAAGTGAGGGCGTTTGCGAGGCGGCAAGTGAGGGAATTTCCGCTACTCCCGGCACAGGGGATTCAAGATAGGGTGATTTTGGGTGTGTGGGTCAGAGAGGGCAAGGTGTCGGCGATATACCAGGAGATGAAAAAAGAGGGCGAGGCTTTGGTAGAGGAGCTGAAGGGTAAATGGGAGGAGGAGATGGGGGAGGAGATTGAGGAGGGACTATGGGCTGATGCCCTAAGTAGGGTTAATTCCTCTTCCTCGTGTGCCAGGCTTAGCCGGTTACAATTTAAGGTGGTTCATAGAACGCATATGACAGGGGCGAGGCTGAGTAGGTTCTTTGGGGTGGAGGACAGATGTGGGAGGTGCTCAGGAAGTCCGGCGAACCATGTCCATATGGTTTGGTCATGCCCGGCACTGGAGGGGTTCTGGAGGGGAGTTGCGGGAACAGTATCTAAGGTGGTGAAAGTCCGGGTCAAGCCAAGCTGGGGGCTAGCACTATTTGGAGTAGTGGACGAGCCGGGAGTGCAGGAGGCGAAAGAGGCCGGTATGCTGGCCTTTGCGTCCCTAGTAGCCCGGCGAAGGATCTTGCTAATGTGGAAGGAGGCGAAGCCCCCCAGCGGGGAGGCCTGGATAAACGATATGGCAGGGTTTATCAAGTTGGAACGGACAAAGTTTGCCTTGAGAGGGTCTGCGCAGGGGTTCTACAGGCGGTGGCAACCGTTCCTAGACCATCTCGCGGAGCGTTAGATGAAGGTCGGACAGCAGCAGCAGCAACTCGGGGGGGGGGCGCGGGACGGACATCGTTCGTGGGGGGGGGGTTCTTTGGGGGGCATCTGAGCAAGAAAACACATGAATGATCCGGAAACTGACATGTACGGGAGGAATCCAATGCACAAAGTTCTGTATCGTATTGACTTGCCATGTTCATGTCTTGCCACGCGAGTTCTTTTTCTTTTCTTTGTTACGGGGGGGGGGGGGGGGGGGGGGTTGTTTGTAGGGTGGAAAATATTGTTGAAAAATTCTTAATAAAAACATTTTTTTTAAAAAAGGAATTTGCTGCCAATTTATGCACAACTCCCACAAAAATCAATGGCCAAATTTTCAATGTACGACTGAAATGTGTGTGGGACCCTGTGGAAGTCCTGACACACGGACCTGCATGGGAATTTCCCAGGAAGTTTCAACTTCCCAGGACCCTTGGCAAATGCCTAAAACTGTAAACTAGTCGGAGATTTGACAGTTCTATGGTACTTAACTGGCTGGTTACCCAGGAAATGTTAGACCACAACTGAATTCCCCTCATCCCCACTTCCTGATTCCCCGATGTGACTACCATTCTGACCCGTCTACCAACGTACCTATCTACCACCTCATTGTTACCCATTCATTAACATACAGACTGGACATTTAAACTTACAGCGGCTAGTGCCATAAAAAGGAGCATGTTCTATCTTCCCCCAACTTTACTCTGCTTCAAGGGAGTTCTTTGAATGATACTACACATTTATTTGGCAGCTGGGCCTGGAAGATCAGAAGAGATGCACAGCATTGTCAAGTCAGGAATGTTCAAGCACAACGGCAATCCAACCACCATTTCTGCTGCTCAAAAGATCCAGGCCAATGTGATAATGACCAGATAATATACTAGTGATCTATTAATGATGTTGACCGAGGAATAAATAATTGACAAGATCCAAAAGTAAATTTTAGACTACATTTCTGAATTCTGACCCTAGAGTCTTATCCACACTCCAACAAACCATATCACAGCTCCACAGCACGTGAACATAAAGAACAATGAAGACAGAAACTTAAGCAGCACGATGCTTAGCATTTAAAATCATACATCATCCATAAGCTGCACAAATTCTCAACAGTCAATCGTAATCAGAGAAAAGCTCTCCTAAAGGCACTCACCAACAATTTATAATCATATAGTACCCGAACAAAATGTCTACGAGTTAGTTTTAAGAAATGTCTTAAAAGGAGCAAAGTGAAATAGAGAAGCAGAGAGATAAAGGGAGGGGATTCCAGAGCTTAGGGCGTAAGCAACTAAAGGCACAGGCACCAATGCTGAATCAATTATAATTGGAAGTGCAAGTGATCAGAACTAGAGAATTGCACGTATGTTAAGAGAGCTGTGGGGCTGGAGGAGATTACAGAGATAGTGGAGGGGACTGCCATAGAGGCATCGAAAACAAGGCTGAGGATTTTAAAGTCAATTGCTCGACTGGGAGTCAATATATGTCCACACGGGGATCATGGGAAATGTCTCTTGCTGTGAGTTAAGATACAGACAGCTGAGTTTGGATAACCTCAAGAATATGAGGGAGTTGAGTCGAAAGGTAAAAAGGTAAAGTCGCCATAGTCCCAGATGACCATAAGTTGCTTTCCCCTTGCAAGGGGAATGGTGGTGGTGATTTAACCTGAGGATCACCACACCTCAGGCGAGGGGCAAGGTTGTGAAATCAGGGCCTGCATGAATGACCTCATCTAGTCCGGGAATTGAACCCGTGCTGTAAGCCTTGTTCTGAATCACAAACCAGCTGTCTAACCAATTAAGCTACCAGCTCTTGGTTTGTTAAAGATAACAAAGGTATAAATGTATGTTTCAGCAGTGGATGCGCTAAGACAGGGGCAAAGTGAGGTCATGTTATATCGATAGAAATAGGTAGTCTTAATGATAGCATAATATTCCAGATATTCCTCCATATTTAGCCATTCTCAACAACCAATTCATTGGCAACTGAGTTGACAATTTTTCAACTTGAGGGCACTATGCAGACTTAACATAATATTCACTTTCAGCTGTAAAATGGTACAACACTCGTCAAGATAAATGGGTTAAAAGATTTTCAAAATATTTTGAGAATAAGTGGTGACTCCATTTCATTTTACATTATAAAGTATTCGGACCAGAATTCTCCGGCCCCGCTGGCAAGCACCCCCGTCTGCGGGTTCCCTGCATTTTGAAGTGGCTTCAATGGGAAATCCCATTGACAGCGGCGAGAATAGAGAATCCCACCACCAGCGTGCTGCCTCCTGCTGCCAAGGTTGGGGGGCTGGAGGATCCCGCCCTGAGCTCATTCAATCCCAATCCCTGCACCTCCACCCACTCCTTTCCCACAGTAGGAATGCACATCAACAGGATAAGACAACACCAGAAACCCATATAAAACCAGGTAAGGGCTATAATTAACAGGACTTGTATGTACCCTGCCCAAATGGAGACCAAGAACTATGACTACATTTTGCATCAACTGCAACAAGCATCAGTTCTGGCAATGCAGCATTCATGCCAAACATTCTACCATGCATACTAACAAGATCAAATCACTAAAAATAGACAAGCGTTTCAGAAAATGACTGGTGAGAGCAGGATGGAGAATTTCTAAGAATTCTCCTTTTTCTCCTCGCTCTGATCCAGAATCAGGGGCGGGATTCTCCAAAAACTGGCGCGATGTCCGGGACCCGGTGGCACAAACGGCGTGGATCACCCCAGCGTCGGGCCCCCCCAAACAACAGAAATTCTCCGGCCCCGAATGGGCTAGCAGGGCGTGACGCCATTCGCAATGGCGTCACCCGACGTGGACGGTGACGCCGCATGGCGTGACGGCTCTAAAGACGCACCCCCCACCCCGGAAGACCCGACAGGATGGCCGCCCGCCGCGCAGCCCCAAGGTTCCAGGACCGCGACATCAAGGCGCTCCTGGACGCAGTGGAGGAGAAGAGGGAGTCCCTGTACCCGGGGCATGGCCGCAGGGTCGCCCCACGCCTCAGCCCACGTCTGTGGAGGGAGGTGGCAGAGGCCATCAGCGCTGTGGCTCTGACACCACAGACAGGCACCCAGTGCCACAAGAAGGTGAACGACCTTGTCAGGGCAGCCAGGGTGAGTTCCTCCCCTCCCTGCCCGATGTGCGGCACACCCCAGGTGAAACCAACCCTACCCTAACCTCTGCACTATACGCGCAACCGATGGCGTGCATTCATATACCTAACACTGTTGCCCTTTACCCTGCCATCCACCCGCCCCCCCCACAGGAGAAGCGCGCACACAACAATAGGGAGCATGAGAGGACTGGAGGAGGCCCAGCTAATGAGAGGCCACTCACCGTACATGAGGAAAGGGCCCTGGAACTGGCTGGCGGACCTGAGGACCGGGAGGTTGCCGATGCAGAGGTCGGGGGCCCACCAGCAAGTGAGCCACCGACAGCCCGTCCCCATATCCCCCCACCCCAATATCCTCCCTCCCCCATATCACCTGATCACCGCCTGCGTGTCAAACCATGGATGCTTCATTGTGTATCGCAGGAGCAAACGTCGAGGCATCCATCCCCGCAGATGCCCACCGCCTGCAGGATGCCCCAGGGCGACCACGGGATACGGAGAGACCCGGACCCTCTGGCACGTGACGCCCGCAGGATGCCCCAGAGTGACCACGGGATACGGAGGGACCCGGACCCTCTGGCACGCGACGCCCGCAGGATTCCCCAGGGCAACCACGGGAGACGGAGAGGCCTGGAGCAATAGGGAGACATGCCCCCGTCTCGTGCGGGTGCGGCGACGCAGGCGTGTGCCACCCAGCGACGAGGGGGGCAGCCACAGGCCCCCATCACAGCCGAGCCACGAAACCATTACCCAGGACAGCCCTACCCAGGACAGCCCTACCCATGACACCCTTACCCAGGAGATCCCTACCCAGGACACCGAAATACAGGACAGCGACACAGAGTGGATGGGTGGAGACGAACCGCCACCCCAACGTACCATGGACTCAGAGTCGGACGATGCGCACGACAACGCCACTGCTATCTCCAACACCCTCCACCATCGCAGAGACACTCACCTCGGTTGGGCACTTTAGTGATGAGGCGTCTGGTACACTCACTGGTGCGCACAACACAGCCGTACAGTGCAGAGGGGCCGGGAGGTCGGAGGGCAGCCCAGCCCAAGGGAACATCTGCCGCCCAGATGGATCCTGGGTTCCTGGAGTTACCACATCCACCCATAGCCCCGATGCAACCACCGAACCTGGAACGGGCGAAGAGGGTGACAGCAGGCTTGCAGCGGCTGCAGTCGCAGGTGGAGGAGTGCACCCACGTCCAGGAGCTGGGAGTGGTGCCAGTCATGCGTGCCACCCAGACCGACACCGCACGGGTGGCGTCTGCGGTGGAGGCAATGGGTGCGACGGTGTCAGACATGGGGAGCAGTATGCGAGGCCTGGGGCTTTCCGTGCAGGCGGCGTCTGTGGCCCAGGACATGGCTGCCCTCTCACAGGAGGCCATGAGCCAGCGGCAGATGGCAGAGGCGCTCAACGCCATGGCCCTGTCTCAGCAGGCAATGGCCCAAGCCCTGCAGGCCATGGCCCAGACTCAGCAGGCCATCGCTGAGGGCATCGGTGCCATTGCCCATGTGCTAGCCGGCGTCGCACTGTCACAGATAGGGATGGCCAACTCCCTGAGCCCCATGGCTGCAAACCTGCAGACCCTTGTCGATACCAGCACGGGCCTCCAGGACTGGCAGCGCCAGGTGTTGGAGGGGCGTCGGATGGCCGGTCCGTTCGCACCCCCGACCCATGTAGAGGCCTGGGGGCCATTGGGCACCCCGAAGGAGGAGTTGCTGGCGCCCTCCCTGGTCCCCCTACAGGGGAGGTCCACGAACACTGCAGCACCTCGGACCCCCCCCCCTTCCGTCCCAGGTGCAACAGGCTGGCAGCTTGCCATCCCAGTTGCCCAGGCCGCAGCCTGGCCCATCTAGGCCAGGACGCCCCAGGAAACGGCCGCCAAAGGGATCCCGCGTCAGGTGGCAGGAATCGCAGGAGTCCACCTCCAGTTCTGCTGTACCGTCTGGGGAACCACCGAGGCGTAGTCAAAGGGCCCGTAAGGCCAAAACAATTAGACACTGAGTAAGTTGTCACGGGTGCAGGGCACAGATTAGTTATAGGGGCTAGGGCACATGTATGCACGGTTTGTTATTAAAATCACTTTAACACCTACAGAAGCTGCCTTTGTGCTCTGTCCGAAGCGTGCGGGGGGGGGGGGGGTGTCATGTACGTTGAGCGCCAGTGTGTGTGTGTGAGGGGTGGTCTTACGTCGGCCTCAGGTGAGCCTGCCCCCTTCTCCCTGGGCCGCCCTCACCATCCCCCCTGGCAGAGGACGGGACCGTCCGCTGCAGTGTCACAGCCGCGTGCAGGGATGGTCCGGGTGGAGGGTGGCACTGTGGCCATGGGTCAAACATCGTCCAACGATGTGGGGCCAGGAGCTCATTGCAGAGCGGGTTGTCATCATCCTCCATGGCCTGCAATACACGCTTCCACCAGCGCCCGTGAAAGCCCGGCCGTCGTGCCGCAGGTGGATCTGCAATGGAGGGGTGGTGTGCATGCGGGTGGGGTGGGTGAGGGGGGGGTGGGGGGGGGGGGGGGGGGAGGGGAGGAGGGGGGGGGGGGGGCGGGGGGGGGGGTGAGGCTGTTGCCATGGTGGGCGGTATGTGGCCATACTCGCCGATTCCCACGCCCCCTAGTCAGTGAAGCGGGCGGCTATCAGCCTGTCCCATGCCTGCTGGCCCAGCCGGTAACGGTGGCCACCCGCCCGTGTCTAGCCCGTCTGCCCTGACCATTGCCCACATCCCCCTCATCTGGGGAGGACTGCGCCTCTTCCTGCTGCTCCTCCACTCTGCCCTCCTCTGCCTTCAGAACATCGCCCCTCTGCTGGGTTATGGTGTGCAGGACGCAGCACACCACAATGATGCGGCCGACCCTATCTGACGGATACTGGAGGGTGCCCCCAGAGAGGTCCAGGCACCAGAAACGCATCTTCAGCACGCCAAAGCACCTCTCTATCACACCCCTTGTCGCTGCATGGGCATCATTGTAGCTGTTCTCCGCGTCATTCTGTGGCCTCCGTATAGGCGTCATGAGCCACGACCGCAACGGGTAACCCCCGTTGCCCAGCAACCAGTCCTTCAGTCGGGGATGGCGTCCCTCGTACATGACGGGGATGTAAGACCGCGACAACACGTATGAGTCATGTACACTTCCCAGGTACCGGGCGCAGACGTGCAGGATAATCATGCGGTGATCGCAGACCACCTGGATGTTCATGGAATAGGTCCCCTTTCTATTGGTGGCCGCACGGTGACGTGCATCCCATCAATCGCGCCCTGGACCATGGGAAACCCGCGCACAGCAGCAGAAGCTCACAGCCCGGGCATCCTGGCTGTCCCGGTCCACAGGGAAGCGGATGTAGCGATCCGCAATGACATATAGGGAGTCTGTCACTGCCCGGATGCACCGATGTCTGCGAGATGCCGGCCAGGTCCCCACCTGGCGTCTGCGGATGACCCCGTTCAGGGCCACCGTAACCTTGACGGACACTGGGAGGGCACACCCGGCACCCAGTCGCCACGCAGTGCCAGCATGTGGCAGTTGTGTGCCACGGTTTCCCGACTCATCCGGAGTCTCCTCCTGCATTCCCGGTCCATGAGGTCCTGGTACGACAGCCGGGGCCGGTACACACGGGACCTCCGCGGGTGCTTCCATTGCCGTGGCGCCGCAAGCTCCTTGTGTTCCTCCTCCACTACGTGCTCCCCCTGCTCCTCCTCCTCGTCCTGTCGGGCGGGTGTCCCTCCAGCCTGGGCGGCCGCCACCTCCCTCTCTGCGGCATGCTCCTCTGCGGCAGCCCTGCGTCGCCTCTCTGGCACGCTCTTCCTCCTCCTCCAGGGCAACATGGAGAATAGCGGCTGCCACCATGGCGGCCAACATCGCTGGCTGATCAGAAAACATGACGGCCTGCGGGGGGGGGGGGGGGGAAGAACGACGACGTCATCATTGCCCGTACTCCCCCCTTCCCCCAGCCAGGTGGCATGGGCTGCATGAGCGCGACTGTTGGAGGATGGCACCTGGCCAGGCGGACAAACTCCCTTCGCCTCGCACTCCGCCCCCCCACCTCCTGGCACTCACCCCCCCGGCATTCATCCCGCCCCTCCCCGGCACTCACTCCTCCCCCCCCCCCCCCCCCCCCCCATCGCGCACACACACCCACACCTCTCCCCCACACACACAGACTGCGGCCACGCCATCACCTCTCCTACGGCCATCCCCCAGGCCGTGACCTACCTCCACGCTGGACGGCGTCAACCATCAGCACTGGTTGACGCCGTTAAAAAGGTGTTTTGATTGACGCCGGGGACTTCGGCCCATCCCGGCCGGGAGAATATGGGCAGCCCTGGAGTCCATTGTCTCCCGCCCGCCCCCTGCCATTCTCCGAGGCAGGCGGCGCGATTGATGCCCCGCCGACTTTTCACCCTTCAGAGAATTCGGCGGGGGCAGGATTCACACCAGCCCCCGGCGATTATCCGACCCGGCGGTGGGGTCAGAGAATCCCGCCCCAGATATTCTATAACAGTGAAAATACAAGTTAAAATCTCTCTCAATAGGGTATTATATGGAGTCAGACCTTTGAAAATGGTGTTAGTATAAATGTCGTTTGAGAGAAGAGAGAAATACAAGAATTTAGAAGACAAATCTTCTAATTAAAATTTAGGAAGCAGTCCATGAACATGGTTTTGGTGAAAGAATAGTCGTTTGTTTAGGTGTACACAGTGATTTGGAGATGTCCAGGGCAATGACTAAAATCACAGTGTTCAAACAGTTCCTGAGTTCCAGTTACATAACTATTTCACACTATGTGAAAACTGTACTGACACTAGTGGCTTCGGCCAGAGCTTTCAACAGGAGGATCATTTTAAGCAACTTATTAAGCAACTTACAGTAATGTAGGTAGTCTGAAAAGTAATCATCTTTCTTGGGGTATAAACACAAGCAAATCAAATAAGTAAAGATACACTGGTTATAGAGATTGAAGAGCACATCAAAGATGCTCGTAGATGCAAGGTCGATACCACCATCAGGACCAAAAAGCCTTGTGTGATGCCATGGAGATGAGAATAGATGTACTAACAATAAAATTTGCTAACAACACTTTCTATTTGAGTATGGCAGCCTACAGTTGCATTTCTGGATTAATAATCCAAAATAGAGAGCAAATCTCATTGTGGCAGTTTGAGAATTTGAATTCAGTTTTTTTTAAAATCTGGTATTGGTCCAAGTGGACCACAAAACAGTTGGATGCTATTGTTAAAAATCAATGAAATTATCTTCCTTTAATGAAGAAACATTTTTAAACCTGGTCTGATCAACGTGGCTTCCATACCAACATGGCTTACTTTGAACTAACCTCAGAAGTGGCCTAGTAAGGCACTTGTTTTCATCAAATCATTCAAGAGGTCCCAAAACCACCTCCTCAGAACAATAAATTTTGGTCTTACCAGTGATGTCCAAAAGAGAAAAACAGCAATGGAAGGGGCTCTTTGTTAAGAATCGTCAAAGTTAGCGTTAAAGAACAACGGCAAGGTCAGAATTCTCAGGACAGCTATCAACTGGATCATCAAAATGGAAAAGAGATGAAAGGAGAATTCATGTAAGTCTTAAAATATTGTTTTAGCAAAGGATTAAAATAAACTGACGGGGCAGGGAATAAAAACAGTAGTTGATGATTAACAAGGTTACAATTAGATTTTTCAGTGGACTTACAGAAGTCACATGCAGAAATAAACTTTGCTGAAGATGTTCCAGACTGATCAAACCACCAGACAGAATATACAAAAAACTTTTCAGGGGATGCAAAACAATACTGAATCTGGGAAAACCCTGTTGCTTATCTGCATATGTGCCACCCCGAGCAGTCTGAACAAGCCATGGCCAGAGATCTGACTAAGCAGACCAGAGTTAAAGTCTCCAAACAGGAGGCCGATGCAATTGCAGGAACTGGTATCTGGTCTTTTCCAACCACAAGATGGAGCCCTGTTTTTTTGCAACATTCGTGACTGCAAAATTTCTTTGCATGAAGCATCCTATCCTGAAAAACAGTAAACCATTATATAAAATCCTACTGTTAACCCAAACCAGATAGAATGCTTGTGAAAATTGTGCAACGTCACTGTAAAGATTTTTTTGAAGGTGGCTTTGTAAGATTAAAACTCTACAGAAGCTATACATTGTTCAGTAAAACCTACAAATATAAAAACTATGATTACAAAACATGAAAAGTCAAAGATGTCCATTTTCTGAGTAACAAGAACAAACTGCTGTGGGAAGCAAGTCGTCCAAGTAGGTTAAGACACCAGTTTTTCATCTCTGGCTAATGAAAATGACACTCTACTAGCTGCATGCATATACAAACTTTAAATTTCCTCAAGTAGTATCTAGTGATGGAGCCGCAACATATATCTGGCAATCTCAGTCAGAGACAACACTATGTTGAATAGAACTTGCATTTATAAATTGCCTTTCATGTCTTAGGACACCCCAAAGTAATTTACAATAAATTATGACGGTAATTAGTCCTGTTGTTTGAAAACGTGGCAGCCAAATTAGACACATGATCCCATGAATAACAGTGAATGCATTGCCACAATCCATTTTTGGTTAGGTGAACTGTTGAAAAAATGGTGGCCAGTACACCAGGAGCGATCCCAAGACAGCACTCTCTCAATACTTCACGCAAGGTGTCAGCCTAGATTAGGTGTTCAGGATCTGAAGTGGGGCTTCAAACTGCAACCTTAACTCAAGAGTTTTACCCTAACCAAGGCTTGGTCTGAAATGGAAAAATTATAAACTTCTGAAACTGGAAGCAAAGTAGGTTGAAGAGGATTTCTACTGTTTATTATTTTTGTAAATGCATTCTTCGTATGTGCTTTTACAATTTTATTATAAATAGCAAACAGCAGAAGTATTCCCTATTGATGAACCAAAGTAGAGGGAACTCTACTTTGTACCATAAGTGTGCCATACTTCACCTGGGGGCTGCATGTTAGTAGTGAGTCCCCCATAAGGAACGGTTCCCTCAACAGTAACATCGCTCACACCATGAGCATATAAAATCACAAAGAAAATATAAAAACAAACTTGTCAACATAACAGGAGAAAATGAACTACAGTATCTTCCAAGATCCATTCAGAATATAATGTGAGTACAGCAGTGTGATACCAACCTCGTAAAGGTACAAAGTCACCATGGTTTTCCACCGGAAGTTTATGCTGTTTGAATAACCAAGACACCCAAGTTTTAACATTGCTTCCAAAAAAACATTAAACCCATTCCAAAGCAATTTATCAACATGTTTCACTGAATGAGCACATGCTTAATTCTGTGTGGTGTGGAAACTTGCTAAATGGATAGCTGCTTTGAATAAAATATATTTTGTTTGGGAGAAAAAATAACCATCTACTTCGCAATTTGAACGAAGCATTGATAGTTCAAACAGAATCCAGTGCAGAATCTTACTTCTGATAATGTCCCAAAATTAGATGGAAATAACTTCATACTTTCAGTGAGCCAAAATGTTGTCTTTTGTGTAAACAAGTGGGTGAATAATTTCCATGATTTTTTTTATGGTTAAAACAGTTACACAGCCATATATTAAATCTAAACAACATTCATTAACCCAGCTGCAATATTGATGTCTATTTTTAGAACAGTAAACATGTGATACTCTTTTTACAACTACATTGGCATCCAAAACAGAAGAAAACAGGAAAACTGTTACTTTTAAGAAACAGTCTGTATTTAAGGGAAAAGAACAAATAAACTTTCAAGAAACGTTCTAAAACAAAGTATTGTTCAGACCATTTGTTTCCTGATCTTGAGTGGGCAACTTTATAAGTTTTCTATACATCACCAGTGAAATACACTAATATTTTTATAATACACTTTGCAAAGCAATCTGTTTTGGGCTCTGGTTGGTTGTTCAAAAACAATTTCCATTTTTTTTTAAAAGAACGCATACTAATGAGAGTCTAATTTAGACTTGCTTCCCATATAGAAAATATCAAACTTTAGGGTGTTTCACAACCTTATTCTTCCATCCCAAGACATTCTTTTCTCCACAAGTCCGAGGAAGAATATCACACGCTCTAAAGTTTGTTAAGAAAATAGAGTTTATTAAAAACAAATCCCTAAGCTCAACTTTTGGAGGAGCTTTCACCGTTTGTTATCTTTTTAAATTAAAAAAGAATAGAAAGCACTTCTACCTTATGTCAAAGTTTTAAAAACGTACAGCAAAAATTTGATTTTTTTTTTTTTCCTGGTCATTGGGTGTTCAGGCTTCGGAGTAAATTGTGTGGTCATTTTGAATACTGGGGAAGGCAAACAATTTGCTTAAAACTTTTAAAACTAGACAGGACTGTGGGATAGCAGAAGCAAATACTTTATACATCATTTTTTATACAACTCTAAAGCTTCATTGCACAATAATGTGGTGCATATATCAATTACCACCACATCATGTGTTTATTACAATTAGTTTCTATCACTGAGCCCCATCAGCTGCACCTGAATCTTTTCTATCAGGTTGATTAGATGAGGTAGGCTCCAATTCCACCAACCCTGCCACTTTCAAATTCATATTCGGTGAATCAGATTCTCCTGTAGTAGATTCGGGCACTGGGATTGCGTCCGACTGTTTCATTATTTCTTCCTGTGTGCTGCCATTAGATTTGTGGTGCTTTTCATTACCCTCATCAGTGTCTTCAGGCTTTTCCTTTCCTCGCTGATCCATATCTCTATCCCTGTAAGATTCTCTGTCTCGTGAATCACGATCCCTATGTCCACTCGGTCGCCTATTTCTTTCTTCCGAGTCTCTGCTGTACCTGTCCCGCTCAGAGCTTCTTCTCCCCCATTCCCTTCTTTCACGCCCACCACTATGACGATCATGATCTCTTTCTTCATGACGATTTCCATACCGATCACGGTTATCGTTTTCATTTCGGTTTCCACCAAAAGGACGATTTCTAAAATCAGATCGGCCAAAGCGTTGCTCTTGGTCTCGATCCCTTCCTGGAGGAAAGCCATGCCTGTCATTCCTAAATTGTCTCCCATCTCTATCCTCAGCCACTCCAGGGCGACCAAAAACATTCTGGGGTGGAAAGGGGCCTCGCATGGCATGAGGCGGGGGTACTCCAAACCCTCCTGGCCCTGGAGGTGGTGGACCTCTGTGTAATAAATGTGGTAGCAAGGGACGTGGTGGAGCAACAGGAAACCTTTGCAGATGAGGTGGTGGAACTCCAGGAGGTCGCTGTAGCGGTATTAAACCAGGTCGCGCACCCAACAGACCAGGACTTGGTGGCTGCACATTCATTATGGGAGTATGCACAGAAGTTCCACTTTGATTCCCTGTAGATTAAACACAAAAGAAATACATTAAGTAAAATCATTAATTAACTTGTCTGCAGTGGAAAGTAAGACTGAAATTACCCAATGTTTCAACTCTGAACCGGTTCATATGAAATTCCTCACTCCAATATTTTAGCAGAGGTAGTTCCCCAATTAAATGGGTTACCATCTCCATAAAATAATGTAAACATTTCACACATTAACTGTTCATACATTATTCTTTCTTGCAGTTGCAGGGTCAAAGTTTCCCACTTCCTCCAAGCTCCAAAAAACATTGAATATAAAAATGCCTAACAAAATCTGTTTGTTAATGCCATTAGTCCAATACATTAACATTACATTGGAATTACTGAACAAAATATATTGAGCACTGCCTTCCTCATCCTCTGAACATAACTATCTCCACACCCTATTCAATATATCTCAACTGTTTTGAAAGCAGATAACAGGAAGACTATGCTGATATGAGGAAGCTGTTAAATGTACAAAAAGGCTGCAAAGACAAGGAAACAAATGAACTTTGCATGTGGAGACAGAAAGAGAGAAACTAAAGGGGGGTAGGCAAACTTGTAAATTTGAATAGGAATGAATTTTACTGAAATTATTTATGACAATGTTGAGGGCAGTTTGGAGCACAGAAGGGCTATACCCATTATATCTTGAGGCATTTTAAGACAAGATACTCATCATTGTATTCAGCTGCTGTTGATATATTTAAGAATGGTTACACCAAAGAAGACTGTTCTGCCCATCGTGTCCATGCAGGTTCTCTGCGAAGAGTAATTTAGTTAGTCTCCCTCCTCTGACCTTCGCCTGTAGCCCTGCAAATCTGATTCTTCAGCTAATTACTGAATTACCCTTTGAAAGCGGATCTGCCTGCACCACACACACAGGCACTGCATTCCAGATTCTAAGCACTTGATGCACAAAAATATTTTTCTTCATGCTGCCTCTGGTCTATTTTCCAATCACATTATATTGGTATCCTCTGGTTCTCAATCCTTCCAGCAATGGGAACTTTCTCCCTATCTTCAATGTCCAGGCCCTTTATGATTTTGTTCAAAACATACGAAGAGACTTTTTCCGCTACTTCCTGAACATCTCAGGGACGGTGAATGATATCCTACAATTCATTTAGTTGGCCAATACTCTCAAAAACAATTTGCAATTTCTGAAGAAAAATAGAGGAAACATGAATTTAAATCCGATGTAATAACAAAAGTAACTTTGGCTACCATTGTTACTAAACTAAACAAATATTTTGTAAATTGACATTGTCTTTCAAGGAAGAAGCATATGGAGTTTTCTTGCCATAATTTGAGACAATGGACTTATAGAATCGTAGAATTTAGAGTACAGAAGGAGGCCATTCGGCCCATCGAGTCTGCACTGGCCCTCAGAAAGGACACCCCACTTAAGCCCACATCTCCACCCTATCCCCGTAACCCCACCTACTTGCTATTGAAAGATTGTGCCCTAAGTTTTGAAATTAATGTAGTTTGATTGGAATGGGATATTGTCTGAGAAGGTTAATTCTTCCTTCGGTGAGGAGTAGCTCAAAAATTCAAAGGATTGGCTTTCCCAAGGCAATAGATCGATCAGGAAAACTAGGTGGCCGAGTCACATTACCATACAGTCTCTAATAGGATGGGAGATCTTCCACGTGTCAACTTCAAATATGTCACCCTATTCTTTAAACAAAACTAATATACTGCTGATAATACAGGTAATGTATCTGGGAGACTAGTTAGAGGCTGTGGAAATCAGGAACATGCACTGTGATCCGTGACTGGTTCAGACAATACAGGACTCAAATCTGGTACAGAATGGTAAACCATTACAAAGACCCATTGGGGAGCCAATTCACACAAGAGATTTCTTGTAAAGCCAACAACTTTCTCTTTCCATTTCACACCATTCAAACGAAAGATAAAATGCTGGAAAATCTCAGCAGGTCTGGCAGCATCTGCAGGGAGAGAAAAGAGCGAACGTTTCGAGTCCGATGACTCTTTGTCAAAGCTAACAGAGAAAGTGGGAAATATTTATACTGTGGTGTGAGAATGAAAGATGAGTCACAGCCACAGAAACCCAGGGCAACCGGGTGCTAATGGCCACAGAAACCAAGGGGAAAAGGCGCTAAAGGCAGTCCCCAGAGAGAACAAAAGATGTGAAAGGCCAAACAGCAGAGAAACTAACATCAGAGGGTGAACTATAGATGTGGGGGGAGGGGAAGGGGTGAAAGGGTCAATCAAAGATGGTCTTTCATCCAAAGCTATTTTTTGACCATTCAATATATGATTTAATAATGTACAATGAAAGTACAATATAGGCTATAAAGGTCAAATTTGAATGCTGAATACAGAGTTAAAGGCAGGATTCTTGGAAGTGTGGAGGAACAGAGGGATCTTGGGGTCCACGTACATAGATCCCTCAAAGTTGCCACCCAGGTTGGTAGGGTTGTTAAGAAGGCGTATAGTGTGTTGGCTTTCATTAACAAGGGGATTGAGTTTAAGAGCCGAAAGGTTTTGCTGCAGCTTTATAAAGCCCTAGTTAGACCACACTTGGAATATTGTGTCCAGTTCCGGTCGCATTATAGGAAGGATGTGGATGCTTTGGAGGGTACAGGGGAGATTTACCAGTATGCTGCCTGGACTGGAGGGCATGTCTTATGAAAAAAGGTTGAGGGAGCTAGGGCTTTTCTCACTGGAGCGAAGAAGGCAGAGAGGTGACTTGATAGAGGTGTACAAGGTGATGAGAGGCATGGATAGAGTGGATAGCCAGAGACTTTTCCCCAGGGTGGAAATGGCTGTCACGAGGGAACATAATTTTAAGGTGATTGGAGGAAGGTATGGGGAGATGTCAGAGGTAGATTCTTTACACAGAGAGTGGTGGGTGTGTGGAATGCACTGCCAGCAGAGGTGGTGGAGTCAGAGTCATTAGGGCCATTTAAGCGACTCTTAGACAGGCACATGGACAGCAGTAAATTGAAGGGGTGTAGGTTAGGTTGATTTTAGATTAGGATAAATGGTCGACACAACATCATGGGGTGAAGGGCCTGTATTGTTCTATGTTCTATAATAGAAATATCTACGTCAACTGGACCTTTGGCACCATGACAAAAGGAAAGCCTGAAAAGTTGTTTGACTGCCACTGAACCAAAGATCACTGGACCAGGGCGTAACCAGCCCACAAACAAAATTTAAAAAATAGTAAAGATCTTGGCCTCCACATAGAAAATCAGAATGCAGGTATCATCTTTCCTACCTGCACTAAAATAGGCATTTTTCGGAAACCCGTGCCAGTATTTAAACCCTGACTGGATAATTGTTACAAGCAGGGGGAGAATCAGAACCTCAGAATTCAGCCATCAATGCTTAGCACTACACCTAATCTAGCTCACTTTACATGTTGCCAGTATCAAATGCAGACCACATGTACTCAGCCCCCATCCAATATGCTAGTAGAAGCATCAGCAGACTCTTTTTATTTCTTTAGTATCTGCTTATAACACTTCAGGTGTAAGACATCAAATATGTAATTCCTCTCCAGCCAAATTCAATGCCTACTTTGAACAGATCTCATGACCTCTGTAACGATCCGGGATTCTACCACCAGATTAATTCTACAGCAGCCTTCATCTAAACAGCCTATCCTCACATGGCAATGCGAACCAACCAATCCAGAGGACGATGAACCTACAGAGAGGCCAATTTGGTCTTACCAGATATTGAACAGTTTTGTCTGCAGTATTCTTACACCTGGTGTTACTGAGCTCCTAGGAGCCAATATCAATCGATGCCCAGTCTTTTAATGATTGAATAAAGCAACTTTCAGGGCTAGCCTTCTCAACAGCTAAACAGCCAATTGCCAAGGAGTGCTGAGCCATTTCTGGCACACTATACTGAAAAAGATAAAAGTCTGCAAGAGATTCAAATGGTTTGTCAATATTCAGAGACAAACATCTCATTAGCCTGTTGCCGATCTAATTTATATCACAACAGATTCTTGACTGTGCAGATGCTCATTTGAGCATACTGTATCAGCAATTGATCCTCTGTTGACCTTCAAATTCTACCTTCGGGGCTGATCTAATAATACATGATGTGGAGATGCCGGCGTTGGACTGGGGTGAGCACAGTACAAAGTCTTACATCACCAGGTTAAAGTCCAACAGGTTTGTTTTGATGTCACTAGCTTTCGGAGCGCTGCTCCTTCCTCAGGTGAATAAAGAGGTATGTTCCAGAAACATATATATAGACAGATTCAAAGATGCTTGGAATGCGAGCATTAGCAGGTGATTAAATCTTTACAGATCCAGAGATGGGGTAACCCCAGGTTAAAGAGGTGTGAATTGTATCAAGCCAGGACAGTTGGTAGGATTTCGCAGGCCAGATGGTGGGGGATGAATGTAATGCAACATGAATCCCAGGTCCCGGGATACATGGAATCAATTGGGGAGTATGGAGTGAGGCACTGCATAGGGTAAACGGGACCTCCTCTTGTGCAAGGATGAGCCTGATACAGTTTAAGGTGGTGCACAGGGTGCAAATGACTCGGGCGAGAATGAGTGGCTTTTTTCAGGGGTAGCGGATGAGTGTGAGAGGTGTGGGCGCGGTTGCGAAGAATTGGGAAGGTTCTGGGCGGAAACGTTCACGGTCTTAAGACAGGTTAGTGGAGGAGGAGGTGGACCCGGACCCTTTGGTGGCGATATTTGGGGTTTCAGAGAAGCCGGAGCTTATGGAGTGGAGGACGGCCAATGTCTTGGCCTTCGCCTCTCTGATTGCACGGCAGCGAATTTTGCTGGAGTGGCGGTCGGCAGCACCACCGGGGGTAGCGGCTTGGTTGGGCGACCTGTATGATTCCTGCGATTAGAGAAGATAAAGTATGAGTTAAGGGGCTCTTCAGGGGAGTTTGAGGAAAGGTGGGGGATGTTTGTGACTGTGTTTGAGGGGCTGTTCGTCGGGGGTGAGAAAGGGGAAAAATCTGTAGACTGTATAGTTGATTATTGGGAAGTATGTTTCCCGGGTGTTTATTCACTGTAATCTGTTTTAATACATGTTTGTAATAAAATACATTTTTAATAAAGATTCCTGAGCTGTAAGTGCAAGTCAGAGGTTAGGAATCTGTAACAACTAACTCACCTCTTGACTCATCAAAGTTCACCATCTACAAAGAGTAAGTCAAGAGTGTGGTGGAGTACTCTTAACTTGCCTGGGTGAGTACAGCTCCAACAACTCGAGAAGCTCAACACCATCCAGGACAAAGCAACCCATTTGCTCAGCACCCCATCCACCACCTTCAATTCCTCTCCCTGTATCACCAACATGGTTGTGTTGCTTGCTGCAGGATTTCCACATACAACTCTTCTAGCTGCTTTTGAAAAATATGGCAATGGTAGGCACAGACAGGATTCAACTCAGAAACGTGAAAACTTAGTTGATGCCGCTAAAGTTTATCAGTGAGTAGGCTTCCATTTCACCAGTGTGAACTTGATTCTTGGATTAGATCTAAATGATGTTCACTATTCAGTTTCCTCTTCTGTTAACACTCTCTCCTTGTAACGACTAAAATATATTTGCAGTTTTTGGGATAAAAATCCCAATATGCTGATTGCCAGTGGTTAGCACGGCAACAGGGACCAGAGTTCATTTCCGCCCGTGGGTGACTGTGGAGTTTGAATGATTTGGGTTTGTATTGTGACCTACTTTTGATTGGAAATTATGGAGATCAACAAATGTTCAGCTATTTTGGGGAAGTGGGGGGGTTGAGAGTCCACTGTTGAGATTTGATCCCTTGCCTGCCAAGGATATTAATAAAGATGATTTTCTTCAATACAACTGCAATGTTACTGTTTTTATTCATTCAAGGAAAGTGGCCATTGCTGGCTAGGCCAGTGTCTATTGGCTGTCCCCAATTGCCCTCGAGAAGGTGATGGTGGGCTGCTTTCTTGAACCACTGCAGTCCATGTGGTGTAAGTACACCCACAGTTATGGGAGTTCAAGGACTTCGACCCAGCTTCACCAGTTTGACAGCTCATTTTTAGGCATACCTGGAGTTGCTCCTTGCATGCACTCCTGCACTCTTCATTGAACCAGGGTTGATCCCCTGGCTCGCTGGTAATGGCAGAGTGGGAGATATGCCGGCCATGAGTTTAGATTGTGGTCAAGTACAATTCTGCTGCTCCTAATGGTTTCCAGCTCCTCCTGGATGCCCAATCTTGGGTTGCTATATCCATTCGAGGTCTGTCCCATTTAGCACAGTAGTAGCGCCACAGAACACGATGGAGAGTATTCTCAATGTGACGAGGAGACTTTGTGTCCACAAGGGCTGTGCGGTGGTCACTCTTACCGATATTGTCATGGACAGATGTATCTGTGGCAGGGACACTGGGGAGGATGAGGTCAAGTACGTTTTTCCCTCTTGGTGGCTCCATCACCACCAGCCGCAGGCCCAGTCTTGCAGCTATGTTCTTTAGGACTCGATCAACTCGGTCTGAGGTTTACACAACTGAGCCACTCTTGTTAGTGGATATTAAGAGTCCTGCCCAGAGTACATTTTGTGCCCATGCCACCCTCAGTGCTTCTGTCAAGTTGCATGGAGGAGTAGTGATTCAGCAGCTGATGGGGTCAGTATGTGATAATCAGCAGGTGGTTTACCTGCCATGTTTTACCTGATGCCAGGAGACATCATGGAGTCTGGAGTCAATGTTGAGGACTCCCAGGGCAGCTCCCCGCGACTGTATAAAACTGTGCTACCGCCACCTCGGCCGGGTCTGTCCTGCTGGTGGGATATGACATATGTGATGGTGGTGATTGGGAAATTAATTGTAAGGTATGATTCCGTGAGTATGACTATGTCAGGCTGTTTGCTTGACTAATCTGTGAGACAGCTCTCCCAATGTTGGCACAATCCCCCAGATGCCACTAGGGAAGACTTTGTAGGGTTGACAGAGCTGCGTTTGCTGTTGGTTTCCAATGCTCAGATTGATGCTGGGTGGTCTGTCCGGGTTTGTTTACTTTAATAGACTGTGTAGAGCAGTGTTCTTCAAACTCGGGGGCGCGACCCCTGGGTGGGTCGCGGGCGTGTGTCGGGAGGGTCACCAAGCCGTCCTCCACGGCGCTCCCGATCGAGCAAATCCCCGCACAGTAGCCAGCTTTTAATAACGCCGGCTGCAAGCGGCCTTCAAAATGGCCACGAACATGTAAAAAAAATGTGCCCGCATTGCGCATGCGCGCCGAAGATCGGGCAGACCTGCGCAGGGCAGCCGCTATTTTCTTTAAACGGTCGCAGCTTTTTGTTTTACAAGTTCGTTTTTTAAAAATTCATTTTATTCATTTATTTTATTCTTTTCTTTTACAAGTTCGGGGGCTTTTATTTATAAAATTTTACAGGAATAAAATGCAGAACTTTGGACAGATGGAGACTCCATACTTTCCGACACCGGAAGGCTTCACTTTCATCCAACAGGTTCCATTGGAGGAGCGTGTACAAGGGCCAAAGGGACCCAAAACCATTTCCTCCATTTTTGTCAGCAGCAAACAAGGTAAGAGAAAATGCGGGTCGCTCAGGTCGGCCAGGTTGGGTCCCGAAGGTTGGCCGGTTGATAAAAATGCGTCCCCGGGAAAAAAGTTTGAAGAACACAGGTGTAGAGGTTGGGCAGCAAGGTAGCAGTGGATAACACTGTGGCTTCAAAGCGCCAGGGTCCCAGGTTCGATTCCCCACTGGGTCACTGCCTGTGCGGATTCTGCACGTTCCCCCCGTGTCTGCGTGGGTTTCCTCCGGGTGCTCCGGTTTCTTCCCACAGTCCAAAGATGTGCAGGTTAGGTGGATTGGCCTTGCTAAATTGCCCTTAGTTTGCAAAAAGGTTAGATGGGGTTATTGAGTTACGGGGATAGGGTGGAAGTGAGAGCTTAAGTGGGCCGGTGCAGACTCGAAAGGGCGAATGGCCTCCTTCTGCACTCTGTGTTCAATGATACAACTGAGTGTCTTACCAGGCTATTTCAGAAGGCATTTAAGAGTCAGATTGCAAACAGATTATCAAAAAGCAAAAATTAGGGATTACTTAGTGCCTTGGTACTAGTGACATTGAATTTGTTCCTAATTTTTCTTCATTTGGAATGAAAATGAAAAGAAATGAAAATCGCTTATTGTCACAAGTAGGCTTCAATGAAGTTACTGTGAAAAGCCCCTAGTTGCCACATTCCGGCACCTGTTCGGGGAGACTGGTACGGGAATTGAACTGTGCTGCTGGCCTGCCTTGGTCTGCTTTTTAAAAGCCAGCGATTTAGCCCCGTGCTAAACCAGCCCCTGGTTTAATGTCATTTTTATTTATTTCTGTTGAGAAGAATCAGCTTGTGAAATGTAATCCATACTTCAACGCAAGAAGCATCAGGAATAAGGTGGGTGAACTGAAGGCATGGATCGGTACTTGGGACTACGATGTGGTGGCCATCACAGAAACTTGGATAGAAGAGGGGCAGAAATGGTTGTTGGAGGTCCCTGGTTATAGATGTTTCAATAAGATTAGGGAGGGTGGTAAAAGAGGTGGGGGGGTGGCATTATTAATTAGAGATAGTATAACAGCTGCAGAAAGGCAGTTCGAGGAGTATTACCCTATTGAGGTAGTATGGGTTGAAGTCAGAAATAGGAAAGGAGCAGTCACCTTGTTAGGAGTTTTCTATAGGCCCCCCAATAGTAACAGAGATGTGGAGGAACAGATTGGGAAACAGATTTTGGAAAGGTGCAGAAGTCATAGGGTAGTAGTCATGGGCGACTTTAACTTCCCAAATATTGAGTGGAAACTCTTTAGATCAAATAGTTTGGATGGGATGGTGTTTGTGCAGTGTGTCCAGGAAGCTTTTCTAACACAGTATGTAGATTGTCCGACCAGAGGAGGGGCAATATTGGATTTAGTACTGGGTAATGAACCAGGGCAAGTGATAGATTTGTTAGTGGGGGAGCATTTTGGAGATAGTGACCACAATTCTGTGACTTTCACTTTAGTAATGGAGAGGGATAGGTACGTGCAACAGGGCAAGGTTTACAATTGGGGGAAGGGTAAATACGATGTTGTCAGACAAGAATTGAAGTGCATAAGTTGGGAACATAGGCTGGCAGGGAAGGACACCAGTGAAATGTGGAACTTGTTCAAGGAACAGGTGCTACGTGTCCTTGATATGTATGTCCCTGTCAGGCAGGGAAGAGATGGTCGAGTGAGGGAACCACGGTTGACAAGAGAGGTTGAATGTCTTGTTAAGAGGAAAATGGTGACTTATGTAAGGCTGAGGAAACAAGGTTCAGACAGGGCATTGGAGGGATACAAGATAGCCAGGAGGGAACTGAAGAAAGGGATTAGGAGAGCTAAGAGAGGGCATGAACAATCTTTGGCGGGTAGGATCAAGGAAAACCCCAAGGCCTTTTACACATATGTGAGAAATATGAGAATGACTAGAGCGAGGGTAGGTCCGATCAAGGACAGTAGCGGGAGATTGTGTATTGAGTCTGAAGAGATAGGAGAGGTCTTGAATGAGTATTTTTCTTCTGTATTTACAAATGAGAGGGGCGATATTGTTGGAGAGGACAGTGTGAAACAGATTGGTAAGCTCGAGGAAATACTTGTTAGGAAGGAAGATGTGTTGGGCATTTTGAAAAACTTGACGATAGACAAGTCCCCCGGGCCTGATGGGATATATCCAAGGATTCTATGGGCAGCAAGAGATGAAATTGCAGAGCCGTTGGCAATGATCTTTTCGTCCTCACTGTCAACAGGGGTGGTACCAGGGGATTGGAGAGTGGCGAATGTCGTGCCCCTGTTCAAAAAAGGAACTAGGGATAACCCTGGGAATTACAGGCCAGTTAGTCTTACTTCGGTGGTAGGCAAAGTAATGGAAAGGGTACTGAAGGATAGGATTTCTGAGCATCTGGAAAGACACTGCTTTATTAGGGATAGTCAGCACGGATTTGTGAGGGGTAGGTCTTGCCTTACAAATCTTATTGAATTCTTTGAGGAGGTGACCAAGCATGTGGATGAAGGTAAAGCAGTGGATGTAGTGTATATGGATTTTAGTAAGGCATTTGATAAAGTTCCCCATGGTAGGCTTATGCAGAAAGTAAGGAGGCATGGGATAGTGGGAAATTTGGCCAGTTGGATAACGAACTGGCTAACCGATAGAAGTCAGAGAGTGGTGGTGGATGGCAAATATTCAGCCTGGATCCCAGTTACCAGTGGCGTACCGCTGGGATCAGTTCTGGGTCCTCTGCTGTTTGTGATTTTCATTAATGACTTGGATGAGGGAGTTGAAGGGTGGGTCAGTAAATTTGCAGACGATACGAAGATTGGTGGAGTTGTGGATAGTAAGGAGGGCTGTTGTCGGCTGCAAAGAGACATAGATAGGATGCAGAGCTGGGCTGAGAAGTGGCAGATGGAGTTTAACCCTGAAAAGTGTGAGGTTGTCCATTTTGGAAGGACAAATATGAATGCGGAATATAGGGTTAACGGTAGAGTTCTTGGCAATGTGGAGGAGCAGAGAGATCTTGGGGTCTATGTTCATACATCTTTGAAAGTTGCCACTCAAGTGGATCGAGCTGTGAAGAAGGCCTATGGTGTGCTCGCGTTCATTAACAGAGGGATTGAATTTAAGAGCCGTGAGGTGATGATGCAGCTGTACAAAACTTTGGTAAGGCCACATTTGGAGTACTGTGTACAGTTCTGGTTGCCTCATTTTAGGAAGGATGTGGAAGCTCTGGAAAAGGTGCAAAGAAGATTTACCAGGATGTTGCCTGGAATGGAGAGGAGGTCTTACGAGGAAAGGTTGAGGGTGCTAGGCCTTTTCTCATTAGAGCGGAGAAGGATGAGGGGCGACTTGATAGAGGTTTATAAGATGATCAGGGGAATAGATAGAGTAGACAGTCAGAGACTTTTTCCCCGGGTGGAACACACCATTACAAGGGGACATAAATTTAAGGTGAAAGGTGGAAGATATAGGAGGGATATCAGAGGTAGGTTCTTTACCCAGAGAGTAGTGGGGGCATGGAATGCACTGCCTGTGGAAGTAGTTGAGTCGGAAACATTAGGGACCTTCAAGCAGCTATTGGATAGGTACATGGATGACGGTAAAATTATATAGTGTAGATTTATTTGTTCTTAAGGGCAGCACGGTAGCATTGTGGATAGCACAATTGCTTCACAGCTCCATGGTCCCAGGTTAGATTCCGGCTTGGGTCATTGTCTGTGCGGAGTCTGCACGTCCTCCCCGTGTCTGCGTGGGTTTCCTCCGGGTGTTCCGGTTTCCTCCCACAGTCCAAAGATGTGCGGGTTAGGTGAATTGGCCAATGATAAATTGCCCTTAATGTCCAAATTGCCCTTGGTGTTGGGTGGAGGTGTTGAGTTTGGGTATGGTGCTCTTTCCAAGAGCCGGTGCAGACTCAAAGGGCCGAATGGCCTCCTTCTGCACTGTAAATTCAATGATAATCTATGATTAATCTAGGACAAAGGTTCGGCACAACATCGTGGGCCGAAGGGCCTGTTCTGTGCTGTATTTTCTATGTTCTATGTTCCAGTAAACTGATATGCAAAGTTAGAACTATAGCAAACTGAAGATTGCGAATCTTTAGCTCCACAAGAATGAACTATGCAACAATATTAGCCATACATGATGGAGCAAAGATATTTCAGAGACAGCCAGAACAACAGCAAATAATTTTTAAACAAAGGTAGATTTTTCATTTAAGTAATTAAACCCCACTGTGAACCAAAGGTTCCACTAAAATGCACAAGCTGATGAACCAATTGTATCGAATGGAATCTTATCAGGCCCTCTCAACCAGGCATTGTCAAACTCGGGGGCCCGACCAGTGGGCAGGTGTCGGGAGGGTCGTGTCGTTGGGTCACGGCGCTCCCGATCGCGCAAATCCCCGCTCAACAGCCGCAGCAGCCGGCTGTTAACTATGCTGGCGGCAAGCTGCCTTCAAAATGGCCACGAACATGTAAAAAAAATGCAGACGCACTGCGCAAGCGTGCCAGATCATCGGTACGCATGCGCAAAACTTTTTTTTTTGCGGCTGCTTTTTTTTTTGTAAACAGTCCCAGCTTTTTTTTTTTAAACAAGTTCGCGGGGGCGGGGGGGGGGGGGGGGGGGGTTATTCATTTCATTTTATTTTTATTTTTTTCATATATTTTTTCATTTTATTTTTATTTTGTTTTACAAGTTCGGGGCGGTTTTATTTGATAAACTCTTACAGGGAAAAAATGCAGAACTTTGGACAGATGGAGACTCCATACTTTCCGACACCAGAAGGCTTCACCTTCATCCAACAGGTTCCATTGGAGGAGCGTGTACGAGGGCCAAAGGGACCCAAAACCATTTCCTCCATTTTTGGCAGCAGCAAACAAGGTAAGAGAAAATGGTGGGACACGCAGGTCGGCCGGCGTGGGCCGCGAAGGTCGGCCGGCGTGGGTCCCGTAGGTTGGCCGGCGTGGGCCGCGAAGGTCGGCCGGCGTGGGTCCCGTAGGTTGGCCGGCGTGGGCCGCGAAGGTCGGCCGGCGTGGGTCCCGTAGGTTGGCCGGCATGGTTCGCGAAGGTCGGCCGGGTTAAGTCCCGATGGTTGGCCAGTTGGTAAAAATGGGTCCCCAGAAAAAAAGTTTGAAAAACACTGCTCTAAACAACCAATTGCACACTTATTTTTATTACCCAGTGGACTGTATATGCCCATCACTTAATGCCAAAAGCAGGAGTAAAGAAATGGAAACTGATGTGAATGGAGAGTTATTTAGATAATCTAGGATGATTTTTTTTGGTTCCAGTTGGAATGTCTCAAAGGAATAAGCATTTATCTGGCTTTTCTTCTGCATCTTACTTAACCTGTGACAGATGGGAGCATAACCAGGTGAAAAAAAGCACAATTGTTCTGCAGTTCAGCATTCCTAAATTAATTATAATCAGTTTCAATTATATATCATTTTGAAAACTTCAATCTCTGGCGGTCAATTCAAAAGTATGTTATAATATTAGATTGGGGTTTTCAGTGGAACTGTAAATATGATATTCAAATAGTGAAAACTACAAAATCTAGATATTTGCCCACACAAAATCAAAACACAAGCTATATGAATAGAACTATTCGCTACCTGAAGGATAGTGTGCACATATTTATAAATTATATTAATGCCACATGCATGCAAGTAGCTATTTATTGAATATTTAGAGCAATAATTACTGTGCTGTACAATGCCTTTGAAATTAAAGACGTGATCAACTGCATGCATTGCATAACTAATCATACAGCCTTCAATAAAACTTGCTTTGAAACATTTTATTTGCTCTCCCGCTTCCCTTTCTGAAATTCCAAGATGGATGGGCTTACCAATAACAGGCATGCTGGTACCTCCCAGCCCTGGGTTATGTCCCTGAAAAGGTCCAAAATATTTGGTACCATCTGATACGTCCTCCCTGTTTCTCAGCGTAGACATTAAGGTCGGGGTCAAGTTCCTCAGTGAGGAATTCTTTGCACTATCTTCCTGGGAACCCAGTGATGTTGCTGGATAAAATTATATCTGATCAGTATGCATTTATGAGAGATAAACGTTCAAATTATTTAAGAAATTTCACAAATAATAAATTGTATTAAATATTTATTGTATTACCAGAAAGAATAGATTTTTCAGTTTTACAAATAGTAATCACATTTTGTGAAGTGAGGATTATGTAATACCTGCTGACTTATAAGGAGCATTTTGATAATAGCACACAATTCTACTGGACTACTTTCAACAAATGTATTGATCTGACATGTTGCTGCCATCTGCTTTTCCATTCAAATTCTGAAGGATGGTGAAACACTCTTAAAGTGAGAAATATTTGAATATACCCTTAAAACATATCAATCACAAGTCAAGTTCAAACTTAAGTTCAGAACACACAAGTCTGCCTAAACCGAAGAATCACTCCTCAATGATGTGTATAAAAATAATATAGGAGCTTGGATTTTCTGATCGGGGCGATTCTTTAGTAAGGCGTGATTCCCACATCATGGAGTAGGTAGGCCATAGAATACCACAGAATTCTTACAGTGCAGAGGAGGCCATTCGACCCATCAAGCCTGCATAACCCTCCAATACTGCATCCTACCAAGGTCCACTCCCCCACCCTATTTCCGTAACCTAACCTGTGCATCCCTGGACAATATGGGGCAATTTAGCATGGCCAATCCACCTAATCTGCACATTTTTGGACTGTGGGAGGAAACCGGAGCACCCGAAGAAAACCCACGCAGACACAGGGAGAGAAAGTACAAACTTGAGGTCCCTTGAATCCAATCTACTTTCTGACCCCAGGATCATTTTGCAACTGGGTTTTCCAATTTCCACCAAGGGATTGGGCTAAGCTGTGGCCAGGTGCTAACTGCAGCAAGCTTGGAGACCTGGCTTTTGTACCCAGTGCAAATGTTTGAATTAATCCATGCAGATATTTCACATATCTTTTCAAGTCCACAGAGCACAAATTCACCAGGAAGTATCCAAGACCCTGGTGGAATCACCTATCATTTTAGCTGGAAATTTGTGCCCCAGCCTAATTATTTGAAACGGAATATAGTGAGGCTTTACCTAATACCACATCCACTCACACCTATTCCTGCTGGCATAGACAAAGTGCTTTAGAACCAATTATATTCCAGTAAGCACAGCAGAATGAGCTGCAGCAGCAATTTTCATTGGAGTTGTTAAGGGCAGTTATTGGCTATAACTCTGAAGTAGGATGGGCAGCACGGTAGCACAAGTGGATAGCACTGTGGCTTCACAGCGCCAGGGTCCCTGGTTCGATTCCCCGCTGTGCGGAGTCTGCATGTTCTCCCCACTGTCTGCGTGGGTTTCCTACTGTGTGCTCCAGTTTCCTTCCACAGTCCGAAGACGTGCAGGTTAGGTGGATTGGCCATGATAAATTGCCCTTTGTGACCAAAAGGTTAGGAGGGGTTATTGGGTTACCGGGATAGGGTGTAAGTGAGGGCTTAAGTGGGTCGGTGCAGACTCGATGGGCCGAATGGCCTCCTTCTGCACTGTATGTTCTATGTTACTATGAAATGAAATGAAAATCGCTTATTGTCACAAGTAGGCTTCAATGAAGTTACTGTGAAAAGCCCCTAGTTGCCACATTCCGGCACCTGTTCGGGGAGGCTGGTACGGGAATCGAACCGTGCTGCTGGCCTGCCTTGGTCTGCTTTAAAAGCCAGCGATTTAGCCGAGTGTGCTAAACCAGCCTGTGTCTCCCTGTGTCTTATGCTATCACAACATATGGTGCGCTTTGAAATCTTGTTCATCAACTGAATGCAAACGTTATAGCTGCAGAACTCCATAACATCGGTTTGAAAGGGTTTTTTTTCAGGATCACATGGAACCACAGAAAGCTTACGGCATAGAAGTAGGCCATTGTGTCTGAGCTGGTTGATAAACGAATCATACAGCCTACAGGGGAAGCGGTGGCATAGTGGTATTGTCACTGGACTAGTAATCCAGAGACCCAGGGTATTGCTCGGGGACCCAGGTTCAAATCCCACTACGGCATAGAAATATCTGGAATTAAAAGTCTAATGATGACCAAGAAACCATCATCGATTTTTGTAAAAACCCATCTGGATCACCAACATTGTTAGGAAATCTGCCACCCTTTCCTGGTCTGGTCTACATGCGACTCCAGACCCACAACAATGTGATTGACTCTTAAATGCCCTCTGAAAAGGCCTAGAAAGCCACTCAGTTGTATTCTACCGCAACAAAAACACAAAAAAGGAATTAAACTGGATGGACCGCCCAGCATCGACCCAGGCACCGGAAACTACAACGGCAAATTCAACCCTGCAAAGTCCTCCTTACTAACAACTGGGGGTTTGTGCCAAAGCTGGAAGAGCTGACTCACAGACTAGTCAAGCAACAGCCTGACATAATCATACTCACAGCATCATAACTTGCAGACAATGTCCCAGACACCACTATCACCATTCCTGGGTATGTTCTGTCTCACCAGTAGGACAGACCCAGCAGAGGTGACGGCACAGTGGTATACTGTCAGGAGGGAGATCTCAACATCGGCTCTGATCCCCGTGAAGTCTCATGGCTTCAGATTAAACATGGGCAAGGAAACCTCCTGCTGATTACCATATACTGTCCACCATAAGCTGGTGAATCAGCACTCCTCCATGTTGAGTACCACTTGGAGGGCGCAGAATGTACTCTGGGTAGGGGATTTCAACGTCCATCACCAAGAATGGCTCAGTAGTACCACCACAGACCGAGCTGGCTGTGTCTTAAAAGACATAGGTGCTAGACTGGGACTGCAGCAAGTGGTGAGGGAACCAACACGAGGTAAAAACATACTTGACCTCATCCTCACCATCTGCCTGCTGCAGATGCATCTGTCCATGACAGCGGTAGAAGTTATCACTGCTCAGTTCTTGTGGAGTCAAAGTCCCATCTTCACATTGAGGATACTCTCCACTGTGTTGAGTGGCACTATCATTATGCTAAATGGGATAGACTTCAAACAGATCTAGCAAAACAAGGCTGGGCATCTATGAGGCACTGTGGGTTTCTATAGCTGCAGAATTGTATTCAACAATCTGTCTCTTCTGGAGGTCCCCAGTATCACAGATGTCAGTCTTCAGCCAATACGATTCACTCCACTTGATATCAAGAAACAGCTGAAGGCACTGGATACTGCAAAGGCTACGGGCCCTGTCAATATTCCGGCAATAGTACTGAAGACTTGTGCTCCAGAACCTGCTGCACCTCTAGCCAGGCTGTTCCTGTACAGCTACAACACTGGCATCTACCCAGCAATGTGAGAAAATTGACCAGGTGTCCTGTGCACAAGAAACAGGACAAAGTACCAGCCTCCCCGAACAGGCGCCGGAATCTGACGACTCGGGGCTTTTCACAGTAACTTCATTGAAGCCTACTCGTGACAATAAGCGATTTTCATTTTCATTTCAAATCCAACCCAGCCAATCACCACCCTACCAGTCTACTCTCCATCATCAGCAAAGATGATGGAAAGAGTTATCAAGCAGGACTTACTCAGCAATAACCTGCTCACGGACGCTCAGTTTGAGTTCCGCCAGGATCATTCAGCTCCTGACCTCATTACACCCTTAGTTCAAACATGGACAAAAGAACTGAACTCCAAGGTGAGGTGAAAGTGACTGCCCTTGACATCAAGGCATCATTTGACTGAGTATGGCATTAAGGAGTCTTAGTTAAATTGGAGTCAATGGGAATCAGCGGGGAAACTTTATGCTGGTTGGAGTCATACCTGGCACAAAGGAAGATGGTGGTAATTGAAGCTCAATTATCTGAGCTCCAGGACATCACTGCAGGAGTTTCTCAGGGCAGTGTCCTGGGCCCAACCATCTTCAGCTGCTTCATCAATGACCTCCCTTTCACCATAAGGTCAGAAATAGGGATGTTTGCGGATGAAGGCACAATGTCCAGCGCCATTCGCGACTCCTCAGATCATGAGGCAGTCCATTTCCAAATGTAGCAAGATCTGGACGTTATCCAGCCTTGGGCCGACAAGTGGCAAGTTATATTCACGCCAGGCAATGACCATCTCCTGCAAGAGAGAATCTAACCATCACCCCATTACATTCAATGGCATTACTATTGCCGAATCCCCTACAACCAACATCCTGCGGGTTACCATTGATCAGAGACTGACCTGGACTAGCCCTATTAATACTGTGGCTACCAGGGCAGATCAAAGGCTAGGAATCCTACGGCAGGTAACTCGTCTCCTCCAAAGCCTTTCCATCATCTACAAGGCACAAGTCAGGAGTGTAATGGAATACACTTCACTTGCTTGGATGAGTGCAGCTCCAACAACACAAGGAAATCGACACCATCCAGGTCAAAGGCCATGGAATTAAGAGCAATGAATACAAAGCTGGCTCGGTGACAGGAAGCAAACGGTGGTAGGGGGACTAAACCTATGTTTTTCAGACTAGATTCTAGTTTACAGTGGCATTCACCAAATGCCACTTTTGGGTCCTTTTATTTCTTAGCTTTTATAAATAGTGCAGACACAGGGGTAGGGAGCAGCATTATAAGACAGATCATACAAAATGTGGCAAAGTAGATGATGAAGAAGATACGTTCTAGGCTTCAGGATGGCGACAGACAGGATAGTGAAATCAGCAGAAGCATGGCAAGCATTGCGCAATATTGAGAACCATAGATGAACAGAGGCACATTGGTGCCCATGTACTCAAATTCTTAAAAGGTGACATGACAAGCTGATAATTTGGTTAAAAAAGCATATGGGTTATCAAGCCCGCTTGATTACTACCCCTTCCACAAACATTCAATTCCTCTACTACTGACGAACAGTGGCAGCTGTGTGTACAATCTACTGCACTGAAGGAACTCGCCAAGGTTCCTCAGGCAACAACTTCCAAACCCACAATCACCACCATCTGGAAGGGACAAGAGCAATAGATAGCTGGGATCCCCACCACCTGGAGCATCCCCTCAAATTCACTCACCACCTTAGCTTGGAAATATATCACCATTCCTTCACTATCACTGGGCCAAAATCCTGGAACTCCCTCTCTAACTGCATAGTGGGTGTACCTGCACCTCAAGGACTGCAGCGGTTCAAGAAGGCAACTCACCACCACCTTCTGAAAGGTAACTAGGAATGAATAATAAATGCTGACCTAACAAGCGACGCCCACATTCCGTAAATATATATTTTTTAATTAGGGTTTTAAATAGAGAAATAAAGAAGCAAGAGATCATGCTTTATAAATTACTAGCCAGCCTTTAGCTGTAATATTATCATTAATTCTGGGCACCACACTTCAGGAAATATATAAAGGCTTGAGAGAGGATATAAGGAGGTTTACTAGATGTTGTAGGGATGAGAAATTCAGTAATGAATAGAGGTTGGAAAAGTTAGGCATGTGCTTCTTGGAACACAGAAGATCCAGAAGTAAAACCCAGAGATTTCCAAGACATTGAGAAGTTTTGGGTAGACAGAAAAAATTGCTCCCTCTGGAAAACTTTTTGTTATATCCTTCCATTGGTGTGTGCCAAAATCTTAAGATGTGGACATCACTAGGAGGTCCATTTGATGTCTCTTGTGGGCACTTCCCTTCAAAGATGAATTTGAGTAAGAATAGCCAATGGTCTTTGTAACTACTCGGCTTTTACACTTGAAATAGTTATATAATGGTCTTAAAAAGGCTACCCAACAGTCTTTATCATTTGCCCATTGGTAACCAATCAAAATCTTGATGTACTTTAGTAATCAGTGACATTCAGCCAACTCAACAGTAATCAACCTTTCTTTAAAAAGTGTAAATGCAACAACTTAAGTAAATTGATCATGACGGATACAGTTGCTCATCAGTAGGAGCAGGTGATAGTTACACAGCTGTTCAGCAACAGAAATGTGCATTTGTGCCCTTTATATTAGTTTTACACTCCTGAAAGAGTTTGGCGCCTTCTCGGGCTACAAACTCAACATGAGCAAAAGCGAGATCTTCCCAGTACACCCACAAGTAGGGGATGCAGCACTAACGGGACTGCCATTTAAACAAGCCCGACACAAATTTTTCTATCTGGGGATCCAAATAGCCCATGACTGGAAAGGGATCCACAAATGGAACCCCACCAGTCTGATGGAGGAAGTAAAAAAGGACCTGCAAAGATGGAACACACTCTCACTCTCCCTCGCGGGGGGAGTCCAGACAATCAAAATGAACGTACTGCCCAGGTACCTCTTCCTACCTAGATCTATCCCGATCTACATCCCCAAGGCCTTTTTCAAGGTGCTGGACAAACTAATCATGGTGTTCGTATGGGGGGCGGGGGGATGCTAGGATCCCAAAGAAGGTCCTACAAAAGGAGCCCACTTAACAAGAACCTGTATGAGTAGGTTCTTCCCGAAGGTGGAGGATAGATGTGAACTGTGCCAAGGAGGCCCGGCCAACCACGCCCACATGTTCTGGTCTTGCCCCAGACTTGCTGGGTACTGGACAGCCTTCTTCAAGGCAATGTCCAAAGTGGTGGGGATGAGGGTGGAGCCATGCCCAAAAGTGGTGGTCTTCGGGGTTTTAGACCAGCCAGATCTATTCTTGGGGAGGAGTGCGGAAGCCCTGGCCTTTGCCTCCCTGATCCCCCGCCGTAGAATCCTGTTCGGCTGGCGGTCAGCAGCACCACCCAAAGCTGCAGACTGGCTGTCCGACCTCTCGGAATCTCTCCAAATGGAGAAAATCAAATTCGCCATCAGAGGGTCAAACGACGGCTTCCACAGAACGTGGGAGCCATTCACGCATTTGTTCCGGGACCTGTTTGTGGCCAACGAGCAAGAGGAAGAATAGCTAGGTAGCCAAGAATCAAGGGAAAGTAGCCAAAGCATGAGAGGGAGAGATAGACCGGGAGGGGGCAGCTAAACCTAAGAGGAAAGAAAGGCGAACCACAGGAGGGGGGTGGGGGGGGGGGGGGGGGGGGGGGGGTGGAGAGAGGGAAGAGATAGGGAACAAGAGAGGAGAACCAGGGAGATGGGGGGCTGGGAAATGAGAGCCGGAAGGAAGGCACGGGATACAATAACGAACTTGGCATCTCCAGGAACAGAGAACGAGGAGAATGAAGGCGAAAGACAGGAGGAACGGCAGAAGCGGAGTTGAGCGCGAGACGGCAGCACGATCCGTCCGGAAGAAGCAAGCGACAACACCAACACCAAACCCATTTGAGTATTGCCCACTGTAATTGTTTCTCCGGCACCCGAATGTATATTTACCTCCCAGTCTCCATCCCGCCCCCTCCCTCCCCCCCACAAACAGTCGCCTACCTATATGTTGTAAATAATTTTGCCAGTTGTAGAGTTGCTGCTGTTGAGCTGGGGCACAATACCCTACCAGTTATTCTATTTTTTTTTTTTAATTATTTTATTTTCTTTGATATGTTTGGGTGCGCCCTTCTCTTCTGTATATGTATGTGTGTAAATATATATATATATATATATATGCTTCTTATCCTGTGTACAAAATGGTAAATATACTTTGTTCAAAAACCCAATAAAAAACATTTATAAATTATGGTGGCAGAGCTGGGCACACAATACTCCAAAAAAAATATTAGTTTTACATACCAAGCTCAGGCCCAGGAATATAACATTCTAAAAATAGGTTCTTGATGTGTTTCCTCTTTCAATAGTATAAATATGATGCACAGCAGCATGTACGTAACTGAATGATTATACTGTCATACAGGTCAATTGCATTACTACATATAGTTATTCAGAGGCCTCGCATCCTTTTATTGCCATTCTAGCCCACAGCTACAGTCTTTCAAGGACCATAACACTTTAAGAATATTTTCTTTGCTGTCTTCATTTTTTTCTTTCAAATCTTTTACAACCAAGATGTCACCAGCCTCCTAACCTTTTGGAAATTTGTTCCAAAATATAATCATTTATTGAATTACAATAATATAGGTACTTTTCAGATGGTGAAAGATTAATACCCAGAAGGGTGGAAAGAGGAGGATGTGTAGCTCACTTGACCAAATTCCTTTCAGAACTATTACCTCAGTCTGATAAAACCATTAAAGGCAGCTGAAAACAGCTTTTCATTTTATTCTTCTTTGAAGTCTATACAAATTTTAACTGATGATAGAACTGGTTTTTCGCAGTTAGTACATTACTTTAAAAGGGTCATAATTTTTTTTTAAAACAAAGAAACCACTGAAAAGCATCTTTAGAGGTAGACAAGACTTCTGGTTTAGGAACGTTCCTCTTATGGCAGACTACAGATAACATGATGGTTAAAGGGAAGAAGTCTGCTAACTGCTGATATGAGACATGCTTTAGTAATAACTTCAGGTTCTGCCTCAAAAATCTCTTCAAAAGTAATCTTGGGATTTTTTTCACGTTGAGACCTCTCTAATGTCAGTAGAGGTCAATGAAAGATAAAACTAACTTGCACATTTACACAGAAGCGAAATCGGAAATAAAACAGGAAATATGCTCTTGCGTATTTCCAGCATTTTCTGTTATTTAATTTTCACATTTGGCTGGTTACCAAACAAATGATGTGGCAGTGTCTGCTGGAGATCACAAATTATAAAATGAAAAAGTAAGAGTGACTAACCAGGAAGATGGGAAGACTCGCATGTTTGAATGTTAGCCCCTGTATTTCCAATGGGCATTGCAGTACTCAGTGGAGGAATAGCTCCCGGTGGAAGATAACCTGAAATAACAATGTTTACATGACAGAAATGTTTTGTGAACAGAACAAGCCAGAAATGATTCACCTAAACATGCTTATGGAGTCTAAAATGTGTTCACTTTTCACATTAGATTTATGTTTCTAATGATGAATGCACTTAGATTGAGACAATTTTGTCACACGAATTTGAAGAAGCACTTTAATGTTGAGCTTATTAAGCAAAGTATATTTTCACAAGTGTTTTATTTTTTTAAAAGATACCTAGGTGAAAAGCAGCGAATATGGTAAATGAAAGTTGTTTTCTCCACAGACTGAACAATAAGAAAATAGTTAACTTTCTATATAAACAACCTCAAAACCATTGTGAGGTTTCCATTTCTGACTGGAAGGAGATAAAATCTGAGAAACTGGGACACAGCCCAAGGAGAAAGAGTAGACACATGGAATAATCGGCTGAATGGCCTTCTCCCATGTTGTATCATTCAATGATTTCTGCAAGTGCTGTTTTGTTAAATGGAAAGCTGTGAGGAATTTTGTAGAAACAAATTAGAAACTGATGGACAGTTAGCTGTTATTTTGTTTATGTTAAGCAAGACAATCCAACAATCGTGACTACCATGGTGTGCTCTTTATCTTGTATTATGCCAATAACTTTGTATGCATTGAATTAAGTGAGTCTGCTGAAATGGCAGTGCTTCAAAAACAATTAAACAAGAAGGGTATGGTAATATATAGTAGTGGTGCTGGACCAGCAATCAAAATGTTACAAGTTCAAATTACACGATGGAAAGTTGCAAATTTGAATTTAATGCATCAGGGCCTCTATGGGCCATCAGCAGTAAAAAAGAAAAATGCAAGATTCCTCCCAGTCCCCCGATCATGACACCGTGTAGCTTGAAAGTTTCAGCCTTAAATATTTAATTGCTCCAAATCAGAAATAGGAACAGTTATAGAGAATGGAACCAAGGTGTGCTGAGTATTAATTATATTTATAGCACTACGGTAAAATTTAGTTTATTTTTTAGAAACATTGTGCTTTGAAAGACTGATCAATCTGAAGTTATTTATTTTGGTCAGAGGAATAGAAAAACACTTTTTTAAATGCAGAGAAATTATTAAATGTTCTTGTACAAGAAACAAAGTCAACACACACAAACAGCAAGCAACTGGGAAGGCAAATGCAGGTTGACCTTAATTGCAATAGGATTGACGGACAAGAGTGAGGAAACTTGGTGCAATTGTACAGAATTTGGGTGAGATCACATATGGAATATAGTGTACAATCTATAACCCCAAGGAAGGGCATCCTTGCTTTAAAGATAAAGGCCAACTAAATTGATTCCTGGGTTGAGAAGTCTAGTCTATGAGGAGAGATCAAGAAGAATTGCCTTATACTCTCTGGAGTACAGAAGTATTGGAAATGATCTCATTGAAACATGCAAGATTCTGCGAAGGCTTGACAGGGTATATGCTCAGAGGCGGTTTTCCCATGGCTGAAGTGTCCACAATTAGGGGGAATTTTATCTGAATAAAGGAACAGCCATTTCAAACTGAGCAGAAGATAAACATTTTAAACAGAGGGTTGTGAATCTTTAGAATTCTTCACCGTAAAGGGACATGGATTCTAAATCTTTGAATATACGGAGTAGAGATGATCAATAGATTTTTGGACCTTAAGGGAATCCAGGGATATGGGAATGGGAGGAAGTTTTTTCTGACTCAGGATCAACCATGATCTTATGAAATGACTGGGAAGACTCGAGGAGCCTATTTATGTTCCTGTTTTTATGTTTTCAATTTACAGAAAACCAAAATACCATTCAGTGAGGGTTGAACGTTTGAAAAATTTATCACAGCTACTTTTAAAAATTAAAAAAAGTACATACTATAATGTTTCTCTAAAATAAGAAGGGTAATATTATAATTTTTCTCTTCCTAATAAAGTTTGTCTACATGATTGGAAATATTCTTGAAATATAAGAAACAAATTTGATGAAAGGACGGATTTTCTTTAAAATAAGACGCTGAACATATTAGTGGTAAATGTTTTTCTCTATAAAGGTACAACAGCAAGGTAGCCAACTTGAACTATTTTCCTGGGGCGGGATTCTCCGGCCTTCCAGCCACCTGTTTCTCGGCGGTGGGATTTTCTGGTCCCGCCACAGTAAATGGGAAACCTGCGACGGGAACGCAGCAGGACCAGAGAATCTCGCCAGCATGAATGACCGGAGAATTAGGCCGAGGTGCTATCACTAATACTTTCTACTGAAATTTATAAAAATAGTGTGAAGTAACATACCAGGTGGTGGCTGGACTGGATTGAAACCAGGACGCATAAATGGAGGCGGCGGTGGTGGTGGTGGTGGTGGAGGCGGCACTCCAGGATTGAAAGTAGGCGGTGGAATTGTTGAAAAGTTTGGTGGATGGAGTCTACCAACAGTTGGAATTGGCTGAACTCCAGGAATCTGCAAAAACAAATTTTAGTAATAATTTACTTCTAAAATATTTTGATGTGCCTCATAAAAATACACTGAAAGCAGTAAATTTTGTGATAAAAGGCAATTAACTGTCCATTTGTCCCATTTTCAGCAAATCGTCAAAAATTCCAAGTACACACTTGGCCACATTAAGTCTATTACAGACTAATATCGAATGAGCATAATTCAGATGTTGCATTTCAAATGAAACTTAAATACAAAATACAGGAGTTGCCATTCATTAATCATTCGCATCAAATTGAATTGATATTTTTTATATGAGATACATGCATTTGAGCCAGTATCACATTGGTAGAAATAATGAGATAATGCAACTATGATCAGACATCTTAGAAAGCGGGTTAAAAAAAAGTAAATGCAGTGTAATCTGATTAAGTATAAAATAGTATGGGTCGAGGCACAAAAGAAAAAATATATTTTAAATGTTGCAGTCATGAAAGGAATCTGAAGTTTAATGTGGCTAAACTGATGATACTGGGCAAAGATAAAACCTACAATAACAAGTTAACTATAGTGTTCCTTTAGCACAGAGAACGTCGCAAGACACTTTACATGGACGCTGGAAGAGAGGAGTTAGAGGATGGGGCAGAAAACATGTTTGAAAAGATGAATTTAGATAAGATTATTAATATATGGAGTCATGGAGAGGCAGAGGCACTCAGGTAAAATGTTCTATTATTATTGGAACTGCCAACAATAAGGACAAGGAGGATGAGGTGGACAAAAAGCATTATTAATGCAAGCTACTGTTCAGGGTGTCTCTGGTGTTGACCATTCCCACTGAATTTTTCCAGGGTACTGAGAAGCAGTGGCCTAAAAGACCAATTTCAACGCACAATGCACTGAAGTGCCATTTAAAGCTGATGACTATTGCTTTGCTTAAAAGACATACAGCAGTCGTCCCTGCCACACCCCCCCCCCCCCCCCCCCACACCCCCACCACACACACACACACACCACCTTTCAGGAAGCATGGTTTGAACTGATATGCAGCAATCATCTATATAGGACATTGGCATTGCGGCACTATCCTTCAGGCAATGGCCGCAATAAATCAGCAATACAAAGGATATTATCTTCAGCAGATATACAAATACACAAGACGGGACTCATTCCAAAGTCCTACTTCTTGATGCATAGCAGCTCTGGTAACAAGACCAGTATTCCACCACTCATTTTGCTCATACAAAGATTACTGATCTACCTCAAAAAAATCAATCAATTCATTCTTACCTGTGTAGGCATTGGCAAAGAGGCCGGAGGCATTTCTTCTGGTTGTGTCACTGCAGTATTACCATTTTCTGCTGCATCAACAACAGTTGCTGGTGCCTTTGTAATAGTCTTCCATTCTAATATAATAAGAATATATAACATAAGAAATAGGAGTTGGCCAAGACTGCATCACAAATCAAGATGATTAGAGTTAATGCTCAACCTCAATTCCACTGGGAAACAAAAATCTATAACTTTTCCTTGAATAGTAATATCTTGAATATACTCAATAAATGAGCATCCACAGTTCTTCAGAGTAGAGAATTCTAAAGATTCACAACCCTGTGAGTGAAGAATGTTTTCCTAATTTCAATTCAATGATTGGTCTCTTAATCGGAGATTCTGACTCCATTTTCTAGATTTCCCAGCCAGAAGAAACATATTTTCGCCATCTACCCAGTCAAGCCGCTGAAGAATTTTCTGTTTCAAAGAAACTGTCTCCCATTGTTCTAAACTTTAGGAAATATTTGTCTTGGGCACGTGAGCATCCCCAGGAAGGCCAGTCATTGCCCTCGAAAAGGTGGGTGAGCTGCTTCTTGAACAGCTAAAGTCAGTGCTGTTAGGGAGGGAGTTCCAGTACTTTGACCCAGCAATTATAGTTCCAAGTAAGCTAGAAAGGAATTTGCAGGTGGTGTTCCCATGCATCTGCTGCCCTTCATCTTCGACGTCAGGGGTTGTGGGTTTCGAAGATGCTGTTGGGATGATCCTTGGCAATCTATTTAAGTGAATGGTAAACTATGCAGCCATTGTGCACCAGTGGCAGAGGGAGGGAATGGTTAAGGGGTGGATTGAGTGCCTTCAAGTGGGCTACTTTGTTTTAGATGGTGTCACACTCGAGTGCTGTTGGAGTTTTACTCATCCAGGCAAAGTTGAGATTAATGTATTGTACTCCTAATTTGCGCATTATATATGGTGGACTGGTTTTGGGTTGTCCGCAAATTGTTCGCTGCAGACTTCCCAGCCTCTGACCCACTTTAGTAGCGACACCAATTATATGGCTGATCCAGTTCAGTTTCTGGTCAGTGGTATCCCAAGATGTTGACAGTGGGGCTTTCAGCAATGGTAATGCCATTAAATGCCACGGGGAAATGAATAGATCCTCACTGGTTAGAGATGGTCATTGCCTGGCACTTGTATGTCATGAATGTTACTTGCCACTTACCAGCCCAAGCCTGAATGTTGTCCAGCTCTTACCTTCATGTGGATATGGACTGTATCAATAACTGAGGGGTTGTGAACAGTATTGAACACGGCAATCATCAAATTAACCACGTGACATCCATGCAAGGCACTTCCTTGCAGTAACATCCCAATGCTCATTGTAAAATCTGGACTTTATCCCTGTTATAATGTTTCTTGTCTGATTGTATGTTATTTATCATGACAGCAGGGATGTGTTTCCTGTTGACTACTATATTGAATGCTTTATCCTTAAGAATCGCAGAATCCTCAGCATCCTCCTTTTAGTTAAGGGGTGTGCTGCGTAGGTGGTATGGTAGCATGGCTGTGTGACAGTCATCTGCCTCTTCTTCTTAACCATACTTTCTGATGGCAATCTATGCTTTAAGGTCTTCTTACTTTAATCATGATAAATAGGAGTAGTTCCATTGCCAAGAGGTGGGCGAGTGGTTTAGGTCATCAGTGGGGTCAAAATGTGGGAGGGACATTGGTGCCAATTCTCATTCTGGATTATTTTTTCTCCTCTTTTCTGAAGAGTATGTCTCCTGAGTGGAATAAAGGAATGGTAGTAGGGATAGCCCTACAAGTCCTCACATACATTGAGAAATGTCTCCTTAGAATTAGCTTAGTTGTAAATGTTTGTTTTTCGTTTTGTGGTTAAAGGATTGTTAGCTGGATCTTGGAATGGTACAGGCAGGTCTCTTATTTGAGACAAAGATGTTATATTGTATATATGGCATCGCTGGCATGACTGGAAATGGGGGAAGTATTTTTGGACGCACGGCCAAAGGTGGTGCAAAATCCTAATCTTGGGCGAAATTCTCCGTTATCGGCGGAAAGTCCGCCGATCAGCGCAAAAAACGGCGCAAATCCGACTTGCGTCACGTCGGAAAAATGGGTCGATAGTCTCCGGCCCGAAATGGGCTAGCAGCGACGTAACGGGATCCGCGCTTGCGCAGTGGTTCACGCCGTGCAGCGTCATATGTGCTGCACGGCGTGACGGCTCATAAGGCCGCGCTGCTCCCCCCCACCCGACCGGAACACCCGAACGCAACACCCGACTGGGTGGCTGGCCGTCGCTCAGCCCCGAGGTTCGAGTCACGCGATGTGGAGGCGCTCCTGGACGCGGTGGAGCAGAGGACGGACGCCCTGTATCCCGGGCACGGCCGCAGAGTTGCCCCACGCCACAGCCGGCGTCTATGGAGGGAAGTGGCAGAGGCCGTCACCGCTGTGGCCCTGACACCACGGACAGGCACCCAGTGCCACAAGAAAGTGAATGACCTCGTCAGAGCAGGCAGGGTGAGCCTCCCCATATCCCCCACTCCCCATATCCCCCCCTCCCCCATATCCCCCCCTCCCCCATATCCCCCCTTCCCCCATATCCCCAAGTGAATCCAGCCCTAACCTTAACCTCTGCAATGCACGCGCAACCGATGGCGTGCATTCATATACCTGCCTAACACTGTTGCCTTTTACCCCTGCCCCCCCCCTGCCCCCCCCCCCCCCCCCCCACCCACAGGAGAAGCGCGCACACAACAATAGGGAGCATGTGAGGATTGGAGGAGGGCCCGCTGATGAGGCGCCACTGACCGAACACCAGGAAAGGGCCCTGGAACTGGCTGGCGGACCTGAGGACCGGGAGGTTGCTGATGCAGAGGTCGGGGGCGTACTAGCAAGTGAGCCACCGACAGCCCGTCCCCATATACCCCCTCCCCTATATCCCCCTCCCCCGTATCACCTGATCACTGCCTGATGTCTAACCATGCATGCTTCATTGTGTATCGCAGGACCAAACGTCCAGGCACCCATCCCCGCAGATGCAGACCGCCCGCAGGATGCCCCTCGGAGACCACAGGAGACGGAGAGACCCGCACCCTCCAGCATGCGACGCCCGCAGGATGCCCCTCGGAGACCACAGGAGACGGAGAGACCCGCACCCTCCAGCATGCGACGCCCGCAGGATGCCCCTCGGAGACCACGGGAGACGGAGAGACCCGGACCTTCCAGCATGCGACGCCCGCAGGATGCCCCTCGCACACCACGGGAGACGGAGAGACCCGGACCCTCCAGCATGCGACGCCCGCAGGATGCCCCTCGCACACCACGGGAGACGGAGAGACCTGGAGCAACAGGGAGACGACACCCCCGTCACGTGCAGGAGCGACCACCCAGCGACGAGGGGGGCAGCCACAGGCCCCCGTCACATCCGAGCCAGGACACCACTACCCAGGACACCACTACCCGGGACAGCACTACCCAGGAAGACAAAATACCGGACAGTGACTCAGAGTGGATGGGTGGAGACGAACCCCCACCCCAAAGTGCCATGGACTCAGAGTGGGACGAAGAGCACGACACAACGCCACTCCTGTCACCAACACCCTCCACCATCACAGAAACACTCACCACGGTTGGGCATTTTAGTGATGAGGCGTCTGGTACACTCACTGGTGTGCACAACACAGCCGTCCCGGTACAGCAGGTGGAGGTAGGAGCAGCAGAGGGACCGGGCGGTCGGAGGGCAGCCCAGCCCAAGCGAACATCTGCCGCCCAGATGGATCCCGGGTTCCTGCAGTTACCACACCCACACATAGATCCGATGCAACCACCGACCCGGAGACGAGCGAAGAGGGTGACGGGCGGCTTGCGTCGGCTGCGGTCGCAGGTGGAGGAGTCCACCCTCGTCCAGGAGCTGGGAGTGGTGCCGGTCATGCGTGCCACCCAGGCCGACACCGCACGGGTGGCGACCGCGGTGGAGGCAATGGGTGCGATGGTGTCAGACATGGGGAACGGTTTGAGAGGCCTGGGGCCTTCCGTGCAGGCGGCGTCTGTGGCCCAGGAAATGGCTGCCCTCTCACAGGCGGCCATGAGCCAGTGCCAGCGCCAGATGGCAGAGGCGCTCAACGCCATAGCCCAGTCTCAGCAGGCCATGGCCCAGTCTCTGCAGGCCATCGCTGAGGGCATCGGCGCCAGTGGCCATGTGCGAGCCGGCGTCGCACTGTCACAGACAGGGTTTGCCAACCCCCTGGGCTCCATGGCTGCAAACCTGCAGACCCCTGTCGATACCAGCACGGGCCTCCAGGACTGGCAGCGCCAGATGTCGGGGGGGGCGTCGGATGGCCAGTCCGTTCGCATCCCCCACCCATGTAGAGGCCTGGGGGCCATCGGGCACCCCGAGGGAGGAGGAGGTGGTGTGGTCCGACCCGGCTCCCTCTGTAGGGGAGGTCCCGGTACACCGCGACACCACGGACTCCCCCCCTTCCGTCCCAGGTGCATCGGGTGGGCAACGGGCAGGACAGGCTGGCAGCTCGCCATTCCAGTCGCCCGGGCCGCAGCCTGGCCCATCTAGGCCAGGACGCCCTAGGAAACGGCCGCCAAAGGGATCCAGTGTCAGAGGGCAGGAATCACAGGAGTCCACCTCCAGTTCTGCTGTACCGTCTGGGGAACCACGTAGACGTAGTCAAAGGGCCCGTAAGGCCAAACAATTAGACACTGAGTAAGTTGGCACGGGTGCAGGGCACAGATGAGTTTTAGGGGCTAGGGCACGTGCATGAACTCCTTTGGTTATTAAAGTCAATGTTACACCTACCGAAGCTGCCTTTGTGCTCTGTCCAAAGTGTGCGGGGGTGTCATGTACGTTGAGCGCAAGTGTGTGTGTGAGGGGTGGTCTTACCTCAGCCCCAGGTGAGTCTGCCCCCTTCCCCCTGGGCCGCCATCAACATCCCCCGGGCAGAGGACGGGACCGTGCGCTGCAGTGTCACAGCCGCATGCAGGGATGGTCCGGGTGGATGGTGGTACTGTGGCCATGGGTCAGACATAGTCCAACGATGTAGAGCCAGGAGCTCACCGCAGGGCGGGTTGTCATCATCCTCCATGGCCTGCGATAGACACGCGTCCACCCGCAACTGTGTGAGCCCGGCCCGTTGTGCCGCAGGTGGATCGGCAATGGGGGGGGGGGGGGTGCATGCGGGTGGGGTGGGTGGGGTTAGGGAGGGGGGTGAGGGTGGGTGGGGGGTGTGGGTGGTCGGCTGTTGCCATGGTGTGCGGTCTGTGGCCATACTACCCGATTCCCACGCCCATCTAGTCAGTGAAGCAGGCGTCTATCAGTCTGTCCCGTGCCCGCTGGGCCAGCCGGTAACGGTGGACAGCCACCCGCCTGTGTCTACCCTGTCTGCCCTGACCATTGCCCCCATCCCCCTCATCTGAGGAGGACTGGGCCTCTTCCTGCTGCTCCTCCACTCCGCCCTCCTCTGCCTGCGGCACATCGCCCCTCTGCTGGGCTATGTTGTGCAGGACGCAGCACACCACAATGATGCGGCCGACCCTATCTGACCGATACTGGAGGGCGCCCCCAGAGAGGTCCAGGCACCTGAAACGCATCTTCAGCACGCCAAAGCACCTCTCTATCACTCCCCTTGTCGCTACATGGGCACCATTGTAGCGGTTCTCCGCCTCATTGCGTGGCCTCCGTATAGGCGTCATCAGCCACGATCGAAATGGGTAGCCCCTGACGCCCAGCAACCAGCCCCTCAGCCGGGGATGGCGTCCCTCGTACATGCCGGGGATGGATGACCGCGACAACACGAATGAGTCGTGTACACTGCCTGGGTGACGGGCGCAGATGTGCAGGATCATCATGCAGTGGTCGCAGACCACCTGTACGTTCATCGAATAGGTCCCCTTCCTATTAGTGAACACGGCCCTGTTATCTGCAGGTGGCCGCACGGCGACGTGCATCCCATCGATCGCACCCTGGACCATGGGGAACCCGGCCATGGCAGAGAAGCCCACGGCCCGGGCATCTTGGCTGGCCCGGTCCACGGGGAAGCGGATGTAGCGGTGCGCCATGGCATATAGGGCATCTGTCACTGCCCGGATGCACCGGTGCACCGATGTCTGCGATATGCCGGACAGGTCCCCACTCGGTGCCTGGAATGACCCCGTTGCAGAAAAGTTCAGGGCCACCGTAACCTTGACGGACACGGGGAGAGGGTGTCCCCCGCCAGTGCCACGCGGTGACAGGTGTGCCAGCAGGTGGCAGATGTGTGCCACAGTTTCCCGGCTCATCCGGAGTCTCCTCCTGCATTCCCGGTCCGTGAGGTCCTGGTATGACTGCCGGGGCCGGTACACACGGGGCGCCCTCGGGTGCCTCCGTTGCCGTGGGGCCGCGACGTCCTCCTCCCCCTCCTCGTCCTGTCGCTCAGGTGGCCCTCCAGCCTGGGCGGCTGCCGCCTGCCCCTCTGCGGCAGCCTGCGCCGCCTCTCTGGCACGCTCCTCCTCCTCCTCCTCATCCAGGGCAACATAGACATGAGCGGCTGCCACCACGGCGGCCAACATCGCTGGATGATCTGAAAACATGACGGCCTGTTTGGGGGGGGGGGGGGGGGGGGGGGGGGGAGAGAAGGGGAACGACGACATGTCATCATTGCCCATATCCCCTCCTCCCCCCAGCCAGGTGGCATGGACCGCATGGATCCAACTGTTGGAGGCTGGCACCTGGCCAGGTGGACCAACTCACTTGCCCTCCCATCCCCCTCCTCGGCACGGACCCCCCCCCCCAACCTCCACCCCGGCACGGACCCCCCCCCCCAACCTCCACCCCGGCATGGACCCCCCCCAACCTCCACCCCGGCACGGACCCCCCCCCCCCAAACTCCACCCCGGCACGGACCCCCCCCCCCCCCAAACTCCATCCCGGCACGGACCCCCCCCCCCAACCTCCACCCCGGCACGGTCCCGTCCCCCCCCCCCACCTCGGCACGGACCCCCCCCCCCCCCCCCAACCCGGACCCCCCCCCCCCCCCCCCAACCTCCACCCTGGCACGGAGCCCCCCCCCCCCAACCTCCACCCCAGCACGGACCCCCCCCCCTCAACCTCCACCCCGGCAGGGACCCCCCCCCAACCCGGACTTCCCCCCCAACCTCCACCCCGGCACGGACCCCCCATCCACCTCCCCAGCATGGACCCCCTCCCGGCACTCCCCCGGAGCCCAGCCTACTCTAAACCCCCCCACCCCCCGCCGCGCGCACACACACACAACCCGAGACACACCTCTCCTCACGCATTCAGACTGCGGCCACGCCATTGCCTGCCCAGAGCCAACCCCCCAGGCCGTCACTCACCTCCACGCTGGTCGGCGTGAGCCTGGAGCACCGGATCACGCCGATGAAAAGGAGGTTTAATTTACGTCGACGTGACCGGTCATCACGTCGACGGGACTTCGGCCCGTCCGGAAGGGACAATATCGGCAGGCCGAAAATCGGCTGCCTTGCGCAGACCCGTGACATTCTCCGCGGCAGCGGCGACATTAACGCCCCGCCGACTTTTCTCCCTTCGGAGACTTCGGCAACCGGCGGGGGCGGGATTCACGGCGGCCAACGGCCATTCTCCGACCCTCTGGGGGGTCGGAGAATGACGCCCCAGATATTTTCTCTGGCTGATTGAGCAATAGGGGTCGCTACATTAAAAATCTGCTCCTGGAATGTAAAGGGAATAATACATCATCCTATTAAGAGGAAAGATTTTGACTTACTTTAAAAAAGTTGACAGATGGGAAACTTGTAACGGCTTACATCTGAGGGGGAACTTGAGTGGAAGGGGTCAAATTCTGCATTAAAATATGTGGTGAACGAGTTATCCCTGAGCCGATACGCATCAAATTAAGTAAAACCTTCAGAAAAACAGGAGCATGAAACAGCAGCATGACCGTAAATCACTATACTGCCCATTGAACAGGAGGCAACCAAGTGCAAGATTCTTCTTGGCGTAAAACATAGTCAATATGTCAAAATAGTCCAGTATGACATCGATGAGGAGCAGAAAGATATGTGAATTCATTATCCCGAAGAAGAAGAGTTCTCCAAGCATCTAAGTACCCACTTCCTCGCAAACCGACACGAGTGCCCTAGCCTGTTAGCTGTGGGGGAACATTGTCCATCAAAGGGTTACGGTGACAATTGAAGTCGCCACCTAGGCTAGGGGGCTAGTCACTTCATACACGGCCAACAAAAGGCTCAAAATTCTGGAGCCGGTTTCAAATACAATTGGCCAAAGCAGAGAGGGAGTATGGTAGGAGGTCCAATCGCTTGCTGTTGAAAGAGGTTTGTGCAATTTGTGCTGCACTGGACTCCTTGCTGACTAAGCAGGCTGAGGGAGTTTAAAATTTGCGATATAGTAGTTAAATGAATTTGGGAACAAACCAACTAGATACCTGGCCTTTCTGACGAAGAAGGTTGACTCTAAGGGTATCTCCTCTGTGTTAGATTCCAAGGGTAATAGACTGATCAAAAAGGAGGATCTTAATAAATCATTTAAGGATTTTTATACCAATTTATATAAATCAGACCAACCTGGGTATGCACTTACGCTGATGGAGCATTTCTTCTCTTCTCTTAAGCTCCCAGTGATTTCTGAGGACCAACAGTTAGTCTTATTTCCAATGGGGAAGCAGTTCTTACATTGAAGGAGCTTCAATCTGGTATGGCCTGAGGGCCAGTTGGTCTTGAATGTGAGTTTTAAAAGTTAAAGACTTGGTATTAGATCCACTGACTAGCATGAATAGTCACTCATTTGAAGCAGGTCTGTTGCCATAGACCCTCTGGGAGGCTAATATCTCCCTAATCCTGAACGCAGGCAAGAATCCTGAAGAGTGGCGCATGCTATAGGCCAATTTCACTCCTGAATGTAGATTTGAAATTGTTGTCTTAAGTGTTAGCAGGCATCTGGAGGGAGTTCTCCATTGATCATCAAGGGCAATTAGACTGGGTATATAACGGGTTTGGTAACAATGTTAGGAGACGACTACATGTTATTCAGGTCTTTCAAAAACGGGCAGTTGAATGTGTTAGTGGTCTCCTTCGATGCAGAGAAAGCTTTTGACCGGGTAGAGTGGAATTACTTTTTTTAAACGTTGCAGAGGTTTGGGCTGACACGTTAAATGGGAGTACGTTAAATGGATAGATGCTTTATAAACATCCTGTGGCGGCAGTGCTTACAGGCCTGAGAATTTTTCTCCCTAACGAGGGACCAGACAGGGCTGCCCATTTTCCGTTATTGTTTACATTGACTATAGAACCCCTGGCTGAGGCAATTAGACAGGTTCCTTCGATTTTTGGGTTATATAGTGGAGGGATGCTGCATAAGATCATGCGATACACGGGTGATGTGTTGCTGTTGGTGTCTATGTTGTATATTTCGGCTCGTTATTATTGACGTGGGCTGTTCTCAGGCTACAAATTAATTTTACCAAGTCTGTGGCTATGCCATTGGGTGGGCTTAGAGGGTGACATCCCACCTTTCCTAACTTTCCATTCAAGTGGTGCCTGTTGGGAGTTTACTTATCTTGGTGTAGTGATTACCCCCTCCTTGAAGCATTTGTAAGGGCCAAATTTCCCCCTGTCAATTGTGATTATTAGGTGGGACCTGCTCCGTTGATCAACCTTGCTGGTTTCTTGGTTGAGCAGGATGGCATTTATTAAGACAAATATGTTGTCTTGATTTACTGTACCCTTTGCAGATGCTGCAAATCTTGCTTTTTGCCAAGGTCCTGAAGGCAATTAATGGGATGCTTAATTTTTCATATGGAACAAGAGAAAACCTTGTTTAAAACTGCAGTGTCCCAGTTCATTGAGAGAGTGTGTGTGTGTGTGTGTGTGTGTGTGGGGGGGGGGGGGGGGGGGGGGGGGTGGGCATATATTAAGATGCATCAATTAGCCTTGCTAATTGCTAAATCTTAGGTTTATAAGGGAATGGGTCAGAGAGGACCTCTCCTCCATTTGGCTTGACATTGAAGCACGGTTGGGTACAAGCCCTGTTGTTTTTCAGGGATTCCAAGGCTCGGTCTGCCAAGTGTGACAATCCTATAATTAACTTTAATTTTAATTTTGTAAATAAATTTAGAATACCCAATTATTTATTTCCAATTAAGGGACAACTACCATGACCAATCCACCAACCCTGCACATCTTTGGGTTGTGGGGGTGAGACCCACGCAGACACGGGGAGGATGTGCAAACTCCACACGGACAGTGACCCGGAGCTGGAATCGAACCCAGCTCCTCGGCGCTGCAAGGCAGCAGTGCTAACCACTGCACCACCGTGCCAGTCCAGGATCCTATAATTATCAACACTCTCCGAGTGTGAACGATGACCCGTCAGTTGGAAGGTAGATCTAAATGAACTTCCACACTTTCTCCCATTCCGGGCAACCAGTTCCCACCAGGTCTTATGGACAATGCATTCAATATCTGGAGAGCTACAGAGGCATTTGTAGGCTGAGACACATAATCAGTGGTGAGTATAACTGAAAGAGACCTTGCAGTCAGTATTAATGAGGAGACCTGGGGTAATCTGTGGGTATATGACAATATTCTGTAACAAAACAAAGGAGCCTCAACTCAACATATTACACAAGCTGCATACCACACCAAGCTTAAGACACAAGTTTGATCTTGCTATATCCTCGATATGCCTGAAATGCCAGGGCATTACATACACTGTGTATGGACCGGTGTCAAAATTCAATCCTACTGGTCTGGTGTGCTTAGAGAGCGCGAGAGAATATCCGGCACGACCTTTGAATTTGATTCGTTGTTCTTAATTCTGGAGTTTCCAGATAGGTGAATCATTGACGTTAATGAAAAAAAGGCTGCATAATATCCCAACCTTTGCTGCGCGGAAGATCTTTTGCTCCTGGATCAATGCTAAACATCCTTCAATTCAGAATTGCATTAATTATAATGGAGTGTATCCATTTGGAGTTCTTAACTTACATACTCCCCTCTGAAGAGGATGCATTCCAGGAAGTATGGGACTCTTATCTCAAGTTTAAAGGTTCCGCTATATCTGACTTGATCCTACAAGAATTTTCATAAGTTATGTGGCACCGCTTTGAATTCGCTGTATGTGAAGGCATGCACCAGTTTGTCATGTTTGACTGGCCAAGTCCTCTTCTCCCCTATTCTCTAGTACACCCATTTTTAATAATGTATTGTACGGTTGGAAACATCAAGTCTGAGGACCAACTGTGTTGGCATTCTCCGGTCGTTTTCTGTACTCGTTTTTGTCGGAAAACTGTACTAGTTTTTAATGCGTTTGTTGCGTTATTTGTAAAAATGGGAAAATGCTAATAAAAATATACATTTTTTAAAAGCTGCCTTTTTTCTTTTCTGACAACATGGATTATGTTATAGTCAATCTGCCATGTTTTTACGCACACACCTGGCCTGTTTGTATCCTTGTACCCACCTCACAGTTTACTTGTGCACCTAATTTTGTATTATAGGAAATTAAAAATATGTTGGAATCAAATTTGACATTCAATCTACAAGTGACTGAACACGAGAAGTATAATCTTCTGTAATTAAAAGTTTGTTTTCATATTAGCCCATCACTCAAGTGATTTTTTAAGTTTAGGACTGGTTAAAAGACTGCTGTGAAAAAAGCTAATAGTGATTAAAAAGCTCACCTAAACTTATTTACAACCATTTTGTCTCATTTTGTTCTCTCTCCTAATCCAATCTTTCTTTCCCTTTCTTTATTTTGCTTCCGATATTTGATTTGACACCAAATTCATTGCTCTACCTTACACTTCTGGGTTCAGACTGCACCGCTCATTAATAACTCTTCAATATGAACGAGGGGAGGGTTAACGAGGGGAGGGATAACGAGGGGAGGGATAATGAGGGGGATTGAGGGGAGGGTTAATGAGGGGAGGGTTAATGGGGGTAGGGATAATGAGTGGGGGGATGAGGGGGATTGAGGGGAGGGTTAATGAGGGGAGGGTTAATGAGGGGAGGGATAATGAGGGGAGGGTTAATGAGGGGAGGGTTAATGAGGGGAGGGTTAACGAGGGGAGGGATAACGAGGGGAGGGATAACGAGGGGAGGGATAACGAGGGGAGGGATAACGAGGGGAGGGATAATGAGGATTGAGGGGAGGGTTAATGAGGGGAGGGTTAACGAGGGGAGGGTTGCCGAGGGGAGGGATAATGAGGGGGATTGAGGGGAGGGTTAATGAGGGGAGGGATAATGAGGGGAGGGTTAAAGGGGAGGGTTAATGGGGAGGGATAATGACGGGGAGGGATAATGAGGGTGATTGAGGGGAGGGTTAATGAGGGGGATTGAGGGGAGGGTTAATGAGGAGAGGGTTAATGAGGAGAGGGATAATGAGGGGAGGGTTAATGAGGGGATGGTTAATGAGGGGAGGGATAATGAGGGGAGGGATAATGGGGGAGGGTTAACGAGGGGAGGGATAACAAGGGGAGGGATAACGAGGGGAGGGTTAACGAGGGGAGGGATAACGAGGGGAGGGATAACGAGGGGAGGGATAACGAGGGGAGGGATAACGAGGGGAGGGATAACGACGGGAGGGATAATGAGGGGAGGGATAATGAGGGGAGGGTTAATGAGGGGGATTGAGGGGAGAGATAATGAGGGGAGGGATAATGAGGGGAGGGATAATGAGGGGAGGGATAACGAGGGGAGGGATAACGAGGGGAGGGATAACGAGGGGAGGGTTAACAAGGGGAGGGTTGACAAGGGGAGGGTTGACAAGGGGAGGGTTGACAAGGGGAGGGTTGACAAGGGGAGGGTTGACAAGGGGAGGGTTGACAAGGGGAGGGATAATGAGGGGAGGGTTAATGAGGGGGATTGAGGGGAGGGTTAATGAGGGGGATTGAGGGGAGGGTTAATGAGGGGAGGGTTAATGAGGGGAGGGTTAATGAGGGGAGGGTTAATGAGGGGAGGGTTAATGAGGGGAGGGTTAATGAGGGGAGGGTTAATGAGAGGAGGGATAACGAGGGGAGGGATAACGAGGGGAGGGATAATGAAAAAAAAAATGAGAGAGAAAAAAATAACTCTTCAATATGGTTGGATAAGGGCATACAAGTTGCTTGCCCTGTTCACAGGCCCCACACACCCAGTACAGGACAATTGCAGAAATTTGCTGGAAGGGCCATGGATAAGGTCAACAAATGGTTGGCATCATTTGTTCACCACTGCAAAATCTGGCTCAGTGGGAGAATTGTCAGTGCTTGGCTGGTAAACTGTAGACCAGACTGACAGGCTCTCATGCAATCTCCAGTTTAACAAAGTGAACATTTCCTCCAGCCATTCATTACTGACCAAACCAATGGAAATGAGATTTTTAAAATGTGTCAAGAGTCCTTACCTGCAGCATTATTAGCAAAATATTCAGATGCTTACATGTTCCTTCTCAGGACTTCAACATTCTGATAGTTAATTAAGACCATAGGAGAAAAATAATTCATCCAAAATATTGCTGAAGAGACTTACTGTACAGCCAAAAGCACAATAATGGTGCTGGTGCTTACCTGGACAAAGTGTTTCATTGTCCAGCATTCCTCCTTCACACAAACGCTCCAGTTCTTCAGGTTTAATTTTATCCCAAGGAACATAAGATACCCCAAGCTCTATGTCCCAAAACTGTTTGTATTCTGTTTTCATTCCCTTGTTTAAGGCCCAGGCAATCTGAAAGGCAAAGGACTTTATTTGGTACACATCATATTCAAATAAAGCATTTTTTATTTGTCCCATTAGGAAAAGGTGTGTGATATAGTTTCCCACTCACAAAAGATAACTTAGTTTGACAAAATATCCCTGACTCAGGTTTCTGATATTTCTTCAGCAGTGAACGTTGAGAAAGCATTTCAGAAACAACCAGTCTTATAAACAAAACAGGGATGGTGCTGGGTTTCTGAGCAATTGCTCAAAAAGGATATACTTCTTTGCCATAGCCCGGTGTCACATTCTGCTGTTCAATACACAAATATATCTATAAGTATCATTTCTATCCTAACTCTACTGCGCTGTGACCCAACAGTAAACAATCTACAAACATGGGGCGAGATTCTCCGACCCCATGCCGGGTCGGAGAATCGCCGGGGGCTGGCGTGAATCCCGCCCCCGCCGGTTGCCGAATTCTCCGGCACCGGAAATTTGGTGGGGGCGGGAATCGCGCCGCGCCGGTTGGCGCCCCCCCCCCCCCCCCGATTCTCCGGCCCGGATGGGCCGAAGTCCCACTGCTAGAATGCCTGTCCCGCCGGCATGGATTAAACCACCTATCTTACCGGCGGGACAAGGCGGCGCAGGCGGGCTCCGGAGTTCCTGAGGGGGCGCGGGGCGATCTGGCCCCTGGGGGTGCCCCCACGGTGGCCTGGCCCACGATCGGGACCCACCGATCCACGGGCGGGCATTCTTTTCCTTCCGCCTTCACCACGGTCTCCACCATGGCAGAGGCGGAAGAGACTCCCTCCACAGCGCATGCGCGGGGATGCCGTGAGCGGCCGCTAACGCTCCCGCGCATGCGCCGCCCGGCAATGTCATTTCCGCGCCAGCTGGTGGGGCGGAAATCAATCCGGCGTGGGTCCAGCCCCTCAAGGTTAGGACTCGGCCGGTCAAGGGGCGGAGGATTCTGCACCTTTGGGGCAGCGCGATGCCGGACTGATTTGCGCCATTATTGGCGCCGGTTGGCGGACATCGCGCCGATACCGGAGAATTCCGCCCATGATGTGCACAAACTAAAAACCAGGTCATCAAGTTTATTCACTGAAAAAACAGCTATGGTGCTTGGAGAAGATCCAACTTTGCAAAATTCTGCATCCTACATAGTGCATACCTTTATAGGCTTTTGATTAACTTTGAATGTTCCTCTGCTAAGCTTCTGTAAGGCTCGGTATGCATCCTGTCTATGAACCATCACAATGTAAGCACAGCCTCTAGGAGGAATCATCTACGATAGAACACAAAATTGATCAAAAGAGTTAAGAGATTCCAAATGAAGGCAGCAACATGAAGGAATACACAATCAAATTAAATAGACACATTCTGATGACAGATTATCGAACTGAAAGATCAACCCTGTTCTCTCGTCACAGATGCTACCTGACCTGTGGAGTGCTTCCAGCATTTCCTCCTTTTATAACTATTCATTGCTATGTTCCAAATTGTTCTGGCAGGAAATGTTACTTTCAGTGCAATTATGAATACTTTTCACACTAGGGTCACCACATGATAAGCAGTTAAAGGGAATTAAGGAAAATAACAAAGTTGTATTTCTTCAGTTCAAAGAGAAAATAATTTTTATTTCTCTGTGAGGGTATATGTTTTATTTCCACATTGACTTGTCATCTATAACAGGAACATTTGTATCAGAAAGACTACAGAACTAATATTTACTGTAGCTGTACTTTTTTGCAGTGGTTGATCATATTTTGGTATTCATTTTATTTTTAAAACATTGAATATGCATTATACATGGAATAAAAATGTTAGCTATTTAGAAATAATGCAAATATAAAAGCATCTAATGGAGCTAATTTCAAAGGGACAGGAAAGCATAGCATGGTCATAGAATGATACAGCGCGGGAGACCGTGTAGCACATGATTGTGCCATTTCTTTGCAAGAGCCATCCAATGAGTTCCATATCCCTGTCCTTTCTCCATTGCCCTTAAATCCTTTCCCCCCAAATGTTAGTGGAAGTATTACTGAATCTGCTTCCACCAAGCCATTCACTCAAAAACAGAAACTCGCTGTGTTCAGAAAGATCCACACCATGGGCGGGATTCTCCGACCCCCCGCCGGGTCGGAGAATCGCCGGGGGCTGGCGTGAATCCCGCCCCGCCGGTTGCCGAATTCTCCGGCACCGGATATTCAGCGGGGGAGGGAATCGCGCCGAGCCGGTTGGCAGCCCCCCCCCCCCCCCCCCGGAGATTCTCCGGCCCGGATGGGCCGAAGTCCCGCTGCTGGAATGCCTGTCCCGCTAGCGTGGATTAAACCACCTCTCTTACCGGCGGGACAAGGTGGCGCGGGCGGGCTCCGGGGTCCTGGGGGGCGCGCGGGGCGATCTGGCCCGGGGGCGGGCCTGTGCCGTGGGGGCACTCTTTTCCTTCCGCCTTCGCCACGGCCTCCACTGCGCATGCGCGAGGATGCCGTGAGCGGCCGCTGACGCTCCCGCGCATGCGCCGCCCAGCAAAGTCATTTCCGCGCCAGCTGGCGGGGCACCAAAGGCCTTTCCCGCCAGCTGGCGGGGTGGAAATCAGTCCGGCACGGGCCTAGCCCCTCAAGGTTAGGGCTCGGCCGCTCAAGATGCGGAGGATTCCGCACCTTTGGGGCGGCACGATGCCGGACTGATTCGCGCCGTTTTTGGCACCGGTCAGCGGACATCGCGCCGATTGCAGAGAATTCCGCCCCTCGTCTCTGATTCTTTACCAATTACTTTAAATCTGTGCCCAAGGCAGCAGACTCTTTTGCCTCCAGAAACATTTCTCCTTATTTACTTTATCAAAACCATACATCATTATGAACATCTCTAATAAATAGCCCCCAAAACTTCTTGGTTTAACAAAAATAACCCCAACTTCTCTACTCTCTCCGTATAACTGAATCCTGCAACCCTGGTACGGCGCTAATAAATCTCCTCTGCACCGTTTTTCAGTTCAGCATCAAATAAATGTTTTATTTATTAATTTACATGATCTGGGTGCTACTGAAAAAGGCAGTATCTATTGCCCATTTTGAGTTGTCCACAAGGTGGCTGGAGGGCTGCCTTAGTGGTCCGCTTATTTCACGAGGCAGGAAACAGTCAACCACATTGTCATCGGTCTTGAGCCACATTTGGTTAGACTGGGTCAGGATAGGTTTCCTTTCCTAAACAACTTTAGTGAGCCAGGTGGGTTCAGACAGCAATCCCTCGTGGCCATGACAGCTTCCTAGTCACCATTACTGCTTCTATTTTTTTTATTCCAGATATACTAAACTGATTCACAAACTGCTATGGTGGAACTTGAACTCAAGTCTCCAGATTATTAGTCTATGCCTCTCGATTAGCCGTTAACCAATCAACTACAATAACCACCCCAAATTGACAATCTCACCAAGAAGAATCATAAATATATTTTAAACTGAACTGTCAAACTCCTGCAATAGGGGGGTACCCTTTTTAAGATTGCAATGACATGTCCTGTATCTGCCTGTGCTCTCCTGACTTCATTCAGGAGCACCTTAAAATAAAAGGTGATTGATTTAAGAATTAGTTCAAGACCAAACACACAAGCTAATTTTCAATAACACATTTAACTTCAAAATGCACTTAACCCCCATCTGGCCCTCTTACCTCCATCGTTAATTCACTGGGGATGTTTCTGGGGAAGGTGGGACATGTGCAAGAGGGATGCTAGGCACCTGAACCACATTGGGACCAACATCCTTGCAGGCAAGTTTGCTAGTGGTGTTGGGAGGAGTTTAAACTAGTTTGGCAGGGGAACGGGTCAGAATATTAGTAAAATAGAGACACATCATGCTAGAATAAAGGAATCAAGTCAGAGTGAGTTCAGCTATGTTGAACGTCAAGAGAGTACGGCTGGATGGTCTTACTTATAATACCATGTCCCAGTCTTAAGTGGCCATTGCCAAGCCCTCCAGAGCACGGCCCAGTCGCTAGGGGAGGTCTCCCAGTCCCATGTCGGCATAGCCGAGGCTCTGGACATGCCCCATCTCAGTTGGGCATAGCCGAAGCACTGCAGAGCATGTCCCAGTCACTGTGGAGCATCAGCACTGTGCTGCAGACTTTGGGGAGCCGCCAGGGCTGGCAGAGCCAAATGCGCAGGGGCAGCTGGCTCAACCTCTACCCCGGGGTGAAGCCCAAGACTCGATAGGCACTGACCAGGAGGAGAGGGTGCTGGGTGCCAACCCGGAACCACCCTACAGAGTGACGATGGAGGCCAGCCGCTCCCTAGAAACCCACCCCACTGACAACTGCATGTCTCGGAGTCAACACCCAGAACAGGATGGCAGAGCGGAGCATGTGCCACTGGCGGGTGCTCTGGGGCCATTCGGCCCCACAGCCCCCAGAGGATGCCCACGATGGGCATCGAAGGCCACGGGATGTGATAGGCAGCAGGTTGCATCCGCCGTTGATGTGCACCCTGGAGACACACCTGGACCCAGCGGTAGAGCACAAAGGCTAAGCAAGTCGAGGATCACGAAGAGGACGCTCAGGGATTGGGGTGGGGGGGTAGCTGGGTGCATTGTGTGGGGAGCACCATTTGGGGGGGGGGGGGGGGGGGGGGGGAAGGGAGGAGGGGAGAGAAATAGGGCAGTTGGGGACCAATATGACGCCTCTGGCACTATCTTCTGCAATGCGGGCCAGGTACCAATCCCATACCCCATCTGAGGTCCTGAATGCCTCTTCCAATCCGCCCGCCAATCCCCCCTCCAGATTCCATGTGCAGGGGATGGGTGTGAGCGAGCATTCAGCAGACTGGCAGGGATGACACTATGGCAAAGAATGAAGAGCACCAGTGCTCAGCTTTCTGCGGGTTATCAACTCCCCTGCCCTCGACAGCAACCCGCTGACAGTGCCAACTCAAATCCATCACCTTGGAGTGATGCTACAGACCTTGGGTGGGGAATTGGGTGGGGGATTGGCCGGGGGTGGGGGCAATGTACTGCTCAATGACAGCCTAGGTGGCTGCATGGGGCTCTTTGTAGCGGGTCTCCGCATTGGTCACCAACCTCCGTACTGGCGTCATTAGCCAGGTCTTCAGCAGGTACACCTTATCCCCCAAGAGCCAACCGACCATCCTGGGGTGGTCCTCGAAGAGCTGGGGCTGTCCGACTACCCCAGGATGTAACTGTCTTGCATACTCCCTGGGAAGCAGGTACACAGGTGCATGATCGTCATGTTGTGGTTGCACACAAGCTGGACGTTCAGGGAGTGGAACCCCTACCTGTTGATGTGAGTCACACCCTGATGGCATGGTGAGCACAAGGCGACATGCATGCCACCTATTACTGTGTGGAGTTTGCACATTCTCCCTGTGTCTGCTTGGGTCTCACCTCCACAACCCAGAGAGGTGCAGGCTAGGTGGATTGGCCACATAAATTGCCCCTTAACAAAAAAAAAAAAATCTTATTTATAATTTCTAATATTGACACAAGTAGGCTTACATTAACACTGCAATGAAGTTATTGTGAAAATCCCCTAGTCGCCACATTCCGAAGCCTGTTCGGTACCCTGAGGGCGAATTCAAAATGTCCAATTCGCCTAACAAGCATGTGTTTCGGGGCTTTTGGGAGGAAACTGGAACACCCGTAGGAAACCCACGCAGGCAGGGGGAGAACGTGCAGATTCCGCAAAGACTGTGACACAAGCGACGAATCGAACTTAGGACCCTGGCGCTGTAAAGCAACAATGCTAACCACACTGCTGCCGTGTCACCCAGCAGCATTCAAGTGTCCATTTCCCACATGTGAACTGAGAGTATATGTGACAGAAAGATTTTCTGCAGAACAGGTAAAGTCAAATGCAATCTTGGCCTCACTTAACATCCAAATTTATCTGCCTTCTTGCCATAACGCCCAAGAGGCCCACGGGGAAACCATTATTGATCTCCTCATGGGACTTATGGAGGACGAGTTTCCCAGGTAAGAGGCAAAGGCCAGCCAGCTGGGGTTCGTTAGAACTGAACATAAAAGCAAGTCCAAACAGGTCCTGAGCAGTTACTGTGGATAGTTACTGCCATGGGCAGATTATTGTAAATACATCTTTGTTTCCCAAGCTGGCTTCCTCGGTCATTGAATTTCCATCATGAATCAGTGAATGGAAATTGAGGAAAGGAGCCATGGTTGATTTTTAGCCCCTTCCCAAGTCTTTAGCTACTGAAATCAACTGGGAACTTGATGTTCTGAATATCTCAATTACAGAGCAAGCAAAGCACTTACACATTGAGCTAATCTGTGAACACATATTTAATCCAATGCGACACGATAATTTCAACCAGAGATATACTTACATTCAAAGATTCTATTTGGCCAAATTCTTCCAGAAGATTTGCAACATCTTGCTGCGTTGCTCTCTTGTCCAGTTGTCCTATCCAGAGTGTTGTGCTGCAAACTGAAGACATATTGAAAACCTTAAGCTCAGAATGCTTTATTTTAGCAGAATGAAAAAACATATTTAGCAATAGATTTGGGCTAAAGGAACACAGCAGAATCTCACATTCAGGCGTTAATGCACTCACTTCGCTTCCCTTGATTGGAGGATAATGACTCCTTTTTAAAATGAATAAATTAGTGTAATATAATGAGTAATCCACCATTTTTAAACTTGTAAAGATGCTAGTAATTTGACTATAAAAGTGATTTTGTCATTTATGGGGCAATGGTTCGAACAAATTATGGTCATGGCAGGGTGCTCTTTTAAAAATAGGATGAAATATAGCATGGTACAATGGATTTTCTTCTAGATTCAAACTACCTACCGCTAACAATTTTAGATTTAACTGGTGGAAGTCCTTTTTGACGACGTTCTCTCTCTTTCTCTCTTTCACGTCGATCTTGAGATCGCGATCGAGGAGAGTGTCTACGCCTATCTCTGGATCGTGACCGAGAACGCTTATGTCTTGACCTTCGTGATCTGGACCCAGACCGAGAACGTCTCCTCTTTGGTGATCTGTGGAAAATATGTATTTTATATATCCAGTAAATTAAATAATTTTTGAAGAAATATTCAAATGCAGTATTCACATCAGTCCATACTTTAAATATTAGAATAGTTCGCAATTTTTGAATTTAGTATTTCTACTATGTTCCTACTTGCTGTCCCTTTTTATATGCAAATATACAATCTGTCACACTGGTGGGAAGCATGGTTTTCCGCTCTGAAGGCAATGTTAATCCTACATGATACTAAAAACATAAGAAACAGGAGGAGTAGGCCATTCAGCCTTCCCCACCATTCAAATGGGTTGAGGTTGGGTAGATTTGATCATCTGAAGTTGTGATGATAAGCTCCACCCAACCTCGACCCATTTGTTTTCATCCCATTTCATTTTAACTGCCTTGTCTTTTTAATATATATTTAACCCCACCCATCTTATCAGCCTTTCCTTACCCTTTCTCCTCTTTGCTTCCCCCTTTCCAACCCCTCCCCCCCACATCTACATCTATCACTGTTCACCCACTGATGTTAGTTTCCCTGCTGTTTGGCCTTTCACATCTTTTGTCCTCTCTGGGGACTGCCATTAGCACTCTTTCCCCTTGGTTTCTGTGGCCATTAGCACTGGGTTTCCCTGAGTTTCTGTGGCTATGACTCATCTTTCATTCTCACTCCACAGTATAAATATTTCCCACTTTCTCTATCTGTAGGTTTTGACAAAGAGACATTCGACTCAAAACGTTAGCTCTTTTCTCTCCCTACAGATGCTGCCAGACCTGCTGAGATTTTCCAGCATTTTCTCTTTCGTCGTAAATTATCCCTTTGTGTCCAAAGATGTCGGGTTAGGTGGGTAAAGGGATAGGATGGGGGAGTGGGCCTAGGTAGGATGCTCTTTCAGAGGGTTGGTGCAGACTCAATGGGCCGAAAGGCCTCCTTGTGCACTATAGGGATTCTATGGATTCCAGATATTGTGTAAAGTCGATAATCATGCAACATTATCAGATGACTTGAATGTGACATCTGGTTGAGTAGCTGTCTATATCTACACTTTGATTGGTCAGGGTTGATTTGGTGAGCAGAGTTTTGCACTTCTAGAGGCACATGGGGCACGCACAAGACTGAAACATGCGAAGCACGTACAGTTTCAGCAGAGTTCAGCGGTGATCGGTGTAGAAATTAACCGTGAAGCCACAGTGCTATCCACTTGTGCTACCGTGCTGCCCACAAGAAAGCTGGGGCATGGATGACATGGAAAGATTAGAAGGCATGGGTGCAATGGGTCGGAGGGGTTGGCTTGGGAAGGAAAGGATGATGCAATTAGTTAAATACATTAATTTGACTGCCAATATTTGCAGGTCTTTGCTAAAGGATATCGCAAACCAAATATTAGGTGACGGAAAATGGATCAGAAACTCTGCATCTTGAATTGTTTGTTTACTTTTGTGATCATAAATTTAAATCGACAGATTGCAAGTATTTGTCCCATAGTACTTTTAAATCTTTCTGTTTTTCTAACCTTGATCCAGACCGAGTGCGTGACCTATTTTCAACACTATGGCGCTTTGGTTCCCGTGTGTCAGGCTTCTCAATCTCCATATCGACTTCCTTCAAATCACAAGATGATGATCATTAGCTTATGATCCACAAAAGTAACTCACACATTACAAAATTATTAGTTCTGTGAAAACTCACCTGTTGCTGTTGTTGCTGTTGCTGCTGTTGAGGTGGTGGTGGTGGTTCACTTGGTGTTTGGTAGTCTTGCTGAAAAATAGGCTGCATAGGCGGTGCTGGAGGCATAGCAGGCTGAGGCATAGCTGCATACGGATGAACAGGAACCATCCCAAATGTTGGTAACTGTCCATTGGGAGGTGGGGGCATCTGAAATAAAAAGTAGTAAATTAGTATCTGTAATTTTTAACACAAATTATGCAAAAATGAACTGAAAGTACACTATTTTGTGCAAAATGAAAGTTCTAACCTTAGATTTAGAAGTGTATCATGCAACAGTAGATATTTAAGACACATACTATTGGATACGGCAAGATAAGCAAGAAGGAAAATTAACAGATGACCAATCTCATAAACGGTTCCATAGTTAGAACCAAGTGATTTCCCATCACTGTGTCTGGGATACCACCTATTCAAAGGACAGCTTCAATTTTCTTAATCACAGGGAGGAAAATCATACTTTTGTACTGTACAGACAATAAAATACACCATTTTCAATAAAAAACACATTTTTGAAAATCCCAGGCCACTCCCTTTAAACTATGTCACCATGCCTCAAATTAATGGTATAGAAACCTGTCTAGCCAATCAGCAAAGAATCGGATAAGCCTCGTCCTTTAATGCATTTCTGAGATGGCACTAAAAATGTCACCATTCTTTCACAATAAATGTACCACATGCCAATGATTCCCTCTTTTCAACCCTCAGGTGGCTCATGAAGAACTCAATAGAAATGTGAAAAGGGTTGCTTTGTGATATTTTACTTCACCAAATCATAAAATCTCTTCTCTCTGTATAAGCACTTTTTATAACTAATTTACAAAAAATATAAACCATTCCAGAAAATCAAAATCTATGGAAGGATAGCAAAAAGAAAAAGCATCACTGTTCAGAACATGAGAGCAGGAAAATCGTTCTAATTCACTGATTAATACACCTGAAAGGTTGCCTGTGCTGAAAGGATGTTCCTTATTACAAGCAGCCCTCGACTTTATGGTGTTCAAGTTATAATGAACAGCAATTCTGATGTTTAGAAATTGACGCCTGGTTTTGACTTTCCGCCGTCTGTTTCAACTTTACTATGCTTGCACCAGCGCGATGCCGCGCCAGCCAACACGTTCAAACATTCATACCTGCGCATCAACATTCCAAGCTGTCCATCTCCCCGGCTCGATGTGATGTACAGTATAGCAAGTGTACATTACAGTACTATATTTCTGTATGTATTTTTAATGTTGATATGATTGCTTTTCACAACATATATACATTAATGTTGCTGTATTACTCGTCCAAGTACAAACTTTTTGGTTATTTTGGTGAGACGAGATTATCGGAGTTTGGCTCATCCTCCCATTTATAACATGGCTCTTATGGGAAAATAATTTCCGAGGTAGGATGCTTTAACTTGGTTTCAGGGACCAATTGTGTCCCAAGTCCAAGGACCGCCTATATTCAAATGATGCCATTATACCCAAATACTGTAACTTCTCATTAAGGGAAAGAAATTACCTCTTCCCAGATGGTCCTATGTTATCATATTGTGCACGCCAACTAAGAATTCCATTTTTTGTTATATAACACACTTGTGGATTACTTCCACTGGCTCTTCCATTTAGTGACAGTAAAAGATCATTATGTGAAGTTGTTTGTGGAATTTGGTTAAATATCAATACTTGCAACTATGAAGAGTGGATGATGTCCTGTCACATGATCTTAGGTCACAACTCTATTGTCATCTCAAAATGACACCTAACCTGCATTAAATCAGCCTCCTGACCAAAAAAGTGTAACAGTACTGCTGGAGATTTCACTGCAGCAACATGTGCAAGAGTGCTACTGATCTCCAATATCGGCAAACCACCACTCATACAGTGACCCACTCCACTGCTTCCTCCTAGTCAATTGTGCTTAACAACTTCCCCCAACAGTCACCTGAGGCCGACAATCATCAACAGTAGCGTCCAAATTCCTGTCGGTGGAAAATGAAAAACGCAGGCTGCAAAACTCACCAAAAGTCAACTGACAATAAAGTCAGGTAGATTCTGTCAACAACCGATGCATTCAACAGAGTTAAAGGAACTATTAAACATAGACATAGACATAGACATAGAACATACAGTGCAGAAGGAGGCCATTCGGCCCATCGAGTCTGCACCGACCCACATTAATCCCTCACTTCCACCCTATCCCCGCAACCCAATAACCCCTCCCAACCCTTATGGACACTACGGGCAATTTTTAGCATGGCCAATCCACCTAACCTGCACGTCTTTGGACTGTGGGAGGAAACCGGAGCACCCGGAGGAAACCCACGCAGACACGGGGAGAACGTGCAGACTCCGCACAGACAGTGACCCAGCGGGGAATCGAACCTGGGACCCTGGCGCTGTGAAGCCACAGTGCTATCCACTTGTGCTACCGTGCTGCCCCATAGTGTACGTTGGGGGTTTATATGGCAAGGTTAAAAAACTAGGTTTCCCATCAGGGATACTTGTTGAACATGAACTCAACCACAGCCACCAGAAAGTTGGAATCCTCAAACTCAAGTGAGATGGTAAGATGGATGAACATTATCGATAAGACCAAATTTACACTCCCAACAGGAAAACATGGGCCCTGCATGCAATTAACCTGGCACAGCAAACCATGCCGCTAAACACAGACTGGACTATTGGAACAGACACCATTGCATTCACTTGATACAAGTGTCAACGTCTCTAGTGTATATGAAATTTCAAAGCCAGGTGATGCATCAGCTTGACAAACTTCATGACAGTATCAAGATGCTTAACAGTGCCTGCACAATTCACCTTAGATAAACTGAACACAGCCCTATAGACAGCCCAATCTGGAAAAGGAGCATGTCCAGAGGGTACTTATCCGAAGTTTTTAAAAGTATTTGAACCCAAAGTAAAGAGATGGCTTGTCTCCTTCTCTCTGAAACCAATAAAAATTCCATCAGTCTGGAGGGGTTAAAATAACTGGCCCCTTAAAGCAGTGAAAGAATATTTGTGAGGCCTCCAGCTACCATCCAATCTCCTTTGCACTGGTTACAAAGCACTGGAGAGTACTGGGGAGTCTACTAAATAGAACAGGGACAAAGAGCAAGTGGGCTTCCTGAGTGGCCGCAACTGTAGTGTCTAAGTGGCAGCATTAAAAAATACACTGAAACAAGCATCCAGTGCTAACTCAAGATTGATGAAGCACTCGTGGACCTGACAGTGGGATATGGCAGAGGATGGAATCATGAACTACTTTTCAAGCTCCTCACCATGCAACATGGCAAACAATGATCTATCTTCTGAACTCCATGCTTAGCAACTGAGATTGAAGTGTGTACATTTGTACTGAGAACAGATAAAGGATACTGAACAACCAACTCCCACAGGGTTCTGTCCTGGCATCCAACATTTATACGAGCTATCTGCCTGAAGCACAAGTGAGGGAGATGGTGGTGTCGTAGTAATGTCACTGGATTAGTAACCTAGAGGCCCAAGCTTTAGCACATAGATTAAAATCCCACCAGGACAGCTGGTGGCATTTAAAATTCAATGATAAAATCTGGAGTTGAAAGTTTGTTTCAGTAACGGTGACCATGAAACTACTAATTGTCATAAAAACATCTGGTTTATTAAAATTCTTTAAGGAAGGAGATCTGCCAGCCTTACCTGGTCTGGCATACATGTGACTCCAGATCCACGGTAATGTGGTTGATTCTTAACTACGGTCTCAAATGGCCTCCTAAGAAATTCAGTTCAAGGGCAATAGGGATGGGCGACAAATGCTGGCCTCACCATTAACTCCCACATCCCACGAAAGAATAAATTAAAGAGGCCTGCAAATTCATACATGATGGCATTACCAAACAAACAAAACAGGAATCTCTTGGTTACGGAGATTTTTTTAAAATTTGGAATGTTGCCATTATTGGCACGCCCAACATTGATTGTCCATCCCTAATTGTCCTCGAGTAGCTGAAGACGATGCTTCTTGATGTAACAGATGCTAAGTGATTTGCAGAGAATAAAACCTGCTTCCACTGATGTTGCCTTCAACCAAAGCCACAAAAGACTCTGACATTCCAGCTCAACATTCATCAAGCCCTTAAATTCTCTTTCTGTGGCTTGGAGGCAAATCAGGCCAAATACCTCTCCTACTTTTAAGTCATGCTCAACCACACTGTCATGCAGACAGCATCTTCAGAATCTCACAAAAACAAATACGATCAATCTAAGCCAGAAAGTCAATAGATCCAGATGGAGAACAATGTTCAAACCCTTCATAGGACATCAATTGTCCTGCTATATACAACAGAGGACATGCTCTCCCACATGGCAACAAAGTCCGCATGTCAAATTCCTTGGAAGTCCAGCTGAATTCTACGATGGGAATTAATACCAGCACACTTTTATTGACACCAACATCCTGGCTGCCTGTGCTTGTAAACAGCACACTGCAAATGTGCAGTCTCGACAGAATACAACCACTACATCAGTGAAGGTAAGTCCTAACAATCTGCCTTAAACCTAGAAAGCTATTTTGGACCATCGCTGAAGCCCTTTACCAACTTCTTGATGACAGATGGCGTAATGCTTGGAAGAACTGAGACCTTCTCAGCCCCGGGGTCAGTGTGTGTAGAGTTTGCATTCTCCCCGTGTCTGCGTGGGTTTCACCCCCACAACCCAAAGATGTGCAGTTTAGGTGGATTGGCCACACTAAATTGCCCTTTGATTGGTAAAAATAATAGTTGGATTCTCTGAATTTTGTAAAAAGGAAGAACTGTGATCTACCAAACAGAGTCCCTCGGCTCCACGGTACAACCTAAAGAATCAAATCATCCTCAAATAGTGGACAGCCATCAACTGCCTTAGACTCTGAAGCACATCATGCCCCTCAGGAGGAAATTTGCAGGCAGCCTACAAGATATCCACATGGTTAATGGAAGCTGTGGCCTGGTCATCTGACTTGGATATTGGATTTTAGTTTTGCTCTGATCATGTGAAAGAAGAAACCACTAGAAATTTGGGTTCCGGTCAGGTAAGTGCTCACAAATACCGAGGCATATATTGTTTAAAATAGGCGTGACTATTAAAGTGTCTTTCTGCTCTCGATTAGTATGATTCAAATTTAATTGGATAGGATTTGTTTACTGTCAGTGTACAGAGGTACAGTGAAAAGTATTTTTCTGCGAGTAGCTCAACAGATCATTAAGTACATGAAAAGAAAAGGAAATAAAAGAAAATACATAATAGGGCAACACAAGGTACACAATGTAACTACGTAAGCACCGGCATCGGATGAAGCATACAGGGGTGTAGTGTTAATGAGGTCAGTCCATAAGAGGACCATTTAGGAGTCTGGTAACAGTGGGGAAGAAGCTGTTTTTGAGTCTGTTCGTGCGTGTTCTCAGATTTCGGTGTCTCCTACCCGATGGAAGAAGTTGGAAGCGTGAGTAAGCCAGGTGGGAGGTGTCTTTGATTATGCTGCCCGCTTTCCCCAGGCAGCGGGAGGTGTAGATAGAGTCAATGAATGGGAGGCAGGTTTATGTGATGGACTGGGCTGTGTTCACGACTCTCTGAAGTTTCTTGTGGTCCTGGACCAAGCAGTTGCCATACCAGGCTGTGATGCAGCCAGATAGAATGCTTTCTATGGTGCATCTGTAAAGGTTGGTAGGAGTTAATGGACATGCCAAATTTCCTTAGTTTCCGGAGGACGAATAGGCGCTGTTGTGCTTTCTTGGTGGTAACGTCGACGTGGGTGGACCAGGACAGATTTTGTGTGATGTGTACCCCATGGAATTTGAAACTGCTAACCATTTCCACCTCGGCCCCGTTGATGCTGACAGGGGTGTGTACAGTACTTTGCTTCCTGAAGTCAATGACCAGCTCTTTAGTTTTGCTGGCATTGAGGGAGAGATTGTTGTCGCTGCACCACTCCACTAGGTTCTCTATCTCCATCCTATATTCTGACTCGTCGTTATTCGAGATCCGGCCCACTATGGTCATATCCTCAGCAAACTTGTAGATGGGAGTTGGAACCAAATTTTGCCACACAGTCGTGTGTGTACAGGGAGTAGAGTAGGGGGCTAAGTACTCAGCCTTGCGGGGCCCCGGTATTGAGGACTATTGTGGAGAAGGTGTTGTTGTTTATTCTTACTGATTGTGGTCTGTGGGTCAGAAAGTCGAGGATCCAGTTGCAGATTGAGGTGCCAAGTCTTCGGATTTGGAGCTTTGATATGAGCTTGGCTGGGATTATGGTGTTGAAGACGGAGCTGTAGTCAATAAATAAGAGTCTGATGTAGGAGTCCTTGTTGTCAAGATGCTCTAGGGATGAGTGTGGGGCCAGGGAAATGGCACCTGCTGTGGACCGGTTGCGGCGGTATGTGAATTGCAGTGGATCAAGGCGTTCTGGGAGTATGGAGGTGATGCGCTTCATGACCAACCTCTCGAAGCACTTCATTACGACTGAAGTCAGGGCCACCGGACGGTAGTCATTGAGGCACGTTGCCTGGTTCTTCTTTGGCACCGGTATAATGGTGGTCTTCTTGAAGCAGGTAGGGACCTCGGAGTGGAGTAGGGACAGGTTAAAGATGTCCGCGAACACATCTGCCAGCTAGTCCGCGCAGGCTCTGAGTGCATGACCAGGGATCCCATCCGGGCCCGTCGCCTTCTGAGGATTCACTTTCAGGAAGGCCGATCTGGCTTCAGAAGCAGTGATGGTGGGTATGGGTGAGTTATGGGCTGCTGGGGCACTCGACAGCGGATTGTTGGTTTCCTGCTCGAACCGAGCACAGAATGCATTGAGTTCATCGGGGAGGGGTGAGCTGCTCGGCTTCGCTTTGTAGCCCGTTATGTTGTTTAGGCCTTGCCACAACCACCGAGAGTCTGTCTGTGACTCTAGCTTGGTTTGATATTCCCTCTTGGCATCTCGGATGGCTCTGCCGTGGTCGTATCTGGATTTCTTGTATAAGTCAGGGTCGGCTGACTTGAACGCCTCAGACCTGTCCTTCAGTAGGGACTCAATCTCGCGATTGAGCCATAGTTTCCCGGTTGGGGAACGTACATACTGCTTTCTTTGGCATGCAGTCGTCCACACATTTGCTGATGAAGTCTGTAATGGTGGTGGAATACTCATTTAAGTTGGTTGCTGAGTTCTTAAATATGGACCAGTCCACTGTCTCCAAGCAGTCATGTAGGAGCTCTTCTGTTTCCTCGGACCAGCACTGCACGGCCTTCTTCGCTGGAATCAGTATTACACAAAATATTCACAACGCTAGAATGTCTATATATCCTAATGTGGGAACAAGATGTGTAATTATTTCACTGAAAAACATTCCTGTTCCAGATTTATGAGCTATAGAGGATTTTAAACCCTTCATGCTCTCTAACCTGCTGTTGCAATGTCTCCTGCTGGAGTCCCATCAAAGTCTGCTGAAATTGTTCCATATTTGGCAGTCGAATCCCAAGCTGCTGATGCTGATACATAGGTGGTTGCAAATTTTCACCAGGGTAGCCACTAACATTAAACAGATTAAATATTAAGGCGTTAGTTCAAATTAATATGCTCACACAAACATTTATTTTATAAGTTAGAATTCTTTCCGGTAGGGGCAGCACAATGGTGCAGTGGTTAGCACGGCTGCCTCGTGGCGCCAAGGTCTCAGGTTCGATCCCAGCTCTGGGTTATTGTCTGTGTGGAGTTTGCATATTCTCCCCGTGTTTGTGTAGCTATCGCCCCCACAACCCAAAAGATGTGCCGGGTAGATGGATTGGCCACACTAAAGTGCCCCTTAATGGAAAAAAATGAATTGGGCATGCTAAATTAATTTTTTTTTTAAAAAGAATTCTTCCTGGTAAACTATTTTAAACATGTTCATAAAATATGCACTTGCATTTTTTCCCAATAAACTTCATCAGTAGTGCTAACAAATAATAGCAGTGAAAAAGTGCAGGAATTACTTCAAGTTCAATTCAAGTTATTTAACCAATTTTGTAAAATATTGGATTTTTGTTCCAAGTAAAAAGTCATCTTGATTATCAGCATGTGGCTAATTGCATTAGTCCCCTCAACAGGTTTGATAATACTTACAACAAAGTCTGAGCAGGAGGCGGACTAGACTCTACCTTCTTCACATCATCAACTTGCTCTGGCTCATCATCATAATCAAATCGGTCAAGCAATTTCTGCAGTAAAGTTGACACAAACAATTTGTCAGGGCTTCATTTTGGTTCCAAATATGGGGGAAATGCCTAATATTTTCGAAATTGAGCATCCACTTTTACAAAAGTGGTCGGCTACTGAATTATTGATTTTATTGAGTCCTTGGATATCTATTAACACCGCCAACAAAATAATCGCTTGATTTGCTGCATTCTTAACTACTCCCGTATACCTTGTCAAAGGCAGCCTTTTGTTCCAGAGGTTGTGTACTGGACGGCTTTAACTGAGCTGTCAAGGCCTCCACTTGGGACATGATGCTATTGTCTACAACTGGCGACTGTGGCTTTGGAGCTTGCTGGAGGTTCTGTAATATCTGCTGTATCTAATGCAAAACAAAAGTTCAGTATGCTTATGAACACATCAAAATTAAATTCAGTATTGACATTATAGGCTCTAAAACAAAAAGGTAAAATCAAAAGACACAGTTAATCCTTCAATTTATTTTTGTGAATGCAGTTGCATATTCTTGTTTTTGATGAAGTGTTACGAATTCTGGGGCGACATTCTCCGACCCCCCGCCGGGTCGGAGAATCGGCGGGGGCTGGCGTGAATCCCACCCCCGCCGGTTGCCGAAGTCTCCGGCACCGGATATTCGGCGGGTGCGGGAATCGCGCCGCGCCAGTTGGCGGGCCCCCCACCGCTCGATTCTCCGGCCCGGTTGGGCCGAAGTCCCACCGATAAATTGCCTGTCCCGCCGGCGTAAATTAAATCACCTACCTTACCGGTGGGACAAGGCGGCGCGGGCGCGCCGCCCGGTGGGACAAGGCGGCGCGGGCGGGCTCCGGGGTCCTGGGCGCGAGGCGATCTGACCCCGGGGGGTGCCCCCACGGTGGCCTGGCCCGCGATCGGGGCCCACCGATCCGCGGGCGGGCCTGTGCCGTGGGGGCACTCTTTCCCTTCCGCCTCCGCCACGGTCTCCACCATGGCGGAGGTGGAAGAGACTCCCTCCACTGCGCATGCGTGGGAAACTGTCAGCGGCCGCTGATGCTCCCGCGCATGCGCCGCCCGGAGATGTCATTTCCGCGCCAGCTGGCGGGGCAACAAAGGCCGTTTACACCAGCTGGCGGGGCGGAAATTCCTCCGGCGTCGGCCTCGCCCCTCAATGTTGGGGTTCGGCCCCCAAAGATGCGGAGCATTCCGCGCCTTTGGGGCGCCGTTTTGGGTGCCAGTCGGCGGACATCGCGCCGTTTCCAGAGAATTTCGCCCCTGGACTTTATAAGAGTTATATTTTAAATTGCCTCCTTTAACTTAAAATAAAATGGAGCAGCCTGGAGAGGAATATGTGACCTGCTACTAAATCTACCCTGGGGCAAACCCGCGAGCCCTGCATGTTTTGGAAACAAACTCAGGGTCGAACCTATTGAAAAGCACGATGCAAGTTTTAACACCTTGACACAAAGGAGGAGTCAGTGGGCCTTGCTGCATAGACTCTCAAGTCATCTAGACAGACTTGAAGAACAATAGGTACGGCTACTGCAAGCAAGAAAAAAGTACTACTTTTGGATTAATCACTGAGCAGAGCGTCGGTGAGGACAAATTCCACCATTCAAGAAACAAGGCTTATGGCGAATGAAAGTACAAGGATTTTCCAGAGGGTGCCTTGCTTTGATTATGCTCAGAAGATTAAGCGAAGGAGATTTGCTGAAAAGGACACCAGAAGAATCGCCCTGATGGGGCAATGAAGAGAACATGTTGAAGTTGGAAAGACCGTGGCATTTCAAACACAAGACAACATTTCTGCTGAGAGTGCAGTGAAATGTATAAGCGTGGCATGGGGTTTCTGGTTGTGTTAAGAAGCTAATGGAGAACATATTTTCTGTAGCTCAGGGTATCATTTGCCTATTAAGCCATATTTAGTCCATTTTGATTTTAGTTTGTTGGTTACAGTAAAGGTTTTGAAACGGGAAATCTTGTCTTGCGATTCTTTCCTTTGGTCACTTGCAAATTCATATCTAAAAAGATTGGACTCTATGGGGAACATAACAGCAGCAAAATCAACTGCACTTGTCCTGCTTTTAGCCTTATACTAAAGTAACTTGAAAAACAGTTTAAATTCTCAAGGAATGTGAAGTTTTGCTATTAAGATCACAGTATATACATATCAAATACAGCAGCTGCTGTACTTTATGCAATTAACCAAAACAGCCAATTTGATTTCCTCCCCAGTGATTGATGAGGTTGGCCTTCATCTTTCAACTCAGTTCAGTTAAACGACACTTGACTCGTCTTAATCCACAGAAAAGAGAATTGATATTCCATATAATTTGCAATATACTGGAATACCTACCTTAGGTTTAATAATGTAATGATCCAAACGCAGCAATGTCATATTACTCAGAACGTAAACATTACATACTAATTTAATTTACCTGTGCTCCTTGTGTTGATTGGAAAAGCTGAGCTACGGCTACAAATGCATCTGAGTTGGGTAGTTGTTGTTGCATTGCAGACAAAGAATCGGAAGTAATTTGGGGAATTTGTGCAGGTGTAGGGGGAGCAACAGGGGGACCTAGAAAAGATGAAAACACACACTTAATTATGCCTGAACCATATTCATCTACAGCATTCGGTTAATACCATTGGTGAGAAGGAAGCAGACTAAAATAGTGTGACCTTTTCCGAAAACCTTGCTCTTGCAGAGAATGCAAAAAAAATCTTACATTCGAATATTGATTCATCTTTCCCATTGGCTCAGTTCTCTGGTTAAGGCCTGAGCAGTTACACAGACCTAGGTTCAACCCGTAATCTGTGTCAGAGTTAGCTGATTCTAAGTGGCCTCAACAGCGCCAAGTTAGATAAGAAAAAGGAACATGTCAGGGTTCTCAATCCTAATGATCTAATAACTGCAGGATTTGTGTTAGTGTGAACACCCAGTTATCTAGTTATGAACATGACTGGTCTTAGGTGGGTTAGTCCCATAATCCTATAGTTTGCCAGCATAAGTGCAAGATTCAGAAATTTAATAAATATCATCAGGGTAAGTTACCAAAGGTAACCAGCCCTGATTGAACTCCACCATAACAGATGGAGAATGGGCATGCTAAAATAATAAAGACTGTCCTGCTGAGCTATTGGGGAGGGGGGTGGGGAATACAATTCAGTTTCATTGTCCCTATATTATATCACTCACATAGTGGGTGAGACACAACCAGAGTGAGTGTGGTTATCGGGAATTTGAAACAGAATGAGAATTTGGTGCAGAGTGGGAAGAGGTGCTTTTTCTCCTTGCTTTGTAACTTTTTAAATTTTCAGTGAGTGATCTTGCCCTGCTGCAGCAGTTGAGGCTACAAGGTAGAGAGCTGATTGGTAAGTAGTGGGTACAGTTGGTACATCTTTACTACTATTATCACTTACAGTTTGAAAATACTCCTTTTTATAAATTTAGAGTACCCAATTTATTTTTTCCAATTAAGGGGAAATTTAGCATGGCCAATCCACCTAACCTGCACATCTTTGGGTTGTGGGGGTGAAACCCATGCAGACACAGGGAGAACGTGCAAACTGCACACAGACAGTGATCTGGGGCCGGGATCGAACCAGGGTCCTCAGCGCCGTGAGGCAGCAGCGCTAATCACTGTGCCATGTGCCGCCCTTGAAAATACTTTTTTTGGTTTATAATCTGTAAGGGCTATAATTGTAGTAATGAGGACCAGGAAAGAAGGGCCATAAGAGAAATGGATATAATCTAAAATCAAGCATCTTCCAAAAGTTTAATTGAAAGGGGTAAGTCATGCCAGGAGAGCTCAAAGCTGTGGTTTGCTCTGCTTGCTCCATGTGGGAAGCTGGGAACATTTCCTGTGCCTGGGGCCAGCATGTGTGCAGGACGTGTCGCCAGCTACAACTCCTGGAAACCCGGGTTTCGGAGCTGGAATGCCGGCTGGAGACACTATGGACCATCCGCGAGGCGAAGAGTGTCATGGATAGCCCATATAGAGAGGTGGTCACACCGCAGGCTCAGACTCCAGAGGCAGACAGGGAATGGATGGCCACCAGGCAGAGCAAGAGAGCTAAGCAGGCAGTGCAGGAATCTCCTGTGGCCATTCCCCTGCAAAACAGATATACTGCTTTGGATACTATTTGAGAGGAATTACCTCTCAGGGTAAAGCAGCAGCAGCCACATTCGTTGCACCAGGGTTGGTTCTGCTGGAACAAAAAGTGTGAGAATGCAATAGTTTTAGGGGATTCAACTGTAAGGGGCATCCTCGCCACAAACGAGCTTCCAGGATGTTATTGCATCCCTGATGCTAGGTTCAAGGATGTCTCAGAGCTGGTACAGAACATTCTGGGGAGGGGGTGAACAGACAGTGGTCATGGTAGACCATAAGACATAGGAGCGGTAGTAAGGCCATTCAGCCCATCGAGTCCACTCCACCATTCAATTATGGCTGATTTCAACTCCATTTACCCGCTCTCTCTCCATAGCCCTTAAATCCTCGAGAAATCAAGAATTTATCAACTTCTGTCTTAAAGACACTCAACGTCCCGGCCTCCACCATCCTCTGTGGCAATGAATTCCACAGACCCACCACTCTCTGGCTGAAGAAATTTCTCCTCATCTCTCTTCTAAAGTGACTCCCTTTTATTCTAAGGCTGTGCCCCGGGTCCTAGTCTCCCCTGCTAATGGAAACAACTTCCCTACGTCCACCCTATCTAAGCCATTCATTATCTTGTAAGTCTCTATTAGATCTCCCCTCAACCTCCTAAACTCCAATGAATATAATCCCAGGATCCTCAGACGTTCATCGTATTTTAGGCCTACCATTCCTGGGATTATCCGTGTGAATCTCCGCTGGACCCGCTCCAGTGCCAGTATGTCCTTCCTGAGGTGTGGGGCCCAATATTGCTCACAGTATTCTAAATGTGGCCTAACTAGTGCTTTGTAAAGCTTCAGAAGTACATCCCTGCTTTTATATTCCAAGCCTCTTGAGATAAATGATAACATTGCATTTGCTTTCTTAATTACGGACTCAACCTGCAAGTTTACCTTTAGAGAATCCTTGACTAGGACTCCCAAGTCCCTTTGCACTTCAGCATTATGAATTTTGTCACCGTTTAGAAAATAGTCCATGCCTCTATTCTTTTTTCCAAAGTGCAAGACCTCGCACTTGCCCACGTTGAATTTCATCAGCCATTTTTTGGACCACTCTCCTAAACTGTCCAAATCTTTCTGCAGCCTCCCCACCTCCTCAATACTACCTGCCCCTCCACCTATCTTTGTATCATCGGCAAACTTAGCCAGAATGCCCCCAGTCCCGTCACCTAGATCGTTAATATATAAAGAGAACAGCTGTGGCCCCAACACTGAACCCTGCGGGACACCACTCGTCACCGGTTGCCATTCCGAAAAAGAACCTTTTATCCCAACTCTCTGCCTTCTGCCTGACAGCCAATCGTCAATCCATCTTAGTACCTTACCTCAAATACCATGGGCCCTTATTTTACTCAGCAGTCTCCCGTGAGGCACCTTATCAAAGGCCTTTTGGAAGTCAAGATAGATAACATCCATTGGCTCTCCTTGGTCTAACCTATTTGTTCTCTCTTCAAAGAACTCTAACAGGTTTGGCAGGCACGACCTCCCCTTACTAAATCCATGCTGACTTGTCCTAATCTGACCCTGCACTTCCAAGAATTTAGAAATCTCATCCTTAACGATGGATTCTAGAATCTTGCCAACAACCGAGGTTAGGTTAATTGGCCTATAATTTTCCATCTTTTTTCTTGTTCCCTTCTTGAACAGGGGGGGTTACAACAGCGATTTTCCAATCCTCTGGGACTTTCCGACTCCAGTGACTTTTGAAAGATCATAACTAACGCCTCCACTATTTCTTCAGCTATCTCCTTTAGAACTCGAGGATGTAGCCCATCTGGGCCCGGAGATTTATCAATTTTTAGACCTCTTAGTTTCTCTAGCACTTTCTCCTTTGTGATGGCTACCATATTCAACTCTGCCCCCTGACTCTCCGGAATTGTTGGGATATTACTCATGTTTTCTACTGTGAAGACTGACGCAAAGTACTTATTCAGTTCCTCAGCTATTTCCTTGCCTCCCATCACTAGATTACCAGCGTCATTTTGGAGCGGCCCAATGTCTACTTTTGCCTCCCATTTGTTTTTAATGTATTTAAAGAAACTTTTACTATCATTCCTAATGTTACTGGCTAGCCTACCTTCATATTTGATCCTCTCTTTCCTTATTTCTCCCTTTGTTATCCTCTGTTTGTTTTTGTAGCCTTTCCAATCTTCTGACTTCCCACTACTCTTTGCCACATTATAGGCTTTCTCTTTTGCTTCGATGCATTCCCTAACTTCCTTTGTCAGCCATGGCTGCCTAATCCCCCCTCTGATAACCTTTCTTTTCTTTGGGGTGAACCTCTGTACTGTGTCCTCAATTACTCCCAGAAACTCCTGCCATTGCTGTTCTACTGTCTTTCCCACTAGGCTCTGCTCTCAGTTGATTTTCGTCAGTTCCTCCCTCATGCCCCTGTAGTTACCTTTATTTAACTGTAACACCTTTACATCTGATTCTACCTTCTTTCTTTCAAATTGCAGACTGAACTCTACCATATTATGATCACTGCCTCCTAAGTGTTCCCTTACTTTAAGATCTTTTATCAAGTCTGGCTCATTACATAACACTAAGTCCAGAATGGCCTGTTCCCTCGTGGGCTCCATCACAAGCTGTTCCAAAAAGCCCTCCTGTAAACATTCAATGAATTCCCTTTCTTTGGGTCCACTGGCAACATTATTTACCCAGTCCACCTACATATTGAAGTCCCCCATGATCACTGTGACCTTGCCTTTCTGACATGCCCTTTCTATTTTGTGGTGCATTTTGTGCCCCTGGTCCTGACCACTGTTAGGAGGCCTGTACATAACTCCCATTATGTTTTTTTTTGCCTTTGTGGTTCCTCAACTCTACCCACACAGACTCCACATCATCAGACCCTATGTCATTTAGTGCTATTGATTTAATTTCATTCCTAATTAACAAGGCAATCCCGCCCCCTCTGCCCACCTCTGTCTTTTCGATAGATTGTGAATCCCTGAATGTTTAAATGCCAGTCCTGAACCCCTTGCAACCACGTCTCTGTGATGCCTACCACATCATACCTGCCAGTCACAATTTGGGCCACAAGCTCATCTACCTTGTTCCTTACACTGCGCGCATTTAAATATAGCACCTTTAATTCTCTATTGACTGTCCCTTTTTGTTTTCTTAAGTGTGGTGGACCTTGGTTTACTGAGCCTTTCCATACACGGTGTCATATTTTGTGAGATGGGGACTATCGTAACCTCTCCTGAGTTCTGTCTTTTCGTGCTTTTTTGTATTCCTAAGCAGCTACGCTTCCCACTGATTACTTCACCTCTTGGTTCCCTGACTTTCCCTTCCCCCCCAATCTCTAGTTTAAAGTCCTATTGACCACCCTATTTACTCTTTTCGCCAGAACACTGGTCCCAGCTCGGTTCAGGTGGAGACCATCCCAACGGTATAGGTTCCCCCTGTCCCAAAACTGATGCCAGTGTCCCATGAAAAGGAACCCCTCTTTCCCACACCACTCTTTCAACCACGTGTTAACTTCCCTTATTCTTGCCTCCCTATGCCAATTTGCACGTGGCTCGGGCAGTAATCCGGAGATTATGACCCTTGAGGACCTGTTTTTTAATTTGAATCCTAGCTCTTTATAATCTCTAAAAAGGTCCCCTTTCCTAGACTTGCCTATGTTGTTAAGACCATAAGACATAGGAGTGGAAGTAAGGCTATTCGGCCCATCGAGTCCACTCCACCATTCAATCATGGCTGATTTTTCAACTCCATTTACCCGCTCTTTCTCCATAGCCCTTAATTCCTCGAGAAATCAAGAATTTATCAACTTCTGTCTTAAAGACACTCAACGTCCCGGCCTCCACCGCCCTCTGTGGCAATGAATTCCACAGACCCACCACTCTCTGGCTGAAGAAATTTCTCCTCATCTCGGTTCTAAAGTGACTCCCTTTTATTCTAAGGCTGTGCCCCCGGGTCCTAGTCTCCCCTGTTAATGGAAACAACTTCCCTACATCCACCCTATCTAAGCCATTCATTATCTTGTAAGTTTCTATTAGATCTCCCCTCAACCTCCTAAACTCCAATGAATATAATCCCAGGATCCTCAGACGTTCATCGTTCATACGTTGGTCAATAGGACTTTAAACTAAAGATTGGGGGGGAAGGGAAAGTCAGGGAACCAAGAGGTGAAGTAATCAGTGGGAAGCGTAGCTGCTTAGGAATACAAAAAAGCACGAAAATACAGAACTCAGGAGAGGTTACAATAGTCCCCATCCCACAAAATATGACACAGTGTATGGAAATGTCCCAGCTCGGTTCAGGTGGAGACCATCCCAATGGTATAGGTCCCCCCTGTCCCAAAACTGATGCCAGTGTCCCATGAAAAGGAACCTCTCATTCCCACACCACTCTTTCAGCCACGTGTTAACTTCCCTTATTCTTGCATCCCTATGCCAATTTGCACGTGGCTCGGGCAGTAATCCGGAGATTATGACCCTTGAGGACCTGTTTTTTTAATTTGAATCCTAGCTCTTTATAATCTCTAAATAGGTCCTCTTTCCTAGACTTGCCTATGTTGTTGGTACCGACATGGACCACAACAACTGGATCCTCCCCCTCCCTCTCCAACGTATGATGAACATACGATGAACGTTGTTGGTACGACATGGACATTGGAACAACACACATAGGTTTAAAAAAAAAAAGGGATGAAGTCCTAAAATCAGAATATAGGGGGTTAGGAAGAAAGTTGAGAAGCCAGACCTTAAAGTTTGTGATCTCAGGATTATTAAAACGTGTCACGTGCTAACCAAGGTAGAAACGTCAGGGTGCATTGGATGAATACGTGACTGAAGAGATGGTGTGAGGGGGAGAGTTTCAGATTCCCGTGGCATTAGGACTGGTTCTGGAGGAGATAGGACCAGTACAAACTCAACATGGTACCTCGGCAGGACCAGGACTGATGCCCTGAGGGTGTCTTTGTTACGAGTGTTTGGGGATGTTTTAAACTAAAAGGGCAGGGGGATGGGAATATATGCAAGGAGTCAGAAGAGGGGGAGATCAAGGACAAAAACAAAAGACAGAAAGGGGAATAAGAAAATTGATCGGCAGAGAAACAAAGGGCCAGATTCAACCACGGTGAAAAATATTGGGAACGGGACAGGTAATGTTAAAAAGACATGCCTGAAGGCTTTTTGCCGTTAACACATGGAGCATCCGCAATAAAGTGGATAAACTAATCGCACTAATAGATGTAAATGGGTATAATACAATCGGGATTACAGAGTCATGGCTGCAGAGTGACCAGAGATGGGAACTAAACATCCAGCGGTATTCAGTATTTAGGAAGAAGAGGTTAAAAAGGAAAAGGTGGTGGCGTTGCATTGCTGGTCAAAGAGGAAATTAATGCAATAGTGAGGAAGGATATTAGTTCTGACAATATGGAATCTGTACAGGTCGAACTGAGAACCATCAACGGGCAAAAAACGTTAGTGGGCATTGGATATAAACTGCAGTGGTGATGTTGGGAATGGCATTAAACAGGAAATTAGAGATGCATGCAATAAAGGAACTTCTGTAATTATGGGTGATTCTAATCTGCATATGGATTGGACAAATCAAATTAGTCACAATACCATAGAAGAGGAATTAATGGAGTGTATCCAGGATGGTTTTCTGAACCAATATGTTGAGGAACCAACTAGACAACAGTCCATCCTAGACTGGGTACTGTGAAATGAGAATGGAATCATATGCCAATAAAAAGATTTTTTTTAAAAAGAGAGAATGGAATCATTGGCAATCTGGTTGTGAGACACCCCTTGGGGATGAGCAATCAAATTTTTCATCAAGATGGAGTGTGGATAGGCAACGGCAAACATTCAAGGAGCACATGGGGAACTGTATCAATTGTCTGGCACAAAAATAAAATGGGAAAGGCGGCCAAACCATGGCTTACAAAGGAAATTAAGAGATTGTATTCGATCCAAGGAAGAAGCATACAAATTGGCCAAGAAAAACAACAGGTCTGAGGATTGAGAGCAGGTTAGAATTCAGCAATGGAGAATTGATTAAGATGGGGAAAGTAGAGTACGAGAGTAAGCTTGCAGGGCACATACAAACTGACTGCAAAAGTTCCTATAGGTACGTGAAGAGAAAAAGATTGGTGAAGACAAATGTAGGTCCCTTAGTCAGAAACAGGGGAATTTGTAATAAGGCACACAGAAATAGCTGAGACCTAAATACATACTTTGGTTCTGTCTTCACAAATAAGATACCAGAAATGCTAGTGAACACAGGTTTAGTGAGAGGGAGGAACTGAAGGAGATCAATACTAGTAGAGAAATGGCATTGAGGAAATTGATGGGATTGATGGCTGCTAAATCCCACGGCCTGATAACCTACATTTTTTTTATTCGTTCCTGGGTAATGGAGTTGCTGGCTGTGCCAGCATTTGTTGCCCATCTTTAATTGCCCTTAAACTGGGTGGCTTGCTAGGCCATTTCAGTGGGTGACAGTTAAGAGTCAACTACATTGCTCTGTGGGTTTGGAGTCACATGTAGGTGAGACCGGGTAAGGATGGCAGATTTCCGTCCCTGAAGGATATTAGTGAACCAGATGGGTTTATACGACAATCGGAAATGGTTTCATGGTCATCATTAGACTTATAATTCCAGACTTTTATTGAATTCAAATTTCACTATCTGCCATGTGGGATTTGAACTTGGATCCCCATATCATTATTCTGGGTCTCTGGTTTCTATTCCATTGACAATACTACTACGTCACCACCTCCCCACTATCCCAGAGTACGAAAGGAAGTGATTCAAGAAATAGTGGATGCATTGGTGGTCACCTTCCAAGATTCAATAGACTCTGGAACAGTTCCTCCAGATTCGAGGTAACTAATGTAACACCACTATGTAAAAGGGCAGGTAGAGAGAAAACAGGGAATTATAGACCACCAAGCCTGATGTCTGTAGTGGGGAATATTCTTGAGTCCATTATAAAAGTCTTAATAGTGGAGCACTTGGAAAACAGTGGCAGGATCAGACAGAGTCAGCATGGATTTACAAACGGAAAATCATGCTCGACAAAGCTACTGGAATTCTTCGAGGATGTAATTAGTAGAGTTGACCAGGGAGCCAGTGGATGTGGTTTATTTGGACTTTCAGAAGGCTTTCGACAAGTTCCCACATAAGAGATTATTGTGTAAAATTAAAGCGCATGGGATTAGGGGTAGTGTATTGATATGGATAGAAAACTGGTTGGCAGACAAGGAATAAAGAGTAGGAATTAACGGGTCTTCTTCCAAATGGTAGGCAGTGACTAGCTGGGTACTGCAGGGATCAGTGCTGGAACCCTAGCTATTTACAATATATGATAATGAATTGAATGAGGGAATGAAATGTAAAATCTCCGAACTTGCAGATGACACAAAGTTGGATGGGAGGGTGAGCTGAGGGGGGTGATGCAGAGATCCTTCAGTGTGATTTAGACAAGATGGTTGAGTGTGAAAATGCATAATAGATGCAATATAATGTGAATAAATGTGAGGTCACCGACTTTGGTAGCAAAAACAGGAAGGCAAAATATTATCTGAATTGGTATAAATTAAGAGAGCGGAATGTGCAACAAGACCTGGGTGTCCTCGTACGCCAGTCACTGAAGGAAAGCATGTAGGTGCAACAGGCGGTAATGAAGGCAAACAATATGTTGGCCGTCAAAGCGAGAGAATTAGAGTACAGGGATGTCTTGCTGCAATTATACAGTGCCTTGGTGAGGCCCCACCTGGAATGTTGTGTGCAGTTTTGGTCTCCTTATCTGGGAAGGATGTTCTAGCTCTAGAGGGAGTGCAACAAAGATTTACCAGACTGATTCCTGGGGTGGCAGGACGGACGTATAAGGAGAGATCGCGTCGGACAGGATTATATTCACTGGAGTTCAGAAGAATGAGTGGGGATCTCATAGAAACCTAGAAAACTATTATTTTTTTTAAATTTAGAGTACCCAATTGTTTTTTTCCAATTAAGGGGCAATTTAGCATGGCCAATCCACCTACTCTGCACATCTTCAGGTTGTGGGGGTGAGACCCACGCCGACACGGCGAGAATGTGCAAACTCCACACGGACAGTGACCCAGGGCCGGGATGGAATCCGTGTCCTCAGTGCCGAGAGTCAGCAGTGCTAACCACTGTGCTGCCCGAAGAAATCTATAAAATTCTAACAGGACTAGGCAGAGCGGGTGCAAGAAGGATGTTCCCGATGCTGGGGGTGTCCAGAACCAGGAGTCACAGTGAGGATACGGGGTAGACCAATTGAGACAGAGATAAGTAGAAATTTCTTCACCAAGAGAGTGGTGAGCCTGTGAAAAGTAGTTGAGGCCAAAACATTGAATGATTTCAGGAAGCAGTTAGAAATAGCACTTGAAGCAAAGGGATCAAAGGATATGGGGGGGTGGGGGCGGAACTAGGCTATCATGTTGGATGATCAGCCATGATCAGAATGAATGGCGGAGCAGGCTCGTAGGGTCGAATGTCCTTCTCCTGCACCTATTTTCTATGTTTCTATAGTTCTAATAAAGGTATTTGACCTAGAAAAATGTTAACACCGTTTCCCCCTTTACCAGTTAGTATTTCCAGCATTTTCCGTTTTTATTTCCGATTTCCAGTATTTCCAGTGCTTTGCCCTTCCATCCTGTACCTGATTGGAACTACTTAATACCAACACTGGATATCAAACATGCAATTACAATAATCAATTATAGGACTAAAAATGTCTTTTTTTTAAACTATTCTAAAAATATTACATCTATTAACCTGTTAATTTACAATCTCTGAAAACAGGTTAACTATTGGGAAACATTAAACATGTTACTTTAAAAAAATAAATTTAGAGTACCCAATTTTTTATTTTTCCAATTAAGAGGTAATTTAGCGCAGCCAATGCACCTTACCCTGCATATCTTTGGGTTGTGGAGGTGAGACCCAAGCGACATGGGGAGAATGTGCAACTCCACACGGACAGTGGCCCAGGGCCGGGATCGAACCCGGGTCCTCGGCACCCTGAGGCAGCAGTGTTTACCACTGTGCCAGCATGCCGCCCATATGTTACTTTTATATCATTATACAAATGACTGCATAGCATAAAATGCTGAATTAGCTTGACATATAATATATTTTTCTTCACTTTACAAAATATGCATTTGGTGTCATTCACTAAATCTATTCCATGTACGAATGTGGGTGACCACTATTCTGTGACAGGTTTAAAAGTGTTGCCATCTGCTGAACGCGAAACTTCAAATCTTAAAGGGTTTCATATCTAATCACTCTGTTGAAAAAGCTCTTTATAATGAGGCTGGCTGATTCAAGCATTAGACACAATTTGCAGGATAGTCAAAGAACAAATCTGTTATGACACTAATAGTTCATGCTCCAATCAACTGCTATCTGCATTGTATTACTTTTTTTTTTAAACGCCTAACAACAGAAAACATACTTACTTGCATTATTATTATCAGTATTTTCCAGTGCAGGTGGAGGAGAAGTTGCAGTTGCCATATCTAATAATGGCTGTATAACTTCAATCTTGAAAACACAATTCTTTTGCCACAGGTTCAATACGCGAACTATCTTGCTCTATTAAACATGAACAAATTATGATTTGTCAGACAGATGCACTTAGTTACAAACAACATAATGTAACTACGTGGTGCTCTACTCTTTCCATAAAGTGGCAATGTGGGCACTCACTGCCTCACCCACCATATTGTGCTAACTTAGAACTTCCTCTATCTGCTAAGTTTGTAATTTCTGATTCTGTAATTTGCATGAATACTGGGTGTAAACATTGGAACATTTGAGTACCAAATTCCTGGTGGTACTGTTTCCAATTTAAAAAACATTGCTAATGGTGCTAATTCCAACACAGTTTATCTTGAATGTCATTTGTCAGAAATATTTGAAGAAACATTTTTATTCCAATACTTTTCCCAATACGCCTTAGATTCTTGATTTATCTTCTCTATTTGCCCACCTGTGGAAAGACTTGTAAGCAATGGTACATCATTCTAGTTTTATCCAGCATAAACTAGTCTGTTCAGCCACAACTCAAATTTGAAAAAAACAAATCTCTGGCTGCACCACTGTATTCTTCATGGCTCCAATAGACAAGGCATGAAAGTTTTACCCAAACACCATGTCACTGAAATCTTATTGACAACAATGGAGAATACTCGGAAAAATAAATCTAGCTGATAAAAATCTTTCCAAAGGAAAACACACTCCAGTACCATCAAGCCGCATTGCAAAATTAAAACTATCTACTGCCTGTCCCAACGTTCTTACCTTCTCATCAGATGGACACTTATATAAATACTGGAATGTCGCAGTAATATTTTTACTGAACCGTGGCCCAAAGACATCCTTCTCTGCTCCAAATTGATGACGGGATTGACGGACAATAGAGTCGACAACATACAATCCAGGAACTTTAAACTCTGGTTTGCACTGCAGGATTAATATTCAAAATGGTGCAATCATTAATTATCCAAGCAGACTTAAAGAAATAAAATTAAATGTGTTAGTACCAATTAATTATCCTACTTGTAGGAAAAACAATTGAAGAATGTTCTCACCTTTTTGATAAACTTCTCTACAATCTGCACAACATGCTTGTAAAGCTGAAAAATGACAAGAATTATCGTACAGCAATTCATTACGATTTAAGTTTTTTTTACTCACATCAGTTGAAATGACTAAGCAATGTAAAACAATGATCTGACAAAGGCATTAAATATATATACAAAGAATGTTTGAATTATTCTGGGTATAAGATTTGCTGAGTGGAATTTTCAATTGCTTTAGCCTCATCGTTGTAAAATATGTGTGCTTTTATCTTGCATTCTTCTTTCAATAGAGAAAACAATCGGAGTCCAAATTAGGGCTGGTTTAGCACAGTGGGCTAAAGAGCTGGCGTGTAAGGCAGAACTATGCCAGCAGCACGGGTTCAATTCCCGTACCGGCCTTCCCAAACAGGCGCCGGAATGTGGCGACTAGGGGCTTTTCACAGCAACTTCATTGAAGCCTACTTGTGACAATAAGCGATTATTATTAATTATTATTATTCAAACAGAATAAATTAACAGATCCTGACATTTTCGTAAACTTTCCATTTCAACTTGAATTTATCCATTTCCCTTTTTATTCCCCAATGTATAGCCGTGTGTGAGCATCAATTATTCGGAGCAGAAATGTATTCGGACACTGGGTAAAATAACTTGGGATAGTATTAAACTCCCACATATATTGAAAAAGGAGAGAATCCGATATTCTCTTTAGCCCAATCCGATCTCCTTCTGAATCACTACCTGGAAAAAGTTATTCCCCAATTCACTGACAACTGCACTTTCAAAATTCCAATTATCTAGTCTTTGGCCCTCCATTCACCACTACATTTCTGCATTTACTAATTTCCTAAACTCTGCCCTCATCCCTACCGTTGTGGTCTTCCCCACTTTGGTTGCTGTCCCTGATACAGTCCTCATCTCCAGTCACCTATGTTCAAGGGACACAAATCGGAAAGGATATGGTGCATAACTGGTCTGGCCACCCAATGCCAGATGTGGTTGGACCACAAAACATTATCGGATCATACTCTTGCATGTAAAACTGCTCACTTCTCCAGCGTAACCCTGGAATGCAGAAATAATCCTTGCTTCCTTTTCTCAATTGCAAACAGTCTTCCCTCCCCTGTCCCCTCTCAAATGCAAAGTGCTCATGCACTACCTTGTCATCAACATGCAGACAATCCATTCAACTGCATCTGCTAAATCCCTCCTTTTCACTACCCCACCTGGTCTTTAATTCTCACCCCAGCCCTAGCTCTGAACTCACATCTTTATCTAGTTTCAATCACAGCTCCCCTCATACATTCTAAGAGCTCATTCTGACCAGGAGACCCCATCTCCTGCTCTCTTGATCCTATTCGCTAAAACTGATCCTCAACTTCCCCTCCGAGGTGTTACCTGATACTGCAAACTGTTCTCTCTCTTCAGGTGCTGCCCCTCTATGCTTAAATAACCAAACCTTGAATCCTCCATCCTTGCAAACTACTTTCCCATCTCCAACCTCCCTTTTCTCTCCAAGGTTTTTCACCACCCAAGTCATCCTCCCTAGAACCCCTGGCGGGATTCTCCACTCCCGCGCCGAAGTGGCCGCGCCGTCGTGAACGCCGGCGAGGTTCACGACGGCGCGAAACGGCCCCGATCCTGACCGATCCAGTCCCTGACAATGGGCTAGGACCGGGGCCGCGTCATCTACACGCGCCATGCCTTGTCGCGCGCGTAAAGGCGACGCCGCATAGATGACGCGGCTGGCGCCGCATAACAGGCGTCATCCGCGCATGCGCGGGTTGGCCAGTGCCAACCCACGCATGCGTGGTTGCCGTCCTCTCTAAGTCCGCCCCGCAAGAAGATGGCGGACGGATCTTGCGGGGCCGCGGAAGGAAGGAGGTCCTCCTTCAGAGAGGACGGCCCGACGATCGGTGGGCACCGATCACGGGCCACCCCACATTTAAGGTACCTCCCGGTGCAGGATCCCCCCTCGCCCCCCCAGCGTTCACGCACCGTTCACGACGGCAGCGACCAGGTGTGGACGGCGCCAGGGGGAACCCGCCGTTTTGGCCTGGCCGCTCGGCCCATCCGGGCCTGAGAATAGTGGGGGTGCCGGAGAATCGCCATTTTGGGTGTCTCCGGCGATTCTCCGACCTGCGGCCCGCGGAACTCAACCGGGCCGTTCCCGCTGCTTGGGAGAATCGCAGGAGGGCGTCGGACCGGCGTCCCGGGGAATTATGGCGGCCCAGGCGATTCTCCCACCCGGCGCGCGAGTGGAGAATCTCGCCCCCCATGTTTGAATCCCGGCAATTAGATTTCTGTCCCTGCCATAGTACTAAAACAGTTCTTATCTTGATATCCCACAAGACAACGCCCTCCCCCCACCCCCCTCACCCTGCCTGCAGCCTTTGAAACAGCTGGCCACACCATCGTCTTCAAAACACCTATCCATTGTTGTGTAGCTGGGTGGGACTGCCCTCACATAGTTCCTTTCTTATCTGTCTAATCACAACCAGAGAATCACTTGCAAAAGCTTCTCTTCATGTTCCAAGACCATTAACTTTAGTGTGTCCCCAATAATCAACAATGGGCATTCCCCTAGCCCCCTCCTACTTCTCCTGGTGTCCCTTGGTGACAGTATCCAGAGAAATAACGCAGCTTTCACACATATGCTGACAACACCCAGGTCTACCTCACCAGCGCCTCTCTTGACTCCTCCACAGTTGCTGAATTATCAGACTAAATTGTCATCTAGTACAGGATAAGCAGAAATTTCTGTGAAATAAATATTGGGATGATGGAAGCCATTTACTTCAATCCCCATTCCAAACTCATTCCCAAACTACAAATTCCTGGAAAAAGTCTGAGAGTAAAGCAGTCTGAGATGAGCCTCCGACCTCTTATTCTCGTCATCTCCAAGACCTCCTTCCTCCCAACATCACTCAACTTTGCTCGTCACAGCTTATCTGCCACTGAAATCTACATCCATAGCTTTATTACATTTATACTCTACTATTCCAAGGCACTCCTGGCTGGTCTAGCGTATTTTATCCTCCGAAAACTCGACATTGCTCATGTCTTAATTCACAGCAAGCCACATTCCCATGCCACACCTGTGCTCGCTAATTTACATTGGCTCTCAGTTATGCAAAATCTGGATTCTAACATTTTTATCCTTCTTTTCAAATCCCCCATTTGGCCTTACCTTCACTCACGTTATCACCCTCCACCCCCTTCCACACTCCTATCTCTGTATTTTACTCCAACCCCCATAACCCACCAAAGTTTTCTGCACTCCTTTATATCTTGTGTATTCCCAATTATAATTTTCCACCAGTGGTGACCATGCCTCCAGCTTCCTAGACACGAACGTCTGGAATTCCCTCACTGCACTTCACCGCCTCTCTACTACACACATCTTTTAAGACACTTCTTAAAGCCTACATCTTAGACCAGGCTTTTGGCAATCAGACGTAATATCTCCCCTATGTTGCTCAGTCCCCAGACTTTCTTTATTACTCCTAGTCGAGTACAATTCTGCTGCTGCCAATGCCAGTGCCTCTTGGCTGTCCAGTCTCAAGTTGCCAGATCTGTTTGAGATCTATCGGATAACACAGTAGTAGTGCCACATAATACGATGGAGGGTATCCTCAATGTGAAGGCGGGACTTTGTCTCCACAATGTGGACTATGTGGTGGTCAGATACATCTGAATAAGCCAGGTTGGTGAGGATGAGGCCAAGTATAAGAACATAAGAACTAGGAACAGGAGTCGGCCATCTGGCCCCTCGAGCGTGCTCCGCCATTTAATGAGATCATGGCTGATCTTTGTGGACTCAGCTCCACTCTCCGGCCCGTACACCATATCCCCGAATCCCTTTATTCTTTAGAAAGGCATCTATCTTTTTCTTAAAAACGTTTAAAGAAGGAGCCTCAACTGCTTCACTGGGCAAGGAATTCCAGAGATTCACAACAATGTTTTCCTTCTTGTTGGTTCTCTCATCACATACTGCAGGCTCACTCTATCAGCTATGTCCTTTAGGACTCGGCTAATTTAGTCAGTAGTGGTGACACCAAGCCACTTTTGGTGATGGACATGGAGGTCCTCCACGCAGAGCACATTCTCTGCCATTGCCACACTCAATGCTTCCTCCAAGTGGTATTCACTATGGAGGAGTACTGATTTATCAGCTAAGTGGTGTAACAGCATGTGGTAATCAGCAGGGGGTTTCCTTGCCCATGTTTGACCTGATGCTGCAAACATCATGGGGCCCAGAGTTGATGTTCAGGACTCCCAGAGAACTCCCTCCTGACTGCATACCACTGTACTGCCACCTCTGCTGGCTCTATCCTGCTGGTGGGACAGGACATACCTAGGGAGGGTGATGGGGTGCCTCGGACAATGCCTGTAAGCTATGATTCCATGAGTATGACTATGTCAGGTTGCTGCTTGACTGAGTTGTGAGACAGTTCTCCCAATTTTGGCACAAGCTCCCAGATGTTAGTTAGGAGGGCTTTGCAGGGTCGACAAGAGTTAACTTTGCCGTAGTCCATTCCTTTTTTAAAAATGTTTCCATTTAAGTGGTAATTTATCGTGGCCAATCCACCTACTGCACATCTTTGGGTTGTGGGGGTGAGACCCATGCAGACACAGGGAGAACATGTAAACTCCACACAGACAATGACCCGGGGCCAAGATCGAATCACTGCACCACCATGTCTTACCCAGCCGTTGTCAATTCCAAAGCCTAGTTTGTTGCCAGGTGATTCGCCCAGTTTCATTCTTTTGAGACGTTTTAGCACTTTGATACAACTGAATGGCTTGGGAGGCCACTTCAGAAGGCATTTTGTGTTGACTGCCAAGGTGGCAAACTGAAATTTTATGAAGACACGGATTGGGCCCAAGGCTGTCCATTTTAGGTGAGTTAGGTTTTGGGGTGGGCAGGGTTCGGGCCTCATGTTGGGGTGGTCAAGAGATCAGAACGCCATTCAATCTCTCTCTGCACTGAGGAGTTCCTTGAAGCAGAGCTCCTCAGTGCAGAAAACGGGACTAAATGCGGCCTCGGCCATGGGTCCCCCAGTGAGGGCCCCCAATCTACCCAAGTGGCTATTCAATAACGTGGTGTTTTTCCAAGAGCTGGGAAACACCCGGCTAATCGCGCGCACTGTGGGACTCTGTTCTCATTCAGGCACATCGTGCCCTTCCTTTATGCTTGAAGTACAATGGTGTAACAAAAATGTTATTTCAAGCTGGAACCTACCCCTTCCCCACCCCACCAACCCAATAACATACAGCTTTGGAGCTGTACATTAGGAAGATGCATGACTAACGTTTCTTACCTACCTTTGGAAGCAAAGCCCTCGACTCCTCTTCAGCTACTAACCCATACCTTAACATGTTTGGTCAAACTTAAGCATCTTGAAAGCAGACACCCACAAGCAAGAAAGGCACATGGTGCTTCTAACAAATAGTGAATGCATGCATATTAAACTGAAGTGAATATATTACCTTATACAAGTCTTTTGTACACTTGATATACTGAGGACCTGTTCATCTCAGTTAGCTAGACAGCTGGTTCGTGATGCAGAACGAGGCCAGCAGCGAGGGTTCAATTCCTGTGCTGGCTGAGGTTATTCATGAAGGCCTGCTTCTCAACCTTTCCCCTCGCCTGAGGTGTGGTGATGCTCAAGTTAAATCACCACCAGTCAGATCTCCCCCTCAAAGGGGAAAACAGCACATGGGCAACTTATACTGAGGAACGAAGCCTTGGTACCAAAAGCCAGGTACCACAGTAAGGGAAGTAATTTTATCAAGTTCCTTGATCCCTCTACTATCTGTGTTGTCTGGAATGCGGTTGAGTACATTTCTGCTGCTGCTCATGGCCCACAGCACCTCATGGTTGTCCAGTCCCAAGTTGCCAGGTCATTATCTGACATCCAGTTCCGGTTGAGCCACAATTTCCTCTAATTAAGTAATTTGAAGGAAAAGCCATTGTCTTCAACTCTAACCGCAAACTTGGCCACTGTCTCAGGTGAAGCTAAACTGTTCAGACCTCAAGGTGAGATGTGACACCGGTGAGCTTCTAAACCCATATTCTACCCACTATTATCACTGTCTACACTGCAATTTGATGAAGTTTCCTGGTTACCAGAGAATGAGAACGATTTTCTCCCTGATGAATTTTGTGATATGGGACAAAGCAGAAAATTCTAGAAATACTCAGATGCTGTCTCAACTGAAGCAATAGAGAGAGCTAATGGCCCCGGGTCATGAGTTCTGACCACAGGTCACTGACTTGAAGGCTTTGCTCTCCACAGATGCAAAGCCATCACAGTCCAAAGACGTGCAGGTTAGGTGGATTGGCCATGATAAATTGCCCTTAGTGACCAAAAACGGTTAGATGGGATTATTGGGGATAGGGTGGAAGTGAGGGTTTCAGTAGGCCGGTGCAGACTCGATGGGCCGAATGGCCTCTTTCTGCACTGTATGTTCTATGCTGACTGAACTGCTAACTATTTCCAGCATTGTGTTTATATTTTAGATTTCTAGCACTCGTTTTTTTGTGGGGTTATGCTTGATTGCCCATTTTTCCTACTACGTGGTCAGTAGTTTCTTGCTTGTAGATATTAAATGTGTCAAGCCTTTCATTATTTGAATATTTGCTGAGGAAAAATATGAGATGCAAGATCTGCAAAGTTCTGTGGTTTCCTTTTGGCATCTGTACAAGCCTCATACAGTCAACTACGTTGGTTCTGGAAGTGAGGCTACAGATCAGACATTTGTCTTATGATAGACTTAGTGGTCTTCCTCGGAGATCCATATGATGTCGATACAGTAATTGAGCAGTGACCCACTGGATCACTAATGCAAGCTCTGGTTTTAAGCAAGATTAATCAACTCAAAAAGATTCCGATTGGTTTCCAAGGTGCCTCTTTGTTACCAGCTCATGAACCTGCTGCAGTTTTACCGAGATTTATGAAACATTTTAAATTTCAGCTTTGACATTGTGTCACGGAATGTTTAAAGCAGTGGATCATTTTTCAAGACTTGCAGGTGGTGGTGTGCACATGCATCGGCTGCCATTGTCCTCGGTGGTAGAGGTCATGTATTTGGACGGTGCTATTGAACACAGCTTGGCGAGTTGCTGCCGTGCATCTTGCACATGGTGTTTGCCAGTGGCGTGGGATGTGTGGAAATACCAGTGGTGGACAAAGCAAATGTTTAAGGCATTGAATGGGGTGGGTACCAGTCGAGTGGGCTGTTTTGTCCTGGATAGTGTCAAATTCTGTTGGAGCTGCAGGCAAGTGGAGAATATGCCATCATAATTCTGACTTGTGCCTTTTAATTTGGGATTGGCAATAAACAGATCTTTTCTTCCTGTGCATTCTGATTCAGTCACTTGTGTCTCATCCGTTTTCTAAATTTTTGGCCGTCTCTTCAGATTCAATTGCCCCTACCCAAGGCCTAATTTGATATTATCTGCTAATTAGTTACGGATGTAAATCAAAAAGCATGTTAATGAAAGGCTTAAACATGGATCCCTGTGACATTCCAAGAAGATCCAGCTGAATCACGGTTGTTGGGCTATGGTTGCAAACTTCAGTTCCTTTAACTCATCCACAACAATTTCAGAGTGGAATGTAATAAAAAAAAGTTACACTCCTCAGAAAAGATACTATTCTTCTTGTTGAACGCTTATTTGAGGAAAAGAGCAGAACCTCAAGCATGTACTATTCACTTCTCCTAATCTATATCATCAGAAAGGGACACTCAGAAGGAAGGAGCAATCACAAAACTAGTTCAAAAATTAAAATCAGGAATAAAATTAAGCCAAATGTGATTTTCCTACCTTTATAGCTTTGATGGCAGCTTTAGTAATAAGGATCATCTTTGCCCGAGAAATTGGTGGCTTTAATTCCATTAGAGAAAAGAGCTGAAATGCACAATAAAAGCACAATTAGCATTAGTTGATTGAACTCAAGCTCTTTTTAGATTACTCAGAGATCCCAAAACAGAAGCATCCCATATTCAACCACTGGGAATACAGTGCACGTGTGTTAAATAACACCCTACTCTAAGGCCACTGGTTCCACTCGATATACTGGAGGGTGGAAAAAACAAGACCAAATATATTTATATTTCACAATAAGTTCTATCACAGATCAGCTTTCCTGCATAGTTTACCTCGTCTCAAAGATTTTTTAAATTTCTCATAAACCTATCCAGTATTTTGGTTGCAGAACAATACCATTACTTTCAAAAGACACAACCTGATAAGTCTGTAAGTCAACAGAAAAGACAATTTAGTATTCACCTCTCACTCAGCATTCACTTTTTACCATAAAAGTAGATTTCTCCAATGACGAGAATATCATTTACTAACAGTAAAGTCTGTTCGATTTACATCTGCAATCATTAAACACATGGCTATGGACAACAGGTTAAGAGTCGACTAGCACTCTACAGAATTGATAATCAGCCACATTTCTACAATACTTAACTCAATGTAATTTAAAGCATGTCTTCAGTAGGACAAAAAACCACTGCATAGATTTCACAAAGCAGTTTACAGTTCCCTTAACTACTTCTCCAATGAAACCATCTCTACTGGGTTGATATTTTTGTCACTTATACGGCTGACATAATTCAAGCACTTGGATAATTGAAACCCAAGTTTAATAAATGATCGCATCATATTCTTCGGCAATACCCAAATTCCCTCTTTCAACCTACAATTATCATAACAAAATCTAATTTGTCTATCATATGTCACATTATCCAATTGTTCCAACATGTGGCTGTAACAACTGCACATCTAACCTCATCTGTGAAGTAGCAAAAGTGAGAAAAATATCAATTTGGTAGAAGTTAAGACTTTTACATAAAAAAGATCTCAAGTGGTCATCCAAAAGCGATATTTTACCATACATAATTGATATCATACTTAACTGCTAAATTTTACATTGTGGCTTTGTGTATGAAAAGATTCATTAGAGGCCAAGAAGTATTTACGGTAAATTGTCATCAGTCGTAAGTTTTATATTCGACAACGGGCTAATAAATTAGCAGATATCTCTCAGACTTCTACAGCGTGCAGATATAGCACAAAATGAATTTCAACGTGCATTCTTTGCAGAATAAAATTTAATTGACTCTCAATCTCTCATTGACTGAAACACACTGTAAATGGTGACATACTCAATCATTAATGATCTGAGCAGTTCTTTGTATCTGGTATTGAATCAATAGCAAAATGATAGAATTAAAATTGAGTATTATGGTATTGAATTTCAAAAGGGAAATTAAAGCATTAGTAGCAACTTGAGGTATTTGTAAGGAATTTGCTACTATAACCAAAAAATGTTATAATGAACTTTAATTGTGTGCACCTACAGCTTAGCACCCCAAAATTGACTATTTAAAGTTTTATCCATTAAAATGCATTTTTACAAGGCTTAAAGTACTAAACTTCAAAACGTGCAGATTTCAAACTACATTCTTTGGACCATTTAAGGCATGAGGGTTGATCGTAACCTTGTGCTCACCCAAGTCACAGTGCTCATATTAAGCAGACACTCGTCGATTCCTGCCTCATAGTGGAAAAAAACTGCAGCACTCCAACTGATGGACCAAATGGGATCAGCCAACAATATTGTCCATTGCATGACCCGCTGATCTGATTTTGTACTGCACTATGTAGTGCCTTTATTCACAGCTGTCTGCAGAGTTCAGTAACATTCCATTCTTGAACATAAAATGCTCATCATTTCCTCATATCATAAATACTTGAAATTTATATTTAGATAATATTGCCATTTTAATATGGAATTGATTTGCTGCAGTATTAGAGATTCCGGTTTCTTGGAACAGAAGGCTTGAAATGAAGAACAATAATATTAGCCATACTCAATTAATCTAGTGTCTGGGGAAGAGTTGCAATATTTAGCTCCTGAGCATGAGCAGTGTATAACCTGAACCATCCCTTTACGGTCATTGCTCAGGTACAACCTGCACAGAAGCGGCTTAAAGAGAAACACTATGTCACATAATGCTCAGTAAGAAGCGGCCTGCTTCTCAAAATCAGAACTATCGTTTTTTAAACTTTGCTTTGAGGCCAATTTCTCATGACATTTCACACAAGGAGTATTTGCAGTCTTCAAATGAAGCAGGGTTTTGGACCAGGGATGGTAGATGTAATTCAGTCCTCATTTTCAATTCTTGCTTTCGGTCACTGGTACATATCTTTATTATAAATTACTATAACCATATTTATAATGAAAACCTCAAATATATACTGAACACACTTTAATTATACCCACTTGATGCTGGAAGGTAGTGGCGAGGGGAAGAGAGAATGAAAGAATGCAATTCGATGATAAATTAAAATGGGAAGTTTATTCATGAGGAACGTGGTGAGGAATTTGTAATGAAAAGAACTCACAGTAAGCACAGCAGGAACAAACATAAGATTAATATATTTGCAATGTCATACATATTAGTCCACAAAGTTAGAAGACACTGCTTGGATTGGTAGAGTGTTTCTGAAACGAGTCAAAAATTGGCTGGAGCAGATGAAACAAACAAGTTTTTCCAAAACACTTAAGGCATCAGTGGCTACTAATGGATGTCACTCAGAGTGAGGAGGATGCTTGACACAAAGAGACAGACACACAAAAATAGAAAGAGGGAGAAAGGATAAAGACACTATAAGAGATGGGGTGAAGTCATTGCAAATAAAAGGAGAGTATATGGTGAAGGGAGTAACAACATTTGTGGGGTGGGGGAGATCCAAAACCGACATCTGCAGTAGGTCATTTGTCATTCAGTTGGTCAATCTGTGATTGATAAGCGGTGGTGGTGTGCCTTCTTGAGCTTTCTTCCTGCACTCTCATCCAAGCTGTTGCAATAAAGCCAATCTTCCTAGAGTAGGCTTTCCAGGTACCTTGGAAATATTTCCACTGGCAGCAATGGTCTTCACCAGTCTCAAGCAGCAGTGTTTAGCATTCTGATGCAGTGGTCTGACAACTGCAGTTGTCATCAGAGAATGTCCCCTCCATACTACGAACGCATGATTCCAGGGTAATTCTTGGATGTGTATGACGATCCATTAAGGTACAATCTTTCGTAGGTAGCACTAATCGTACATCTTGGGCTTTCTCAGGTCTCAATGGTACATCATCTAGGTTTCACACACAAAATGTGTCAGGAAGGCTGCTTTGTAAAATGTGACCTTTCTGTCTGCAGGTGGTACTGAAAATTCATCTGAGCTGTTTCCCAAAGGACATTGTGCACTTGGAACTGTGCAGGATCTCCAAGTCTATGGTCATTGACATATGGCTACCAAGGTAGCAGTGACTATTGTTATTTATAATATTCATAAATTTTAAGTGGGAAATTGGAACTACATCCTTCAAAGTTGGCAGAAGGCATCAAAACTGATTGCAAGCAACAGGGAATAAATTTATTAAGTACAGATGGGCTTGATTAGATCGGGAGGTGGACTGATTAGCTGTATTGTGCCGAATCATAAGATGGAGAAAGCAAAAGAACATGATATTCGACACAGATAAAACACAGGTGAGTACTTTTGTACCACAGGAAAGACCGAATAGCCAAAGGAATATGGCATAGATCTCAAGAAATAGTTATAATTCAGGTCACAGTATTACAGAAAGAATTTTAAACAGAATTGGGATTCGGCACCCGAGTTGTAAGAGAAACAAAAACATTTGTACTATTTAACTGATATTATTTCAATATTACTGAAAAGTGAGGCATCAAATTCTTTCAATCAACTTATATTTCTCCCTCCTATTTTCAGCCATAGAATTTCATTCAAAAGCCTAATTTGCCATCAAGATGTTTGAGTATTGAAGCTGGTGTATCACATCTTCGAACTAATTTCCACCATTAAGTGCCATGTGATCATGCTACTTTGGACCCCATTTTGTAAGTCATCCGAAAAACGTCTATGTCTGCAATGGTTGCCATTTAGCATACCCTTATTCACCTACAAATAAAGATAGTAGTTTGGGGGGGGGGGGGGGGCTTTAAATTTAAAAGTTAGCTTTGGACAGAACCCCAATATAACTAGTTACTATATTGGACTTTGAAGCGTATGTATAAAATGTTTCTGCTAAATCTGTAATATGAATATTCTGCAAGTATATTTATCATGGAATAGAATCATAGAATTGCCAGTGCAGGCCATTCGGCCCATTGGGTCTGGACCAACCCTCTGAAAGTATACCTTATCTAGGTCAGGCCCCCACCTATTCCCTTAACCCAGTAACTCCACCTAACCTACCCCTTTGAACACTATGGGGCAACTGATCATGGTCAATCCAATTAACCTGCCCATCGTAGGTCTGTGGGAGGAAACCGGAGCATCCGAAGGAAACTCACGCAGACACGGGTGAAAGTGCAAACTCCAGTAACCAGAGGCCGGAATTGAACCCGGGTCCCTGGAGCTGAGGCAGCAGTGCTAACCACTGTGCCGCCCCACTTTACCTCTAGTGTGTGTTGGGATGGGGAAACGGCTGTTTCTCTTTATAATTATCCCAGTGAAAGTTAAATATGCTTACATAATTATCACATTAAATTCCTACCATGCGAACATTAAACAAATCCAGTAGTGACTTGATTAAATTTATTAAAATCTCTAATTTATTGAAATAACTAATCAACCAAATATCCTGTTTGATAAAGGTTACAAAAACATTTAGTTCTAAAAGTGATGAGTTGCAGTTTGATATTCATGCCCCCCCACCAAATTTATTGTTCAGTTTGAGAAAGTGTGCCATGTTTGGGAATAATCTGAAGCATAGTTGTTAAATGTACGATCAAAATGTATGAATAAAGTCATGCAAAAAAAATCCTGTTCACCAGGTTTGAAAAGAAAAACTAATTCTAGTTTAACATATGGACTGTTGGGCTAAAATCTAGGAAACCATTAAGTTATTGATGGGCAAGATCAAGTTATGCAGATATAGTGACATGATTTGAAAAGTAGCACAATGCAAAGAAATGTGGTTACAATCTCATTGGTCCAGGATGGCATCACCGATTAATGAAAATAGGCCTGTTTCATGGACAGTTGAGGCTATTACATAATTTTTTTTCAGTCAACTTCTGGTGAAAATAACCTAAAATTCAGTGATTTGTTTAAAAAAAAGTTATGGAAATTAAATTGAGTTACAGAAATGTTCCAAAATATGGAAGATTAAAAGGTTTGATTTAAATATTGGTGTTAATTTACATGAATGCAATAGTAAAGCCAGTTACCAATATCAGTCGCATCTGCACCCGATCTGAAAAGGTGTGAGGGTGGGAAACATCAAGAATTGTGCAAACTCATAACAATTTCAAAATAAATTATAGCAGCAAGTGGCTGTTATTTTTCAATTTTATAGAAAATTAGTATAAAGATGGCATTGATGATTGCTGGGTCTTATTTACTTGTGCTATTTTATTTATCTTCTGTTTTCTGTGCTTTGTTCCATTTTTCTCCATCACTGGACCAGTAGTCAGACGGCACTCAGCAGGTTTTTTTAAACATCCTCCAATATGAATTGCAGGAAAAATCCATGGGAGGTGAAACGATCAACACCTCAAATTGTAGCTTTAAACTTGGAACACAACATCTCTTGTGCAAGTTTCGAAATCATCGGCAGTAAGGAAAACCATTTCAGTAAATCAGATGCACTACTATTCCCCACAGTGCGATCTATGTCTCTACCAGTGAGAATGCGTGATATTAGATTATGATCAGTCCCATAAATTATACAAACTTATTTCCCGCCATCGAATTAGGATTTTTCAGTGAATTAGCCTGGTGATGTCACACCTATATAGAGTAACTGCTCTATTTTCAATCGTTGAATGTCACAGAGTAGATTGAAAAATCAGCCCATCTGATATGCGGGATTAGGGCTTTATAAATAGATATATATATATATATATATATATATGTACAAAAGCAAGGAAGCTACAGTGAACTTTTCTAAAAACACTGGTTCAGTATCAACTGTAGTGCGGCCAATTACAGTCACCAACTTTAGGAAGGAAGTGAAGCCATTAGAGAGAAAATGCCAGAGGCCCAATTAGCTTCAAATTCCTAGGTGTGCACATGGCCAACAATCTGTCCTGGTCCATTCACGCCAACGCTACGACCAAGCACAACAGCGCCTACACTTCCTCAGGAAACTACGGAAATTTGGCATCTCCACATTGACTTTTACCAATCTTTACAAATTCACCATAGAAAGCATCCTATCTGGCTGCATCACAGCCTGCTATGGCAATTGTTTGGCCCAAGATCGTAAACAACTAGAATCGCGAACACAGCCCAGTGCACCACGCAAAATCACCTCCCATTCATTGCCTTGGGAAAGTGGGCAGCATAATCAAAGACCCCTCCCACCCGGGTTATTCTCTCTTCCATCAGACAGGAGATACAAAAATCTGAGAACATGTAGTAACAGGTTCAAAAACAGCTTCCCCACTGTGCCAGACTCCTGAATGACCCTCTTATGGACTGAACTTTTCGCACATCTTCTCTACGGAGTCGTACGACACTCTGTAAGCGTCATCCGATGCCTGTGCCTATATATGTACATTATGTATGTCCTATGTCTTTTCATGTATGGAACGATCTGTCTGGACTGTACGCAGAACAATACTTTTCGCTGTACCTTGGTACACGTGACAATAGATCAAATCCTAAATCATGGTTTATAAAAGCGAATTGGATAATTACATGAAAAGATTTGCACGGAAGTCACAAACAAGATTGGTCTTTTGTGTTTCAACCATTCCATGATTCTGTATTGCTTCATTGATTCTGTCATTCTGTATTGATTCTGTTTTGTTCCAATAAAATTAATGGCAACTATAGAAGATTTGCAATTTTATGCCACAGTACATGATTTACGTGACAAACCCATAAAGATATTTATTGCAATGACATAATGAGAAATGTTTGAGTAGGTGAACAATATTCCTTTTGTTGGAAAACTCTTTCTGGCTCCAGTAGACAAGTGAGTCTACATTCTAATCTTCTGAGTTGGCGGTCGTTAATTTGAAGAGTAAATAAGCAAATTAAAATTCTTGAAGTGAATATTAAACATTAAGAAGAATATTTCAGAAAAATTCATCTTTGTCATGTCAAATGGAGTAAATGGTAATTTTACCCACTTAAAAACAGGAAACAATTATTGTTTGCTTCTACAAGTCCATCACTTAAGACATTGTTTTTAATTAATTGCTGGCTGAGACAGCATTTATTTCCCATCTCTAATTGCCCTTGAATTGGGTGGCTTGCTCGCCCATTTCTGGGGGCATTTCAGAGTCAACCACATTGCTGTAAATCAGGAGTCACATGTAGGCCAGACCAAGTAAGGATGGCCTATTTCCTTCCCAAAGACATCAGCGAACAAGATGGGTTTTTAAATGACAATTATGGAATTCAAATTTCACCATCTGCCATGGTGGGATTCAAACCCAGGTCCCAAGAGCATTACCCTAGGCCTCTAGCTGCTAGTCCTGTGACAATACAACTACACCATTGTCACCGCATGCTATGCTACTGCCTCCACATTATATTGCAATAAATTGTGTTTTTGCACAAAATTGTGCAAGTTGAAAACTGCAGAAATAAAATGACATTTCCGGACTTACTGTGTCACCAGGAAGCAGTCTAACCAGAGTAGCTGTTAGCACAACTTTCAATAATTGAAGATGTTCAAAAGTAATGTTCAAAGCTTCAGGTTCCTTCACAATGTGCATTGCATCAATGGTCTGCCATGGAAAGTAGTCTGTGACAAACACCAAAAAGCTTTTCATTGTTCTATTTTTACAGCCAATAATTTTAAATTCTCCAATCCAATTTTCTGCTGTCGCAAGGAGGCAGTACATGTCAGGATACTGCTCACAAGTAGTGTTGCCAACCGCTCCATCTCAAAACGGTTCTCTCCATGAACAGGCACAGGGACAACACTGGCATTGGAAAAGTGGGCAGGGCCAGGGCAATGAAAAGTGAGTCACATTCATACTTCATTCTCTCCTCTGCTAATTTTGCATTAACTAGCCCTGGAATGCTGAAGCCCATTGCACAGTTCCAATAGTGCACCATTGATATCAGTTGTCTTCAGATCAGTGATCCAATCATTACTTTTATCTAGTGTGGTTTCATATCTACCCCCTCAACACTTAAATGCTTAGAAGAGTCCATTACACCTATTTGCAACTTGAGTAATCAATGGAAAATGAGATGGTAATGCTGATCAATACAGTTCAATAAATTGTTAGGGAGCTTTTAAGATATTACATTATGATTCATAGAATCCCTTCAGCGCAGAATGAGGCCATGAGGCCCATCGGGTCTGCACCAACCCTCTGAAAAAGCACTGAACCAAGGCCCACTCCCCCACCCCTACCCGTAACCCCACCTAACCCTTGGACATTAAGGGACAATTTTTAGCATGGCCAATCCAAGTAAGCCACACATCTTTGGATTGTGGGAGGAAATGGGAGGACCTGGAGGAAACCCACACAGACACAGGGAGAATGTGGAAAGTCCACACAGTCACCCAAGGCTGGAATTGAGTCTGGGTCCCTGCCACTGAGGCAGCAGTGCTAACCACTGATGCACATACCGCCCCAGTGAGTAACATATTTTTCAGCACTCAGCATTTTTCAGTTGTTATCCTTTGAAGGATCAAAAAATAACTCTCACGAAATACCGGAGAGCAAGGTGCCCATTCATTTTACCTTCATGGGCAAGTAATTACATTTTTGAAACTTTAAGAACTAGTTAAAGTTCAAATGCAACTTACATATATTTCAAGTTGCTATTAACAAATGCTGATTTTGAATTAGGATTTAGCCACCAATTGGGCAACAGTAGGAGAAACAGCTCATTCCAATCTTTCAGGGACATCAGATTCAAATAGAACAAGAAAATGTAGTATAAACAGGACTAAGTTAGTTGAGTTCAGAAGGCAGAATTGACATGATTCAAGTGGTTGCAATGTTGAACATACCTGCTAAAATAGGTTTTGCACTGATTCAAGCTGCTACTGAAATTAAGTTTTAAATCGAGTTGTCAAAAACGACCTAAACATTTTAAACAGAATGGAATATTGGAGACAGCAAAATACGGTCAGCACCCACTTGTCGGCCATGCTGGAAGCTTTGCCAAATGTAGAACCAAGAACATTTTATTCTTTATGTTGTGCACCCACTGTCTCATGGTACAGGGGAGACCCAAGCCAGTCAACTGGTGCTCCAAATGCAAGTTAGTAAGAATATATTTTTAATCACTATTGGCATTGCTCAGTTGGAGGATATGCGGTTTTATCAGCACAGCAGCATCATCAACTAACTCGCGGTGCATCAGTTGCTGCGGCGAATCTGTGTGTATTCTGGCATGTCTCTTTAAAGCCACAAGATCCAAATGCTGAAAGTATACATCCTAATATCAGAAGATATATTTTCTTGAAGTTGGGTTGATAAAGATTCTCAGCTCCATGGCAAGAAACAACCAGTGGAAATTTGTGCCACTTTATTTAAACTTTTTTTTTATATAGAATGGGGTGGCCTATAAACTGTATGTGTAATTTTCACAATCTCGAATTAAATACATCTTTTAACGATGTACCAGAAGTACCAAGAACTCTTAGCTGCTGCTGGAAGCAGAACATTTCTTTTACAGGCTTCTGACAAGCCCGGTTTCTAATAGTGCTTCCCACCTTACATCCACACAATGACTTGGGCATGCAAATTGTGATGCAATCCCAAATGCAGAACATGAATGATCTTTAGAGTATTATCAGTTACTCAATGTAATCACAACTACTGAATCTTGTATGTAAATATGTATGTTTTTGTTTTTTTTGAAACGTGATCATCCAGCCTCAGTTCATGAAGGACAAAATAGCAGTATTTCTGGAAGCAAATATTTAAGATTGCTTGTGTGTGAATTAAATACTAATGCTAGCAGGGAAGTCCCTTTCAAGTACACATTATTTCCCACCTCTACAAACTAAACTGATGCAGTGACGGTGCACTCCAAGTCCCCAATAAATGAACATTAACATTTCCTGATATCTTTCCATATCACAATGTTCTGCCATTAAGCTACATACAAATCTTTTTTACTTCCAACATAAACCTTAAAGTGTCAGAATATGTCTGCTGCTAGTTCATTTGTGAGTTGCAATGGTAAGTTTCCTTCCCAGAACACATTGGAAGTATTCAGCAGGTAAGACAGCAACTGTGTCAAGAAAGAGAATTAATATTTCAGGTCAATGGTCGTCTTATCCAGTCAATGACCTCTAATATTCTCTCTCCAGAAATGCTGTCAGACCTGTTGAAAATGTCCATCATGTTTTGCTTTTACTCAGATTTTCAACATCCAATAATCTTTTGCACTTTTAGCTTTCAATATCAAATAATTTCACAAAGCTATCATACAAAAAATACTGACTTACGATGCAGAAAATGTTTGTGCTGGGCTGCAAACCTACATGCATTCCTAAATTTGATCTGAACGAGGTGCCACTTGTACACACGTTAAATATTTAACATTTTCAACTGCATATGGGGAAATGGGGGCATGGTGGTAATGTCAAGAGACCCAGAGGCCCTGGCTAATGCTCTGGGGACAAGGGTTCAAATTCCATCATGCCAGCTGGTGGAATTTGAATGAAGTTAATAAATCTGAAACACAAAGCTCGTCTCAGTAGTGGTGATCATGAAACTATCATTGATTGTCTTAAAACCTATCTGGTTCACTGATGTCCTCTTGAGAAAGAAATCTGTTCTTCTTACCTTGTCTGGCCTACACTTGACTCCAGATCCACAAAAGTGTATTTGATTCTAAACTGCCCTCTCTCTCTGAATAAGCTTAACAAGCCTTCAGTTCATGGGCAATTCGGGATGGGCATCAAATGTTGGCCTTGCCAATGACACCTGCACCCCATAAAGGAATAAATTAAAAAATTCACCCGATATTTCCATTTTTGATCTGTGCACGGATAGTCTTTCTTCTTTTATTCAAAGCACAACTTCATTCAGGTAAGTTGACTGCACAAATGAGGAAGCAGTGAGTTGTGATTAGAAATCAAATATTAGATGAAAAACTACAAAATCCTGACCTAAATGTTCTGATAAATTGGCTAGATGGCAATATACAAGAAATATAGGGAATTACCTTGTCTACATTTTGAAGGCATACATTCTGAGCACATATAACTTAACTTTCTGGGAGCAACATTTGCAGTGTTTTGGTGCTGAAAACCTTCTTCAAACCAGTTAATACAATAACCAGAATCATAAAGATTCAAGCATTTTTGATATGCCAACAGCCTGCACAGACATGATGAGCTGAATGGTCTCCTTCTGTTCTGTAACGAATCAGTGTATGACACTGCATTTAAATTTAAGAGTTGAACCACAATTGAACAAATTTGAACGCTAAATGGCAGTTTGTATGACCATGAATTTTTAATAACTAATTTGCTATCCAACAAATAATGCAATACCATACCAATTTTCAAATGATCTGGCGCATGTTATTACATTTTCTTTCTCCCATTCCCCAAATTCTGTGGATATTTGGTGCAATTTTAGACATCCCATCAGTAGTTTCAAATAATACAATAGATATCAAAAGTAAAGCTAGGTAGCTTTCTAATCACTACCCTGAATCCAAAGATGATACGCAGTGGCAGCCTCCTGGCACTATGAATTTCAGTAAAATGATGCTGTCGCTGCTCCTTACGCAGGCACTGGCTAGTGCATTCCATGTTTTTGTAAGATGGTCATGCAAAGGTTTGTGAATTATCTCTATTATCTGTTCTTCTTAATTAAAATTCAACTCAAATTATCTGAACTTTTTTTGCACCAAATTCCCACTGTGTTTTGTACGGTTCAATTTTCTAGTACAATAATGACTTTAGACCCTGAAAATGAATATCAAGTCATTATTGTATAAACATTTATAAAATGAGAGCTCTAGCCACATGTCATAACACTGCTAACTGATATTGCTCAACTTAAAGTAACTGTACAAACACCTGCACATCATGATTCAAAACGGTCGTCACAGCACTTGTGTATTTGAATATGGGTTGTCATTTGTGAAGACTGTTACTGTTGCTTATTCCGAGGGGAACTGCAGGGCAAATCAAATTGCCACTGTATTTGTCAGTTTAAGGACAATTAGAAATTGTGAAAATGCGCTTAATGGGTGGATGGGCCAATAGGTCTTGTCCACCCATTTTTGTATGTTAAACAACTATTAAACCAATTTAAAAAAAAGATTTTAAAATGTTTAAAATCTTGTACTAATAACTTCCATGTCAAATGCATCATGAGTGGTTCTGCATCAGTGCAACTTTACTGTACTTAAAGAAAATTCAACTGTGGTTGCATTAGTAAATCAACAAGATTGTCATGCTTAATAAAAATAGCAACCATTATTTAAAGGAAGCTCATTAACATAATTTGAAACATATTTTTCCATTGAGGGTCGGGTCGTTTAGCCTCCTCGCATCTGAATTTGCTACAACTGCAAGCATCCGCTGGAACTAACCATCACTTCAGAAATAAATATTGCTAACCCATTTAAGTACTTAACTAATTTTGCATGTAATCAAAAATCATACCTTTTTAGCATAACTGTTTGATAGTATATTGCATCTTCAGTAGATTTGTTTTAATAAAGACAGCAGAATCATTTTAACTTTTTATTTTAAACCACCAAATGATACATTGTCATGCAAAGAAAGACCATACAAAGATTTACAGCAATGTCAGGAAACCTAAGAAAGCTATTCTGCCGTAACAGAACTGCACAATACACCAGGAGTAAGTTATTTTACATTTGTTTATTCTAAAAAAAATTTTATTCTCTGAATCACATGCTTTTGGTGCATATCCAGCCGAGTTCATATTTGGTCATGTTCACAGCGAAGAAGATCCCTTCATCCAGCATGTCACTCCAAGGTACCCTAGAGCCTAAATTAGTCACTGTCACCATGTTCGTGGCTATGTTCTTCATACTTCAATGGCCAGTTAATGGCTTTACAATATGTCTAAGTATATAATACATCAGCGAACTGCAAATATACTAGCAAAAACCGTTCTCAAAGCAACTTCTAGGTATTTGTGCAGTACCTTTTTACTGTCACTTAATCTACTCTTGTGACATTCAAAATTTATAAAAAACCAACAGTATTAGTTTGGTCAATAGTACTCAATCTTAAAACGTCAAAAATCATGATATGCAACACACTCAGCCCTACACACATTTATTTTTGCAACCAATTTTCATTTTGGCATTTTTCAAATTTAGTTTTAATTTAAAGGAGAGGCAAACAGTTGACAAAATAATTACCGCTGATTCATCAGAAAACATTTTCCTCAACCTTGCAGAAAAAAAGGTTTGAAAAACTACATTGGCCTATTCAAATATTAACTCAAACAAATTCATCATATACCCCAGGCAAATGGCACTAATAGGCAAATGAGTCATTTTATAAAATGGATAGTTACAAGCAGAAATTGGATAGGCTGGAGTTAACCCACGTTTTAATTTTGCGAAGTAATCCAATTTTTAGAAACACATATCATGCAAAAAATGTTAAACCCACGAGAGCACTACATACACATTTTAAAATGTCAACGTATTAAATGTTAATCACTGGCCTTCATGCCAGCAACCTGGATGAGCAACCTGGTTGTTAAAAGCTCACCACCCAACCATTTGAATCCCAGTGCTGTCAATCATACCTTTGATATTTACAATTCTCACTCAGAAAACAATGTAGTACTAAATGACAAGGTGCTTCCTGCTGCAATGACGGCAGCTGGCTAATCATGGAAAGGCTTTCAACAAGAGACCAATTAAAGCAGTTACTTTATGCAAAAACTGTTACATGTTATAGATCTCCTCCCCAGCCTTATAAAAGGCTTGTGAACAACATTCTGAATCCATGTTACTACAGACAAAAGGTCACAAAATGTCTGCTGCTAGGCACTCTCCAAGCTGCAGTTTAAAAGCATATAATAGCAACAATGGAGGACCGGAGGTTCACAGGGAGATTCTAATATTTGTTAAGATACTAGCATTAGGTAATGTGGTATGGATCGAACAAATTTAGTAGCTAAAATGAGCACTTAAAAGCTTTTGCAAATCACTTAATCTATCAGAAATAATCTTTTGCCCCATTTTGACAGACAGCACTCCCCACCCAAAAAGTCAGTTATCTTGTACATGCTGTGGCAATGGCTCAAGAAAGTTTAAGCCAATTTAACTTCAGTTAGAGGTTACCAGTGGTAATATGTATGCAAATGTTCCAAAGCTCCATGAAAAGTAAAGTGGCCATTGGAAGTAGGCAAGTAAAATATAACAAAGGCTAGCATTACAGCTAGAATGTCAAGAACAAATTAAAATGCCCAAAGTAATTTGATTATTTGAGCAATACAATATATAACTAAAGCTATCTTGAAGATTCATAATGTTGGCAGATGAGAATGAAACTATGTGGTGATGAGAACATGACCGAGAATCTGAAGAACTGGAGAAAAGCACTGGAAGAATGGGGGCTGCACCTAGGATTAGATCAGAGTGAAAATATAATGGATGTAGTGGCACAAGATAAATGCATGCAAATTGACTGAAACTCTTGTTGGGCGTATCTGGAAGAAGTGAGTGTTTGAAATTTTTTTTAAAGTTATCACTGAAACTGAAAGGAAAGATATGCACGGTAGCTGTGAGACCAACCCTGTTTTACGGTGCAATCATTTGGACAACATCAAGAAGAACGGAATAACAGGATAAAAATGAGATCTGGGTGCTGAAATTGATGTGGAGTGACAAAGACAAAATCAAGAACCAGCACACTAGGAAGGATTGCGGAGCATTAAATTGAATGGCCACCTGCGCTTTTTTTTTTGGGGGGGGGGGGGGGGGGGCACCATCAGATGGGAAGGTGATGAGACTTGAACACAATTAGAAAAGCAATGGCTGACTGATTGGGGGAGATGGTTGTTCAACACCAAGTAAAATGGGGAAAGCAAAGAGATTAAAAAAGCACTTTAAGGACAATGGCCTCAAAGAACAGTATAACATTTTCAGACCTCTGTGCCCATCTTGTTTATATATTTAACCAAAATGAACTATAAGCATTCAAATATAACTTTAAATGTTGTAAATTCGTATTATTACATGACCTTAAGTAAAAACTGAATTTTACATTATATACTCACGCTAAATGCGATATAAATGAACATAATCCATAGATAGCGAACACATCAAAAAGATTAATGAGAAGGTCCATTGGCATTGTTAAGGCGGCACAGCTTGCAAATATCTATTAGTGACAGTAAAATCAGTACTGCACAGGTATCCTATCTTAACATTTTGGTAGACTTTATATGGCATTAGAAAATTTTATTTATATGCTTTCTGCAAACTGGAAGACAATGGTCATTGATCATTTGGGCTTTCTGGAATCTTCTAATCAATTTCAGGTGTACATTGCTGAGGCGTATTTAGTTGGATAATATTTGAACGGTTGGGGCAATTTCAGTAACAGGTGCCTGTGAAAACTAATGAGGGAAGGGAGCACTTCAAATTTAATTTGGAATAGATGAAAGCCATATCAGATCAAAATCTACTTTGTACAAAAACCCTACCTATTCATGATGATGCAAAAATATCATGGTTAAATCAATTCTATCAGATCCAGTTTAGTTCAATATTAAGACTATAATTACAGCTCACGATCAAATAAATTGTTCATCATTTAGGTGAAACTCGTAGGGTGTTGCTTAGCCATCGGCAAGACCAGAAATAAATACCTGTAAAAAAAAATCTGATTTAAAATGCGATAACCAAAGTGTTCATGATTTCTGGTGTTTCAGACCTGTGGAACAATAAAAATCCATATAATAAAACAGTACAACTTTATTACAGGCCAAATCTCAAATTAATTTGGCTGGTTTAAAAAGTCATAATTCTACGTTTGGAGAATCAGTTGGAAAATAACTTGTTTTACAAAGAATTTGTAGTTGGCCATTTTCACAGTGCTGTGACTGCCAATACTGGCTACATCAGCCATTAATTTGGGATAAAACTTAAAATGTTCAACCTGAACAGTAGAAAACGTGAAAATAGTCATGAGCTTTCATTCGGTAATAAGAAACAGGCAACAGAAATACCTAATCTTGCTTTCTTTTGCTGAATATACAAGTAAAATTGACCTAACATGTTACTTTAAACATCAGTTGTTAAGATTAATTTCTCATGGGCTACCTTTAGAACACAATACTGGTGAATCTCCCATGGTGTCACTTACTGAAAGCTATGCATTTGCAACGCATCAATAATAGAAAAATTGAATAACTTTATTTGTGTGTGAAGGGAGAAGATATACAAATGGGAGATATAAAGGAGTTGCTGGACCTACAACCACTTTAAGGAGGCCATGGCCGAGGTTACTGGGCTCTTCCTCTTTCTCATGAAAATCATGATAATTCGATATAATCATGAAACTGGTTAGCACTGTGGCTTCACAGCACCAGGGTCCCAGGTTCGATTCCTTGCTGGGTCACTGTCTGTGTGGAGTCGCCACGTTCTCCCCATGTCTGCGTGGGTTTCCTCCGGGCACTCCGGTTTCCTCCCACAGTCCCAAGATGTGCAGGTTAGGTGGATTGGCCATGCTAATTTGCCCTTGGTGTCAAAAAGGTAGGAGGGGTTATTGGGTTAGTGGGATAGGGTGGAATTGAGGGCTTAAGTGGGTCGGTGCAGATTCGATGGGCCGAATGGCCTCCTTCTGCACTGTTTGTTCTATATTCTATGTTGTAGTGCGGATTACAGTTTTTCCATTGTTTAGATTAATTCCATCTAAAATGGACAACTGTCCATATATTACGAGATGCAAAGTATTCTTAAGAAGTATTGCTGAGCAATTGGAAGAAAAAGCAGTTAGGCTGTGATAGCCAGGACAAACCAGAGCACTTTTTGTGCAGATCAACTAATTCCCCAGTGCCATTGTTTATCAGTAATCTGTAACATGGCCACAGTGCTTACTTAGCATAGCTCTAGTCCAAGGACGTAGGTAAGACACAAAGGGGGTTGCACAGTAAAAAAAACTGCAAGGGCAGATATTCATGCAGGGTACAAACTTTTAAGATGAAAGCCGAAGGAACTCGGGAAAATTAGGATCTTGCATGCCATGCCTGTTTAATAGTGGCAGGGATACACAATTACTAAAAAGACAACAGCGGAAGCGTTTTTCTGTGAGTCCGATTTCCAATCAGATTCTGGAAAACATATGGTTGTCCATTTCAAAAAATCAAATAGGTCTTTAAAGCAACAGAACATTTTTAATATGATGGACAGAAAGATTGCCCATTCACAGAGCATGCCATGACTTGTTCCCTTTTATAATTCTGCTTTTCTCGTTCTGGACCCGGGAAGTGTAGAAGATAAAGTGTGGAAGATTTTAGTTTAGACGGGCAGCATGTTCAGTGCAGGCTTGGAAGGCTGAAGGGCCTGTTCCTGTGCTGTACTGTTCTTCGTTCTTTGTTAAGATTGAGAGATGAAGCAACAACATTTTGGGAGCTAAAGACCACCAGAACAATATTTATGACGTGACAAACAGATACTGGGAGTCCACTTCAACAAATGCAAAATATTGCGGATGCTAGACATCTGAAATAAAACAGTAAATGCTAGAAATATTCAGGTTAGGCATCTGTGGAGAGAGAAACAGAGTAAACATTGCATGTCAACTACCTTTCATCAGAATTGATCAAAGGTCACTGACATGAAACCATTAACTCCATTTCTCTTCTCAGGTGCTGCCTGCCCTGCTCAGTATTTCCAACATTTTCTGCTTTTATTTCGGGAAGTCTACATGTGAGAGTCTCTTCTCAAAAGGATGGAGCAGAACTCAAATCCAGACTTCAGAAACAATAGAATCAGCTAGGGATAATCAGACTGGAGCCATTTCAAACACAATAGTGATTTTATGGATAGGTTTCAGGAAGATGTCCCTCTACCCCCACATTCTTCAAGCTCTATATATTCAGTTGGATCAAGAAATAAATAAATGTAGCAACCTGTTTTTAAAAAATTGTATTAATGGAATGTGGGAGTCGTTGGAAAGGCCAGGGTTTGCAGCCCATCCCCAATTGCCTTTGGGGAGTCACATTCTTGAATGCAACGGAGTGATTTGCTGGGCCATTAGAGGGCAATTTGCTGGGCCATTAAAGAGGACAATCAACAGCCAAACCAAGTCTGGACAGCAGATTTCCTTCCCTATAGGATATTATCGTAAGACGTTTTACAACACCAGGTTAAAGTCAACAGATTTGTTTCTAATCACTAGCTTTCGGTGCACAGCTCTTTCATCAGATTTAATTCACCCGAGGAAGGAGCTGTGCTCCGAAAGCCAGTGATTTAAAACAAGCCTGTTGGACTTTAACCTGGTGCTGTAAGACTGTGTCTACACCCCAGTCCAATGCTGCCATCTCCACATTATATGGTATTAGGCAACATAGTGGTTAGCAATCAGTGCCAAGGACCCAGGTTAGATTCAGGCCGAGACGGTTGCACATTCTCCCCGTATCTGCGTGGGTTTCCTCCATCTGGTGTTCACCCAAAGATGTGCAGGTTAGGTAGAGTTGCAGTGATAGGACGTGGGGGTGGGCCACGGTAGAGTGCTCCTTTAGAGATTAGATGCCGATGGGCCGAATGGTCTCCTTCTGCACAGTAGTAATTCTATACAATCGTGAACTAATTTGTTTTTTTTAACAACAATCCAATAGTTTCATAATCACCATTAGATAACAGCCTTTTTATTTCAGATGTAATTTAATTGTATTTAAATCCCCCAAACTTAAGACTTGAACTTGTGTCTCTAGGGATTAGTCCTGGCCTCTGGATTGCTGGTTCAGTAAAAATGGCCATGTTACCAAACCCCGAGTAAATTGAAGCGAACGATGAACTAAAGTCCCATGTGTTTTGTCATCCTTGGCAGATTTCACCTGCCATGCTGATTTGGTGTGTGCCATCCAACCCCCTCTTGCCCATCCCCATCCAATCTATCTACAATTTATTAAAATGCCATTTACCCTCTTTCCCATTTCAAAAGTTACCCTATCGAAGATCTCAGGGCTCAGCCATACATCTACTGGGCGCCCCTCAGGCAACTAAAGCAAATCAATTTGGGGCCAAAGTGGCACCAGCAACAGGTATCAGGTAGGTCTGAGGGTGAGACAGGGGAGGCCAATAATGATCTTTAGTATGGCAGTCGTCCTCCTGGCTTCACAATTAGATTAGTTTTCTTTTGAAGAGTAAATGCCAGCATTTTCAGCTTTTGTCCAAGTTTTTTTAAAATTTGCTTTGGTGCTGAGGACTTCAGCAGTTCTGTCAAGGCCTCTTTTGCTATCTTCATCAATATAGCTGTCAGTGCATTTCCAGTGCACAATAGCCACTATGTTGGATAGTCAAGCATCCAATCAGCACCCAAGAGAAGCAGCACAGCACCATTGAATTTCTATGTAGATACAGATCTCTTGATGGGTACAAAGTCAAATTGATATTCAGCAAACCTTTTGCAACTTCAAAGGTTAATTGCCATGCAGACTACAGATCAGAAACCTGGTGTTGTTTGCAGGTATATGAATTAAGAATCAGCAGATATGTTGTCTCACACTGTTTCCAGAGTTTGACTTTGTCTCAAAAAGTGCACGGAAATAAAGTGACATTGGACACATAACCTCGGAGGTTTGCATCAGATTTCTCAAATGCATGATTATGATTTTACTAGAGCAGGATATTTCTCAGCATGGCAGACAGAGCAGCAGCGTGGAGAGGTTGAGGACAATTGGGTTAACAGCACTGGAACCGTGGACTTTGGCAGCATGGGTGACTGAGGGGTAGGAGCAGAAATTAGGTTGAAAATCTCTTTCCCAAAATGCAGTTCCATATCGCCAACCTTATTAGGTCAAATAATATTAAGCGCACAGTACTGAAAAGTAGCTTTAAAGTTGACAATGAGGACACCAGTCTCCGAGTCAAGCAGAAACGGTGCATTCCAGGCCTACAGCTGTACTAACAGTTCAGAATACCGTACAAACCTCAAGTCGAACATGGATTTGTCACTGTGTATAGGAAGATAGAAGAATAACCTTTGCACACAAATATTTTTCTCGCTTAACATTTACATTTAGTTCTAAATGAAGGTAAATAACTAAAATGAGTTTATTTCAATTTCAAACCCAAGTTTGAGGTTGAGAGTTTTCACTTTTAGTACAAAGATAAGGGAAAAAATGGATCCCCGTGAATAAATCTTCAGTTAATTAATATTCATCGGTGTTAAATTTCAATTCATCTTTATAGTCCAATGAAAATCCTGAAAGGAATCATTCTGATCTTCAACTACTACTCACGCAATGAGGAACAAAAGGATAGACCCAAGTAGCACATTTTCCAGTACTAAATCAGAGCCATTCCAGGACAGATCGCTGTACCATTCATTGGCCAGTGTAAAATGCAGTTGCCAGATTACATTGTGGCGAACTACCGAGCTACACAGGACACTCTCGTCATTTGTCTTCCAAATACTGTCAAGTGTCAAAAGTCCAAAAATCACTGACTAATTCAAAGCGCTTTTTGATTAGATACATTGGAAGTACAATGAGTCATCAGGAATGTATTGGATTCAAATGTATGCATTTTGCTATTTTTATATTGCAGATTCTGTCAATACCAATAGCTGCATAGAAAGAGCAAAGCAAGCTAGCAGTATCAATGTATATTTGTGCTTTTCCTGAGCTGCACTAACAAAGCAAAATCCTGCACATACATTGTTGATAAGAGTAGTACCACCAGTGTTACCTGACCCATTCACTTAGCCCTCATCATGAAAATAGTATTAAAATTTTTCAACATCTCAAGAGAATCAGTGACTACTTAATTGAGCCTCATGAAAACTCAAGCGGAACACAGCTTTACTGTAGTCTTGGTTGTAAGCTGCTTACGATCAAAAGATTTGAACCTCTAGCTAAAAATAATTGAAAATATTAACCAAGCCAAATCAACAGATACTACTTTTCCTTAGACAGTTGTGTGTTGACTCAGCTGAAGTCTGACTATATGCTGCAATATTCACTCAATTGACAAAAGGCTTGCACCCGAATGCAAAAACGTGCTCTAATCATATGCAGGAAAGACTACGGTTTTACAGTTTCTACTAAATTCAAGGAAGTTATTTAACAGATATTAAAATTTAGCGTGTAGATTCCAGTTTTCCCCCTGGCACTACAATATGGTTGCACTAACATAAATGGAAAATAGAATTTAAATACATACATACATTTTAAACCATGCAGCTGGTGTCAATTGTATTAAATGTATGCCCTTATAAAAACTAGAGCAGACGAGCATAATGCATGCATGCTGAAGCAATGCCTGCAAGTAGAAGCAGCATTTAATTGTATAATTTGACCAAATCTATTGCAAGATCTCGTAATTTATCACCGGTACAAGAATGATCCTCAGTTATTTGTCGGCATTCCAATATCTATAATGGGACAAGGGATCAAATTGTGGGGCAATTTCAATCTGCATGAGCTTTTAAAAAAATAATAGCATTTTAGAAAACATATACTGAAACGTGAGATTCTTAAAATGTCACTTCTGAGCTTCACAGATCACATTTTTATTCACACTTGATTAAAATTACTTTTAAACTCAAACACACCTGACATTCAGAAGGATTTGTGTGATGTTGACAGAAGCGAATCAAGGCCACATGATCATTTCTTTCTTATGAAAGCCAAGACCTTCACCCTACATAGAAGACATATTGAGGAGGAGGAGGTGCAATACATGGACTCCCACAAATTAGGTACTGACGTCACAAGCTTTGGTTACTGCACTGATCAGGAACAGTATATCTCAGATATGGTCAACATATATTTTATTTGGGAAAGCTGAAGCTTTTCAAACATGAAAGATTTAATATATTTTCTATAGGCCAAAAAAAGTCAGCTGAAACTGCAGACCTATGAAAGCACTTTCTTTCTCTTACTCGGGGTTGTTTTGAATAGCAAAATGTAAAGCTATTCTCACACAGCATAAATAACATATCAATAACTAATCATTTACATTTTACAGCACAGCAGGAATCAAGAACATTTGTTAAAAATCTTCATTCGATAAAAGGTTTTGTCAATCTTCCAAGGAAGGTTAAACTTAAGGAACTTAATCGTTCAAACATTGCAATGTTTTCCAGGGATTAACTAAATGCAATACTCTGCTTACATATTTCTGTCAAACCACTTAACACTGGAAAAGCCCAGTCAACGGCAGAAGTACAGTGAGATATTCTGCATTTCAGATGTGGGTATTAGTATTTGTACCAAATCTTAATGTTGGAAGAGTTCAAAGTTCCTGCAAATAAAAAATTCCGTTCATTGTTTTCCTCAACCGGATCTAATTTTATCAACAGATGATTCTCAGCTTTTCAAACTCTGTCATTAAGAGTATTGTCACATATTTGCACTAAGTGGTTTGCTGTCTGACAGAATACTTCAATGTGATTGGTTGCTTACCCTGCTTGCTGACATCAATGTTACTGGATGCTTGGATATCCAGTGAATCCCAGATTCAAGTTAGCGGAAGGGGACATTGACATCAGAGATCGCTATATATTTATAGGCAGCTTTCTTTGAGGTCAGAGACAAATACTGGTACTTCATCGCAGACCACAAGTAAAACAACATTTTCTGTTGAAATTTAGTCTGCTAAAATTTGTTACTGGTGGGCCCTGTTCCTACTGGATTCCCATCAAATAACAGAACTAAAATCACCAGAGAAAGATTTTTAAAAAGAAAATTTGCCTTTTAGGAGGCAATTTTGCTGAGAAGATATTGTACATAAGTATATTCAAGAAGCTACTTTTTTTCAAACCAAATATTGCATGTTATGCATGAGAAACAAACCTCTGCAGTTTGACATTGTTCTATTGGGACTAAGAGCCAAATGCCATTTCCAGCTGAAGGAAGGTTAAATGACAGGGTAGAACAGGACCAGGCTTGCAGGTATTTTAATTTGTTTCTCATTTTTAAAGCATACATTGTGTATAAACGGTAGCACAGTTGCTTCACAGCGCCAATGTCCAAGGTTCGATTCCCGGCTTGGTCACTGGCTGTGCGGAGTCTGCACGTTCTCCCTGTGTCTGCATGGGTTTCCTCCGGGTGCTGCGGTTTCCTCCCACAAGTCCGGAAAGATGTGCTTTTAGGTAATTTGGACATTCTGAATTCTCCCTCTGTGTACCTAAACAGACGCTGGAATGTGGTGACTAGGGGCTTTTCACAGTAACTTCATTGCAGTGTTAATGCAAGCCTACTTGTGACAATAAAGATTGTTATTAATACTCTGAATTTTTATTAATTTCTAGCTAAACAGCAAAACTGAAGGCAATTTCACGAGATGATTAAAGTGGAGTTTCATTTAGATAGATTGATAAGCTAAAGATGCATAACTGAATCCTACAATACCACTACGGCAAAGAGGGTGTAGTTGTAGGAATTTTGATTATAAATATGGATGCTGGGGTGGTATGGCCCTGCCTCACGGCGTCGAGAAGCCAGGTTCGATCCTGGCCCCCATCACTGTCCGTGAGTAGTTTGCACATTCTCCCCCGTGTTTATGATGGTCTCACCCCCAACCCAAAGATGAGCAGGGTAGGTGGATTGGCCACGCTGAATTGTCACTTAATGGGGGGGGGGGGGGGAGAAATTAAATAAAAATAAATATGGGTGCAACAATTTACAATGAAATGAAGACAAAAATGTGACCATTGTTCAATATTTCATCAGTTTGATGCCAGAAATTATACTTCACTTGAGCCTCTTCCCATTTTTCATCTAAATCTACCATCGTAACCACTATTCCCTTCTCAAATATTTGCCTAGCTTCCCCTTAAATGCATTTGTACCATCTGCTTTAACAAGCTGAACATTCTTATCATTCTTTGTGTAAAGAAGCTCCTTTGGAATTCCTTAGAGGATTTAGGAGTGACTACATTATATTGACAGAAACATGGGACTCTTGTTTTGCTCTTCCACACAAAAGGGAATACTCTCTCTGTATCAATATTTTTAATAAATTTAGCGGCCTCTATTATGTGAGCCTTCTCTTCATGAGAAAAGGGATCCAAGTCAGTCAACCTTTTCCTGATGTGTACCCACAGATTTCTGATTGCATCCTTATAAATCTCTGCACTCTCTCCAATACCTCTATATCCTTTTATATGGTAACTAGAACTGCATGCAGTGTTCTCACCAAGGTTTAGCATATCTTCCCTCTTTTTCAATTCTATACTGATAAAAAATAAAGTCTAATGGCCTCCCTACACTTCCTGCCATAATATACTACTGTACATTTATCAGTGAACTTCATTTGCCAATTATTTTCCCACTCTCCAAGTTTATCAATGTCCTCCTGTAATTAATTTGCAGTCCTCCTCAGCATTGACCATTTGGTGTCATTTCTAAATTTAGAAATCGTGCTTTTAATTCCAATGTCCAAATTGTTAACATAAAGTGTGAACGATAGTGGTCCGAGTATTGATCCTTGTGGGACACCACTTCCTATCTTCTGTTGCTATGAATAACGATACTTTGCTCATATTCTCTGCGTTCTTCCTTGAAGTCAGATAGCAATCCATTCTGACACTTGTCCCGACTCCACATTCTCTCATCATATTCATTGGTCTATTATGGGACAACGTATCGACGGTCCTTTGAAAATCCAGATAACATAGCGACTGTTACTTCCTCAAAAAATTCAAAAGGTTGGTCAAGCAAGATTTCCCCCCTCCCCTTTTGAAATCGCTAAGACTATTCAGTAAAACATTATTCATTTTCAGATGCTCTTCTTCCTCTCCTTCGTTAAAATGCCATTATTTTCCCTACCCGTGATGCTAACCTGATTGGTCTATAAATCCAGTATATTCTGTCCCCACCCAACTAAAATGATTGCCGCAACTCCATTCCACAAGTGACTCAGAACAAAAGGAATCAGGAAAGAAAACGTAATGGTTTGTATTATTGTAAAATTGCACTATTTTTCGAAAATGCTGAACAAGTTCAGTTGGTTTATCACCAACTATTAAGATAAGTTACATGTCAGATGTAGACCCCAGAACATTTGAAACAGATGCTGGCTGACCAGCCAGGCATTTTCTTTTTGTTTTCAATTCAAACATTTATTTAAGCAGAACCTTCAGGATAAGGGATAACTGCGATGAGGAGCAAGTTCTTTCAGCTTTGAGGATATTCAAGACAGGAGATTGTAAGACTTTTGGACACTGTGGGAATCAAGGGATAACATTAGAGCAGAAAAATAGAGTTGAGGTAGACAACCAGCCATGACCTAATTATAGCACAGTTGGTCTGAGGAGCCAAATGGCTGACTTCTGGTCCTATTTTTAGGCTATGTTAAATGACATTTAAACACTGCTGTACAGTTATTTGGTCTTTTACCATTTCATTTCATGGTACTCAGCTTAAAGAATCTGTACTGTAAAGATAGGAAAGAATATCCACCGTTCAGGTTTCAATTGCACCGATATCCACACACTGCCACACGCCGCTGCATGTACATACCTGACCTGTCTCTCCAGCACCACCAAGTCATTCTATCGCAAAACCCCAAATACACGGTCTCCTTTCAGTTGTCTAATTCAATACCTTAAAAACTTTTTCTCTTCCTTTCAGTTAAGGAGTATAGGGGTCCTTCTGGTTATTTCCTCCCCTTCACTCTGACCCCTGGCTTTCTTCTAATCCCACATATCGCCATGTATTCACTATACTGTCTAGCCTTGCTCTCACGGTGAACAATCTGTGCTTACACAAAGTGGTCACCACAGTCTACACTGGGTTTCCCCAATGGGCGGCACGGTAGCAGAGTGGTTTGCAGTGTTGCTTCACAGCACCAGGGACCCGGCTTGGGTCACTGTCTGTGCAAAGTCTGTATGTTCTCCCTGTGTCTGCGTGGGTTTCGTCTGGGTGCTACTGTTTCCTCCCACAAGTCCCAAAAGACATGCTTGTTAGGTGACTTGGACATTCTGAATTCTCCCTAGTGTATCCGAACAGGCGCTGGACTGTGGCGACTCGGGGATTTTCACTAATTTATTGCGGTGTTAATGTAAGCCTATTTGTGACACTAATACAGATTATTATAGCATTGAAGAGACTGGATTGCGAGCAGCAAAAGGCAGAGGATAAGGTGTTAAATTTGGAGGCTGGTGGGTGGAAAACAAGAACAAGGCGTACCCTGTTGGACTCTGGGTGGAGGGGAAAGGTTGCGTGCAGAATGGATAGGGCATGGTTAAGGGCCTTGTCAACCACAGTGGGGTGGAACCATCGGTTGAGGAAAAGATAGACATCAGAAACACAATTGTGGAAGATGGCATCATCAGAGCCGATGCAATGGAGAAATTGAGAGAATCATATGGAGTCCTTGCAGGAAGCAGGGTCAGAGGAAGTGAGGTCAGAGGAAGTGAAGGTGGCTATGGGATTTGGTGGGGTTGTAATGGAGGGTCTGTTCCAGAAATTAAGACAGCGGAGTAAAGGCAGGGAAGGGAGATATTGGAGATGGATCACGTGGATGTGAGGATTGGAAATTGCAAGTAAAATTAATGAACTTTTCCAATTCTAGAAGAGAGCAGAAAGTGGTTCCATTGATTTGATTTAGATTTGTCACGTACATAGGGGTACAGTGAAAAGTATTGTTCTGCGTACAATTCAGACAGATCGTTCATTGTATGAAAGAACATAGGACATACAATAAATACACAATGTAAATAGATAGACATCGGGTGAAGCATACGGAGTACAGTGCTCACAACAGTAGAGAAAACGCAGAGTGATCTGTTCAGTCCATAAGAGGGTCATTCAGGAGTCTAGTAACAGCAGGGAAGAACTTTTTTTTAAAAATCTATTAGTGCATGTTCTCAGACTTTTGTACCTTCTGCCCAATGAGAGAGGTTGAAAGAGAGAATAACACAGGTGGGAGGGGTCTTTGACTATGCTGCTCGCTTTCCCAAGGCAGCGGAAGGTGCAGACAGTCAATGGCTGGGAGGCAAGTTTGCATGAAGGACTGGGCTGTGTTCAGGACTCTCTGTAGTTTCTTACGGTGTTGGGCCGAACAGTTGCCATACCAAGCTGTGGTGCAGCCTGATAGGATGCTATCAATGGTGCATCTGTAAAAATTGGTAAGAGTCAATGTGGAGATGCAGAATTTCCTTAGTTTCCTGAAGTATAGGCACTGTTGGGCTTTCTTGGTTGTAGCGTCGACGTGGGTGAACCAGGGCAGATTGTTGTTGTATTCACCCAGGGATTTGAAACTGTCAACCATCTCCACCTCAACACCATTGATGCAGACAGGCATGTGCACGACACTTCGCTTCCTGAAGTCGATGACCAGCTCCTTAGCTTTGGGTTCATTGATGTCCTGGAAAAAAAGAGGTGTTCTACGTTCGCCACAAAAAGACAGGCATAATGAAGACCCACGTGGGTGTACCCACAGCAGCACCTTTTATTTGGAAGAAGTGAGGTTGTTTAGGCATCTGCTCAAGAAAGAAGCAGAGAGCCCTCAGGCCGCCAGGTTTGAGATGAAGGTGTGGAAAGATTAGATGTCCATAATGAAGAGGCAGCGAGGGCAGGAAAACTGGAAATTGTTTAAATGCCATAGGGTTTAAGAATCAGCGATGCAAGACACTGCACATGGAAGAGAAAAAAGTGAAAATAGGGAAAAATGGGTTCAGTGGGGCAGGAACCAGCTGAAACGTGCTGTTTGGCAAGTAGGACTCCAGTGGAGATGAAATCAGTGAAAGTCCAGGGAGATTGATGTTCAGTGGTGGGCTCATGTTCTGTGGAGGCAGGAAGGAGTGTCTGACAGTTGAAGCTCGTCTCTCTGCAAGATAGAGGTCGGTACACCTGGTAGCTAAAGCCACCACCCTTTTCAGGTTTGACAACAAGGTCAGAGTTTTACCTGAGAGAACAGAGTGCAGGAAGTTCAGAGAGACAGGTTAGTGTGAACGGGGCAAGCAGAGGAATCAAAACGGCAGAACCAAGCTGAGTTTTCAATGAAAAGATTAAAAGCAGACAAAAGGCCAGAGGGAAGGTTCCTGGTTGAAGGAATATACTGGAGTCAGGTGAAAAGATCTGGTCAATGGGAGGACTGCTGCCCAAAGAAGCGAGCACAGAGGTGAAGACATGAAAGAAGAGTTCAACAATGAGCTTGATTGAATTCATTGAGTTGGGTCCTTTGCTTTATTTTTGGCAGTAGGGTGTGGCATGGGATTGTCACTCCGTCGCAATCCTGACATCCAGCATAATGTTTTGGGGACCAGGGTTCCAATCTGCCATGGCAGATGGTGATATTTGAATTCAGAAGTATCTGGAATTAAATATCTAACAATGACCATGAAACCATTACTGATTGTCGTTAAAAACCCATCTGGCTCACTAGTGCCCTTTAGGGTAGAAAATCTGCCATCCTTAACAGGTCTGGCCTATATGTGACTCCAGACCCACAGCAAATGTTGTTCACTCTTAAATGGCCTATCTGGGCCAATTAGGGATGGGCAAGAAATGCGGGCCCAGCCAGTGACCCCCTCCCACATCCCATGCAAGATTTTTTTTTAAACATGCTCAGTCCCCAAGCATAATCCCCCCCCCCGAAGGACCACATACAGTCCACCTGGTTCTGAGTGCAGCCCACAAGAGATTTTGTTGACCGTTGCCCACATGAAGAGTTGCTACATTCTGCTAATTTCCATCTGCATAGTTTTATTTCCAACTGGTATAACGCAAGTAAAGCAAAATGAGGTGCATGCTGATTGCACAGACCACAGACTGTGCATTATGATCCCAGACCAAACTCCAACAGTGGTTTGGATACTGGACCGAAGCCCAAGTATTTAACTTAATTTGAAAGACTGTGTGGGAAGCACGATTCACTCCAGGAGTGATTGCATGAAGAAATAAGAATTTAGTATTTTTAAAACTAACTTTATTAGGAATACAATACTCAGCTCTTTAACTTCACACAATTACTCGTTTAACACTACTGCTCAATTCCCCATTAAACAACAAGAAACATACAGCTCTCAATCCAGCCTAAAAGCAGCATGGCATACAGTAATACTTGCTTTACAGGACAGATGGCTCCTGTTAGAACCCCTTCAGACGCTTCACACAAAAACTGGTTCACCTGCCGAGTTTCAGCTTTTTTTGTTGTCCTCAGACAAAACTGCTCTGATTTAAATATTAAATATTATTACTCTTTTTATAACTATCCTACTGAAAGATAATTGTGGACTCTGTCAGACAGATCAGACTTCAGCTCCTCTCCAAAGTTTTCCAAAATATGTCTCTGCATCCCTTGGCTCCATCCATAAATGACAATTTCCCCAAGCTGCAAAACAAAATATCTCTGCAGGCTGAAAACATATGAACTCCCCAGGGACTTTCCCCTGTCAAACCACAGTGCATTAGCCAAGACCTCTGGTCAGTTTTACCTTCTGGTTCCTAAAAGCTCCCAGGCCCTGTAAAAACAATCTTTTTAAAAGCATGATTTCTGCCGTCAAACATACTATGACCCCAGACATTATACCTTAAATGGCTCCAATATTCCTAACATTTTCCATTTGTCACACTGAGTGCTGTATGATCATTATGCTTCCAGAGTGTAAATGTTTCTTTTTTTTTACCATTTGTAATAGATGAGTGGAGTTGGGGAGATAAAAGAGTGCGAGAAAGAGCAAGACTGGGAGGATAAAAGAGCAGAAGGAAGAGACAGACAGAGCAGAGCCGGGAAGATAAAAAAGTGCAAGAAAGAGCAATACTTGAGAACGGAGCCAGGGAGATAAAAGACATTGGGACTGGTTCTGGGGAAAATGGGACCAATACAAACTGGACAGGTTGCACCTGGGTGGGATTGGGACTGATGCCCTCGGGGGAGTATTTGCTGCAGTGGTTGGGGAAGGTTCAAACTAAAATGGCAGGGGGATGGGAACCTATGGAATGAGTCAGAGGAAGGGGAAAAGCAGACAAGAACAAAAGACAACGGGAAATAAGAAAAGTGATGGGCAGAGAAATCAAGGCCCAAAATCAACAGGGCCACAGTGAAAAAGAACAGGAATGGGACAAGGTATGGTAGAAAGTCAAGCATTAAGGCTTTGTGCCTTAACACACAGAACATTTGCGATAAAGTGGATGAACTAATCGCGTAAATAGATATAAACAGGTTTGATATAGTTGGAATTATGGAGACATGGCTGTCGGCTGACCTGGGAAGAAAATTGAATATACAGGGGTATTTCGGACAGGCAAACAAAAATGAAAAGGTGCTGGGGATGCATTGTCAAGAGATTACCGCAATAGGGAGGAAATATGGAATCTGTAAGGGTAGAGCTGAGAAACATCAAGGGTCAAAAATCATTAGTGGGGGTTGTACATAGACTCTCAAACAGCAATGGTGATGTTGGAAATGGCAATAAACAGGAAATTAGAGACGCATGCAATAAAGGAACATCTGTAATTATGAGTGACTTTAATCTGCATATAGGTTTGCCAAGCAAATTACCGCACAGTACCATAGAGGAGGAATTCCTGGAGTATATATGGGATGGTTTTTAATACATTGAGGAACCAACTAGAGAATAGACCATTCTAGACTGGGTATTGTGTAATGAGAAATAAATAATTGGCAATCAAGTTGTGCAAGGCCTCTTAGGGATGAACGACCATAATAGGATAGAATTTTTCAATCAAGATGGAGAGTGATGTAATTGATTCTGAGACTAGTGTCCAGAATCCAAATAAAGGGAACTACAGTTTTACAAGACATGAGTTGGCTATAAGAATTGGGGGACATTACTTAAAGGGATGACAGTGGATAGGCAATGACAAACATTCAAAGAGTGCATGGGTAAACTAAAACAATTGTTCATTCCTGTCTGGCACAACAATAAAACTGGAAAGGTGGCCAAAAGGGAAATGAAAGTTAGTATTAGATCCAAGGAAGAGGCAAACAAAGGAGCAAGAAAAAATAACATCAGAGGATTGGGAGTCTTTAGAATTCAGCAAGGGGGAGGCCAAAGGGATTGATTAAGAAGGGGAAAAGAGAGCATGAGAGAACGTTTGTGGAAAACAAAGACTGACTGTAAACCTTTCTATAGGTATGTAGAGAAAAAGATTGGTAACGGCAAATGGGGAACAACAAAATGGATGACCAACTAAATACATACTTTGGTTCTGTCTTCCCAAAGGAGGACATAAATAGCATACCAGAAATGTTGGGGAACGTAGGGTTTAGTGAGAGCGAGGAACGGAAAGAAATCACTATTAGTAGGGAAATGGTGTTGCGGAAATTAATGGGATTAAAGGCCAATAAATCCCCAGGCCCTCAATCTACATCCCACAATACTTAAGGAAGAGGCCTGAGAAATATTGGATGTATTGGTGGTCAACTTCCAAGATTTGAGACTCTGGAACAGTTGCTACAGATTGGAGGGTAGCTAATGTTGCTGCCCATCTAAACTAAAATCGTCTGCACTTCCGGGGTCCGTATCCCTCTATTCCCATCCTATTCATGTATTTGTCAAGATGCCCCTTAAACGTCACTATCGTCCCGGCTTCCACCACCTCCTCCGGCAGCAAGTTCCAGGCACCCACTACCCTCGGTGTAAAAAAACTTGCCTCGTACATCTCCTCTAAACCTTGCCCCTCTCACCTTAAACCTATGCCCCCTAGTAATTGACCCCTCTACCCTGGGGAAAAGCCTCTGACTATCCACTCTGTCTATGCCCCTCATAATTTTGTAGACCTCTATCAGGTCGCCCCTCAACCTCCGTCGTTCCAGTGAGAACAAACCAAGTTTATCCAACCGCTCCTCATAGCGAATGCCCTCCATACCGGGCAACATCCTGGTAACCCTCGTCTGCACCCTCTCTAAAGCCTCCACATCCTGAGAGCAGGTGTGGACGGCGCCGGCGGAACTCAGCGTTTTTACAACGGCCACTTGGCCCATCCCGGGCCGAGAATCGATGGGCCGGCCACGTAGAGCGACCCCCGACCAACTCCGCACCAACCACGCCGGCGCCAATTCTCCGCTCTGCGGAGAATCGCTTGCCGGTTGCGAGGATTCTCCGGCCCAGCCCCGGGCTGAGAGAATCCCGCCCGTGCTGTTAGATGAATTGGACATTCTGAATTCTACTTCTGTGTACCCAAACAGGCGCCGGAATGTGGCGACTAGGGGCTTTTCACAGTAACTTCATTGCAATGTTAATGTAAGCCTACTTATGACAAGACAATAAAGATTATCAATTCTCTACCCTCCATTTTATCCCTTTGTTCTACCTGTCCTCAATCCCAAAGTCACATTCAACTTGAAACGTCAACTCTTTCTCTCCAGACTTGCAGTTATGTTTATTTTAAACCACAGGTTTACGAAAGGAACACTCTCCCATCCTGGTTAGATTTATTTTTAAAACTATTTCAGCTGTGGCTCAGTTGCAATTATCACTAAAAGGTCAAGTCTGGGGACTTCCGATGGCGACATTCAGGTGGAGGTCGCACATTGGATGGCTCCTGCTAGAGTTTCTGGTTTTTGGTCCTTTATGCCCAGTTTTCAGGTGCCGCTCCCATTACGGTGGAAAAGCTGACTGAAGTGGGGTCGGGAGTGTTTGAGTAGCTGCTCTCCATGCATCGGAATGAGATGATGACCTCGTTCAAGGTAGGTGAGACTCTTGCCCTGATAAAGGCGGCTCTGACCAAGACGTCGCCTGATGTGCAGGAGCAAGAAGGTGTTGACGGAAGTGGAGGAGGCATTGTCGCAGCACAGCGACCAGTTCACCTCGATGGGTGAAGAGCTGCAGAGGGTGGTAGAGGGCAATAAAGGACTCAGAGCCAAAGTGGAGGACTTGGAGAACAGGCCACGAAGGCAGAATTTGAGGCTCATGAGATTGCCTGAGGGGGTGGAGGGCCGGAGGCAGACGGAGTACTTTGCGGAGATGTTCGCTAAGATGATGGAGGGGGAGGTGGTGAGAAGGTGGGCAGCCTCTGGTTCGATAGCTCAGTGGGCTAGACAGCTGGTTTGTGATGCAGAACAAGGCCAACAGCACGGGTTCAATTCCCGTTACAGCTTACCCAAATAGGCACCGGAATGTGGCGACTAGGGGCTTTTCATAGCAACTTCATACTTGTGACAATAAACAGTTACTATCATTATTAATGGCGCTGTTGTATAGTAGCAATGCGAGGTTTGGAGTGGTCTACCCGGCGAAGCTCAGGGTGACTCTCGACTCGAAGGGACTTCAATTTTGAGGAGGCGGAGGCATTCGTGAAGGATGAAGGACTGGGGACGTTGGACTTTGATCATGTTGGCTGTGATTTCTTCTTTTTTTGATGCACCTGCCCTCATTTTTCTTGTTATTTGGGAGCTGTTGTTTATTTTTGGTGTGGTAATGGGGAGGGAGGGTTTGGGGGTTAGTGGGATTGGCTGGGATGTTGTGTGTTTTTAGTGTTGGGTCTGGGGGATTATGGGGTGGGGAATTTGCAAGGTTTGGATGTGAGGGGATTGGGTGTTGGTTTTGTTTGTGTGGACAATGGAGTTCTGGCAAGGGCCACCTCACTAGCAAACTAAGGTTGGCCTGTGAACAGGAGCGAGATGGGGGTGGGGGGGTGGGGCTGTGGTCATTGGATCCTGTATGGACAGGCGACAATGGGCCGGAGAGGTGTGAATAGGGGTAAGAGAATGATACTGGGTGAGGTGGTTGAGAGGAAGTGGATGGGGGAATTCTGGGAAAGGGGTTAATGGTGACTAAGGATAGGGCTAGGCCTGTAGTAGTGGGTACGGCAGATAGGAGAGGTGGGTGGGTGGAAGAGAAAGAGTCTCCCCTGGTCAGGGTGGTGAGCTGGAACGTGCGAGGGCTTTGTGTGTGTGTGTGTGGGGGGGTGGGCTGTGAAGTGATCAAGAGTTTTATTACACTTGAAGAGTTTGAAAGCCGTTGTGGCGGTGCTGATGCAGGAGACCCAACTGAGGGTGAAGGACCAGATGAGGCTGAAGAAGGTGAGCCAGATGTTTCACTCGGGCTTTGACAGCAGGGCCTGAGGGGAGGTAATTCTAATGGCAAAGAGGTTCCAGATGGTGACGGTGGTGGTAGATTGAGGCGGATTAGTGGGGCTGGCTAGCTTATATGGCCCAAATTGGGGTGATGTTGGGTTTGTGAAGAAAATGTGACTGCTGGAGCAGTGTTGGTATGAAGGTGGACAGGACCCACCACGTTCGCTGATCCCATCGGGGCGAGGGGCATGAAAGAGTTGGTTGGGCTGGAGGGAAATGGGAGGGGTGGACCCGTGGAGGTTCTTGCACCTGCGGGACAGGGAGTACCTGTTTTTTTCATCTGTGCACAAGGTGCACGAGAGGATCAATTTTTGTAATGGGAAGGCGCTGTTAGCCGGGTTAAGGAAGGCAGAGTATTCGGCGAATGTGATGTCAGACTATGCTCCACATGTGGTCCTGGAGAAGGGGTCGGTACAGAGGCCGGCGTGGAGGTTGGATGTGGGACCATTGGCAGACCACAATATTGTACTAAAATCGGGAAGATGATCGAAGATTATGTGGGATTTAATCATAATGGGGAGTTTTCACCATCTGTGGTAAGGGAAGCATTGAAGGCGGTAGTGAGGGGAGAGGTTATTTTGTTATTAAGGTGCAGGTGGATAGGATGGAGGGGGGAGAATGGCAACGGTTGATGGGAGATTTTTAAGTAAATGGGAGGTATGCAAGGACCCGGGTCCAGGTCTTCTGGGGAGGAGAAAAGAATTACAGGCAAGGTTCGAACTTCTGTCTAGAGGGAAGGCAGTTTGGTAACTGAGAAGGGCGAGGGGTTCATCTATGAGCATGGGGAGAAGGCCGGCCGCATGTTGGCAGGCCAGCTTCGGAGGCAGGCAGCGGTGAGGGACATTGTTCGAGTCAGAGATGGGACATGTGACCTGGTGGTGGTGCTGGAGTAGGTGAACAAGGTTTTTGAAGAATTATGTAGGGACCTATATAACTCAGAGCCACCGGAAGATGGGTTGGATATGAGGGAGTTTTGGGGGCAGTTGGAGTGCCTGGAGGTCGGAGTGGGCAGGATTGGAGGAGCCAGTGGAAGTGGAAGTAGTGCAGGTAGCAATAGGGAAGATGCAGACATCTAAGGCACAGGGGCCGGATGGCTTTCCCGCGGAATTTTATAAAACGTTTAACGATAAGTTGTTGCCGCCGTTGGTAGAAATGTCTGAGGTCGCGATGGTTAGGGTGGCATTGCTGGAAACGATGGGTCATAGAATTTATAGTACAGAAGTAGGCCATTCGGTCCCTCGAGTCTGCACCGGCCCCTGGAACAAGTACCCCACCCAAGCCCACACCTCCACCCCATCACCATAACCCAGTAACCCCACCCAACACTAAGCGCAATTTTGGACACTAAGGGCAATTTAGCATGGCCAATCCACCTAACCTGCACATCTTTTGGACTGTGGGAGGAAACCGGAGCACCCGGAGGAAACTACAGTGACCCAGCGGGGAATCGAACCTGGGACCCTGGAGTTATGAAGCAATTGTGCTAACCACCATGCTACCCAAATTTTAAATTAGGTAGGATGTGGAAGCTGGCGCCGATCACTAAAGGCAGTGATATGGGGGGCAATAATAGCTTACAGAGCTCTCCAAGTACCCACTTCATTTTTTTTTCCCAATTAAGGGGCAATTTAGCGTGGCCAATCCACCTACCTTGCACATCTTTGGGTTGTGGGGGTGAGACCCAAACAGACACGGAGAGAATATGCAAACTCCACATGGACAGCAACCCATAGCCGGGATCGAACCCGGGTTCTCGGCGCCGTGAGTCAGAAGGGCTAACCATTGGGCCACCATGCCACCCAGAGACAAACAGGAAAAAAAGGGCGGCTAGGCATCCATTTTGTTGTTGCGTAAAAAGGATAAGGATCCAGTGAAGGGTTGGTCATATAGGCCCATATCTTTGTTGAATTGGATGCCAAGATGCAATTGAGGTTGGAGGAGTGCCTTCCGAAGGTGATTGGGGAGGATCAGACAGGGTTCATTAAGTGTAGGCAGGTGGCGTTGAATATGCAGCGTCTGCTGAATCATAGGATTTACAGTGCAGAAGGATGCCATTCGGCCCATCGAGTCTACATCGGCCCTTGAAAAGAGCAGCCCACTTAAGCCCAGTCCATCCCCGTAACTCCACCTAACCGTTCTGGACTCTGGGGACGATTTATCATGGCCAATCCACCTAACCTAATAATAATCACAAATAGGCTTCAATGAAGTTACTGTGAAAAACCCCAAGTCGCCACATTCCAGCGCCTGTTCAGGAAGGCTGGTACGGAAATTGAACCTGCGTTGCTGGCATTGTTCTGCATTACAAGCCAGCTGTTTAGCCCACTGTGCTAAACATCTTTGGACTGTGGGAAAAAACGGAGCATCCGGAGGAAACCCACGCAGTTACGGGGAGAACGTGCAAACTCCACACAGACGGTGACCCAAGCCAGGAATCAAACCTGGGACCCTGGAGCTGTGAAGCAACTGTGCTCTCCCTGGCAGAAGGTGGCTGGTGGCGATGGGCGGAGAAGACGTTTGATCGGGTGGAGTGGAGCTGGTTGCAGTGTTGGAGAAGTTGGTGGCATGGGTGAAATTATTGTATAAGGATCAATGGTTTGTGTGCGAAAGGATGATATGAATTCAGGGTATTTTCAGCTGCATTGGGGAACAAGGCAGGGATGCTCCATGTCCCCACTTCTGTTGGCACTGGCAATAGGTGTCCAGGATAAGGAAGGCAGCACTTCAGAGCGGTCATCACTTGGGGGGGTTGGGCTTTCCAAACGTTTGTATTATTGTTGGGCAGCCAATGCGGAGAAGGCGTTGGGCTGGAGTAGGGAGGCGGAGGCTTTATGGGCGAGGATGGAGGCGGCTTCTTGTAGGTCGGGGTTGCAGGCGCTGGCGACAATACTGCTTCCTTTTGCCCCAGGGAAGTATTCAGGAAGTTCTGTGGTGGGTGTCACGTTGATGGTTTGGGGGCAATTTCGGCAGCATTTTAGGATGGGGAGTCCAAGGCTGATGCCTATCCGGGGAATCATGGATGAGAGTCGGGGAGGATGGATGCAAGGTTTCTGGGATTGAAAGAGAGAGGGATGAAGGAGTTGAATGATTTGTTTTTGGAGGGGCCGTTCACAAGCTTGGAGGAGTTGCAGGGGAAGTTTGGGTTTCCGTGTGAAGAGGATTTTCGGTATATTTGCTAGAAAGGTTTTCTGACCTTTCCGATAGGACCAGCCTCCTCGTTGTTGGATGTGCTGTTGGTCATGGGGTTGGAGGGTGATTTATGGGAGGAAGATAAGGTGTCTATGGAGGGGGTGAAGGAAAAGTAGTAGATGTTGGGGATGGCACTGGAGAATGGACTGTGGTGTGAGGTGCTGTGGAGGGTGAATGCCTCAACCTCATGGGCAAGGCTAGGGTTGGTACAGTTGAAGGTGGTGCACAGTCGGCTGTTTGAAGGGGTAGAGGATACTTGTGAACGTGTGGGAAGAGGTCCGGCTAATCATGTGCACATGTTCTGGTCCTGCCTGAAGTTGGAGAAATGTTGGAGGTAGTTTATCAGCACCATGTCAGTTATGGGCAACACGGTAGCACAATGATTAGCACAGTTGCTTCACAGCTCCAGGGTTCCAGGTTCGATTCCCGGCTTGGGTCACTATCTGTGCGGAGTCTACACCTTAGATAGAACATACAGTGCAGAAGGAGGTCATTCGGCCCATTGAGTCTGCACCGAGCCACTTAAGCCCTCACTTCCGCCCTATCCCCGTAACCCAATAACCTCTCCTAACCTTTTTGGTCACCAAGGGCAATTTAATCATGGTCAATCCACCTAATCAGCACGTCTTTGGACGGTGGGAGGAAACCGGAGCACCCGGGAGGTAACCCACGCAGATATGGGGAGAACATGCAGACTCCGCGCAGACGGTGACCCAGCGGGGAATCGAACCTGGGACCCTGGCGCCGTGAAGCCACAGTGCTATCCACTTGTGCTACCGTGCTGACCTCTGGCCACTACCGTGCTACGTTCTCCTCGTGTCTGTGTGGGCTTCCTCCAGGTGTTCCTGTTTCCTCTCACAGTCCAAAGATGTGCAGGTTAGGTGGATTGACTAAGCTAAAATTGCCCCTAGTGTCCAAAAAAGGTTAGGTGGGGATACGGGAATGGGGTAGAGTAGTGGACTTAGGTAGGGTGCTCTTTCCAAGGGCCAGTGCAAACCCGATGGACCGAATGGCCTCCTTCTGCACAGTAAATTCTATGATCCTGCATATAGATTAGGCACCAGGTCCCCTGGGTGCCATATTTGGGGTGTCGGTCCTACTGGAGTTGCAGACCGGAGCAGGGGCAAATGTTTTATCACTCGCTTCGTGGATCACTCACAGGCGGGTTCTGTTGGGGTGGAGGTTAGCTTCGCCACCCTGTGCCACGGTGTGGCTGAGAGATCGAATGGACTTCTTGTATCTTAAGACCGTGAAATTTGCCCTAAGGGAGGCAGATGAGGGGTTCCACAAGAGATGTGGTTTATTTATTTCGCATTTCGGAGAGCTAGTCACCATCACCTGTTGGTGCCAGGTTTGTTGCATTTGGGGGGGAGGGGGGGTCTTGTTTTATTCTGTAAAATGTTAAAATCCTAAAATTTGAATAAAAATATTTTCAAAAAAGTCACAGCTGACACTCCAATGCATTCAGAACAGGTGCGGTGCTCTTAAGAGGTGCAGTCTTTTAGAAAAGACATTAAACCAAGACCTCATCTACCGATTCAGATGACACAAATTTCAACTCTTCTGAAGAACAAACAGGAGAGTTATCCCTGGTCGCTTGGCCAATATTCATCCTTCAATCAACATCAGAACGCTGTATCTGGGAGTTGGCTATCTGCAAACTGATCATATTTTCTGCAACAGTGATTACACTTTAAAAGATACTTTATTGGCTGCAAAGCGTATTTTTTGAGACATCCAGTGGACATACATAAATGCAAGTCTTAACTTTTTCTCCCCCGATTCCACAATTAATTATCTACCTCCAGTCGATAAGGTGATTATTGTGGGGCAAATTCAATCCACACATCAGGAAGACTTGTCCAAAGGGTGTGCGGAACAACTACAATAGAGCTGCCAATTGAAGCAGCACAGAACGTAGTTATTTTTCATGAAGCAATCATTTTCCATGAATCAAAAGTTACTTTCTTCACTGTTTCTGAGCAGATGGTTTCCAAATATGTAGTAATGCAACGTCAGATTCTTAGGAGACCTATTAGCATTTAAAGCAGTATATAGCTATACTGTAATCTGAATTTTAAGAACTAAATTCTAGCAGATTACAAGGCCCGCTGGCCCAAACATTCAACTGAAACAAGAATCCAAGTTACCCGTGCACTATCCAACATTGGTGGTACAGTGGTTAGCACTACTGCCTCAATGCCAAGGACCCGGGTTCGATTCTGACCTTCGGTGGCTGCCTGTACAGTTCGTACATTCTCCCCGTGTCTGCGTGGGTTTCCTCCACGAGCTTCAGCTCCCTCCCACAGTCCAGAGGTGGATTGGCCATGCAAAATTGCCCTTTGGTGTCCAATGGTTAGGTGGAGTTACGGGGAAAGAGCAGGGTGTGGACCTAGGTACAGTGCTCTTTCAGAGGGTCAGTGTAGATTCAATGATCCAAATGGCCTCCATCTGCACAGTAGGGACTCTATGAAACATTCTCCAAGTGATAAATAGATACTGCATTATATCATTTCCTATTTCTTGCAACCTTCCATTCAAACTTAACCAAATTAACTTTCAACAAATATCACAGTCCTTCATTGTTCCTCCTTTATCAGTTACTTTCTTTACCTGAGAAATTACATAATCCAATTATATACTTCTCATATTAAACTATTGTAGGTACTTGAGAAACTCTGCGCCATAGATCAGCATTTCTCCCAACATCAATTTGAGATCCCTCTAAGGAACTTTTCATGCTAAAAATGTGAAACTTGAAGATACTGATCATTAAACTGTGTTTAGTGTCAAATTATCATTAAGTTATCTTCCCAGTTAATTAGTGCTGCTTTAAATTTTACTTCAGGGCATGAACTGCATACACAAATGCCACTTGGCTAAACTTGAAACTATCAGGTGATTTTAATTCATTAATGTGGAGATGCCGGCATTGGATTGGGGTGAGCACAGCAAGAAGTTTTACAACAGTCGGTTAAAGTCCAACAGGTTTGTTTCAAAATATTAGCTTACGGAGCACTGCTCCTTCCTCAGGTGATTTGAAACAAACCTGTTGGACTTTAACCGACTGTTGTAAGACTTCTTACTGAATTCATTAACACTGCAAGTGAATTCAGGGATAGATCTGTAGTCTCAAATCATTAATCCTTCTGTTATATAGCTTAGCAGGTTCACTCCAGATATTGGTGTAGAAAAACAAAATCTGTAATTTAGTTCAGATGTCCATAGAATTCATAGAATTTACAGTGCAGGAGGCCATTCAGCCCATCGAATCTGAACCAGCCCTTGGAAAGAGCACACTACTTAAGCCCCACGGCTCCACCCTATCCCCTTTATCCCCGTGACCCAACCTAACATTTTGGGACACGAAGGGCAATTTAGAATGGCCAATCCACCTGACCTGCATATCTTTGGACTGTGGGAGGAAACCGGAGCACCCAGAGACAACCCACCCACACACAGGGAGAACATGCAGACTTCACACAGACAGTGACCCAAGCCGGGAATTGAACCTGGGACCCTGGAGCTGTGAAGCAACTGTGCTAACCACTATGCTACTGTGCTGCCCAAATTGCAGCTTCTTGATCATACAGTCAACAAACCCTGGCAATCCAGCCCACAGACACCTCGGTTTCTATTGCCGGAATATCCAATCTAAACATTATCAAAGATTCACACAAGCTTTTCTCAACCCTGCTGCCAAATTGATGGATAAATTCTAATTCAGAACACCAAATTTTTATCAGAATGTTATTAGTAGTTTGAAATAATGGAAATTAAAATGTGTATTTATTTAAACATTACGTGTGGCTCAAAATTCTGTGGTACTTGAGTACTTGGCTCACAAAGTGAAACACCTTCAGCACTCTTTATCTCGCCATTCTAATTTCTTTCATACTTTAACTCCATATTGTAAGAAAACTCCGCATTCATTTTAAACAGCGCAGAGACGCAAGAGTTCATTTCAAACAACCAAATAGAGAGGGGTGTATTCATTTTCAACAATGCAGAGAGGTGAGAGGTAATTTTAAACAGCTGCTGACAGTCTGAAGTGTTAGGAGAAAATAAAGTAAAACATCACAGGGAAACTGGTATGCGATTGGTCGGTGAGTATTTTGCTCCATTATCTTTCAAATCATGGCGGCACGGAGGCACAGTGGTTAGCACTGCTGCCTCACAGCTCCAGGGATCCGGGTTCAATTCCGGTGACTGTGTGCGGAGTTTGCACCTTCCCCCGTCTGCGTGGGTTTCCTCCGGGTGCTCCACTTCCTCCCACTGCCCAAAGATGTGCAGGTTGGGTGGATTAAGAGTATCTAATACATCTTTTACAATTAAGGGGCAATTTAGCGTGACCAATCCAGCTAGCCTGCACATCTTTGGGTTGTGGGAGCAAAACCCACGCAAACACGGGGAGAATGTGCAAACTCCACACTGACAGTGACCCAGAGCCAGGATCGAACCTGGACCTCGGCGTTAATTGGTAATATTAAGATTTACTAGCAACAGTAAAGGTAGTAGCCCCAGATGACCATAGACGGTTTTCCCCTTTGAGGGGGAGAGCTGACTGGTGGTGATTTAATGCGAGGACCACACCTCAGGCAAAGGACAAGGTTGAGAAGGTGAGCCTTCATGAATAAGTAAAGCTCATTGGTAGTAGAGATTAATTAATTAAGGAAAAGTAGCACATTAATTGACACATAATAAAGATGGAAGGGCAGGTGATGTGTTGCAACTGTCGAATGTGGGAATTCTGGACAATGTGATCCAGGGACACACATATCTGCAGTAAGTGCCTGCAGCTTGAGGAGCTTGGGTTCAGAGAATGTTCAACCAAAATGCATTCCCCTTAAGAACAAAAATTCAGCAAGAAGGACCAATTGTGACAAGGGTATTAGATTAAAAGAGGCTTACAATGTTGCAAAAAAAAAAAACGTAGCAAGTCTGAGGATTGGGAGTGTTTTAGAAATCAGCAAAAGGCCATCAAACGGTTGATTAAAAATAGGAAAAATAGAATGAGTGAACAAACTAAAAATATAAAACAGATTGTAGGAGCTTTCATGTTTTAAATATATATTGGCAGTGGTATTCAACCAATATTTTAATCTGTCTTCACAATAGAAGACCCAAACCAGAAACTGACGGTAACCTAGGGCCTAAAAAGAGTAAAGAAATTAATATCAGCTGAGATGAAGCATTGGAAAAACTTTAAGGAACTAAAATCTGACAAATCCCCAGGACTGGATGGCCTCCACCCAGGGGTGCTAAAACAGATAGCTAGCACTTCCACTATCACTGCAACCATGATAATGGGATCAGTGCTGGATTCCTTGCTGTTTGTAGTGTATATTAATAATCTGGACGTGAATGTAGAGGCATGATCAGTAAGTTTGCAGATGACACAAAAATTGGCGATGTGGTAAATAGTGAGGAGGAAAGCCTTAGATTACAGAATAATATAGAGGGGCTGGTTAGATGGACTAAATAGTGGCAAATGAAATTTAACTCTGAAAAATGAGAGATAATGCATTTTGGGCGGATTTAGGGGCTGTTTAGCACAGGGCTAAATCGCTGGCTTTGAAAGCAGACCAAGGCAGGCCAGCAGCACGGTTTAATTCCCGTATCAGCCTCCCCGAACAGACGCCGGAATGTGGCGACTAGGGGCTTTTCACAGTAACTTCATTTGACAATAAGCGATTTTCATTTTTCATTTCATTAACAAGGCAAGGGAATATACAATCAATGGTTGGATCCTCAGAAGTACAGAAGTTCAATGGTACCTTGGTGTGCATATCCACATATCCCTGAAGACAGCAGGACAGGTAGATAAGGTATATGGATACTTGCCGTTATTATCCGAGGCACAGAATATAAGAGCAGGGCGGTTATGATGGATCTCGATAAAACGCTGGTTAGGCCACAGCTGGAGTACCGAGAGAGTTCTGGTTGCCACACGATAGGAAAGTGTGAGGCGTAGGAGGTTGCACGGGCTCCGACCCAAATTGTTAATTGCTCTCTGGCCACGGGGGAGGTGCCAGAGGATTGGAGAACAGCTAATGTGGTCCCTCTATTTACGAAAGGTGGCAGAGACAAGCCAGGAAACTACAGACCAGTAAGTCTCATGTCAGTGCTAGGGAAACTATTGGGAGAAAATTCTGAAGGAGAGAATCTATCTCCACTTGGAGAGGTACGGTTTTATCAGGAATAGTCAGCATGGCTTTGTCAAAGGGAGGTCATGCCGAACAAAATTGATTGCATTTTTTGAGCATGTGACCAGGTGCAAAGATGAGGGTAGTGCAGTTGTAGTTTACATGGATTTCAGCAAAGGTCCCTCCTGGGAAACTTATTAAGGCAAATGCACATGGGATACAAGGTGATTTGATCAGGTGGATCCATAATTAGCTTAGCTGTAGGAGACAGAGGGTGATGAAAGACGGTTGCTTTAGTGACTGGAAGCCAATGTCCAGTGACGTACCACAGGGATCTGTGATGAGTCCCCTATTGTTTACCATTTATATAAACAACATAGATGACTGTGGGGGGTAGGATCAGTAAGTTTGCAGATGACACAAAGATTGGAAGATACAGACTGGATGGTCAAATGGGCAGAAAAGTGCAGATGGAATTGAACGCTGAAAAGTGAGGAGTAATTTGACAAGTATTCAATGAATGGCATAACAGTGGGAAGATCCGAGGAATAACGGGACCTTGGCATGTTTGTCTATACATCTCTGCAGGCTGAAGGGCAGGTTAATAGGGTGTTGAAAAGGCATACGGGACACTTGCCTTTATCAATCGAGGCATAGATTACAAAAGCAGGGAGGTCATATTGGGAGTTGTATAGAACTTTGGTGAGGCCACAGCTGGAGTAGTGTGTGCAATCCTGGTCGCAACCTCATAGAAAGGATTGTGATTGCATTGGAGGTGGTGCAAAGGCGATTCACCAGGATGTTGCCTGGGACGGTACATTTAAAAGTTATGAAGAGAGGTTGGATAGGCTTGGATTGTTTTTGCTGCTGCAGAAAGACTGGGGGGTGGTCTGATTGAGGTGTGCAATATTATGAGGTACATGGACAGGGTGGATAAGGAACAGCTGTACCCCTTAGTTGAAGGATCAGTTACAAGGCAACACAAGTTCAAGGTGAGGGGCAGGAGAGTTGAAGAGAGAAAGAAGGGGAAACATTTTTACCCAGAGGGTGGTGGCAGTCTGGAATGCACTGCCTGGGAGGGTGGTAGGGGTGGGATACCTCACATACTTTAAAAAGTACCTGGTTGAGCACTTGGCACGGCTTAACATTCAAGGCTATGGGCCAAGTGAGCAAATTGAATAAGGTAGGCAAGTCAGGTGTCTTTCATGCGTCAGTGCATATCAATGGAAGGGCCTCTTCTGCACAGTATTAGAACATAGAACAATACAGCGCAGTACAGGCCCTTCGGCCCACGATGTTGCACCGAAACAAAAGCCATCTAACCTACACTATACCATTATCATCCATATGTTTATCTAATAAACTTTTAAATGCCCTCAATGTTGGCGAGTTCACTACTGTAGCAGGTAGGGCATTCCACGGCCTCACTACTCTTTGCGTAAAGAACCTACCTCTGACCTCTGTCCTATATCTATTACCCCTCAGTTTAAAGCTATGTCCCCTCGTGCCAGCCATTTCCATCCTCGGGAGAAGGCTCTCACTGTCCACCCTATCCAACCCCCTGATCATTTTGTATGCCTCTATTAAGTCTCCTCTTAACCTTCTTCTCTCCAACGAAAACAACCTCAAGTCCATCAGCCTTTCCTCATAAGATTTTCCCTCCATACCAGGCAACATCCTGGTAAATCTCCTCTGCACCCGCTCCAAAGCCTCCACGTCCTTCCTATAATGCGGTGACCAGAACTGTACGCAATACTCCAAATGCGGCCGTACCAGAGTTCTGTACAGCTGCAACATGACCTCCTGACACCGGAACTCAATCCCTCTACCAATAAAGACCAACACTCCATAGGCCTTCTTCACCACCCTATCAACCTGGGTGGCAACTTTCAGGGATCTATGTACATGGACACCTAGATCCCTCTGCTCATCCACACTTCCAAGAACTTTACCATTAGCCAAATATTCCGCATTCCTGTTATTCCTTCCAAAGTGAATCACCTCACACTTCTCTACATTAAACTCCATTTACCACCTCTCAGCCCAGCTCTGCAGCTTATCTATATCCCTCTGTAACCTGCTACTTCCTTCCACACTATCGACAACACCACCGACTTTAGTATCGTCTGCAAATTTACTCACCCACCCTTCTGCGCCTTCCTCTAGGTCATTGATAAAAATGACAAACAGCAACGGCCCCAGAACAGATCCTTGTGGTACTCCACTTGTGACTGAACTCCATTCTGAACATTTCCCATCAACCACCACCCTCTGTCTTCTTTCAGCTAGCCAATTTCTGATCCACATCTCTAAATCACCCTCAATCCCCAGCCTCCGTATTTTCTGCAATAGCCTACCGTGGGGAACCTTATCAAACGCTTTACTGAAATCCATATACACCACATCAACTGCTCTACCCTCGTCTACCTGTTCAGTCACCTTCTCAAAGAACTCGATAAGGTTTGTGAGGCATGACCTACCCTTCACAAAGCCATGCTGACTATCCCTGATCATATTATTCCTATCTAGATGATTATAAATCTTGTCTCTTATAATCCCCTCCAAGACTTTACCCACTACAGACGTGAGGCTCACCGGTCTATAGTTGCCGGGGTTGTCTCTGCTCCCCTTTTTAAACAAAGGGACCACATTTGCTATCCTCCAGTCCTCTGGCACTATTCCTGTAGCCAATGATGACATAAAAATCAAAGCCAATGGTCCAGCAATCTCTTCCCTGGCCTCCCAGAGAATCCTAGGATAAATCCCATCAGGTCCCGGGGACTTATCTATTTTCAGCCTGTCCAGAATTGCCAACACCTCTTCCCTACGTACCTCAATGCCATCTAATCTATTTACCTGGAGCTCAACATTCTCCTCCACAACATTATCTTTTTCCTGAGTGAATACTGACGAAAAATATTCATTTAGTATCTCGCCTATCTCTTCAGACTCCACACACAACTTCCCATCCCTGTCCTTGACTGGTCCTACTCTTTCCCTAGTCATTCGCTTATTCCTGACATACCTATACAAAGTTTTTGGGTTTTCCTTGATCCTTCCTGCCAAATACTTCTCATGTCCCCTCCTTGCTCGTCTTAGCTCTCTCTTTAGATCCTTCCTCGCTACCTTGTAACTCTCCATCGCCCCAACTGAAACTTCACACCTCATCTTCACATAGGCCTCCTTCTTCCTCTTAACAAGAGATTCCACTTCTTTGGTAAACCACGGTTCCCTCGCTCGGCACCATCCTCCCTGCCTGACCGGTACATACTTATCAAGAACACGCAGTAGCTGATCCTTGAACAAGCTCCACTTATCCAGTGTGTCCAACACTTGCAGCCTACTTCTCCACCTTATCCCCCCCAAGTCACATCTAATGGCATCATAATTTCCCTTCCCCAGCTATAACTCTTGCCCTGCGGTGTATACTTATCCCTTTCCATCCTTAACGTAAACGTCACCGAATTGTGGTCACTGTCCCCAAAGTGCTCACCTACCTCCAAATCCAACACCTGGCCTGGTTCATTACCCAAAACCAAATCCAATGTGGCCTCGCCTCTTGTTGGCCTGTCAACAAACTGTGTCAGGAAACCCTCCTGCACACACTGTACAAAAAACGACCCATCTAATGTACTCGAACTATATCTTTTCCAGTCAATATTTGGAAATATTATTCTGTAAAGTGATTGCACGAGAGAAGATGCAAATGAGATTAATCAGGATGTTGTCTAGGCTGGAGAGCTTTAGTTATCCAGACAGGCTGATAGATAGTGGTTGTTTTCCTTGCAGAGACCGTACCTGATTGATGTGCATAAAATTATTGGGGGGGGGGGCATAGGCTGGGTGGACGGGAAGGACATTTTCTCCTTAGCAGAGAATAACCATGGGGTGTAGATTTACGGTACTGGGTATGAGGTTTACAGAAGATATGAGGGGGGAACATTTTCACCCAAAGTGTGGTGGGAGATGGGGGAGGGCGCCTCTCAACATTTAAGTCGTATTTAGATGAACACTTGAAATGCCATAGCATACAAGGTGACAGGCCAAGTCCTGGAAAATGGGATTAGAGTAAATTGGCGTTTGAAGGCCTGCAGGGACATGATGGGCCAAAGAGCCTCTTTCTGTGCTGTAAAAATTTTGAAAGTTGACAAACCGCTTTTCAAAAAAGGAGGGAGACAAAACAATGGACAACGGGTCAGCTAGTCTATCCGTTGCTGAGAGAATGCTGGAATCTATTATAAAGGAAGTCTTCACAGTGCACTTAGAAAAACATAGTATGACCGGAGCAAGAAAACAGGTAATTATGGAGTAGCAGATGCTCCATCGGTTAATACATACAAGGCCTGGATAAACATATTTTTGGCTCTCTCAGAATTAAGGGATATGGGGTGCGGACATGATGGAGTTGAAGCCCATGATCATATTAAATGACAAAGAAAGGGCGACGAGTTGTGGGGTCTACTCCTGCTCCTATTTCTGGTGTTCTGGTATGCCATTAGAGTTTATAAAATCCTCGTGGGCACTAAAAAAAACAAAACTGTAAATTTCAGTAAACCAACAGTCTCCTACTGTTATTTAAGAGTAAGGTCTGGAAAGAGGAAAAGCACAACTGCCAGAGATCCACAAGGAACAGGTAGGTTTAAATTTTAAACAGGATAATAGCAGGTTGGATTGCAAGTGAAAATAAACACTAACTATGCCTTTAGGATTGCTCCTAAGAAGTCAGCAACAAGATTAAGCCAAATGGACCATTCCGCATGCTACCCTCATCCCACCCATGCCATCACCCCCTCTCATTCTTTGTCCCCATTCAAACCAACTTGTCCCAAAATACGGAGCAGTGAAGGCCAGAGTCTAGCAAACAAGGCAAGATCAATGGCTAGGGTCAGTAACTGAGGTGGTGTGTCAGGCTATTCCCACCAGATTAAACCACTGACTAGTTAGAAAATAATTCAGTCAATAATTTCATATTGTTATAGATGGAATAATGTACTGGCCATCCACCGCTGGAGATTCTAATACGATATCATGGATACCCATGCAAGGTTCCTCAACTAAGCAAATTTGCACTGTATGCAGCTTCTGTTGCCCTGCTTACGTTAAGCAATTCCTAATACAATGCATAGACAAGTGTTGAAAGCACGCTTAAAATGAGACTTAAATGGAGCACTGAGCAAGATCTGTCAAAGAGGGCCCATTGTTAAACAAAGACCTATTATTGGAATAGACTTTGGTAGAACGCTTTGAAGAAGAGTGGAAAGGCAGGAAGGATTTACTATTCCAATGCTTGTAGGTAAATGCACCATGTGATAAAACTCTCAGTCAGGCACTAAGAAGATTTTAGGTTCATTTAGCTAATATCAGGCAAGCTATGGCAGCAGTATACTGCCACACTTGGGCCTCCGAATTCCTCAATATACTCAAAATACTTGCCTAGAGTGCACATTAACATGTTAGGAGTAAAACACGGACAAGCTCAGCCTGTTACAACAACCTCCAATACCTCAAGTTCAATCAGCCTACCAAAAGCTCACTATTCAGGCTCAAAAAAATGCACTGTAACAAAATGAGTGTAGGGCATCTGGAGAGAAACTACCACTGATGAAATTTCACCCAGCACGAATCCCTGTTCCAGAAAAAGGACAAGATAAGAAAACCTGCAGAAACACATACAAAGATTAAGAATGAAGGCAGAAAATACAACTGAAATTGTTTAGACAAAATTATCACGAGTGCAAATCCGTTTTATTTCACACATTGATATAATAGGTATTGACATCATGGCATGTCTACAGACCATGATATTGTATGTTGGAGACCATAAAAAGCTGTTCTAACAAACTTCCCATGTGTGAATTCCCAGATTTTGCAGTACTAGTATAAACCAATTTGTTTGCTTCTCATCTGCAAAAACTGGAATCACTGGTGCTCTCAATGGGTTTCCCAAGATAAGCATTGTCACACTCAAGAATGTTGTATGCGCGCTACATAAGTAAAATGAAGCATATTGACCATGATGCAAATATACCCTCAGACTTGGCTTCCAGAGGGAAATTTTGAAAGGGATTCAATTTAAGAGGAGCTATTTGTCGAACTGCTACTTTCCACCTTAATTAGTAAGGGGGTAAAAAAATCCGAATTTCATTGGTCCCAATTTTCCACGGCTCAGTAGACAAGAACTGCGCCTATTGATTGCAAAGAAGGGAGGAGTGAGAAATCAGGTAACTACAAACCTGCCAGTTTAAAAAGCTATGTAAAGTTATTGGAATATATCACTCAGGACCAAGTGACTGAACACTTCGACAACTATTAGCTGCGCATTCAGAGTCTGGTTCTGTGAAAGGAGGTCATGCCTAACTAATCAAGTTGAATTTTTTGAGAAAATTATAAGCATGATGGATAAGGAATTGCCTGTGGATGTTCTTTATATAGACTTTCATAAAAAGATCAGGTTCTGTACACACAATCAAAAATGAAAGTTGTATGTGGCTGTCTAAGGAAGAGATTGAAGCATAGTCTGAACAGTAACTATTTATTGTAGAACGTAATTTACAGATATAACAGACAATAAGCTTCTTCAGTTCAAGCCATGAGCTGTCACTATTCAGACTACTAGTCATGTAACTCCCTTTACCTCGTGGACAGTACTGCTTCCCCATTCTTATATGACGGCACGGTAGCACAGTGGTTAGCACTGTTGCTTCACAGTGCCAAAGTCCCAGGTTCGATTCCCGACTTGGGTCAGTCTGTGAGGAGTCTGCATGTTCTCCCTATGTCTGCATGGGTTTCCTCCAGATGCACCAGTTTCCTCCCAGGATGTCCCGAAAGAAGTGTTAGGTAATTTGGACATTCTGAATTCTCACTCAGTGTACCCAAACAGGCGCCGGAGCGTGACAACTAGGGGCTTTTCACATTAACTTCATTGCAGTGTTAATGTAAGCCTACTTGTGAAACTAATAAAGATTATTAACCCTTTCAGTCCCAAACAACCTAATGCTGCATCTCCTTCCCATGTCTTTATTCAAATACATTTATATACTACCCCTCATAGGATAGGATTCCTACAGTGCAGAAAGTTGCCATTTGGCCTATCGAGTCTGTACCGACCCTCAGAACACCCCACCCAGGCCCAATCCCACACCCTATCCCCATTGTTCCGTAACCCAAACTAAGCTTTGGACACTAGGGCTATTTTGCACTGACAATCCACCTAACCTGCACATCTTTGGACTGAGGGGGGAAACCGGAGCACCCGGAGGAAACCCATGCAGACGCAGGGAGAACGTGCAAACTACACACTCACCCGAGGTCAGAATTGAACCCAGGTCCCTGGACTGTGAGGCAGCTGGGCTAACTACTGTGTCTCCCTCCTCCCCAACTCCCAAAGACCCCAAGCCTCCGATTTTACAGGTTTAAACGGTTTGGAGGTTTCACACACCTCTCCGATTTTATTTTAGTCTCAACTTGGATTCCTTGGTTCGGACTTGGAGGTTCTTTGGCAGCTGTAATATTTGTTGTTTTATTTGGAATTCAGCACTTGAACCTTTTCATCCTTTCCTTGCTGTTGTACTTTTCCCTATCAATAAATCCCTTACATTATTGGATGTTATGAGTTTAACCCCTCTTTACGTTGACCATGCTCCCGGTCATTTTTCATTGCATTGCAGCTGGCCCTTTTTAATGATTCTGTTCGCCATGCTTTGCATGTAGCCCCTGGTTCCTGACGATTTGGGAAATCCTGGGTTGTGGTCTCCTGAGGGGAAGACTGTTTTTGCTCAATGTCTTGCTGTCTTTCCAACTGTAATAACTCTGATGTGCTAGGAAGATCAGTATTCTCTAATATAGAAGAGGTAGACATCATCTGATTTGGTTTTGTTTCCAGTTCTGAAATCATTTGATTATCTGCACCCCAAGTCACCAGTTCTGGTGGATGAATCGGCATGAATGCATTTTCCGAGGAAACAACATTGATGGATGAATGCAGGATTGGACCAGCATCTCCTAACACCTGGGCGTCGACGGCGATCCTCTGACAATTTACAGAGTGATGATAAGGTAACGGTAAGGTAAAGTCACCACAGTCCCAGATAACCATAGGCAGCTTTCTGCTTTGAGGGGGAGGGCTGACTGGTGGTAATTTATTCTGAGGATCAAACCTCAGGAGAGGCACGGTTAAGAAGGCGGGGTCTTTGTGAATAACCTCAGCCGGTACAGGAATTGAGCCTGCGCTACTGGCCTTGTTCTGTGTCATAACCCAGCTGTCTAAGGGTGATCAAGAATCATGGTCACACTCAGGTACTCTGTAATCCAGCTGGTCCATTTCCTCTTCTGGCTAAAGAAGGTCACCTGTTTGGAAAGGAACTGGACTATCTGCCACAACAAAGTGTGTCAAAACTTCTGTACTGAGTTCCCAGTCGAGGCCAATAGCACTTGGGATTTCCAACTTGGTATGCTCAGTGACTGGCAGTTTCTTGACATCCTTCTGATGTTTTGATGAAGTGGAGAGCCATACCGGTATCTTGGCACAGGAGGGAAAATTCCTTATCGCAAATCACATCTCATGTACCTGCTGTTCCCAGATTGGAGCAATTCCAGAGGCATAACTGGGACTGGTAATTTGATGGCTCCTGAGCCATGTAATGGTCTGTCTGTTGTCAGGGGTTAGCACCACCGCTCTCTACCGGCTAAGACTATCACACGTGTTCCTGAGTCAAATTTAACATTAGTAATGTGCCCATTGATGCATTGTCAGCATTCCAGAAGGAAAATTTGGGATCTTTAATCTCAACTTTATTCTTTGTCTGGACGTGACTTCTATTTCATTGGCTATTTGTACGATAATGCTTTGGTGATCCTCGATGTATAGAGGCTTTTGATCTGCATATATATTCCCCCCCCCCCACACACAAAGTGTCCTCAGCTATATACAATGGAAACATTCTGCTGTACGTTCAGGACACTGTTATCACCTGTGAGGCTTTTGAATGCCACACCATTGGCATGGTCTACTGCAATCTTGTGTTTTAATTGCTTCTGGTCTTCTTTGTCCTCAAGTGTCTTTTTGGACCTTAATAAACATTACTCATTCTAAAATTTTGTTACTCCGTGGTCAGTGAACCCAAAGATTAGACAGTCTTGTATCAGCTCAGACCTAAGATCACATGTTCGCAGCCTTTATCCACCCAATACAAATCATTGATGAAGGTGCCCACAGGTTTTCCAGCCTTTTGGACCCTTCTATTAAACTTTGCTCTTTCCAAAATTGTTCAACTCCATAGGTTAAAGTAACTTCTTCAAATCAGTCAGGTGATTCATTAATGTCTTGCCTGGCTGCCAGATCAACAATTAAGCCAATTAAATACAATAATGTATTAATTTGTCCAGTCTTTGATTTATTATTTAACACTGATGTAATTCTGTATCTTAAAAAATCCCCATCAGTACTGCCCAACTCTCTGGCCCCTCCATCTGCCCAAATTGTTCTGGCAAAGTAAATTTTGAATCAATTGCTGTTCAGCTCACGCAAGGCCTGCATTACATTTTTTTTTTTTACTAGTGCCACAGTAATCGGTTTCCCCCACACTGATCAAGATTTTTCAGATACCCACCGGAGTATCCGAGCAGTTTCAAACCTTATCTGAATCTCAAGGAAAATGGTCAAAACAATTATTAAGTCCAGTTAGTTACTTTTCAGTTGCAGTAAGATCAAATATGTTTTTCTTCTCCTTATTTTTTCCTCTTTCTTTCTCACTACTCTGTTATGGCACTCGCTCTGGATTGAGCTGCGGCATGTTTCAAGTTGCTCACTGAAAAATTAACTGTCACCCAGTGCTGCCTGTTTACTCACCTGCTTTAGAAGGTTTTTTAAAGCCTTTATTAAAAGGTTTGCTCACCCTTCTGTAATTGTCTACGTAATTTGACTGCTTTTTAATCAGAATTTTTAACAAACCTCCACATTATGGAGGAGTCTTTCTTGCGCCACGCAGTTATTTATTCTCTGTCCCGCAGCCTCCACATCTGTTATGAAACTTTTCCAACAATTTCAAACTGTTTCATCATTCTGTTTTAGTGCATTTTTTCAGGTCAGACTGCAGTTTGCAATTTTCATTTCTGGAGTTTTTGGGATCCTTCACTTGCTACCATCATGTTGCATGCTGTTGTTTGTGGTTATCTAAAAAAGACGTGTGGAAGCATAGAGTCTGAACAGTAACTATTTACTGTAGAATGTAACTATGCAGATACACCAAACAGTAGTTTTTTCTTCAGTCCAAGCCACAAGCTGTCAACCTTCAGATTACTACCCAGTTATGTGAATGTCCTTACATCATGTAGGCTGCACTGTTTTCCCAGTCTCCCACTAACCCTTCCATCCAGAACACCCTAAAACTACACATGGAATTGGTAATTGGTTAGCAGGTTGGAAATAAACTACAAAGAGAACATTCTCTATTTGAAGAATGGGAACTGTGATGCTTCCCAGATTTCGGCACTGGAGCCTAATGAAGGAGGATATTTTATATCCAAGTTTGCAAATGGCATTAAGATGGCAGGCACAGGACCTCCGGTGGCATGGGCGGCCGCAATAACAAGAGCTCCCGCCAGTGGCCGCGATTCACGGCGATTTTGAGGAAATCCCCGAGTCTTCACGCGCCCCCCGACTATCGTCGGCCTTTGGGGCCGCCACGAGCAGCCAGCGGGGCCGGTGTAAAAACTGGCGAAGAACCCCGCGCGGATGTCGGGCGGCAGGGACGGAATTACGAGGAGGCCGAGGCGGCAGGCTCGTGGCCAGGGCACCATGTAGGGAGGGTGCTCCATGTCGGATGGCTCCCACCTAGGAAGGAGAAAGGTTGAAGCCTGGTCCCAGGTGAATGCAGAGGAGAAAGAAAGAAGATTTAAGGAAGTTTGGTAAAAGTTTTTGTTTTTCTCAAAAAAGAAGAATGTCAGATTGATGAAGGAGGGTGAAGGGGGAGAGAGGAGAAAGGAAATAAGATTTAAAAAAACAGTAAGCCGCTAAAGGATGCGAAAAGCAGCGTCGAAGAAAGGAGGAAACGCGGGTTCGCCGCCGAAGGAGAAGACGAGCAAAAGTGTTGACAGGATGGTGGAAGCCAAACTGCAAGGCGGGGCCGCACTACTTACGGTGGAGAAGATGACCGAGGTGATGGTGGTGGAGCTGGAACAACGTTTGGTGAGGTCCTGAGGAAAGAGATGGCGGTGGCAAAGGTATCGGCCGAGGTGAGAGAGCAGGGCGAGAAGAGGAAGGAGGTGGAGGAGGCCAGACATGACACAGCGACCAGGTCACCTCGATGGGGGACGAGCTGCGGAGGGTGGTGGAGGTTAACAGAGGACTCCGAGCAAAGCTGGAAGACTTGGAAAACCGCTCAAGGCGGCACAATTTGAGAATTGTGGGCTTGCCCGAAGGGACAGAGGGCCCAAGGCCAACGCAATACTTCGCTTAAAAAGTTGGCGGAGCTGATGGTAGAGGGTGAGAGCCCCACCCTGTACGAGATAGACCGAGCTCATCGGTCATTAAGGCCGAAGCCCGAAGTGAACGAGCCGCCAAGGGCAGTAATTATCTGCTTCCATGAGTTTTGCATGAAGGAGAAAGTATTAAGCTGGGCGAAGCAGGAGCGTGAGGTGCTGTGGGATGGTACTGCGGTTCGGATCTACCAGGACTGGGCGGTGGAGTTGGCAAAAAGACGAGCGGCGTTTGGGCGAGTGAAGGCGGCTTTGTACAAGGGGGTGCGGTTTGGTGTGGTGTACCCGGCAAAGAGAGTAACATATAACGCCAAAGACTTTTATTTTGAGACAGCGGATGCGTTCGTGAGGGAATAAGGCTTGGGACAGGCATGAAGAGCAGAACTGGAAGAGAGACTGTGGACTGTGTTTGAGCGGCTGGAAAATGTACAAATGTTACAACTTTCTTTTTACTGATTTGTATTGAAATTTACTTCTCTTTGCATTGTTACAGAGTTCAAGTTAATGGTGTTCTGTGTTGCGACGGTTAAATGTTATGCTAGTGAATTGTAGGGGTTGGATTGTTGGGTTTGTTTTGGTGTTTCTTTCTCTGGGACTGGGCGGAAGGGGGCGAGAGGTCTTGGCGGGAGGGGAGCCACCCGCGCTAGCTAACTAAAATCAGTTAGTGAACGGGGGTGAGGTGAGAGGAGGACTGTGGACGTTGGAGCCTGGATAGCAGGCTTCAAGGGGCCTACGAGGTGAGCAAGAAGGGGTGGAGGGATGGATATTTGGGGATGTTTTTGTAGGGGGGTTCTTGGGAGGGGGGGTGGGTTCGATGTTAACAATGGACAGGGGTGGGTCAGGCTTATGGGGTAGGGCCCGGTGGTATGGTGATGGTGGATAAGAAAGGTGGGGAGGGTTAGAGACCCCCAGTAAGGATAGTCACGTAGAACGTGAGAGGGTTAGGAGGTCTGGTCAAGAGGTCAAGGGTGCTTGCACATCTTAAAAGTTTGAAAGCCGATGTAGCAATGCTGCAGGAGACTCACTTGAGGGTGAAGAACCAGGTGAGACTTTAAAAGGGCTGGGTTAGCCAAGTGTTTCACTCCGGATTTGATGGAAGGGCTCGAGGGGTAGCGGTGCTGGTCAGCAAAAGGGTACGCTTCCAGGTGGAGAAGGTGGTGGCAGATCAGGGGGGTAGATATGTGATTGTGACAGGGGCACTGGAGGGGAGATTAGTGGCGCTGTTAAGTGTATACGGCCCCAATTGGGACGATGTGGGATTCACGAGGAAGGTGTTTGGGGCTATTCTCAACTTGGACACGCATGAGCTGATTGTGGGTGGGGACTGGAACTTGGTGCAGGCGCCACGGTTGGACAGATCACGGCCGCACTCGCTGGTCCCATCAGGGGCCCAGCCAGCGAAGGCGCTGGCTGGGCTAATGGTGGAAATGGGAGGGGTGGACCCTTGGAGGTTCCTGCACCCAAGGGAACGGGAGTATTAGTTTTTCTCAGCGGTCCATAAGGTATACTCGCGGATCGACTTTTTTGTGGTGGGGAAGGCTTTGCTGGCTGGAGTCAAGGGGTCGGAATACTCTGCAATTGCAGTGTCAGATCACGCTCCACATTGGGTGGATATGGTGCTGGAGAAGGGGGCAGCGCAAAGACCTGGGTGGAAACTGGATGTGGGGCTTTTGGGGAACCAAGTGTTCTGTGAGAAAATTGAAAAGGAATATGTAGGTTTCAATGTACGGGTGAGGTGTCGAAGGCAGTCGTCTGGGAGGCTCTAAAGGCGGTGGTGAGAGGCATGGTAATTTTGTTTCAGGCCAGGGTGGATAAAGAGAGGTTGGAGCGGCAGAGGGTAATAGATGAGATGTTGGAGGTAGATAGGAGGTATGCAGAGGATGGGGACCCGGCGAAGCTGGAAAAGAGGAAGGAACTACAGGCGAGCTTCGACTGTCCACCAGGAAGGTGGTGCGCCAACTGAGACGAGCAAGGGGTGCAGTTTATGAACATGGAGATAAGGCAGGTATGTTAGCAGGTCAGCTCCGGAGGGAGGCAGCGGCAAGGGAAATTCTTCAGGTGAAGGATAGGGCAGGGAAGTTGGTGGTGGTCCCAGTGCTGATTAACAAGGTTTTTGAGGAGTTTTATGAGAGGTTGTACAAGTCAGAGCCACTCGGGGGAGACCGTGAAATGCAGGAATTTCTAGATGGGTTGGAGTACCCGAGGCTAGGGGAGGGGGACAGGGCTACATTAGAAGGAGCAATAGTGGAGCAGGAGATAAAGGATGGGATTGGGAGGATGCAGTCGGGGAAGGTGGCAGGGCCGGATGGGTTTCCGGTGGAATATTATAAAAAATTTAAGGATAGGTTGGCACCCCTGATGGTGGGGATATTTGAGGAGGCGATAGGGAAGGGGGTGTTGCCGCAAACCTTGGGGCAGGCATCGATTTCCCTGTTACTAAAAAAAGATAAGGATCCGACGGAGTGTGGGTCGTATCGGCCCATATCACTTCTGAATGTGGACGTAAAAGTGCTGGCGAAGGTACTGGCGGGTAGGCTGGAGGAGTGCCTTCCAAAGCTGATAGGGGAGGATCAGACGGGGTTCGTGAAAGGGAGGCAGCTGTTTTCGAACATTAGGAGGGGTTTGACCGTTGTTATGGCACCGGCGGAAGGGAAGGAAACAGAGGTAGTTGTGGCATTGGACGCCGCGAAGGCGTTTGATCGGGTAGAATGGGGGTACCTGATGGCAGTGCTGGAGCGGTTTGGGATTGGACCAAGGTTTGTGAACTGGGTAAAGCTATTATATAAGGAACCGAAGGCGAGTGTCCGCACAAATAATATCAGTTCGAGATACTTTTCTCTCCACCGTGGGACGAGACAGGGATGTCCCATCTCCCCTGCTGTTTGCACGTGCGATTGAGCCGTTGGCCATCGCATTGAGATGTTCGGGAGCATGGAAAGGAATAGTGCCGGGGGGGAGAAGAGAAGAGATAGAGCATAGGGTGTCCTTACATGCCGATGACTTGCTGCTGTACATGTCGGAGCAGAGTGCGTCGATAGGAGGAATATTGGAGCTACTGCGGGTATTTGGGTCTTTCTCGGAATACAAGTTGAACCTGGACAAGAGTGAGTGTCTCAGCCGGGGGTGGGGGCGGGGGTGAAGGGGCTGCCATTCCGTAGAGCAGGGACTCATTTTAGGTATCTGGGGGTGCAGGTTGCCCAGGAGTGGGAGAGGCTTCGGAGGTACAACATCACTAGTTTGGTGGGGAGAGTGAAAGCCGATCTGGCAAGGTGGGATGGCCTTCCTCTGTCACTGGCGGGTCAGGTACAGGTGGTTAAAATGAACGTGTTGCCGCGATTCCTGTTTATTTTTCAATGCCTACCGATTTTCCTGCCAAAGTCTTTTTTCAGGGAGATTGAGGGAAGGATTACCTCATTCATATGGGGAGGGAAGGTGGCCAGAGTGAGAAAGGTGCTGCTAGAGGGGAAGGCAGGCAGGGGGTTTGGGTCTCCCAAACCTGTTGTACTACTACTGGGCGGCGAACGTGGAGAAAGTGCGGAGCTGGGTCAAAGGGGTTGATTCTCAGTGGGTCAGAATGGAGGAGAGTTTGTGCAGGGGGTCGGGGCTGAAGGCACTAGCAACAGCGCCGCTCCCGATAGCTCCAGGGAAATATTCGGAGAGTCCGGTAATAATAGCTTCATTGAAAATCTGGAGGCAGTTTCGCCAACACTTCGGGTTGGGTTTAGGGTCAAGGGAAATGCCGATTCGGGGGAGCGACAGATTTGAGCCAGGGAGCTGGGATGGAAGTTTTCGGAAATGGGAAGAGAAGGGGATTAAGACGCTAAAAGATTTGTTTCTTCGGGGTCGGTTTGCAGGATTGAGGGAGCTGGAAGCGAAGTATGGGCTAGAGCAGGGAGAAGTGTTTAGGTACATGCAGGTTCGGGATTTTGCCAGGAAGGAGATACAGAGCTTCCCAGAGGAACCGGCCTCCACATTGCTGGAGGTGGTGTTGTCGACAAGGGGACTGGAGAAGGGGGCAGTGTCAGCGGTGTACGGAGCTATTCTGGAAGAGGATAAGGCACCACTGGAAGGGATCAAAGCAAAGTGGGAGGAAGAGCTGGGAGAGGTTATAGAGGAGAGGGTCTGGTGTGAGGTGCTCCGGAGAGTGAATGCCTCCACCTCATGTGCGAGGTTGGGGCTGATACAGCTGAAGGTGGTATATAGAGCGCACCTCACGAGGGCGAGGATGAGCCGATTTTTTGAAGGAGTAGAGGAGGTGTGTGAGCGTTGCAGGGGGCCGCCGCGAATCACATTCATATGTTTTGGTCCTGTCCAAAGTTAGGGGAGTACTGGAAGGAGGTGTTTAGGGTAATTTCCAAGGTGGTGCGTGTGAAACTGGACCCAGGTCCCCAGGTGGCCATATTCGGGGTGTCGGACCAGCCAGGGTTGGAAACGGGAACGGAGGCAGATATCATAGCCTTCGCCTCGTTGATCGCCCGAAGGCGGATCCTGCTGGGATGGAGAGCAGCCTCTCCACCCAGTGCCCTGGCGTGGCGGGGGGACCTGTTGGAATACTTGACCCTTGAGAAGGTTAAGTTCGAACTGAGGGGAAGCTCGGAGGGGTTCTACTAGTCATGGGCACTATTTATTATGCACTTTCAAGAACTGGATAACATCGAACATTAGTTGGGGGGCTGGGTGGGTGGGAGGGAGCGGGGGCCGTGTAGATTAAGGGTGACTACGGGTAATTCCGGATTCCTTTTTGTCATTTGTTTATGTAAACATGCGGGCTGATGTTTGGGGGTTGGTGGGCGGCTGGGATCGTTGTTATTATGGGGATTGACATATCTTGCTGATTATTGTTTATTGTTGATGGGTGTAAATGTGGGAGAAAATGTGAAAAAGGAGAATAAAAATATTTTTTTTAAAAGATGGCAGGCACATGAAATTGCAGAGATGAAAGCAGAAAGTTATAAATAACTTGGGAATATTAAGCCATTGATTGAGAGGTGAGGTAATCCACTTTGGACCTTAGAAAATGTTCTATGGCAAGAGACCTACAAACTTTGCAGCAGCAATGGGATTTAGGTGTTCATGACTAAAAGCTAGTGCACAGATACAAACAAAAGCAACCAGAATGGCTAGTGGAATGTTAGTCCCTACTCAAGAGGATTAAAAACGAAAGGAAGGGATGGCAATCTGTAAATAGAGGGTTGCAATGACATTCTCTCCCTGTGGTGCAGGACCTGATTACCACAATGCAAGAGCAGACAACAGGAAGTTTGCTCATTGATGCTCATGGCTCTAAACCCAAGTACCTTCTTGGCCTACCATCTTCAGACATTTCAAAGACCTTCCCTTCACCATAAGATCACAACTTGACGATGCTCATAGAGGATGCCAAAGTGCAGCTTCAATCACAATGACAGGCAACAATTCAGCGTGTACAATCTAGAAGATGTACTGCAGCAACTTACCAAAGTTTCTTTGACAGTATCTTCCAAACCCACAACCTCTACCACCCAAAAGGAAAAAGCAGGTGATGCATGGGAACATCATCCAGCTCCCGTTCAAGCCACACGTCATCCTGGCTCGGAACTATATTGTCTTTCCTTCAGTCTTTGGGTCAAAATCCAGGAACTCCCTTCCTGTGGGTGTATCTGCACCACATCGACTACAGCGGTTCAAGGCAGCGGCTCAACATCATCTTCTCAAGGGTAAATATGAATGGGCAATATATGCTGGCCTAGCCAGCAACGTCCACATCCCTTGAAAGAATGTCAGATAATGATAGTTCCCAAAGTTTGTAAGTTATACAATTTCCCCAAACATGATCAGAATCATCATATCCTAGTACTTCAACATTGAATAAAGGTACATAAAGACATGACGGCGGAGCTGGTCAGAGTTGATTGGTAAGGTAGCTTAGCAGAGAAGACAGTACAAAGAACAAAGAAATGTACAGCACAGGAACAGGCCCTTCGGCCCTCCAAGCCCGTGCCGACCATGCTGCCCGACTAAACTACAATCTTTTACACTTCCTGGGTCCGTATCCCTCTAGTCCCATCCTATTCATGTATTTGTCAAGATGCCCCTTAAATGTGACAATCGTCCCTGCTTCCACCACCTCCTCCGGTAGCGAGTTCCAGGCACCCACTACCCTCTGCGTAAAATACTTGCCTCGTACATCTACTCTAAACCTTGCCCCTCTCACCTTAAACCTCTGCCCCCTAGTAATTGACCCCTCTGCCCCGGGGAAAAGCCTCTGATTATCCACTCTGTCTATGCCCCTCATAATTTTGTAGACCTCTATCAGGTCGCCCCTCAACCTCCTTCGTTCCAGTGAGAACAAACCAAGTTTATTCAACCGCTCCTCATAGCTAATGCCCTCCATACCAGGCAACATTCTGGTAAATCTCTTCTGCACCCTCACGAAAGCCTCCACATCCTTCTGGTAGTGTGGCGACCAGAATTGAACACTATACTCCAAGTGTGGCCGAACTAAGGTTCTATACAGCTGCAACATGACTTGCCAATTCTTATACTCAATGCCCCGGCCAATGAAGGCAAGCATGCCGTATGCCTTCTTGACTACCTTCTCCACCTGTGTTGCCCCTTTCAGTGACCTGTGGACCTGTAGAGCAGCAATGCCAAGAGTTTCGGGGGTTTATTCAGAGAGGCACAATAGAAATTCAGCCCAAGAAAGAGGAAACGTGCTAAAGGGAGGGCGAGGCAATCAGAGACAAGATAAAAGCAAAAGCATACAATGTGGTGAGGATTAGGAAGCCTTGAAAAGCAAGCAGAGGACAACAAAAAGCAATCCGGGGTGGGGGTGGGAGATGAAATATGAGTGTAAGCTAGCTGGTATAATAAAAGTACAAAATACAAAAGGTATGAGCCAAGAATGGACAGCGGACCACTGGAAAACGAGGGTGCAGAAGCATCAATGGGGACCAAAGAAACGGCAGAGGGACTGAATAGGTACTTTGCATCAGTGTCCATGGTGGAAGACATCAGTAGCATACCAGAACTTCAACAGTCAGGGGACAGAGATAAGTGCAGTGCCCTCACCAAGGAGCAGGTGCTAGGAAAGCTGAACGGTCGGAAGGTGAAGGGACTACACCCCAGGGTTTTGAAGGAGACAGCTTAGGGAATTGTGGAGGCATTGGTGCCGATCTTTCAGGAATTATAGGTCAGTTAGCAGATTTCAGTCGGTGGTAAGATTTTAGAGTCCATTATTAAGGGCGAGATTGCATATTGGAAGTGCCTGGTAAAATAGGACTGAGTCTGCACTGTTTCATCAAGGGGAGGTCATGCCTGACAAATCTGTTAGAATTATTTGCGGAACGGGCAGCACGGTGGTGCAGTGGTGAGCACTGCTGCCTCACGGCGCCGAGGTCCCAGGTTCGATCCCGGCTCTTGGTCACTGTCCATGTGGAGTTTGCATCTTATCCGCGTGTTTGCATGGGTTTCGCCTCCATAACCAAAAGATGTGGAAGGTGGGTGGATTGGCCATGCTAAATTGCCCCTTAATTGGGAAAAATGAATTGGGTACTATAAATTTTTTTATTTAAAAAAATAATAATTCCTAGAGGTGGTAACAAGGAATTTTGTCAAATGAGAGCCAGGGGACTTGATCTGTTTAGATTTCCAGAAGGCCTTTATACGGTCATAAGGCTGTGAAATAAAACATGAGCCCATGGTGTTAGGGGCAAGGTACTGGCACGGTGGAGGATTGGCTGGTTGGCAGAAGGCAGAGTGTGGTGATAAAAGGGTCTTTTTCAGGATGTTATCCGGTGACTAGTGATGTTCCGCAGGTGTCTGTGTTGGGACCACAACTATTCAAGATACACATTAACAATCTGGAAGATGTAATTGAGGGCATTGTTTCTGAATTTGGAGACGATACAAAGATATGCAGAGGGACAGGTAGTGCTGAGGAAGCGGGGAGGATGCAGAAGGACTTGGACAGGCTAGGAGAGTTGGCAAAGTGGCAGATAGAAAACAATGTGGAAAAGTGTGAGGTTATGCACTCTGGGATGAAGAATAAAGGTGTAGACTATTTTCTAAATGGGGAACGGCTTCCGAAATCTGGACCACAAATGGACTTAGGAGACTTGGTTCAGGATTCTCTGTGGTCAACATGGAGGTTCAGTTGGCAGTTAGGAAGGCAAATGCAATGTTGGCATTGATTTTGAGAGGGTTAGAGTACAAGAGCAAGAATGTACTGCTGAGGCTGAATAAGGCTCCAGTCTAACCTCATTTGGAATATTGAGCAGTTTTGGGATATGCCGGCCTTGGAGGGGGCCCAGAGGAGATTTAAAAGAATGATCCCGGGAATGAAGGGCTTATCATAGGTGCAGATGAGGACTCTGTTAAGTAATGGGTTAAGAGACATTGCAATTAGTTGTCTCATTTATGTTAAGTATCCATTAATTGACACTGATATGTAAAGGGGCTTCAGGTGGCCTGTCAGGTGGTGTGCTAAGAGTTTTGTGCAGAGGCTGTGGAAGTGAAATAAATGGTGTTTGGTGAAAAGGAACAAGAACTTTAGACTTCATTTAACAGCAACTAAAACATCTAACAATGGTAGCAGAGGATGGTTGCTGTGCAAATGTGAAGGTTTGAAAGATACAACTTTTCCTGATCAAACCAAGGAGTGAGTGAGAAGGAAAAAAAAAAGATACATGGCTGAACCCAGGATAAAGATGGCTGGATATGACTATCCTCCCTTATTTTCTGAAAGGGAATCGTACGCCCAATGGAGAAGTGCAGTAGTTATGTGGACTAAAGTAACTGCTTTGGGAAAGAGAAAACAAGGTATGGCATTGGCTCTTTCTCTACAATATGGCAGTAAAATCCGAAACAAAGTGCTTTCTGAGCTGGAACTGAAAGTTAGACTCAGAAGGTGGTCTGGAGACTTTATTACATTATATGGCTAAGATTTATAAGAAAGATGACTTGTTAAGTGCTTATGAAGCATGGTCGAATTTTGATAAGTTCCAGAAAATGGAGGATATCTCCATGGAAGACTATATAATTGAATTTGGCAGACTATATAAAAGGCTGCAGAAACACAATCTGGAATTTCCACAGTCTGTGTTGGCCTTTAAATTACTTGACTGTGCTAGAGTGGGCAACATGGATAGGCTCCTGGTTTTGACAGGAGTTCAGTTTACTGATAAGGATACCTTATTCAAACAGATGACAAAAGCTTTCCAAAAGTTCCTGGGGAAACATTCGATTCCGATGGCTCTGATGACCCAAATAGGTCAGCCTGCAATAAGGCAGAATATGGAAGATACACTAGTAACAGGATGGCGAAATCGTATGGCTACGAACAGGGCTCAAGACTACAGACGGAGACCGAGTCAAGGAAATTATGAAGACAGAAACCCAGTTAGAACCTACAATAGGAAGATGAACCCCAGAAATGCACGGGGCATGATAAATCGATGTTTTCAATGTGACTCTCAATACCATTATGCTTTAAACTGTCCAACTCGTTACGATAGTGTTTGAAGCGACACATGACACGGAAGAGTCAGAAGAGGAAAAAGATAGTGACCAGGAAGAAGGCATTGTCCTATTGACAAGCAGTTTTACGCCGGTAATGAGGGTGTTGGTTGCAGAATCCTTCAACTTTGCTGTATTGGACAGTGGCTGCACATCTAGTGTGTGTGGAATTGACTGGTTAAAATGTTACCTGGACTCTTTGAATGCTGAAAATCGTAACAAGGTTAAGGAATTTAGAAGTTCCACAAGTTTCAGGTTTGGGGATGATAATACTCTGAAGTCGTTGAAAAGAGTGGTGATCCCTTGCAATATTGCCGGAGTGAATCATTTCATTAGCACGGATGTTGTATCAAGTGAGATAACTTTGCTTCTGAGCAGACCATCGATGAAGAAAGCACACATGAAAACTGGATATGGAACAGGATAAGGCAACAGTTTTTGGAAAGACGGTGGACTTACAATTTACAGTCGAGACACTATTGTATTCCATTACTGACAGAATTTTTCAAGTAGAGTGGTTAAGGATGTGTTAATGGCAGTTGAAAATGGGACTTTAGCTGATAAAAAGCTTGTAGTATTAAAACTGCATAGGCAATTTGCACATCCGTCTCCTCGGAGGCTGAAAAATTTATTGAAGGATGCAGAGGTAAGGGATGACGACTATACTAAACTGATAGAACAGGTAAGTGACCGCTGTGAAGTTTGTAGGAAGTACAGAAGGGCACCAGCACGACCGATAGTAACCCTACCTTTGGCCAGGGATTTTAACGACATTGTGGCCATGGACCTTAAGATCGGAGATAAAGCAAATATATTTATTTTGCATTTTGTAGATTTAGCAACCAGATTTAGTCAATCAACGATTGTACGAAGTAAAGAAAAGAGAGTAATTCTGGATCAAATCATGGAAAAATGGATAGGGACAGGAATGGGTCCACTGGCAAAATTCCTTACGGACAAAGGGGGAGAATTTGCTAATGATGAGTTTAGGGATATATGTGAAAATATGAATATCAGAGTTATGAATACGGCTGCAGAAAGCCCATTTAGTAATGGTGTCTATGAAAGAAATCATGCTGTCATCGATGACATGCTTCGGAAAATTTTGGCAGATCGACCAAATTGCAGGCTAAATTCAGCTTTAGCATGCAAAGAATTCATTGCAGATGGTTGGGGGCTATAGTCCTTATCAATTAGTGTTTGGTAGAAATCCTAAAATTCCGTCCATTTTGGATGACCAGCCTCCAGCTTGGGAGGGGACTACAATTAGCTCTGGTTTTGCTGAACATTTAAATGCATTACATAGCAGTAGAAAAGCTTTTTTGGAAGCAGAAGTCTCTGAAAGAATTCGCAGACCTTTAAGATGCCGTTTTTCAGCAAGGAGACATGGTATACTATAAGAGAGACAATTCTAATGAATGGAAAGGCCCAGGGAAGATCATAGGCATAGATGGCAAAACAATTATTTTGCAACATGGTAATCAAACTGTTAGGGTCCATTCATCAAGGATAATGGGTACAGATTACAAATTTTCAAATTTAGACAGAGCAGACAGACATGACGAGGAACCAGAGTCATCTGGTACGCATGTGTTACAGAACTATGAGGACCAATTAACTGATATAGACAGGGTTTCTGTGGAGGAACACAACACTTCTGGTGAATTAAAACAGGCCATTTTTCCGAAAGGACAACTGCCAAACGTTGGTACAAAAGTGACATTCTTGTCTGAAGGGTCTAGTCAATGGAAGGATGCAACTGTTATTAGTAGAGCAGGGAAGGCCACTGGAAAGTATAAACATTGGTTGAATGTACAGCATTCAGGGGGAGGAGTCAAGACAATGGATTGGGAAAACGAAGCTCAAAAATGGCACAGAAACGCAGTGCCAGTTCAGATAATACATCGGATAGTGAACAGGTCCGCACGAAAAGGTTGAACTATTGAAAGGACATCCCACAGCAGAAGGGAAAGATCCAGCAGCAGCAGTACAGAACGAGATACCAGGCGGGAGAGGGGACGTAGTTTGTCAAGATCTCGGAACATGAGTAGGACTACGAATACTAATAGGAGTAGAAGCCCACATGCACGTGAGATTTTGGTGGCTTCAAATAAATTAGATGAAAAAGTTATTAAAGAAGCTAAACAGCAAGGATTGCATAGTTGGAGTGAATTTGGGGTATACAGGGAAGTACCGGATAGGGGACAAAGAGCTCTATCCCACAGATGGATTTGCACGGAAAAGGTTCTTCCGGATGGAACTTATAAGGCAAAGGCCAGGCTCGTGGCAAGGGGATTTGAAGAAAACTTAGAAGATCAGGATTTAAGGGTAGATTCACCTACAGCAGGAAAGGTTATTTTAAAGATCTTCTTGGCTCTATCAGCCACAAAGGCATGGGAATGCAAATCTATTGATATAAAAGCTGCCTTTTTGCAGGAGCATCAGCTCCAGAGACATTTTTCTCCGTCCTCCTAAAGAAGCGTTGGCCAAACTAAAAATGCAGGAGTGTGTTTTGAAGTTCCCGTTTTTAGGTGACCTTAAGCACTTGAAACTCTGTTTATAGTGATGCATCCTACGCAAATTTATGTGATGGGGTTTCAAGCGCAGGAGGTTTTATAATTTTCCTTTTGGGGAACAATGGTAAATGTTGCCCACTTTGTGTGGGAAACAAAGAAAATAAGGAGAGATGTAAAAAGCACTTTGGCTGCTGAGACGTTAAGCATTGTAGAGGCGGTGGATATGGCTTTTTATATAAGTATGATATTGACAGAAATTTTGGGATTAGGGTAATGTACCTATTGTCTGTCACATTGACAATAAATCCCTGTGGGAAAATGTGCACTCTACAAAAAGTGTCAATGAAAAGAGGTTATGGATAGACATCGCAAGTTTGAAGCAGATGTTGGATAGAGGGGAAATAACAAAAATTAAATGGGTCGACAGGAGCTATCAACTGTCAGACTGTTTTACGAAAAGAGGGGCGAGTTCACAGAAACTTTTTGTAGAGTGCACATTTTTCCACAGGGATTATATCCAAAAGTGTCAATGAATGAAATGAAAATCGCTTATTGTCACGAGTAGGCTTCAGTGAAGTTACTGTGAAAAGCCCCTAGTCGCCGCCTGTTCAGGGAGCCTTGGTCTGCTTTAAAAGCCAGCGATTTAGCCCAGTGAGCTAAACCAGCCCCTGCTGGTTTATGAAAAGAGGTTATGGACAGACATCGCAAGTTTGAAGCAGATGTTGGACAGAGGGGAAATAACAAAAATTAAATGGGTCAACAGGAGCTATTAACTGTCAGACTGTTTTACGAAAAGAGGGGCGAGTTCACAGAAACTTTTGGATATTGTTAATGAAGGGCGCTTGTTTCTGTGACTTTTTTTTTCTTTCTCGTCCAAACAAAAAAAAAGGGGGAAATCATGTGTGTTTTTGAGTTTCTTGAAATTTTGTTTTCACCTAATTATTTTTTTTCTCCAAGGGGAGAGAGACTGTTAAGTAATGGGTTAAGAGACATTGCAATTAGTTGTCTCATTTATGTTAAGTATCTATTAATTGACACATATGTAAAGGAGCTTCAGGTGGCCTCTGTCAGGTGGTGTGCTGTTAAGAGTTTTGTGCAGAGGCTGTGGAAGTGAAATAAATGGTGATTGGTGAAAAGGAACAAGAACTTTAGACTCATTTAACAGCAACTAAAACGTCTAACAGACTCTGGGTCTGTACTCAATGGAGTTTAGGACGATGAGAGGGATATCCTTGAAACTTACAGAACACTGAGGGGCATAGAGTGAAGATGTTACCACTGGTAGGAGAAACTAGAGCACAAGGGCACAGACACAGACAAAAAGGACTTGGTATGGGATTAGAATAGATACAAGACCAGTGTATGCACGATGGATCAGACCGAAAGGATGATACTTTAAAACTGAGACAAGGATGAATTTCTTCAGTCAGAGGGTGGTGAATTTGTGAAACATATTGCCAGAGAAGGCTGTGGAGGCCAAGTCATTAAGTGTCTTTAAGTCCAAGATAGATAGGTTCTTGATTAATAAGGGAATCAGGGGTTACAGGGAGAAGGCATGAAAACGGGAATGAGAAACATATCAGTCATGTTTGAATGGCAGAGCAGAACCAATGGCCTAATTTTGCCCCTATATCTTATGAACAAAGCAGCACAGGAACAGGCCCTTCAGCCCTCCAAGCCTGTACTGGTCATCATACCACCCGTGGTCAAATCCCTCAGCACTTCCTAGTGCCGTATCCCTCTATAAAAGAATGATGATCTTAGAAAAGATAATCTTATGATTCTAACTATTTACCAAACGCTTAACTGATTCGGTCATATTATCACTACAACTAAAAGAATACAACTAATGCTGGGTATTTTGCAGCAAGTGATTTACTTCCTAATCCCGCAAACAAGATTCATGTCAGGAATGTGACAATGGGTGTAATTATAACACACAACAAAGCAGATTTTTTTTGGCACCCTGAACACAGTTCAATATCAAGCCCTCCATCGTTGGTGCATTGCAGCACATACAGCATTCAGAACACATTGCAACAACTGCTCAAAGCAACTTTGGTAGCCCTCCTTGTTACATACCGTTCTGATATAACATAGGTCTCCATGATTTCATTGACACTAAAAGAACCAGATGAGAAGGGGAAGGACCACCGCCACCTTCTCAAGAAAACTAGGAATGAGCAATAAATGCAGGATTGCTAGCACCAGCCTCATCCTGGGATGGAACTTGAATGGTGCCACAAAATTAAAAACATTCACCAACAATCTGTCATTTGTTATGATCCATTATCACCAAGGACTGTAGCCCACAACGGTTATGACATATTTAGACAAAGTAGTTTTAACTTACACCACAAAGAAGCAATTTTATCCATCGCGCATACATTGGTCTTGTATCTATTCTAATCCCATACCATGTCTTTTCTTTACATGTTATTTAATTATTGCTTTCCAAATAATTAGCAACACACTTTTGAAATATTTTAATGACCAACACAAATGGCCAGAGGCAAAGAATCCCATGTTCTCCGCATACTGAGAAACATCTCGAACACCCCATTTTATGGAGATGCCAGCGTTGGACTGGGGTGAGCACAGTAAGAAGTCTTACAATATCAAGTTAAAGTCCAACAGGTTTGTTTCAAAACACCAGCTTTCGGAGCACTGCTCCTTCCTCAGGTGAATGAAGAAGGAAGGAGCAGTGCTCTAAAAGCAAGTGATTTAAAACAAACCTGTTGGACTTTAACCTGGTGTTCTAAGACTTCTTACTGTGCACACCCCATTTTAGTCTTCCAGCAACCTTCCTAGACCTATGCTCCCCATTATTGATGCAGTCAGGAAAAACAATTATTGATGCACTAGTCAGGAAAAACAATCTTTCAATATTAACCAACTAAATGTTTTTTGCAAGCCTCCAATAGTTAATGTTAATATTATTCCAATAATGGGAATTCAGAACTGTACACGCAGTTCTATAAGTGTCCAAATCTATATATTGCACAAGTACTCACTGAACAGTCAGAATTTTGAAATGTTCGCACCATATGACCAAACACCATAAAACTAAATAGAATTGTTAAATAATCATCTGGATCCTTAATACCTATAATTCATTCGCAGATATTGGTACTACTATGCATACTTTTACCTAAACATTTCTTGCAAACTTTAGTTCCTTTAAATAAATGTTAAATTAATGAATACATGCTTGTTCCTGTGGTATACACCTTTGAGGAATGAATATACAGGTGAGGTTTACATATGTCACAGATATGTACAACCTCCTGCCATGCTACTTTCACCCCCTTATTACCATCACCATTTCTGTCACTTAATCACTGCCATTGGCACCATCCCGCCGTGACAAAGTGTTTTAAACATTAGTGGATAGAATACGAATTAAACTATTGTAATGAACAGTGAAGTTCCAGCCCTGACAAGAAACAAAGATCTGTAAGATAGACAATTGCACTTGCTTGCAATTCTATCTTTAATTTTTTTCTGGGTAGTCTGAACTCCATGACCGCAGATGTAACTAGATGGCCTTCTTCGCACAACTGCAGGCCAAATTGTGTCAGTCTGAAATCTCAGCAGTTCCTACACATTACTGGGCAAAAATGGACTGTGCACACTGAACAAAAGTTCCCTCTGCCACCTCAAATTGCCAAACCAGAAATTCTTTGAAGCAACTCTATGGAAAGGAGAAAAATATCTATGGTACTGCAGTTTTGAAAATCCAAACTTAAATGACTCAGATAATCCATTTTGGTAGAAGGAACGAATGTGCAGAGGATTTCCTAAATGATTAAAAATTAGAAAGTGTTGATGTACAAAAGGACCTATGTGTCCTTTTCCATAAGTCACTGAAGGCTAGCATGCAGGTGCAGCAAGCTTTTAGGAAGGCTAATGGATGCTAGTCTTTATCACAAGAGGATTTGAGTTCAGAACAGTGAGGTTTTATTTCAAATGTCAGGGAGCTTGGATAGACTGGAGTACAATTTTCTATAGAATTTGTCGTACAGAAAGAGGCTAATTGGCCCATCGAGTCTGCACCAAACCTCTGAAGATCACTCTGCCTATGCCCAGTCCCTGCACACCTTTGGATATTAAGGGTCACTTTTAGCGTGGCCAGTTCACCTAAACTGCACATCTTTCCCCTTACTGCAGAAAATATATTGCCATAGAGGGTTTTTAAAGATTCATTTATGAGATGTAGGCGTCGCTGGTTGGTCCAGCTTTTATTGCCTATTCCTTGCTGTCCTACATAAGGTGGTGGTGAGTTGCCTTCTTGAACTGTTGCAGTCCCCAAGGGACACCCACACCGCTGCAGTCCGAGACTTGGGTATATCCATAGTACTGTCAGAGAGGGAGCTCCTGGATTTTGGCCAGTGACAGTAAAGGAACGGCGATATATTTCGAAGTCGGGTTAGTGAGTGACTTGGAGGGGAACCTCCAGGTAGTGGGATTCCCAGGTGTCTGCTGCTCTTGTCCTAGATGGTCGTGGGTTTGGAAGGTGTTGCCTAAGGAACCTTGGCGAGTTACTGCAGTGCATTTTGTAGATGAACATTTTGCCGCTGTTCGTCAGTGGTGGAGGGATTCAATGTTTGAGGAAGGGGTAGCAATCAAGCGGGCAGCTTTGGACGGTGTTGAGCATCTTGAATGTTGTTGGAGCTGCACTCATCCAAGCTAGTGGAGAGTATTCCATTACACTCCTGACTTGCACTTTGTAGATGGTGTATAGGCTTTCAGGGGTCAGGTGGTGAGTTACTCGCCTTATGAATTCCTAATCTTTGAACTGCTCTGTCTGGTAGCCATAGTATTAATATGGCTAGTCCAGTTTCTGATCAATGGCAACCCCCAAGGATGTTGATTATGGGGGACTCAGCGCTAAAAATGCCATTAAATGTCATGGGGCGATGATTAGATCCTCTCTTGTATGAGATAATAATCTTTATTGTCACAAGTAGGTATACATTAACACTACAATGAAGTTACTGTGAAAAGCCCCAAGTCGCCACATTCCATCGCCTGTTCGGGTACACAGAGGGAAAATTCAGAATGTCCAAATTATCGAATAGCACGTCTTTTGGGACTTGTGGGAGGAAACCGGAGCACCCGGACGAAATCCACGCAGACACGTGGAGAATGTGTAGACTTGGTCATTGCCTGGCACTTGTGGTGCGAATATAACTTGCGACTTGTTAGCCTAAGTCTAGATATTGACCAGGTCTTGCTGCATTTGGACTGCTTCATTAATTGAGGAGTCATGAATGGTGCTGAACACTGTGCAGTCATCTGCAACTTCCCCACTTCTGGCCTAATGATGGAGGGGAGATCATTGATTCAGCAGCTGAAGATGGTTGGGCCTGGGATACCACCCTGTGCAACAAAGGTTCATAAAACATGTTCTCGGGATTAGATCTCTTATGAAGAGATTGGACAAACTGGGCCTGTAGTCTCTCGAGTTTCAACAAATGAGAGGTGATCTCACTGAAATCTACAAAATACTTAAAGGAATACAGGTTAGATGTAGACAAGATGTTTCCCTTGGTTGGGGAATCTAGAACAGAGGACAACATTTCAAAAGAAGGGGACCACCTGGGACCTACACAAGGAGAAATATTTTACACAGGAGTTTGTGAATCGTTTGAACTCTCTACCCCAAAAGGCTATGGGCGGCACGATAGCACTGTTGCTTCTCAGCGCCAGGGACCTGGGTTCGATTCACGGCTAGGGTCACTGTCTGTGTGGAGTCTGCACGTTCGCCCTGTGTCTGCATGGGTTTCTTCCAGGTGCTCCGGTTCCCCCCCCCACAAGTCCTTAAAGACGTGCTGTTAGGTAATTTGGACAGGCGCCGAAATGTGGCGACTAGGGGCTTTTTACACTAACGTCACTGCAATGTTAATGTAAGCCTACTTGTGACAATAAAAATTCTTATTATGTGGTAGCTCATTGTGTATGTTTAAAGCAGAGATTGATGGCTTTCTGATTAAAAGTAACTTAAATGATTATGGGGATAGTTGTGAGTAAAAGACATTGAAGTATCCAATTGTATGAAAATAGAAATTGGAGGTGGCCATTTGAATCTTCGAGCCTCCTCCGATCCAATGGCAGAGCAGGTTGGATGGACTGAATGGTCTACCCCTGTTCCTATAGGGAGGGTCCACCAATAATGGTGTGAAACAGAGCAAAGACAAAGTGTGTTGGGGGGGGGGAAGAGAACTCATTTTCTCCCTTTAAAGTAATATTAGGAGCCAACTGGACACACCTTGGATAAAGCAGCAGGCCACTGAATTGAAAGTTTTCATTCTGTGTAAAATCAGCATGATTTTAAAGTAACAGTGTGGGCCCCAAGTCAAAGTGCTCTCATTAAGAAGCGGAGTCACCCAAACAGCTCAAAATGCTTGAAAACCTGTGTTGGAATCTATCATCAAGGAAGAAATAGCGAGGCATCTGGATGGAAATTGTCCCATTGGGCAGATGCAGCATGAGTTCATAAAGGGCAGGTCGCGCCTAACTAATTTAGTGGACATTACCAGTGCGGTAGATAATGGGGAGCCAATGGACGTGGTATATCTAGATTTCCAGAAAGCTTTTGACAATGTGCCACACAAAAGGTTGCTGCATAAGATAAAGATGCATGGCATTAAGGGTAAAGTAGTAGCATGGATAGAGGATTGGTTAATTAATAGAAAGCAAAGCGTGGGGATTAATGGGTGTTTCTCTGGTTGGCAATCAGTAGCTAGTGGTGTCCCTCAGGGATCAATGTTGGGCCCACAATTGTTCACAATTTACATAGATGATTTGGAGTTGGGGACAAGTGCAATGTGTCCAGGTTTGCAGACGATACTAAGATGAGTGGTAAAGCAAAAAGTGCAAAGGATACCGGAAGTCTGCCGAGGGATTTGGATAGGTTAAGTGAATGGGCTAGGGTCTGGCAGATGGAATACAATGTTGACAAATGTGAGGTTATCCATTTTGGTAGGAATAACAGCAAAAGGGATTATTATTTAAATGATAAAATATTAAAACATGCTTCTGTGCAGAGAGACCTGGGTGTGCTGGTGCATGAGTCGCAAAAAGTTGGTTTACAGGTGCAACAGGCGATTAAGAAGGCAAATGGAGTTTTGACCTTCATTGCTAGAGGGCTAGAGTTTAAGACTAGGGAGGTTATGCTGCAATTGTATACGGTGTTAGTGAGGCCACACCTGGAGTATTGTGTTCAGTTTTGGTCTCCTTACCTCAAAGGACATACTGGCGCTGGAGGGTGTGCAGAGGACATTCACTCGGTTAATCCCAGAGTTGAGGGGGTTGGATTACGAGGAGAGGTTGAGTAGACTGGGACTGTACTCGGAATTTAGAAGGATGCGGGGGGGGGGGGGGGGGGGGGATCTTATAGAAACATATAAAATTATGAAGGGAATAGATAGGATAGATGCGGGCAGGTTGTTTCCACTGGCAGGTGAAAGCAGAACTAGGGGGCATAGCCTCAAAATAAGGGGAAGTAGATTTAGGACTGAGTTTAGGAGGAACGTCTTCACCCAAAGGGTTGTGAATCTATGGAATTCCTTGCCCAGTTAGGCAGTTGAGGCTCCTTCATTAAATGTTGTTAAGATAAAGATAGATCGTTTTTTTAAGAATAAAGGGATTAAGGGTTATGGTGTTCAGGCCGGAAAGTGGAGCTGGGTCCACAAAATTGAATGGCGGAGCAGGCTCGAGGGGCCAGATGGCCTACTCCTGCTCCTAGTTCTTATGTTCACCAATTCCCAGAAATTTGATTTCATTGAATTACTCTCAGAATGGCTGTACAACAATGCTCCAATGGTTCATCGCCATTTGAAGTAATTCATTTCTTCCGCATTTGTTACAACGGCCATTAAACCCACCATAGTTTGTCTGTAGAGGAATCAAGTATGCCCCAAACGTCAAGATTAAATTATTCCATGGTGTTTATCTCCACAATTCTAAACTTGCCTTTAATTATTGTGAAAATCAGTCCCTAATTTAATTTAGAATTTATTTTGGGTAAACCTCTTTATACCTTAATAACATCACTTCCAGCTTGCTTCCTTTCAAGTTCCTTCAGTATATCCTCTTAATCAAGGCACTCACACCTGGGAATCATCTTTAATAACTTCCCCTCCCACTCCTGCATTGTTACGTCTGGTATCCCCCAAGATTCTATCCCTGAATCCTATTTGTCATCTACATGCTACCCTCAACAACATAATTTGAGAACAATGTCAGTTTCCACATGAACACCAATAGTAACCAGCTCTACCTTGCCACCTATCTCTATCCCTCCACTGCTTACCCGACATCCAGTGCAGGACGAACAAAACCTTTCTCCAACTAAAAATTCAGAAACCTGAAGCAATTGTCTTCAGTTCCAATGCAAACTCCATTCCACCCACATCTTCCCTCTCACTCGCATCTTCCTGACAATTAACTAATCCTTGCAATCTTGCTCGCACGTGTGGCCCACGAATGGGCTTCCAACCACATTATCCAAAACCCTGCTGCCCAGATTAAGTCAGTCCCATCCACCCGATACTAGTGTTCCAAAAGTGGCTCCTAGTTAAGCAACACCTCGATTTTAAAATGCTTATCATTATTTTCAAACCCCTCCATGGCCTCACCCCTCACTATCTCAGCCAGCACCACAACTGAGATATGCACTCCTCCGATTTCAGTCTATTGAACATCTCTGATTTTAGTCACTCTACTATTCGTGTAATCATGCTTCCAGTTGCCAACGACGTAAAGCTCCCCAAACTTCCCCACTTATCTTTCTTTTAAGATGTTCTTCAAAGCCCTGCTCCTTGACCATGCTTTTGATCATCTGCCCTATATGTTGTGGTTGGGTCAAGTTTTGTTTGTTAACATTCCCGTGAAGCACCTTCAGATGTTTTACTATGTTAAAAGGTGCTATATAAATTTCAGTTATTAGCTCTTCGCTGAACTGCCTCGAGTGCTTGAATTTCTCATTTCTTACTGATCAGGTTTGGGATGTAACATCCAAACTGCAGTCTGGCTACATCACATTCAAAATTTGATATCACTCTTTTTTAAATCATTAACACGGTGTAGGTGTCACTGGCAAGGCCAGCATTTATTACCTACTTCATATTGCCCTTGAAGGTGGTGGTGAGCTGCGTGCCTGGATACAGCCAGAGTGGCTTGCCAGGTTATTTCAGAGCACAGTTATGGTCAAATATATTGCCGAGAGTCTGGAGTCATACATGGACCACGCAAAGGCAGTTTTCCTTCCTGAAATGTCAATAATAATCTAGGTGGGTTTTCATAACAAGGTAGCTTCATGACTCGATTGATACCATCGTTTTTTTAAAATCTAGATTGATTTGTCGTAATCGGAGTTTAAACTCTGTAGCTGTTTGGTGGAATATGAGTTTACGTCCCTGGATTATTAGTCCAGGCCTCTCAATTACTGATCCAGTAACATAACCACTATGCTACTGCATCCTCTAACTGTTTTGGCTATTTAGCTCAACATTCAATTGCCTAGTGACTGCTGATTTGTATTGTTGGATATGTTTAATGTCAAATCTATTGATATACACTCGTACATCTCTCTCTACTTTTCCCTTGTACTTTCTCAACACCGTTAATTTTCACCATTTACTACTTTCCCTTTCCATGCATAGTTTACACTTTTCTGCATCACATTTCACCTGCTACTGTTTTGATTAATTTGCACCCATGATATTTTTGGTTAAGCAATTCCAGCAATAATAAATCATGGCACATTTAATCCAAACAGAGGAGATGTGCACCAAAAGAATATATATTTAGAAGAATTAAAAAAACTTACAAGTTTTAGCTTTCTAGCTATACAATTTGTAATGCACCCTACACTAAAATTCATGTTCTGAGTGGGAGGTATATATCAGATATGGTCATAAGTTGAACACCAGAACTTCCTTCTAATTGATTTTAAATGTAGAAGAAAATCAGTCCTCCCGTTGCATTTCAACTCATCTCAAGGTGCAGATTTAATATGCATTAGTCCATCCATTTTATAACACCAGCTTATAACGAAATGTATTGGGGTCAATTTTGGAAATAATTGTAAGCCACCCTTTTCACTTTGCTGTTAGAGGGATTTCAATCTGGGAAGAAAGCTGGAAAGTGCTGCCCAAATCAAAGGGAAGAAGTGTTTTAAAACAGACTTCTTGCCAATTTAAAAAGTACTTGGCAGTCTTTCACCATTTCAAACTAAATTTCAACGCATTTCATCTTCACTGAATGCTGGAAAACTATTTTTTTTTTCAAATATTTTAAATGAAAAATGCCTGCAGTGAAGCACTACTTTTTAAAGAGGTCGTTTTCTCCCCATTCCCATCAGATAATATTGATAATGGCCGTGCGAGAGGAGAATGCGTTACGGGACGTAATGCAGTAAATTCGCCTTCAAAGGACGACGCGTTTGAACTAACAAACGGTGTAAATAGTAGAACGACAAAATCAACTAAACAAAAGCAGGGCTGGCTTTACTATTGTTAAAAACCAAAACATGTGAATTCGGGTCGATGGGGTGATTGGCGCGACGCCCTCGCGGAGCAGCCTGTGGGCCCGCAATCCAACCTCCCGTAACCGCGCACAGAGCGGAGGGGCATTGTCCTCTCTGTTCGGCCTGACACTCAAACTCACCCGGGGGTTCTCGCCACAAAAAACAGGACAACCTAATAAGGAGCAAGTAACCCCCCCCCCCCCCCCCCCGCCCGGCTTGACCGCGGCCACAGCGCTCGGCTGCAAAACCGCACTGCAAAACTGGGGTCCGGGTCTCCCCACTCTCCTCCCCCGATGTCGGGCTGCCTCCCTGGACCGTGACACAGGAGCTTCAATAGAAATAACGCAAACGCCTGAGTAGGCCCGGCCCGCCGGCCGCCATGGCGCACCGCGCTCACCCGGCCGCCTCCATCTTCTGATTGTTAGCAAACATCGGGCCTACCCCCTCAGCTCCTCCATTTGGGCGGGTTGTCGCGGACCAATGTGGGAGGGGAGAGAGGGTAAAGCGGGTGGAGAACAATGCTCAGGCTCGGCTGACAATTTCCCCGCTTCCACCCAGAGCTTCTTCCAGCGGGCAGAATAGAGAAAAGGCCAGCCGAGCGGCTCCTACTCTGACTCACCTCGTCGTTAAAGGCGTTGACGGCTTCCATGCTGCCGGTGCCCGGGGAAGGGGGGGAAAGGGGCACCGTGCTCTACTTTTGTCACAGATCCGCGCTCCGCTGCGCCTGTTTGCGGCTCGGCTCGCCCCCGGCCGGTTCCTGTGGCTCGGCTCCCGCTCCGCTCTCACCTCCAAAGCGGCTCCACACGCGCCTCAATCAACATGGCGGCGGCTGCACAACATCACCGCACTGCCTTGTGGGAGTAGGTCTGGGGCAGGCAACCGTCCGCTCGGTGGGAGAGTGCGCATGCGGAGTTCGCGGGCCCCCGGGGGGGGGGGGGGGGGGGGTGAAAACGCGCATGCGGCGTCTACTATGTGTCCAAATGGGAGCTTCTCTATCCCATTCTTCAGTTCTTTGACAAAGGGTCATCTGGACTCAAAACGTTGGCTCTTTTCTCTCCCTATAAATGCTGCCAGGCATGCTGAGATTTTCCAGCATTTTCTCTTTGGTTTCAGATTCCAGCATCCGCAGTAATTTGCTTTTACATTTTTCTTCAGTTCTATCTTGCAGGAGGCACAGTTCATTAATACTATTGTCACAAGAACCCCCAATTCCCCCAACTTTGAAAATAATGATTCTGACAGTTTCCTGATTCTCAATTTTGTGATCTACTAAATCTGCAACTAAGTCGGCATTTTATCTCAGCTACACAGTGTTTAGCGGGTGATGCGACCATCAATTCACTCGAAGACACGTGGAGAAGTAAGCCGTGGTTTTAATCAGCTTAGCACTGTGCCTGCCTGCGACCGGTACAATACTGAAGGCAGTCCCGCAGGTCAGATGCTCTTATACTTCCTCTAAAGGGGTGGAGCCAAGGGCGGAGCTCATACATGCCCCAACATATCCCCCTGTGGGTGAAGCCACACAATGGCCCATAGGTGGAGCCCACAGGGTTAATAACATAACATAATACAGTGCAGTGGTGAATTATCAGTAATTATACATTCACCCCCTGTTTAAAAACATGAAGTCCGGCGGGGGTGACGGGCTCATAGATACAGTCGGTCCGGTGCCCGGATCGTACGTTACGACCGCCGAAGCACTGGTGCTGCAGCCGCTTCGGGTGGCTGTGGAAGTGGGTCCAGAGCGGGCACAGGCGTGGACTCCGGGAGCGGCTCTTCCTGAGCTTCATTCCTGTGGACTGGTGCGGCGAGTGGGAGGGAGCGGGGGAACCATATAGGGGTGGGGGCGCTGAACATAGGAGATAGGAGGTTGGATGGGACATAGTGTGGGGGATGCAGTAGTGGTAGTGGTGGTGGAGCCTGCGGGCGCCAGGTCCCGGAGGGAGACAGTATCTTGCCGGCCATCGGGGTGTTCAACATACGCATAGTGTGGGTTGGAGTGCAGGAGCTGGACCCTCTCTACCAGGGGGTTGGTCTTATGGCTCCGAACGTGTTTTCAGAGGAGGACTGGACCTGGTGTCATCAGCCAGGGCGGAAGCGAGGCCCCTCAGGTAGCTCCCCTAGGGAAAACAAACAAGCGGTCATGAGGAGTCTGGTTTGTGGCCATGCAAAGGAGGGACCTAATAGTGTGGAGCACATCGGGGAGGACCTCCTGCCAGTGAGAAACTGGGAGATTCCTGGACCGTAGGGTCAGTAGGACGGTCTTCCAGGCCGTCGCGTTCTCCCTCTCCACCTGCCCGTTTCCCCTGGGGTTATAATGGTAGTCCTGCTCGAGGCGATGCCCTTACTGAGCAGGTACTGACGCAGATCGTCACTCATGAACGATGAGCCCCTGTAGCTGTGGACATAACTGGGGAAACCAAACAGGGTGAAGACACTATGCAGTGCTTTAATGACAGTGGGGGTGGTCATCGGGGCATGGGATGGCAAACGGGAAGCGGGAGAACACATCTATGATGTTAAGGAAGTACGTGTTGAGGTTATTGGAGGGGAGGGGCCCTTTGAAATCGATACTGAGGCGTTCAAAGGGCCGGGATGCCTTTACCAGGTGGGCCTTATCCGGTCAATAGAAGTGCGGTTTACACTCCGCACAGATTTGGCAGTCTCTGGTTATAGCTCTGACCTCCTCGGTGGAGTAGTGCAGGTTGCGGGCCTTGATGTAATGGGCGAGCTGGGTGACCCCCGGGTGGCAAAGGTCATCGTGGATAGCCCGTAGTTGCTCATCTTGCGCGCTGCCGCTTGTGCTGCGGTACAGGGCATCTGGGGGCTCGTTGAGCTTCCCAGGACAATATACTATATCAAAGTTATAGGTGGAGAGTTCGATCCTCCACCTCAAGATCTTATCATTCTTGATCTTGCCCCGCTGCGTATTGTCAAACATGAAGGCAACCGATCATTGGTCGGTGACGAGAGTAAACCTCCTACCAGCGAGGTAGTGCCTCCAGTGCTGCACGGCTTCCACAAAATCTTGGACTTCTTTTTTGACCGAGGTGTGTCGAATTTCAGAGGTGGTGAGGGTGCGTGAAAAGAACGCTACCGGTCTGCCTGCTTGGTTGAGGGTGGCAGCAAGAGCGACCTCTGAGGCGTCGCTCTCCACCTGGAAGGGGACGGACTCGTCCACCGTGCACATTGCGGCTTTGGCGATGTCCGCCTTGATGCAGTTGAAGGCCTGGCGGGCCTCGGCTGCCAGTGGAAAGAGGGTGGCCTTAAATAGTGGGCGGGCTTTGTCCGCATACTGGGGGACCCACTTGGCGTAATAGGAGAAAAATCCAAGGCACCTCTTCAGGGCCTTGGGACAGTGAGGGAGATGGAGTTGCAGGAGGGGGCGCATCCGCTCAGGGTCGGGCCCTAGGACTCCTTTTCCACGACGTAGCCGAGGATAGCTAGCCTGGTTGTGCGGAAAACGCATTTCTCCTTGTTGTAGGTGAGGATGAGTTTTTGGGCGGTTTGGAGAAATCGGTGGAGGTTGGCGTCGTGGTCCTGCTGATCATGGCTGCAGATGGTGACATTGTCCAAGTACGGAAACGTGGCCCGCAGCCCGTACTGGTCCACCATTCGGTCCATCGCTCGTTGGAACACCAAAACCCCGTTCGTGACGCAAAGGGAACCCGGAGGAAATGGAAAAGGCAGCCGTCTGCCTCAAACGCCGTGTAATGGTGGTTCTCCAGGCGGATTGGGAGCTGGTGGTATGCAGACTTCAGATCCACAGTGGAGAACATGCGGTAGTGCGCGATCTGATTTACCATGTCTGCAATCCGGGGAAGGGGGTATGCATCGAGTTCCGTAAACCGGTTAATGGTCTGGCTGTAATCAACAACCATCCGGAACTTTTCCCCGGTCTTGACGACCACCACCTGAGCTCTCCAGGGGCTATTGCTGGCCTCTATGACCCCCTCCCGCAAGAGACGCTGGACCTCGTACCTAATGAACGTCCTGTCCTGCATGCTATACCGCCTGCTTCTGGTGGCTACTCGCTTGCAATCGGCGATGAGGTTTGCGAAGAGTGGGGGGGGGGGTCGATTTTTAGGGTCGCGAGGCTCCATATGGTCAGCGGGGGCAGGGGCCCCCCGAACTTAAGAGTTAGGCTCCTGAGGTTGCACTGGAAGTCGAGTCCCAAAAGGAGAGGAGCGCAGAGGTCTGGGAGCACATATAGTTGGAAATTAGCATACTCAGCGCCCTGTATCGCTCGGGTTGCAGTAGTGAACACTTGGATTTGCACCAAGTGTGACCCAGAGGCGAGGGAGATGGTTTGTTGCGTCGGGAATATTGGGAGCGAGCAGCGTTTACCATGTCCGGGTGAATGAAGCTCTCTGTGCTCCCGGAGTCGAAGAGGCAAGGTGTCTCGTACCCGTTAACCCGGACGGCCATCATGGAACTCCGGAGGTGCTTAGGTCGTGACTAGTCCAGGGTGACCGCGCTGAGTTGTGGGTAGCCGACAGCGTGATCGGAGGTGCTGGGGCGGCCCCGCAATGGCTGCCCATGTAGTCGTACGCATTGAGCAGCATAGCAGATGGCGGCCAAGAAGGCGGCCCCCGTTGGTCGAGCGTGGCGGACGGTGAGGAAGATGGCATCCAAGATGGCGTCCCCCATGGATCGCACGTGGCCGGCTGCGTGGGGGAGGATGGCCAAGATGGCGGCCCCCATGAGTCACACGTGTTGTGCGGAGGCAGAGTCGGCAGACACGCTGCCACCTTGCGGGGTCTGTGAGTCTGTGGATTGGGTCAGTGAGTTTGAGTTCTTAGACCTGGCCAGGCAGACCTTGGCGGAGTGTCCTTTTCGCCCACAGCTGCTGCAGTTCGTGTTGCGGGCCGGGCAGTGCTGTCGGGGTGTTGGGACTGACCGGAAAAATAGCAGGGTAGCCCCCCATGATGGGCGGTCAGCCGCGCGGCACAGGCCTGGGGTAGTCTCTGGTCGGGGGCCCACAAGGGGGTCGTGTGGTTGGCCGGGAACACAGTAAGGCTCTGAAAAGCGACCTCCAGAGAGGTAGCCAGTTTTACCGTGTCGTCCAGGTCCTGGGCCCCTTTTTCGAGCAGGCACTGTCTCACATAGTTCGATCGAACCCCCGCCATGTAAACGTCTCGGACGGCGAGCTCCATGTGCTGAGTGGCCGTAACGGCCTGGTAGTTACAGTTGCGCGCGAGGGCTTTGAGGTCGCGTAGGTAATCATCTAGTGACTCCCCGGGGCGCTGGCGGCGAGTGGTGAAGACATGTTGCGCGTATACCTCATTCACAGGCTGCACGTAGAGTAGTGCAAGGGCCTCTGTATAGGAAGCGGCTTCGTCGAGCTGGATAGAAATGCAATGGCTCACCCATGCGTGGAGGAGGCTCAGCTTCTGTTCATCAGTGACGGATGGCGTAGGCGACGCGCTGAGATAGGCCTTGAAGCATCGAAGCCAATGTGAAAAAATTTATTTCGCCTCTGCAGCCTGTGGATCAAGTTCCAGTCTGTCAGGTTTGAGGGCTGATTCCATAGTAGTATTTTAAGCTGATTAAATTGATGCGACCAGCAATTCACTCAAAGACACGTGGAGAAGTAAACCGTGGTTTTAATCAGCTTAGAACTGTGCCTGCCTGCGACCGGTCCAATACTGAAGGCGGCCCCGCAGGTCAGCTGCTCTTGTACTTCCTCTAAAGGGGTGGAGCCATGGGCGGAGCCCGTACATGCCCCAGCATATCCTCCTGTGGGTGAAGCCACACAATGGCCCATAGGTGGAGCCCACAGGATTATAGAATTTCATAGAATTTACAGTGCAGAAGGAGGCCATTCGGCCCATCGAGTCTGCACCGGCTCTTGGAAAGAGCACCCTACCCAAGTCCACACCTCCACCCTGTCCCCATAACCCAGTAACCCCACCCAACACTAAGGGCAATTTTGGACACTAAGGGCAATTTAGCATGGTCAATCCACCTAACCTGCACATCTTTGGACTGTGGGAGGAAACCGGAGCACCTGGAGGAAACCCACGCACACACGGGGAGAATGTGCAGACTCCGCACAGACAGTGACCCAAGCCGGAAATCGAATCTGGGACCCTGGAGCTGTGAAGCAATTGTGCTATCCAGAATGCTACCGTGCTGTTAATAACCCAACATAACATAATGCAGTGCACTGGTGAATTATCAGTAATTATACATTCACCACAGCGGGTGCGGGGCGGGGGGGTGGTGGTGGCCAAGGCCAAAGATCAGGGATGTAAAGGATTCTATAGTTAGAGAAATAGGAATTTACGAAGCTGAGCACACGATTCCAGGACGATACAAACATATGACCATGCGGATTAGGAAAAGGAGAAGCCTGTTCAGCCGTTCAATAAGATCACAGTTGATCTGACTTTAACTCCACATTCCCACCTGTCCCCAATAACCTGTCACCACAAGGGGATATGGCATCTCCACAAGGCTGTCAAGGCTGCTCAGGAACTTACATATTTCAATAAAGTCACCTCTTACTCCTGAACTTCAGCGGGTGCAAACCTAACTTGTCCAGCCTTTCCTCATCAGACAATCCTCCCCGACCAGATATTAATATGGTAAACCTTCTCTGAACTGCTTCCAATTTATTTACATCCTTAAATAAGGAGACCAATACTGTACACAGGACTCCAGGTATGGTCTCACCAGTGTAACTAATCCATAAACTCTCTGCTTTTGATTTCAGTTCTAGCAATAAACAATAACATTCTAATAGTTTTCTTAATTACTAGCTGCACCTTTTGCGAAGCATGCACTAGAACACCCAGATCCCTTTGCACCTCAGAGCTCTGCAGTCTCCCAACATTGAGAAAATATGGACAATTTAACATTTCCCCACATTATATCCCAAGTGCCAGATTTTTATTCTTAACCTATTTACATAAGAACTTAAGAACTAGGAGCAGGAGTAGGCCATCTGGCCCCTCGAGCCTGCTCCGCCATTCAATGAGATCATGGCTGATCTTTTGTGGACTCAGCTCCACTTTCCCGCCCGAACACCATAACCCTTTATTCCTTTATTCTTCAAAAAACTATCTATCTTTATCTTGAAAACATTTAATGAAGGAGCCTCAACTGCTTCACTGGGCAGGGAATTCCATAGATTCATAGCCCTTTGGGTGAAGAAGTTCCTCCGAAACTCAGTCCTAAATCTACTTCCCCTTCTTTTGAGGCTATGCCCCCTAGTTCTGCTTTCACCCGCCAGTGGAAACAACCTGCCCACATCTATCCTCTCTATTCCCTTCATCATTTTATATGTTTCTATAAGATTCCCCCACATCCTTCTAAATTCCAACGAGTACAGTCCCAGTCTACTCAACCTCTTCTCGTAATCCAACCCCCTCAACTCTGGGATTAACCTTGTGAATCTCCTCTGCACACCATCCAGCGCCAGTACGTCCTTTCTCAGGTACGGAGACCAAAACTGAATACAGTACTCTAGATGTGGCCTCACTAACACCTTATACAGTTGCAGCATAACCTCCCTAGTCTTAAACTCCATCCCTCTAGCAATGAAGGACACAACTGCATTTGCCTTCTTAATCACCTGTTGCACCTGTAAACCAATTTTTTGTGACTCATACACTAGGATACCCAGATCCCTCTGCACAGCAGCATGTTTTAATATGATATAATTTAAATAATAATCTCTTTTGCTGTTATTCCTACCAAAATGGATAATCTCACATTTGTCAACATTGTATTCCATCTGCCAGACTCTAGCCCATTCACTTAAACTATCCAAATCCCTCTGCAGACTTCCAGTATCCTCTGCACTTTTTGCTTTACCACTCATCTTAGTGTCATCTGCAAACGTGGACACATTACACTTGGTGCCCAACTCCAAATCATCTATGTAAATTGTGAACAATTGTGGGCCCAACACTGACCCCTGAAGGACACCACTAGCTACTGATTGCCAACCAGAGAAACACCCATTAATCCCCACTCTTTGCTTTCTATTAATTAACCAATCCTCTATCCATGCTACTACTTTTCCATTAACGCCATACATCTTTATCTTAAGCAGCAACCTTTTGCGTGCCACCTTGTCAAAAGCTTTCTGGAAATCCAGATATACCACATCCATTGGCTCCCCGTTGTCTCCCACACTGGTAATGTCGTCAAAAAACTCCACTGAATTAGTCAGGCACAACCTGCCTTTTATGAACCAATGCTGCGTCTGTCCAATGGGACAAATTCCATCCAGATGCACCGCTATTTCTTTCTTGATGATAGATTCCAGCATCTGCCATATTACCGAAGTTAAGCTCACTGGCCTATAATTACCCGCTTTCTGCCTACCTCCTTTTTTAAACAGTGGTGTCATATTTGCTAATGTCCAATCCGCCGGGACCACCCCAGAGCCTAGTGAATTTTGGTAAATTATCACTAGTGCATTTGCAATTTCCCTAGCCATCTCTTTTAGTACTCTGGGATGCATTCCATCAGGGCCAGGAGACTTGTCAACCTTTAGCCCCATTAGCTTGCCCATCACTACCTCCTTAGTGATAACAATTGTCTCAAGGTCCTCACCTGGAATAGCCTCATTTCCATCAGTCACTGGTTATTTGTGTCTTCCACTATGAAGACCGACCTAAAAAACCTGTACAGTTTCTCAGCCATTTCCCCATCTCCCATTATTAAATCTCCCTTCTCATCCTCAAAAGGACCAATAGTTACCTTCGCCACTCTTTTTTGTTTTATATATGGGGCTGGTTTAGCACAGGGCTAAATCGCTGGCTTTGAAGGCAGGCCAGTAGCACGGTTCAATTCCCGTACCAGCCTCCCTGAACAGGCGCTGGAATGTGGCGACTAGGGGCTTTTCACAGTAACTTCATTTGAAGCTTACTTGTGACAATAAGCGATTTTCATTTCATTTCATATATTTGTAGAAACTTTTACTATCTGTTTTTCTATTCTGAGCAAGTTTACTCTCATAATCTATCTTACTCTTCTTTATAGCTTTTTTTAGTAGCTTTCTGTTGCCCCCTAAAGATTTCCCAATCCTCTAATTCCCCACTAATCTTTGCCACTTTGTATGTTTTTTCCTTCAATTTGATACTCTCTCTTATTTCCGTAGTTATCCACGGTTGATTTTCCCTCTTTCTACCGTCCTTCCTTTTTGTTGGTATGAACTTTTGCTGAGCATTGTGAAAAATCGCTTGGAAGGTTCTCCACTGTTCCTCAACTGTTTCACCATAAAGTCTTTGCTCCCAGTCGAGCTTAGCTAGCTCTTCTCTCATCCCATTGTAATCTCCTTTGTTTAAGCACAAAACACGAGTGTTTGATTTTACCTTCTCAACCTCCATCTGTATTTTAAATACCACCATATTGTGATCGCTCCTTTATATCCCTTTGTAGCTTCCTATGTCCTATTCACAACTTATTTTTCGACCTATCTTTGTGTCATCAGCAAATTTAGTAACCATACCTTTGGTCCCTTCGTCAAAGTCATTTATATACATTGTTAAACGTTGAGGCCCCAGCTCTGAATCCTGTGCTTCACCACTCGTTATATTTTGCCAACCAGAAAATGACCCATTTATGCCTACTCTGTTTCCTGTGAGCAAGCCAATTTTCAATCCATGCAAATATGTTACCTTAAACACCACACCTTAAACCAACCAGGCCAACCTCAAGAGTGTACTGCCAAAATTTCACCAACATATCTCCTGTTCCATGGGGGCCCCAACATCCTTGACCACTGCTACACAAACATCAAGGGTGCCTATCGATCTTTCCCCTGACCGCAGTTTGGAAAATCGGACCATAAGAAGGGGCAGTACTGGACCTGGTATTGGGAAATGAGCTGGGCAGGTGGTTGAGGTGTTTCAGCAGGGGAACATTTTGGGAGTAGTGACCCCAATTCCGTAGATTTTAGGGTATTCTTGGATAGGTGCTAAACTGGGGAAAGGCAAATTACGATTACATTAAGGAGGAATTGAAGAATTTGGATTGGGTGCAGCTGTTGGAGGGTAAATCAACATCGGGCATGTGGGAGTCTTTCAAGCAACAGTTGATTAAGATTCAGGAAAGTCACGTTTCTGAGGAAATGAAGGCTAAGTATGGGAGGTTTAGGGAGCCTTGAACCTCGTCAAAAAGAAAAAGGAGGCTTTTGTACCCTCTAGAATGGTGGGGACAGTCAAAACCCTTGAGGTGTATAAAAAAAGTCGGAAGGAACTTAAGCAGAAAATTAGGAGGGTTAGGAGGGGTCATGAAAAGTTCTTGGCAAGAAGGATTGAGGTGAATCCCAAAGCTTTTTATTCATATGTAAAAAGCAAGAGGGTGGCCAGGAAAAGGATTGGACCACTTGAGGGGAATCTGTGTTGAGCCAGAGGAAATGGGCAAGGTGCTAAATGAGTATTTTGTATCAGTGTTCACAATTGAAAAGGACTTTGTGGAAGATGACTCTTGAGTAGGGTGTGTTGATATTCTGGGTCACGTTGACATCAAAAAGGAGAAGGTATTGGGTGTTTTAAAAGACATGAAAGTACATAAGTCTCCTATGCCAGATGGGATTTACCCCAGAATACTGAGGGAAGTAAGGGAGGAAATTGCTGGGGCATTGACTGACATCTTTGTATCCTCTTGGCTACAGGTGAGATCCCAGAGAACTGGAGAATAGCTAATGTGGTACCGCTGTTTAAGAAAGGTAGCAGGGATAATCCAGGAAACTATAGGTCAGTGAGCCTCACGTCGGTATTAGGTCAATTATTGGAGAGAATTCTCAGGGACAGAATTTATACCCATTTGGAAACAAATGGACTCATCAGCGATAGACAGCATGGTTTGTGAATGGGAGGTCATGCCTCACTAACTTGATCAAGTTTCTTGAGGAGGTGACAAAGATGATTGATATGGGAAGGGTGGTGGATGTTGTTTACATGGACTTCAGTAAAACGTTTGACAAGGTGCCTCATGGCAGATTGGTACAAAAGGTGAAGTCACACGGATCAGAGGTGAGGTGGCAAGTTGGATACAGAACTGGCTCAGTCACAGAAGGCAAAGGGTAGCAGTAAAAGTGTGTTTTTCTGAATGGAAGGTTGTGACTAGTGGTGTTCCACAGGATCTGTGCTGGGGACTCTGTTGTTTGTAGTATACATAAACGATTTGGAGGAAAATGTAGCTGGTCTGATTAATAAGTTTGCGGATGACACCAAGGTTGGTGGAGTGGCAGAAAGTGTTGAGGATTGTCAGAGGATACAGCAGGATATAGATAGGTTGGAGACTTGGGCACGGAAATGGAAATGGAGTTTAATCCAGACAAATATGAGGTAATGCATTTTGGTAGATCTAACATAGATGGGAAATATACAGTAAATGGTAAAACTCTTAGGAATGTAGAAAGTCAGAGAGATTTGGGCCTACAGGTTCACAGATCTTTGAAAGTGGCAACACCAGTGAACAAGGCAGTCAAGAAAGTATCTGGAATGCTTGCCTTAATTGGACAGGGCATCGAGTATAAAAAGTGGCAAGTCATGCTACAGTTGTATAGAACCTTGGTAAGGCTGCGCTTGGAATATTGCGCACAATTCTGGTCGCCATACTACCAGAAGGATGTGGAGGCTTTGGAGAGGGTGCAGAGGAGGTTTACCAGGATGTTGCCTGGTCTGGAGGGTGTTAACTATGCAGAGAGGCTGAATAGACTCAGTCTGTTTTCATTCAAACAATGGAGGTTGAGGGGTGACCTGATGGAGGTCTACGAGATTATGAAAGGCATGGATAGAATGGATGGGCAGGCACTCTTTCCCAGGGTGGAGAGGTCAGTCCCCAGGGGGCATAGGTTTAAAGTCCATGAGTCAAAGTTTAGAGGAGATGTACGAGGCTAGTTTTTTACACAGAGGGCGGGTGCCTGGAAAGCGCTGCCAGGGCAGGTTGTGGAAGCAGATACATTAACAGCGTTCAAAAGACATCTCGACAAATACATGGATGGGATGATTATAGAGGGATATGGCACGAGGAAATGCTGAGGGTTTTGGCCAAGGGTGATATCAGCTACCACGGGCACTCGCTTAGATGACCAAAGGGCCTGTTCTTGTGCTGTATTGTTCTTTCACGTGAGGAAGGAGCAGTGCTCTGAAAGCTAGTGATTTGAAACAAACCTGTTGGACTTTAACCTGGTATTGTCAAACTTCTTATTGTTCTTTGTTCTAAGACGGTGCTCCTTCTCCTGGCATACAAGCAGAAGCTTAAGCAGGAGAATCCAGTTAGAAAGGTCGTGCAATGCTGGTCCGAGGAAACAAAAGAGCTCCTATGCAACTGCTTGAAGCCAGTGGACTGGTCCATGTTCAAGAACTCTAAATGAGTATCCCACCACCGTCACAGACTTCATCAGTCAGTGTGTAGAAAATTGCATGTCAAAGAAAGTAGTATGTGTAATCCCCAACAGGAAACCATGGTTAAACCAGGGGATTCACTCCCTACTGAAGACCAGATCTGAGGCGTTGAAGCCAGGTAACACTGACCTATACAAGAAATCTAGGTATGACCTCCGCAAAGCCATCAGGGACACCAAGAGACAATACTAGATTAAGCTAGCGTCAGAGACTAATGACACAGACTCTCATCAGTTGTGGCAAGGCTTAAACAACATAACGGGCTACAAAGCAAAGCCGAATAGAATCATTGGCAGCAGTGCACCTCTCCCCGATTAATGCATTCTGTGCTCAATTCGAGCAGGAAATCAATAAACCGTTGTCAAATGCCCCAGCAGTCTCGAACATACCCATACCTACCATCACAGCCTCCGAAGTCAGACCGGCCTTCTTGGAAGTGAACCCTCGGAAAGCAACGGGTCCTGACGGAGTCCCTGGTCATGCAATCAGATCCTGCACAGACCAACTGGCGGGTGTGTTCGCAGACATCTTCAAACTCTCCCTTCTCTGTTCCGAGGTTCCCACTTGTTACAAGAAGACCACCATAATACCGGTGCCAAAGAAGAACCAAGCAATGTGTCTCAATGACTACTGCCCAATGGCTTTGACAACTATCATTATGAAGTGCTTCAAGAGGTTGATCAAGAAACACATCAACTCCATACTCCCAGAATGCCTTGATCCACTACAATTTGTAAACTACCACAACCGGTCCACAGCAGACATCATCTCCCTGGCCCTGCATTCATCCCGGAGCATCTCAAAAATAAGGACTCCTACATCAGACTCCTATTCATTGACTACAGCTCCGCATTCAACATCATAATCCCAGGCAAGCTCATATCAAAACTCCAAAACCTAGGACCTGGCTCCTTCCTCCACAACTGGACCCTCGACTTCCTGACCCATAGACCACAATCAGTAAGGATAAACAACAACACCTACTCCACGATAGTTCTCAATACCGGGGTCCCACAAGGCTGCGTGCTTAGCCCCCTATTCTATACACGCACGATTGCGTGGCAAAATTTGGATCAAACTCCATCTACAAGTTTGCTGGTGACACGACCGTATTGGGTCGGATCTCGAACAATGATGTGTCAGAGTACAGGAGGGAGACAGAGAACATAGTGGTGTAACAACAATAAACTCTCCCTCAATGTCAACAGAACTAAGGAACTGGTCATTGACTTCAGGAAGCAAAGTACTGTATACACTTCAGTCTGCATCAATGGTGTCGAGGTGGAGATCATAGAATCCCTACAGTGCAGAAGGAGGCCATTCGGCCCATTAAGTCTGGAGCGGCCCTTGGAAAGAGGACCCTAGTTAGCTCCACACCTCCACCTATCTCCGTAACTCAGTAACCCCTCCTGACCTTTTGAGCACTAAGGGGCAATTTAGCGTGGCCAATCCACCTAACCTGCACATCTTTGGACTGTGGAGGGAAACTGGACCCCCGGAGGAAACCCACGCAGACATGGAGAAAACCCACGCAGGCATGGGAGAAAGTGCAAACTCCACACAGACCTGGATCTGTGAGCAGCAGTGCTAACTATTGTGTCATCGTGTCACCCAGGGGTTGACAGCTCCAAATTCCTAGATGTGCATGTCACCGCCAATCTGTCCTGATCCACCCACGTCGATGCTATGACCAAGAAAGCACAACAGTGCCTATACTTCCTCAGCAAACTAAGCAAATTTGGCATGTCCACATTGAATCTTACCAATTTTTACAGATGCACCATAGAAAGCAACCAATCTGGCTGCATCACAGCTTGGTATGGCAACTGATCGGCGTGAGACCATAAGAAACTACAGAGAGACGTGATCACACCCAGTCCATCACGCAAACCTGCCTCCCATCCATTGACTCTGCCTACACCTCCCGCTGCCTTGGGAAAGCGGGCAGCATAATCAAAGACCTCGCCCACCCAGGTTATTTTCTCTTCCAACCTTTTCCATCGGGCAGGAGATACAAAAGTCTGAGAACACGTACTAACAGATTCAAAAACAACTTTCCTGCTGTCACCAGACTGCTGAATGACCCTCTTGGGCGGCACGGTAGCACAGTGGTTAGAACTGTTGCTTCACAGCTCCAGAGCCCCAGGTTCGATTCCCGGCTTGGGTCACTGTCTGTGCGGAATCTGCACATTCTCCCCGTGTCTGCGTTGATTTCCTCCGGGTGCTCTGGTTTCCTCCCACAATCTAAAGATGTGCAGGTTAGGTGGATTGACCATGTTAAAATTGCCCTTAGTATCCAAAAAAGGGTAGATGGGATTACTGGGTCATGGGGATAGGGTGAAGGTGTGAGCTTAATTAGATTGCCCTTTCCAAGGGCTGGTGCAGACTCGATGGGCCGAATGGTCCCCTTCTGCTCTGTAAAATCTATGATTCTAAATTCTATAATTCTTATGGACTGAACTGATCACTCCACAAATCTTCTCTACTGAGTAGCACTACACTCCGTGTGCTTCATCCGATGTCTATGTCTATGCATTTACATTGTGTATATATCATATGTCCTATGTTTATCCTGTATGGAACGATCTGTCTGGACTGTACGCAGAACAATACTTTTCACTGTTTCTCAGTACATGTGACAATATATCCAAATCCATAAACTTTTTTCCACAATAACCTTTGTTTTGGCACCTTATCAAATACCTTCTGGAAAACAAAGTATAGTACATCCACTGGTTCCCTTTATCCATAGTACATGTTACTTCTTCAAAGAACGCCACTAAATTGTGTTACAACGACAGCAAATGTTATTGATGAACAAACAGACCCCAGTATGTCTCACTGACCATAACCCTTTTTTTAATTGGGAAAATGAGGAGAGTGGCTAATGATATCAGAATCCGAGAGCTCCAGTAGCATGTTTAGAATTTTACAACGTAAAAGATTTATTAAAAGGAAAAAAAAACTTGAGTACACAAGATTAAAGTTACACAGTTAAAACACTCTTAAGGAACAACAAAAAAACTCTGCTTTGTTAAAAGTACAAAAGTAAACTACCTTCTAGGAAACAACCCTCTCAACCCTCTTTTCGATTTTATCCATGAAAATCCAATAATATTCGCTAAGTTAAGGAGCTGCAAACGCTTTCACTCTGATATGGAATGCCAAGAGGAGGTTCAGAAACAAACTGTTTTGAAGACTAAGTGCTGGATTCTTCTACCCACCGCAAGAACGCCACAGGCGAGATGCCAACAATGAAAAAATCCATTGACCTTGGCTGGGATTCTCCCATCGCAGGGCTAAATCGCTGGCTTTGAAAGCAGACCAAGGCAGGCCAGCAGCTCGGTTCGATTCCCGTAACAGCCTCCCCGAACAGGCGCCGGAATGTGGCGACTAGGGGCTTTTCACAGTAACTTCATTTGAAGCCTACTTGTGACAATAAGCGATTTTCATTTCATTTAAATTTCAAACCGGAGCACCCGGAGGAAACCCACGCAGACACGGGGAGAACTTGCAGCCTCCGCACAGTGACCCAACCAGGAATCAAACCTGGGACCCTGGAGCTGTGAAGCAACAGTGCTACCCACTGTGCTACCTTGCTGCCCTTGAGCAACTTTAGTCCTTTTTCCCCAACTATTTCGGACAAAATACCTCCATTAATCTTTTCCTAGCTTAATTATGTCAATTACGCACACACACACACACACACACACACACACACACAGCCTTCTTTACAGAATAACACAATTTCCTCAAAAGTATTACTTATTAATTCTCACAGGTTCCATTGTTCTCAAACACCTCTTTGAATTCAATTTCTCCAAATATAAAAAAATCTTCCATGTTTTTTCTATTTTGCCTCTACTTTCAGGTCAATAAAATTTAATACATCTTCCCTTGTTTACTCATGAAACCGTTGTAAGATGCAAATGTTTCTTGTCAGCTCCGAACTACCTTTTCAAATTCAACAGCTCAAAACCGAGGCTTTCCACTTATCTCACAACAGAAATTTAAATCCAACTTATTTGCTTCTAACTAAACCTCACTGATGCATGATGAATGACCACTAAAGCGAGGTTGTAGTCCAACTGAAGGCTTTAATAAGCTAGATGTTTCCCCCAGCAGCTCAGGTACAGAATGAAGGCTGCTGGGGCGGCATGGGTTCTTATACCCCGCTTAGCAGGGCGGAGCTATCATACATTCTAACCAATAGAAAGCATACAGTTTCCACCAATGGTGCTTTAGCCTATCAGGTACCGTAATACCTATAATACCACATTCACCCCCTGTTAAAAAAGATTCCGGCGGGGGTGGTGGCCTGAAACTACAAAACATGGCAACGTGGTATAATTAGTAATGCAGGTACCGTAATACCTCCGTACAGTGTTTAGTAACTATTTACAATCTGTTAGCTATGTACATTTGATGGTTTATATTTACAGTTTACAATTAAAATGAAGCAATCAGTCGATCGAGGGCCCTGGTCATCCTCTGTGATCGTCAGAGCTTCGGTGGAGGCTCGGGCGTCTGTGACACCGGGAGCGTGGCTCCGATCTCCATGGCAGCTTCGGCACCCCTAGACGGCGCTGGTGGGTAAAATGGTTGACCTGGGAAGGGAGCGCCTGCGGGGGGCGTCGGTGGGTGGGGGGGACTAGATGGGGCCGGCGAAAGAACCGATCCTCCTGTAAGGTGCTGCGGTGGAGGGGAGGGTGGGACTGGTGACCAGGATGTGCGTGGGGTTCCGGCGGGTGCCAGGTCCCGTAGGGAGACCGTATCTTGTCGGCCGTCGGGGTACACCATGTAGGCGTACTGGGGGTAAGCATGGAGCAGATGGACCCTCTCGACCAACGGGTCTGACTTGTGCGCCCGCACGTGTTTTCGGAGCAGGACGGGTCCGGGTGCTGCCAGCCAGGTCGGGAGCGAGGTCCCCGAGGAGGACTTCCTGGGGAAGACAAGGAGACGTTCGTGAGGTGTCTGGTTGGTGGTCGTACAGAGCAGTGACTGGATGGAGTGGAGGGCATCCAGGAGGACTTCTTGCCAGCGGGAGACTGGGAGGTTCCTGGACCGTAGGGCCAGTAGGACCGTTCCGTTCTCCCTCTCTACCTGTCCGTTACCCCGGGGGTTGTAACTGGTCGTCCTGCTCGAGGCGATGCCCTTGCTGAGCAGGAATTGACGCAGTTCGTCGCTCATAAAGGAGGACCCCCTATCACTGTGTATGTAAACGGGGGACTCAAACAGTGCAAAGATGCTATGGAGGGCCTTGATGACGGTGGTTGCAGTCATGTCGGGCAGGGGATGGCGAATGGGAACCGGGAGTACTTGTCAATCACGTTCAGGAAGTATGTGTTGCGTTCGGTGGAGGGGAGGGGGCCTTTGAAGTCCATGCTGAGGCGTTCAAAGGGACGGGAAGCCTTTATCATGTGTGCTTTCTCTGGTCGGTAGAAGTGCGGTTTGCACTCCGCGCAGATTTGGCAGTCCCTGGTGGCTGTCCTGACCTTCTCGATGGAGTAGGGCAGGTCGCGGGTCTTGACAAAATGGAAAAAGCGAGTGACCCCCAGGTGGTAGGGGTCCTCGTGGAGGGCTCGGAGGCGGTCCACCTGTGCGGTGGCACATGTGCCGCGGGACAGGGCGTCAAGAGGCTCATTTAGGAGACTTCCGGGTGCGGCGATGACCAGCTAAGTCGCACGTTTCGGCAGCTCCCGGTGGAACGGACTTTTGGGCTCTTGATAGGAGCCCCAACGGCAATTTTAACGGCTAAAAACACCGTGCGGTAAACCAGGAGGGTGTTCCCCCTGGACACGGATGGAAAAAGGAGAGGAAAGTGGCCGGATTGCAGCGGATCCTTTGGAACAACGGCAAGGAAGGCAAGCAAAAACCAAGATGGCGTCGGAAGGTGGCAGTTTCATATGGGGCCCTGAACAACAAGAGTTCTTGAAATGCTGCGTGGAGGAGATAAAAAAGGAAATGAAGAAAGAGTTGTTGGCCCCGATACTACAGGCGATCGAAGGGCTGAAAGAGGAACAAAAGACCCAGGAGCAGGAGCTTCGGGTCGTGAAGGCAAAAGCAGCCGAGAATGAGAACGATATACAGGGCCTGGTGGTGAAGTCGGAGATACAGGAGGCACACCAGAAACGATATGTGGAGAGGTTGGAGGCACTGGAAAACAACGCAAGGAGGAACAACCTGAGGATTCTTGGCCTTCCTGAAGGTGTGGAGGGGGCGGACGTCGGGGCATATGTGAGCACGATGCTGCATTTGTTAATGGGAGCGGAGGCCCCGACGGTTCCGTTGGAGGTGGAGGGAGCGTACCGAGTTATGGTGCGAGGATCGAGAGCAGGAGAAACTCCCAGAGCCATAGTGGTGAGATTCCTCCATTTTAAGGATAGAGAAATGGTCCTTAGATGGGCGAAGAAAACTCGGTGCAGTAAATGGGAGAACGCGGTGATCCGCGTTTATCAAGACTGGAGTGCGGAGGTGGCGAGAAGGAGGGCGAGCTTTAATCGGGCCAAGGCGGTACTTCACAAAAGGAAGATAAAATTTGGAATGCTGCAACCGGCAAGACTGTGGGTCACATATCAAGGGAGGCACCACTACTTTGAGACGGCGGATGAAGCGTGGACTTTTATTGTAGAAGAAAAACTGGAATGAGTGGATTATGAAAAAGAACGTTTGGACAAAGTGGTGGGGCGAATGGGGGGGGCGAAGAGGGGTTTTATGTTCTAATCCTGCGGTATGGTAACTTTTCTTTCTCCCACAGGTGGTGATGGGGGGAGGTGGGGAGGGAGAGGAGATGGGGCGTTGGCCATGGGAGGCGGGGCCGAGGGAGAGGCGCGGGCTTGGTTCCCGCGCTATGATAATTATGGCGGGAATAGAGAAGCAGGAAGGAGGGGGCGTCGCACGGTGCAAGCCGTGGTCACGGGGGGAAGCCGAGGTCAGCCAGAGTTTGCTGACTTCTGGGAGCAACATGGGGGGAGTAATTACGCTAGCGGGGGGTCTAGCGGGGGGGGTGGGAGTGGGGAATTACTGGGTTGCTGCTGCTGGGGAAAGGGGGGAGTGGGTACGGGAGAGGATGGGCGGGGGGGCACCGCCTGGGGGAGATACAGCTGCGTGGGAACTGGGTGAGAAGCTGGAAAAAGATGATGGCTAACCGGCAAGGGGGGGGGGGGGGGGGTGGGAAGCCCCCCAACTCGGCTGATCACGTGGAACGTGAGAGGGCTCAATGGGCCGATAAAGAGGGCACGAGTACTCGCACACCTTAAGAAACTTAAAGCAGATGTGGTTATGTTACAGGAAACGCACCTGAAACTGATAGACCAGGTTAGGCTGCGCAAAGGATGGGTGGGGCAGGTGTTCCATTCGGGGCTAGATGCGAAAAACAGGGGGGTGGCTATATTAGTGGGGAAGCGGGTAATGTTCGAGACAAAGACTACAGTGGTGGATAACGGGGGCAGATACGTGATGGTGAGTGGCAAATTACAGGGAGAGATGGTGGTTTTGGTAAACGTGTATGCCCCGAACTGGGATGATGCCAACTTTATGAGGCGAATGCTAGGACGCATCCCGGACCTCGAGACGGGGAAGCTGATAATGGGGGGAGACTTTAACACGGTGTTGGAACCAAGGCTGGATAGGTCGAAGTCCAGGACTGGTAGGAGGCCGGCAGCAGCCAAGGTGCTTAAGGATTTTATGGAGCAGATGGGAGGTGTGGACCCGTGGAGATTCAGTAGACCTAGGAGTAAGGAGTTCTCGTTTTTCTCCTATGTCCATAAAGTCTATTCGCGCATAGACTTTTTTGTGTTGGGTAGGGCATTGATCCCGAAGGTGAGGGGAACGGAATATACGGCTATAGCCATTTCGGATCATGCCCCACACTGGGTAGACTTGGAGATAGGGGAGGAAACAGGAGGGCGCCCACCCTGGAGAATGGACATGGGACTAATGGCGGATGAGGGGGTGTGCCTAAGGGTGAGGGGATGTATTGAAAAGTACTTGGAACTCAATGACAATGGGGAGGTTCAGGTGGGAGTGGTCTGGGAGGCGTTGAAGGCAGTGGTTAGGGGGGAGCTGATATCAATAAGGGCACATAAAGGGAAGCAGGAGAGTAAGGAACGGGAGCGGTTGCTGCAAGAACTTTTGAGGGTGGACAGACAATATGCGGAAGCACCGGAGGAGGGACTGTACAGGGAAAGGCAAAGGCTGCATGTGGAATTTGACTTGCTGACTACAGGCACTGCAGAGGCACAATGGAGGAAGGCGCAGGGTGTACAGTATGAATATGGGGAGAAGGCGAGCAGATTGCTGGCACACCAATTGAGGAAAAGGGGAGCAGCGAGGGAAATAGGGGGAGTGAGGGATGAGGAAGGAGAGATGGAGCGGGGGGCGGAGAGAGTGAATGAAGTGTTCAAGACATTTTATAAAAAATTGTATGAAGCTCAACCCCCGGATGGGAGGGAGAGAATGATGGATTTTTTGGATCGGCTGGAAATTCCCAAGGTGGAAGAGCAGGAAAGGGTGGGACTGGGAGCACAGATCACGGTAGAAGAAGTGGTGAAAGGAATTAGGAACATGCAGACGGGAAAGGCCCCGGGACCGGACGGATTCCCAGTTGAATTTTACAGAAAATATTTAGACTTGCTCGCCCCGGTACTGACGAGGACCTTCAACGAGGCAAAGGAAAGGGGACAACTGCCCCCGACTATGTCTGAAGCAACGATATCGCTTCTCTTAAAGAAGGAAAAGGATCCGCGACAATGCGGGTCCTACAGACCAATTTCCCTCCTAAATGTGGATGCCAAGGTCCTGGCCAAGGTAATGGCAATGAGAATTGAGGAATGTGTCCCGGGGGTGGTTCACGAGGACCAAACTGGGTTTGTGAAGGGGAGACAGCTGAACACGAATATACGGAGGCTGTTAGGGGTAATGATGATGGCCCCACCAGAGGGTGAAACGGAGATAGTAGTGGCGATGGATGCCGAGAAAGCATTTGATAGAGTGGAATGGGATTATCTGTGGGAGGTGTTGAGGAGATTTGGTTTTGGAGAGGGGTATGTTAGATGGGTGCAGCTGTTGTATAGGGCCCCAGTGGCGAGTGTGGTCACGAATGGACGGGGATCGGCATATTTTCGGCTCCATAGAGGGACAAGGCAGGGATGTCCTCTGTCCCCATTACTGTTTGCACTGGCGATTGAGCCCCTGGCGATAGCGCTGAGAGGTTCCAAGAGATGGAGGGGAATACTTAGGGGAGGAGAAGAACACCGGGTATCTTTATATGCGGATAATCTGCTACTATATGTGGCGGATCCGGCGGAGGGGATGCCAGAAATAATGCGGATACTTGGGGAGTTTGGGGATTTTTCAGGGTATAAATTGAACATGGGGAAGAGTGAGCTGTTTGTGGTGCATCCAGGGGAGCAGAGTAGAGAAATAGAAGACCTACCGTTGAGGAAGGTAACAAGAGACTTTCGTTACCTGGGGATCCAGATAGCTAAGAATTGGGGCACATTGCACAGGCTAAATTTAACGCGGTTGGTGGAACAGATGGAGGAAGATTTCAAGAGATGGGATATGGTAGCACTGTCAATGGCAGGGAGGGTGCAGGCGGTTAAGATGGTGGTCCTCCCGAGATTCCTCTTTGTGTTTCAGTGCCTCCCGGTGGTGATCACGAAGGCTTTTTTAAAAAGGATAGAAAAGAGCATCATGGGTTTTGTTTGGGCCGGGAAGACTCCGAGAGTGAGGAAGGGATTCTTACAGCGTAGTAGGGATAGGGGGGGGCTGGCACTACCGAGCCTAAGTGAGTATTATTGGGCCGCTAATATTTCAATGGTGAGTAAGTGGATGGGAGAGGAGGAGGGAGCGGCGTGGAAGAGATTAGAGAGGGCGTCCTGTAGGGGGACCAGCCTGCAGGCTATGGTGACAGCCCCATTGCCGTTCTCACCGAGGAACTACACCACAAGCCCGGTGGTGGTAGCTACACTGAAGATTTGGGGACAGTGGAGACGACATAGGGGAAAGACCGGAGCATTGGGGGGGTCCCCGATAAGAAACAACCATAGGTTTGCCCCGGGGGGAATGGATGGGGGATATGGAATGTGGCAAAGAGCAGGAATAACGCAACTGAAAGTTCTATTTGTGGACGGGAAGTTCGCAAGTCTGGGAGCGCTGACCGAGAAATATGGGTTGCCCCAAGGGAATGCATTCAGGTACATGCAATTGAGGGCTTTTGCGAGGCAACAGGTGAGGGAATTCCCGCAGCTCCCGACACAAGAGGTGCAGGACAGAGTCATCTCAAAGAAATGGGTGGGGGATGGTAAGGTGTTGGATATATATAGGGAAATGAGGGACGAAGGGGAGACTATGGTGGACGAACTAAAAGGGAAATGGGAAGAAGAGCTAGGGGAGGAGATCGAGGAGGGGCTGTGGGCAGATGCCCTAAACAGGGTAAACTCGTCGTCCTCGTGCGCCAGGCTAAGCCTGATTCAGTTTAAGGTATTACACAGGGCACATATGACTGGAACACGGCTCAGTAAATTTTTTGGGGTGGAGGATAGGTGTGCGAGGTGCTCGAGAAGCCCAGCGAATCATACCCATATGTTTTGGTCATGCCCGGCACTACAGGGGTTTTGGGTGGGGGTGACAAAGGCGCTTTCAAAAGTAGTAGGAGTCCGGGTCGAACCAAGCTGGGGGTTGGCTATATTTGGGGTTGCACAAGAGCCGGGAGTGCAGGAGGCGAGAGAGGCCGATGTTTTGGCCTTTGCGTCCCTAGTAGCCCGGCGCAGGATATTGCTAATGTGGAAAGAAGCCAAGCCCCCGGGGGTGGAGACCTGGATAAATGATATGGCGGGGTTCATAAAGCTAGAGCGGATTAAGTTCGTCCTAAGGGGGTCGGCTCAAGGGTTCACCAGGCGGTGGCAACCGTTCGTCGAATATCTTGCGGAAAGATAGATGGGGGAAAAAAGAAGGCAGCAGCAGCAGCCCAGGACTTGGGGGGGGGGGGGGGGGGGAGGGATGGGGGTGGGTGGGTGGGGGGGGGTATAGCCTGTGACAAGGCAGTTGCCAATTAGGGCTAGTTTTCATTTTTGTTATTTAATATTTATTTATTTGTTGTTTTTTGTTTATATAAAAAAGGTCATTATTATCTGTATTGTTATAATGTTGTGTAAAGGATGCACAATGTACTGTGTTGGTTGACCAAAAATTTTCAATAAAATATTTATAAAAAAAAAAAGAGGCTCATTTAGCTTCCCGGGACGATACAAGATCTCGTAGGTGTATGTGAGAGTTTGATCCTCCACCGCAAGATCTTGTCGTTTTTTATCTTGCCCCGCTGTGCATTATCAAACATGAAAGCAACCGACCATTGGTCCATGAGGAGAGTGAATCTCCTGCTGGCCTCCAATGTCGCAAAGCTTCTACTATGGTCTGGGCCTCCTTTTTGACTGAGGAGTGGCGGATTTCGGAAGCAAGGAGGGTACGAGAGAAGAAGGCCACGGATCTGCCCGCTTGGTTGAGGGTGGCCACCAGAGCTACGTCGGACGCATCGCTCTCGACCTGGAAGGGGAGGGACTCGTCGATGACATGCATCGTGGCCTTTGCAATGTCTGCTTTGATGCGGCTGAAGGCTTGGCGGGCCTCTATTGACAGGGGAAAAGCTGTGGATTGGATCAGGGGACGGGCCTTGTCCGTGTAGTTGGGGGCCCACTGGGCGTAGTAGCTAAAAAAAACAGGCAACGTTTCAGGGCCTTGGAGCAGTGAGGGAGGGGAACTCCATAAGGGGGCGCATGTGTCCAGGGTCAGGGCCTATAACTCCATTTCGCACTACGTAGCCGAGGATGGCTAGGCGGTCGATGCTAAACACGCATTTATCCTTGTTGTATGTAAGGTTAAGGATTTTTGCGGTCTGGAGAAATTTTCGGAGGTTGGTGTCGTGGTCCTGCTGGTCATGGCTGCAGATGGTGACATTATCGAGATACGGGAATGTTGCCCGTAAACCGTACCGGTCAACTATTCAGTCCATCTCGCGCTGGAAGACCGAGACCTCGCTGGTGACACCGAAGGGAACCCTTAAGAAGTGGTAGAGCCGACCATCTGCCTTGAAGGCATTTTACTTGCGGTCACTAGTGCGGATGGGGAGCTGGTGGTAGGCGGACTTAAGATCCACCGTGGAGAAGACCTTATAATGCACGATTCTGTTTACCAGGTCGGATCTGCGGGGGAGAGGGTACGCGTCCAGCTGCGTAAACCTGTTGATGGTCTGACTGTAGTCGATGACCATCCTATGCTTCTCCCCGGTCTTTACCACCACTACTTGAGCTCTCCAGGGGCTGTTACTGGCTTCAATGACCCCTTCTCTCAGTAGCCTTTGGACCTCTGACCTAATAAAGATCCGGTCCTGGGCACTGTAGCATCTGCTCCTGGTGGCGACGGGTTTGCAATCCGGGGTGAGGTTCGCAAACAGGGAAGGCGGGTCGACCTTAAGGGTCGCGAGGACGCAGACAGTAAGGGGAGTATAGGGCCGCCGAATTGGAAGGTCAGACTTTGAAGGTTACACTGGAAGTCTAAACCCAGGAGTGTAGCCTCGCAGAGGTGGGGAAGGACGTAGAGATGGAAATTTATGAACTCCCTTCCCTGGACTGTGAGGTTTGCTACACAAAACCCCTTTATCTCCACTGAGTGTGAACCGGAGGCCAGGGAGATTTTCTGATTAATGGGGTGGATGAGGAAAGAATAGCACCTTACCGTGTCAGGGTGTATGAAGCTCTCCGTGCTCCCAGAGTCGATTAGGCAGGACGTCTCGTGCCCGTTGATGAATACGGTCGTCGTAGCAGTTGAGAGTGTTCGAGGCCGAGACTGATCCAGAGTCACCGAGGCTAATCGCAGCAGTTGAGAGTTCTCTTTGGGCAGTGCGTGGTCAGCCGAGCTGCGGTCCTGGGGGTTCATCCAAGATGGCGGCTCCCATTGGTCGCACATGGCAGGGGGAGCACAAAATGGCGGCGCCCATCCCTCCAACGTGGCGTCCGCGGAACAAGATGGCGGCGCCTGGGGTCCGCATGTGGCCCTGGAATATGAAGATGGTGGTGACCCCTGGCCGCATTGGGCCCGTGGAGAAGTTTGCGGTTGCGGTCCGCATTCGCCGCCGGAAACCGCGGCAACCGCACAGGCCTGACATACCCCCACGAAATGGCCCTTTTTGCCGCATCCCTTGCAGGTGGATGCGCGGGCCGGGCAACGCTGGCGGAGGTGCTTGGCCTGCCCCCAAAAGTAGCAGCGGGGCCCCCCGGGGTTGGCAGGCTGCCTTGCAGCACAGGCCTGTGGAGGAATGGGGGAAATCTCGGGGTCGGCCGCGGAGGGGTTCCACGCTGCCCAGGGGGCTGCCGCGCGGTTGGGAACGTAAGCACGGGCGTTCCTGGAGGCCACGTCCAGGGAGCCTGCAAGGGCCCGTGCCTCCCCGAGACCCAGGGTGTCCTTTTCTAACAGACGCTGGCGGATTTGTGATGATAGCATACCTGCCACAAAAGCGCCCGGACTAAGAGCTCCGTGTGTTTGCTCGCCGAAACTTGCGGGCAGCTGCAGCTTCTTCCCAACACCAGGAGTACACGGTAGAATTCCTCCAGCGATTCCCCAGCGGTTTGTCGCCTTGTTGCAAGCAGGTGCCGGGCGTAGACCTGGTTTACCGGGCGAATATAGTGTCCCTTTAGCAGCTCTATTGCTGCATCAAAGTCTTCCGCTTCCTCGATGAGGGTGTAAATCTCCGGGCTCACCCTTGAGTGCAGGACGTGCAGTTTGTGCTCTCCCGTGGGTGCGTTTTTGGCCGTCCCGAGATACCCTTTAAGGCACGCCAGCCAGTTCTTAAAGGTTGCCGCTGAGTTCGCCGCGTGGGGGCTAAGTTGCAGGCACTCCGGCTTGATTTGGAGCTCCATCCTTTCTTCTTAAAAAACTAGCTTATTAAATTGATGCACGATCAATGACCTCTAAAGCGAGGTTGTAGTCCAACTGAAGTAATAAGCTAGATGTTTCCCCCAGCAGCTCAGGTACAGAATAAAGGCTGCTGGGGGGGCACGGGTTCTTATATCCTGCCTAGCAGGGCGGAGCTATCATACATTCTAACCAATAGAAAGCATACAGTTTCCACCAATGGTGCTTTAGCCTATCAGGTACCGTAATACCTATAATACCACACTCATCATAACCTTTCATTTCAAATGCTTCCACATAACACTTTTGACCTTTCATCTCTTAGTCCTCACAGATCACTGGTCTCTCGTAACCTTCCCCCAGTTAATTATCTCTGGACACACACACACACACACACACACCTTTATTTACCCACACCGAATACTGACATAATCCCAAAACATATATTTTAAATTTCCCTCATCACAATTGCATTAAAACTATTTCCTCTCACAAAGCCATGTTCACTCTGCCTGATTACTTTGAATTTATCTAAATGCCTGCAATAATGTAGCACAGTGGTTAGCACTGTTGCTTCACAGCACCAGGGACCTGGGTTCGATTCCCAGCTTGGGTCACTGTCTGTGTGAAGTCTACACGTTCTCCACGTGTCTGCGTGGGTTTCCTCCGGGCGCTCCAGTTTCCTCCCACAAGTCCCGAATGATGTGCTTTTTAGGTAATATGGACATTCTGAATTCTCCCTCTGTGTACTCGAACAGGCGCCGGAGTGTGTCGACTAGGGGATTTTCACAGTAACTTCATTGCAGTGTTTTTTTTTTTTTAATTTAGAGTACCCAATTAATTTTTTCCAATTAAGGGGCAATTTTGGCGTGGCCAATCCACCTAGCCGGCACATCTTTTGGGTTGTGGGGGTGAAACCCACGCAAACACGGGGAGAATGTGCAAACTCCACACGGACAGTGACCCAGAGCCGGGATCGAACCTGGGACCTCGGCGCCGTGAGGCAGCAGGGCTAACCCACTGCACCACTGTGCTGCCCTCATCGCAGTGTTAATGTAAGCCTACTTGTGACACTAATAAAGATTATTATTATTCTTAGTTTCTAACAGCTTCACTATTACAGATGTTAAGCCTTCTGTCTCCCTCCTTTTTTGCTATTTTCCAATCTAATGAAAATATCACTAAATCCAGGGAATTTTGGAAAATTAAATCAAATGCATTTAATCTCATTAGCAACTTCTGTTCAGAACCTAGGATGAAGCCGATCAGGACCCTGGACTTGTCGTCCTGCAGATCCAACAATTTGCTCAGTATCATTCCCTGGTGATTATAAATTTCCTAAATTCATCCCTCCCTTCTACTATCTGTTTTTATATTTGTTGCTAGCTTTATCTATCATTATTCTTTTTGTCATTCTTTGATGTTTTCACATTCTGTCCAATCTTCAGATCTCACAACCACCTTTGAGTAAATGTATGCGTTTTTGTTAAAGTTGAAATGAAATGAAATGAATGAAATGAAATGAAATGAAAATTGCTTATTGTCACAATTAAAAAGGAGGTTACTGTGAAAAGCCCCTAGTCACCACATTCCGGCACCTGTTCGGGGAGGCTGGTACGGGAATTGAACCATGCTGCTGGCCTGCCTTGGTCTGCTTTACGAGCCTGCTCTTTAGCCCTGTGCTGTCTTTTAATTTTTTCATTGACCACAGATGGATGGTCGGTCTTCCCCTTGTAATTTATCTTTCTTGTTGGAATGTACCTCTTCTGTGCATTCTGAAATATCCCCTCAAATGTCTGTAACAGTATCTCTATTGACCTAATTTGCCAGTTCACTTTGGCTAGCTCTTCTTTCATGCCCTCACAATTGCCTTTATTGAAGTTTAAACTATAAGTCCCAGACCTTCTCTTCTCTCCCTCAAACTGAATGCAAAATTTAATCATATTTATGACCACTGAAACCTAGGGGTGACTTCACTATGAGGTCACTCATTAATCCTATCTCTTTGCACAATACCAAATCTAGAATAGCCTGCACTCTGGTTGGTACCAAACTAAGAAACTATCCCGAAAACGTTCTATGAATTCCTCTTCTTGACAACCTTTGCCTATCTGATTATTCCAGTCTACATATAGGTTAAAATCCCCCATAGCACTCACAGCGGTGCCAACTTCACGCCAGCCGCACCTCACCGTGCTGGACGGCTGGCGATGCCCACGTCTTGGGCAGAGGGTGGCCCTTCGGTTTTCAACCTCATCAAGGAGGGTGTCCAGGTCCGTGTCCCGGAACCTCGGTGCGGCCTTTTCCCCATTGGAGAGTGGATGTGTGGCTGAAAAATGTGTAGGGCTTGCCAGAGGGAAGTTTGACTCCACTAGTGGGACTGTTGGATGGATCCATGGATCAGAAGTGGGTCAAGAAGAAAGGAGCAGCTGGAGCAGAAAAATCTTTGTGCGCCACAGTTTAAGATGGCAGAGGATACAGGGTTTGTGCTGCCTACCAAATGGTCAATGGACCAACTGGTGGACTTCTTAAATGAGAAGTTCAGCCAGCAGAGGAGTGAGGCCCATGAGGACCGAGCCAAGGCTGTAGACCTGCTGAAGTCAGGAATCGACCGAGTGGAACAGAGACTGGAGTCCGAGGGCCAGGCCATCCGGAAAGTGGAGGAGCAGTTGCCTTCATTGGTGACTGAGATGGGTGTAATGCAAGATACCAAGAAGCAGCTGCAAGAGAAGGGAGAGGACCTTGAGAATCGCTCCCGGAAGCTGAACCTGAGAATTGTAGGGATGCCAGAAGGCATCGAGGAAGCGGACGCTGCCACGTTTGTGGCTGGAATGCTGGAAAAGCTGATGGGAGAGGGGGCATTTGGCCAGCCTCTGGAGGTCGACCGAATGCACAGGGTACTAATGAGGAGGCCGCAGGCGAACGAGCCACCGAGGGCAATGGTGGTGAGTCTTCATCGATTCCTAGATAATGAAAAGATTCTGAGATGGGCGAGGCAGACGAGGAAATGCACCTGGGAGGGGAGTGAGCTGTGAGTGTATCAGGACCTGGGCCAGGATCTGGCAAAAAGGAGGGCCGGGTTTAATCGGGTGAAGGCTACCCTCTTTAAAAACGGGGTGAAGTTTGGGATGCTGTACCCTGCTTCCCTCTGGGTGGCCTTTAATAATAAAGTTTTGAGAGACAAGGGGCGGGTTCTCTGTCCCACCACACCAGGTTTCTGTGATTCAGCATGCCATCGGGATTCTCCGTTTCAGTGGCTGGTCAATGAGGTTTACCATTGTGGGGCAGCCCCACGCTGTCAGGAAATTCCTGGGCTGCCCGCAAAATGGAGAATCCCGACGGCGGAGAATTCAGCCCAATGGACTGGCAGGCGAAGGAAGACATTAAACTGTGGAGGGGGGTGGGGGGGTGGAGAGGAATGTGGTTTTCTCTTTATTCTCTCTGCTTCTTTGGTAATTCATGTATTTTTTGTTCGGTTGGTGGTTGGGGAACTCTTCTCCGAGATATTTTGAGGCGATGAGGGGGTGAATGCACCTTTTAGACTGTTGTTTTGTTTTTTGATTTTCTTCTGTTTTTTATTGTTACACTGCTGGCTGCGAGGTGAGTGAGCGGGAAGGAGGAGAATCAGTGTTTGGGGGGGGGGAGGAGGCTGTGGTGTCTTGGGTGGGGGCTGTCAGGCTAGCTGGGCGGACTAGTTAACGGGGGCACAGTGGGAGTGATCAGGTGGTTAGTGTAGCAGAGGGGGATGGAGTTGTTGTTTTGTTTAGGGAAAGGAGACGTTTTGGGGGTGGGGGGGGGTGGACTACTGACAAAGGTGTTGTTGCTGTGGCGTTATATGGGAGGGAATGGTAACGGTAGACATCCAGGGTGGGCATGGAGGGTCGCATGGCCTAAAAAGGAATATGGTTGATAACAGGCGGGGTGGGGAGGGGGAGGGGAGGGGGGGAGTGGATGCCCTCTGAGCAGGCTGGTCACGTGGAACATGAGGGGGTTAATGGGCCAGTCAAACGGCTACGTGTTTTTGTGCATCTGAGGAGTTTGAAGGCGGATGTGGCCTTTTAGCAAGAGACAAATCTGAAAATTGGGGACCAGACAAGGCTAAGGAAAGGGTGGGTAGGGCACATTTTTCATTCGAGGTTGGATATGAAGATGTGTGGGGTGGCGGTGCTGGTCAATAAGCGTGTGGCGTTTGAGGTGAGGAATATTATAGCGGATTCGGGGGGAGGTTTGTGATGGTAAGTGGGAAATTAGAGGGGATGGCCCTAGTTAATGTTTATGCCTCAAATTGGGATGATGTGGAGTTTATGAGGAGAGTATATGGGAAGATCCCGGACCTGGACTCGCACCAGCTGATTATGGGGAGGGGACTTTAACACGGTCATTGATCTGGGGTTGGACCGGTCGAGTTTGAGATCGTGGAGGGTGTCGGCAGTGGCGAAGGAGCTCAAGGGGTTTATGGAGCCCATGGGGGGAGTGGGCCTGTGGAGGTTTGGGAGGCCGAGGGCGAAGGAATTTTCATTTTTCTCCCATGTGCATAAGGTCTATTCACTGATTGATTTTTTTTGGGTAAGACGTTGCTGGCGGAGATGGTGGACTCGGGATATTCGGTGATCATGGTCTTAGACCACGCGCCGCATTGGGTGGACTTGTGAGAGGTCCGGGGGGAGTGGGGGAGTGGGCTCAGCGCCCGCAGTGGAGGTTGGATGTGGGGTCGCTAGTGGAGGAGGAGGTGTGTGAGTAGTTCAGGACCTCCATCAGTGGATAAGTGGAAGTAAATGACACAGGTGAGGTCCCAGCCACCATGCTAAGGGAGGCACTCAAGGCACTGGTCAGGGGGGAGTTTATATCAATTCAGGTTCACAGGGAGAGGGAGGAGGGAGCAGAGATGTCAAGGTTGGTGGACGAGATTATGCGTGTGGACAGAAGGTAGGCAAAGGCCCCGGAGGCGGGATTGTTGAAGGAGAGGCAGAAGCTTCAGATGGAGTTTAGGCTGGTGTCCACGAGGGAGGCAGTGGGGCAGTTGCAGAGGGCCAGATTATGAGTACGGGGAGAAGGCTAGCAGGATGCTGGCCCAACAGCTCAGGAAGCAGGAGGGGGCAAAGAAGATTGGCAGTGTGCAGGACGGCAAAGTGGAGTTGCATTGGCTCCGGAAGGGGTGAATGGGGTGTTTGAAGAGTTCTATAGGAGGCTTTATGATTTGGAGCCCCTGGTCGAGGGAGAGGGAACGTGGTATTTTTAGAGGTCACATTGGTAACTCTATACAATATTATTCATAGGCATATCACCACAGGGGACATGGAAGTGACGTACACTGGCACTCCACATGGTACCTGGGAACCCTGGAAGTGCCAACCTGGCACCCTGGCAGTACCCACTTTTCATTGCCAGGAGCATTACCCAGGTGCCAGGCTGGCACTGCCAAGGATCGGGGCATGAGTCCCAGGTGCCAGGCTGGCACTGCCAAGGATCGGGGCATGAGTGGGCCATGCCCATGGAAGGTGGGGGGGTGAAAGTGGGTATGAAAGTGGGGTGTGAAAGAGCCTATGAAGGGGCTGCATAAAGGTTGAGGGGTTGAAGGGGGGTCCTGAAAGGTGGGTGCATGTTCTGAAGGGAGAGGGGCCTCAGAGAGCCCATAGTGGAGTGCTCACTTGCAGGGGATGGGGTAATGCCCATGTCCATGGGGGATGGCATTGTCCGTGGGTTGGGGTGTTGGGGACCTGCAGTCTTTTTCTGAACAAGTAGTGATCATAGGTCTCATTCACCTGCTTCCTACAGTGTGTATTGAACCTTTGTAGCACCATGTTGTATTTAGTTGTATCCTCATCAGCACTGAATTCAAACAAATTAAAAAGTTCTAATACTTGCCGTCCAGCCAAATGTAATAGGAGTGCTATTTTCCTTGGGTCTGAGGCACTTTCAATCACGGAGGCAGAAAAGAAAACTTCAAACTGCTGTTGAAAAGAAAGCCCAGTTCTAGCATAGTTTACCATGTATCCTGAAGTAGTCAGGCTTCTTGAGACCCTCCGATTAGTCTTCGCCACAGATTTCCTGAGTTTTGTAGCTTCTGGATTGTTTCTCCTTATGCTAAACTTTCCTAATAGTCTCCTGGTACCATGTGGTGTTCTTTGTGTTGCTTATTTCAGGATGGTTGACGTAGTGTTTGCAAAGACCACAAAATAACTTGAACTTAACAAAGCTATAAATTTATTAACACTACTAATTTGGATTCGACACGTACTCCTAAAGAATACACAGGTGATTATTACACTCATCTACAGCTAATCTTAGTACTTTTTAAAATAGGATTTGTTCTCACTTACTTACACTATCTGTACTTTTGAGTCTCTCTAGCTAACTCCTGCACACATTCTCCTACAAGGCGTAGCATAACTGCCTTATCTAGTTGTAACTGTAGCTCCCTCTAATGGCTACTCTAGACACTTCATTAACCCTTGCAGTTCTTACAGTTATGATAATACCCCATGCCTCAGAAGCCTGACTGCCGAGGTGTGTGTCTCTGCACTGGTGGAGGTGAGAATGACAGCTGTGCCCTGAAAACAGTGGTCTCATTGGAGTTCCCTCTGAGGTGTTCTCATGGGAGGTGGGTTGGGGGGGTGTGGAATCACCGCAGATGGGCCAACACTGTTCGATGGAGATCCTGTGGGATAATGGGCATGTGGTCGGTGGAAGGAATTTGTCAGTCTGTATGATATTAACAACTCACGTGTGACAGATTATCTGGGTGGGGGACGGTGGATCCTCACCTCTCCGTCATATGCCAACCTCTACATTAGTGACCAATCTGTCCTCGGCCACCTCCGCGACCTCCAGTGCCCATTCCTCATAGGGGGTGAGGACTCTGATGTCCGGAACCTGCCGCCTGTTGTCTGGTCCCTCTCCTGTCTGTTGTGGCCCAAATTCTCCTCCGGGTCACAGAGGGGGCATCATAAGCTGCACGCTTCGATCATCACGGGTGGAGGGAGGAAGAGATGGGAGGGATGGAAAGAATGAGAGAACAAGGGGATGGGGTTTGGGGGAGTGGGCAATGGGAGGAGGTTGGGGAGATGGGGGCCGGCATGGATGGATCTGCTGGTTATGGGTGGACCGAGACACGGTATATGCTGAGCAGGTGCGGTGCCAGGTGCATGGCCTTCGGTGGAGGGGGGGCAGTATCAGGGGGCCGGTGCCAACCCACCTGTGCAGTCCATTGGGAGTTGTTGATCTTCTTACGGCACTGGGTGCCAGCCCTCCTGGTGATGCTCCCACAGCTGCCGGCCGCCGCCACCTCCTCCCAGGTGACACTATCCGCCCTGTGACTGCGCTCTGAGCTCCTCGGGGGAACAGCGCATCCGTCTACACTGGACCACGTCCAACAATCTGGCCTTGTTGACAGCCTCGAATAATGGGACTGGTCTCCTCAGTGGCATGTCTGTGAGCTGTGTAGGGCTCTCTCTACGGGAGCGGCCCGCTGTCTATTTTTATGTCTTTTCATTATGTATCCTCTGTTTTTCATGTATGGAACAATCTGCCTGGACTGTACGCAGAACAATACTTTTCACTGTATCTCAGTTCACCTGACAATAAATCTAAATCTAAATTGTGCCAACTGTTGATGCGCACAACGAAGCTGACTGATGTTAGTGTTTCTGCACACATAGAGGGTATGTTGGAATAAAGTGATGCAATGTTAAGATAGCGTTTGATGTTATGAGCGTTTACAAAGCAGGAGCCCTGCTTTGTTTCTCATCTGCTGCTGTATTTCCTGGAGAGACATAATTGATCAAGAGCTTCCAGAGGCATTAAAATCCCTTGCAGCCGACACATGGTTTAGGGAATGATGGACACAATCATCGCTTTATTCACTCTCCATTGCTTTCACACCTGTCTCACTTCAGTGACAGGGCAAAAGCCCTGACATGACCTATTTAATTTCCATGGCCTCTTCCTTCATCGCTGTCACCACGGTAATAAAAGGCGCTCCATCTCTGGTGCATTGACTCTCCTGGGCATTGTGACTGCTCTTCTCCTGCAAGCATAGACATACGCAGTGTCACTGCTGTGTCTCATGGCCCATCTGTGCTAATTAATTTGAGGTACTGTAAATGTGCCACGCTGAGATGGCATGGTGTCATGGGCATTCATAACTCAATTCAGTTTGAGGTGCTCAAAATCATGAGGGATCTGGACAGAGTAATTCAGAAAACTGTTCCCATTGGCAGAAGGGTTCAGAATCAGAGGATTCTGATTTAAAGTTATTTGGGAAATGATCGAAAGCAAATGAGCAAAACGTTTTTTTTCCACAATGAGAGGTTAGGAACTGGAATGCACCGCCTGAGAGAGTATTGGAGGCAGATTCAATCATGCCCTTCAAAAGGGAACTGAAGAAAAAAATGAAGGCCGACGTGTAAAAGGTATGGAAGTGGGACTAGTTACGTTACTTCTGCAGTGAGTCTCATGGACTCAACAAGTTAAATGATCTCCTTCTGTGCTGTAACCATTCTTTGATTTGTTCCGTCCTATTTTACTAAAACATACACTTATGAATATCGTATCTGTTGTAGTGCAAGACAATATGATGAGGCGGTGTTAAATAACAACGGTGATTTATTAACTGAGGAACAACTTTTTATTACAGATCTACACAACTCCAACATAGGTCTAATTCCCTCGACTCCCAGGCTTACTCTGAAGATCCCCCAATACCCGGGTCTGGCCCCTGGCATCTGCTAGGCTCACGTCCACCTGCTCCGTCCTTATAGGCTCTGGACGAGCCACGTGGCCCACGAAGAATCACCCCTTAAAGGGGCCATGCTCCCACATTCCTTCCCCCTTAAGTTCCCTTACAATTTTACAAAAAAATACGCTTATATTCAACTATGTCCAGTTAAACAGAATTAACAGTAAGAGAACCACTGGACAAGGTTGATAAGGTCAGTCTATGTGGGGACTTCCTGACTCTTGCTGAGCACTGCAACTCTCCAACGGTTTCTCCACACTTGAAGATTCATAGTCCACACCAGGACAAACAAATTTACAGACCCTGAAGATGAGGTAGTATCAACACCCTTCTCAGACTTCTCCTGCTGACAATACGAGATTCTGCTTGGAAAAACCTTGGGGCTACCACCACCGACTCTGTGGCTGGTAAATTAGTAACTATGTCTGGGTTCACACGCCTCGCTGTGGGGGCAGCAGATTCATGCCTTCCCATGTGATCCACATGTATCTGCGCTCCACGACCCTGTAGGTCAACAACATAAGACATTGGGCCAGTCCTTGTAATAACCCTCCCGGGTACCCAAGCTGGTCCCCCTCCAAATTTTTGCACATAAACCAAATCCTACGCTTCAAATGACCTGTCTCCTTTAGCTGAGTCATGGTGCTTTTTCTGTGAGGCTTATTTAGCCTCCCCTCCCCAACAAATTCAGGAAACTGAGATCAATATGGGTCCTCAGGCATCTGCCGATCAGAAACATGGCTAGAGTAACCCCAGTGGTAGCATGTAGGGTTGTGTTGTACGAGAATAAAAAGTCTGCTAAACGGAGCAGCAACTGTGGGTTGGACTATCTCCTCATTGAGACTTTAAAGATTTGGACTGTCCGTTCCACCAATCCATTTGAAGAGGGGCGTTAAGGGGCCACACATAAGTCTTGGATCCCGTTAGATTTGATGAAGGGTTGAAACTGCTCGGCTATAAAGCAATGCCATTATCTGAAACAACCACCTCTGGTATGCCACGTATTGCGAAAATCTGTTGCAGCTTGTCAACCGTGACTGACAATTGTTGAACGCATGAGTTGGGCATCCAACCAATTTGAGTGGGCTTCGACATCCATTAAAAACATCATTTCCACAAAATCAATGTGGAGCCTCATCCATGGACACTCCCAAGTGTGGAACGGTCTGCTGTGCCTGGCAATGTTCATAATAGCTGGTGATGCTCTATATCTCTTTGTCTGTTTCTGGCCACCAAATGTAGCTCCCAGCCAACATCTTCATCTTGGTTTGGACAGGATGCATGCTGTGCAACTCTTGGAGAAGTGGTTGTTGCCTCAGGGGTGGCACTGTCATTCTGCAACCCCACTAAAGAATCCCATCTTCACAGGTAATTTTATCTTTACGATGCAAGTAGGGCCTGACTTGCTTTGACTTATCAAAATGCCAGCCAGTTAGAACCATCCTTTTTCCCTTTGATAAAACCACGTCTCTGTCAGTCCATGTCTTGATATGGGCAGTGTGTCGAAATAACTCAGAGCCAGGATGATCTCCTGTGGAATGGGAGGCTCTGTGGTCTGTGATGAAAAGTGTAAGAATACGCAGCCAATGGCAATGCCCATCTTTTCACTCTGGCTGATGTGATCGGCGGAAAAGGTTAAGTAACGGTTTATGGCCCGAGGTAATGGTGAAGTGGCGGCCATAAACATATTGTGGAATTGTTTTACCCCATAGATGATTGCCAAACTTTCTTTATCTATCTGTGCATACTTCCTTTTGGCATTCGGCAATATTCTGGATGCAAAGGCGACAGGCGTCTTCACGCCATCTTCCATCTTATGCGAAAGTACCACTCCGATGCCATAAGACGATGCATCAAACGTGATTATTATGGATTTGTCTGGGTTTAAGTGGCCAAGAAAGGCTGACTATTGTCGGGCCAGTTTCACTTGTTCAAAAGACTTCCTTTAAGAATCTTACCACTTCCAACATTGGTGCTTCCTCAACAGTTGGTGCAGGGGTGCCAAGATTGTAGACAAGTTGGGTAAAAAACAGCCATAATAGTTGACCATTCTTAAAAATGGACTTCAACTCTATCACGCTGCTTCTTCGTTCTGGCACGCCTTTTATCGTCTTTATTTTGTTCTCAAGTGGATATTAGCCTTTGGCATCGACTTTAGAACATAAATATGTTACTTCATTGGCCTGAAACATACATTTCTCTTGCTCCAGGAATATACCAGCGCCCTTTGAACCTCTTGAGGACTTCCAAATTGACACTACACTCTGAGGGTGTTGTCCCCGTTACTAAGACATCATTCAAATACACAACAACTTTTGGAATCCCCCCCTAAAAGACTCCATTGTGCACCAAAATATAGCATAGGCAGATGAAATTCCATAGGGCAACCTTGTGTACTGGAATAAGCCTTTGTGTGTGTTTATGGTGATGAATTTCCTTGATTCTTCCTCCAACTTCCCGTACCAACCTCCCTGAACAGGCGCCGGAATGTGGCGACTAGGGGCTTTTCACAGTAACTTCATTGAAGCCTACTCGTGACAATAAGCGATTTTCATTTTCATTTCATTTCATTTCAACTCAAGTTGCTGGTACGGATGGCTTAGGTCAAATTTAGTGTACTTGACGCCTCCTGGCAATTTTGCGCAGGAATGCCAGGAATAGGATATCTATCTATTTTAGCCGCCCTGTACACTGTCATCTTGTAATTGCTGCAAAGCCTTACTGTGTGGTCCAGCTTTAAAACTGTGACTATTGGTGCTGCCCACTCTGAAAATTGTACTGGTGTAATTAGCCACAAGTCTTCCAGACGTTTCAATTCCAGTTCAACTTTTTGGTGCAGAGCAGAAGGCATAGCTATTCAATTATGGTTGATTCTTTAACTTTTTGCAGGACATCGAGAGGCCAATCTTCCCCCTCCTTCCAAAGGTCGATGACTTCCCTCTCGACTCGACCGATTTGTTCTCTTCACCAATGTTGTAGTGCGAGGCAATATGACAAGGCAGTGTATTTATGAGCGAAGGAAGAAGTTTATCTTACAGATCTACAAACTCCAACACAGGACTAGTTCCCTTGACTCCCAGGCTTAATCTGAAGATCCCTTACTATCCAAGACCATGCCCTGGTACCTGATAGGCTCAGATTTACACGTTTCGTCCCATAAGGCAACACATGTGGCCCGTGAAGCATTGTCCCTTAAAGGGGCCATGCAACCACAATATCTTTTCGAAAGAGATTACAAGTCTTTCCAAAATAGCTATTAGTAAATGTTACAGTTTTATATTTAGAGATCATTCAAATCATTTTTCTTACTACGTTTTAATGATAAATTCCTGAATTTTTAATTGTGGCTGAGGATCAGTGAGAATTGATTTTATCTTGAATTTGAAGAAAAAAATGCCGTTGGTTTCTTACCAAGTATCAGATTGGTACATCACAAATTGAGGCACAACTCTAAAAATAATCAAATTCTCATTTAATAAAAATTACTTGGAGTGAGATGAGATCCAAATTGCACGGCCCATGGAAGTGCTGTCCATGACCTATTTAATCATGTATCTAACTGCCTTTCTGAAGTCCCTTATTTAGGTAGTTTAATTTTAAGGATGTTCGATGACTTCCGGTTGCGGCAGGGATGAGCTAGCCACACGTTTCGGCGGCTCCAGCTCCAACGGAACTTCGGGCTCTTTTAAGAGCCCCAACGGGGACTTGGACGGCCGTAAAACCCGGTGCGAGGCGCGAGGGAAGGGAGCCCCCCCCGAAAGACGGAGGGAAAAACCGGCGGCGCCGGCTGCAGCCCAAGGAATCTGCAGCCAGAAGATCAGAGAGAGAGAGAGAGGGACTGAAACAAAATGGCGGCGGAGAAACCACAGGTGACATGGGGGCCTGAGCAGGACGAGGTGGTGAGACGGTGCGTGGACCTGCTGAAGAAGGAGGTAATGACCCCATTGTTACAGGCAATTGAGGGGCTTAAGGAGACTTTAAAGACCCAGGAGACGGAACTTCGCGTGGTGGAGCAGAAGGTGTCAGGTATTGAGGACGAGGTCCTGGGCCTGGCGGTCAAGACTCAGACGCACGAGGCACTTCATAAAAAGTGTGCTGACAGGATTGAGGCCCTTGAAAATGGAGCGCGAAGGAAGAACCTTAGGATACTAGGTCTCCCGGAGGGTGTGGAAGGAGTGGACTGTGGAGCGTACGCAAGTCAGATGCTGAGCTCACTGATGGGTGCTGAGGCCCCTGCGGGCCCCATGGAGGTGGAGTGGGCAAATCGGATCCCGGCGAGAAGACCAAAAGCGGGAGAACCACCAAGGGCAATAATCGTGCGATTCTACCGCCTTAAGGACAGAGAAGAGGTCCTGAGATGGGCCAAAAAGGTGCGGTGTAGCAGATGGGAGAATGCGGTGGTAAGGATCTACCAGGATTGGAGTGCGGAGGTGGCGAGAAGGAGGGCGAGCTTCAACCGAGCCAAAGAGGTTTTGCACAAAAGGAAGGTGAAGTTTGGGTTGCTGCAGCCGGCAAGACTATGTGTCATGTATCAGGAGAGACACTATTATTTTGAGACGGCGGAGGAAGCATGGTCCTTCATCAATGAAGAGAAACTGGACCGGAACTGAGGGACTGATGCTGCAGGGAACTGTTATTGTTGTTATTATTGTTTTTGTTAATGGGATGGTGAAAGTTAAGCGAGAAGTAAACAGGGAAGGGGGGGGACACTGGGGAAATGTGGGCGCCGGTGAGGGGGGAGAGGCGGGACATAGTCAGAGAATGGGGAAGGAGAGGGGGAGGGGAAAGGGAGCTGCGCCATAAGAGGCGGGACAGGTAAAGGGATGTTCCCGCGCCAGAAAGAATAAGGCGGGAAAACAGGCGCAAGGCGGATGGGAGTTCCCTCACACCGGGGGGGCCGAGGAGTGAGCAGGAGTAGCCGGGGTCAGTTGAAGTCAGCTGACTTACGGAAGTGATATGGGGGGAGCAATCAAGCTAGATAGGGATCTAGCGGGGGGGTGGGGGGGGGGGGAGAGGGGGGGGACAACTGGGTTGCTGCTGCGGAAATCCAAAAGGAAATGGCTAAAGAGAAGGTGGTCGGGGGCGGAATGCGACGCTGGGGGAGCGAGCGGGAGCGCGGAGGCGGGATATGGGACTGGCCTAGAGAAGGTAATGGCTAGTCGACACGGGAGGGGGGCAGGTAGCCCCCCAGTGAGGCTGATCACGTGGAACGTGAGAGGCCTGAATGGGCCGATAAAAAGGGCCCGAGCGCTCACGCATTTGAAAGGACTAAGGGCAGACGTGGTTATGCTCCAAGAGACGCACCTAAAGGTGGCGGACCAAGTTAGGCTAAGGGAAGGATGGGCAGGACTGGACGCAAAGAACAGAGGGGTGGCCATTTTGGTGGGGAAACGGGTAGCATTTGAAGCAAAGAACATTGTAGCAGATAGTGGAGGTAGATATGTAATGGTGAGTGGTAGGCTGGAGGGAATGGAGGTCGTGTTGGTTAATGTGTATGCCCCAAATTGGGACGATGCGGGGTTCATGAGACGGATGCTGGGGCGTATTCCGGACCTGGAGGCAGGAAATTTGATTTTAGGAGGGGACTTCAATACGGTGCTGGACCCGGGGCTAGATAGATCCAGCTCAAGGACTGGAAGAAGGCCGGCAGCGGCCAAGGTACTTAAGGGGTTTATGGACCAAATGGGGGGAGTGGATCCATGGCGATTTCTTAGACCCAGGGCTAGGGAGTATTCCTTCTTCTCCCACATCCATAAAGTGTACTCCCGGATAGATTTTTTTGTTCTAGGAAGGTCGTTGATCTCTAGGGTGGAAGAAGCTGAATACTCAGCCATAGCGGTTTCGGATCATGCCCCACATTGGGTGGACCTGGAAGTAGGAGAGGACAGGGAGCAGAGAACACTCTGGCGATTAGATGTGGGACTGATGGCGGATGAGGGAGTGTGTGCAAGAGTGAGGGGGTGTATCGAGAGATACCTGGAGGTCAATGACGACGGCGAGATCCCTGTGGGAGTGGTCTGGGAAGCACTAAAAGCGGTGGTCAGAAGAGAGCTGATTTCTATTGGGGCCCACAAAAGGAAAACAGAGGCCAAGGAAAGGGATAGATTACTGGGGGAGATTTTAAGGGTGGACAGGGAATTTGCAGAGACCCCGGAGGAGGAGCTGTACAGGGAGAGGAGACGACTCCAGACCGAGTTTGACCTTCTGACCACCAGAAAGGCGGAGGTACTGTGGAGGAAGGCACAGGGGAGGAGGTATGAATATGGGGAAAAGGCTAGTCGCCTGTTGGCGCACCAACTGCGAAAGAGGGCAGCAGCGAGGGAGATAGGAGGAATTAGGGATGAAAGGGGAGACACCGTGCGAAGGGCAGGAAAGATAAATGAGGTGTTTAAGACCTTTTATGAAGAACTGTATAGGTCTCAGCCCCCAGAGGGAGAGGAGGGGATGCGGCAGTTCCTGGACCAGTTGAGGTTCCCGAAAGTGGAGGAGCAGGCGGTGGCAGGCCTGGGGGCGCCGATTGAGGTGGACGAGGTTATTAAGGGACTGGGAAGCATGCAAGCAGGGAAGGCCCCGGGGCCAGACGGGTTCCCGGTGGAATTCTACAGAAAATATGTGGACTTGTTGGCCCCGTTGTTGGCAAGGACGTTCAATGAGGCCAGGGAAGGGGGGACACTACCCCCGACAATGTCGGAGGCGACGATATCGCTAATTTTGAAGAGGGACAAAGATCCGATGCAGTGTGGGTCCTATAGACCTATTTCACTATTGAACGTGGACGCCAAACTGCTAGCAAAGGTACTGGCATCGAGGATAGAGGACTGTGTCCCGGGGGTGGTGCACGAAGACCAGACAGGGTTCGTAAAAGGGAGACAATTGAATGTTAACATGCGACGGCTATTAGGGGTGATAATGATGCCCTCAGTGGAGGGGGAGGCAGAGATAGTGGCGGCAATGGACGTAGAGAAGGCATTTGATAGGGTGGAGTGGGAGTATTTATGGGAAGTGTTAAGGAGGTTTGGGTTTGGGAACGGATTTATTCGCTGGGTTAGACTACTTTATGGGGCACCAACGGCAAGCGTAGTTACAGGTCGACATAGATCGGAGTATTTCCGATTATATAGGGGAACAAGACAGGGATGCCCGCTGTCTCCATTGTTGTTTGCGCTGGCAATTGAACCTCTGGCCATGGCGCTGAGAGACTCCAGGAAATGGAGAGGGGTGACTAGAGGGGGAGAAGAACACCGAGTCTCGTTATACGCGGATGACCTATTGCTATACGTGTCGGACCCAGCGGGGGGGATGATAGAGGTTATGCGAATCTTGAGGAGGTTCGGGGAATTTTCGGGGTATAGGTTAAACATGGGGAAGAGTGAATTATATGTGATACATCCAGGGGACCAGAGTAGAGAAATAGAAGGCTTACTGCTAAGGAAAGTGGAAAGAAACTTCCGATACTTGGGGATTCAGATCGCTAGGAGCTGGGGAACCTTGCACAGACTTAATCTGACACGGCTGGTAGAACAAATGGAGGAGGACTTTAAGAGGTGGGACATGCAGCCTTTATCGCTGGCGGGCAGGGTGCAGGCAATTAAGATGATGGTCCTCCCGAGGTTCTTATTTGTATTTCAATGTCTCCCTATTTTAATCACCAGGACCTTTTTTAATAAAATAGATAGGAGCATTACGAGCTTTGTGTGGGCAGGGAAAGTTCCGAGAGTAAGGAGGGGGTTCCTGCAGCGCAGTAGGGACAGAGGAGGACTGGCACTACCGAATTTGGGAGATTATTATTGGGCCGCCAATGTGGCAATGATAAGTAGATGGATGATGGAGGGTGAGGGAGCGGCGTGGAAAAGGCTGGAGAGAAGGTCCTGTAAAGGGACGAGTCTAGAGGCGCTGGTGACGGCGCCGCTACCGTTCTCACCGAAAAAGTACACCACAAACCCGGTGGTGGCGGCAACACTGAACATATGGGGACAGTGGAGGCGACAGAGAGGGGTGCGGGGAGCCCTGGTGGGGTCCCCTATCAGGAACAACCATAGGTTCGCCCCAGGAAGAATGGATGGAGGATTTCAGAGCTGGTACCAGTTGGGAATTAGGAAGGTGGGAGATTTATTCATAGATGGGACTTTTGCGAGCTTGGGAGCACTGGAGGAAAAGTATAAGTTACCCCGGGGGAATTTCTTGAGATATATGCAGGTGAGGGCATTTACTAGACAACAGGTGAGGGAATTTCCGCGGCTCCCGACACAGGGGATACAGGACAGGGTGCTTTCAGGGGTGTGGGTCGGAGAGGGCAAGGTGTCAGAGATTTATAGAGAGATGAGGGAAGAGGGGGAGGAGTCGGTGGGCGAACTAAAAAGAAAGTGGGAAGAAGAATTAGGGGAGGAGACAGAGGAGGGTATGTGGGCTGATGCCCTAAGCAGGGTAAATTCCTCTTCCTCATGCGCCAGGCTTAGCCTGATTCAATTTAAGGTGCTACATAGAGCACACATAACGGGGGCAAGATTGAGCAGGTTCTTTGGAGTGGAGGACAAATGTGGGAGGTGTGGCGGGAGCCCGGCAAACCACGCACATATGTTTTGGGCGTGCCCGGCACTGGAAGGGTATTGGAAGGGAGTGACGGGAGTGATTTCGCAGGTGGTGAAGGCCCGGGTCAAACCAGGCTGGGGGTTAGCTCTATTTGGAGTTGCGGAAGAGCCGGGAGTGCAGGAGGCGAAAGAGGCCAATGTCGTGGCCTTTGCGTCCCTCGTAGCCCGGCGCAGGATCCTACTCATGTGGAAGGAGGCAAAACCCCCCGGACTGGAGGCCTGGGCAAACGATATGGCGGGGTTTATTAAACTGGAGCAGATAAAGTTTGCCCTGAGAGGATCGGCTCAAGGGTTCACCAGGCGGTGGCAGCCATTTCTCGACTACCTAGGGGAACGTTAGAGGGAAGACGGATGACCAGCAGCAGCAACCCAGGGGGGAGGGGGGGGGGAGGGGGGGAGGCAGTTGAGTATAGGTCAATAGAGCACGAGGTTTTGTTACTTGTATATTATTACTACTATTATTATTATTGTTAAAAAGTTTAAACATTTCTGTTTTGTTACTGTTATCGTTTCGCTTGTTTTGTAAGCGGGAAAAATGTTGCTCAGGGAAAAATATTTCAATAAAATATATTTAAAAAAATTTTTTTTAAGGATGTTCAAAATATGTAAAAGGTGATTTCTTCTGATTTCCTCTGAATTTACCCTGGTTTTTAGGATCAGTTTGTCCCCACTGATATTCTTTTCCCTCTCTCACAAAAAAGTAAAATACCAGAAATAACCCAAGGTTTGTAAAATTTGCAATACAAAACTGGCTATAACAGTCCTTAATTGAATTATGTTTCACAGGAACAACTACCTTCCAAATAAAACTCAAAAAGCTGCAAACCTAGATCTGTGAAATGAAAACCAAAAATTGTAAATACAGCATAAAACAATTAGGGTAGCATCTGTTTATTTTAAATATTTTTATTCTCCTCCTTTTTCACATTTACTCCCAAATTTGCACCCACCAACAATAAACAGTAACAAATATAATGTCAGTCTCCATATCAACAACAACAACCTCATCCTCCCACCAACCCCCAAACAACTGCCCGCATGTTAACATAAACACCCATAGTCACCATGAACACAGACAGTCCTCTACTCACAACCTCCCCCACCCCCCCACTAATGTTTGATGTTATCCAATTCTTGAAAGGGCATAATGAATAACGCCCATGAATTGTAGAACCCCTCCATCCATCCCCTCAGTTCAAACTTAACCTTCTCAAGAGTCAAGAATTCCAACAGGTCCCCCTGCCACACCAGGGCACAGGGTGGAGAGGTTGCTCTCCATCCCAACAGGATCCGCCTTCGGGCGATCAACGAGGCGAAGGCTACAACATCTGCCTCCGCACCAGTTTCCAACCCCGGCTGGTCCGACGCCCCAAATATCGTCTCCCGGGGGCCCGGGTCCAGTTTCACGTGCACCACTTTAGAGATTACCCTAAAAACCTCCTTCCAATAATCCTCCAGCTGTGGACAGGACCAAAACACATGAATGTGATTTGCAGCCTCCCCCGCAACGTTCACACACATCTTCTACCCCCTCAAAGAGCCGGCTCATCCTCTCCCTTGTGAGGTGCGCTCTATATACCACCTTCAGCTGTATCAGCCCACAACCTCGCGCACGAGGTGGAGAGGTTCACTCTGCGGAGCACCTCACACCAGAATCCCTCTTCCATATCCTCGCCCAACACTTCCTCACACTTTGCTTTGATCCCTTCCAGTGGTGCCTTCTCTTCTTCCAAAATAGCTCCGTAAACTGCCGACACTACCCTCTTCTCCAGTCCCCCTGTCGGCAGCAACTCTTCCAGCAATGTGGAGGCCGGCTCCACCGGGAAGCTCTGTATCTCTTTCCTGGCAAAATCTCGAACCTGCATGTATCTAAACATTTCCCCCTGCTCTAGCCCATACTTTGCTCCCAGCTCCTTCAATCCTGCAAACCGACCCCCAAGAAACAAATCTTTTAGTGTCTTAATCCCCTTCTCCTCCCATTTCCGAAAATTTCCATCCTACTTCGCTGGCTCAAATCTCTGGTTCCCCTGAATCGGCATTTTCTTTGACCCTGCTCCCAACCTGAAGTGTTGGCGAAACTGCCTCTAGATTGTCAATGAATCTATTATTACCAGACTCCCCGAGTATTTCCCCGGGGACATCGGGAGCGGCGCTGTTCCTAGCGCCTTCAATCCCGACCCCCCTGCACAAACTCTCCTCCATTCTGACCCAGCTCCGCACTTTCTCCACATTCGCCGCCCAGTAGTAGTACATCAGGTTTGGGAGACCCAAACCCCCTGCCTGTCTTCCTCTCTGTAGCAGCACCTTTCTAACTCTGGCCACCTTCCCTCCCCTATGAATGAGGTAATCATTCCTTTAAACTCTCTAAAAAATGCCTTTGGCAGGAAAATTGGATGGCATTGGAAAATAAACAGAAATCGCAGCAACACATTCATTTTAACCGCCTGTACCCGACCCACAAGTGGGGTAACATCTGTGAGGTTAGCATTGCTAGTGTACTACATGTATTCCAACAGTTGTGATGAAAGGGTGCATACACCGGAAATAAAACTTGGGCGGGATACTCCCATCCCGTGCCGGCTCGGAGAATCAGCATTTATGCTGAAACGGCCTGCGACGCTGTTCCGACGCCGGTTCGCGAATCTCTGAACCCCCGAAAACCACGCGGTCGCGGCGGTCGTCGCATGGATCGGAGAATCGCGAAAGGTGGCCGGCCTCAACGATGCTGCCCCCGGATGGGCCGAAGTCCCGACGGCGAGGTTCTAATCTGGTATAAAAAACCGTCAGCCAATTGTGCTGGCTGAAACGGGCACGGCCGTGGCTGCTGGGGGGGGGAAGGTTGGGGAAGGCTGCCGCCAGTGCCGGGACGGCCCGCCATGACAGGGCGGCACCAACGCCATTACGGCAGCCATGCTGATGGGCACCCACCCCGCGCGCTGGCTCAGCCCAGGACTCTTGACCATTTGGATGGGTGCCGCACCCCCCCCCCCCATCACGGGGTACCACACCCAGCCGGCGGCACCCATAGGTGGGTAGATCCAGGCCCACACCCACGGCAGCCCCCGGTGAGGGCAGTGCCATCCAACGGTGGCCCTGGCAGGAGGGACGAGCGAGAGGGGGGGGTGGGGGGGGGGGGGGGGGGAGGGGGTGCCACGGAGGTGCCTGATGAGGCCTCTTGTGTACCTGCACCACAGGGCCTCCCAGGACTTCCCGGACCAGGCATGCAGGAGGAGATTCTGGATGAGCCAGCAAACCGTCACCCACATCTGCCACATGATGGCACACCTGGCACCTTGCGGACTGGGGGGGGGGAAAACACCGTCTCTCGGTGGCCGTTAAGGTGACGGTTGGCTTAAACTTCTTCACGACGGGGTCGTTCCAGTCGCCGAGTGGGGACCTATCCGGCATCTTCCAGGCATCGGTGCATCCGTGCCATGACGGACACCCTGTATGACCTTGCGGACCGCTACATTCAGTTTCCTGTGGACCGCGACCACCAGGATACCTGGAGAGCGGGCTTCATTGCCGTCGCCAGGATACCCATGGTACAGGGGGTGATCGATGGGGTGCACATAACCATGCGGCCACCATCGTATAACAGGCCGATGTTCATGAACAGGAATGGGTACCACTCCATGAACATTCAGGTGGTCTGTGACCACCAGATGAAGATACAGCACATCTGCGTCCGGTACCCGGGGCAGTGTGCATGACTCATTTATCCTGGCACAATCATTCATACCCGGCATGTTCGAGGGACACCCCCCCCCGGCTGCGGGGTTGGTTACTGGGAGACACGAGCTACCCGTTGCGGTCGTGGATGATGACAACTCTGCGGAGGCCGCAGACTGACGTGGAGATGGGCCACAATGATGCCCACTGTGCGACCACCGGTGTGGTCGAGAGGTGCTTTGGCCTGCTGAAGATGCGCTTCAGGTGCCTGGACCACGCTGGGGGGGCCCTCCAGTACCCGTCAAATAGGGTCGGCCGTATCGTTGTGGTCTGCTGTGTCCCCCACAATATAGCCCAGCAGAGGGGCGATGTGCTGGAGGAGGAGGAGGATCACGACGAAGGGCACGCCTCTCTAGGTGAGGAGTGTAATGATATGTAGACATGTAACCAATGGGTAATCAGAACCAGACATGTCACCAATGGGCAACCAGAACACCCAGTGGCATCACGACTAGAGGGCATTATTCGACCACTATAAGACACAACAGACACAGCCTCTCGCCCTCACTCCCCGGCAGAGACTGGGAGGACAGGACGAGTGTAGCGAGTTTACAGCCAGGACACCACATGTGCTCTAGAGTCAGTTTATATCGCTGGTCAAGTTTACTGTGTTACTAGAGTTAGATCAGCAGAGCGTCAAACTCATTTAAAAGCTTTGTTAATTGCTCAATAAATACTTTCAACTTGCCTCGAAGTTTGGAGTATTCTTCAACATCGTCTACAGCAAGTAGCGACTTATGTTACTCAACTAACATAACAATACAAGGAGGATGGGGAGGGGGGGGGGCAATGTACGGGACATGGGAGTTGGACATGGACGGGAGGTTGCACTACTCCACTGGTAGGGCCAGCGAGCACGGGGCGAGTTAATAGCCGCACGTTTCACCGACTGGGGGGGAGGGGGGTGTTGCTAAGCAGGGGCAAGGACACCACAGCATGGCACCACCTCACCACCCACAACACCCATGAGACTCACCTCCCCCGTTACCGACCAACCATAGCTCCCACACCACCGCATCACCCACATGAACACCACCCCTCCATGACACATCCACATGCGGAACAACGGGCTGGGGTGAAACAGTTGCTAGTGAGAGCGGGTCTGGTCCACGCCATGGAGGATGATGACTGCCCCCTCTGCGATGAGCTCTGAGCTCCACATCGTTCGACAATATCTGACTCATGGCCACAGTTACTACACCCTGCACCTGGGTGGTCCCTGATTGTGGGCTGGATACTACATCACATGGCCCTGTCATTTCGCTGGGGACGGGGTGGCGTGGACGTCTGGGTGCGGGGGTTGGGGGGGGTGCGGTGGGGGTTGCGCACATCACACCCACGAGGGTTCAACCTCCCATCACCCCTCACCCACAGAGGCCCTCAGTTCCCACCCCAACCCGCATGCATCGGACAGAGCAGGGAGGCAGCTTTCATAAGTGTAACAGTGTGTTTAATAACAAAAGTTCTATGCATGTGCCCCAGCCCCTATAATTAAGCTGTGCCCTACACCCGTGCCAACTTGCTAGGTGTCTAGTCTAACCTTCTGGCCTTAGGGACCCTATCACTACGTCTCTGTGGCTCCCCTGACGGTGCAGGAGAAGTGGAGGCAGGCTGCTGTGACTCCTGCTCTGCGACTAGAGTCCCCTTTGACTTTCGTTTCCTGGAGCGGCCCGGCCTGGGTGGGCCAGGCTGCACCTCAGGTGTCCCGGTTGGCGTGCTGCCACCCTGTTCCGTCCGCTGCCCACCAGGTGCACCAGGGATGGTAGCGGGGGGGGGATGTCTGTGGTAATACCAGGTATTGCGGTACCTGAGAGGTGGATGACCATTGGTTAGACCTAGGAGTCTACCATTGGCTAACGTACATAGCTCCGCCCTGAGAGGCGGGGTACAAGAACCAATGCCATCCCAGCAGCCTTCACTTTCTGTATCGAAGCTGCTGGGTACAGTTCTAGCTGATTAAAGCCTATTAGTTATGACTCACCTTGTCTCGAGAGTAATTGATTGTGCATCAATTTAATCAGCTATTACTTCTGAAAGGGTGGATCTCCGCATCAAGCCGGAGTGCCTTCAGCTCAGCCCCCACGCAGCCAACTCCACTGCTATCTTCAAGCATTGGCTGATGTGTTTTAAGAACTTCGTCGACATGGCCGCCGACACCCCCACGGAAAGGCAGAAAATGCACCTTCTATGCTCCCGGGTCAGCCCTGCAATCTACCCTCTGATCAAGGAGGCGGGGAATTATGCTGCAGCTACCGAGCTGCTAGAAGGACACTATATCCAACCTGTGAACCAGGTCTACGCCCGTCACCTGCTGGCAACTAGAAGGCAAAGCTCTGAAGAAACACTGGAAGACTTCTATCGGGCACTGCTAGTGCTGGGCCGGAACTGTGGATGCCCGCCAGTTTCGGGGAACGAGCACACGGAACTTTTGATTAGGGATGCTTTCGTGGCAGGTATGACTTCTCCCGATATCCGCTGAAGGCTCCTAGAAATGGACACACTGGGACTTACTGAGGCACGGGCCCTGGCGGGGTCTATGGACGTTGCGGATAAAAATGCGCTGGCTTTTGCCCCCGGACGCGCGGCGCCCCCCTGGGCTGTGTGGCACCCCATAACGGCAGCCCCCCAGACCTATCCCCTAACCCCGCAAACCTGCGCGACGAGACGGCCCACTATCGCTACCGGCCAACGCTGCTTTTTCTGCAGGCAGGCGAATCATCCCCGCCCACGCTGCCCGGCCCGCACCGTCACCTGCAAAGGGTGCGGCAAGAAGGGCCACTATGTCGGGGTCTGCCAGGCCCGCGCCGTGGCCGCAGTCTCCAGTGACTATCGGCAGCCTTTAGTTCAGGTCCCGGCCGTCCAAAGCCCACCACCGCCCTCCTATCCCCTGGCTGCATGCAATCCTCGGGCACGGCCATTTTGCCCCCCGGCCACCACGCTGGATGGGTGGAAGCCGCCATTTTGTCCCTCGCCGCCGCCATCTTCGGCATCCCCGGACTCCATGTGCGACCCATGGCTGACGCCATCTTGGATGGGGCCTCAAGCCCCCAGTACAGCCGACTCCACGCTGCCTGACCAGAACTTCCCCTTGCTGCAGCTGGCCTCCGTTACCCTGGACCGGCCTCAAGCCCCCAGCACAGCCGGCTCCACGCTGCCTGACCAGAACTTCCCCTTGCTGCAGCTGGCCTCCGTTACCCTGGACCAGAGTCGGCCCCGGACGCTAGCGAAAGCCACCACAACGATCGCTATCAACGACCACGTGACGTCGTGCCTGATCGACTCCGGGAGCACGGAAAGCTTTGTCCACCCCGACACGGTAAGGCGCTGTTCTCTTGTCACCCATCCCGTAAACCAACGGATCTCCCTGGCCTCCGGGTCACACGCAGTGGAGATAAAGGGGTTCTGCCTAGCGAACCTCACTGTCCAAGGCAGGGAATTCTGCAATTTCCGCCTGTACGTTCTGCCGCACCTCTGCGCAGCCACCCTTCTTGGGCTGGATTTCCAGTGCCACCTACAAAGCCTGACCTTTAAATTTGGCGGCCCTATACCCCCCCTTACTGTCTGCGGCCTCGCAACCCTTAAGGTCGACCCGCCTTCCCTGTTTGCGAACCTCACCCCGGATTGCAAACCCGTCGCCACCAGGAGCAGACGGTACAGTGCCCAGGACCGGACCTTCATCAGGTCCAAGGTCCAAAGGCTGCTGAAGGAAGGGGTCATCGAAGCAAGCAACAGCCCCTGGAGGGCTCAAGTAGTGGTGGTAAAGACCGGGGAGAAACATAGGATGGTCATCGACTATAGCCAGACCATCAACAGGTTTACGCAACTGGACACGTACCCTCTCTCCCGTATAGCCGACCGGGTAAACAGGATTCTGCAATACAAGGTTTTCTCCACGGTGGATCACAAGTCTGCCTACCACCAGCTACCCCTCCGTCATGGTGACCGCCAGTACACTGCCTTCGAAGCAGATGGGCGGCTCTATCACTTTTTAAGGGTTCGCTTCGGTGTCACGAACGGGGTCTCGGTCTTCCAACGCGAGATGGACTGAATGGTTGACCGGTACGGCTTACGGGCAATGTTCCCGTATCTTGATAACGTCACCATCTGCAGCCATGACCAGCAGGACCACGACACCAACCTCCGGAAATTTCTCCAGACTGCGAATATTCTTAATCTGACCTACAATAAGGATAAATGCGTGTTTAGCACCAACTGTCTAGCCATCCAAGGCTACATGGTGCGAAATGGAGCCCTAGGCCCCGACCCTGAACGCCTGATGCGCCCCCTCATGGAGTTCCCCCTCCCTCACTGCCCCAAGGCCCTAAAGCGCTGCCTCGGCTTCTTTAGCTATTATGCACAATGGGTCCCTAATTACGCAGACAAGGCTCGACCCCTGATCCAGTCCCCAACCTTCCCCCTGTCGACGGAGGCCCGCCAGGCCTTCTCCCTGTGGTGGTATGTATTAGGGGAAATACGGTACACCAGGAATGCCGAGGAGCTATTGGAGGACAGATGCTGGATCCCGATTGGATCCTCCACCTACTGGGCTCCACCCAGATAGGAGGGATTTAAGAACCTGGGTTTAATCCCCGCAGCTGCATTCTGTGAGTGAGCTGCTGGGGGACAAGTCTGAACATGTCTGCTCAATAAAGCCTCGATTGAAGTTCTTTACGTCTCGCCTCATGTGTGATCGATGGTGCTGCAATTTATTGAGCATACTTGAAAAGGAACATGGAGCTCCGGATCACCCCGGAGTGCCTGCGAATCAGCCCCCACGCAGCAAACGCAACATCCACGTTTAAACACTGGCTGGTGTGTTTTGAGGGATACCTCCGAACAGCACCCGGCAGACCAACAGAAGACCAGAAGATGCAGGTCCTGCATTCCAGGGTGAGTCCCGAAATCTACTCACTCATCGAGGGCGCGGAAGAATTCCCAGAGGCGATCAACTCGCTGAAGGAGATCTACATTAAGCCCATCAACCAGGTCTACGCCCGCTACCAGCTCGCGACGAGACGACAAATCCCCGGGGAATCGGTAGACGATTTCTTCAACGCTCTAACGATCCTGGGACGAAACTGCAACTGCCCAGCGGTTACGGCGAACGAACATACGGACCTCCTGATCAGAGACGCTTATGTAGCAGGTTTGGCATCATCGCAAATTCGCCAGAGACTTTTAGAGAAAGACTCTCTCGGACTCACAGAGGTACGGGCCCTCGCAGCCTCCCTCGACGTGGCCTCCCAAAACGCCCGCACCTATGCCCCCGACCGCGCTGCAGCCCCTTGGGCTCCGTGGACCCCCGCCGCGACCGACCACCCGGCAACCGCAACCCCTCCGCAAGCGTGCGCAACCAGAATCCCAGACCACCCGGGGGGCCCCCGCTGCTACTTTTGCGGGCAGTCAAAACACCCCCGCCAACGCTGCCCGCCCCGCTCGGCCACCTGCAAAAGCTGCGGTAAAAAGGGGCACTACGCCGCGGTGTGCCAGTCTTGTGGGGTCGCCGCTATCTCCGCGGAACAAATGGGACCACGGGCTCAACTCTCCCAGTGACCCACGGGCGGCCAACGGGCGCCGCCATTTTGGACCCCGGACACCACGAGGGGGGGACGGGCGCCGCCATCTTCCTACCCACAGGCCGCGTGTGATCCATGGGAGCGGCCATTTTGTCCACCCCAGGCTGCGTGCGACTCATGGGAGCGGCCATTTTGTCCACCCCCGGCCGCGTGCGACTCATGGGAGCGGCCATTTTGTCCACCCCCGACCACGTGCGATCCATGGACGCCGCCATCTTGGCTGAATTTGCCTGAAGACAACGGTCTGATACACCAACCACGTTCGGCATCGGTGACCCTCGACCAGTCGCGGCCCCGGACGCTCCAGACGACAACGACAAAGGTGCTGGTGAACGGCCACGAAACGCCGTGTTTGATCGACTCGGAGAGTTTTATTCACCCGGACACGGTAAGACGCTGTTCCCTTGTAATTCGGCCAAGCACCCAAAAAATTTTCCTGGCGGCGGGGTCCCACTCCGTTGAAATCAAAGGGTTCTGCATCGCAAACCTAACGGTGCAGGGGAGAGAGTTCAAAAATTACCGGCTGTACGTCCTTCCCCACCTCTGCGCTCCCACCCTCCTGGGGTTGGACTTCCAATGCAACCTCCAGAGCTTAACATTCAAATTTGGCGGCCCTATACCCCCACTGACTATCTGCGGCCTCACGACACTCAAGGTCGAACCGCCCTCCCTGTTTGCGAACCTCACCCCGGATTGCAAACCCGTCGCCACTAGGAGCAGACGGTACAGCACCCAGGACCGGACGTTTATCAGGTCCGAGGTCCAGCGGCTGCCGAAGGAAGGCATAATCCAGGTCAGCAATAGTCCCTGGAGAGCCCAGGTGGTAGTAGTGAAGACAGGGGAGAAGCAAAGGATGGTCGTAGACTACAGTCAGACCATCAACAGGTACACGCAGCTAGATGCGTACCCTCTTCCCCGCATATCCGACATGGTCAATTGGATTGCACAGTACAAGGTCTTCTCCACCGTGGACCTTAAGTCCGCTCCCCATTCGCCCCGGTGACCGCAAGTGCACTGCCTTCGAAGCAGACGGGCGGCTATACCACTTCTTAAGGGTTCCATTCGGCGTCATAAACGGAGTCTCGGTCTTCCAACGAGAGATGGACCGAATGGTCGACCAGCACGGTTTACGGGCCACGTTCCCGTACCTCGACAACGTCACCATCTGCGGCCACGACCAGCAGGACCACGACACCAACCTCCGCAAATTCCTCCAGACCACTAACGCCCTCAACCTCACTTACAACGAGGAAAAATGCATGTTTAGCACCGACCGTCTAGCCATCCTGGGCTACGTAGTGCGTAATGGAGTGATAGGCCCCGACCCCGAACGCATGCGCCCCCTCATGGAGTTCCCTCTCCCCCACTGTACCAAAGCCCTGAAACGCTGCCTGGGCTTCTTTTCTTATTACGTCCAGTGGGTCCCCCAGTACGCAGACAAGGCCCGCCCACTAATCCAGTCCAGTACTTTTCCCCTGTCGTCAGAGGCCCGCCAGGCCTTCAGCCGCATCAAAACGGATATCGCAAAGGCCACGATGCGCGCCATCGACGAGTCCCTCCCCTTCCAAGTCGAGAGCGACGCGTCCGACGTCGCTCTGGCGGCCACGCTCAACCAAGCGGGCAGACCCGTGGCCTTTTTCTCCCGGACCCTACACGCTTCAGAAATCCGCCACTCCTCAGTAGAAAAGGAGGCCCAAGCCATAGTGGAAGCTGTGAGACATTGGAGGCATTACCTGGCCGGCAGGAGATTCACTCTCCTCACGGACCAACGGTCGGTAGCCTTCATGTTCGATAATGCACAGCGGGGCAAAATAAAAAACGACAAGATCCTGCGGTGGAGGATCGAACTCTCCACCTACAACTACGAGATCTTGTACCGTCCTGGGAAGCTGAACGAGCCGTCCGATGCCCTATCTCGCGGCACTTGTGCCAACGCACAAGTGGACCGTCTCCAAGCCCTCCACGAGGACCTCTGCCACCCGGGGGTCAATCGTTTCTACCACTTCATAAAGGCTCGCAACCTCCCCTACTCTGTCGAGGATGTCCGAACAGTCACCAGGAACTGCCAAATCTGCGCAGAATGCAAACCGCATTTTTTCAGGCCAGATAGAGCGCACCTGATAAAGGCTTCCCGTCCCTTTGAACGCCTCAGTTTGGATTTCAAAGGCCCCCTCCCCTCCACCGATCGCAACACGTACTTTCTTAACGTCGTTGACGAATACTCCCGCTTCCCTTTCGCCATCCCCTGCCCCGACATGACCGCGGCCACGGTAATTAAAGCCCTCGGCACCATCTTTACCCTGTTCGGTTTCCCCGCCTGCATCCATAGCGACAGGGGGTCCTCCTTCATGAGTGACGAGCTGCGTCAATTCCTGCTCAGCAAGGGCTTAGCCTCGAGCAGGACGACCAGTTACAACCCCCGGGGGAACGGGCAGGTAGAGAGGGAGAACGGAACGGTCTGGAAGACCGTCCTACTGGCCCTACGGTCTAGGAGTCTCCCAACTTCCCGCTGGCAGGAAGTCCTCCCGGATGCCCTTCATTCTATCCGGTCCCTGCTGTGTACCACCACTAACCAAACGCCTCACGAGCGCCTCCTTGTCTTCCCGAGGAAGTCCGCTTCTGGAACATCACTTCCGACCTGGCTGGCAGCCCCGGGACCCATCCTGCGGGCGCACAAATCAGACCCGCTAGTGGAAAAGGTACATCTACTCCATACCAACCCGCAGTACGCCTACGTGGCGTACCCAGATGGCCGACAGGACACGGTCTCTCTGCGGGACCTGGTGCCCGCCGGAGCTCCCCACCCCCCCCCCCAACACAAATCACCTCCCCCTCACTCCCGCCGGTGCACCCCACAGCCACCCCCTTCCCGGGGGGATCGGTCCTCCTCCCAGGCCCGTCCAGGAGTAAGGAAACAGAAGGGGACAGCGCGATGCTCCCAGAGTCGACCGGACCAGAGCCAGCACCACCACCACCACCCGGGCTGAGATGGTCGGAAAGGGCGACCAGAGCACCATCTCGACTCATCGAATCGACTTAAGATGTATATAATTCAGTGGCCCAGCAAAGCGGCATTGTTGTAAATAGTTAACGCTGCAAATCGGGTAAAATGTGAATAATTTGGTGGCCCAGTAAAAGCGGCATGATTGTATATAGTTCAATGGTTAAGGCACCGACCCTGTAAACCCCTACCACCATACCACCCACCACACCGCCGGGTTCTTTTTTAACAAGGGGAGAATGTGGTGATATGTATTAGGGGTAATACGGTACACCAGGAATGCCGAGGAGCTATTGGAGGACAGATGCTGGATCCCGATTGGATCCTCCACCTACTGGGCTCCACCCAGATAGGAGGGATATAAGAACCTGGGTTTACTCCCCGCAGCTGCATTCTGTGAGTGAGCTGCTGGGGGACAAGTCTGAACAAGTCTGCTCAATAAAGCCTCGATTGAAGTTCTTTACGTCTCGCCTCGTGTGTGATCGATGGTGCTACACTGCCGCATCAAAGCGGACATCGCAAAAGCCACGATGCGCGCCATCGACGAGTCCCTCCCCTTCCAGATCGAGAGCGACACGGGCAGGCCCGTGGCCTTCTCTCGCACTCTCCATGCTTCCGACATTCGCCACTCCTCGGTCGAAAAGGAGGCCCAGGCCATAGTAGAAGCTGTGCGGCACTGGAGGCATTACCTGGCTGGCAGGAGATTCACTCTCCTCACGGACCAACGGTCGGTTGCCTTCATGTTCGATAACGCGCAGCGGGGCAAGATTAAGAACGACAAGATCTTGCGGTGGAGGATAGAACTCTCCACCTACAATTACGAGATCTTGTGCCGTCCGGGGAAGCTGAACGAGCCTCCTGATGCCCTGTCCCGAGGCACTTGTGCCACCGCACAAGGGGACCGCCTCCGAGCCCTCCACGAGGACCTCTGCCACCCGGGGGTCACTCGTTTCTTTCATTTCATTGAGACCCGCAACCTGCCCTACTCCATCGAGGAGGTCAGGACAGTCACCAGGGACTGCCAAATCTGCGCGGAGTGCAAACCGCACTTCTACCGGCCAGAGAGAGCGCATCTGATAAAGGCTTCCCGTCCCTTTGAACGCCTCAGCATGGATTTCAAGGGCCCCCTCCCCTCCACCGACTGTTTTCCCCAGGAAGTCCTCCTCCGGGACCTCGCTTCCAACCTGGCTAGTGACACCCGGACCCAGCCTGCTGCGGAAACATGTGAGAGCACACAAGTCGGACCCGTTGGTCGAGAGGGTCCACTTGCTGCATGCCAACCCCCAGTAGGCCTGTGTAGCATTCCCCGACGGACGCCAAGATACGGTCTCCCTTCGGGACCTGGCGCCCGCCGGAGCCCCACACGCACCCGCACCATTGCCCCCACCCTCCCCGCAGCACCTGACCGGAGGGTCAGTGCTGCCGCCGCCCCTACCCAGCGCCGAACAGGCACCGACGCCCCCTACAGGCGACCCTCCCATCCTGCCCTCTTTTCGCCCCAAGCGCCGCCTAGGGGTGACGAAGCTGCCAGGGAGGAAGACACCACATTCCCGGAGCCACAACCGCCGGGGTCCCCACCAGGATCATCGCCGAAGCCCAGACGCTCCAGAAGGACGACCAGGCCACCCGATCGTCTGATTGCTGCACCATAAAACACTAAAAACTTTTTCTGTTACCCTCGACATCACGGTACCTCCATACCTGGTCCTACCATGCAAAAGGCGACAGTAACCCTGGCATCACCCCGCTGAGTTGTTTTTTAACAGGGGGTGAATGTGTAATACCAGGTATTGCGGTACCTGACAGGTGGATGACCATTGGCTAGACCAAGGAGTCTACCATTGGCTAATGTACATAGCTCCGCCCTGAGAGGCGGGGTATAAGAACCAATGCCATCCCAGCAGCCTTCACTTTCTGTATCGAAGCTGCTGGGTGCAGTTCTAGCTGATTAAAGCCTATTAGTTATGACTCACCTTGTCTCGAGAGTAATTGATTGTGCATCACATGCTCCTCTGAGTCCACACCCCTGTGAGTCCATCCCCTGTGAGTCCATCCCCTGTGAGTCCGTCTCCTGTGAGTCCGGCCCCTGTGAGTCCGGCCCCTGTGAGTCCATCCCCTGTGAGTCCATCCCCTGTGGGTCCGTCCCCTGTCAGTCCGGCCCCTGTGAGTCCATCCCCTGTGGGTCCATCCCCTGTGAGTCCGTCTCCTGCGAGTCCGCGCCCTTGTGAGTCCGTCCCCTGTGAGTCCATCCCCTGTGAGTCCATCCCCTGTGGGTCCGTCCCCTGTCAGTCCGGCCCCTGTGAGTCCATCCCCTGTGGGTCCATCCCCTGTGAGTCCGTCTCCTGCGAGTCCGCGCCCTTGTGAGTCCGTCCCCTGTGTGTCCGTCCCCTGTGAGTCCGTCCCCTGTGAGTCCGACCCTGTGAGTCCGACCCTGTGAGTCCGACCCTGTGAGTCCGCGCCCCTGTGAGTCCGTCCCCTGTGAGTCCGTCCCCTGTGAGTCCGTCCCCTGAGAGTCCGTCCCCTGTGTGTCCGTCCCCTGTGAGTCCGTCCCCTGTGAGTCCGTCCCCTGTGAGGTCGTCCCCTGAGAGTCCGTCCCCTGTGAGTCCGTCCCCTGTGAGTCCGTCCCCTGTGTGTCCGTCCCCTGTGAGTCCGACCCTGTGAGTCCGACCCTGTGTGTCCGACCCTGTGAGTCCGTCCCTGTGAGTCCGTCCCCTGAGAGTCCGTCCCCTGAGAGTCCGTCCCCTGTGAGTCCGTCCCCTGAGAGTCCGTCCCCTGTGTGTCCGTCCCCTGTGAGTCCGTCCCCTGAGAGTCCGTCCCCTGAGAGTCCGTCCCCTGTGAGTCCGTCCCCTGAGAGTCCGTCCCCTGTGTGTCCGTCCCCTGTGAGTCCGTCCCCTGTGTGTCCGTCCCCTGTGAGTCCGTTCCCTGTGAGTCCGTCCCCTGTGAGTCCGTCCCCTGAGAGTCCGTCCCCTGTGTGTCCGTCCCCTGTGAGTCCGTCCCCTGTGAGTCCGTCCCCTGAGAGTCCGTCCCCTGTGAGTCCGCGCCCCTGTGAGTCCGTCCCCTGAGAGTCCGTCCCCTGTGAGTCCGTCCCCTGTGAGTCCGTCCGCTGTGTGTCCGTCCCCTGTGAGTCCGACCCTGTGAGTCCGACCCTGTCTGTCCGACCCTGTGAGTCCGCGCCCCTGTGAGTCCGTCCCTGTGAGTCCGTCCCCTGAGTGTCCGTCCCCTGAGAGTCCGTCCCCTGTGAGTCCGTCCCCTGAGAGTCCGTCCCCTGTGTGTCCGTCCCCTGTGAGTCCGTCCCCTCAGAGTCCGTCCCCTGTGAGTCCGTCCCCTGAGAGTCCGACCCCTGTGTGTCCGTCCCCTGTGAGTCCGTCCCCTGTGTGTCCGACCCTGTGAGTCTGTCCCCTGTGAGTCCGTCCCCTGTGAGTCCGTCCCCTGTGAGTCCGTCACAAGTGAGTCCGCGCCCTGTGAGTCCGTCCCCTGTGAGTCCGTCCCCTGTGAGTCCGTCCCCTGTGAGTCCGTCCCCTGTGAGTCCGTCTTGTGATTCCGCGCCCCTGTGAGTCCGACCCTGTGAGTCCGTCCCCTGTGAGTCCGTCCCCTGTGAGTCTGTCCCCTGTGTGTCCGTCCCCTGTGTGTCCGTCCCCTGTGTGTCCGACCCTGTGAGTCTGTCCCCTGTGAGTCCGTCCCCTGTGAGTCCGTCTTGTGATTCCGCGCCCCTGTGAGTCCGTCCCCTGTGAGTCCGTCCCCTGTGAGTCCGTCCCCTGTGAGTCCGTCCCCTGTGTGTCCGACCCTGTGAGTCCATCCTCTGTGAGTCCGTTCCCTGTGAGTCCGTCCCCTGTGTGTCCGTCCCCTGTGTGTCCGACCCTGTGAGTCCGTCCTCTGTGAGTCCCTCCCCTGTGAGTCCGTCCCCTGTGAGTCCGTCTCCTGTGAGTCCGTCCCCTGTGAGTCCGTCTCCTGTGAGTCCGTCCCCTGTGAGTCCGTCTCCTGTGTGTCCGACCCCGTGAGTCCGTCCCCTGTGAGTCCGTCCCCTGTGAGTCCGTCCCCTGTGAGTCCGTCTCCTGTGAGTCCGTCTCCTGTGTGTCCGACCCCGTGAGTCCGTCCCCTGTGAGTCCGTCCCCTGTGTGTCCGTTCCCTGTGTGTCCGACCCTGTGAGTCTGTCCTCTGTGAGTCCGTCCCCTGTGAGTCCGTCCCCTGTGTGTCCGACCCCGTGAGTCCGTCCCCTGTGAGTCCGTCCCCTGTGTGTCTGTCCCCTGTGAGTCCGTCCCCTGTGAGTCCGCGCCCCGTGAGTGTGGCGCACAAAGACTCCATGAGACAAATAGAGTGAAGTCGATGAGGCTTTATTAAGCGTGTCTGTTCCCCAGCAGCCCGATAGTAAACTGGCCTGCGGGGGAAGGCACCGGCTTCTTATACTTCGCCTTCAGGGCGGATTATGAGGTCAACGGCCAACCAGGGCCCGGGATCTGTCAGCCAATGACATTAGGGCTTCCAGTCCCACATGACCCCCAATACATACTACCACATTCACCCCTTGTCAAAAATGAACCCGGCGGGGTGATGCTTCGTATGGTGGTAAGGGTTTACAGTACTGGTCCTGGGAGGATAGAACAGTTACATGGTAGTACCGTATTGGACAGTATCGTCCTGTTACAACTATTTACAGAGGATATAGGAAAAACAAAATGTTCATTGGACAGTCCATCTTTGTTTTACATCGACGCCACGAGTCGGTCGGGCGGTCTGGTCGTCCGTGTCGATCGCCTCGGCCCCGGCGGTGGTGGTGGTGCTTGTACCAGCGTTGTCGCCTCCGGGAGCCGCACGGTTTCAGCTGTCGGTGCAAAGGGGAGGGGGACTGATCTTCCTGGGAAGGGGGCGGTCACGGGGTGCGGCGGTGGCAGGAAGGGGGGCGGTTGGGTTGATGGTGCCGGGGGGGTGTGCGTGGTGCCGGCGGGCGCCAGATCCCGCAGGGAGACCGTGTCCTGTCGGCCATCGGGGTACTCCACGTAGGCGTACTGGGGGTTTGCGTGGAGGAGGTGAACCCTTTCGACCAACGGGTCCGCCTTATGTGCCCGCACGTGCTTTCGGAGCAGGATGGGTCCTGGGGCCGCCAGCCAGGTCGGCAGCGACGTTCCAGAGGAGGACCTCCTAGGGAAGACAAGGAGACGCTCGTGAGGCGTTTGATTAGTGCTCGTACATAATAACGACCGGATGGAATGGAGAGCGTCCGGGAGGACCTCCTGCCACCGTGAAACTGGGAGATCCCTGGTCCGTAGGGCCAGTAGGATGGCCTTCCAGACCGTGCCGTTCTCCCTTTCTACTTGCCCGTTCCCCCGGGGGTTGTAGCTGGTCGTCCTGCTTGAAGCTATGCCCTTGCTGAGCAGGAACTGGCGCAGCTCGTCACTCATGAAAGAGGACCCCCTGTCGCTGTGGACGTATGCGGGGTAACCGAACAGTGTGAATATGCTGTTCAGGGCTTTAATGACTGTGGCCGCGGTCATGTCAGAGCAGGGAATGGCAAAAGGGAAGCGGGAGTATTCGTCCACTACATTAAGGAAATACGCGTTGCGGTCGGTGGAGGGGAGGGGCCCTTTGAAATCGAGACTGAGGCGTTCAAAGGGACGGGAAGCCTTAATCAGGTGCGCTCCATCTGGCCTGAAAAAATGCGGTTTGCATTCTGCGCAGATGTGGCAGTCTCTTGTGACTGTACGGACCTCCTCTAAGGAGTATGGGAGATTGCGGGACTTGATGAAGTGGTAAAACCGAGTGACCCCCGGGTGGCAGAGGTCCTCGTGGAGGGCTTGGAGGCGGTCAATTTGTGCGTTGGCACATGTCCCGCAGGATAGGGCATCAGACGGCTCGTTCAGCTTTCCGGGCCGGTACAAGATCTCATAGTTGAAGGTGGAGAGTTCGATCCTCCACTGCAAGATCTTGTCGTTCTTGATCTTGCCCCGCTGTGCATTATCGAACATGAAGGCTACCGACCGTTGGTCAGTGAGGAGAGTGAATCTTCTGCCGGCCAGGTAATGCCTCCAATGTCGCACAGCTTCCACTATGGCTTGGGCTTCCTTTTCCACTGAGGAGTGGCGGATTTCTGAGGCGTGGAGGGTTCGGGAGAAGAAGGCCACGGGTCTGCCCGCTTGGTTAAGGGTAGCCGCTAGAGCTACGTCAGAGGCGTCGCTCTAGACCTGGAAGGGGAGGGACTCGTCGATGGCGCGCATCGTGGCCTTTGCGATGTCCGCTTTGATGCGGCTGAAAGCCTGGCAAGCCTCTGTCGACAGCGGGAAGGTCGTGGTCTGTATTAGGGGGCGGGCCTTGTCTGCGTACTGGGGGACCCACTGGGCGTAGTATGAAAAGAACCCCAGGCAGCGTTTCAGGGCTTTTGGGCAGTGCGGGAGGGGAAATTCCATGAGTGCGCGCATACGTTCGGGGTCGGGGCCTATTATCCCATTGCGCACTATGTAGCCCAGAATGGCTAGCCGATCGGTGCTAAAAACGCACTTGTCCTCGTTGTACGTGAGGTTCAAGGCTTTGGCAGTCTGGAGGAATTTTTGGAGGTTGGCGTCGTGGTCCTGCCGATCGTGGCCGCAGATGGTTACATTGTCGAGGTACGGGAACGTGGCCCGTAACCCATGTTGATCAACCATTCGGTCCATTTCCCGTTGGAAGACCGAGACGCCGTTTGTGACGCCAAAAGGGACCCGTAGGAAATGGTATAACCGCCCGTCTGCCTCGAAGGCTGTGTACTTGCGGTCACTTGGGCGGATGGGGAGCTGATGGTAGGCGGACTTGAGGTCCACGGTGGAGAAGACTTTATACTGGGCAATCCGATTGACCATGTCGGATATGCGGGGGAGAGGGTACGCGTCTAGTTGTGTGTACCTGTTGATGGTCTGGCTATAGTCAATGACCATCCTTTGTTTCTCCCCTGTCTTCACTACTACCACCTGCGCTCTCCAGGGACTATTGCTCGCCTGGATTATGCCCTCCTTTAGTAGCCGCTGGACTTCGGAGCGAATGAAGGTCCGGTCCTGGGCGCTGTACCGTCTGCTCCTAGTGGCGACGGGTTTGCAATCCGGGGTGAGGTTCGCAAACAAGGACGGGGGTTGTACCTTGAAGGTGGCGAGGCCGCAGATAGTGAGTGGGGGTATGGGGCCGCCGAATTTAAACGTAAGGCTCTGTAGGTTACATTGAAAATCTAAGCCCAGCAAGGTGGGGGCACAGAGTTGGGGAAGGACGTTAAGTTTGTAGTTTTTGAATTCCCTCCCCTGTACCGTTAGGGTAACTATGCAGAATCCCTGGATCTGTACGGAGTGGGATCCTGCAGCTAGGCAAATCTTTTGTGCGCTGGGGAAGGTAGTTAAGGAACAGCGTCTTACCGTGTCGGGATGTATAAAACTTTCCGTGCTCCCGGAGTCGACTAGGCATGGCGTCTCGTGGCCGTTAATTAGGACCGTTGTCGTCGTCGTCTGGAGAGTCCGGGGCCGAGCCTGATCGAGTGTAACCGAAGCGAGCCGTGGTTGTAGTAGTGGGGTGGGGTCCGTTGTTGCCGTCCAAGATGGCGTCGGGGATGGACAAACTGGCCACCCCCATACCTCGCCCGTGGCTGAGGGGTCACAAGATGGCGTCGGGGGTGGACAAAATGGCCGCCCCCATGCGTCGTACAGGTCGGGGGCGGTCCAAGATGGCGGGGCCTCTCCTCCCCTCGTGGTGGTCGGGACCCAAAATGGCGGCGTCTGCGGGTCGCACATTGAGTGCTGGGAGGTCTGGGGGGCGCTAGGACCGCGCGGAGTTCCTGCATTGCGAGCGCCCGGGCCGCGGGCGCTAGGACCGCGCGGAGTTCCTTGGCTGCGAGCGCCAGGGCCGTGGGCGCTAGGACCGCGCGGAGCTCCCTCGCCGGGGACAGCGGTGGTCGGGGCCCAGGCCGGCGGGTCAGTACTGCGAGCGCTGGGACCGTGAGGAGCTCCCTCGCCGGGGACGGAGGTGATCGGGGTCCAGGTAAGTTGTATTGCCGGCGGGTCAGGCGTGGGGCGCGGGACGGGGGTGAGGGCCCAGGTCGGCGGCGCTGGCGGGTCAGGCGCGGGGCGCGGGACGGGGGTGAGGGCCCAGGTCGGCGGCGCTGGCGGGTCAGGCGTGGGGCGCGGGACGGGGGTGAGGGCCCAGGTCGGCGGCGCCGGCGGGTCAGGCGTGGGGCGCGGGACGGGGGTGAGGGCCCAGGTCGGCGGCTCCGGCAGGTCAGTCGTGGGGCCGCGAGCGCTGGCACCGCGCGGAGCTCCGTCGCCGGGGACAGCGGTGGTCGGGGTCAAGGTAGGTGGCGCCGGCGGGTCAGGCGTGGGGCGCGGGACGGGGGTTAGGGTGGCGTTCGGGATGCGAAAAACCCCCTCCTCTCCGTGGAGAGTGTTGGCCGGCACCCAAATCGGGAGCGCCGGCGGCGGGTCGTACATGGGCTGCGGGGAGGGGGGTTGGGGAGCGTAGGCGGCGTGCAGGGCTCCCAGTTCTCCGGGGGCCGCGGTGGTCGGGACCCAAAATGGCGGCGCCTGCGGGTCGCACATGGCGTGCTGGGGGGGTTGGGAGGCATAGACTGCCTGTAGGGCTCCCTGTTCTCCCGGGACGGCGGCGACCACGCGGGATCGGCACACCACCGCATAGTGGCCCTTTTTCCCGCAGCTTTTGCAGATGGCTGCGCGGGCCGGACAGCGTTGTCGGGGGTGCTTCGCCTGGCCGCAGAAATAACAGCGGGCGCCCCCGGTGCGACTCGGCGTTTGGACTGCGCAAGCCTGTGGGGTGTCCGGGGGGGGGGTAGGGGGTTTGCCGCAGCGGGTACGTACGGGGCCCAATGGCCTGCCGCGTGGTCGGGGCCGTAGGCGCGGGTATTACGCGCGGCTACGTCCAGCGAGGCTGCCAGGGCCCGTGCCTCTGAGAGTCCTAGTGACTCTTTTTCTAGAAGTCTTTGGCGGATTTGGGAGGATTGCACACCTGCAACAAAAGCATCGCGCATTAACATGTCCGTGTGTTCGTTTGCGTTCACCGACGGGCAGCTGCAGGCTCGTCCCAAAATCAGCAGCGCGGCGTAGAACTCGTCCATCGATTCTCCGGGAGCTTGCCGTCTTGTCGCGAGCTGGTAGCGAGCGTAGATTTGGTTAACTGGGCGAACGTAGAGACTTCTCAGTGCTGTGAAGGCCGTCTGGAAATCGCGGGTGTCTTCAATGAGGGTGAAAATCTCCGTGCTCACCCTCGAGTGCAGGACCTGCAGTTTTTGTTCGTCTGAGACTCGGCCTGTGGTCGATGTGATGTAGGCCTCAAAGCAAGTCTGCCAGTGTTTGAAGGCTGCTGCCGCATTCACTGCGTGGGGGCTGATCCTCAGGCATTCTGGAATGATCCTGAGCTCCATAGTCCTTTTTAGGCACGCTTAATAAATTGTGGCACACAAACACTCCGTGAGACAAATAGAGTGAAGTCGATGAGGCTTTATTAAGCGTGTCTGTTCCCCAGCAGCCCGATAGTAAACTGGCCTGCGGGGGAAGGCACCGGCTTCTTATACTTCGCCTTCAGGGCGGAGTATGAGGTCAACGGCCAACCAGGACCCGGGATCTGTCAGCCAATGACATTAGGGCTTCCAGTCCCACATGACCCCCAATACATACTACCACAGTGAGTCCAGCCCCTGTGAGTCCGTCCCCTGTGTGTCCGACACCGTGAGTCCGTTCCCTGTGAGTCCGTCCCCTGTGAGTCCGTCCCCTGTGTGTCCGACCCCTGTGTGTCCGACCCTGTGAGTCCATCCCCTGTGAGTCCGTCCCCTGTGAGTCCGTCCCCTGTGAGTCCGACCCTGTGAGTCCGTCCCCTGTGTGTCCGCGCCCCAGTGAGTCCGACCCTGTGAGTCCGTCCTTGTGAGTCTGGCCCCTGTGAGTCCGTCCTCTGTGAGTCCGTCCCCTGTGAGTCCGTCCCCTGTGAATCCGTCCCCTGTGAATCCGTCCCCTGTGGGTCCGTCCCCTGTGAGTCCGGCCCCTGTGAGTCCGGCCCCTGTGAGTCCTCGCCCCTGTGAATCCGTCCCCTGTGAGTCTGTCCCCTGTGAGTCCGCGCCCCTGTGAGTCCGTCCCCTGTGGGTCCGTCCCCTGTGAGTCCGTCCCCTGTGAGTCCGTCCCCTGTGGGTCCGTCCCCTGTGAGTCCGTCCCCTGTGGGTCCGTCCCCTGTGAGTCCGTCCCCTGTGGGTCCGTCCCCTGTGAGTCCGTCCCCTGTGGGTCCGTCCCCTGTGAGTCCGTCCCCTGTGAGCCCGTCCCCTGTGAGTCCGGCCCCTGTGAGTCCGTCCCGTGATTCCGCGCCCCTGTGAGTCCGTCCCCTGTGAGTCCGTCCCCTGTGAATCCGCGCCCCTGTGAGTCCGTCCCCTGTGGGTCCGTCCCCTGTGAGTCCGGCCCCTGTGAGTCCGTCCCGTGATTCCGCGCCCCTGTGAGTCCGGCCCCTATGAGTCCGGCCCCTGTGAGTCCGTCCCCTGTGAGTCCGGCCCCTGTGAGTCCGTCCCGTGATTCCGCGCCCCTATGAGTCCGGCCCCTGTGAGTCCGTCCCCTGTGAGTCCGTCCCCTGTGAGTCTGTCCCGTGTGAGTCCGTCCCCTGTGAGTCCGGCCGCTGTGAGTCCGTCTCGTGATTCCGCGCCCCTATGAGTCCGGCCCCTGTGAGTCCGTCCCCTGTGAGTCTGTCTCGTGATTCCGCGCCCCTGTGAGTCCGTCCCCTGTGAGTCCGTCCCCTGTGAGTCCGGCCCTGTGAGTCCGTCCCCTGTGTGTCCGACCCTGTGAGTCCGACCCTGTGAGTCCGACCCTGTGAGTCCGTCCCCTGTGAGTCCGACCCTGTGAGTCCGACCCTGTGAGTCCGTCCCCTGTGTGTCTGACCCTGTGAGTCCGACCCTGTGAGTCCGACCCTGTGAGTCCGTCCCCTGTGAGTCCGACCCCTGTGTGTCCGTCCACTGTGTGTCCGTCCCCTGTGTGTCCGTCCCCTGTGAGTCCGACCCTGTGAGTCCGTCCCCTGTGAGTCCGACCCTGTGAGTCCGGCCCCTGTGAGTCCGACCCTGTGAGTCCGTCCCCTGTGTGTCCGACCCTGTGAGTCCGTCCCCTGTGTGTCCGACCCTGTGAGTCCGGCCCCTGTGAGTCTGACCCCTGTGTGTCCGTCCCGTGTGTCCGTCCCCTGTGTGTCCGTCCCCTGTGTGTCCGTCCCCTGTGAGTCCGACCCTGTGAGTCCGTCCCCTGTGAGTCCGACCCTGTGAGTCCGTCCCCTGTGAGTCCGACCCTGTGAGTCCGTCCCCTGTGAGTCCGTCCCCTGTGTGTCCGACTCCTGTGAGTCCGTCCCCTGTGAGTCCGTCCCCTGTGAGTCCGTCCCCTGTGTGTCCGACCCCTGTGAGTCCGTCCCCTGTGGGTCCGTCCCCTGTGAGTCCGACCCTGTGAGTCCGTCCCCTGTGTGTCCGCGCCCCAGTGAGTCCGACCCTGTGAGTCCGACCCTGTGAGTCCGTCCTTGTGAGTCTGGCCCCTGTGAGTCCGTCCCCTGTGAGTCCGTCCCCTGTGATTCCGTCCCCTGTGAATCCGTCCCCTGTGAATCCGTCCCCTGTGGGTCTGTCCCCTGTGAGTCCGGCCCCTGTGAGTCCGGCCCCTGTGAGTCCGCGCCCCTGTGAATCTGTCCCCTGTGAGTCCGCGCCCCTGTGAGTCCGTCCCCTGTGGGTCCGTCCCCTGTGAGTCCGTCCCCTGTGGGTCCGTCCCCTGTGAGTCCGTCCCCTGTGGGTCCGTCCCCTGTGAGTCCGTCCCCCGTGGGTCCGTCCCCTGTGAGTCCGTCCCCTGTGAGTCCGGCCCCTGTGAGTCCGGCCCCTGTGAGTCCGTCCCGTGATTCCGCGCCCCTGTGAGTCCGTCCCCTGTGAGTCCGTCCCCTGTGAATCCGCGCCCCTGTGAGTCCGTCCCCTGTGGGTCCGTCCCCTGTGAGTCCGGCCCCTGTGAGTCCGTCCCGTGATTCCGCGCCCCTGTGAGTCCGTCCCCTGTGAGTCCGTCCCCTGTGAGTCCGTCCCCTGTTAGTCCGTCCCCTGTGGGTCCGTCCCCTGTGAGTCCGTCCCCTGTGGGTCCGTCCCCTGTGAGTCCGTCCCCTGTGAGTCCGTCCCCTGTGGGTCCGTCCCCTGTTAGTCCGTCCCCTGTGGGTCCGTCCCCTGTGGGTCCGTCCCCTGTGAGTCCGTCCCGTGATTCCGCGCCCCTGTGAGTCCGGCCCCTATGAGTCCGGCCCCTGTGAGACCGTCCCGTGATTCCGCGCCCCTATGAGTCCGGCCCCTGTGAGTCCGTCCCCTGTGAGTCCGTCCCCTGTGAGTCTGTCCCGTGTGAGTCCGTCCCCTGTGAGTCCGGCCCCTGTGAGTCCGTCTCGTGATTCCGCGCCCCTATGAGTCCAGCCCCTGTGAGTCCGTCCCCTGTGAGTCTGTCTCGTGATTCCGCGCCCCTGTGAGTCCGTCCCCTGTGAGTCCGTCCCCTGTGAGTCCGACCCTGTGAGTCCGGCCCCTGTGAGTCCGGCCCCTGTGAGTCCAACCCTGTGAGTCCGACCCTGTGAGTCCGACCCCTGTGAGTCCGTCCCCTGTGAATCCGACCCTGTGAGTCCAACCCTGTGAGTCCAACCCTGTGAGTCCGTCCCCTGTGTGTCCGACCCTGTGAGTCCGACCCTGTGAGTCCGTCCCCTGTGAGTCCGACCCTGTGAGTCCGACCCTGTGAGTCCGTCCCCTGTGTGTCCGACCCTGTGAGTCCGACCCTGTGAGTCCGACCCTGTGAGTCCGTCCCCTGTGAGTCCGACCCCTGTGTGTCCGTCCGCTGTGTGTCCGTCCCCTGTGTGTCCGTCCCCTGTGAGTCCGACCCTGTGAGTCCGTCCCCTGTGAGTCCGACCCTGTGAGTCCGGCCCCTGTGAGTCCGGCCCCTGTGAGTCCGACCCTGTGAGTCCGGCCCCTGTGAGTCCGACCCTGTGAGTCCGTCCCCTGTGTGTCGGACCCTGTGAGTCCGTCCCCTGTGAGTCCGACCCTGTGAGTCCGTCCCCTGTGAGTCCGCGCCTCTGTGAGTCCGACCCCTGTGAGTCCGTCCCCTGTGAGTCCGTCCCCTGTGAGTCCGTCCCCTGTGAGTCCGTCGACTGTGAGTCCGTCCCCTGTGTGTCCGACCCTGTGAGTCCGACCCTGTGAGTCCGACCCTGTGAGTCCGTCCCCTGTGAGTCTGTCCCCTGTGAGTCTGTCCCCTGTGAGTCCGCGTCCCTGTGACTCCATCCCCTGTGAATCCGTCCCCTGTGAGTCCGTCCCCTGTGAGTCCGACCCTGTGAGTCCGTCCCCTGTGAGTCCGACCCTGTGAGTCCGACCCTGTGAGTCCGTCCCCTGTGAGTCCGACCCTGTGAGTCCGTCCCCTGTGAGTCCGACCCTGTGAGTCCGTCCCCTGTGAGTCCGACCCTGTGAGTCCGTCCCCTGTGAGTCCGTCCCCTGTGAGTCCGTCCCCTGTGAGTCCGTCCCCTGTGAGTCCGACCCTGTGAGTCTGTCCCCTGTGAGTCCGACCCTGTGAGTCCGACCCTGTGAGTCCGTCCCCTGTGAGTCCGACCCTGTGAGTCCGTCCCCTGTGAGTCCGACCCTGTGAGTCCGTCCCCTGTGAGTCCGTCCCCTGTGAGTCCGTCCCTGTGAGTCCGTCCCCTGTGAGTCCATCCCCTGTGAGTCCGTCCCCTGTGAGTCCGTCCCCTGTGAGTCTGTGCCCCTGTGAGTCCGCGCCCCGGTGAGTCCGACCCTGTGAGTCCGTCCCCTGTGAGTCCGACCCTGTGAGTCCGTCCCCTGTGAGTCCGACCCTGTGAGTCCGTCCCCTGTGAGTCCGACCCTGTGAGTCTGACCCTGTGAGTCCGGCCCCTGTGAGTCCGACCCTGTAAGTCCGGCCCCTGTGAGTCCGTCCCCTGTGATTCCGCGCCCCTGTGAGTCCGACCCTGTGAGTCCGTCCCCTGTGAGTCCGACCCTGTGAGTCCGTCCCCTGTGAGTCCGTCCCCTGTGAGTCCGGCCCCTGTGAGTCCGTCCCCTGTGAGTCCGTACCCCTGTGAGTCCGCGCCTCTGTGTTCCTGTGTCCTTGGTCTCCGCGTTGGGCACAGGGCTACTGTTACGGCTTACCTCCCGTCATTGCCTGCATCCCTGGGGACAACCAGCTGTGGAGCGCTGGATTTGCCAGGACCACCGCCAGCTGCTCTTGTATGACACCAGACAGCATGTATGGTTAGACAGGCGGTGGGGCTTAGGGGCTGGGGCCAGGCAGGGGGGTCTCACTTGGTGCCGCGCCTCCGATCTCGGAATCAGCAACCGCCTGGTCCTCCTGTCTGCCAGCGAGGTCCAGTGTCCTCTGCTTATGCACAGTGAGGGGGGGGAATACAGTTGCACCCCCTCAAGTTTTCTCCCGCTCCCTGCGGTTAGGGGCATTCTTCTACTGGGGGTGGGGGGGGGTGCACAAACATCACCAGTGTTAGGTGGTCCGACGCATGCAGCCCAGCGGTTGGGTGTTTGATGGCATAGCTGCACAGGGCACCCGGCCAATGCGGCTGGCATGGTTGGGTACAGCCATGTGGGTCAGGGCGTGGGTTGTACCGTTCCCTTGGGGGGGGGGGTGCTGTGTCACATGTGTGGGGGGTAGAGGGGTTGGTGCCAGGGGCACAATGTTGGGTCCTCACCCTGGCTGCCCTGAGTAGGTCGTGCAGCTTCTTATGGCAGTGGTCTCCTGTCCCGGGTGTCGGCCTGACGGCAGTACCTACTTCCCACCACACATGATGAACGGTGTTGCGTGGGGTCGTCCAGCCGGGCCCGGCGTTCAGAGCCCCGCTCCTTTGCTCCACGGCGTCCAGGAGCGTGTCCAGGTCGGCATGCTGGAACCTTGGCGCTGTGCGGCCGGCGGCCATCTTCCCAGCGTTGGCTGTGTGTGGGGGGTCACGTTATTTCAATGCGCCGCGGCCCGCATATCTGATGCCGATCTCAGGTCGCTCCCCCGTGCTTCTCGCGGCGCCGGTGCTGGCCCTTTGTGGGCCGCAGAATCGGTTCGCTGTGGGGCCCGTTGACGCCGTTGTAAAATGCTCCGGTATTTACGACAGCGTCATCACTTAGCTTCATTATCCGGGAATCCCACCCTTTATCTGTTTGTTTCTATGATGTACTATTGGTCGCTGATTTGCACTCTTGCAGCATTTGGTTACAAACAGCTTTAAAAGTAATCGGAAATTGGTTATCGTGCCTCAAATTAGGGGGAGGCTGTGACATAGTAGTAATAGAGTATCACTGGATTGATAATTCAGAGGCTCATGCTAATGCCGTGGCAACAGTTCAAATCCCATCAGAACAGCTGGTGGAATTTAAATTCAATTAATAAATCTGGAATTAAAAGCTAGTCCAATGGTGGCCACAAAATCATTGTCAAAAGAGCCCACCTGGTTCACTCATGTCCTTTAGGGAAGGAAATCTGCTGTCCTCAGCTGGCACAGCCTACACGTGACTCCAGACCCACAGCAAAGTGGTTGAATCTTAAATGCCTTTCTGAAGTGGCCTAACATGCCACGCAGTTGTATCAAACTGTTGTGTAGCTAAAAGGAGTGAACCCGGATGGCCCACCCAGTGCCAACCTAGGCACCGGAAATAACAACGGCACACCCAGTCCTGTCAACCCTGTAAAGTCCTCCTTATAAACATCTGGGGGCCTTATGCCAGAATCGTAAGCTGTTTCACAAACTAGTCAAGCAAAAGCCCGACATAGTCATACTCACAGAATCATAGCTTACAGGCAATGGGCTGTAACCGTCGAGCTACCCCGCATTGTGCTGGGCAATCCTCTTCTTTGTATGGCAATTGCCTGGAGTGCAAACTTCCCCAGGGCAATTTCCCTGCACTGGAAACCATCTGAAAATGTGATTTATATCACAAACCTCAAATGGTTCTAACTGGGTTCCATCAATAGTTATCCAGAAAAAGGGAAATGATTTAAAACTTCTTCTAACTTCTGGCTAACTATTGCATAGGCTCACAACGACACCCGACATAACTCTTCTCAGACCACCGAACCTCCCAGCCCCCACCAAAGCACTCCCTCACCCCCAAACGCCTAGGTCTCTGCCCCATTCCCCTCAGCCAAACCCCCTTCACACCCCGTTGACGCCTGATCCCCTACAGCCACCCCCACGTGGCGCGACCACACCTCAAGGCTAGATCCCCCACCGCCACTCCACCTCACCTCCTGAGGCTGAACCTCTCAAGGCCTGAAACCGCCCCCATCCCTGAGGCCTGTCTCCACTCCTAAGAACCCTAATCAAGGCCGGCCTACCAGCCTCCACAGGCCCAAACCCTCACCCACCCACAAGTGGTGATTCAAGACCTGACCCACCCTCCCCGACACACGACCGCCCCCTGAAAAACCAAATCCCCACCCCTTTTGAGGCCTATCCACTCCATCTTTCAAGGCTCGACCTGTCCTCAGAGGCCTGATCCACCTCACCCCCTCCAAGGCCTGACTGCACCAAGGCCTGACCTCCACCCACTCCCCAAGGCCCCATTGTCCAAGTCCAGAGGTCCAACCCACCCCCTAAGGCCCAAACTCCCCGAACCACCTGAGGTCTGATCCCCAACACTCGGAGAGCCAACTCCCCCACCTCCCCCCCACCAAGGCCCAACTTAACCCTCCTCCAGGTGGCCTGTCCCCCCACCCAACTTCCTAACCCAAATCCCCCCTACTAGGTCTGAGCCCTGTGGTAGTATGCATTAGGGGTCATGTGTGACTGTGAAGCCATGATGTAATTGGCTGACAGATCCCGGGTCCTGGTTGGACGTTGACCTCTAGCTCCGCCCTGAAGGCGGAGTATAAGTACCTGGAGTCCTCCCCCGCAGGCAGTCTACTACCGAACTGCGGGGGAAACAGTCACGCTTAATAAAGCCTCATCGACTTCACTCTATTCGCCTCTCGGAGTCTTTGTGCGCTACAATTTATTAAGCGTGACTAAAAAGGACTATGGAGCTCAGGATCATCCCGGAATGCCTGAGGATCAGCCCCCACGCAGTGAACGCGGCAGCAGCTTTCAAGCACTGGCAGACTTGTTTCGAGGCCTACCTCAGAACGGCCACCGGCCGGGTCACAGAAGACCAAAAACTACAGGTCCTGCACTCGAGGTTAAGCACGGAGATTTTCTCTTTCATCGAAGACGCAGAGGATTTCCAGACGGCGTTCGCAGCACTAAAAAGTCTCTATGTCCGCCCAGTAAACCAGATCTACGCTCGCTATCAACTCGCAACGAGACGGCAAAGTCCCGGAGAATCGATAGATGAATTCTACGCCGCGCTACTAATTTTGGGACGACGTGAACACAAATGAACACACGGACATGTTAATGCGCGATGCTTTTGTGGCAGGTATGAACTCCTCCCAAATCCGCCAAAGACTTCTAGAAAAAGAGTCGCTCGGACTTTCAGAGGCACGGGCCCGAGCAGCCTCCCGAGACGTGGCCGCGCGAAATACTCGCGCCTCCGGCCCCGACCGCGCGGCAGCCCATTGGGCTCCGTACGTACCCATCGCGACAAACCCCCCCCCCCCCCCCCCCCGGACATCCCACAGGCTTGCGCGGTCCAAATGCCAAGTCGCACCGGGGACGCCCGCTGCTATTTCTGCGGCCAGGCGAAACACCCCCGGCAGCGCTGCCCGGCCCGCACAGCGATCTGCAAGAGCTGCGGAAAAAAGGGCCATTTGCGGTTGTGTGCAGGTCCCGGGAGAACAGGGAGCCCTGCACGCCGCTTACACTCCCCAACCCCCCCTGCGCCCCATGTACGACCCGCAGGCGCAGCCACTCTGGGTCCCGACCACCGCGGTCCTGGGAGAACAGGGAGCCCTGCACGCCGCTTACGCTCCCCAACCCCCCCCCCCCCGCGCCTCATGTATGACCCGCCGGCGCTACCACTTTGGGTCCCGACCACCGCTCTCCCCGGAGAAGAGGGAGTTCTGCGCGGCTCTAACGCCCACCAAACCCCCCCCCCCGCGCCCCACGTATGACCCGCCGGCGCTACCAATTTGGGTCCCGACCACCGCTGTCCCCAGAGATGAGGGAGCCCTGCGCGTTCCTAACGCTCCCCAACCCCCCCAGCGACCCATGTGCGACCCGCAGGCGCAGCCATTTTGGGTCCCGGCCACCATGAGGGGAGGAAGGGCGCCGCCATCTTGGACCACCCCAGACCTGTACGACGCATGGGGGTGGCCATTTTGTCCACCCCCGCCGCCATCTTGTGACCTCCCAGCCATGTGCGATGCATGGGGGCAGCCATTTTGTTCACCCCCGACGCCATCTTGGACGGCAACAACGGACCCCAGTGTCGACGGCTCCACGGGGTTCGAAGAAGACGCTCAACTACTACAACCACGTCTCGCTTCAATAACGCTGGACCAAGCTCGGCCCCGGACACTCCAGACGACGACGACAACGGTGCTGATAAACGGGCACGAGACACCATGCCTAGTCGACTCCGGGAGCATGGAGAGCTTTATCCACCCCAACACGGTAAGACGCTGTTCTTTGACCACCCATCCCAGCGCACAAAAGATTTCCCTAGCTGCAGGATCCCACTCCGTACAGATCAAAGGCTTCTGCATAGTTACCCTAACGGTGCAGGGGAGGGAGTTCAAAAACTACAGGCTCTACGTCCTTCCCCAACTCTGCGCCCCCACATTACTGGGATTAGACTTCCAGTGCAATCTACAGAGCCTTACCTTCAAATTCGGCGGCCCAATACCCCCACTCACTATCTGCGGCCTCGCAACCCTCAAGGTGCAACCCCCGTCCTTGTTTGCAAACCTCACCCCGGATTGCAAACCCGTCGCCACTAGGAGCAGATGGTACAGCACTCAGGACCGGACCTTCATTCGGTCCGAAGTCCAGCGGCTACTAAAGGAAGGCATAATCCAGGCCAGCAATAGTCCCTGGAGAGCACAGGTGGTAGTAGTAAAGACAGGGGAGAAGCAAAGGATGGTCATAGACTATAGCCAGACCATCAACAGGTACACACAACTACCCTCTCCCCCCGCATATCCGATATGGTCAATCGGATTGCCCAATATAAAGTCTTCTCCACCGTGGACCTCAAGTCCGCCTACCATCAGCTCCCCATCCGCCCAAGTGACCGCAAGTACACAGCCTTCGAGGCAGACGGGCGATTATACCATTTCCTAAGGGTCCCATTTGGTGTCACAAACGGGGTCTCGGTCTTCCAACGAGAGATGGACCGAATGGTTGATCAACACGGGTTGCGGGCCACGTTCCCGTATCTCGACAATGTAACCATCTGCGGCCACGATCAGCAGGACCACGACACCAACCTCCAAAAATTCCTCCAGACCGCTAAAGCCTTGAACCTCACGTACAACGAGGACAAGTGCGTTTTTAGCACCAACCGGCTAGCCACCCTGGGCTACATAGTGCGCAATGGAATAATAGGCCCCGACCCCGAACGTATGCGCGCCCTCATGGAATTTCCCCTCCCGCACTGCTCAAAAGCCCTGAAACGCTGCCTGGGGTTTTTTTCATACTACGCCCAGTGGGTCCCCCAGTACGCAGACAAGGCCCGCCCCCTAATACAGACCACGACCTTCCCTCTGTCGAAGAGGCTTCCCAGGCCTTCAGCCGCATCAAAGCGGATATCGCAAAGGCCACGATGCGCGCCATCGACGAGTCCCTCCCCTTCCAGGTCGAGAGCGACGCCTCCGACGTAGCTCTAGCGGCCACCCTTAACCAAGCGGGCAGACCCGTGGCCTTTTTCTCCCGAACCTTCCACGCTTCAGAAATCCGCCACTCCTCAGTGGAAAAGGAAGCCCAAGCCATAGTGGAAGCTGTGCGACATTGGAGGCATTATCTGTCCGGCAGGAGATTCACTCTCCTCACGGACCAACGGTCGGTAGCCTTCATGTTCGATAATGCACAGCGGGGCGAAATCAAAAACGACAAGATCTTAAGGTGGAGGATCGAGCTCTCCACCTTCAACTACGAGATCTTGTATCGTCCCGGAAAGCTGAACGAGCCATCCGATGCCCTATCCCGCGGCACATGTGCCAACGCACAAATTAACCGCCTCCAAACCCTCCACGAGGACCTCTGCCACCCGGGGGTCACTCGGTTTTACCACTTTATCAAGTCCCGCAACCTCCCATACTCCTTAGAGGAGGTCCGTACAGTCACAAGGAACTGCCACATCTGCGCAGAGTGCAAACCGCATTTTTTCAGGCCGGATGGTGCGCACCTGATGAAGGCTTCCCGCCCCTTTGAACGCCTTAGTCTGGATTTCAAAGGACCCCTCCCCTCCACCGACCGCAACATATACTTCCTTAATGTGGTGGACGAGTACTCCCGCTTCCCATTCGCCATCCCCTGTTCTGACATGACCGCGGCCACAGTCATTAAAGCCCTGAACACCATATTCACACTGTTCGGTTGCCCCGCATACGTCCACAGCGACAGGGGGTCCTCCTTCATGAGTGACGAGCTGCGCCAGTTCCTGCTCAGCAACGGGATAGCCTCGAGCAGGACGACGAGCTACAACCCCCGGGGGAACGGGCAAGTAGAGAGGGAGAACGGCACGGTCTGGAAGACCGTCCTTCTGGCCCTACGGTCCAGGGACCTCCCAGTTTCCCGGTGGCAGGAGGTCCTCCTGGACGCCCTCCACTCCATCCGGTCACTACTGTGTACTAGCATTAACCAAACGCCTCATGAGCGCCTCCTCGTCTTCCCCAGGAAGTCCTCCTCTGGATCGTCGCTGCCGACCTGGCTGGCGGCCCTAGGACCCATCTTGCTCCGAAAGCACGTGCGGGCGCACAAGTCGGACCCGTTGGTCGAAAGGGTTCACCTCCTTCACGCGAACCCGCAGTACGCTTACGTGGAGTACCTCGATGGCCGACAAGACACGGTTTCTCTGCGAGATCTGGCGCCCGCCGGCAACACACACACCCCCCCGACACCAATCACCCAACCCCCCCCTTCCTGCCACCGCCGCACCCCGCGACTGCCCCCTTCCCAGGAGGATCAGTCCTCCTCCCAGGCCCGACCAGGAATAAAGCCCAAGCTGAAACCGTAAGGCTCCCGGAGAAGACAACACCGGAACAAGCACCACCACCACCAGGGCCGAGGCGATCGACACAGACGACCAGACCGCCCGACCGACTCGTGGCGTCGATCTAACAGTACAATGTGGACCTTTTTAACGAGAACATTTTGTCTTTTCCTGACGATTACTGTAAATAGTTTGAAACAAAAAAAAACCTTGTACATACTGTTATAACATGTGAAAGTTTTCCTCCCAGGACCAGCCTTGTAAACCCTTACCACCATGCGAAGCATCACCCCGCCGGGTTCATTTTTAACAAGGGGTGAATGTGGTAGTATGCATTCGGGGTCATGTGGGACTGTGAAGCCATGATGTCATTGGCTGACAGATCCCGGGTCCTGGTTGGACGTTGACCTCTAGCTCCGCCCTGAAGGCGGAGTATAAGTACCTGGAGTCCTCCCCCGCAGGCAGTCTACTACCGAACTGCGGGGGAAACAGTCACGCTTAATAAAGCCTCATCGACTTCACTCTATTTGTCTCTCGGAGTCTTTGTGCGCTACAAGCCCCTAATATCCCGATCGTCACTGCCCCCCAAATCCACTTACCTTCTCTCGGGACTGCTAAGGAACATACAAGGCTGTGGATGAAGTATTGGAAAATAGGATCACAATAGACAGGTGCTTGATGGCTAGTGCAGACATGATGGGCTGAAGGACCACTTCTCCGGTTGCCGACACCGAAATCACGTTCGGCAATTGGCTGGAGAATACCCGTTTCCGACCAAATCGGGGGGGGAGGGGGGGGCACCGCTTTCGCGATGCTTTGCCCCCTCCAAAGCAGCATACTCAGAGTGCACCGTGCGCCGTATCGATGGCCTCAGGAATTTGCCTGAGACCCACCCCCCGATGGTCTGCCCCCGACCGGCCGAGTTCCCGATGCATCGGTCCCGTGTGCATTCGTCCATCGGCAAATTGGTGTGTCAGCTGCGGACTCAGTCCAGTGCCGCCACAGTCAGGGAGGGCCAATCCGCGGGCAGGGGGGACTTTGTCAGGGGCTGGGGGGGTGGTCCGGGACTCGCAAGCCGGCCAAAGGGAGGCACTATTTTGCAGGCCGGGTCCGAGCACGTCCGGCGCCATGTTGCACCAATTCTCCGGGCTGTATCGGCAGCTAGAACCGGGTGTTTTACACTGCTGGCATGCTAGCCCCCAGCCAAACGGAGGATCGCTGGCCATTCTGCTTTGCGCCAAATTTTTGGGTGTGAAACGCTACCGTTCCCACGCCGGCGTGAGGATATAGCCTCAGAATTGGAGAATCACTGGATTCTCCAGTGATTACTGGATTCTCCAGCTTCACTGGATCTTTAAGCTTTCCTGCCTTAAAAAGGGGGCTTTTTTTTGATCAACAGAGCTGCCCTTTGATGCTCGGCCTCAGGAGTGCGCTGCACTATTTCAATCTTGCATGGCCTAAGACAGAAGGTTGGATGAGAAAGGATTTCAAGGAAGAAACTAGAATCAGAGTGGCAATCCAATGTTAATTGCCACTCTGAGGAAGTTCAGGCCCAATGTCCCACACCAGAGATGGCAGCACAGTGATATACAGTCAGGATGGTGCTGCTCTGGGAGTCGTCAACATCAACTCTGGACTCCATAAAGTCTCATGGCATCAGGTCAAACCTTCTTGCTCGTTGTCACCTACCATCCTCTCTTAGCTGACGAATCAGTACACCTCCATGTTGAATATCACTTGGAGGAAGCACTGAGGGTGACAAGGGCACAGAATGTACATTGGGTGGGCGGCCTCAGTGTCCATCACCGAACGTGACTCCGTCGCACTAATCCTGACTGAGCTGGTTGAGTCCTAACGGACATAGCTGCTAGATCGGGACTGTGGCAGGTGTTGAAGGAGATGACAAGAGAGGAAAACCTACTTGACCTTGCTCTCACCAATCTACCGCAGATACATCTATCCGCAATGTCCTGTCTTCACATTTGGGTACACACCATCGGGCTGTGTGCCACTACACTGTACTAAATGGGATAGATTTTGAACCTACCTAACAACTTAAAACTGGGCATCCATGAAGTGCTATGGGCCACCAGCAGCAGCTGAATTGTACTCAACTACAATCTGTAACCTCATGGCCCAGCATATTCCCCACTCTACCATAACCACCAAGCCAGGGCATCAGGCATACCCAATTTGAAGTTTAAATCTGGGTGAAGCTACTACACTGAACTACATGTATAGGAACAAAGAAGCAGCATGTGACAGGCAGAGATAAATGATCACAGAGATAAATGATCACACGCTAATGGATCAGATCTTGGGTGCAATTCTCCAGAAAGATTTCTAAGTGCGGTAGCGAGGGGGAACTGCCGGAAGATTCCTGGTGCTTGGTCCAGCGAGGCCAGCAACGCTATTCAACGCTAATTGGTCCACTTAGCGAGACCCCATAGTCTTCCCGCTGCAAATGAAGGCTCGCCAACCTTCGCCGGGATCATGCTCACCAACCCCCCCCCACCCTCTCCCCAACCCCAGCCAGCTCGCAACAATGGTCCTGTCCCCCAAGAGTCCCTGAGGGTGAGCCACAGGGCAGCAGGTGCTGCCTGGGACGAGGTGGCAGCGGCTGTAAGCTCCGGGAACTCTTGGCGGGAGCGGAACGACTGGCGGTGGAGACAAAGCAGGACGATGACCACCAAGCACCAAGGTTTTGTGGCTAAGCCCATGGGGGAGAAGTCGGTGAAGTGCTTTGTGGAAGTCAGAGGACGTATGTCGTGCTTGGGCAGTTCCTGGCCCTGAGTGATGAAATCGGGGATTGCAGTACTTCAACATGAAAGGTATTTATTTTTTCATATTTTTCGTTGAATGAAAAAATGAAATGAAAATCGTTTATTGTCACAAGTAGGCTTCAAATGAAGTTACTGTGAAAAGCCCCTAGTCGCCACATTCCGGCGCCTGTTCGGGGAGGCTGTTACGGGAATTGAACCGTGCTGCTGGCCTGCCTTGGTCTGCTTTCAAAGCCAGCGATTTAGCCCTGTGCTAAACAGCGAAATAATACATTTAACCCACAAATCCAGTTCATCCAGCATAATCTACAGTCCAGAAACACCTCAATATTAAAATTTTTATCTTTATTTTCCAAGCCCTCCATGATCTTACTCCTCCTTATCTCTGTAATGTCCTCTAGCCATGAAAGGGAAAGGAAGGGGCTCTGAAGGCATTTACAGAGTAAAAAAATGACACATTACAGATCCACAAAGAAATATCTATCTGCACCAGACACTAGAGGGCATAGTTTCTCATGTAAGATTGCTGGCTTTTAAGGGCCAACTCTCATGACACCCAAGAGGACATGTACCAGGATCACATGCCCCAGAAGCAAATAGATAGAAGAGGGCACCAGTGATGCTTATCGTAGATCAAAAGAGACAGGAAATATGTGAAATCCCAGAGTCCAGACACTGCCTAACAACTGTGAGGCTTTGAATGATAATGAGGAGGATAGCCAACATTGACCCGGGAGGGGGGTGCGGGGGGAGGAATTGTCCAGTTAAACCATGAGGCATTGTGGTGAAAGGGGATATGAAAGGATGGAAGGAAAAGCTTAAAATAAAGAAAGTTGTAACACAAGATTCCAAAATCAGATGCATAGATGGAATGCTTTGCAGCATGACCATAACCCTATAATACCTGTGCCTCCCTGGTGCAAGGGCTAAGTCGCCACACAGTGGCTTATCAAAACGTCTTGTACAAAAACTCGTTTCACATTAAAAAATTGTTTGATAGTTATAGTGGCTACGAAACTAGATAATCTGCAGGATTCTCCGTCAGCGGGATCTTCCGCTTTGCCGGCAGCGCACCTCTGCCCACGGGTTTCCCGACAGCATGGACGTGGCCACAATGGGGAACCCCACTGGCCGGCTGTGTCACCCTTAGATTTCTGTGTCATACTTAAAACACACATAAAGAATTCTCTCGGTATGCAAAATGCCACTGACAGAATTTCTGAAGCTTCTCAGTTGATCTCAGTATGAACTTACCCAAAGTTTCCTTAATAGCAGTGAGATTCTGAGGCCTTAAGAGGTATGCGCACATTTGTACTTTTGCAGAAGAATAATACGCATAGTGTTTTATATAGTATTGTGTTCTTGGTTTACTGTAAAAATGCTTTAGGAGATTCACTAGCAATATAAAAATAATGGGTGGGATTCTTGGTCAGCCGACGGCAAAATCGGGAAAGGCGATTGGGCAGAGAAACGCCAAAATTGCGGCAGGTGCCGGTTTGATGCCAAATCGCAATGCTCCAGCACCTCAACAGCGGAGTCGATGTGTTCCGGAACGCACGTACAGTAGACAACGTTTGAATATCATTAGCGGGCCCGACCCGGTATTCTTTGGGGCCTCCGCGATTCTCAGCCTCCGATGGGCCAAGTTCCCGATGGCATGGTTCACTTGTGCTTCCAAAAACCGTGAAACCGGCGTGGTGGCTGTTGAGGGAGAGGGGGTATGGAAAGTGTCCAACATCACCATAGTTTGCTGACAGTTGTGCCACTGGCCGGTGGGCGTCCGACATGGTCGGGGGGGGTGGCCAGGATGTGGGCTGTGGGGTTGTGGTGGACGGGCATGGAACACCATTGCCACAACTGGAAAAGCAGCCGTGCAGCTGCGCACGCCGCTGACAGCCCGCATTGAATTTGGTGCCACGGGTCATATAGGTGTCCTCCCAGGGCACGCCCCTGGGTGCCCTTTGGCCACAGCCGACCCATCAGCTGCATATGCAGGCTTCAGCACAACCAGTGCCATCTTTTTGGCTGGGATAAGTGTGTATGGGGAGTGTAATGTGTGTGTGCGGCTGCAGCTTGTCAGCCTCCCGAGTGTCAATCTGGTGAATCCCGCACCATTTCTCATTGGAATCGATTGTGTTCCATGCGGCACCGGTGCTAGCCCCTCAACGGTAGCAGAATCGGTCCAGGTGCGGCATCGGTTTTTCTGTTGTGAAAGTCACGGATTCTGCGTTGGCGTCAACACTTAGTCTCAGAAACGGAGAATCCCGGCCATGCACATAAGTATTCTTGGTGTGATACAGCAAAAATAAATCAAAGTCCGCTTATGGGCATATTTGGTAGGGTGTTTCTTGGCAGCTGCAGCGCCGAGATTCACAGCACTATTCAGTGGCACTTTGTCAGTTTTTTGGGCTTCATGGAGTTTCTCCCCTTCGAGGCCACACTTGAGCAGGTTTCCTGCACTGTCTCCTTGAATTTTGGGGCACCATTTAGTCCGGCTGCTCAGATTTCCACCCCCCCACCATTCAGGCCCCCCCCCGCTCTCCATTCTACACCCCCCTTCATCCCCCCAAACCTTTGTGACCCCTGGAAACCCCCTTCACTCCCACTCTCAAGGTCAAGGCCTCCTGAGTCGGACTCTTGGCAGTGCCAACTTGGTACCCGGGCACCTTGGCAGTGTCCCTAGGCACTATCTGGATTACTGTACATGGTACTTCAGAGGTTGCCAGCCTGTGATCCGCAGGCCACTAGTGGTTCACGAGCACACTGCAGGTGACGTGTGGGGAAAAAACCCAATTACGTGTTCCCCGCATATATCATCATCGATGTTACATTATTATTCACAATGTAATTTGCTTCACAAACATCCTTGTGAAATATAATCCGCAATGTATTTGTGAGTGTGCATCATAAACTGTTAGAAATAGCTGCATTTTTAATACCCGTCAGCCGTAGGCTGTGTAAGAAATAATGTTTGAAATGGTTTGCGTACATTGTGGTTTGCAAAACCTTTTGATGGTGATCTATCGTCTGCATAAAGGAAAAGGTTGGGAACCATTGCTAAAGCAGTGCATTAGATAACTCATGATGAGCTATAAAATAGGAGATCCATTATGCTGTATTTTGTCTTGTGCTTAATATTTGTGTCACAATTAAATGTGTCACATTGTTATGAAGAGAGACCTGAGATGTTTAGGATTTTTCTCACTGGAGCCGTGAAGGCCCGTGAGGTGGATTGAAAGAAGCGAAGGGTGATGGTCAAGCAAATAATGTGGAGATGCCGGCATTGGACTGGGGTGGGCACAGTAAGAAGTCTTACAATGTCAGGTTAAAGTCCAACAGGTTTGTTTGGAATCACTAGCTTTCGGAGCGCAGCTCCTTCCTCAGCAAATGATAATTGATTGTTTTCACTAGTTGTCAGTACAATAATAAGAAAGAACTGATTCAATTTAAAATAAGCACAAAATTGTCACAATTTTAGGCTCACGTTCACACTGCAATGAAGTTACTGTGAAAAGCCCCTAGTCGCCACATTCCGGCACCTGTTCGGGTACACAGAGGGAGAATTCAGAATGTCCAATTCACCTTTCGGGACTTGTGGGAGGAAACTGGAGCACCCAGAGGAAACCCACTCCGGGTGCTGAGAGAACGTGCAGACTCCGTACCGACAGTGACCCAAGCCGGGAAGTGAACCTGGGACCCTGGCTCTGTGCTACCCACTGTGCTACTGTTGCTTCACAGCTACTTTCAAACTACTTTTGAAGCAGGTAGAGGAATAATTTAAAACTACAGATAATTGCTTTAAAAAGTGAAATGTTAAAGGGAATGGGAATTGAATAAGATAATGTAATTTGACAAGGTGACATTTGCTGAGAAAACCCCAGGGTGGATTTGATCTCTAAAATAGCTTGTTTTGTGGTGTAAATTTCTAAGATTCCTCATTCAAAGCCTTTCATAATCACAGAATTTTTAAGGCACAGAAGGAGGCCATTAGTCCATCATGTCTGCACCATCTCGTCAAACAAGTATCATTCCCCTACATCTGCATATTATACCTATTCAAATAGTCATCTATTGCCCTCTTGGATACCTTGATAGAACCTGCTTCCACCACACTTCCAGGCAGTGCATTCCAGATCCACCCCACTGTGTGACAAAGTTTTTTCTCACATCACATTTAATTTTTTGCAAATGACTTTATATCTATGCCCTCTGGTTCTTCATCCGTTTACAAACAGGAACAGTTTCTCCCCGTCTACCTTGTCCATCCCGCTCATGCCTTTGAACATCTCTATCAAATCTCCTCTTCGCCTTCTTCTCTCCAAGGAGAACAGTCACAACCTCTCCAATTCATCCTCATATCTGAAGTGCCTCAGCCCTGGAACCATTCTTCTAAACCTTTTGTGCACTCTCTCCAATGGGTTCACAACCTTCCTATTTGTGGTTCAAAAATCAATCAGAAGACATATCATATCACAGAAGACATACCACAACATTTATTTGGAGCTTTACCATACCCAGACCAAACCCCAATTTACGTTAGGATACTGGAAGAGACTCCATCAATTTTTCAATTCGTAAACTTTGAGGAAAAGATACTTCACTCCAGGAGTGATTCCACTGACAACTATCAATCTTTTATATTAAAACAAACTTTATTATTAACAGGATTAATCCAATTTGCATTTAAACAGTTCTAAATAAAATTAAAGGTTTTTGAGTTTACTTTCCCACCTACTTGTAAACTTGAAATTAAGCAAAATCCGCACACACAGGTCAAATGCCACTTATTAATAAAGTTAACACCCAGTGGCTTACAGGTTTATTCACAAGGTTCTTTGGTGAGATGCTTTCAAACGTCAGTCTGAGAAACACACCTCCTTTCCTCGGAAACCAGAGCAGAACACTAAAAATGAAACTAAAAGTAACAGACACGGGGCAGGGCAGGGCAGAAAATGAAACTAAAAACAGACCCAGACTCTCCCACGAGTGGCGTCACAGCCTGTCTAGCTGTCAACCCTTATTCACAGCTTAAGCAGACTGGAATTTTCCAGGGGATTCTCTTTTCCCACTGGCAACGCACCGGTGGCGTGGGGTGGCTTCAATGGGAAGTTCCATTGACAAGTGATGGGAAGAGAGAATCCCATCACCAGTGAACGTTGTGCCGCCGAGAAACACGTGGCTGGGAGACCAGAGAGTCCGACCCAAAAGGCAGTGGAAGCAGGGTCTGTGAATATTTTTAAGGCAGAGCTACATAGAATTTTGACAAGCAAGGGGGTGAAAGGTTATCAGGGGACAGGCAGAATTGTGGGGTCGAAGTTACAATCAGATTAGCCATGATCTTATCGGATGGTGGAGCATAATTCCATCCATAATCTGTATACCTTAACCCAAGTTCTTTTAATAACATTACTGCAACTGATACAGAGTACAATGGGCAAAATTCTCCGTTTGGGAGTCTAAGTGTTGACACCAGGACACACAAATTGTGTGCGGTTTGCATTCCCGTTGGGAGCGCTATTCGGGGCGCAATTCGGGACATGCTAAAGGGCAAGAATTCCAAGTAATTCCCAGCGGGGGAATTAAACTTTTGACAATGATGTAAGTCTCCACACCGCAAACCACAAGCAGGGTCACCGTCAGGTCTGTCACCCCCAACTATGTTGTTCAGATGAAAAAAATAGTCAATTCCTTCTATGTACTGGTTCCAATCCCCAGTCTCGGCTTGAACGCCTCAAGCTTACCGATTAGTGGCATGTCTGCCGCCTGAGTGGAGGCCTCCTGAGGCCTAATTAAGGTGGGCTCAGTCAAGAGGAAATGGTGCTGACTATTTCAAATATTTTCTGTTCTTATTTCAGACTCACTGACTCACATTATCTTGCTTTTCTACTATTTTCTAGTATTCATCTCATGTTCTACATAACTGTTTACTCGTGTCTTCTGGTGGCGGCTATGAAGGAGTAGGTCGCACTCCCAGGTGGCTCCCAGGGACCTGCCACATCAGAGTTCCTCTGGCCTCACCTGAGTACGATCTACAACGATGAGGGGGTGGGACTAACCCCCCTTTTCCTAGGACTGCTGGGATATAAATACCCCGGTCCAGGTGTGGGCCGTGTGCAGGAGACCCTTTGGTGGGTTGGAACTTTGGACCCTTTTCCCCAATCTTTTGTCAGATCTGAAGTGGCAAATTGATGTTGGATGCAACTGTGATGAGGAATCCTGCATGGAGTAGCGGACCAGGAATGCACGCAAAGGAAGAAATAGGCGAACGGAGAAGGCTTGGGCTGAGGCTGCAATGGGAGAAAGCATGGCGGACGACCGGAGTTCTGGCTCGACGACCCAGCGGTCGACAGAGCAGTTGATGCAGTTGATACAGGAGGGCTTCACCAAGCAGAATCAGGAATGTTTGGACCTGATTAAGGAACTGATTGCACGGCTGGTGCTCAAGATCGGGCGATCCAGAAAGTGGAGAAGGCACTGACTGAGCAGGAGGAGCACAAAGCTGCAGTGGAGTTGGAGGTGGGGATGCTGAGAGACCAACAGAAAAGGCTCCAGGAGAAGGTGGAAGATCTAGAGAACAGGTCCCGCCGGCAGAACCTGAGAATCGTGGGTCTCCCGGAGGGATCCGAAGGAATGGACTCAGGGGCATACATAGCAGGCATGTTCGAGAAGTTACTGGAGGAGGGGACATTCACCCAACCCTTGGAGGTGGACAGGGCGCACAGAGCGCTAGCGAGGAAGCCGCGTATAGGTGACCCCCCAAGAGCAATGGTGGTGAGATTCCACAGGCACCTGGACAAGGAACGCATTCTATGGTGGGCCAGGCAGACACGGAGCTGTAAATGACAAAATACAAATTTCTTTACCCGTCAGTCTGGCCTCAATAAAAGTTGAGATGGATTTGCAGGTACAGCATTAGTTATTTTATTTGGCTTGCAAGCCTGATTCATTTCACAGAGGCATAGGACACATCCAGTCTCCTACACCCCGGAAAGTTGAGATGGAACGCCCATTCGGGCCGCCTAGCAATGCGGAAAGCCCTAGTCCCAACAGTGATATGAGAGACATTCGCCCAGCCACAAAGGAGCTGGAGGCCGGCGTTCAATAGAACGCCAGTGGTGTTGTAACAAACGCATTGGCCAGACGCCTGGGTGATATGATACCTCCTGTCCGTACAGGTGGGGAACAGACATGTTATATTCGTTTCCACCTCTACCAGCAAACAGCCGTATCCTTCACTGCTGAAACAATTCTCGTACGACCGGGAATCCCTATTGGGAGTGAAGTGGCTAGGTATATACGCCCTCCACCGTTGCAGGCTATCATACTGTGAGTGGGAATTATCCCGAGGAAGGGGAAGGCAAATAGCCGGTGGTGCTGAACCCGGATCGTAAGGAAGAGTGACTTGCTCGGGCGGTGGCTCGGAACGCTGACAATGAACCACCGTTTGGGGAGTGCCCCAAAGCGGTGAAACAGAAAATAACCTATACACCGCTGCGGGGTTCGGGTAGCAGACAACCCGTCCGTGGCCATACAAGCGGTGGTAAATCTGGAAGAAGAGATTCATACTACCCGGGTTTTCCTCAGTGTGGCCTTTAACTAAATAAAGTGTATCTCCTGATAACCTACGTTCTAGCTGTACTCCCCTTCTCACAAGCTCCGTCCTCTCTCTAGTCCCCCTATCTCTCTCACAACCTCTTCCTACCTTCTCCTGACGGTCTGATGTTACCTTTATCGCACCAATCTTAACACATCCAAAATCAAATTTACATGTACTCCAAAAACAAGGCAATGTCCATATAATGTTTCCTTCCCATCGCCGGGACCGGTGCAATTGCTTCATGAGTCCTGCATTTTCCTTGAATTTGGTGACCTTCCGTGAGTCGATACTATGTCCTCGTATATGGGGGCAGCGAAGAACATCACCTTTGCATAAATGAAAGGTCCTTGTAGCTTGGTTGGGGTTACAAATGTAGATAATACTTCCCTTTTCCATGTCCGTCGCCAATAACACTCCAAGCGAGGTGAGGCCGTAGATCACACAGACGGTGCGTAGCCACCCCATCATGCTCCACACCTATAAAATAGCACTGGGGAAGGGAGGCAGGTTAATCTGTCCAAGAAAATGAGGCCCGTTATCAGAACTCAACTGAGCTGGTATACTGTACCGGGGAATGATTTCCCGCATCAGAACTTTAACCACAGTAGCAGCTTTATTATCGGTAGTCGGATACGCCACCACAATGACCAAAACATGTTTATAACATTGACACCTTTCCAACTCAATGTAATCCATTTGTAGTGTCTCAAAGGGACCACTGGGCAACGGGGTTTGCCCCATCCCACAAGGGATACCTTTGCCGGTGTTATATTGCTGACAAATCAAACACCGATTACTGATACTCTGGGCCAACCCCTGCATTTCAGGGTGCCACCAAGTGTCCAGCAACAAATCACTAGTCCCTCGAGCCCCACAATGAGTTGCAAAGTGTACACATTCAGTGACCCATAAAGCCAGTACATCAGACATACAAGTCTGATGTGCTGGCGTGGTCCATAAAGAGGAAACAGAATCATATGTACAACCTAACCGTTTCCACATTTGTTTATCACTCTCAGGAGCGTCCTCCTGTAACCTTATGACGTCTTGGATGGTTGGCATTGACTTGTCAGAAGCAGACATATTTATAGTAGATCGTTTAGTCTGACTTAACATTTTAGGCACCATCTCTTGCTGAATTTGCACGGCTGTCCGCGCTGCACAATCTGCTTGTTCATTACCAACGTCAACTGAGGTCTTACCATTTGTGTGGGCAGCGCATTTAATGACGAAAATCTGCGCGGGCATAAGGAGGGCCTGCAGTAAGTCATTAACTAAACCCCGGTGGGATATTTGACCACACATAATCATGTCAGGTTGTTCTGACGAAATATCACTCAAATCGTCCCTTATTGTGGTAGTTCCTGAATCAAGGCTAAACAGTCGTGGCCAGGTGCGGCTTCATGGACAGGGGGACCACTAAGAAAACAGGCTGGATTGATAGTGGTACAGTGTTTAAATGTCAGACGTGGATTGTTCAAAAGGTATATCTCATACCTATTCTGACGAGCTGCGGTAAGATGCTGAGTCTGCAGTTGCCTCAGTAGTGCGATGACCGAGTGGGAGCTATACACCGTAATATCCTGTTGGAGAGTGAGAGCATGTAACGGCTGTGCGATGGCATTGATTGAACGTAAATCCTGTACTAATCAGTACTGGTCTGGCTTGGCTGGTTTAGGCACAGCAAGTATGGGGGTGTTACATTCTGATTGGAAGGGACCAAAATACCTTGTTGCAACAGCTCTCGGATTAATTTGTCCATAGACGGGGCTGCAGTCGAGTGTTAATCGTTTCAGGGACCTCAAAATATTTTATGGCAGTGCCGTCTGGCGTGACTTGAAGTGCGTACTCTGTTGGATCTGAATGATCCACTGCCCTCCTTACCATAGGTCCCAGATCCCTGGCATGGTACTGGTCGTGGACCTGACGTGTAATATGAGGGCTTACCGAGGCCATAAATGTGGTGGTATTGTAACAAAATCGGCTGTACCTTCTTTTCCCGCGACTGTGGCGGTAACTTTGACTGGCCATTCGGTCCCAATTAATGGCCGGTATTTGTCCTCCAACTCCCTGTTTTGTCCGGTTCTGTCATAGGCCAGGGTAACGTGATGCAGTGAATGTTCAATGTCTAACGTCCACCACTGGTGGGTGATAAAAATATAGCACTGTTGTCTCATCCTCCATGATTTAACCGTTACCCCCTCGTCTCCGCACTCTAGCTGTAGCTGGAAGATACACAGTAAATCTCGGGCCAATAAGTTACAGTCCAATCCAGTAGTCACTACAAACTGATGATCTGCAGACTTATTCTCGTAAGTGACTGTCACAGGTTCAGAAATAGGATACTCACACACCTGTCCTTGGAACCCCGACAAATGCTGGGTGTGGTCAGATAGTGGTAGGCGAAGTTCTGATTGCAGAGAAGACATGGCTGCTCCAGTGTCGATTACAAATGGGTGATGTTCATCTCCTATCTGCAGAGAGATAATAGGTTCCCTGTCCGATTGGAGAGTCCTTATGACTAAATGAGCTAGTCAATCCTGTGTTGGGAAAGGGTTTGCCTAGGAGAAGTCAGTGTATCTCGTCTGTCCTCCCCTTGGTGGGTACCCCCTCCTTCTGCTGCCTGTCTTTTAAAAGGGCATTCCTGTTGCCAGTGATCTGCACGGCCGCAATTAAAACATGCATTGCTCCCTCTATATCTGCCCCGTCCTCTTCTCCCAGTAGACCAATGGCCTCTCAGAGGGGGCGGCGGTTGTAAAGCTGTTGGTGCATACGGTGGGCCATAAAAAGGAGCTGAGGGTCCCTTTGGGTGGGTTTGATATCCTCCCCCTCACTGATCCACCCACCCAAAGTCACAATATTGGGGCTCCAGCTGGTAAGCTACCATTTCTGCCGCTTGTTGGGGTCGCAGATCATCCTTTTTCATTACATACTCAGTCTTAATCTTTGCAACTGAGCCTCCTTCCTGGCCTACATCCTCTTTCCAATAAAATCTGACTGCCCATGCCATCTGGGAAGGGTCGTTCTCTGTCCAATTCATGTTATTACATTTCACAGCAGTAGCCACGGAAGGTGGTAGGCAATGCATTAACATAGCACAATATTGAGGGGAATTCTGACCATTTTGATATGGCAAGTCGCCTGACTGCCCACGGTAGATTTCATTAAAATGTTCCAGAAATTCCTCTGGCTCTTCAATCTTCTTAGGTTTTAGGTCTAAGATAGCAGAAATATTCATGGGCTTTTGAAATGTGCTATTCAACGCATTCAGGATTTGTGTCCCTCTATCGTAGTCTAACGCATGGGCTTGCTGAAGTGCGGCGTGGCTAGCATAATTCAAGTGATTAAGATGATTGCGGTACTCTGCTGGGGTTAAAACCTGCTGGACTAGGGCCCAGAGGTCCCTAGAATCAGCTTGATAAATTGAGATGATAGTTCTCAGGGAATCCACGAAAGCAGCAGGAGATTCTTTTCTATCTGGGATTGTAGCCATAATAGCCATCATCTCACTGGGTGTCCATGGGAAATAAACATCTATCGTGGGCTGGGCCCCGGCAGTCACTGCGTCAAGGTTTGGTATCTTCCTAATCGGCAACTGTCTCCGAGTCTCACCAGGGGGCACTCTAGCTATTTCCTCTGGTTCTTCCAAGACTTCGACGTCCCTCCCTGTCACTAGAGGGAGTTCTTTCTCTTTCAATCCTGGCATCTCCCTTTGTTCTCGAAATTTGCGGTTTCCCCTTGGTCTGAAGGGATTTAGGTGGTATGCTTAATTGTTTCTGGTTAGGATCAAGCCCTTCTCTCGCTGTCCGAGATCGGGTCCTAGAGCTAACTGGGCTTGTGGAACAGAGCTCCTCCTCCCCCACTGATCGTGAAGATGGCAAATCGGGACCCACGCTATCAACCAAAAGGGCTGGAGTGACTGGCATGATTGGGATCTGGGGAGCAGTGACTGGGTATACATTATTATACTCTGGTGGTTCTGGAATTAGTGCAGACAATGCTACAGGTGCAGTCAAAATCCTTTGCTGACGTTTTCAAATTATCGAATTGGTCATTTTCTGTCAATTCAAGGCCAGCCACTACGTAGCCCATCTTTTGTTTGACCCGAGCCTTTCCTGTCTTTACTTGCGCGTTTTTTTTTTGAATGCACATTCCTTTTTCAAGACCTGTAATGTTTTTTTTTGTTACCCTGTTCACTAATTGGAATTCCCATTTTAAGGGCATTGTCCTGCCAACTTGATAGCCTGATCCTATCTCTTTCCTCTTGTCTCCATAATCTAATTAACTCTTTAGCTTTCATACTTTGGCTCTTTCTTTTTTTTTATTATATATAGATATTTTTTTGCTTATTTATAACTAATGGCAATTTTTGCTCCTTGGCAAAATGATTGAAAAGGTTCTAACAGTGTTCTTTTAAAACTTAAAATGTTTGAAAATTCAAATTGAATTACTGCAACTTGCAAGCTTAGCTCTGATCTCAACTCAGAACTAAATTTACGATTTGCTTAACACAAACTTGTATGACATTTACAACTTAATTAATTCTTTATCTTAACAATTTTTCTTTTAACAAGTTTTTCTTACATTCTCAAAAATGTTGGCTGCTATCAATGAGGGAGCAGTTAGCTGCGGTGATGTATACCGGAGCAAAGTCAGCTGTCATCTCCAGATTTACACTTTTTAAAATGGTGTCAGTGAGTTTCTTTAAGTTTCTATTAATTCACAAATAAAATGAGATAAACATTATTTCAAGTAAGTAAAACTTAAGATTCTGGCAATTTCGATCAATTGCTTTCGAAAATAATAACCTTTATCAAAGAGGTGGAGAAACCCACTGGTTTCCTTTAATTAATTCAAAACGTAACTTTGCTGGAGTTCACTGACTCAAAGGAAAGGTATCCGATTACACTACAGGCTGCTGCTGTTATCCCAAGGCCTGAGTGAGAAGCACTGTCTGTCGTCTTTAACTTTGGCTGCTGCTGTTAACCCTTTGAGAGACTTCTGCTTCAACCAACATGCAGCATCCAGCTCTATGGATGTTCTTTGTCTTGAAATTTATCCAAGCAATTCCCCACAATCTCAACTAGTCCTCAGAACTGCGCCCTTCGCCACCACAGTCCAAGGGTACAATTTTAGCTTAATCAACTATAGATTTAAAACACTCACACATGGAATTGAATCATCTGTTTTAGATGTCGCATCAACCCATAACCCAACCCAAGCCGAATCAGAACTCACACATGGAGTTGAACCATCTGCTTTAGATGTCGCATCAACCCATAACCTAACCCAAGCCGAATCAGAACTCACACATGGAGTTGAACCATCTTCAGATTTAAAAACACTTATTTAACTGAACCTTCATCTGCTAAAGTCACATCAGTTCATCAACAACACAATTAACCCAAAACTGAACTATCAATTATGATATCCCATCAGTTTAATTTTCTAATCCCCAGACTGACCTTTGATTTCGTCGAGACGATCTTTCCGTACCAACCGTGAGTGACCAGACTAATCAGACGATAAGAAGAGGGGAAAAAGCAATGCGCGGTCATTTTCCAGCTATACATTGTGGGCCCTTCTTCCCACTCTCCCTGTTCATAATCAGTCCAATTCTGATTTCGCGGTTGGTCAGAACCACCTTGAGAAATCCTGGGTTTCCGGCACCAAATGACAAAATACAAATTTCTTTACCCGTCAGTCTGGCCTCAATAAAAGTTGAGATGGATTTGCAGGTACAGCATTAGTTATTTTATTTGGCTTGCAAGCCTGATTCATTTCACAGAGGCATAGGACACATCCAGTCTCCTACACCCCGGAAAGCGAATGAACAAAGAGACAAAGGGATTTCTGCAAATAAATTCAAATGGTATCAAGTTTCACATACACGATTCCCATAGGTCATCCTATACCCCTCCTGACCTGGTCATACATTCTGATTGGCTCACTTCTCATCCCTTCCTCTGGCCCCCTTATTACCCAGCATCCTTTTCTCCTCCTTTGGTGGACACACCTCCTCCTTGCTTTGCCATGCGGTCTGAAATCCTTTGTCTGTGAACTCACCAGAATGAGACTGGCCTATCTCTACATTACAGTAACTAATATCTCTAAAGTAACTATTTTATATCACATTCATCATAAATGGGAGAACAGCGTCCTGCGTATATACCAGGATCTGAGCGCGGACGTAGCCAGGAGAAGAGAGGGTTCAACCAGATAAAATCGACCCTTTTTAAGAAGAAGGTAAAGTTTGGACTACTGTATCCGGCCCATCTTTGGGTCACTCACGAAGAGCAGCATTTCTACTTCGAGTCGCCCGAGGAAGCGATGGATTTTGCTACAAGGAAAGGGATGGTAGCGGACTGAGGTGTTTGGACTGAACTTTGCTGCAGTATTCATGTTTTTTTTGTTATTTAAAAAAAAAAGAAAAGCTTTTGTCTTTGGACGTTACTTGTAATGCCTTTTGTATTGATTTGGGATTTGCGGATGAGCTGCTTGAGTTAAACCTCTCCCGTGTTGTCTGTTTCCAAATAGTTCTGGATATCCTTGTTTACCCGCCCGCAAACCACCTCGTCTGCTAACATCCCCACGCCCAGTCTCCACAACGGATGCTGCCCTCTCTCCTCTCCAAACCGCAAATCTACCCAGTACCGAATCTGTAATCGCCAAGTATTCCGTCCCCGTCACCTTTGGGATCAACGCCCTGCCCAGAACAAAAAAATCAACACGGGAATAAACTTTATGGACGTGGGAGAAGAAGAAAAACTCCTTTACCCTCGGCCGTGTAAACCTTCAGGGGTCTACGCCCCCCTCTGTTCCATAAAGCCCTTCAGCTTCCTTGCTGCCACCGGCCTCGTCCCTGTCCTGGATTTTGAGCGATCCAATTCAGGTTCAATGACCGTATTAAAGTCCCCTCCCACGACCAAGTTGTGTGACTCAAGGTCCGGGATTTTGCCTAACACACGTCTCATAAAATCCACATCGTCCCAGTTCAGGGCGTAGACATTCATGAGCACCACTTGGACCCCCTCCAGCTTCTCACTGACCATGATATACCTACCCCCTTTATCAGCCACTATTCTCCCAGCCTCAAATGCCACTCGCTTGCTGATCAGAATTGCTACCCCCCTGGTCTTCGAGTCCAGCCCTGAGTGGAACACCAGACCCACCCAACCCTTCCTTAATCTCATCTGGTCTGTGACTTTCAGATGTGTCTCCTGGACCATTGCCACATCTGCCTTTAGTCCCTTTAAATGCGCGAACACGCGTGCTCTCTTCACTGGCCCATTTCGACCTCTCACATTCCAAATAATCAGCCTGGACAGGGGACTACCCCCCCTTGCCGACTAACCATCAACCTTTCTTGGCCAGCCCCGAGCCCGCGCTCCCCGTTTCCCCGGGCACCCCCTCAAGCACCACTTTTATTCCCTGAAGAAAATTTCTCCCTTGCCCGCAGAACAGCCATCCCCCCCAACCCCTCGCCCCCAACACCAGAAACCTAATCTCCCAAATCAAACACCAACTCAACACTGCCACCCCCCACCACGCTTCCCAGAGTCAGCAGATCCATGCTGACCCCGATAGCCCCCGCCCCTGGTGCAGGTCAGACTATCGCCCTATTGTTCAGACCCCTCTCCCCACATAGAAAAAATCTATTTACAAGATCACATTCCCCAGTAAGTAAACATCAGCTCTCCAAAATCCATTAGCATAATCATAAAGCCGAACAGACACACTCACTTAAAACAGAACCCAGTCCCCCGAAGGGTAGTGCTAGCTTCAGGGCCCCCCTCCCCCTCCCCCTCCCCCCCCCCCCCCCCCCGTATCAACCGCCTTCTAAACAAAGCACCCTCCAACCGTCCCCCCAACACGCTCTCTCACCCATGACTAACCACAATCTTGTTTAAAACAGAACACAAGTACAAACCGCCGCCTCCTCCCATCTTCGAAGCATTAAGTGTGTCTTAACTCGAGTCCAACTTCTTCTCTTTCATAAATGTCCAAACATCATCTGGCGACTCAAAATAATAGTGTTGGTCTTCGTGCGTTACCCACAGTCTCGCTGGGTATAGCACTCCAAACTTCACCCCCTCCTTAAAGAGGGTCGTCTTTGCCCTCTTTGAGCGGTTGAACCCCGCAAGTCTTTTGACCAGAACTGCACCCAGGTCCTGATAGATGCGCACCTCACTATTCTCCCACTTGCTGCTCCGTTCCTTCTTGGCCCATCGCAGGACGCGCTCCTTGTCTGAAAATCGGTGAAAAAGGACCACCATGGCCCTTGGCGGGTCGTTCGCCTTGGGTTTCCTTGCGAGGGCTCTGATAGCTCCATCCAGCTCCAGGGGTCAAGGGAAAGCCCCCGCTCCCATCAATGACTCCAGCATACTCGCCACATACGCTCCCCCGCATCTGATCCCTCAATACCTTCAGGAAGGCCAACGATTCTTAAATTCTGCCTCCTGGTTCTGTTCTCCAGTTCCTCCAGCTCCTCCTGCATCTGCTTGTGGCGGTCCTCTAGCACCTCCACCTTATGCTCCAGCACAGTTATCTCATCCTCTTGGCTGGAGAGTTTTAATTCGATCTCCTGAATCGCTTTCCCCTGGGCTGCCTGAGTCGCAACCATTTGGTCGATCGATGCTTTCATCGGGTCCAGCGTATCCGTTTTTAGCTCGGCAAAGCAACTCTTGAAAAACTCCATCTGTTGCTCCTTCGGCCAGTGAGCCGCCGCTCCCTGGTCCTTGCCGTCTGCCATGTTTCGCCACACTGCCAGCTCCCCTCGCTTCCCTGTATCGGGACTAATTTGTTTCACAAGGCTACGTCTGGTCCAGCTTTCCATTCAGTGGTGGGAAATCCTCCTTACTGATGCTAACTCCACCGATTTATTTCATAAAGTCCACAAAAATCCGGGGAAAAAGGTCCGAAAGTCCGATTCAGGCGGGAGCTATCGAATGTGCGACCTACTCCTCCATGGCCGCCACCGGAAGTCCGAAATAAGCGTTCTTAATGATGGCATGGATCTGTGATCAGGAGCTTGTCTCAGGGTTAAATATGACACCAAGGACTCAGTCAAATTGGTTTAGTCTCAGACAGTTGCCAAGGAGACAGATAGAGTTGGTAGCTGGGAAATGGCACTTGGAGCAGGAATCAAAGAAATAGCTTCAGTCTCCCAATACATAATTGGAAGAAATTCCTGCTCATCCAATACTGGGTGTTACTGGGTGTTGGATAAGCAGTCTGACAATGTGACAAAGGTGGAGGAGTTGAGAGAGTGGGTGGTGAGATAGAACTGGGTGTCGTCAGTATACATGTAAAACCAACACACTTCTTTCAGAAATGTTGCCCAGGAGCAGCATGTAGATGAGAAATAGGAACAAGTCTAAGCATAGACCTCAGGGGTCACCAGAAGGAATGGTTCAGGAGCAGGAAGAGAACACATTGTAAGTAATGCTTTGGCTACAATTAGATAAATAAGAATGTTTCACCTAGCTGGAGGTTGGTGGTGTGGTCAACTGTATCAAAGGCTGCAGACAGGAGGGATAACTTCCATTTACCACAGTCACAAAGGATGTCACTTGTGATTTTGATAGGAGCAATTGGAAAATTAATTGGAGGGATTCAAACATAGAGTTCCAAGAAAGATAGGCATGGATTTGTGAGGTGACAACAACGTTCTAGGACTTTGGGGAGGAAAAGGAGTTGGAGTTGGGGGCGGGGGGGGGGATAGTTTACGAGGATGGTGAGGTCAAGGCTTGTTTTTTTTGAGGAGAGAGTTGAAAACAGCAGATTCAAAGGAGAGAGGGATAGCACTTGAAGAGAGAGAACCATTAAAAATGCTGGCTAAGATGGGGACCAGGAAGGGAAAGTGTGTGATCAGCAGTTTGGAGGGAATAGGGTCCATAGAATGAGAAAGTCCAGAGGAAAGTTTCCATTGATTTCAACGAATCTGTGTCAGATAACAAAGTCCTTGTCATGATGTTGTGCATTCAGCCGCCTGGTAGCCTCTCTAAGTTGTATCTTTGTTTATCCTCAAACAGAGATTGTTTCGATTAGAACTTTCACTTAATTCAATAACTGTTGTGAAGAGAACTTTTATGTTCTTTTAAACTTTAATTTTCTCGTTGTCAAAATCAATACTTCCAATAATCATTTGAGTCCAATACAACACTATTGCTCATATTGACTCAGGGAACAGGTCTCCTAAATGTTGAATATCCATTCCATACATCTACATCGGACATAGCATGGTAGCACAGCGCCAGAGACCCGGGTTCGATTCCCGGCTTGGGTCACTGTCTGTGCGGAGTCTGCACGCCCTCCCTGTGTCTGCGTGGGTTTCCTCCGGGTGCTCTGGTTTCCTCCCATAAGTCCCGAAAGAAGTGCTTGGGAGATGAATTGGACATTCTCCCTCAGTGTACCCGAACAGGAGCTGTAGTGTGGCAACTTGAGGATTTTCACAGTAACTTTGTGTGTTAATGTAAGTCTACTTGTGACACTAATAAAGATTATTATTATTACTGGCTCTGAAATTTCACACCAGTTTTAGCACTTTTCAAGTATTGCACTATTTTTCTTCTGAGGTGGTAAACAGGAGTGAAAATGAATTCTGCTGGTTTTCCACGTCTAAATTTCCAAACATGATTTGGTCCTTCGTGCAACCTCTCTTTATTTATAAAGCATCCTCATTGTCCGATGGTTGCTAATGATGGGTTATGCCATTATATCATAATGTGGCACGACGGGGGAGGCAGGCCCCAAGAACTACCTCAGATGCTCTGTGTATGAGCTGTGCTTTTGACATTATTCTGTACCACACTCCAGCCATCTAGCTAACCGAGCTAACTAACCCAAAAGCTTCCTGAATCCACCTGCCAAATACCCAGTCAACTAATTTCAATATATTTGAACAAGGGGTAGAAATGTTGTAGCCCCATACCTTTAGATTGTATTCCCACAGTGCACAAATTGAAAGTTAGAATGGGAATGTAGAAAGTACAACTGTTCTCAAGATCAGGTGAGACAGACATAAGTGATCATATGTCTACACACTGCTGAAAGTTTCACTAGCGATTCCTGCAACAATTTAAATATTTTTTTTGGCGTCCTGCCTTGGGATAGCTTCTGACAGTCTTTGTTGGCAACAAACATTGGGCTATTTCCCCACTGCTGGCAGTGAGGGCTTCTCAGCTCCAGATATGACATTCTCTATGAACATACCTCCAATCCAATATTGTTCATGCAAAATGATGGCACGTCAAACTACTTAGACCCTACATGATGATGCAGATATTCATCACCATATGAGTAAGTCAGCACAAAGCTGGGAGAATAACAAAGGTGACCTAAAACCAAATGGAACACATAGGGGCAGCACGGTTGGATTGTGGTTAGCACAGTTGCTTCACAGCTCCAGAGTCCCAGGTTCGATTCCCGGCTTGGGTCACTGTCCGTGTGGAGTCTGCACGTTCTCCCCGTGTCTGCGTGGGTTTCCTCCGGGTGCTCCGGTTTCCTACCACAGTCCAAAGATGTGCAGGTTAGGTGGATTGGCCATTCTAAATTGCCCTTTGTGTCCAAAAAAAAGGTTAGGTTGGGTTACGGAGATAAAGGGGATAGGGTGGAGGCATGGGACTTATGAAGGGTGGTCTTTCCAAGGGCCGGTGCAGACTTGATGGGCTGAATGGCCTCCTTCTACACTGTAAACTCTATGATTCTATGATGCCGCACTTCCACAGGGTAGCTAAATATTCTTTCTTCTTCCTAGTCTAGTGGTTCTTCAAAGTGCAAGCTAAGGGCTGGAATCATGAGAGGTGGCTAGTCGCAGAAAATGTGAGTCAAATCCCACCATGGCAGTTTGAGGATTTAACAGCATTTAAAAAAATATTTTTTTAAATTAGATTTAAAATTTCTTTACAAATATCGCAACACAAAAATGAAAAGAAAGTAATTAACAATACAAAACAGGTACCGTACATAACAAGAATACTATACTCCCTATATACGCACGACTGGGTGGCAAAATTCAATGCTAAATCCATCTACGAGCTTGCTGATGACACGACCATAGTGGGTCGGATCTCAAACAACTCTTACCAATTTTTACAAATGCACCATAGAAAGCTTCTTTTCTGGTTGCATCACAGCCTGGTATGGCAACTGCTCAGCCTGAGACCGTAAGAGACTACAGAGAGCTGTGAACACAGCCCAGTCCATCACGCTAACCTGCCTCCGATCCATTGATTCTGTCTACACTTCCCGCTGCCTTGGGAAAGCGGGCAGCATAATCAAAACCCTTCCCACCCGGGTTATTCTCTCTTCCAACCTCTTCAATCGGGCATAAGATTCAGAAGTCTGAGAACATGCACTAACAGATTCAAAAACAGCTTCTTCCCCGCTGTTATCAGACTCCTGAATGACCCTCTCATAGACTGAACTGATCTATCCAGGCATCTTCTCTACTGTTAGCACTACACTATTTATGCTTCACCCAATGTCTATGTATTTACATTGTATAGTGAACGTCTGTCCCATGTTTTTCATGGTATGGAACGGTCTGCCTGGACTGTACGAAGAACAATACTTTTCACTGTACCTCAGTACACATGACAATAAATCTAAATCTAAATCTAACGAAAAAGACAGGATAAATTTAGAACAGTATATTTAAGGAACCAGTGTCTCCAGTTTTGATACCAAAACAATCCAAGAACAGATTTAAAAAAATATATTTTTATTACATTTTTCATATTTTTTTACAATAAATGCAACAAAGCAACAAAAAAATCAATGCAAAACAGGCACAGATTCATAGTTGTCCTTTGACACACTGCTTACCTTTGATCTGCCATTCACACATTCTAATCTCTTAACGTGCCACTATCAGCACTCTTCTTGATCACCACTTTGTCTTTCTGTCCATGACATCTTTGTCAATCTCCACCCATCACTGGCCATCTATCCAGCCCTACTGCTCCTTCCCCCCCACAACAGTATACATCTGACCCTATTTCCAATTTTCTCTAGCTTTGACAAAGAGTCATCTGGACTTGAAATGTTAGCTCCCTTCTTTCTCCACAGATATTGTCAGACCTGCCAAGATTGTCCAGTATTTTCTGTTTTTGTGTTGGGCCTAGTGGTATGTCTGGGCTGGGCTGCCCTGGATATGGGAGAGTGTGGAAGTCAGTTTAGATCTCCCCTCAAACTAGTGGGCCAATCTCCACACTCAAAGATGATTAATAATAATAGGATTATCACATATAGCAGTACCAGCCTTAATGTCTCCATAAAGTAATAAGACCTGCAGAGTGTAAGCTGACTGGTCTGCCTCAATGTCGAGCCAAATGGAAGCAGTGTCCTTCCTAACCCAGTCCCTTATGGACCTGAGGTGAGAAGCCAGTTGATACAGCCTAGGATTTGGAATGTCCAGCCCTGCTTTAGCACCCGGGAGCTGGAGCTTAGTAAACTTAAAGCGAGGCTTCTTCTTATTCCAGACAAATGAACTGATCACTCCATTGAATAACAATCCAGACAACATGTTCATTTTAATCAAGGCAATCCTGGCCAGCGATGAAAAGGATGACCAATGAGCCAAGTCTCACTTAATAGAAGCAATCAACTGAGGGAAATCTGACCCATACAACTGCCTAAACAAGTGGTAATCATGACATCCAGGTATTTATACCTCAATGGGACCTCCTAAAGGGGAAATTAGCAAGGGAGGGCAGGTCTACCCCTCAGCTCTCCAACCGGCATGGCCTCCAACTTCATAAAATTGATCTTATAACAGGAGAAGAATCTATCCACCACACTAATGATAGTGGGAACCAGTACATCCAGCTTTGCCACAAACAGCAGCATAAAGCATGATCATGTGCTGCTTATCCCCACACTCCAGCCCCGATATTAGAGTGCCCAGCTAACAGCCTCAACTGAAGGCTCTATGGCCAGCACAAATAACAAGGCAGATAGGGGACAGCCCTGTCTGGTCTCTCTCTCTGGAACCCAAAGATCTCGGAGTGAAACCACTCATGAGTGCCGCCGCCAAAGGCCTGTGGTACAACACCTGAATCTATTTAATATAGTCCTCGCCCAGGCCAAATCGCCACAACATGTAGTTCCATTCAACCCAATCAACGGCTTTCTCCGCATCCAAGGCGAATACCAGCCCATCCAGGACCCATTTCTGAAAGGCCTGAATCACGTTCAACAATCTTCCCACATTATTTCTGGAGAAACTGCCCTTAATAAACCCAGTCTGATCTTCCTGAATAATTATCGGAAGGAAAACCCCCAACCGTTTCGCAAGCACCTCAGACAACAATTTCAAGTAAATGTTCAAAAGGGAGATTTGGATTTGGATTTGTTTATCTGTGAGCAGCTGTAATAGGTTCATTCCTCCGGATCTTTCAAACTGTCTTCAAAATCAGGGAGATGCTAGCCTCGCGAAATGTTGGTGGCAACATCCCTACCTCAAAATAGTGATATTAGATACCCATCAATGTTTCCATTAAACTCCCTGGACGGGATTCTCCGTTTGCCGAAATCGCGCTCGCCAATTGGACGGAGAAACCCCGTTTCCGATGAAACCGGGGCAGCACCGCTTTCGCAATGCTCCACCCCCTCCAAAGCGGTGTACTCTAGGGGTGCTATTTTGCAGGCCTGGTCTGCGCTCGGCCGGCGCCATGTTGCCTTCAAGAATTGAACCCTTGTTGTTGGCATCTCTGCGCATCCTGAACCAGCCAACCAGCCAACAGGGCTAACTAGCCACTTCCCTCTTTAGGCTCAGCTCTCCTTGCTGAGGTCTCGCTCTTTATATATCATTCCTTTGCTGAACTCTTGCCCTTTTTGCACCACTCTCCTTGCAGAAGTCTAGTCTCTTTACTCTGCTCCAGGTAAACAGGTAGAGTCAGCATGGTTTTGTTAACGGGAAACCAGCTTTTTGGAGTTCTTTGACGATGTAACATGCTGTGGATAAAGGGGAACTGGTGGATGTACTCTGCTTTGATTTTCGAGCCAGTTGGTTAACTGTCACATCAACGGTTGTATTGGAAAATAAAAGCTTCCGGTTTATGGGGTAACATTTGGCATGGATAGAAGATTTGACGGGTTAACTGGATGCGGAGAGTTGGCAGAAATGGGTCTTTTTCAGGTTGACAAGATGTAATGAGTGATGTGCCCCGGGGATGAGTGCTGGGACTTCAACTGTTTACAATTTATACAAATTATTTGAATGAAGGGATTGAAGGGGTTGCTGCTAAGTTTGCTGATGACACAAGGATAGTTTTATGAAGACAAGGGGAGTCCACACCAAATTGTATCAAACATAGGTTTATTTACAAAGCTTTAATACACAGCTCCTGGTAGAACCCAACCGGGTCTTAACGGTCGGTGCCAAACTAGTCTACCTTATATAGAATATGGATGAAGCTTACTCCTCCTCCTTAATGAGGGAGCTCGTACTTCACAAGCGACACAAGGAAGACAATCATCCCTACCCCGTGCCTAAGTTCCGTGCCGTGGGTTATGACAAATCGGGCGGAAAATGAGTTGTGAATAGGACATAGGGAGCTACAAACTAATAGGTTAAGTGCGCAGGCAAATCTGGCAAAAATCTGGCAAATGGAATATAATGTGGGGAAATGTGAAATTGTCCATTTTGGGAAGAAGAATAAAAGTGAAGCGTATTATCTTAATAGTGAAAGATTGCAGAGCTCTGGGTGTCTTAGTATATTAATTGCAAAAGGTTAGTGTGCAGGTACAGCAAGTAATTGGGAATATTATTAGTTCATGCAAGGGGAATTCAACACAAAAGTAGAGAGGTTATGCTTCAGTTCTACAGGGCATTAGTGTAACTACATCTAGAGAACTGTGTACCGTATTGGCCACCTTGCTTAAGGAAGAATGTAAATGTGTTGGAGGCAGTTCAAAAAAGGTTTACTAGACTAACAGTAGGAGTATTTGGGTCGTCTTATGAGGAAAGGTTGAAGAGGTGGGCTTGTATCCACTGTTTAGAAGAGTAAGAGGTAATTTGATTGAAATATATGGGGCTGGATTCTCCTATTCTGCGGTTATTTCGGCAAGATCCGTGTGGTCTTACGACCAGAAAGTCGGCGTAGCCCCCGCACCGATCCTCTGCCCGGTGGGCAGCTAGCAGCCGTGCCGCATAAAGCCGCTTTACCTGCGGATATGGATGCAGAATGGCCGGATCCGTGGCCGTGCATGTGCACTGCGGCGGCCGCGCCGTACAGCATGCCGCCTGCCACGTGCGGACCCAGTCTGCCAAAAGCTGCCCCCCTGTAACACCCCGTCGCCACCCCGACCATCCCCCCCACCAGTCCCTCCAGCCCCCGCCGAAGCCCCCCCCCTGCCAGCGGAACGGCTCCCCCCCCCCGACTGTAGCAGTGCTGGACACAGTCCGCAGCCACCACGCAAAGTCTCCGAAAGTCGTGAGGACACGCGCCCCATGCCGTCGGAGATTCGGAGCATATGGGGAGGGCCTCAGGTGACATCCTGAGGCCATCCCGACGGCGTGCGGCATACTCCTCGAGTAGGCCGTTTTTGAGGGGGATCAGAAAAATGCTGCTCCCGATTCCAGTGTCAAAATGAATTCTCCGGCAATCTCTCTGGGGGCTGCCATTAGCACTATTTCCCCTTGGTTTCTGTGGTGATTAGCATTCTGTTCTCTTGGTTTTTGTGGCTGAGTCATCTTTCATTCTCTCACCCCACAGTATAAATATTTCCCACTTCCTAAGTCTTTTAGCTTTGACAAAGAGTCATCTGGACTCGAAACGTTAGCTCTTTTCTCTCCCGACAGATGCTGCCAGACCTGCTGAGATTTTGCAGCATTTTCTCTTTGGTCTGCAATCTCCTTCTCCAGGTCCAAAGCCCTTTGAGATATCCTGTTCTGTAATAATAGCCTCTTGAGCATCCCCAATTTTAAAACCTGAACCATTGTTGGCCATACCTTCAGGTACCAAGGCCATAAGCTCTGGAATTCCCTCCCTAAACCTCGCTTGCTCTCTGAACCTCCTTTAAGATGCTCCTTAAACCTTATCTATTTGACTTAGCTTTTGCCCATTTGGCCTAATATCTTACCTAGTTTGTTGCCAGATTCTAATGAAATTGGGATGTACTATGTTAAAAGTGCTATTTAAATACAAGTTGTTGTTTCATTTTTGTAAGTTTTGCAAGCTAGCATAAAAGAATGTGGACTTAAATCTGCACTTGAAATTCCTTGATCGTCTGAGTTGGTTTGGCTGATTTCAAGTGAATTGTAGTGAAATAAAGCAGAGTAACCCAGTGAAAAGCCAGACCAATCATAAAGTCCAGCAGCAAGATCCACCAGATGGTGCTCATGTCAGCATGAACAAGGCGATCTAGACTTTGTAAAAACTCTCGCTTCAGAGAATGCCCTCTCACAAGACAACCAGCTTCGATTCGGATACAGATAAAACCTGTCTGCAAGGCGTGACTATGTATAACCAGTTGATCTTCTATAGTGTCGCTCAAGGAATGTAAGGAATCCTTCTTCACCATTCTTTACTGCTCTTTTTTCCTGAGGCATGCATGCTGTAATTATTCACATTCCAATCATTGGCTGTGAAATTTAGCTTCGTAGTACTCACATTTCAGCACCATGACTGGCATTTTGACCCCCAAATGGTGGCTGCGGTGCACAGGTGTAGTTCTGACGTTGGCCATGCTAGATGCCATTTGGAAGGGACGTTACCAGAAGCACTCAAAGTGGACTGATAGTGACGCCAATCAGCATGTAACACTGATTTAACACCAGTGCATTCCAGGTAATGTCATCTCCTAAGAACGCACAGCTGAAAATATACATTCAGCAGCAGGGAAGAGAGCCCCCCCCCCCCTCCCTCTGCCCCATGAACGCTACTTAAAGGGATCATCAATCACTTTTAGATGTTGTTGATTGATTTCTGTGGGCTCTGGCTGTGACCATTGACATACTGAGTGGTTTACAAAGTTGTTTAAAGTTGGCGGAAACCTGCAGAGAGTGGTGCAATACATGCTGTAGGATTGTAGTCTGACTTCAAGGGGTCTGAACAAACCACTTGCTCTATGCCAGGTGAATGAACAGGCGGTGTCAATGTCCAACAGTTTTCTACTTCACTGGTTAAGTCTTTTTTGTGACCTTTGTAGAATTGATAAATGAAAGCAAAAGAATATGCTTTCCAATTAGTTATTTTCTGTTCTGCACAAAAATTTAAAAAACACTGCTATTAATTTTTAAACCTAAACTTCTAAACTTCTATGTACCAAGAGCAGAATATACAAAAGTTTTGACAATTCAGAAAAAAATACAACTTGCCCATTGATTTATTTAACACACACTTAAATCACTCAATCCCTCCCCCACTTTCCAAGCAAGTGTGGATGTGTCACCAATGTGTCGGGAGGGTTTAAACTAATTTGGCAGGGGAATGGGAACCGGATTTGTAGTCCAGCAACTAAGGTAGCCGATATTCAGGACGCCAAAACGTGTAGTGAGGCAGTGGGGAAGGGAACACTGACAAAGGAGAGAACTTGCAGGCACGGAGATGGGTTGAAGTGTGTATACTTCAACACAAGAAGCATCAGGAATAAGGTGGGTGAACTTAAGGCATGGATCGGTACTTGGGACTACAATGTGGTGGCCGTCACGGAAACTTGGATAGAAGAGGGGCAGAAATGGTTGTTGGAGGTCCCTGGTTATAGATGTTTCAATAAGATTAGGGAGGGTGGTAAAAGAGGTGGGGGGGGGGGGGGGTGGCATTGTTAATTAGAGATAGTATAACAGCTGCAGAAAGGCAGTTCGAGGAGTATCTGCCTACTGAGGTAGTATGGGTTGAAGTCAGAAATAGGAAAGGAGCAGTCACCTTGTTATGAGTTTTCTATAGGCCCCCCAATAGTAGCAGAGATGTGGAGGAACAGATTGGGAAACAGATTTTGGAAAGGTGCAGAAGTCACAGGGTAGTAGTCGTGGGTGACTTCAACTTCCCAAACATTGAGTGGAAACTCTTTAGATCAAATAGTTTGGATGAACATAAGAACATAAGAACTAGGAGCAGGAGTAGGCCATCTGGCCCCTCGAGCCTGCTCCACCATTCAATGAGATCATGGCTGATCTTTTGTGGACTCAGCTCCACTTTCCGGCCCGAACACCATAACCCTTAATCCCTTTATTCTTCAAAAAACTATCTATCTGGGGTGGTGTTTGTGCAGTGTGTCCAGGAAGCTTTTCTAACACAGTAAGTAGATTGTCCGACCAGAGGGGAGGCCATATTGGATTTGGTACTTGGTAATGAACCAGGGCAAGTGATAGATTTGTTAGTGGGGGAGCATTTTGGAGATAGTGACCACAATTTTGTGACTTTCACTTTAGTAATGGAGGGGGAGAGATGCGTGCAAGAGGTCAAGGTTTACAATTGGGGGAAGGGTAAATACGATGTTGTCAGACAAGAATTGAAGTGCATAAGTTGGGAACATAGGCTGTCAGGGAAGGACGCAAGTGAAATGTGGAACTTGTTCAAGGAACAGGTACTACGTGTCCTTGATATGTATTTCCCTGTCAGGCAGGGAAGAGATGGTCGAGTGAGGGAACCATGGTTGACAAGAGCGGTTGAATGTCTTGTTAAGAGGAAGAAGGAGACTTATGAAAGGCTGAGGTTCAGACAGGGCGCTGGAGGGATACAAGATAGCCAGGAGGGAACTGAAGAAAGGGATTAGGCGAGCTAAGAGAGGGCATGAACAATCTTTGGCGGGTAGGATCAAGGAAAACCCCAAGGCCTTTTACACATATGTGAGAAATATGAGAATGACTAGAGCAAGGGTAGGTCCGATCAAGGACAGTAGTGGGAGATTGTGTATTGAGTCTGAAGAGATAGGAGAGGTCTTGAATGAGTACTTTTCTTCTGTATTTACAAATGAGAGGGGCCATATTGTTGGAGAGGACAGTGTGAAACAGACTGGTAAGCTCGAGGAAATACTTGTTAGGAAGGAAGATGTGTTGGGCATTTTGAAAAACTTGAGGATAGACAAGTCCCCCGGGCCTGACGGGATATATCCAAGGATTCTATGGGAAGCAAGAGATGAAATTGCAGAGCCGTTGGCAATGATCTTTTCGTCCTCACTGTCAACAGGGGTGGTACCAGGGGATTGGAGAGTGGCGAATGTCGTGCCCCTGTTCAAAAAAGGGACTAGGGATAACCCTGGGAATTACAGGCCAGTTAGTCTTACTTCGGTGGTAGGCAAAGTAATGGAAAGGGTACTGAAGGATAGGATTTCTGAGCATCTGGAAAGACACTGCTTGATTAGGGATAGTCAGCACGGATTTGTGAGGGGTAGGTCTTGCCTTACAAGTCTTATTGAATTCTTTGAGGAGGTGACCAAGCATGTGGCTGAAGGTAAAGCAGTGGATGTAGTGTACATGGATTTTAGTAAGGCATTTGATAAGGTTCCCCATGGTAGGCATATGCAGAAAGTAAGGAGGCATGGGATAGTGGGTAATTTGGCCAGTTTGATAACGAACTGGCTAACCCATCGAAGTCAGAGAGTGGTGGTGGATGGCAAATATTGAGCCTGGAGCCCAGTTACCAGTGGCGTACCGCAGGGATCAATTCTGGGTCCTCTGCTGTTTGTGATTTTCATTAATGACTTGAATGAGGGAGTTGAAGGGTGGGTCAGTAAATTTGCAGACGATACGAAGATTGGTGGAGTTGTGGATAGTGAGGAGGGCTGTTGTCGGCTGCAAAGAGACTTAGATAGGGTGCAGAGCTGGGCTGAGAAGTGGCAGATGGAGTTTAACCCTGAAAAGTGTGAGGTTGTCCATTTTGGAAGGACAAAAATGAATGCGGAATACAGGGTTAACGGTAGAGTTCTTGGCAATGTGGAGGAGCAGAGAAATCTTGGGGGTCTATGTTCATAGATCTTTGAAAGTTGCCACTCAAGTGGATAGAGCTGTGAAGAAGGCCTATGGTGTGCTAGTGTTCATGAACAGAGGGATTGAATTTAAGAGCTGTGAGGTGATGATGCAGCTGTACAAAACTTTGGTAAGGCCACATTTGGAGTATGTACAGTTCTGGTCTCCTCATATTAGGCAGGATGTGGAAGCTTTGGAAAAGGTGCAAAGGAGATTTACCTCGCTGTTGCCTGGAATGGAGAGTAGGTCTTACGAGGAAAGGTTGAGGGTGCTAGGCCTTTTCTCATTAGAACGGAGAAGGATGAGGGGCGACTTGATAGAGGTTTATAAGATGATCAGGGGAATAGATAGAGTAGACAGTCAGAGACTTTTTCCCCGGGTGGATCAAACCATTACAAGGGGACATAAATTTAAGGTGAATGGTGGAAGATGTAGGGGGGATGTCAGAGATAGGTTTTTTACCCAGAGAGTAGTGGGGGCATGGAATGCACTGCCTGTGGAAGTAGTTGAGTCAGAAACATTAGGGACCACCAAGCAGCTATTGGATAGTTACATGGATTACGGTAGAATGATATAGTGTAGATTAAGTTGTTCTTAAGGGCAGCACGGTAGCAGTGTGGCTAGCACAATTGCTTCACAGCTCCAGGGTCCCAGGTTCGATTCCGGCTTGGGTCACTGTCTGTGCAGAGTCTGCACGTCCTCCCCGTGTGTGCGTGGGTTTCCTCTGGGTGCTCCGGTTTCCTCCCACAGTCCAAAGATGTGCAGGTTAGGTGGATTGGCTGTGATAAATTGCCCTTAGTGTCCAAAATTGCCCTTAGTGTTGTGTGGGGTTGCTGCGTTGTGGGGATAGGGTGGAGGTGTTGACCTTGGGTAGGGTGCTCTTTCCAGGAGCAGGTGCAGACTCGATGGGCCGGGTGGCCTCCTTCTGCACTGTAAATTCTATGATCATAGATCATAGATCATAGAATTTACAGTGCAGAAACCGGAGCACCCGGAGGAAACCCACGCACACACGGGGAGGATGTGCAGACTCTGCACAGACAGTGACCCAAGCCGGAATCGAACCTGGGACCCTGGAGCTGGAAGCAATTGTGCTATCCACAATGCTACCGTGCTGCCCACTGTTATCATAGATGATAATTTATGATTAATTTAGGACAAAGGTTCGGCACAACATCGTGGGCCGAAGGGCCTGTTCTGTGCTGTATTTTTCTATGTTCTATGTTCTAATACCAGGGGTATTGACCTCGGGTGCGTGACTTCCCTGATGACCACACAGTATCCGGACCCTGTATTTCACAGCCTAACCCAGCAGAACACCAAGAGGAGCATTGAGCTGGATTCTCTGCTCCCGACACCGATATCGCGTTCAGGCAGAAGGACCAGACCCGCTGTTACTGCCAACCCAGGGCCCGCACACACTCTGTAGTGTGGCAGGTGCATATCATGGGGGGGGGGGGGGGGGGGGGTGTTACAGGCGAGGGCGTGGCTGGGGAGGGTGGGGGTTGTGGTGGTGGGTTGCAGTGCCCGTGCCCCTGGCACACATCGTGCGGCCTTCCGTGCCTGCCTCGGCCCTACCCAACTTCGCCCTCCCCCCAAAGCCTCCTCGTCGGGCAAGGACTGGTGTTCATCCTCCTCCTCCAGCACATTGCCCTCTGCTGCGCAATGTTGTGGAGGACGCAGCAGGCCGCCACGATGGGGGCGACCCTCTCAACATCATACTGGAGAGCCCCTCCAGAGCAGCCCAGGTACCTGAACCACTTCTTCAGGAGGCCGAAGCACCACTCAATTATGCTCCTGGTCGCGGCATGGGTGTCATTGTAGTGGGTCTCCCCATCTGTCTGTGGCCTCAGGTTAGGCGCCATCAGCCACAATTGCAGCCGATAACCCGGTCACCCAGGAGCCAACCTCCCAGATTTTTGGGAGGTGGGGGCATTTCAAACATGTCAGGAATGGTCAGTGTTCCAGGATGAAGGCGTTGTGAACACTGCCCGGGTGTTGGGCACAGACGTGCATGATGTGCAACTCATGGTCACGCACCAGCTGCACCTTCATCGAGTTGTAGCCATTTGGGATGGCCACTTCCCGATTACAAAATGGACACTTTGCAAAGATTGCAGGGAAAATGGACAATACTGAGAAAACAAGCAGGTTCAGGGTTTGTCTGCATATTGGAGCCGCACTCCCAGACAAGACCAAAACTGCAAACCCAGTAGCATACTAATGGCCCATCTCTGGGAACAAAAGAGTAACATTTGAGTAACCGATACTAAGGCAGACACCCCGGCGCCAGAGGAGACCAGAACAAAGCAGGCCAACGGCCACGTAGGACACGCCCAGCCATCAGGGCACCCACCCCTTTATTGGAGGAAATCGATAGGAACGATTGAGAAACGGACCAATTAATTGGGGCCAAGTTCAAGGCCCGCCCAAAAGAGTGCCTTAAACCCTTTTGGGTTTAAGAAGGATCCCCGAAGAGAGAATCTTTCTCTTGGCTTCGGCTCTCACCGAGGAGAGACCTGCCCAACAGCTGCACCAGAACAAGTAAGTCCAAGGTCAACGCACGCTACCAGACAGACAACCTCAGCTGTTCCCCTTTACCACTTCGGCCCCAGCAGCCTCAGAACCGAACAATGGTCATTGTTCCTCTGACTGAGTGGGCGCCCGAAGCTAAGTATAGGCTTTAGCAGTGGTGATAGTTTAGTCTGTAGTATTTGTGCATGAGTATATTTAATTGTGTGTGTAAATAAATGAGCATTTGACTTTGAACTAACTAACTGGTGTATCGAGTCTTTGATCAGTATTCGGTTTGAACCTTGTGGCGGTATCGAAAGATACCTGGCGACTCTTGAGCAAACGTAATTAGAATTAAGGAAGGCAACCATATTGACCGCCATATTCAGAGCCAAATAAAGAGAGAAACAAAAATAGCAACATTTACTGGCGACCTCTGACGGGACCCGACTTAGAAGTGGCCTCGTCACTCCAAGAGGACCCAAATTTGAATCCAATTGGAAACAGAAAAACCACAGGTGTGAGAATGATACTGATCAAACCTCCGAGATTCGGAAATGTGTTAATGCATGCGTACTAACAGGGATATAAGGTAAACCTATAAGGTAAACCTGAGAGATTTTGTTGCGTAAAACTCTCGGGAGTTTTGTAGGCCGGAAAATAGCGGAAGCCGTACCCGTGTTTACATCACCACTTTATCACCCCCTGTACCAAATTCAGTAGAGAACCCAGAGAGAGAAAATGGCAATGAAGGCAATGGAACGCCTTATGAACCCCCAGGAATTTGAGGTCGCAGCGACCAGTAGAGTAGGACAGTGTCCCGTATGGGAAGTGTCCCGTATGGGAAGAGGAAATCAGAAAGTACCTCAAAGGGAAAGGATGGCCTTTTTGGAGCGAATTCTGCGCGAATGACAAAACAGGTCCCAGGTGTATAGGACATACTTGGTGGGAGAACATGTCAGAGATCCACAAAAAGAGCTCAGGGAAGCTTGCAAGCCAATGGCAATCGTGTCCTGCTTGGCACAATTGCGAGGCACAGAGGAGGTCGTTAGGATGCTCCATAGAGAGATTGAGGAGAGAGACAGAACTAGTGAGGGAGATGTGAGCGAGTTTGAGAAGGAGAATAAGGATTTAAGAGAACAGTTAGCAGCCAGGGACAGAATGGTGGATGATGCCAAGAGGGCACACCGGTCTTCTCTCGCCCATTTGAGTAGTTTTCAGACCCAGTGTGATAAGGCCTACCAGGATATGCAACGTGCGGTCTTGGTAACACAAGAAACCGAGCAACAGGTAGAGCAATTGCAGAAACAGTGCAATGATTTAAAAGCAGCCCTACGAGCGCTCCACACTTCCACAACGGAACAAAGGCAGAGCTCCGTAGATCACGCAAAGTGCCGGAAGAAAATTGCAGAATTACAATCTCTGCTTTCTGTCCAGAATGGGTTTCAAAGTATGTTTGGACCCAGTTAGACCAGGTAAACGGCCCCGATTGGCAGGAGTTAAATGAAACTGCCCACAGATACGTACATGGGACATGCATGCACGGAAACCCCCAGAAAAGAAAAGCACCCCAACCCCCGACTAAACAGGCAGAACACCCCCCCCATGAACCCTGTAACCACACACTGCAGGGCTGCAGCAGAAGGAAACGCAGATTTCCTATATACAACCCCGTTAACCGTGACCCAATTACGGGACGCGTGTGGAAAAATGACACCGTTCCTTCCCCATCTGACCCCCCCACCAGTTTTTCCCTAGAGTTAAACAGCAGGCTACCATGTACGGCCTGGACGGAAAGGAACAAGTGGATCTCACAGTTTTAAGCCTCGACCCCCTCAGCCGTGGCAGCCCTTCCCGACCCACAGAATGTAGGAGGAGGCACACTCCAAGAGATGCACACAGCGATCCTAGATGCGATCGGCTATAACAGAGGAGACCCCGTAGAAGGCCTAAACAAGTGTAGGCAAAAGAAAACACAGCACCCCACAGCATTTGCTGGACACTTGTGGATACATTTCACAGCAGTTTTCGGGGAATTAGCCCGCGCTCATTTGTCCGTGGATAATATGGCCAAATGGACTTGAATCCTAGTCTCTCATGTGACTGAGGCAGGACAGAGAGCTTGCGCAAATTACGACCCCTCGGACGAGGCCCACAACGAGAAATGGGTTTTGAAAAGATTGTCCCACTCTTGGGAACAATCCGTCCAAAGCAAAACCGCATTTGCGAAACCCGAGGAGGAGCAGGCAGACATGAATCCAGTTAAAGCGCACCAGAACCCCACATGGGTAAATGAGGGCAGGAACAGTCCACCACAGCCAAAATCCCAGGAATGTTACAACTGTGGACAATTAGGACACTTTGCGTGAGAGTGCAACGCACCCCAAAAGCAGCAGAGAAACCAACAGACAGGCACACTAAATAAGAATAGGGCAAAGCCAATCTATAGTGTTAGCGCCCGTTCAGAGAACATAGGCATGAACGGCACCGACTGACAGTGTTCGGGCCCCCCAACTTGGGTCTGCGACACCCTTTGGGACAAGTCCGGTAGACCGGTCGTAGCAAGCAAAGTCCGGGGACACCCCGTAGAATTTCTTTGGACAACAGGAGGGTCCCGCACCACGCTCAATTCCTCCACGATGTTTCAACGAGACACGTGGCCCACAACAGACACCATCACACTCAGTGGTTTTACAGGTAATTTACAACAAGGACCCATCACAGCCCCTATAGCGATACAAATAGGGAACTTTACGACTAAACACCCTGTAGTTTTGGTCGATCTACCCCAGACAGCTGAACACATCCTAGGTATCAATTTTATGAGCTCCCACAACCTCTCTTTTGATCCGGTTAATAAATGTGTATGGAGAATGGCAAATGGAGCACAAGCCCCCGCCACGCTCACAGTTGGAGATTATGAAAACAGAATTTGCTCAGTAGGAGACTTCTGGTTCGACCCTCGAGCCATTAGTCAGGACAAACAGGTTAGGGAAGTCCTGCAGCAACACAAAGCAGTATTTGCACAGCACAAGCACGACTGTGGTAAAATAGCTGGCCTGGTAAATATTACAGGTCCCGACCCCAGACCTCAAAAGCAGTATGGTTTTCCCCAAGAGGCAGAGGGAGAAATCTCCAAAGTAATAGAGAGTCTGCTTGATCAAGGCGTACTCAGATCAGTAGCCTCCACAAACAACGCACCAATTTGGCCCGTCAGGAAACAAGATGGGTCATGGCAACTGACCATTGATTACCAGGAACTGAACAAAGTAACCCCATAGCCACGAGTCCCGTGACCATGCTCAAACAGGGTCTCCAGTCAAAAAGAAATTCCGTTTTGGACATTGGCAATGGCTTTTGGTCCATTCCATTGGATAAAGCGTGCCAGTACAAATTCGCCTTTACATTCCAGGGACAACAATATACGTGAACGTGCCTTCCACAACTCCCCCTCCATTTTCCACCGACAGCTGGCAAATGGACTAGCAAAATTTTCCCAACCCGATTGTCTGGTCCAGTATGTAGATGAGTTGCTACTACAGACAGACACAAAGGGAGAGCACATTTCGCTTCTTGCCGAACTCCTAGGACTCCTAAAAGAAATTGGATGTAAAGTCAACCCCAAGAAGGCCCAGATTTTGCAGGAAAAAGTGATTTACGTAATCACTCATGGTAAACGCGAGATCGAGCAAAAGAGAATTGACTCGATCATCAAATTGCCCCTTCCCTATAATGTCTCAGCCCTCCGGTCATTTCTAGGACTGGTTGGCTGCTGCCGAAACCATATTGACGGTTTCGCCATAAAAGCAGTGCCCCTATCCGACCTTCTCAGGAAACAGGCACCTTGGGAATGGCTTCCACAGCACACGGATGCCGTGGATGCTTTAAAGAGAGCCTTCAGCACAGCCCCTGAATTACAGGTCCCAGATCCACTTTCCCCGTACGCAATCAAAGTAGCAAATACCGACCGACCTCTTTCGGCCGTACTCCTCCAGGAACACCATGACCAATTACGCCCCGTGGCATATACCTCACGCGTGTTAGATCCTGTCGAGCAAGGATTTTCTGCCTGTGAAAGGCATCTGATCACAGTTTTTTGGGCAGTGCAGTACTTCGCCTACATTACAGGACTCAACCCCATCACCATTCTCACTGAACACACCCCAACACAGCTATTATTAGACGGTCGACTTAAGGATGGCACAGACAGCCAAATCCGCGCAGCCCGTTGGACCCTTCTTTTACAGGGAAGGGACATTACAGTTAAGAGAACCAAGACCCACACTTCCTGAGCCGATAATTTGCAATATGCAGGTACCCCACATGAGTGCGAGATCATCACCACAAAACACAACACAGGCCCATTTATACCTAAGTCAGCTCCCAGGAAAGCAGGAAATACACCCCAGAGACCCCAGCCCACAGAAACGTGCGCACCCCAGAAAATTTATGTGGATGGCTCCTCCACAGTTTTGAATGAAAGAGAATCACCGGTTGTGGCATTTATGTAGAGGACGCACAGGGACGCGCCCTAGATGAGATTTCACTAAAGTTGCCAGGACATCTCGGCTCGCAGGCAGCAGAACTGGCAGCCATAGCTTACATTGTAGACCACCCCGACTCGTTTCCAACCCCAGCAGACATATATTCGGTCAGTTTATATGTCTGTAATAGTTTAACGGAATTCCTACCCCGGTGGGAAACAAGAGGATTTGTTTCCGCAGACGGAAAGCCCCTACCCTCAGCCCCATTACTCCGACATATCCTAGAGACAACTAAAAATAGGAAATATGGTATAATTAAGGTTTGCAGTCATCACCGTTCTTCCCCCCCCCCCCCCATGTAACGTTAAAGCAGACGCCCTAGCGAAGGCAGGTTCCAGACATGGTTACTTTTGGAACCCCCCCTCTCCCTCCGAGAGCACCCCAGTACATGAGGTTCAGGTCTCACAGACCAACATTCAATATCTAGCGAAAGCCCAGAAGGAAGATGAAAAACTCAGGGAAGTTTTAAAAGGAACCTTCCCAGCCCTGTACGATAAGTTTAAGAACACAGTCACCACACATGATGGTGTGATTTTGAAAGAAGGCATTTATGTAGTTCCCAGCCAGGACAGGAACCAGATTATTTGTCAGTTCCATGACAATCATGGACACCAAGGCATTGAAGCCACCCTAACACACCCCAGACCGCTCTGCTGGTGGCCTGATTTAAAAGCTGATGTTATTCACTACATTGAAAATTGCTTTATCTGTGCCCAGAACAACCCGGACAGATATGCAAGAAAGGCTCAGCTTAGTCACACACGCCCCATTAATGGCCCCTGGACAAATTTGCAGATAGATTACATAGGACTCCTACCCCCCTGCAGAAATTGTTTTAAGTATGTGTTGGTGGTCATCGACACCTTCACAAAATGGGTGGAAGCTTTTCCATCGAGAACAAATACGGCCAAAACGACAGCTAAAATCCGAACACAGCACATCTTTACAAGATGGGGCTTCCCACTCAGCATAGAGTCCGATCAAGGCTTCCATTTTACAGGACGAGTAATGAAGAACGTCCTCACAATTTTCGGAATTAGGCAGAAGTTTCACATAGCCTACCACCCCCAGTCAAGCGGCATTGTAGAGAGGATGAACAGAACTCTAAAAGCCACTAACAGGAAAATGGTGCAACAGAACAACAGCACCTGGGATTCAGTTCTCCCATTTGCTTTAATGTTCATAAAAAACATGGTATCCACGTCCACAGGATACACCCCCCACACCCTCATGACCGGACGCCCCATGAAAGGGACAGAGTATTTATTCGGACTGGATTTGGCCAGCCCCGCAGTCACCGCCCTCACGCATGAAAATGCTGTACAGCAGCTTATTGAGAATATAAAGGCAGCCCAGCTCGCAGCAGCTGTGAGACTTGGGACCAGGAGGAAACAAAGCAAAGCTTGTTTTGATAAAACTGTACACGCCACCGAGTTTGTAGTAGGGCAGCAAGTGATGCTTTCCCTAAACAACCCCAGTTCAATCCTCTCCCCGAAATTTTCCGGACCAGACTCCATTTCGGATAAAGTAAGCCCCTCGGTATACAAGATCACATATCCCAATGGCAAGTCTGCGTGGTTCCACATAAACCAGCTTATGGCTCGCAGAACAACCACTCACACCACATCTCGCTTGCAGCAGCAGCAGACGAGCACGCCCCGTCCACAGATGACGTATTCCTTCCCTCCCCCAGCCAGTCCAGCCCGTCCTCACACACATCTTCAACTCCACCCCCAGAGCCTCGACTCCACCTCTCCCTTCCTTCAACCAGCAGCGACAGCGACAGTGATAGCGATAGCAATGATGACAGCCACAGCAGACCATGTTATGATTATACCCCTGCACCAGGCCCCACTCCCAGCGACTCCGAGCATGATTCCAGTGACACCTTCAAGATCACGTACATCAAAGCCCCTGACCCAGACCCATCGCCCGACGATTACGGATTACAACCTAGTAGCTCCAACCTCGATACACGATTCTGGCACCGTGACAATTTGTTCAGGCTCATCCAGAATGATGAGATGGACCCCAATTCGCCCCAAGCAGCTTTAGCCAAACTACTCCAGTCAAGAGTATGGCAGCCAGGAGAAGATAATGACATAGAGTCTGACTCCCACCAAACGACTCCCTTTGCGACCCTGTTTGCTACCGAGCAATGAGGTATCCACATGATGGTAAAAAGGAACCGGTGGAGAGATATGGTGTCCTTTCTGATGGAACCTGCAACATGTTTGCTGTATGTTCATTCGTTTAATGTACATGTTAAATGTTGTTTGTGAATTTGAAAGTTTTTCATGGCCCCACGCCACCACCCTTTTGACGCCCAATGGCTGTTAATGGAACAAGTTTGTCAACAGACAACCGTTCAGAGGAACTAGTTTTTCGGCAGACACCACTCATAGCTACTCTTCTGATTCGGTCATGAGAGGCAGCCCCCCACGACTACCACATTCTTACCCGTTCTTGCCGATCGCTCAGGCAGTGGAGAAACGGCACTGGTCCTCGCCCTGCCTGAGGACCCCCCTCTGGTCAGCTATGCAAAGGTAGAGCACAAACGGCACTGATCACCATCCTACCCGGGGATTCCACCCATTTCTTACCCGCTGTGGCCCATACGCACCACATTTTGGCTCGTTAAGTTCGAAATTCTTTTGTTTGTTTCTGGCAACCCTTAGGTTGCTTCTGTATGCTATTTACATCCTCAAACACTAGGATGGTAGATCGCACAGGCTGCGAAATGGCTCGCACTGTGTCAGTATTTTTCTCGGATGTCTTGTCCCAAATATTTGGTTTAAAAAAAAAATGAGGGAGTCACGGATGGTGACCAATTATAATGGGTAATTGGCAACAAAGGACAGACAGACATACGAGATCTTAAGCAAGATACTAACAGATATTATGCTTGTGTCCATGGAACTCCGGAACCTCAGGAACCCCAGAGGAAGAAAAGAAGAAGACCGACAAAAGGAAAGATGAAGACAACCTTCATCTTCTACACCTGGATCTTAGCGGGATGAAATGAAATGAAATGAAAATCACTTATTGTCACGAGTAGGCTTCAATGAAGTTACTGTGAAAAGCCCCTAGTCGCCACATTCCGGCGCCTGTTCGGGGAGGCTGTTACGGGAATCGAACCGTGCTGCTGGCCTGCCTTGGTCTGCTTTCAAAGCCAGCGATTTAGCCCTGTGCTAAACTGCCCTTTCAGTTCCCTTCAGTTGCGCGCGGACACTACCCGCCTGATCCCTACCACACAGGCCGTGAATGATTCCCGCCCCGACATACAAGGAGAATCTCCCGCTCTCGCACCCCGGTATACACGTTTAGGTCCCCTATTTTCAGACTTCACCAAACCCCCCAACCCCTTGAGTGAATTAAAGTGCATCCGTTTTTTTCTTTGTGTGTGTTTTGTTCAATAAAGAAATATAAACCTCTGTGCTTGACTGCCAAGCCAGATAAACTTCTGTTGCTGCTATTTGTACAGTTTAAAGTGTTGTAGGTTATTTTTCATTGTTTGAGTGAGGATAGTTTATTGAGGATAGTTAGAGGTTCCAGTTTTCTTATTTTGTAATGCATGCCTGAATGTCATAGCGCCCCGTAGAGTTTTATAATGATGTATGTATGTGAAATGATTTTAGGTAAAATTGTGTTTCATAGGATAGGGCAGTGTAGAGCCTGTGAAGTGCTTATGGGTGCCCCGCTTGGTCAAAGAACGAAGACGACGCGGTAATGTGAACCTTCACGCTTCGCATTGAGGATCACAAGGAGGGAGTGTAGCCATCTGGGATGGCCACTTCCCGATTATAAAATGGATACTTTGCAAAGATGGGAGGGAAAATGGACAATACTGAGAAAACAAGCAGGTTCAGGGTTTGTCTGCATATTGGAGCCGCAGCTCCCAGACAAGACCAAAACTGCAAACTCATTAGCATACTAATGGCCCATCTCCGGGGAACAAAAGAGTAACATTTGAGTAACCGATACTAAGGCAGACACCCCGGCGCCAGAGGAGACCAGAACAAAGCAGGCCAACGGCCACCTAGGACACGCCCAGCCATCAGGGCACCCACCCCTTTATTGGAGGAAATCGATAGGAACGATCGAGAAACAGCCCAATTAATTGGGGCCAAGTTCAAGGCCCGCCCAAAAGCGCGCAAAGCCCCTTTTGGGTATAAGAAGGATCCCCCAAGAGAGAATCGTTCTCTTGGCTCCGGCTCTCACCGAGGAGAGACCTGCCCAACAGCTGCACCAGAACAAGTAAGTCCAAGGTCAACGCACGCTACCAGACAGACGACCTTAGCTGTTCCCCTTCACCACTTCGACCCCAGCAGCCTCAGAACCGAACAACGGCCATTGTTCCTCTGACTGAGTGGGCGCCCGAAGCTAAGTATAGGCTTTGGCAGTAGTGATAGTTTAGTCTGTAGTATTTGTGCATGAGTATATTTAACTGTGTGTGTAAATAAACAAGCATTTGACTTTGAACTAACTAACTGGTGTATCGAGTCTTTGATCAGTATTCGGTTTGAACCTTGTGGCGGTATCGAAAGATACCTGGCGACTCTAGAGCGATACATAATTAGAATTAAGAAGGCGACCATCCTGACCGCCATCTTCAGAGCCAAATAAAGAGAGAAACAAAAATAGCAACAGAGTGGAACCCCTTTGGTTTGTGTAGAGCATCCTGTCATGTGCAAAAGCTCGTAGGGGGACATGCACCCCGTCGATCACCCCCTGGAACCGGGCATGTCGGCGATGGCGGCGAACCCACTGCCCAGGCATCCTGGTGGGCTTGGTCCACATTGAAATGGATGTATTGTGCCAACAGGGCATACAGGGCCTCTGTGATGGCACGGATACACCTGTGCACTGATGTCTGTGAGATCCCGGACAGGGCCCCACTCAGCGCCTAGAAGGACCCTGTGACGTAAAGGTTTAGGGCAACTGTTACTTGACGGCCATCGGGGGCGGGTGTCCTCCCCCATTCCCCTGTGATGCCATGCGTGCCATGATCTGGCAGATATGTTGCACTGTCTTCTTGCTCAGCCGGAGTCTTCGACGGCATGCGCTGTCCAACAAGTCCTCAAATGACAGGCGTTGCTGGTACACACGAGGCCTCATGCGGCGCCTCCTTTGCAGCTCCTCTTCCTCGGTCTGTTGGACAGCCGGAATCTCCATCCTGGGTCGCTTCCTCCTGCCCCTCAGCGGCACGCCCCACTGCTGCAGCTTCCTCCTCCTCGAGCAGTCCTACAGCCGCTGGGCATCCCCCAGGCCTACGGCGACTAGCAGGAAGGCCACCATTGCTGGTTGGTTTCCAATATCCATTGTCTGCAGGGGGTGAAAGTCCGACATGTTAGCATGGTTCGTACCCCTGTGCCCAATCAGGTCCACTGGGTTACATGGTGGCCCAAGTTGGCACTGCGGGCTCTGCTTCTGCATGCCCCCCCCCCCTGCACCCTGGTCCTGTCCGTGTCCGGCACCATGGGGGCCTCTGGCCTTGGTGTCCATCTCTGATGCCAGGGGTACCGTTGGCTGTCGCTGCCCTTGCCAGCGGTACGCTCCGCAGCCCCTGTCTGGTGCCCCATAGGGGCTACAGTGGGTGTTGCACTTGAGTGGGCCGCCTGATGTCCCACCAGCGGGTAGTGGCCGGTTGGGTGGTCGGGGGTATGGTGGAGGGAGGAGTGCAGAGGTGGGAGCTCTGGTGTGAGAGTGTGGGAGTGGGCGGTTTGGGAGCACCCATAGGGCTGGTGTCACCCAGCAGAGCCAGGGGCCAAGGTGGGTGGTCAGTGGGGTGCGCAGCAAGATGGTTGCCTTGCAGGTCGCAGCAATGGCGGTCCATGCCTGGACACTCCGGTCCCATGGAGGGGATCACCTCGGCCGCTTGGCCCTGTTCCCCGTCAAACCCCCACCCCCCATCCCCCCACCCCCCCCCACCTCCCCACCCTAGCCAGCCCGGCCAGTGTCCGGCCCGGCAGCCCACAGTCGTGCCTCTCCGTGTCCTACCTCCTCTCTCTCCCTCATCAGCCACGACACCGGCTTCATGATTTTTAAAAGCACAAGTGAACCACGCCATCGGCAACTCGGCCCATTGGAGGCGGAGAATGGCGGAGGCCCCGGAGAATACTGGGTCAGGCCTGCTAATGATATGCAAGTGGTGTTCACTGTATGTGCGTTCCGGAATGCATTGGCACCGCTGTCGAGGTGATGGAGAAAACCGGGGTAATTTTCCACACTGCCAGGTAGAGACCTGTGTTGTAGCTGCACTGGAACAGCTTGACTGGAGGCATAGCAATTCTGGAGCACAAGTCTTCAGTACGATTGCTGGAATTGTCAGGGCCCATAGCTGTTGCAGTATCCAGTGCCTTCAGCCGTTTCTTGATATCACATGGGGTGAATCGAATTGGCTGAAGACTGGCATCTGTGATGTTGCAGACTTCTGGGTATGGGCATGGAGAGAGGATTGGCTGACTGGCAGAAGGCAGAGAGTGGAGATAAAGGGGTCTTCTTCAGGATGGCAGCTGGTGACTAGTGCCTCAGGAGTCAGTGTTGGGACCACAAATTTTCACAATTTACATTAATGATCTGGAAGAAGGAACTGAGGGCACTGTTCTAAGTTTGCAGATGATACAAAGATCTGCAGAGGGACAAATAGGACTGAGGAAGCGGGGATCTGCAGTAGGACTTGGACAGGCTAGGAGAATGGGCAATGAAGTGGCAGATGGAATGTCATTTGGAAAAGTGTGAGGTTGTGTACTTTGGTCGGAAGAATAAAGGCATAGACTATTTTCTAAATGGGAAAAGGCTGAGGAAATCAGAGGTCCAAAGGAACTTAGGAGTTTAGATCAAGATTCTCTTGAGGTTAACGTGCAGGTTCAGTTGGCAGTTAGGAAGGCAAATGCAATGTTAGCATTCATGTCGAGAGGGTTAGAATACAAGCCCAGGGATGTACTTCTGGGGTTGTATGAGGCTCTGGTCAGACCCCATTTGGAGTATTGTGAGCAGTTCTGGGCCCAGTATCTAAGGAAGGATGTGCTGGCCTTGGAAAGGGTGCAGAGGAGGTTCACAAGAATGATCGCTGTAATGAAGAGCTTGCCATATGAGGAGCGGGTGAGGACTCTGGGTCTGTACTCATTGGAGTTTAGAAGGATGAGGAGGGATCTTACTGAAACTTGCAGGACACTGCGAGGCCTGGATAGAGTGGATGTGGAGAGGATGTTTCCACTTGTATGAAAAACTAGAGCCCGAGGGCCCAACCTCAGACTTAAGGGACGATCCTTTAAAACTGAGATGAGGAGGGATTTCTTCAGCCAGAGGGTGGTGGATCTGTGAAACGTTTTGCTGCAGAATGCTGTGGAGGCCAAAACACTGAGTGTCTTTGATACAGAGATAGATAGGTTCTTGATTAATAAGGGGATCAGGGGTTATGGGGAGAAGGCAGGAGAATGGGGATGAGAAAATAACGTGCACGATTCTCCGCTCCCCCGACTAAGTGCCCACGCCGTCGTGAACGGCGTCGAGTTTCACGACGGCGTGAAACGGCCCCGATCGCGATCGATTCAGGGCCCGAAAATGGGCTAGGAGTGGGGCCGCGAGGAACTCGGGTGGGGCGTGGCGTGAAAGCAGCGTCGTAAGCACGAGACGCCCGAATGACGCGGCGCTGCGCCATAAATGGCACGATCCGTGCATGGAAGGACCCAGGAGGAGGAGAAGGAGAAGAGATGGCTGAGCCCTGACAAGCCGCACCGAGGGTCCGGGACACGGACCTGGACACCTTCCTCGATGAAGTTGAAAACCGAAGGGCCACCCTTTGCCCATGGCGTGGGCATCGCCAGCCGTCCAGCACGGTGAGGCGCGGTTGACGTGAAGTTGGCACCGCTGTGAGTGCTGTGGGGCGCACCCCCCGGTCCGGGGAGCAGTGTCGGAAGAAGCTGCACGACCTCACTCGGGCTGCCAGGGTAAGTGCCATGGGGGTGCCCCCGGGTCACAACCAACCGCCCCCCCCGCCCTCCCCCGGGCACGAGGGGGGGAAGTGGGGTGGGGGGGGGGGTTCAGGGTGCACAACGTTGTACTCGACCCACCTGAGCACCGGGACCCCCCCTGGATAGATGCTCCAACTGTCTCCCACCCAGCATTAATATAGCCTATATCTGCACGCCCTGATGATACCCGCCTAATCGTGATGCTTTATCCAACCCCCCCCCCCCCCCCCCCCCCACCCCCCTTCAGGACAAGACAGCTCACAAGCAACGTGAGTGTATGAGAACCGGAGGGGGTTCTCCTGTGCTGGACCCCCTAAACGTTCACGAGCAGAGGGCCCTGGACCTCGCTGGGGGATCCGCCACCTGGGAGGTCGCGACATGCCAGGTCGGAGGTGCAGAAGCAAGTGAGACAACCCTGCATGTCCTCACCCCCCCCCCCCCCCCCCCAAACCCGTCATCGCCCCCCTCACACACTGGCCACTGCACCCTCGATCCCCTCCCCCCTCACACTGGCCACTGCACCCTCGATCCCCTCCCCCCTCACACTCTGGCCACTGCACCCTCGATCCCCTCCCCCCCTCACACACTGCCCCCACCACCACCATACACCCGGCCCAGCGTGTCTAATGAACCCCGTATCGTTGTGTTCCCCAGGGCCAGCCGCCAAACGTCCAGGGTCGTCTCGGCCAAGACACAGCCGACCATCTCCAACCTCAAGCGCACCCAGTGACGCACGCCAGAGGGTGGCAGTCGGTCGGACAGGAGGGCCATCCTCTCAGTATGGGACGCTGGAAGGGGACGCACATACGACAGACAGAGACAATACTGAGGGGCACAGGATGGACAGTGACGATGACGCACAGAGAACGGCCACACAGACCACGGATTCACCTGGAGGGCAACATGACATGGGCCGCATGCACCTTGCGCCAGGCCATGAGGGGGACCAGTACACACCAGGCTTCTTAACGGACGATGACCTCGAGCTAGCGGCACTGCTGTCTCCCACACCATCCACCATCGCAGAGACACTCACCTCGGTTGGGCAGATAAGTGATGAGGCTCCCGGGTCACGGTCTGGTGCGCACCACACAGCCGAGCAGGTACAGCAGGTGGAGTTTGGAGCAGCCGAGGGGCTGGACGGTCGGAGGGCAGCCCAGGCCCAGCAAACAGCTGCCACCCAGACGGTTCCCGGGTTCCTGGATGTACTTGACCCACCCGGACAACCGATGCATGTGGACACCCAGGGACTGAATAATGGGATGAGGGCCATCTTCCAGGACCTGCACACGCAGCCACCCAGCCCGTCACCGCACGGGAGGCATCCGCGGTGGAGGCAATGGGTGAAACGGTTTTGGCCATTGGTCAGGTTCTGCAAGGCGTTGGGCTTCACGTGCACGCGTCATCCATGGCCCAGGAGAGGGCTGCCCTCTCACAGGCAGCCATGTGCCAGAGCCAACAGGATATTGCCGCCGCTCTCCGGGCCCTGGCCGAGTCTCACCATGCCATGGCTCGGTCCCAGCAGGCGATGGCACAGTCTCAGCAGTCAGTCGCGGAGAGCATAGACCGCCTGGCGCACGTGATGGATGGCGTAGCGCACTCACAGGTTGAGATAGCACAGTCCCTGGCAGGAATGTCGCACTCCCTGGGCTCTGTCTCTGCGAGCATTCGGACCGTGGTCGATACCGCTGCAGGCCTCCAGGACTGGCAGCGCCAGGTGTCGGTGGTGCGACGGGGCATATCTCCGATCACACCTCCGTCTCACAGTGAGGCCCGGGGGCCACCGGGCTCCCCGAGGGAGGAGGAGGTTCTGGGGACCGTCCTGGTACCTCCAGCAAGGGACGTCCCGGCACACTCGGCCTCCCCCCGTTCCGTCCCTGGTGCATCTTGTGGGCAGCGGGCAGGACAAGGTGGCACCACGCCATCCAGCAGGCCCGCCGAGCATCCTGGCCCATCGAAGCCGGGCCGCCACAGGAAACGCGTGCCGACGGGGAGCCATGTCGCAGGGCGTGATTCTCAGCAGTCCGCCTCCACTCCTGCTGTACCATCTGGGGAGACACCTAGACGTAGTGGTAGGGCCCGTAAGGCAAAGAAGTTAGGCACATAATAAGTTGGCATGGGTGCAGGGCACAGTTTAGTTGTTGTGGTAGGGCACCTGTATGTGAATGTCACAAATAAACTCACTGTTGCACTTAACTTGTAAGACTCTGTGCTATGTCCGGTGCCAGGGGGCTCGTGAGGGTGACCGAGTGGCGCTGGGGTTAATGAGCGGTTCAACGTCGGTGCCGGATGTGCTGTCCCTTTCCCCCCTGCCTCCCAAAATCGGACACCGTAGTCCTCGGCATGCAGATGCCAGCTACCCCAGATGGGCACGTGATGAAATGTCCGTTACGAAGGCTGTGACCACCGGAGTGTATGGTTCAGCTATAGCCATGAGTCAGACCTCGGCTGGCGAATTTGAGCACACAGCTCATCGCAGAGCGGGCTGTCGTCATTCAACATGGCACTGTTCACACCCGCTTACACAATCATCAATGTTGTGCAATCCCGTAGTGCCGCAGTGGTAAGGTGATGTGGAATTGGTGCCGTGAACGTGGTGCATGGTTGGGGTGGTGGGGTGGTGGGTGCAGTGTGGTGCCCGTGTGCAGGACTGGCGGTGCAAGTGGCAGTGTTCAGCGAATCCCTCCCCCATGGTGCGTGAACCGTGCAGCCACCAACGCGTCGCGTGCCCGCTGTCCGCGGCGGTGCCGTCATGCAGCCTCCTGGACGTAACCAGCACCCGGGCAGTGTCTGTGTCCTGCGACCCTCCCCCCACCCTGATGCGCCCCATCATCCTCCTCCTCCTCTTCCTCCTCCCCTTCGTTTGCGTTAGCTCCGGTGCCGTCGGGTCCTCCCTCCGACTCCTCCACCAGGGCATCTCCCCTCTGCATGGCAATGTTGTGCTGCGCACAGCAGACCACAACTATGCGACCGACCCTGTCGGGCCGGTACTGCAGGGCCCCTCCAGAGCGGTCCAGGCATCTGAATCGCATCTTCAGCAGCCCGAAGCACCGCTCCACCACACCCCTGGTTGCTGCATGGGCCTCGTTGTATAGGCTCTCCGCGTTAGTCTGAGGCCTCCGTATTGGCGTCATCAGCCATGACCTCAATGGATAGCCCCTGTCGCCCAGCAACCAGCCCCTCAGCCGGGGGGGGCATCCATCGAACATTGCGGGGATGAACGACTGTGCTAGAATGTAGGCGTCATGCACACTGCCGGGGTACTTTGCACACACGTGCATGATCTTCATGTGGGGGTCGGACACCACCTGAATGTTCATGGAGTATGCGCCCTTCCTGTTCATGAACGCTTCCCTGTTGTCTGCAGGTGGGCGCATGGGGATGTGCACACCATCGATGACACCCTGGACCATCGGTATCCCGGCCACCTTGGAGAATCCACGTGCCCGTGCTTCCTGCTGTGCTCGGTCCTCGGGGAATTTAATGTATCTGTCCGCGATGGCGTACAAGGTTTCGGTCATGGCCCTGATGCATCTGTGGACCGATGCCTGTGAGATCCTGGATAGGTCCCCGCTCGGCGCCTGGAAGGAACCGGTAGCGTAAATGTTTAGGGCCACCGTCACCTTGACGGAGACTGGTACAGCGTGTCCTCCACCCGTTCCAAGTGGTGCGAGGTGCGCCACGAGGTGGCATATATGTGCGACCGTCTCCCTGCTGAACTGTAGTCTCCTCCTGCATGTGATGCCCGGTAGGGCCTCGAACGACATTCTGTCACGGTACACCCTCGGCCTTGCTGGACGCCTGTGGCGCCCTGGCACCACCATCAGTGGCTCCTCCTCCTCCTCCTCCCCCCCCACAAGCACTTCGATATCAGTGCCCGCTTCCTGTGCATTCCTCGCCGTCGGGGGGTCAATGTTCCCCTCGGCATCCGGACATTCCTGGCCTGAGCGCCTGCGGCCTGCGCGGCGACGACGGGCCACTCCGCGGCCATCCCCTCTGCAGCAGCAGCAGCCGCTGCATCTGCAGCCACTGTGGGCCGTCTGCGTCTACGCTGCCGGATGGCCACCTGCAGAGCTGCGGCTCCAACCACGGCAGTGAACATCGCTGTCTGGTTGGCATACATGGTGACCTGCAGGAGGGTGGTGGGGGGCAGAGAAACGACATGTTACACGGAGGTACTTCCACACCTCGCCAGCCGGGTTGCATGGGATACCTGTGTGTCCCGGTGGCCTGGTCGCGCTGCAGACACGCAGCCAGCCTAACACCTGGTCACTGTCTGTGCCCAACGGTCAGTTCACACCGTACTGCTCACCAGTGTGCCAGTCGCCTGTGCCCATCAGCCACACGACAACCTGCGGCCGTGTCCTCGTCACCGTCCTGCCATATCAGGGCGGCTGTCATGTGGCATCCGCGGATGGGCGACACCCTCAACACTCTCCCTCAACACTCTCCCTCACCCCCTCCCACCTCCACTCCCTCCCTCACCCCCTCCCACCTCCAATCCCTCCCTCACCCCCTCCCACCTCCAATCCCTCCCTCACCCCCTCCCACCTCCACACTCTCCCTCCCCCTCCCACCTCCACACTCTCCCTCACCCCCCCTCCCACCTCCACTACCTCCCTCACCCCCCCTCCCACCTCCACTCCCTCCCTCATCCCCCCTCCCACCTCCACTCTCTCCCTCACCCCCCCCCCCCCCATTGGCTGCAGCGTTCTCGGGGAAGCCGACCCGGTCTGCAGGAGCTCCGGAACAGTCCGCTCATCTCCTCACTGCTCAGCGTCAGCCAGCACGACTGGCTGACGACTTGATTTACCAGGTGTGAACGGCGACGGCGTGAACTAGGGTCACGCCGTCGGGACTCCGGCCCATCCGGGCCGGAGAATAGTGGGGGTAGCGGAGAATCACCATTTTGGGTGTCTCGGGTGATTCTCCGGCCTGCGCCGCGCAGAACTCGACAGGGCCGACCTCGTCGCTTGGGTGAATTGCAGGAGGGCGTCGGACCGGCATCGCGGGGAAAAATGGCACGCCAGGCGATTCTCCCAACCGGCGCGGCATCGGAGAATCGCGCCCAAAAGCCATGATTGAATGGCGGAGCAGACTCAATGGGCCAAATGGCCTCATTCTGCTCCTATGTCTTACGGACTTAAACTGAGATGGATTATCCACTTGGCACATCTGGCTGAAGATTATTGTGAATGCTTCAGCCTTGTCTTTTGTACAGATGTGCTGGGCTTCTCCATCATTGACGATGGGGATATTTGTGGAGCCTCCTCATCCAGTGAGTTGCTCAATTCTCCACCACCATCCACGACTGGGTGTGGTCGGACTGCAGAACTTAGAACTGATCCATTGGTTGTGTGATTGCTTAGCTCTGTCTATCACTTGCTGCTTATGCTGTTTGGCATTCATGTAGTCTTGTGTTGTAGCTTCACCATGTTGACACCTAATTTTACGGCATGCCTTGTGTTGCTCCTGGCACGCACTCCTGCATTCTTCATTCAACCAAGGTTGTTCCCTTGGCTTGGTGGTATTGGTAGAGTGGAGGATATGTCGGGCCATGAGGTTGCAGATTGTGGTTGAATACAATTCTGCTGCTGCTGATGGCCCACAGCGCCTCATGGATGCCCAGTCTTGAGTTGCTAGATATGTTCTGAATCTATCCCATTTAGTACGATGGCAGTGCCACACAATAAGCTGGAGGGTATCTTCAATGTGAAGCTGGAACTTTGTCACCACAAGGATAGTGCAGTAGTCACTGCTACCGATACTGCCATGGACAAATGCATCTGCGGCAGGCAGGTTGGTGAGGATGAGGCCTAGTATGTTTTTCCCTTTTGTTGGTTCCCTCACCACCTGTCGCAGACCCAATCTAGCAGTTATGTGCTTTAGGACTCGACCAGCTCGGTCAGTAGTGGTGCGAAATAGCCACTCTTGGTGATGGATATTGATTTCCTTTACCGAGAATATATTCTGTGCTGTTGCCACCCTCATTGCTTCCTCCAAGCTGTGTTCAACATGGAGGACTGCTGATTCATCAGCTGGGGGTGGACGGTACGCGGTAATTAGCAAGAATCATGGTACCACATTAGCTGTCTTCCAATCCTCTGACAGCTCTCCTCTGGCCAGAGAGGATTTGAAAATTAGCATCAGAGTCCCTGCAATCCCCTCCCTTGCCACACACATCAGCCTAGGATACATCTCATCTGAGCCTGGGGATTCATTCACTTTTAAGCCCACTAAAACTGCTAACACCTCCTCCTTCTCAATGCTAATCTGTTCAATTATATCATAGTCTCCTCCCTGCTTTCTATACCTACATCGTCCTTCTCCACAGTGAACACAGATGCAAAACCCTCATTTAATACCTCACCTCCATCTTTTGGCTCCACACACATGTTGCCACTTTGGTCCCTAATGCTCCCTACTCTTTACCTCGTTACCTTCTTGCCCTTAATATACTTATAACACACTTTTATTTTTATTTTGCCTCCCAGTGCTTTTTCTCTCTTTTTAAATATTTTTATTGGCATTTTACAATTTTAACAGTTTGATAATTTGACATATATAGCACCTGGGCGGCACGGTAGCACAGTGGTTAGCACTGTTGCTTCACAGTGCCAGGGACCGGGGTTCAATTCCCGTCTTGGGTCACTGCCTGTGCAGAGTCTGCACGTTCTCCCTGTATTTCCGTGGGTTTCCTCCGGGTGCTCCGGTTTCCTCCCACGAGTCCCGAAAGACGTGCTTGTGAGGTGAATTGGACATTCTGAATTCTCCCTCTGTGTACCCAAACAGGTGCCGGAGTGTGGGAACTAGGAGCTTTTCACAGTAACTTCATTGCAGTGTTAATGTAAGCCTACTTGTGACACTGATAAATATTATATAATAAAGATTGTAACACAATATTTACAAAGCATGATGTTTCTTATATACAATTTTACATGCACCCCTTCTGTCGGCGCTACCCCCTCCATGCTCCCCCTCCAACCCCCCCCCCCCCCCCGTTGATAGTCGGGGTCTCTCCTGGCATCACCTTTCGCCTGGGTATCGTATTGCTATATTCCTTTCCTTCCTTATACGACTCCTGGTCACTATTGGCTTCAAACAGATCTTGGAACAGGTCGATGAATGGCCCCCATGCTTTTTGGAATCCGTCGTCTGACCCTCGGATGGTGTACTTGATTTTCTCCAGGTGGAGAAATTCTGACAGGTCTGTTTGTTTTGGCTACCAGTCCGTCTCTGCTATCCTTTACCTGGGCTATTTCCCTCGTGGCTGCCTGCTTTCTCAGCTGGTGAGCCAACAGGCTGCTAGCCATCCCTCCGTGTTCATAGAAAGTCCCCCGTGCCTGGCAGAGTTGATGCACTGGTTTCCTGGAGGATAGCAGGTTAAAGTCCATTTGGAGCTTTTTCCTCTCCGCCAGAAACTCTACGGTCGGGGCCTCAGAGTATTTTCTGTTGACCTCCAGTATGGAGTCGATCAGTCGATGCCACGCCACCTTCTCTTCCCTGTCTCTACAAGCCTTATGGGCTATAATCTCTCCCCTAATCACGGCCTTCAGTGCCTCACAGAAGAGGAAGGTGAGACTTCCCCAATCTGGTCGTTAGTAATATACTTGGCTATGGCCTGTGGTGTTTTCTGGCAGAGGGCCTTGTCAGCCAAGAGGTCCGTGTCCAACCTTCATGTGTGGCGTTGGGCACGGCCTGTCTCCAACCTCATATCCATGTAGTGTAGAGTGTGGTCGGAGATGACTGGCGGAGTATTCCGCTCTGACTATTTCTGGAAGCACCGATTTCCCAACTGGAAGGAAGCCAATATGTGTGTCTACTTTGTGAACCAGTGAAAAGAACAAAAATTCCTTCTCACCGGCGTGTAGGAACCGGCATGGGTCCACAGCTTCCATATGCGCCATGAAAGATGCCAGCTCTCTAGCCATGCCTGTCTTTTTCCTCATTTTGTGGCTTGATCGACCCGTCAGTGGGTCCTGTGCGCAGTCGTTCCCCCATGATCAGTCGGTGTGTCGATGTTGGGGATTTCCGCCATGGTCTTTTTTCTGAAGACTGTTTCGTCTCAGTTGGGCGAGTACGCATTTACCAGAACCACCGGTGCCCCATCCAGGGCATCGCTGACCATGATGCACCATCCCCCTGGGTCCGAAACCGCTCTTGTCGCTGTAAACATCATCCTCTTGCTAATCAGTATTGCTCCTCCTCCTAGCCCTCGTCCCGCAACATGAGTGATACGTCTGTCCCATCCAACCCTTTCTTACCAGCAGTCGGTCCTTCTCCCTCAGGTGCGTCTCTTGCAGAAAGATTATGTCGGCTTTCAAACTTCTTAAGTGGGCGAAGACTCTGGATATTTTCACTGGGCCTTTGAGTCCCCTAACATTCCCGGTGATAATGCTGGTGGGTGGTTTTTGTCCCCCCACCTTCCTACGGGATCAATCATACTTACTTGGTGGACACGCTCCTGCACTCCGAGGTTTCCCTTTGTTAGGGGTCTGTCCAAAATGGCCACAGTCGCCGTTCTCACCATGAGGTTGGGCCCTTATGCTCCGGGGTTTCCCTTTCTCCGGGGGCACCCAACATTCGAATTGTGGGCCTGGCAGAGGGGATCGAGGGAAGGGACCTGATGGGCTATGTAGCCCAAATTCTAGACAACCTAATCAGGAGAGACAGCTTCCCCAACCTCCCCGGTCGCTCTGGTCCGTCGACGCCTTCTCCAGCTCCTGGATCGTTTTTCCCTGCGCCTCCTTCTTCTTCCCCAGTCCAGCGTTCACCGATCGCATGGAGACCAGCGCCTCTGTAACCGCCACCTTGACCACCACTTGGATTTCCTTTATTGCCTCTCGCATCGCAGCCAGTTCCTTCATAAGGAATGCCTTGCCTTGATCTCCAGGTGGAGGGAGGTGGGGGAGGCCATCCACGTGCCGTTGGTCTCCCTCTCTCCTGGGTGTCCGGGGCTCCCTCACCTCACGGATCTGCCAACTCGTCTGTCTGCTGTTCGTGTCCTTTTCTTCCGCTCCTGCTGTCCCTTTGGCCTCTCGAGCTCCCATTTGCTGCCATGCTGGTTCTGTTCCTTCCCTTTCTCGATTGAGGGTGTGATGCCGTTGAATGTTCGGGCTAAATTCACCTAAAGCGTTTATTTGATTATGTTCTGGAGGAGAGCCACCTGACGTGCGTAATATTTTCCATGGTCAACATGCTGTATGAATACAAATTGTTATTGAAATGTTATTTCTTCTGACAATCCCTTCTCATGTCCCTTCAGAATGTACATACTCTTCCCTATTACAGACTTTAATATGGGCGCGATTCATTTTTGACCAAAGTTAAAGTCTGGTTTTGGGCAAGGAATTTCACGACGACTGCGCTGGCGAGATCGCAGTCCGTATTCAGTGGCATTTAATGCCAAAAATTAGCCCTACGAGATTCTACTGGCTCCCTCGCCATCTGATTTACAGTCAGCTGCATGCCGCTAACAAGGTGGAGCTGCTTTTAAATGCTCCCTCATCATTCATTCCCAGTCAACACACAAGCATGGCAGCGCACAGATCTGCTCCTCGCTTTGGGGCTGCCAACTTTACAAAGCTTCTCGATGCTGTGCATGAGCGGCAGGGCACCCTCTTCTTCTGACAAGGTCAGAAGATCAGCAGCAGGGTCAGCAATGCCACCTGGGAGGCAGTGGCAGCGGCTGTCATTGCGGGCAGCATGACCAGGAGGACCGCCGTCCAATGTCCGAAGAAGACCAACGGCCTCCAACGAGCTCCAAGGGTAAATTACCACCTGTGTCCTGGCATTAGACCCACCTATCAAATTCCAAAAACCTGCCCCTGGCAATCCATTGGCTGACACTATGCACCCTCCTCACACCCGATCTTCAAGCATGTTCCTCAGAATCCCCTGGCATCCACCCTCCAGCACAACCCCTTCATGTCCAGGTGCAGTACCCACACATGCCACCTGCTATAGACCCCCCCAACCCATCAAGTGTGTGGCTCACAATGCCCTCTTTTTGTCCCCGCAGGAGGAGATAGCCCATTATAAATGAGAAAGGGCCAAAACAGGGAGGGAAGAATACCAGAGATTCGAGTCCGCACCCCTTTGAGGAACAGGCCCTGGAAATCATGGCGTTGCCTGAGGAGAGATCAGTCACTGATAGCAAGGTTGGCCTGAGCCAGAGGTGAGGATTCACTGCCCCATCACTTAGATAACCTGTCTCAAGTGAGTTGTTCATGTCAGACAAAATGATCGTTCCCTCTCACTGACCACATGTCCATTGTCTTGTAGGATTTCCATCTGCTGAGGCCAGGCCATTCAGAGTCGTACCCCCTCCCCACCCCCACCCCGCCAACCAAGAGAACACCTCGGAGGAGAGCTCCGAAGAGCCCATCAGCGAGACGCCACAGTTGTCACTGACACCTTCCATCAATGCAGAGACACACATCTCGGTGGGTAACATTAATGGACAGCCTTCTGCGGCACAATCTGATGAACACCACACAGTGGCTGATGCCCACCAGGTGGAGGGAAGAAAATGCACGGGAGACAGCAGTTGGAGGCCTGCTGATTCCATGGACTCAGCTGGGTCCCAGTCTGTTGCCGAGCCTCTGGACAAGGTTCTCCCAGAGCTGATGCAGATGATAGGACACAGCCATGTGATTCAGGAGGGGGTGTTAATAACATTCCAGTGACTGTAAGAGAGATTGGAGGAGTCACATAGGTTTCAGGTGCAGGCGATGGTGACGACAATGCATGACCAAGGCCAACACTGCTAGGGTGGAGACCGCAGTGGAAAATCCTGAGCCTGACGTCCGTGTCTTGAGTAGTGGTGTGGAAGGCATGGCTCAGTCTGTGACGAACATGGCTGAAGGCCTAGATATCACATCACAGTCACTAAGGGACGTGTCCCTGATGCAGGTGGATATTGCCGAGGCACTCCAGAGCATGGCCCAGTCACTGAGGCTCATCGCTGAGGGCATTGATACCATGGTGCAGACAATGGGGTGCTTCCAGGACTGGCAGCACCAGATGACTCAATGGCCTCTGGAGCTCACTCCAGCTGCCTCTCTGTCCCATGGAGTCCCCCAGGACCCCATGAGTTTGGTAGGACAGACAGGCTGCAGCTGTGGTTGGCTGTGTTATGGGTCTCCATATTTAAAGATGGCTGGAAGGCCTGACAGATGTAAAGTGCCTCACTGCCTTCCCCCCCCCCCCTCCCCCCCTGGCCCAGGAGCGACCCCAGGCCTTGAACACTTCAGCCCCCAACCAAACCTAACTCTCTTGAATGGTTCCCCCCTGAGCACTGTGCCAGCAGCTCCGATGCCCTCGAGCTGCATGCTGGAAAATGGAAATGGCCACTCACCTCCTCACTTCCCTTCAGTAGCCATTGCGCCAACTTCACATTTTTGAAAAGGAGTATTAACTGACGCCCATATGACTTCCAGCTGGGGAGTTGGGTAAATGCCAGGAGGCCGCTGCATTTGTCTTCAATCTCGATTTTGTTCATGAGATTGAAATGAATGCTAATTAGGGTTAATGATATTCTCGCCATTTGTTGGCGAGATTCGAACTCGCCATCGCAAAATGGTTGCAACTGGTGTGAATCTCGATTTGCCCTCTCCCGCCATTTACCCGATGTGCCCGGATCTGTGCACATTGTTCGAATACTCACTTATTCCACCATATTAACAAGAGGAGACTTGAAATAAAGAGGGAGCCAGTTCCACGACAACCGAATCACCCTCTTTTATGTTGTAAATCTTCTGTTTCTAACAAGACCATCGATCTTTGACCTCTGACCTTCTATGAAGGGTGCAGAAGAGATTTACCAGAATGTTGCCTGGTATGGAGGGCATTAGCTATGAAGAGAGGTTGAATAAACTCGGTTTGTTCTCACTGGAACAACGGAGGTTGAGGGGCGATATGATAGAGGTCTACAAAATTATGAGGGGCATAGACAGGGTGGATAGTCAGAGACTTTTTCTCAGGGTAGAGGGATCAATTACTAGGGGGCATAGGTTTAAGGTGCGAGGGGCAAGGTTTAGAGGCGATGTACGAGGCAAGTTTTTTACACAGAGGGTAGTGGGTGCCTGGAACTCGCTGCCGGAGGAGGTGTGGAAGCAGGGACAATAGTGACGTTTAAGGGGCATCTTGACAAATACATGAATAGGATGGGAACAGAGGCATACGGACCCAATAAGTGTAGCAGATTTTAGTTTAGACGGGCAGCATGGTCGGCACAGGCTTGGGGGACCGAAGGGCCTGTTCCTGTGCTGTACCTTTCTTTGTTCTTTGTTCTATGAAGTAGATGATCCCATAGTGGAGCAGCGGATGTTGATAGTGCTCACACTAAATTTCTGCTACACTTCTCATCTCATCCACTCATTGCCACTGAAGAATCCACAGGACAAGAACATAAATTTCATTTATCCAAAAGAAAGCTTCACTTGTCATGTGCAACAAACATTTCCTTACCCTTTCTCTGAGTGCATCAACTGAAACAGGTTGTGGTCGGCAGGTGTTGGGGCAGGATGATTCCACCTCAGTATTGTCTCTTGCACTCACAGTCAAAATTCCGAACATAGCATGTCCACCGAGGGATCTTTTGAGGATTGAGATTGAGGGCAGTGTACTGAGTGCTGAGTTAAAGTGTGTAGGTGGTGACAGGAGGATCTTGCTACTCGGAGGCCGGAGATTTTAGTAGCTTGTCCTGAACTGCAACAGATGCATTTCCTGCATTTTTTACCCTGGAATGTCTAATTGAGCTGATCAACAGGAATATATTTTGGGTAGCTCAGCGAGTCCACTTTCTTTTCATATCTATACTAGGAGGAAATAATAAATGAGAGAAACTCAATCACCTTGGGAAAGGTCAACTGGTTTACTTCCAGTTAAAGTTTCAGCCGCATGTTGTAACTTTCCATCAGACCAGTTACGTCACACCAAGTGCAGAAAATAGTGCATCTGCATTTGACCAGTCGCACCAGCTTGCCATTTCCACCACCCCTGGGGATTCAAATTGCGTATTTGTGTAAAACCAAAGCAACATAAAGGGGATCATGTAAAATTCAAGACAGGGCACAGCCTGTGCTGTCGAGGAAATGTTTTTTATTGTATGACTTTAGAACGTCAATCTTTGGTAATCCGGTGGTTTGAAGTGGATTTTCATTTTGCTTCTACCCCCCCCCCCCAACATTTCCACCCAGTAGCACAGTGCTTCACAGCTCCAGGATCCTAGGTTTGATTCCTGGCTTCAGTTACTGTCTGCACATTCTCCCCATGTCTGTGTGGGTTTCCTCCCACAGTCCAAAGCTGTGCAGGTTAGATGGATTGGCTATGCTATAAATTGCCCTTAGTGTCCCCAAAAAAGGTTAGGTGGAATTATGGGGATAGGGTGGAGGTGTGGGCTTGGGTAGGGTGCTCTTTCTAAGGGCCGGTGCAAATTTGATGGGTGTGGTGATACACCACTGTACCTCCCTACCATTGTACATAGTATATAATAGTTGTGCGTAACGTGGCCCTGTAATACTGTGTATTGTACTGTAACTCTGCAGAGGTTCGGTCACTGGTAGGTAACCCGACCTGGCCACGGAGAGCTCCGCCTTAGCCACTCCCCCGGGAGTCAGTATAAGAACCTCTTCTGGGACAGCCCCCATTCTGTCTGGGGTCGTCTGTGTCGGGTAAGCCTCCCATGTAGTATATTAAAGCCTGAGTTAAAGTCTCACATGTCTTTGTGGTTCTTGACGCTTAGCGCATCAATGGGCCAAATGGCCTCCTTCTACCATATAAATTCTATGACTCTATGATTCTAGTATGAACCAAGTGGATAGGCCAGGATTCTGTGACCCCGCGCTGGGTCGGAGAATCCCCGGGGGGCGGGGGAGAATCTCGCCACGTCGCCCTGACGCCAGCTCGACGATTCTCGGGCGCCCGCGGGATCGCCACCAGGCCGGTCGGGGACCGTTGAAAGCGCCCCCCCCCCCGGCGATTCTCCGGGCCTCGATGGGCTGAGTGCCCGCCGAGTTCGGCCGAGTCCCGCCGGCATGGGTCACGTATGGTCTCACACGGCGGGACCTGGAAGTTGTGTCTGCGGGAGCCGTCCTGGTGGGGGTGCAGGGGGATCCGTCCCCCGGTGGGGGGGCCTCCACAGTGGCCTTGCCCGCGATCGGGGCCTACTGATCGGCGGGCGGATTGATTCCGTCGGGGCCTATGTTCCTGTGTGCCAGGCCCCTGTAGGGCTCCACAATATTGCCCGGGGGTCGGCGGGTAGACGGGAACCATGCGCATGCACAAAATTGCGCCAGCCGCGGCACGCATGCGCGAACTCGCACCGGCCGTCGTGCGTATGCGGGGGCCGGCGTGCCAGCTAAAGCAGCGGAGACCACTCCGGCGCCGACCTAGCCCCTAGGAAGGGGGGAATACCTGATAATTGAGGACCGTTGACGCCGGAGTGTTTCACTCCGCTTTTCACGCAGACGGCAGAACTTGGCCAGGGATTGGAGAATGCCGGCCATAATGTCTTAATCCTTCGATTGGCAGTATGACAACATAATCAATGAATTAGAAAAAGCAGTAAAATTAAAACCAAAAGTAATTGAACTTCTGCCCGAAGAACACAGAGCAACAGATAATTAAAAAAAAAATTAGAGTACCTAATCATGTTTTTTCAAATTAAGGGGCAATTAAGCGTGGCCAATCCACTTCCACTGCACATCTTTGGGTTGTGGGGTTGAATCCCACGCAGACACAGGGAGAATGTGCAAACTCCACACAGATAGTGACCTGGGGCCAGGATCGAACCGGGATCCTCAGCGCCATATGCAGCAGTGTTAACCAAGACAAGAAAAGGTTCTGTGGTGCTTCCATTAAATTAAGGAATTAAAGTTTAATGATACTGGAATATAAATATGGACAGACATTATCATGACAATGGTAGGATAGCGAGGGGTTAAAACTGATCAGAGCAGATCAGGCTGGCAAACAGGAAAGTTTGCACATTAGGAACCACTGTGAAGGCAGAGCCAATGGTAGGTAGAGAATGCCTTTACCTCTACAGGTACCAAGAGCAACCTGGCAGCTAGCAGCCTTGTAAAAGGACCGAACCCTTTAGTCTACACTTAATCCGAAGTTACCAAGGGGAATAGGCACAGTGTTCCTGACAATACTACCTGTCATGCCTACCACCAAAAATATAATGCAAATTCAGAACACCTGATCCAAACTTTACTTTTTCAAATGGTTTTGTTTGTAACCACCACCTGACAGGAAACGGCAATGAAGCAGCATGTTATCCAGCACGTTAACTCAATGTAGAATTATCCGGCTACAAAATTCACAACAGAATACTACGGATGCAATTCGATTAAAAGTGTGAATGGGTGTGCATGTGTTATTTTCAACTTTCTTCATGTTTGGATGTCTGTAATGAACTATTAATTGAAATTTCTGTGTTGTTCCTCATGAGGTGGAGGTGCCATGAGGATGTGATGTGTGATTGAGCCCGCCCTACCAGCAACTTAGTTTTATAAAGATTGGGGGGTCATTTTTAAAGGCCGCCCCGGCTGACAAAAGTTGAAAACAAACCCTCCACACACGACCACCCCCCCACCCCCCACTGGCACTGCCTGGGCATTTCCCACAGCAGCGCCCCCTGGCACTGCCCAGGTAATGCCAAGGGAAGTGCCCAGGCAGTGCCAGCATCAGTGCCTGGGTACAGCCCGGGCATGCCCCCCCCCCCCCCCCCCCCCCCCCGTCCCTCCCCTCTCCTGAGTGATGCACTCACCTGAGCTCCTCTGGGAGGTCTGCCTGCCAGGTGCAAGCTGTAGGAGAACAGTTAGAATTCACGCTGGTCTGCCCTCACCAGAGGCCCGACAGAGAGGTTCAAATTTATTATAATCGTTTTCCTGACATTGATCGCCTGGATTTCCGTTGTAACACTTGCGTGGTGAAGCAGGGACAATCGCAGTGAGACTCCCGACTGACCTAAACCGCGATTTGGGCCTCTCGCAAGATTTTCCACTCCTGTCACCAAACCCACTCAAAAAGAATGGGAGTGGAAAAATCATAGCCCCTATCTCTATTCTCGTTTGAAATTCAGCACAGAGATAGATAATTTTCAAAACAAGGAACATCATGTGCAAAAATCATCGACTTTGGGGAAAAACAGCTGATGTAAAAAAATAGGCCCTCCAGAAAGTTCAGTTTACATCGGCTTCAGCTCCACCAGAATTTCGAGACCACCCTCGCAAAATGTTCCTTTAGCTACAGATATCAGTGAAGGACTCAACCTGTGAACAATGTTTTGTTTTTCTTACATGTTGAATTATAATTTGGTTCAAAAGTAAACTCCTTTGGTACAACATATTATTCTGCATGCTTGTGTCTGTATGTTTGTACTACAAAGGTCAGGATATGGTTTTACCTTTTTAATATCTTTACATCTTTACCTGGGTGGAGTTTTAGCTCAATACGAACAGACATATCCTTGTGTTTTAAACTCAAGAATGCTTGTCAGACTGGTTTCTTTGCAAACAGCGTGTAAATGGTTAAGAGCAGGCATTGAGTTATTACCTTCATCCTTCTAAATTCCACATTAAAAAACCCTGTTACAGCCAGACCTGTAGTGAGAGAAGAGGAGAGTAATTTCAGCCCACCTCGCGTGGTCATACAAACGTACATTCAAATGTTTCTGCGCAGTGAAAAAACAGGTCAGAAATAAGGGGACAGGATTTTCTGACCCCCTGCCATGTCGGAGAATCGCCGGGGGGGCGGCGTGAAGCCTGCCCCCGGCGGCTGCCGAATTCTCCGGCGCCGGGGATTTGGCGGGGGCGGGAATTGCGCAACACCGGTCAGGGGCAGTTGGCAGCGCCCCCCCCACCGGCGATTCTCCAGCCCGCGTGGCCGCCCTTTTTCGGTCGATCCCTCCGGCGTATGTTATGACAGGTATTTACCGGCGGGACCTGGCTCCGTGGGCGGCCTCCGGGGTCCTCGGGGGGGTGCGGGGGAATCTGGCCCTGGCCCCCATGGAGGCCTGGCCCGCGATCGGAGCCCACTGATCCGCGGGCGGGCCTGTGCTGTGGGGGCACTCTATTCCTCCGCGCCAGCTGGTGTAACAGTCTGCAATGGCCGGCGTGGAGATGAACCTCCCCTGCGCATGTGCTGGGATGACGCCAGCACACGCTGGCGCTCCCGTGCACGTGCCAACTCGTGCTGCCCGGCGGAGGCCCTTCGGCGCCGGTTCGCGTGGCGCCAAGCCCCTTCCGTGCCGGCCGGCGCGGCGCAAACCACTCCGGGGCTGGCCTAGCCCCTGAAGGTGCGGAGGATTACGCACCTTCAGGGCGGCCTGACGCAGGAGTGGTTCACGCCACTCCTTGGCGCCGGAGTTGCCCGCCCTGCCGGTTTCCGAAGAATCCCGCCCAGGGTCTCCAATTTAAGATGGAGGTATGAAGTATTTTTCTCTCTCAGAGGGTCGTGAATCTTTGGAACCCTCTTTCCCAGAAAGCAGGGAGGCAGGGTCAATATATACTTTTAAGGCAGACGTAGATAGATTCTTGACTAAAAGGGAGTCAAAGGTTATTGGGGGGGTAGATAGAATGTGCAGTTGGGACCATGATCAGATCAGCCATGATCTTATTGAATGGCAGAGCTGCCTTGTGGGATTGAGTGGCCTGCTCCTGCTCCTAATTCATCTGTTCATAGGTATAACTTAAATTTATAGAACAGTATTACTTGATTATTCTCTGCACATTTTCTAATTTTTACACAATGGGTCATACAGAATTGGAAATTTTAGTCAAAGCTATCAGGAAGTACATAAATAATTTCATTGTCTTCTGATAAAGGCTCCTGCTCCTCTTCCTGAATATACTGGTATCAAGTATCACTTACCTTTACCATTTCCCTCTTTTCATAGAATCATAGAATTCACAGTGCAGAAGGAGGCCATTCGGCCCATCAAGTCTGCACCGGCTCCTGGAAAGAGCACCCTACCCAAGGTCCACACCTCCACCCTATCCCCACAACCCAGTAACCCCACCCAACACTGAGGGCAATTTTGGACACTATGGGCAATTTAGCATGGCCAATCTACCTAACCCGCACATCTTTGGACTGTGGGAGGAAACCGGAGCACCTGGAGGAAACCCACGCAGAGAATGTGCAGACTCCGCACAGACAGTGACCCAAGCCAGGAATCGAACCTGGGACCCTGGAGCTGTGAAGCAATTGTGCTATCTACAATGCTACCGTGCTGCCCTGTTGTGATCATGTTTTATTTATTGGGTATTTTCACAGTAAGTTCATTGCAGTGTTAATGTAAGCCTACTTGTGACACTAATAAAGATTGTTGATTGATGCATGTACCAACAGTGCTGAAGTAAAACAAGTATTCTGCTTATTGCTACTTCACGATATCTCTGTTTACAAAACACCATTTGATAACTCAGTGAGTGACAGGAATTCAGTGCAATTTAAATTTTAAACAATCTTGATTGGAAATAGGAACACTGTTTGGCTATTAATGCAATTATCTGCCAGTGAAGTTTGAAGGGGAATTCCATCCGATTCCAAAACAAACTGGAAGGAAACTATTAGTCACTTAGGAGGCCCTCCGTTCAGTGAACAACATGCCCACTGAAAAACTAACTCTCAATTAATATCAACACAATTTGACATTTATTTTGTAATCATTGCTTCATGAGCTTGGCAATAGATTGACATTACCCCCCTTGTGATCATTCAACAGGTTATGAACTCTTAAAGTAACACAAATGTGGATATTATTTGTTTTTTCAGTTCTCTACTCCTCCCATTTTTCTGATAGCTTCCATCAATTGTTAATCAGTACACATCAAGAATTCTTTGACTCAGTTCCTATTCTTGGGAACTGTTTTCCCTTAATGTTTTGCCTCTGGTCAAATAACACATCTTTATCCTTCAACTCATTAAAGCAATGTTTTCCTTTTGACATTGAGAAGATAAAGGGTTTCGGGTGAAATTCCAGAATGTTTCTTCTTTTCACTATATTGACTATAGTATGCTATTTTAATGTTTTCTGAAAATGATATTTTTCATTTCCACCTTGCTGACTGATCTCTTTTGTGGATTTTCTGAGAAGAGATTTATTTAATTCAAATCCTGGTAGATTGCTTGCCATCTGCGAATTTATGAAAAAAATAGCTGAGCTTTCCCTGATTTGTGTGTCTGCAGGGCCCTCAGATGAAGGTGATTCCAATGAAAACATCATCTGATTCTTTAAAAAAACATTTGACGTTTTATTCCTCTTCTGGATTTTCACATTTTAAGCATCACTCACCACAATCCTCACAAGCTCCAGGCATATTTTCTCCTCTATGTAACTCATCAGTTCGCCTGTATCTATATAGATTGCATTACATTTCTTTTTTTTAAAAAGAATGGTTTTTATTTATTTTTTAATACATGATATATTTACAGATGTACACACAAAGAAACCAAAAGGAAATAACAAAACACTACATAGCTAAAAATCCAAGGGTGGAAAAATAAAAACAGGTGAAGAGTACATACAGAGAAGCAACAAAGGGACAATTTCATTATACATGTCATGGGGGTGGGCTTTTTTTCTGTTTATTAAAGAGAAAATACATACAGAACAAACAAAACAAAATAAAACTGGGTGGGCTGCTTCTCCCGGTCAGTTTTTGTTTTTGTGCGTTTGCCTCCGCCTCGGCCATCTGTCATTCCTTCCTCCTGTACTTTTTTACTCTCTGCTCTACTGTGTTGGCTGTTGTCGTTTCCTGTGCTCTCCTTCCTGTTTGTGTTCCCCCGTCTTTCCTCCCCTCTGGCTCCCCTCTATTATTCTCTGCCCCTTGGCCTTCCTTCTTCCCTGCCCCCCTTCCCTGCCCCTTTTCCCCTCCTCCCCTCCTCTCCCTTTCTTTTCAGCTGTGTTTGGCTACCCCCTCTTGCACTGTACCCCTCCCCCCGGTCTTCTCTCCCTTCCCTCTCTTCTTTCATGTCTTTCCCTTGGCTGTTTTTACTTGTTTATCTGTTTGTTTGTTTGTTTGTTGGCCACGAACAGATCCTGGAACAGTTGGGTGAATGGCTCCCAAGCCCTGAGGAAGCCATCTTCCGACCCCCGGTGGCAAACTTGATTTTCTCCATTTGGAGAAATTCTGATAGGTCAGACAGCCAGTCTGCAGCTTTGGGTGGTGCTGCTGACCGCCAGCCGAGCAGGATTCTACAGCGGGTGAAGAGGGAGGCAAAGGCAAGGGCATCCGCCCCGCTTCTCATGAAGAAACCTGACTGGTCTGATACACCGGAAACACCAAGACTAGAACATGTGGGCATGGTTGGCTGGGCCTCCTTGGCGCCGTTCACATCTGTCCTCCACCCCCGGGAAGAACCTACTCATTCTATGTACCACTTTTAGCTGCGTCAGGCTGAGCCTTGCGCACGTGGAGGTGGAGTTGACCCTATGTAATAATAATAATAATAATCGCTTATTGTCACAAGTAGGCTTCAATGAAGTTACTGTAAAAAGCCCCTAGTAGCCTCATTCCGGCACCTCTTCGGGGAGGCCGGTATGGGAATTGAAGGCTTCGCTCCAGAGTCCCCCCCTATTTCGAGCCCAAGGTCTTCCTCCCGTTTTCTCCTTGTCACGTCCAGTACAGTGTCGACCCTCTCTACCAGTCGTTCATACATGTCGCTACAGTTTCCTTTATCTAGAATGTTTGCGTCCAGTAATTCTTCTAGTAGTGTCTGTCGTGGTGGTCGTGGGTACGTCCTTGTCTCCTTTCGTAGGACGTTTTTAAGCTGTAGGTATCTGAGTTTGTTGCCCTGAGTTAGCTGAAATCTCTCTGTCAGTTCATCCAGCGTTGTGATCCTGTCATCGGTGTATAGGTCTCTGACTGTCAGTGTCCCCCCATCCTGTCTCCATCTTTTCAAGGTGGCGTCAGTCAGCGCTGGCACGAACCTATGGTTGTTGCAGATGGGGGCTTTGTCGGACATTTTGGTCAGGCCAAATTGCTGCGGTGATTGGTTCCAGGTCTGGACGGTGACTACCATCACTGGGCTGCTGGAGTGTTTTTTGGGTGGGGATGGAAGTGCCACCGTGGCAAAGGCCCGGAGCGAGGTCCCTCTGCAGGACACCTCCTCCGCGTGCACCGCCATGGCTTCTGGCTTCTTTATCAATCTCATTACTTTATCTGCTGTTGCTGCCCAGTGGTAGTATTGTAGGTTTGGGAGGGCTAGCTGTCCCCTGGACTTTGTTTCATGTAGGACCTTCTTTGGGATCCTAGCATTCTTCCCCTCCCCATACAAATACCATGATTAACTTGTCCAGTGAGTTGAAAAAGGCCTTGGGGATATAGATCGGGATGGATTTAAGTAGCAAGAGGTACCTGGGCAGCACAATCATTTTAATCGTCTGCACTCTCCCTGTGAGGGAGAGTGGGAGTGTGTTCCACCTCTAAGGTCCTTCTTTACTTCCTCTGTCAGGCTGGTCAGGTTCCACTTGTGAACCCTCACCCAATCATGAGTGATTTGGATCCTCAGGTAGTGGAATTTGTGCCAGGCTTGTTTAAACGTCAGTTCCCCCCCTCGCTGCCCCTCCCCCTTGCGGGCTCATTGGGAAGATTGCATCACATTTCTTTACTATAATCTTGCACCTAGTGCTTCTTCGTAGGGTGTGGAAAAGTGCTGGTTAATGTAAGTGATGGGAAGGCAAAAAACAATTGATTGGCTCAGCTATTGTCTTGAAATAGCAATAAATCGTAAAACAGTCTTTGGCCTCCTTGGGTCAAATCTTCCATTAACCTAAGCCAACCAACTAAAACTGAGCCAAGCATCCAATGTAGCCATCTCAGATGGCCACCTGCAAAGGACCATGGGAATACAGACTCAGAGCTTGTGTGTGTATTTGCAACACAGATAGCTAGGCGCGCTTGTTTGCATTCTAATGGCCCATTTCCCCAGAACAAAAGAACTGTACTCAGGTAACCGATACAGATACAGACTAAGCGGCGCCACTCCCTTTACTCAGGGAGCCCAAACAGCCAAGGTCAATGACCGCTAAGGACACGCCCAGCCATCAAGGCAGCCGCCCCTTTATTGGCCAAAATCGAAGGCAGTGATCGAAGCCTGTCGAATTATGGGGTCCAAGTTAAGGACCGCCCCAAAGAGCGCAAAATCCCAGAGGGAGAAGAAGAGACACAGCCATGTGCTCGGTCTCTCTTGGATCCGGCCTATGCCAACCCAAGTGCAGCATAATGACCAGACAGACAAGTTCAAGACCAACAATCGCTACCAGACGGAGGAGCCCAGTTCTCCCTGGGCAGAGCCAGCCGGCAGGAGCTACCGGTGAACCTGTAGTGCAGGTCCTACCTTACATCTCCTATTGCAGTGGATCCCCACATTCACCCCCTGTCCGGCGGGGGTGACATGAAACTATATACAATTAGTGCAATTATGTACAGTGGTAGGAAAGAAAAGTCCATGTTGACGGTCCGGAGTCTGTCAAAGGTTCAGCCGGTCCGGTGCACAGATTGGGAGCACAGATTGCTTCGTTGGGAGCGGTGTAACGGTGGCGGCGAAGTCGGTGCTGGCGGTGGTGGAGGTGGCAGCGATGGCGGTGCTGATGCTGGCCAGTCATCGGGGAACTCAGGGAGTGTGCAGAAGTCCTCTTCGTCCTCTTGTGCGGAAAGGGGGAGGGGAGGTAGTCTGGTGGGGTCAATATTGGCGGCGCAGTGGGAGGTGGGGGGGGGGGGCGCATTGGTGGGGGAGGTGTGTTGGGGTGGAACCTGACGGTGCCAGGTCCCTGAGTGAGACAATATCTTGGCGGCCGTCGGGGAACTCAACGTAGGCATATTGAGGGTTGGCATGGAGCAGGTGAACCCTGCCCACCAAGGGGTCCGCTTTGTGGAGTCGGACGTGCCTACGGAGAAGGACCGGTCCTGGAGCAGCGAGGTAAGTCGGGAGCGACACCCCGGATGTGGACTTCCTGAGGAAGGTGAAAACACGTTCATGGGGTTTATTATTGGTGGCGGTGCACAATAGTGACCGGATGGAGTGCAGAGCGTCAGGGAGGTCCTCCTGCCACGAGAGGCTGGGAGGTTCCTGGACCGTAGGGCCAGCTGGACGGCCCTCCAAACCATCCCATTCTCCCGTTCTACTTGCCCGTTTCCCCGGGGGTTGTAGCTGGTCATCCTGCTGGAGGCTATACCCCTGCTGAGCAGGAACTGACGCAGCTCATCGCTCATGAATGAGGGTCCCCTGTCACTGTGGATGAAAGCGGGGAAACCAAACAGGGCGAAGGTGGAGCTGAGGGCATTGATGACGGTGGCAGACGTCATATCGGGGTATGGGATGGCGAAGGAGAATCTGGAGTACTCGTCGACCACACTGAGAATGTACGTGTTACAGTCGGTGGAGGGGAGGGGCCCTTTGAAATCCACTCTGAGGCATTTAAAGGGGTGGGAAGCCTTCACCAGGTGCGCACGGTCCGGCCGGTAGAAATGCGGCTTGCACTCCGCACAGACCTGGCAGTCCCTGGTGACTGTCCTTACTTCCTCGACGGAGTAGGGCAGATTGTGAGCTTTGACCAGATGGTACAATCGAGTGACCCCTGGGTGGCAAAGGCTGTCGTGTAGGGCCCGGAGTTGGTCCACTTGTGCGCTGGCACATGTACCTCGGAGAGGGCGTCTGGGTGCTCGTTGAGTTTACTGGGGCGATACAAGATCTCGTAATTATAGTGGAGTGCTCGATTCTCCACCGCAAGATTTTAGCATTTTTGATCTTGCCCGTGTGTTATTGAACATGAAGGCTACCGAACGTTGGTCCGTAAGGAGAGTGAATCTCTTACCGGCCAGGTAATGCCTCCAATGCCGCACAGCTTCAACGATAGCTTGGGCCTCCTTTTCGACGGATGAGTGTCAGATTTCAGAGGCATGAAGGGTGCGGGAAAAGAATGCCACGGGTCTGCCTGCCTGGTTTAGAGTGGCGGCAAGGGCGACGTCTGAAGCGTCGCTTTCTACTTGGAAAGGCAGTGACTCGTCCACTGCGCGCATCCTGGCCTTGGCGATGTCTACTCTGATACAGGCGAAAGCGTGTTGTGCCTTGGCCGCGAGGGGGAATTGGGTGGACTGAATGAGTGGGCGGGCCTTGTCCGCATAGTTTGGGACCCACTGAGCGTAGTAGGAAAAGAACCCCAGGCAGCGTTTGAGGGCCTTGGGGGAGTGGGGGAGGGGAAGTTCCATGAGGGGGCACATGCGCTCGGGGTCGGGCCTGATAAGTCCATTTTGGACTATATAGCCGAGAATGGCTAACCGGGTTGTGCTGAACATAGACTTCTCTTTGTTGTAGGTCAGGTTGAGAAGAGTGGCAGTGCGGAGGAATTTATCGAGGTTGGCATCGTGGTCCTGCTGGTCATGGCCGCAGATGGTGACATTATCTAAGTACGGAAAGGTGGCCCGCAAACCGTACTGGTCGGCCATTCGGTCCATCTCTCTTTGGAAGACCGAGACCCCATTTGTGACACCGAAAGAGACCCTAAGGAAGTGGTAGAGGCGACCGTCCGCCTCAAATGTAGTGTATGGCCGGTCCGACTTCCGGATGGGGAGCTGGTGGTAGGCGGATTTCAAGTCAATTGTTGAGAAGACCCGGTACTGTGCAATCTGATTGACCATATCAGATATGCGTGGGTGGGGGTACGCGTCAAGCTGCATGTACCGATTGATGGTCTAGCTGTAGTCCACGAACATCCTGTGTTTCTCCCCAGTTGTAATCACTACCACTTGGGCTCTCCAGGGGCTGTTGCTGGCCTCGATAATACCCTCCTTAAGCAGCCGCTGGATTTCGGACCTGATGAACGCCTTGTCCTGGGTGCTGTACCGTCTGCTCCTAGTGGCAACGGGCTTGCAATCCGCAGTTAGATTGGCAAAAAGGGAGGGGGGATCGACCTTGAGGGTCACGAGGCCGCAAACGGTAAGGGGGGGGGTAAGGGCCCGCCGAATTTGAGGGCGAGGGTCTGGAGGTTGCACTGGAAGTCCAGGCCCAACAGGATTGCAGCGCAGAGATTAGGAAGGACATAGAGGTGGAAGTTACTAAATTCTACGCCCTGGACTGTGACGGTGACTGCACAAAAGCCTCGGATCGGGACGGAGTTGGATCCGGAGGCTAGGGAGATCTTTGATTGACAGGGTGGACCGTGAGGGAGCAGCGCCTTACCGTATCTGGGTGAACGAAGCTTTTGGTGCTCCCGGAGTCCAGCAGGCACGAGGTCGCGTGGCCGTTGATTTTAACCATCGCCGACGCGGTGGCCAGGTTGTGCGGGCGAGATTGGTCCAGCGTCATCGAAGCAAGCTGCGGGTAGCCATCAGATGCTTCGGGTGGCAAGCGTGTGCGGTTCCGATGTTGGGATGTCCGGGGACCCTGTGGAGAACAAGATGGCGGCGCCCATGGTGCGCACATTGCGGGGTCGGGACAAGATGGCGGCGCCCATGGGGCACACGTGGTCGAAGGGGGACAAGATGGTGGCGCCCATTGCTCATACATGGACCCGGGAGGAGAAGATGGCGGCTCCCATTGTGCGTCTGGCATGGGGGAGGGGGCGATAGCGCGCACGATCGCAGCGACTGCGCGGACCTGGCACAGAGCCGCAAAGTGGCCCTTTTTACTGCAGGCTTTACAAACTGCAGTGCGGGCTGGGCAGTGTTAGCGGGGATGCTTGTGCTGACCGCAGAACTAGCAGCGGGGACCCCCGGGGTGCGCGGATCGGCGTGCGGCGCAGGCGTATTGCAAAGGCAGGGTCCCGGCTGAGGCGGTCGTCGGCGGGGTCCAGGAGGGGTAGGAAGGGATAGAAGAGTGGGCAGCGCAGCGGGAGAGGTACGATTGTACGTTACGGGATGCGACCATCATGGAGAGCGCCAAGGTTTTCGTCTCTGCCAGTTCGAGCGTGGCCCTTTCCAGCAATCGTTCTCGGATTCGGTCTGACGCAATCCCCGTCACGAAGGCATCGCACACGAGGAGATTTGAGTGTTCGGCGGCCGTGACGGCCTGACAGTCACAGTCCCGGACGAGTGGGATTAGGGCACGCCAGAAGTCTTCGATGGACTCACCAGGTAGTTGCGAGTGGGTGGCAAGTACATGCCTGGCGAAGAGCGTGTTCGCCTTCTGCGCGTAGTGTTCCTTAAGGAGTTCCATTGCTTTTGTGTAAGTCGTGGCGTCTTGGATCAATGGGAACACGCTGGAGCTCAGTCTGGAGTACAGGACGTTTATCTTCTGAGCCTCTGTTGGCGCGGGGTCCGCCGCGTTGATGTAGGCCTCGAAACATGCTAGCCAGTGAGTAAAGTCTTTTCTGGCGCGGGCGAGTGCGGATTCAGCTGCAGGCGATCGGGCTTAATTCTGATATCCATTCTGTGGAAAATCTGACTGTAATAAATTGATGCACGATCAATTGCACAAAGACTAAAGTTGGGTACAACTGTGGCTTTGTTACAGTCAGATGCGTGGTCTCCTGCTGCAGCTGGCGAAATGCCAGGGCACTGGAGGTCATGCATATTTATACAGTTCTCCCTGGGCGGAGCCAGCCGGCAGGAGCTACCGGCGAACCTTACATCCTACCTTACATCCCCTAATACAGTGGTTCACCACACTGTGTGGTCCTTTGATTGATATCCGGTAAAGCCTTGTGGTGCTATCATTTGATACCTGGCGACTCTAAAGAGTGTCATTATTAAAAAGAGCAACACCAATCACTGAATTTGTTATTTAACCACCCCGCCAACCTCACCCTGCCCATCAAAGTGGTAAGATATTTAAAAGGGGCTATCCTCCATGGGTGTTGCGTGACTTTAGGGAATAGTGCAGATGGGAGGAGATTACTTTATGGAATGTGTATACTTTTTATTCTACAAAGGCTATGGGCGGGATTCTCCGCCTGCCAATGGCTAAATTGCGAAATGCGATTTCTGCGGAGAATAGCTTCCAACGCCAAAATCAGGGTAGGCGCCGGTTTGATGCCAAACCGGGATGTCCCGGCACTCCGAAAATGGTGTAACTGCGTTGCTCGCCGTGCGGGGTAAAAGTACAGTCGGCATATCATTAGCGGGCCTGACATCCGGGGCCTCCGCGTTTCACCGCCTCCGATGGGCCAATTTTCCAACGGCATCATTCACTTGTGGTTTTAAAAGTCTTCAGCCTGGCGTCCTGGTTGCTGAGCGAGAGAGAGGAGGTAGGAAATGGCATGCAGTGACTGCGGGCTGCCGGCCCGGACACCGGCCGTGCTGGCAGCGGCGGGGGGGCGGGCTGCCAGGGCCGGGGGAGGGGGAGGGGAAGGGCGGGCTGAGCAGCATGGGTGACCCCCACAGGACTGGGCTGTGCCCAGGCACTGACCGCCATTTTGCTGAACAGCCACTGACCACCCACCCTGGCCCCTTATTCTACACAGTGGCACCGGCCGTATGGGTGCGACCACCCCCTACCTCCTGCCACAGCGCCCCCCCCCGCCCCTGAACACTCCGCCCAACCGGCTGCCACCCACAGGGGACCACACAGGGTCACACCCAAGGCAGCCCGCAGTGAGGGCTGTGCCAGCGAACGGTACCCCTGGCAGCAGGGAGGGTGCCAGAACCGGGGCACCGACTGGGCCAGATACTGACGTTGCTGGTGTGTGGGGTGGAGAGGGGGACATGCGTGGATGGGGCCCGCAGTGCCAACTGTGGTGATGGCCGCAGTCCTGCCAGACACCCTGCAACCGCATGAGCGGGGGCTGCTCGGAGAGGAGGGGGAAGTTGCAGCAGAGAAACGGGTTGCAGAGGGGCAGGTGACAGCTACACAGGCTGGAGGGCCGGCCGCCCAACAGGCCGAGGAGGAGGAGGTGCCATGGAGGCGCTGCATGATGCCTCGCGAGTACTGGTGCCGCATGTCATTCGAGGACCTGCCGGACCGGTCATGCCGTCGAAGACTTCGGCTGAGCAGGAAGATAGTGCGACACATCTGCCAAATAATGGCACACCTGGCACCGCAGGGGTATGGGGGAGGATACTCGCTCCCAGTGACCGTCAAGATGACGGTCGCACTAAACTTTTACGCAATGGGGTCCTTCCAGTCGCCGAGAGGGGACCTGTCCGAGATCTCACAGACCTCGGTGCATAGGTGCATCCATGCCATCACAGCCGCCCTTTTTGCCCAGGCAAAAAATAAAGGCAATAAAATAAATTCCTGAATCGAAACACTGGATGTGGAAGCTCTTTTCCTGACAGACCCAGTATACCCAGTGCCATGTGGACCGAGATCACCAGGATGCCCGGGCAGCGGGATTCGCTTCCATCGCCTGGATGACACAGCTCCAGCGGCCAATAGACCGGATGCATGTCACCCTATGGGCACCGGCAGATAACAGGCTGGGGGTGAGGGGGGTAAGGATGAGGGGGATGAGGATGAGGGGTGTGGGCGTCTAAAATGGCCGCCCGCAATGAACAATGGGAAATTGGTCAACACAGAGACGCAGACTGGCTGCAGCTTGCAAATATACAAAGCCTACAGCCCAGATGTTGCATTGGGACACAGCAAATAGACATAGGAGGAGGCCATTCAGCCCTAGAGTCTACTCCGCCATTCGCTTTCTTGACCACCGATGGCAAAACCGGTGATATCATGACTAGCCAAGGGGAGGAACATCCACGCCATCCACAGAGGGACCAGAGCCAGGGACACAGACGATCAGTAACAGACATCCGGCACTGCCAGATGACGGATTCCAGATAAGGCCATATGTGCTGTGTACTTGCCAGTCACCTGGGCGTGAAGTTAGGGTCGTTCCTGTGTGTTCGTTTAGAGTGAAACTTGTATGTGTGTGTGTAAAAAGGTATTATCGTATTAAACAACTTGTGTGGTCATTTGTCCATCGTATACGGGTTAAAGACACACTTGTTTAGAAGGTACAGCAGGGGTGAGGGGGTTGTGGGCTGAGGGGGGTGAGGGGTGAGGGGAGTATGGTTCGAAGGAGATATGGAGGCGTCCACACAGGTGTCTTGGGGATCCACAACTAAGCAGGGTCTCACTTGCTCGCCTGCCGCTGACCTCCACCTCGGTGACCTCCCTTTCCTCCGGGCCGCCGACCACGACCAGTGCCCTCTGCTTGGGCATGGTGAGGGGCCGCAGGTCTGGTGATCCCCCTAGGGTCTTCTCCCACTCCCGGCGGTTGTGTGTGGCCTTCTCCTGGGGGGGCAAACACAAACAACGACACTGTAAGACGCTCCGACGCAGGCAGCCCAGGGGTTGGGTAGATGATGGCATCAGTGGCCAGGGCACCCGGCCATGGCGGTTGGCATAGGTGCTGGCATATGGGGCAGGGTGGGGCTTCGGCTGTGATACCAATCAATCCAGAGGAAACGGTAGTTAACACGAACTGTGGTTTTAATCAGCTAGAATGTGCCCACCAGTAGCTCCTCCCGCACTGAGAGGCTGTCCCGGATCGATGGGTTATATACCTTCTCAGAGGGGCGGGGCCACAGGTGGAGCCAACAACAACATCAACACAACAACAGTAACAGTGAGTAAATGCAATAATATATACAACAGCCATACGTGGCTCACCACAGGCGGTCCCCCGGCGGGGGGGGGGGTTACGGGTGTGTGTGGGGGGGGGGGGTGACAACTCACCCTGGCCGCCCTGAGGAGGTCGTGGAGTTTCTTCCAGCACTGCTGGCCAGTCTGAGCGACGTTGCCCATTCGCTGACCGCCGATGCCACTTGCGCCCAGGCACAGTGAACAGCGGCGCCATGCGGTCTTCCTCCCGGATTGAGGTACAGGGTCATCTGCATCTCCTCCACAGCATCCCGAAGAGTGTCCTGATCAGCGTCCCTGAACCGTGGCGCTGCCCTCATTCCTGTCACCTTGTTGGCTGGGATGGTGTGTGTGGGGAGAAGGACCATTAAAGTGCGGCTGCAGCATGTGAGCCTCATATGCGGCAATCACGGACCCGGCGAATCTGACGCCGTTTTGCATGGAACCAGTTGCGTTCCACGTGGGGATGGTGTTAGCCCATTTAGAGTTGCGGAATCGGTGCAGCTGTTGCGCCGTTTTTCCTGTCATGAAACGCCACTGTTTCCACGCCGGCATCAGCACTTAGTCTCAAAATCGGAGAATCTAGCCCTATATATTTCATGTTGTCTAAAATGACAAGTAGATTTTTCATCAATTATTTTTATTGTAATATCGAAGTACAGAAACTCAAATCTCTCCTGTAAGAGATATAATAGTTATCAGGATAAAAGTTGCATTTAGTTGCTTGGCTACTGTGGTAAATCACTGTTAGTGTATTATATGTATTGCGGTAAACCACTGCCTGATGGCTCCACCTCCCCTTGGGCTCGGTATAAAGGTGGCTGACCTCCGGTCCTGCCTCAGTTCGGGATCAGTGGCCAGGAGGCTTTCTGTTTAGCTTATTAAAGCCACAGTTTTGTTCACTACTCGTCTTGTGTTAATTGATGGCACATCAATTTAATAAGCTAAACTTTTAAGATGAATTCATCACTCAAGCCTAATCACCTGGAGCTGGACCCACAAGCAGCTGACGCCACTGCGACATTTGAGCACTGGCTAAGCTGCTTCGAAGCGTACCTCGGATCCTCCACTGACGATGTCACCGACCTCCAAAAGCTTCAAATATTCAACGCACGGGTGAGCCCGCAAGTTTTCCTTCTTATCAGAGACGCCCCCTCGTATACGAAGGCGGATAGTACAATTGCTTCACAGCTCCAGGGTCCCAGGTTCGATTCCGGCTTGGGTCACTGTCTGTGCGGAGTCTGCACATCCTCCCCGTGTGTGCGTGGGTTTCCTCCTGGTGCTCCGGTTTCCTCCCACAGTCCAAAGATGTGCGGGTTAGGTGGATTGGTCATGATAAATTGCCCTTAGTGTCCAAAATTGCCCTTAGTGTTGGGTGGGGTTACTGGGTTATGGGGATAGGGTGGAGGTGCTGAACTTGGGTAGGGTGCTCTTTCCAAGAGCCGGTGCAGACTCGATGGGCCGAATGGCCTCCTTCTGCACTGTAAATTCTATGATAATGCTGCTGAAGGGACAGTACGTAAAGGCAGTAAACGAGGTGTACGCCAGGCACCTCCTTGCCACGAGGCGACAACGCCCCGGAGAATCACAAGCTGAATTCCTGCGTGCCTTGCGGGTACTCGGCTGGCACTGTGCTTGCCAGTCGGTCTCGGCTGTCCAACACACGGGGCTGCTGATCAGGGCGCCTATGTCGAGGGCATTAAATCCAATTACATCCGCCAGCACTTGCTAGAAGGGGGTACACTCGGCCTCCCAGAGACAATGCTGCTCTCAAACTCACTGGAAGTGGCTTTCCAGAACATGGAGGCCTACTCTTCCGACCACGCGGCACCATCGTGGACGTCGTGGGCGCCGCCATCACCCGACTCGAGTGCGGCGCAAGCATGTGCCGCGCAGCAGCCCGCCAACGCCGGAAGCCCAAAATGTTACTTTTGCGGCCAGGGTAAGCACCCCAGACAACGCTGCCCTGCACGGGTGTGGGAGGAAGGGCCACTTCGCCAAAGTCTGCCAGGCCCGACCTGTCCTTAAAATTCCTAGGCCCAGTAGCGCTGCCTCTTGTCTGTCGAGACTGCCCCCATCTGCCGCGCCACTCGCCATTTGCGACCCGTGGGCGCTGCCATCTTCACTGCCACCTGCGACCCGTGGGGGCCGCCATCGTCGATTCCACCCGCCGCGCACGACCCATGGGGGCCGCCATTTTGGAACCACTCCGCCGCCTCCCGGGACCCCTGCTCACCCGGTCGTACGCTGGCCACCGCTACCTCCGACCGGCCCACCCACCACCTTCCGAAGCTCGCTTCCATCACACTCGACCAGTCTCGACCTCATCATCTCACGAAATCCACGATGACCGTCCGGATCAACGGGCACGAGACGGCCTGCCTCTTCGACTCCGGGAGCACAGACAGCTTTATCCACCCAGATACGGTAAGGCGCTGCTCCCTCCCAATTTTACCCGCAACCCAGAAAATCTCCCTGGCTTCCGGATCACATTCCGTAGAAATCTGGGGATACTGTGTCGCGACCCTTTCGGAACAAGGCGTAGAGTACACGAACTTTAAGCTCTACGTCCTCCCCCATCTCTGCGCTGCCCTAATGCTGGGGCTCGACTTTCAGTGCCACCTCCAAAGCCTTACCTTAAAGTTCGGTGGACCCTTCCCCCCCCTCACCGTCTGTAGCCTCGCGACCTTTAAGGTCGCCCCACCCTTGCTCTTCGCTAACCTCACCCCGGACTGTAAGCCCGGCGCCACTAGGAGCAGACGATACAGTGCCCGGGACAGGGCTTTTATCAGGTCGGAGGTCCAGCGACTCCTACGAGAGGGGATCATTGAGGCTAGTACCAGCCCCTGGAGAGCCCAAGTGGTGGTCGTCAAGACTGGGGAGAAGCATTGGATGGTCATCGACTACAGTCAGACGATCAACCGGTACACGTAGCTCGATGCGTACCCCCTCCCCCGCATATCTGACATGGTCAATCAGATTGTGCAGTATCGAGTCTTCTCCACAGTTGACTTGAAGCCCGCGTAACACCAGCTCTCTATCCGCCCAGAGGACCGCCAATACACTGCCTTTGAGGCAGATGGCCGCCTCTACCACTTCCTCAGGGTTCCCTTCGGCACCACCAATGGGGTCTCGGTCTTCCAGCGAGAATTGGACCGAAAGGTTGACCAGTACGGGCTGCGGGCCACGTTCCCGTACCTAGATAATGTCACCATCTGCAGCCATGACCAGCAGGACCATGACGTAAACCTACGGCATTTCCTCCACATCGCTAAGCTCCTTAACCAAACATACAATAAGGAAAAATGCGTTTTCCGCACAACCCGCCTAGCCATCCTTGGCTACGTTGTGGAAAACGGAGTCCTCGGGCCCGACCCCGAACGCATGCGCCCCCTCCTGGAATCCCCCTCCCCCACTGCCCCAAGGCTCTGAAGAGAGGCCTGGGGCTCTTCTCTTATTATGCCCAGTGGGTCCCCAATTATGTGGACAAGGCCCATCCACTCATTAAATCCACCATTTTTCCTCTGACGACTGAAGCCCGCCTGGCCTTCAACCACATCAAGGCAGATATTGCCAAAGCCGCGATGCACGCTGTGGACGAGTCCATTCCGTTCCAGGTGGAGAACGATGCGCGGACTTTGCCCTGGCCGCTACCCTCAACCAGGCGGGCAGGCCCGTGGCTTTCTTCTCCCATACCCTCCATGCCTCCGAAATCCGACACTCCTCCGTCGAAAAGGAAGCCCAAGCCATTGTAGAAGCTGTTTGGACATTGGAGGCACTACCTGGCCAGCAGGCGATTCACTCTCCTCACTGACCAACGGATTGGATTGGATTTATTTATTGTCACGTGTACTGAGGTACAGTGAAAAGTATTTTTCTGCGAACAGCTCAACAGATCATTAAGTACATGAGAAGAAAAGGGAATAAAAGAAAATACATAATAGGGCTGTTATAACCTGCCTACTGACGATTGGCTGGGGACTAATTACTATCCCACAATCCTATGGGAGTATGAACTTCCCCAATGAGGGGGGCGGAGAAACTCCTACTATAAATAAGCTGGCCAGTCCAGGAACCAAGAGGAAGGAGAAGGTAGCAAGGGAAGTTACTGCTATGTATATATTGTTATAGTAAATAAACTTTATTATTTTGTATCCTTAAAACTCGTGCTGGATTCTTCGGGGCCCTTACAAAACTGGCGACGAAGGTAAAAGTGAATAGCTGTCTACACTGCTGAAGCCACCTCCCTGGATTTGTTGGATACAGGTTGGAAGTTGTTTTCTATTATACCATGCCTCTGTACGGACGTTTGGATGTTTTTGATGCTGCGCTGGAAAGCTGGAACCAGTACACGCAACGGATGCGTTACTATTTCCAGGCAAACAATATCACTGAAAACGAGCGCCAGGTGATCATATTGCTCACCGCCTGCGGGCCGCATACGTTTGGGGTGATTAGGAGCCTTACGTACCCAGCTGCGCCGGACACCAAAACGTTTGACGAACTTGTGAATATAGTGGGGCAACACTTTAACCCAACCCCGTCCACGATAGTCCAGCGTTACCGGTTTAATACCGCTGAGAGGACCCCTGGAGAATCCCTTGCCGATTTTTTTTTTATCCAGGCTACGCAGGATTGCGGAATACTGTGACTATGGTGAGACCTTGTCAGAAATGTTACGCGACCGTTTGGTTTGCGGTATTAACAATGCGGCCACCCAGAGAAAGTTAGCGGAGCCAACATTGACTTTTCAACAGGCAATACAAATAGTCTTGTCCCGAGAGAGCGCAGAGCGAGGAGTACAGGAGCTACAGGGAATGGAAGTGCATGCCTTGGGGCGAAACCCTTTCCGCCCAAAAACGTCCCCCCGCACTCCTGCGGTACCTTGGGCGAGGCAACGACCAGACCGACGCCAGTGGCCATCGGACATTCCTCCCCGAAGGGAGCCTTCTCCAGAGCCAATGGATGAGGAGCCATGTCCGTGTCAGACTTGTAGGCGCCGACCCCGTCGCGGACGGCGGTCCTGGGGACGCCAGAGGCGCCGTCGTTCCAACTGAAACTGGGACCAGCCCAGGGGCCGTAACTGGGACCAGCCCAGAGGCCGTACCTTCCATGTGGATGAACCTGCGGTGACCACTCCTGAGGACGTGGAGACGGAGGACGACTGCCTGCAGCTGCATTGTGTGGCAGCTCCCCGTGTGGCCCCCATTAAGGTGACAGTACGGGTCAATGGCCACCCGCTGGAGATGGAGTTGGATACTGGCGCAGCAGTCTCCGTGATCGCCCAGAGGACATTCGACCGCATCAAGCAGGGTATACAGACCCTTACACTAACTGACTCACAGGCCAGGTTGGCCACCTACACGGGGGAACCACTGGACATTGCAGGAACTACAATGACCCCTGTTGTCTATGGACGCCAGGAGGGGCGTTTCCCACTTATCGTAGTGCGTGGCCATGGGCCCAGCCTGTTGGGTCGGGACTGGTTGCGCCATTTGCGGTTGCAATGGCAGCACATCCTCCAAACAGTTTCTGGAGGGTTGACTGAGGTGCTAGGACGATACCCAGAGTTATTCCAGCCTGGTCTGGGGAAAATAAAAGGGGCCGTAGCCCGTATCCAAGTTGAAGCCACACCGCGCTATTTCCGGGCGCGCCCAGTGCCTTACGCTTTGCTCGAGAAGGTAGAAGGGGAGCTCACTCGTTTGGAGAGTTTGGGTATTATCAGGCCCGTCCGTTTTGCTGACTGGGCAGCACCAATTGTGCCAGTAATGAAGCCAGATGCCACAGTTCGCTTGTGTAGCGACTATAAACTTACAGTGAATACAGTTTCCCGACTCGACCGATACCCAATGCCTCGCATAGAGGATCTCTACGCGAAACTTGCAGGCGGACTCTCATTCACAAAATTAGATATGAGTCACGCCTACCTGCAGTTGGAGCTGGACCCTGCCTCCCGACCATATGTAACAATTAACACACACCGGGGCCTGTATGATTATACACGGTTGCCCTTTAAAGTATCCTCTGCCTGCGCAATTTTTCAACGTGTTATGGAGGGCATTTTGAGAGGTTTACCACGTGTGGCTGTCTACCTAGATGACGTGTTGATTACAGGGACGTCGGAGCAAGAGCATTTGGAAAATCTGGAGGCTGTCCTTAAACGCCTTTCGGAGGCTGGAGTCCGTTTACGTCTCACAGTGCGTATTTCAGGCAAAAGAAGTAGTCTACCTAGGTTATCGGGTGGACCGCGAGGGTCTGCACCCCGTCGCAGAGAAGGTGCGTGCAATTCAACATGCCCCCACCCCGACTGACACTTCGCATCTTCGTTCTTTTCTCGGTCTCGTAAACTATTACGGGAAGTTCCTCCCCAATCTGGCAACTACGCTGGCCCCCTTACACCTGCTGCTAAAGAAAAATCACACCTGGGTTTGGGGTCAGCCGCAAGAAACCGCTTTCCGGCGGGTAAAGCAACAATTGTCGTCGTCTGGGTTACTAACCCACTATGATCCGGGAAAGCCTTTGCTCGTCACATGTGATGCATCCCCGTATGGTATTGGGGCTGTCCTGTCCCACAAGATGGAGAACGGGGCCGAGCGACCGATAGCTTTCGCCTCCCACACATTGACTGCAGCGGAGAAGAAGTACGCGCAGATCGAGAAGGAGGGCCTGGCAGTGGTTTTCGCGGTGAAACGCTTTCACCAGTATGTGTACGGCCGCCATTTCACTATCGTGACTGATCATAAGCCCCTGCTGGGACTCTTCAGAGAGGATAAGCCAATACCGCCCATTGCTACTGCACGGATCCAGCGCTGGGCTTTGTTGCTTGCTGCATATGAGTATTCTCTGGAGCACAAACCAGGTACGCAGATAGCAAATGCCGACGCACTGAGCCGATTGCCTTTATCGACCGGCCCCATGTCGACCCCCACGACCGGTGAGGTGGTCGCAACCCTAAATTTTATGGACACCTTGCCTGTCACGGCATCACAGATCTGTGAGTGGACCCAGACGGAGCCAGTCCTGTCAAAGGTTCGGCACATAGTCCTGTATGGTGGGCAGCATAGACAGCTCCCAGGCGAGTTACGGGCATTTTCCTCCAAGCTGTCAGAGTTCAGCGTGGAAGACGGCATCCTCTTGTGGGGGACGCGTGTGGTTGTCCCGGAAAAAGGCCAGGAGCTGATATTATCAGACTTGCACAATGGGCATCCGGGCGTGACCAAGATGAAAATGTTGGCCCGGAGTTATGTCTGGTGGCCAGGCCTCGACACCGACATTGAGAAGGTGGCCCAAAACTGCTCCATTTGCCAGGAGCATCAGAAGCTTCCGCCGGCCGCGCCCCTACATGACTGGGAATGGCCAGGGCGGCCTTGGGCACGCTTGCATGCAGATTTCGCAGGCCCTTTTCAGGGATCCATGTTCCTTCTACTAATTGACGCCCAGTCCAAATCGCTGGAGGTGCATAAGATGCAGGGGACAACGTCCTGCGCAACAATTGAAAAGGTGCGTTTATCATTTAGCACGCATGGCCTCCCCGAGGTGCTGGTCACGGATAATGGCACTCCATTCACGAGTGAGGAGTTTGCTAGGTTTACAAAGATGAACGGCATCCGCCATATCCGCACTGCCCCTTACCACCCGGCTTCAAATGGGTTGGCAGAGCGTGCAGTGCAAACATTCAAAAGAGGCCTAAAGAAGCAGTCTTCCGGATCAATGGACACGAGACTGGCTCGGTTTTTGTTTACGTACAGGACCACCCCCCATACAGTGACTGGGGTAGCTCCCGCAGAACTCCTAATGGGCCGGAGACTTCGCACCCGCCTTAGTATGGTCTTCCCAGACATTGGCGCAAAAGTACGCCGCACACAAGAACGGCAGGGATTGTCTCAGCATCGTCCGATTCGGCAGTTTGCGCCCGGTGACCCAGTATTCGTGCGGAATTTTGCTGGTGGTGCCCAATGGGCTCCTGGGGTAATCTTTCGCCAAACGGGCCCTATATCGTACCAAGTGCAAGCCCAGTGTCGTCTCCAGCGAAAACATGTAGACCACGTCCGGTCCAGAAGATCATCCCCGCAAAAGATACCCCGCCCCCGGAGCTCAGTTCAACAGCGGCAAAGACCAGAAACAAGGGAAGGTAGTCCTCCAAATCTTCCACTGGTGCCTCACTCGAAGCCTGCGCAGGTCATGACGGGACCGAATGGGGACAGAGACGCTGACATGACGGAGGCAGCAGACTCTGACTCCGAGATGGAGACACAGGATGAATCAGAGGGGGAATCCTCAGGTCCACAGGCCGTGGATGTACAACCGCGCCGTTCATCACGGAAGCGCCGGTCTCCGTCTCATTATATGCCGCCTGATCCAGCGCCGCGTGCAAATGGCGTCCGGTCTGCGGCCAAACGAGTTCGACACCTTCCTTCGCCAGGGCCTACGGTGGATTCCTTGGACTTTGGGGGGGAGGGATGTTATAACCTGCCTACTGACGATTGGCTGGGGACTAATGACTATCCCACAATCCTATGGGAGTATGAACTTCCCCAATGAGGGGGGCGGAGAAACTCCTACTATAAATAAGCTGGCCAGTCCAGGAACCAAGAGGAAGGAGAAGGTAGCAAGGGAAGTTACTGCTATGTATATATTGTTATAGTAAATAAACTTTATTATTTTGTATCCTTAAAACTCGTGCTGGATTCTTCGGGGCCCTTACAAAAGGGCAACACAAGATATACAATGTAACTACATAAGCACTGGCATCGGATGAAGCTTACAGGGTGTAGTGTTAATGAGGTCAGTCCATAAGAGGGTCATTTAGGAGTCTGGTGACAGTGGGGCGATTGCCTTCATGTTTAATAATACATAGCGGGGCAAAATCAAGAACGACAAAATTCTGAGGTGGAGGATCGAACTCTACACCTACAACTATATCTTGTACCAACCTGGGAAGCTCAATGAACCCCTAGATGCCCTATCCCGCGGTACATGTGCCAGTGCACAAGTAGACCGACTTCGGGCCCTCCACAATGACCTCTGTCACCCGGGGGTCACACGTTTTTTTTCATTTTATCAAGACTCGCAACCTGCCTTACTCCATCGAGGAGGTCAGGACCATGACCAGGGACTGCCAGGTCTGCACGTAGTGCAAACCGAACTTCTATCGGCCAGACAGAGCACACCTGGTAAAGGCCTTCCACCCCTTTGAGTGCCTCAGCATCAACTTCAAAGGGCCCCTCCCCTCCACTGACCGTAATGTGTACTTCCTCAACATTGTTGACGAGTACTCATGATTCCCCTTTGCCATCCCATGCCTTGACATGACCTCTGTCACCGTCATCAAGGCCCTACACAGTCTCTTCACCTTGTTCGGTTTACCCACCTACATCCACAGCGATCGGGGTTCCTCCTTCATGAGCGACGAGTTGCGTCAGTTCCTGCTTAGCAAGGGCATCGCCTCAAGCAGGACGACCAACTACAACCCCCGGGGATACGGACAGGTGGAGAGGGAGAACGCGACGGTCTGGAAGGCCGTCCTTCTGGCCCTACGTCTAGAAGTCTCCCAGTCTCCCGCTGGCAGGAGGTCCTTATCGATGCGCTCCACTCCATCCGGTCGCTCCTGTGCACTGCCACCAATGAGACCCCTCACGAACGTATGTTTGCCTTCCCTAGGAAGTCCACCTCAGCGGTCTCGCTCCCGTCCTGGCTGACAGTCCCAGGGCCCGTCCTCCTCCGGAAGCATGCGAGGAGTCATAAATTGGATCCCCTCGCCGAGAAGGTCCTGCTCCTCCATGCCAACCCACAATATGCCTACGTGGCACATCATGACGGGACACAGTCTCCCTCCGGGATTTGGCACCTGCAGGTTCCCCGGCGACCATCACCACCAACCCCCACCCTACGCCGTTTCCCTCCACCACTACCCAGCTACTTCAAGATTTGGCACCCGCAGGCCCACCGCCGACCATCGCCACCACCCCCGCCCCTACACCGTTTCGCCCCCCCCCCCTCCACTGACTCAACTACTGGGCGAAGAAGAAGACAACACACTCCCGGGCGCGCAGGTCTCGACACCAGTGTACACACCACAGCTGGGACTGAGGCGATCGCTGGGACTGAGGCGATCACAGCGGAAGGCCAAAGCCCCCGACAGACTCAACCTTTAAATCCACTTCACCCCCGCTGGACTCTTTTTTTTTTTTTAAACAGAGGGTGAATGTGGTAAACCACTGTTAGTATATTGTATGTATTGTGGTAAACTGTTACTGTACTACATGTATTGTGGTAAACCACTGCCTGATGCTTCCGCCTCCCCTCGGGCTCGGTATAAAGGTGGCTGACCTCCGGCCCTGCCCCAGTTTGGGATCAGTGGCCAGGAGGCTTTCTGATTCGCTTATTAAAGCCACAGTTTCATTCACTACTGGTCTTGTGTTAATTGATGGCACATCAGCTACCAAGCTCTTTATTTAGATGAGAACTGGAGAGCAGCATTTTGTGTTTAAATGTTACCTGCAAAACAGTAATCAAAAGAGGCCTGAGAGAAGCTGACACATGTTTAAACACAAAGGAATTGTAAGCCAGTCGTCAACTAAATTTAACAAATTAATCCTGGACCTAATTAACACATCCAATGTTCTAATGTACACAATCCAATAACACAGGCTCTGTCTAATAACACAAAAAATTGCTTCAGTATATCCTTTCCAAGGACCTCCGGTGACAGCGATGTGCTCAGTGGACCATAACCAAATAGGCGCTTTTCAGCGGACTTTCAGCGGAAAATTCGAAAGCAACTCAACTTTAACTGAGAAAAGAAAGGGGACTTCCGGTGGCGGCTATGAGGGAGTAAGTCACACACTTGGTGGCTCCAGCTCTGGATTTCTGGACCTTTTCCCCCGATTTGTTTGTGCTTTTAAGCGCTGGATTGGAAAGTAAAAACATTCAGGCACTGAATCCATATAGAGGTGTATGGAAATAAGAAGTAGGAAGGATCGCAAACAGCTGAAGAAGTGGACAAGCAAGGGCAAAGGGGAGGCTGTGAGTGAAACCAATATGGCCGATGTCCAGACCCGGGCACCACCAGCTCAGCCGACAATGGAGCACCTGTTGCAGGTTATGCAGGAGAACTTCCTCACACTGAAAAGTGATCATTTGGAACCGCTCCAGAAATCGTTTGACCGAATGGAGAAAAGGCTGGATGCCCAGGCTGAGAAGATCCAGGAGCTGGAGAAGATGGTGGAGGAGCAGGTGGACTTTCAAACAGTGGCGGACATGGAGATTCGAAGGTTGAGAGACCAACAGAAAATGCTCCTGGAAAAGCTGGAGGACCTGGAGAACAGGTCTCGCTGGCAGAGGGGGCTAATGGGCTGGATGCTGCCGTGTATGTGGCAGAAAGGTTCCAGAAGCTGCTGGATAAGGAGCGGGTTCTTCAATGGGCCAAGAGCATGCGGAGCTGCAACTGGGGCAATAGCACCCTGCGCGTTTACCAAGACCTGAGCGCAGAGGTGGCCAGAAGGAGGGCAGGCTACAGGCAAGTTAAAGAGATTTTATATAAGAAGCAGGTGAAATTTGGGATGACGGGTGCAGAATATTCGGCAATTACCATCTCGGACCATGCTCCGCACTGGGTTAATCTGCAGATTTGCAAAGGTAGCTTTCAGTGCCCACAATGAAGGCTGGAAGTTGGGCTGCTGGCGGACGAGGCGGTGTATGAGAGGCTGAGGAAATGCATGCAGAATTACCTGCAGGCAAATGATACCGGAGAAGTCTCAGCAGTGGTGCTCTGGGAGGCGCTGAAGGCTGTGGTGAGAGGGGAGCTGATTTCAATCCGAGCCCATAGGGACAGGACAGACAGGGCAGAAACGGAGTGACTGGTTAAGGAAATTTTACGGACGGACAGGAACTATGCGGAGTCCCCGAGGCCAGAGTTACTTAGGGAACGACAGAGGCTGCAGACCGAGTTTGGGGTGTTGTCTACAGGGAAGGCCGTACAGCAGCTTAGAAGGGCAAAGGGCGCAATATACGAGCATGGGGAGAAGGCCAGCAGAATGCTTGCACAACAATTAAGAAAGAGAGAAGCGGCTAGGGAAATAGGAAAGGTAGGTAGGGGGTTGGTAGACAGGCTGGGGGCCCCGATCAGGACTGAAGAAGTACTGGGGGGCCTGAAGGTCATGTAGTCGGGTAAAGCACCGGGGCCGGATGGATACCCGGTGGAGTTTTATAAAAAATTCTCCGAGATAGTGGGGCCGGTGCTGGTCAGGGTGTTCAACGAGGCAAGAAGCAGAGGGATCTTACCCCCGATGATGTCGCAGGTCACTATCTCACTTATACTGAAACATATGGGTCCTATAGGCTGATCTCTTTGATTAACGCAGACGCTAAGTTACTGGCCAAGATCTTGGCGTCCAGAAGGGAGGGCTGTGTACCGGACGTGATTGCGGAAGACCAAACCGGGTTCGTAAAGGGCAGGCAACTGGTGGCCAATCTAAGGAGGCTGCTCAATGTGATTATGATGCCCCCGGAGAGCAGGGAGGCAGAGGTAGTGGTAGCAATGGATGCCGAAAAGGCTTTCGACCAGGTTGAGTGGGACTATTTGTGGGAGGTGCTGGGACGTTTTGGGTTCGGGGTGAGATTCATTGACTGGGTTAGTCTGCTATATCAGGCCCCAGAGGCTAGTGTGAGGACGAACAGGACGACATCTGACTACTTCAGACTGCACCGTGGGACTAGACAGGGATGCCCCCTCTCCCCACTGCTGTTTGCGCTGGCTATAGAGCCGCTGGCAATTGCTCTGAGAGCTTCAAGGGACTGGAAAGTGGGAGGAGTCCGGGGAGGAGTGGAACATAAAGTCTCGTTATATGCGGATGACCTGCTGTTATACGTGTCAGACCCAATGACAGGGAAGGACAGAATCATGGAAACCCTGAGGGAATTTGGTCTGTTCTCAGGATATAAATTGAACATGGCAAAGAGTGAGATGTGGGTAGTGCAGGCGAGAGGTCAGGAGAGTAGGCTGAGGGGCTGCTGTTCAGGCTGGTAGGGGAAAGCTTCAGATATTTAGGGATACAAGTAGTGCGAGACTGGAGTAAGTTGCAAAAGCTGAACTTGTCGCGGTTGATGGAGCAAGCGAGGGACGAGTTCCGGAGATGGGATGCGCTCTCGCTGTCATTAGCGGGGACAGTGCAGACGGTGAAGATGTCGATTCTTCCGAGATTCTTGTTCATATTTCAGTGTCTCTCCATCTTCATCCCGCGGTCTTTCTTTAAGAGGCTCGCTAAAATTATCCTGGGATTTGTTTGGGCGGGAAAGTCCCCACGGGAGAGGAAGGCGATGCTGGAAAGAAACCGAGGGGATGGGGGACTGGCGTTGCCGAACTTTAGCAACTACTACTGGGCAGCTAACATTATGGCGGAGGGCGGGGATTGCGAGGATGGGCGATCTGTTCCTAGAAGGGAGCTTCACGAGCATGAGGGTGTTGGAGGAGAAGTTCGGGCTGGCGAGTGGGAATGATTTCAGGTACTTGCAGGTGCGGGATTTCGTTCGCAGATTGGTACCATCCTTCCCACACCTCCCACCAAGGGGGATCCAGGACAGGGTAGTTTCCAGAGGAGAGGTGGGAGAGGGGAGAGTCTCCGACATTTATAAAGAACTAATGGGAGCAGAGGAGGCACAGTCCGAAGAACTGAAGCTTAAGTGGAAGGAGGAGCTCGGGGGGGGGGGAGATAGAGGACGGCATATGGGCAGGCGCTTTGTGTAGAGTAAACACGACTGCAACATGCGCCAGGCTCAGTCTGATCCAGTTCAAGGTCGTACATCGGGCCCACATGACGGTGGTCCGGATGAGCAAATTCTTTGGGCTGGAGGACAAATGTGCTAGATGTGCCGGAGGACCAGTGAACCATGTACACATGTTCTGGGCGTGTCCTAAACTAAGGGGGTACTGGCAGGGATTCGCAGACGTCATGTCCCGGGTATTGAAAACTAGGGTAGCAATGAGTCCTGAGGTGGCAATGTTTGGGGTTTCGGAGAACCCGGGAGTCCAGGAGGAGAAAGAGGCCGAGGTCTTGGCCTTTGCTTCCCTGGTAGCCCGGCAACGAATACTGTTGGCACGGAGGGACTCAAAGCCCCCGAAGTCTGAAGTATGGCTTTCGGACATGGCGAGCTTTCTCGGGCTGGAGAAAATTAAGTTCGCCTTGAGAGGATCGCTGTCAGGGTTCGCCCGGAGGTGGCAGCCATTCGTTGACTTCTTCGCGGAAAATTAATCGTCAACAGGGGAGGTGGGGGGGGGTGAGGGGGGTAGGGTAGCGTAGAGTAGGGGGTTGCTTAGGCAGGTTCCTGCGTGAGGGGAGCCAATGCTTGCATTATGACTTATTTGCTTTTGTACACTACGGTGTAATGTTGCTGTTTTATATGCCAAACATACCTCAATAAAATTCTTAATTTAAAGAAAACTGAGAAAAGAAAGGAATAGAGCCAGAATGCCTGCGCACGGGAGCTTGGGGGGGTTGAAGTGGTGTCAGAAGCGGTGGAAAAGGCCACGAGCAGCAGGCAGACGAGCCGGCAGACCCACGAGGTGAGGGAGGCCGACGACCCGAGCATCAGCCTCCCTCCCACCACCTGGAGATGGATGGAAAACATTCCTTATGAAGGAGTTGACCACCATGAAACGGGCGATAAGGGTTGAAATCCAGGTGGCGGTCAAGGTGGTGCTGACAGAGGGAATGGTCACCATGTAAAAAGCGATGGATGGATTGGGGAAGAAGGTGGAAGTGCAAGAACAAATGAATTGGAGAAAGCATTGCCAGACCAGAACGACAGGATCTTTGCCCTGAAGGCAGAAGTCAAAACATTGGTGCCGGCCCAAGGGAGCCTAAAAGAGAAAGTCGAGTACCAAGAGAACAGGTCCCAACGCCAGAACATTTGAATTGTGGGCCTGCCAGAGGGGATCGAGGGCAGGGACCTGACGGACTACGTTGTCCAAATGTTGGGCAACCCAGGCAGGAGGGACAGCTTCCCAACCGCCCGTAGATCGTCAGAGCGTACAGGTCGCTCAGGCCGAAACGCAAGGTGGGGGAAGAACCGAGGGTGCTAACCGTGAAGCTACATCGACACCAGGATCGTGAGAGGACCCTGAGGTGGACAAGACAGACCAAGACGAGTACTTGGGAAGGACACAAAATCCAGGTATATCAGAACAATAGGGCGGACTTGGCAAAACGCAGGACCAAATTTAATCAGGCAAAAACCGGCCCTGGACAAGAGCAGGGTAAGATTCAGAATGCTGTTCCCAGACACGTTCCAGAACAAGGAGCATTACTTGAACACCCTGGCGGAGGCGGACAATGTCAAGCGGCTTGGACTAGGGGCAGGCGAGGCAGTGATGAAGGTGGAATAGAGGAAGAAAGAGAAAGAGTTGGAGACTTCTTGGACACATGATATATTTGCGTGGGACTGTGCTGCCTCGCTCTGATCTGAAAGATCAGGTCACAGGGAAGGGCAAGGGCAAAGGAATGCAGCCGAGGGTGAGGCATAGGCAGAGGGAACGGACTGATAGCGGGCTTAAGATAGGGGTAAGATCGGACCCGGGAGGGGCGGCCACCACACTAGCAGGGATAGCTAGCACAGGAAGAAAGACGGTGGGGGGGGGGGAACAAAGTGAACATGAAGGGAAGAAAGGGTTAGTCTGCAGATTGGCTTTGGCAGGTAAGGTGCAGGCTGAGAGAACAAGATGGTGTCGCAAGCAGCCACTTTGGAGGGTCCCTAAACAAGGGGAAAGTCCAGGGGTGCACCCACATGGCGTACTCACAGTTGGCGGCCATGTTGCGTGCCCCCTGGACAAAGGGAAATGCCGTAGCGCAGGGGCCAGCCTCATGGTGATCATGGCCATTTTGGACAGCCTTCTAAGAAAGGGAAACCCTGGCGTGCAGGGGCTCATCCACCAGGTATGTATTGTTGCTCCCGCAAGAACTGGGGGACAGAAACCCACCACCAGGATCATAACCTGAAATGTCAGGGGGCTTAACGGCCCAGTGAAAAGATCCAATATATTCTATTTAAGAAGTTTGAAAGCCAACCTAGTCTTCCTGCAAGAGTCACATCTGAGGGAGAAGGACCGACCGCGGGTAAGGAAAGGTTGGTGGGACAGATGTATCACTCATGTTCCGGGACGAGGGCGAGGGATAGCATCACTGATTAGCAAGAGGAGGGTGTTTATGGCGACAAGGATGGTTACGGAGCCAGGGGGATGGTACGTCATGGTCAGCGGTGTCCTGGATGGGACACGTGTACACGCCCAACTGGGACGACATAGATTTCATAAAAAAGACCATGGTGTAAATCAGCAACATAGACACACACCGACTGATCATGGGGGGGGAGGGGGCGACTTCAACTGTGCACAGGACCCATTGACAGACCAAGCAAACCCCAGAACAGGGAAAAAGACAGGCATGGCTAGGGAGCTGGGATCGTTCATGGAGCAGATGGGGACAGTGGACAGTGACAGTGGTTCCTACACCCCGGTGAGAAGGAATTCTCATTCTTTTCGCTAGTGCACAAAGTAGACACACATATTGACTTCTTTGCAGTGGGGAAATCGGTGCTTCCAGAAATAGTAAGGGCGGAATACTCTGCGATAGTCATCTCCGACCACGCTCCACGGATGTGAGGTTGGAACAGACCGTGCCCAACACCCCAGGTGGAGGTTGGACACGGCTCTTTTGGCCAACAAGGTCTTCTGCCAGGAAATATCACAGGCCATAGCCAATGACTCCCATCCATTGACTCCATCTACACCTCCCGCTGCCTGGGGAAAGCGGGCAGTATAATCAAAGATCCCTCCCACCCGCCTTACTCACTCTTCCAACTTCTTCCATCGAGCAGGACAGAAGTCTGAGAACACTCACGAACAGACTCAAAAACAGCTTCTTCCCCACTGTCACCAGACTCCTAAATGACCCTCTTATGGACTGACTTCATTAACACTACACCCTGTATGCTTCATCCAATGCCAGTGCTTATGTAGTTACATTGTATATGTTGTGTTGCCCTATTATGTACTTTCTTTTATTCCCTTTTCTTCTCATGTACTTAATGATCTGTTGAGCTGCTCGCAGAAAAATACTTTTCACTGTACCTCGGTACACGTGACAATAAACAAATCCAATCCAATCCAAGTACATCACGAACAACCAGAATGGGGAAGTCTCACCTTCCACGTTCTGGGAGGCACTGAAGGCAGTGATTAAGGCCTGGAGCCCACAAGGCTTGTAGGACAAGGAAGAGAGGGAGAGTGAGGCAGCAACTGATGGATTCCATCCTGGAGGTCGGCAGAAAGTACACCCAGGCCCCGACTGTAGAGCTTCTGGCTTAGAGGAAAAAGTTGCAAATTGAATATATGAATAGGATGGGAATAGAAGGATACGGACCCAGGAAGTGTAGAAGATTGTAGTTTAGTCGGGCAGTATGGTCGGCACGGGCTTGGAGGGCCGAAGGGCCTGTTCCTGTGCTGTACATTTCTTTGTTCTTTGTTCTTTTTTGATTTTAACCTGCTATCTACCAGGAAGACAATGCACCAACTCCACCAGACATGTGGGACTTTCTACGAACATGGAGAGAAGGCTAACCACCTGTTGGCTCACCAGCTGAGGAAGCAGGCAGCTATGAGGGAGATAGCCCAGGTGAAGGATAGCAGAGACGGACTGGTAGCCAAACCAAAAAAGGGTCAACAAAGCATATGAGGCATTTTACCAAAGCCTGTACGCCTCTGAGCCCCCCTGACGGGACCTCGGGGATGAAACGGTTCCTCAATGCACTGTACATGCCAGTCGTGGGGGACGATAGGTGGGGGGAGCTGGAAGCACCAATAGGACTGGGAGAGATCATGGAGAGTATCAACTCCATGCAAGTGGGGAAGGCGTCAGAACACAATGGGTTCCCGGCGGATTTCGACAAAAAAACCGCACCAGCCCTGGCCCCACACCTACGGGAAATGTTTGCAGACTCACTAGCGAGGGTCACCCTGCCTCTAATGCTAACACACACCATGATATCGCTGAAACCCAAAAAAGACAAAGACCCGATGGAATTTGGATCATACAGACCCATTTCATTGTTCGATGTGGAAGCGAAGATACTTGCAAAAGTCCTGGCTAATGTCATAATATACACCAGTATATCATGGTGCAGATACACACACACTGATGGACACACAGCGGGACCAATCAACACACACAACACCACAGCCAATCACTGGTTAGAGCACACTCACTGTATAGACAGGGGGCATCAGAGTTCCCGCTCATTCGAGCTGCAGCCTCCTAGTAGGACAGAGCTCGCAGCCTGCAGCACAGTTCTTCACCATGTGCTGAGTGCATAGATCGGTTAGGACAAGGCAAAGGTCTTTAGTTCAATCTAATATCGTGTTAACCCACAGTGAAAGTATGTTCAACAGTTTCTGACTTAATAAATAGTGTTGCACTATTTTAAGTGTTGGTGGCCTGCATGTGTTCCACGGATCCAGAGCACCCAACACATCATGATACCAGGAGTTGAGGGATATTAGAACTTCTTAGACCTACCTGCAAGTGATCTGCCTTTCACAAGCATACCGTCATCCTGCAAAATGGACAGCGTCTGCCCGCCGCCGCCGCTCCGCATCACCGGTAACCTAGCGGCCAACTGAAAGATATTCAAACAACGCTTCCAACTCTACCTTGAAGCCACAGACCGGGAGGATGCCTCGGACACCAGGAAGATCGCTCTCTTCCTATCCACGGCCGGGGACCATGCCATCCACATTTTCAATTCTCTCACCTTTGCGGATGATGAAGATAAACCAAATTTCAAGACGGTCCTCCTCAAGTTTGACACTCACTGCAGCATAGAGGTGAATGAAAGTTTTGAGCGCTATGTATTCCAACAGCGTTTGCAGGGTAAGGATGAACCTTTCCAGTCCTTTCTCACCCACCTCCGCATCCTTGCGCAGTCCTGTAGCTACGGGCCCACCTCCAACTCCATGATACGCGACCAGATCGTTTTCGGTGTTCAGTCGGACCCCCTATGCCAGCAGCTCCTCAAGGTAGAGCAGCTCAGCCTGCCAACTCACATCGCTTCAGCCAGCCTCGCAGGAATGTCCGGGCCATTCTACCCACGGTCACCGAGTCCAATGCGGACCTACAACCCAACATTAACACCGAGGACCCGAAGGCGCTTTTTCGAGTCGGTATCGTTACAAAAAACAGGGTGTCCCCGAAGCAAAGAATCCAGCCTCTATCAGTATACAGCATCGATCCAGACGATGAGTGGTGTGCCACCCTGATGGTCAACCAGAATTCGTCGCCCACCTCAGACACTTAATTTATGAACTTTGCGGACTTATAGACTTTCTGAATTGTTTTGTTGCTTTGTTTGATCGTTTACCTGGTTTGTAAATAGTGTTCATCTCGTTATTCTTGTTGCATACTGCTTCTCTGCACCAGGCACCTTCCCATGTAAATAGCTTAGTTCTCATGTATGTAGTCCTGTAAATATGTCTTCGCACCCCACATGTGGTTAGGAACATTCTCACCATACACTATTTATTGCCACACATATACATTCTTTTATAAAAGGGGGGATGTCATAATATACACCAGTATATCATGGTGCAGATACACACACACTGATGGACACACAGCGGGACCAATCAACACACACAACACCGCAGCCAATCACCGGTTAGAGCACACGCACTATAAAGACGGTGCATCAGAGTTCCCGCTCATTCGAGCTGCAGCCTCCTAGTAGGACAGAGCTCACAGCCTGCCGCACAGGTCTTCACCATGTGCTGAGTGCATAGACTGGTTAGGACAAGGCAAAGGTCTTTAGTTCAATCTAGTATCGTGTTAACCCACATTGAAAGTATGTTCAACAGTTTCTGACTTAATAAAATAGTGTTGCACTATTTTAAGTGTTGGTGGCATGCATGTGTTCCACGGATCCAGAGCACCCAACACAGCAGCTAAGAGACTGGAGAACTGTGTACCAGAAGTGGTCACAGGGGACCAGACGGGCCTTGTCAAGGATAGACAACTAACTGCAAACTTCAGGCGGCTGCTGGGGAGATTGCCATTCAAACTGGCCCAGATCTAATTCCAATACCTGGGGTTCCAAATAACCCACGACTGGACACAGATCCACAAATGGACCCTGACAAGTCTGGTGGAGGAGGTTAAAAGCGACCTACAAAGGTAGGACTTACTCCCGCTCTCCTGGTGAGGAGAGTGCAGATGGTCAAGATGAACATGCTACCCAGGTTACTTTTCTTGTTCAGATCCCTCCCAACGTTCACCCACAAGGCCGAATGTGGACACGAAGATACTCGCAAAAGCCCTGGCTAAGAGGCTGGAGAACTGCGTACCAGAGGTGATTGCAGAGGACCAGACGGGCTTTGTCAAGGGTAAGCAGCTAACTGCGAACATCAGGCGGCTGCTGAATGTGATACTGAGCCCATCCAGGGAGAGAACACCAGAGGTGATCGTCTTCCTGGACGCAGAAAATAATATTTGACAGAGTCGAGTGGAAGCACCTCATTGAGGTACTAGAGTGTTTGGGCTAGGAGCGGAGTTCATCTCGTGGGTGAAACCCCTGTAGAGCGCCCCTAAGTCGAGCGTTCAGACCAACATGACCAGCTCTGAATAATTCCAGTTGCTCAGAGGCACCAGAACACCATACCGATCTTCAGCCCAAGGCCTTTTCCCAAGCGATAGACAAAATGATCGTGGCGTTTATGTGGGTGGAAAGAACCTAAGGATCCCCAAGTCTACACTGCAAAGGAGGAAAAATATGGGCGGCCTGGCCCGACCGAACCTGCAATACTACCACTGGGCAGCCACAGCCGAGAGGAGGGCAGCACGGTGGCACAGTGGTAGCACTGCAGTCTCACGGCGCCGAGGTCCCAGTTTCGATCCCGGCTCTGGGTCACTGTCCGTGTGGAGTTTGCATATTCTCCCTGTGTTTGTGTGGGTTTCACCCCCACAGCCCAAAGATGTGCAGGGTAGGTTTATTGGCCACGCTAAATTGCCCCTTAATTGGAAAAAATTCATTGGGTACTCTAAATTTATTTAAAAAATAAACAACCAAAGAAAAATCGAATAAAAACAAATACAATAACAATCCCCCACAAACCACCCCCCACTCAATATACAAAACATTTCAGGTAAAGAAAACCCACAAATTAACAATCAATCCGTGAACAATGTAACTAAAGACAACAATACCGCCAACCCCCGCCCCCCCCACGTTCAATGGCAACCAATTCTCGGAAGTGCATAATAAACATGGTCACAAGTCTGTCTCCGATGTAAAAGTCCATGACCGCATGAATTGTGAAACCCTACCTTCATCTCCATCAGCTGAGGCTTCACTTCCCGAGAGTCCAAAAAATTTAAATAGGTCTCCCCCCCCGCCAAGCCAAGTCACAAGATGGAGAAGCTGACCTCCACCTCCGGGCAATCAGCAAGGCAAAGGCTAACATCTGCCCCCATACCCGCCTGCCGCCCCAGCCGGTCCAACCCCCCGAAAAGGCTTCTAGGGGCCCTGGTTCCAAGTTCACGAGCCAGGGACTTTTCCATAGCAGACAGACTTGTGACCCTGGACAAACTAATGGAAAAACAGGAACTCTGGCACCTTCAAATCAAACACTTTCTCCAGAAGAAGACGACGAGGTACCCTGGGCCTCGAGAGACACTCTACTGGAGGAGTTTATAAACATGGACAGTAAGGAGAGGGGGAACTGTGGGGACATCTATGGACAACTTCTGGAAAGAGCAAGGACTCCACTGGGCGGAGCTGGACAAAAATGGAAGGACTAAATTGGGAAGGAAATAGGGGTGGGGACTCTGGAGTGAAGCACTAAGTAGGGCCAACTCTGTCATAATATACACCAGTATACCATGGTGCAGACACACACTGATGGACACACAGTGGGACCAATCAACATACTCAACACCGCAGCCAATCACCAGTGAGAGCACACGCACTATAAAGACAGGGGGCATCAGAGTTCCTGCTCATTCGAGTTGCAGAGGTCTTTAGTTAAAGCTAGTATCGTATTAACCCACAGTCTGAGTATGTTTAAACAGTTAATGATTCAATAAAATAGTGTTGCACTATTTCAAGTGTTGGTGACCTGTATGTGATCCAGAACACCCAACACATCAAACTCCACCTCGTCCTACGCAAGGCTAAGCCTCATGAAGCTTAAAGTGGTGCAAAGAGCGCACCTAACAAGAACCCGGTTGAACAGGTTCTTCCCGGAGGTGGAGGATAACTGTGAACGGTGCCAAAGAGGCCCGGCCAACCATATTCTCACATATTCTGGGCCTGCCCCAGACGTATCGGGTTTTGGACAGCCTTCTTAGAGGCCATGCCCGAGAGTGGTAGTCTTCGAAGTATCTGACCAGCCAGAACTACATATGGGGAAGAGAGCCGATGCCCTGGCTTTTGCTTCCCTAATTGCACACCAGAGAATCCTGCTCGGTTGGCGATCTACAGCATCACCCACAGCTGCAGACTGGCTGGCAGACCTGGTGGAATTTCTCCACCTGGAGAAGATCAAGTACACCATCCGAGGGTCGGATGAGGGCTTCCACAAAGCCATTCATCAGCCTGTTCCAAGACCTGTTTGAAGCCAATAGTTACAAGGAAGAAAGGGGGTAGGGGGGGACTGAGGAGAGCAGACAAGAGCACACATAATGGAGAGGGGTAGAGGGAGGAGAGGAAGGGAGGCAAGGAGAGAACCCAGGGGAGTCACAGAGAGGGACATGGGGAAACAAGGGAGGAGGGGAGGGGGCAGGAAGCCGCCCCCCACCACCAAACCCACATAGACAACACCAGGAACCGCAGAAGAGAAGAAGAGAGGAGTGGAGCGCAGTAATATGACACCCAGGGCGAAAGATGGGGCCAGGAAAGAGCCAGACTACCAACTGTGGTGGTGGGGGGGGGGGGGGGGGGGGCACTATGTTAAACTGTTACACTGTAAAAATTGGAAAATGGCAATAAAAATATTTTTTAGAAAGGAATATCCTTTCCACAAAAAGCAGTACAAATTCGATCGACCAATATCCGCCCCCTACCAATCTACTCTCAATCATGACATTAAACATGTCATTGGTTGGAGGTCTTCAATAACCATGACCATTGTCATTGCTATGCATCCAACCTTTGGAGAGTTGACCCCTGATTCCCATTTAGTTCTTGAACTCCTTCATACCACACTCATGTCAAATGCTACTTTGTTGTCGAGGGCGGTCATCTTCCCTTAACTTGCCTCTGGATTCAACTCTTTAATCTGGATTTGGACCAAGGTTGTGATGAGATCCGAAGTTGAGTGTTCCTGGCAGAACCCACACTGAGCAGGTTTTTGCTGACAGTGCAATCAAAGAGCACTTACTCAATAATACTTCCCATCACTTTGCTGGTGAGAATGTGCAGGAAAAGAGTGGTAATTGGCAAGATTAGATTTATCCTGCTTTTTGTGAACAGAACATCGAACAGAGAACAAGAATACTACAGCACAGTACAGGCCCTTCGGCACACGATGTTGTGCCGACCATTTATCCTAATCTAAGGTCTAACCTACACCCCTTCAATTTACTGTTGTTGATGTGCCTGTCCAAGAATCTCTTAAATGTCCCTAATGACTCTGATGCCACCACCTCTGCTGGCAGTGCATTCCACACACCCACCACTCTCTGTAAAGAACCTACCCCTGACATCTCCCCGGTACCTTCCTCCAATCACCTTAAAATTATGTCCCTCGTGACAGCCATTTCCGCCCTGGCTAAAAGTCTCTGGCTATCCACTCTATCCATGCCTCTCAACACCTTGTACATCTCTATCAAGTCACCTCTCTTCCTTCTTTGCTCCAGTGAGAAAAAACCCTCGCCCCTTCAATCTTTCTTCATAAGACATGCCCTCCAGTCCAGGCATCATCCTGGTAAATCTCCTCTGTACCCTCTCCAAAGCATCCACATCCTTCCTGTAATGAGGCGGCCAGAACTGGACACAATATTCCAAGTGTGGTCTAACTAGGGTTTTATAAAGCTGCAGCAAAACCTCGCGGCTCTTAAACTCAATTCTCCTGTTAATGAAAGCCAACATACCATACGCCTTCTTAACAACCCTATCAACCTGGGTGGCAACTTTGAGGGATCTATGTACGTGGACCCCAAGATCCCTCTGTTCCTCCACACTTCGAAGAATGCTGCATTTAACCCTATATTCAGCATTCAAATTCGACCTTCCAAAATGAATCACTTCACATTTATCAAGGTTGAACTACATCTGCCACTTCTCAGCCCAGCTCTGCATCCTGTCAATGTCCTGTTGTAACCTGCAACCGCCCTCAATACTATCTACAAGTCCCCCAATCTTCATGTCATCGGCAAACTTACTAACTCACCCTTCCACTTCCTCATCCAAGTCATTTATAAAAAGGTCCCAGAACAGATCCCTGTGGGATACCACTGGTCACCGACCTCCAGGCGGAATATTTTCCATCCACTACCACTTGCTGTCTTCTTTCGGCCAGCCAATTCTGTATCCAGACAGCCAAATTTCCCTGTATCCCATGCCCCCTAACTTTCTGAATGAGCTTACCATGGGGAAACTTATCAAAAGCCTTACTGAAATCCACATACACCGCATCCACTGCTCGGCCTTCATCAATGTGTCTCGTCACATACTCAAAGAATTCAATGAGGCTTGTGAGGCATGACCTGCCCTGCACAAAGCCATGCTGACTATCTTTAATATCTTTAATCCCCGGGATTTTCCTACTCCCTTTCTTGAACAGGGGAACAACATTCGCCTCCCTCCAATCATCTAGTATTACTCCAGTGGAGAGTGAGGACGCAAAGATCATCGCCAAAGGTGCAGCAATCTCCTTCCTCGCTTCCCATAGTAACCTTGGGTATGGCCCATCAGGCCCAGGGGACTTATCTATCCTGATGCTTTTCAAAATTTCCAGCACCTTCTTAATATCAACCTGTTTGAGTCTATTAATCTGGTTCACACTGTTCTCATGAGCAACAAGGTCCCTCTCTCTGGTGAATATTGAAGCAAAATATTCATTTTGGGCCTCCCCATCTCCTCAGACTCTAGGCACAAGTTCCCTCCACTATCCCTGATCGGCCCTGTCATAATATCTACTCATGTATATAATGAGATGCAGACAGGCAGTGATGATCAGTAAGCATACAACACAGCACAGCCAATCACCAGACAGGACACTACCACTATAAAGCCAGAGGGCACTAGGTTTCCCGCTCTCTCGGGACCCAGCTACTGAGACAGTCAGAGCAAGCACAAACACCATGCGGTAGCTAGTACGTCTGGTCAGGCTACTACAAGGTCACTAGTCAGATCAGTATAGTGTCGACCCACAGCTGAATATGTACAGCAGTTCACCTAGTTGAATAAAACAGTGTTGGATCTTCTCCTGTGTTAGACGTCTGTTTATAACTTCCCTGCATCGAGTGCAGTCCACATCGAACCAACCTGCCTAACACATCATGGTACCAGAGTGATATTGATCTTGACGGACCTACCTAGAGTGAATCAGCATCGACCAGCAAGCAGCCATCCAGCGAAATGGAAAGCATCCAGCCTCCTCCGCAACTCCGCATCTCCGGCAACCTCGGCGCCAACTGGAAAATCTTCAAGCAAAAGTTCCTCTTGTACATCGAAGCCTCCGACCTCGAAGCAGCATCGGATGCCAGGAAGATCGCGCTATTTCTCTCCACTGCGGGGGACCACGCCATCCATATCTACAATTCGCTTACGTTCGCCGACGGTGAAGACAAAACGAAATCCAAAACAGTCCTACTGAAGTTCGACAGCCACTGTGACATTGAGGTGAATGAGAGCTTTGAACGGTACATCTTCCAGCAGAGGCTTGAGGGTAAGGATGAACCTTTTCAGTCCTTCTTGACCCATCTCCACATCCTAGCGCAGTCATGTAACTATGACTCGACGGCTGATTCCATGATCCGGGATCAGATTGTTTTCAGGGTCCACTCCGACTCCCTTCGGCAGCAGCTCCTTAAAATCAAACAGTTGACCCTCTCTGTCGCTATCGAGACGTGCGTTGTCCATGAGCATGCCAAGAATCATTACTCCCACATCAGGGCGGCAGATACTGCAAAGCTGGCCTCCCACGAGGCAGAAAGGGTGCAGGCCATTGCACAGATGCAGGGCCTGAGCATCGAGGAGAGAGGTCATTTCGCGCGTTTTTCTCGGATCCCTGCGCATGCGCGCCACGACCGAGTGGACGACGAGACTGAAAACCCGGTCTCGAGTGGACGACGTTGGCCGACCGCACTGCGCATGCACGATGGCGCACGTCAGCGTCATGACGTGTCCGAATTGTGGCTCTGCCCACTTAAAGCAGCAATGTCCAGCAGGAGACTTCATGGTGAAGCAGTTGAGGAACAGTGGAGAACCTTCCGAGCGATCTTTCACAGTATTCAGGAAAGGTTCATACCGACAAAAACGAAAGGTAGAAAGGGGAAAAATCGACCGTGGATATCTAAGGAGGTGAGGGAGAGTATCAAATTGAAGGAAAAAACATACAAAGTGGCAAAAATTAGTGGGAGACTAGAGGACTGGGAAGTCTTTAGGGGACAACAGAAAGCTACTAAAAATAGCTATAAAGAAGAGTAAGGTAGACTATGAAAGTAAACTTGCTCAGAACACAAAAGCAGATAGTAAAAGCTTCTACAAATATATAAGACAAAAAAGAGTGGCTCAGGTAAATATTGGTCCTTTGGAAGATGAGAAGGGAGATTTAATAATAGGAGACGGGGAAATGGCTGATGAGCTGTACAGGTTTTTTGGGTCAGTCTTCACAGTGGAAGACACAAATAACATGCCAATGACTGATGGAAATAAAGATATGATAGGTGAGGACCTTGAGATGATTGTAATCACTAAGGAGGCAGTATTGGGCAAGCTAATGGGGCTAAAGGTAGACAAGTCTCCTGGCCCTGATGGGATGCATCCCAGAGTGTTAAAAGAGATGGCTAGGGAAATTGTAAACGCACTAGTGATAATTTATCAAAATTCACTAGACTCTGAGGTGGTCCCAGAGGATTGGAAAGTAGCAAACGTGACACCACTGTTTAAAAAAGGAGGTCGGCAGAAAGCGGGTAATTATAGGCCGGTAAGCTGAACTTCGGTTGTAGGGAAAATGCTGGAATCTATCATTAAGGAGGGAATAGCGGGGCACCTGGAGGGAAATTGTCCCATTGGGCAGACGCAGCATGGGTTCATAAAGGGTAGGTCGTGTCTGACTAATTTGGTAGAATTTTTTGAGGACGTTACCAGTGCAGTAGATAACGGGGAGCCAATGGATGTGGTATATCTGGATTTCCAGAAAGCTTTTGACAAGGTGCCACACAAAAGGTTGCTGCATAAACTAAAGATGCATGGCATTGAGGGTAAAGTGGTAGCATGGGTAGAGGATTGGTTAGCTAACAGAAAGCAGAGAGTGGGGATAAATGGGTGTTTCGCTGGTTGGCAACCTGTAACTAGTGGGGTCCCTCAAGGATCAGTGTTGGGCCCGCAGTTGTTCACAATTTACAGAGATGATTTGGAGTTGGGGACCAAGTGCAGTGTGGCAAAGTTTGCAGACGACACTAAGATGAGTGGTAAAGCAAAAAGTGCAGAGGATACCGGAGATCTGCAGAAGGATTTGGATAGGTTAGGTGAATGGGCTCGGGTCTGGCAGATGGAATTCAATGTTGCCAAGTGTGAGGCTATCCATTTTGGGAGGAATAACAGCAGAATGGATTATTATTTAAACGGTAAGATGTTAAAATATGCTGCTGTGCAGAGGGACCTGGGTGTGCTGGTGCACGAGTCGCAAAAAGTTGGTGTGCAGGTGCAACAGGTGATTAAGAAGGCTAATCGAGTTTTGTCTTTCATTGCTAGAGGGATGGAGTTCAAGACTAGGGAGGTTATGCTGCAATTGTATAAGGTGTTGGTGAGACCACATCAGGAGTATTGTGTTCAGTTTTGGTCTCCTTACCTGTGAAAGGACATATTGGCACTGGAGGGAGTGCAGAGGAGATTCACTAGGTTGATCCCAGAGTTGAGGGGATTAGATTATGACGAGAGATTGAGTAGCCTGGGACTGTACTCATTGGAGTTCAGAACGATGCGGGGGGATCTTATTGAAACATATAAAATTATGAAGGGAATAGATAGGATAGATGCGGGCAGGTTGTTTCCACTGGTCGGGGAAAGCAGAACTAGGGGACATAGTCTCAAAATAAGGGGTGTAGATTTAGGACGGAGTGTAGGAGGAACTTCTTCACCCAAAGGGTTGTGAATCTCTGGAATTCCTTGCCCAGTGAAGCTGTTGAGGCTCCTTCTTTAAACGTTTTTAAGAAAAAGATAGATACCTTTCTAAAGAATAAAGGGATTCGGGGATATGGTGTACGGGCCGGAGAGTGGAGCTGAGTCCACAAAGATCAGCCATGATCTCATTGACTGGCGGAGCAGGCTCGAGGGGCCAGATGGCCTACTCCTGTTCCTAGTTCTTACGTTCTTATGTTCTTAGGAGGACGCCGATGTCTCCAGTGTGGCAAGCTTGGCCACTACACAGCCCTCTGCAGATCCGCTCCACCGCTCAGCAGCCAGCGATCCCAGCTGCGGCGCAGAAGTATCTGCTCAATACAACAAGGCACGCCAAATTCTGATCCCGACAGCCCAACGGACCCTGATGCTGACTGCCTCAAGTCTCCATTTCGGGTGGGCATCATAACCGCACATGAGCTGGCCTCCACCACACCTGCGCAACGCCTCTCGATCCTCAGTGTGGATCCCAACGACGAGTGGTGTGCTGTCCTCACGGTTAACAAGGCTCACATCCGATTTAAACTGGACACTGGCGCGTCTGCGAACCTCATCTCACAATCCGACCTCGACACCATCCGGGCCCGACGAAGCATTCTTCCACTGGCCTGCCAGCTCCCTGACTACAACGGCAATGCCATAGCTGCCAGTAGCTCGTGTCAACTAGGGGTATCCAACAAGGCGATCAAGGCAACGTTACGATTTGAAATCGTCAGGCCTGATCGTCCCTGCTCGGTGCTCGAGCCTGCAAGCTCCTGAACCTGGTTCAGCGAGTCCACACCATGTCATCGTCACTGGCGACGGCCTCGCCCGATGGAAATTTGCAAGCCGACATAAATGACATTATCACGCAGTACCACAGTGTATTCGATGGAATGGGCACGCTCCCGTATCGATACAAAATACTATTCAAGGCGAACGCCACCCCTGTAATCCCTGCACCACGCCAGGTGCCGGCACCCCTCAAGGATCATCTGAAAAAGCAACTACAGGACCTCCAAGACCAGGGCATCATCTCGAAGGTCACAGAGCCAACAGACTGGGTCAGCTCCATGGCCTGCGTAAAGAAGCCATCAGGGGAGCTCCACATTTGCATTGATCCCAAGGATCTAAACCGCAACAGCATGCAGGAGCATTACCCGATCCCGAAGCGTGAAGAATTAACCAGTGAGGGCTCATGCCAAATTCTTCACTGAGCTGGACGCCTCCCGGCGTTTTTGGCAAATACAGCTGGACGTGTCCAGTCGCAAGCTGTGCACGTTCAACACCCCGTTCGGCCGCTACTGCTACCCTCTGCCTTTCGGTATCATATCTGCCTCCGAAGTGTTTCATCGCATCATGGTGCAGATGATGGAGGGCATCGAGGGGGTACGAGTATACGTGGACGACGTGATCATCTGGTCCAGAACACCCCAGGAACACATCACTCGCCTCAAGCAGGTCTTCCAGCGAATTCATGAACATGGTCTCCAGCTCAACAGGGCCAAGTGCTCATTTGGTCAATCTGATATAAAGTTTCTAGGCGACCACATCTCGCGGCAGGGTGTGCGGCCAGATGCCGACAAGGTCTTGGCGATCAACGCCATGAAGACCCCGGAGGACAAGAAGGCGGTCCTCCGCTTCCTCGGGATGGTCAACTTTCTCGGGAAATTCAGTCCCAATATGGTATCCCACACCACGGCCCTCCGCCATCTTGTCAAGAAGTCAACGGAATTCCAGTGACTGCCCACACATGAAGCGGAATGGCGAAGCTGAAGGCAAAGCTCACCACAGCCCCAGTTCTAGTGTTCTTCGACCCAACCAAGGAAACCAAGATATCAACTGATGCAAGCCAGGAAGGCATTGGGGCGGTGCACCTCCAGCAAGTTGACCCCTCGTCCTGGGCTCCAGTGCATATGCCTCCAGGGCCATGACGCCCACTGAGCAACGGTATGCCCAGATCGAAAAGGAGTGTTTGGGTCTCCTGACAGGAATAGTCAAGTTTCATGACTACGTTTACGGCCTGTGGAAATTCACGATGGAAACGGACCACAGGCCTCTAGTCCATATAATCCAGAAGGATTTAATTGACATGACACCTCGGTTACAGCGAATTCTTCTTCGACTCCGCCGTTATGACTTTGAACTTGTCTACACGCCAGGCAAAGAGCTGATCATTGCGGATGCCCTATCCCGGTCCATCACCACACCGTGTGAACAAGGTGATATCATCTGCCACATAGAAGCGCAAGTGCGATTGTGTGCCACCAACCTCCCAGCCTCTGACAAACGGGTGGTCCAAATTTGTGAGGAAATGGCCAAGGATCCTTCACTGCAGTGTGTGATGCAGCACCTTACCCATGGCTGGCAGAAGGGACAATGTCACCAATTCTTTAACGTTAAAGACGAGCTGACGGTTGTGGAGGGAATCCTTCTGAAACTCGACAGGATCGTTATTCCTCAAAGCATGCAGGCTATGGTGCTGGGTCAACTCCATGAGGGTCACCTTGGAGTCGAGAAATGCCGACGCAGAGCTCGGGAGGCGGTTTACTGGCCAGGCATTAACCAGGATATTGCCAACACGGTCCTCAACTGCCCCACCTGTCAGAGGTTTCAACCGGTTCAACCCAAGGAAACACCGCAACAGCTCAAGATCGTGACCTTAACGTGGTCCAAAGTAGATGTAGACCCTTTTCACGCCAAAGGGCTTGGCTACGTACTCCTGGTCGACTACTTCTCCAGTTACCCAGAAGTGGTGAAACTGTCCGACCTCACGTCGCACGCGGTCATCAAATCCTGCAAAGAAACGTTCGCCAGGCACGGGATACCGCTCACGGTAATAAGCGACAATGGTCCATGCTTTTACAGCCAAGAATGGTCTGATTTTGAAGTCCTACAACTTCCGTCACGTTACCTTCAGTCCCCACTACCCGCGATCAGATGGGAAGGCCGAGAAAGGGGTCCATATTGTCAAGCGATTGCTGTGCAAAGCTGCAGACTCAGGCTCCGACTTCAACCTGGCAATGCTGGCATACAGGGCAACCCCACTGTCCACTGGGTTGTCTCCAGCGCAGATGCTCATGAATTGCACTCTGAGGACCACAGTTCCAGCCATCCATGTTCCAGACCTTGACCACCTCATGGTACTACAAACAGTGCAGCAGTCCCGGGCCCAACAGAAGGCCACATATGATGCTCATGCCACAGATTTACCTGAGCTGGCTCCAGCCGATCATGTTCGCGTCCAGTTGCCTGAGGGCGGTTGGTCAGTCACAGCAGTTGTTGTCAAACAAGTTGCCCGAGGTCTTTCATTGTTCGCATGGCTGATGGCTCCCTGCTACGGCACAACAGACGGGCATTGTGAAGAGTTCCACGCCCACCACCTGACCGCAGTGCTCCGCTGGCTATCATGCTTCATCCGGACGTACCCTGCCACGAGGCCACTGATCTGCCAGCGATCCTGCCGGCCCACTTTACCACCGCAATGGCAGCGATCCCACCTCTCCACGTGCAGGAGGCTCCTGATCTACCTCTGCGGCGACCAACAAGAATTTGTCGCCCGCCACAAAGACTGTATCTGCAGACTTCACTTTTGTAAATTTTTGTGACTGAATCCATCGACTTAACTCTTGTAAATATTGCTTGGGGTTTTCCCTAATCCTTCTTGCCAGGGCTTTTTCATGTCCCCTTCGAGCTCTCCTAAGTCAATTTTTGAGTTTGTTCATGGCTACCTTGTAACCCTCTAGAGCCGAGCCGGATCATTGCTTCCTCAACCTTACGTAAGCTTCCTTCTTCCTCTTGACTAGAAGCTACACATTTTCTTGTCACCCAAGGCTCCTTCACCTTACCAGTCCTTCCTTGTCTCAGTGGGACAAAACTATTCAGTACTCGCAGCAAGTTCTCCTTAAACAATTCCCACATTACTGTTGTACATTTCCCCAAGAACAATTGTTCCCACTTTATGCACCTCAGCTCCTGTCTAACTGCAGTATAATTTCCCCTCCCCCAATTAAATACCTTCGCATACTGTCTGTTCCTATCTCTCTCCATGACTATAGTAAAGGTCAAGGAGTTGTGGTCATTGATTTGTTATGTTGTAGGTGTAACATAAGCGGCTTCCTTGTGGTGCACTTGACAAAGGAAGGTTCAGACGTGGAGATAACCTCAACACGTTTATTAAACTATTTACACTTCTATTACTCGGGTTCGACACTACTGCTAATCCTACTATAGCTACCCAGACTGACTAACCAGTTGCTGCAATCCACGTGGTGGGTGTAATATTGAATCAACCCTGTGTCTCTACTCACTGACTGTCTCCACTGGAAAGAGGCAGATCATGTGTGTGGTGCCGTTTAGATATGGGTTGGTGTAATGCCCTACTGTGGTGGTGTCATCTCTGTGTGTATCGTGAATGTCCATTGGTCATGTCCTATCTAACTGATCTATTGGTTGTGTGTGTGTGTGATGTTTCTGGTGCTCCCTCTAGTGTCTAGCTAGCCTGCATGCATTTACATTGATGCACATCACCACATCCCTCCTTTTTTATATGTTACATATTTTCTGTACACTTTGAGAAAATTGAACAAAGAATAGGTAGATAAGGTAAGGTATATACAAGTCATGGATTGGATTGGATTGGATTTGTTTATTGTCACGTGTACCGAGGTACAGTGAAAAGTGTTTTTCTGCGAGCAGCTCAACAGATCATTAAGTACATGAGAAGAAAAGGGAATAAAAGAAAATACATAATAGGGCAACACAACATATACAATGTAACTACATAAGCACTGGCATCGGATGAAGCATACAGGGTGTAGTGTTAATGAAATCAGTCATTTAGGAGTCTGGTGGCAGTGGGGAAGAAGCTGTTTTTCAGTCTGTTCGTGCGTGTTCTCAGACTTCTGTATCTCCTGCCCGATGGAAGAAGTTGGAAGAGTGAGTAAGCCAGGTGGGAGGGATCTTTGATTATACTGCCCGCTTTCCCCAGGCAGCGGGAGGTGTAGATGGAGTCAATGGATGGGAGGCAGGTTTGTGTGATGGACTGGGCAGTGTTCACGACTCTCTGAAGTTTCTTGCAGTCCTGGGCCGAGCAGTTGCCAGACCAGGCTGTGATGCAGCCTGATAGGATGCTTTCTATGGTGCATCTGTAAAAGTTGGTAAGAGTCAATGTGGACATGCCGAATTTCCTTAGTTTCCTGAGGAAGTATAGGCGCTGTTGTGCTTTCTTGGTGGTAGCGTCGACGTGGGTGGACCAGGACAGATTTTTGGAGATGTGCATCCCTAGGAATTTGAAACTGCTAACCATCTCCACCTCGGCCCCGTTGATGCTGACAAGGGTGTGTACAGTACTTTGCTTCCTGAAGTCAATTACCAGCTCTTTAGTTTTGCTAGCATTGAGGGAGAGATTGTTGTCGCTACACCACTCCACTAGGTTCTCTATCTCCCTCCTGTATTCGGACTCATCGTTATTCGCGATCCAGCCCACTATGGTCGTATCGTCAGCAAACTTGTAGATGGAGTTGGAACCAAGTTTTGCCACGCAGTCGTGTGTGTACAGGGAGTAGAGTAGGGGGCTAAGTATGCAGCCTTGCGGGGCGCCGGTGTTGAGGACTATTGTGGAGGAGGTGTTGTTGTTCATTCTTACTGATTGTGGTCTGTTGGTCAGAAAATCGAGGATCCAGTTGCAGAGTGGGGAGCCAAGTCCTAGGTTTTGGAGCTTTGATATGAGCTTGGCTGGGATTATGGTGTTGAAGGCGGAGCTGTAGTCAATAAATAGGAGTCTAATGTAGGAGTCCTTGTTATCGAGATGCTCTAGGGATGAGTGTAGGGCCAGGGAAATGGTGTCTGATGTGGACCGGTTGCAGCGGTATGCGAATTGCATTTTGGATGATAATGGTATAGTGTAGGTTAGATGGCTTTTGTTTCGGTGCAACATCGTGGGCCGAAGGGCCTGTACTGCGCTGTATTGTTCTATGTTCTATGTTCTATCAAGGCGTTCTGGGAGTATGGAGGTGATGCGCTTCATGATCAACCTCTCGAAGCACTTCATTACGACTGAAGTCAGGACCGCTGGTCGTGAGTCATTGAGGCACGTTGCCTGGTTCTTCTTTGGTACCGGTATGATGGTGGTCGTCTTGAAGCAGGTGGGGACCTCGGAGTGGAGTAGGGACAGGTTAAAGATGTCCGTGAATACCTCTGCCAGCTGGTCCGCGCAGGCTCTGAGTGCACGACCAGGGATCCCGTCTGGGCCCGTCGCCTTCCGAGGGTTCACTTTCAGGAAGGCCAATCTGACTTCGAAAGCTGTGATGGTGGGTATGGGTGAATTATGGGCTGCTGGGGCACTCGCCAGCAGATTGTTGGAACAGTGATTAAACAATAAGTCCAAATCATTCGTGTGAGTCCAAAAACCATCAATCATCATGGTCAAATGTCTCTCTTGGTTATGAACGCCATCAACGTCCCTGTGCCACAGGAACCAAGAAGTGGTCAAATCACTTCGCTGTCTGATTTGGAGTCCCTTTTCCCTTCGATGTTTGTGATGGTGCTGTCGGATGGCATCTTGGAGCTGATAAGGTGTTGACGTTGAAGAGGTACCATCAACAGTATCATTTGAGGTCATGAATGTGCCATATGTTGAAGTTGGATAAGACTGTACATACTGGTTCTGGCCACGTGCTGTGCAGGAAGTGTGATCCTGCTGAGAACCGTTGAAGCTTGTCGAATTGGAAACATAATTGCTGCTTGCATAAATACCTGGTGATGGTGTGAAACTAGAACCTTGCATCTGATAGGAATATGTAGCCACCTAAATTGGCTAACTTCCGATTTAAAATGGTGAACGGCAAAGGCTGATGGGAAAGTCTGCCAACAAGACAGAAACCAGCGGCTGCAGGTTTGCTGTGTATTTACCTCCGCAAAAACCAGACAACATCGATACCAGCGGCCATCAGCATAACAAAGTAGAAGCCATCTGCATACTGATGAGCAATCCCCGGGAACAATAAGTAACATTTTTTGACACACAAAGCAAAGCCAGACTCCTCGGCGCCAGCAGGAGCCAACACAAAGGAGATGAACGAGCACCTCAAGACCGCCCATCGATCAGGGAACCGCTCCAGTATTGGAGAAAATCGAACCAAGCGATTGGGACAAAGTCCAATCACTTGCGACCAAGTACAGGGTCCGCCCCGAAAGGCGGGAAGCCCCTGGGGACTATAAGAATTGAGCCCCAAATTCAAATCGCTCTCTTCTCGTCTTCACCTCTGCGTCCTGCCCGGGTCACCCAGCAACACGAACCAACATTGACCGTGACTGGTGCAGTGACTCCAGTGATCACCGAAGCCCGTAAGTCTTAATTCAACGCTCGCTACGAGATAGGCGCTCCTACCTACCAATCTGTACCAACTTCGAATCCCACAGGCTCAGAACCCGAACGAAAGGCCATTTGTTCCCCTGACCTGGTGGGCCAGTCCCAAGTTAAGTATAGGCCTGTTAGGTGTAGAAGTAGCTTAGACGTAGAATTTGTGCATGAGTAGCGATTACTGTGTATAATAAATGTACTTTGATTTAAATCTTACTAATCGGTGTATTGGGTTATTGATCATTACTCGGACTTGAACCTCGTGGCGGTAAGATAAAGATACCTGGCGACTCGAGAGCAAAGGTAATAAAACAGAGCAATTGAACCAAGGAGAAAATCAGCAACATTATTTGGCGACATCCTGACGGGACCCGATCTAGAAGTGGAAAACCACTCCGGGAGAACCCAGAATTTGAATTAGAGATCCAATTGGGAACAGAAAACCACAAGCGTTCAAGCAGTTCTGATCAATACTCATAATTCGGAAGTGTGTGTATGCATGCGTAACTAACAGGGCGATAAGGTAAAACTGATAGATTTTTTGTTGCGACAAAACTGTCGGAGGTTTGTATATCGGAAAGTAGCGAAAGCCGTATCCGTATTTACAGCACCGCCTTAATACTCCTGTCCCAAATTTGAAGAGCAGCATTCGGATTAATACCCCTGTCCCAAATTTGAAGAGCAGCATTCGGATAGGAAAGATGGCAATGCAGGCAATGCAACGCCTCATGAATCCAGAGGAATTTGCGGTTGCAGCGACCAGCAGCAGTAGAGTGGGACAATGTCCCATTTGGGAGGAAGAGATCAGGAAATATCTCAAAGGGAAAGGATGGCCCCTTTGGAATGAATTCTGTGATATCGAGGAATCAGGCCCCGGGAGTATAGGGCATACTTGGTGGGAGAACCTGAGTGAGATCCACAAAAAGAGCTTAGGGAAAGCTCGCAAGCCGATGGCAATCGTGTCCTGCTTGGCACAATTGCGAGGCACAGAGGAAGTCGTTAGGACGCTCCGGAAAGAAGTTGAGGGCATACATCGAATGAGTAAGGTCCATGTAAGCGAGGTAGAAAAGGAGAATTTGGAATTGAGAGGGAAGTTGGCAGCAAAAGATGGAGAGGTGGAGCGTGCCAAAAGGGCACACCAGTCTTGTCTGGCGCACTTAAGCAGCTTCCAGTCTCAATATGAAAAGGCCTAGCAGGACACGCAACGTGCAGTCCTGGTACGTGAAGAAACAGAAAAGCAGGTAGAAGCATTACAGAGACAGTGTAGTGACCTAAAGGCAGCATTAAGAGCACTCCATGCTGCCACCACGGAGCAAAGACAAAGCACGTTAGACCACGCAAAGTGCCGGAAGCAGATTGCAGAGCTGCAATCGCTGCTTTCCGTTCAGAAAGGCTTCCAGGAAACCTTTGGAGCGAAATTAGATCAGGAAGCCAGCCCTGATTGGGAAGAATTGAATGAAACAGCGCAGAAATATGTTCAGGGAACATGTGCGCAGGGAAAGCCACAAAAGAGGAAAGCGGCCCAACCCCCCACAGAGCAGATAGTTCAGGCTCCAATGAACCCAGTCACCGGCCACCGCACAGCCACTTCAGACGATGCGGAATTTCTATACTCCACCCCCTTAACAGTGACCCAATTACGGGACGCGTGCGATAAGATCACACCATTCCTCCCACCTCAGACCCCCACCATTTCTTTGCCACAGTCAAGCATCAGGTGACCATGTACAGCCTGGATGAGCGAGAGCATGTAAAGCTCACAGTTTTACGTTTAGATCCTTCAGTAGCAGCAGCCCTTCCCGACCCACAGAATGTAGGAGGAGGCACCCTTGCAGAAATGCAATCCGCGATCCTGGATGCGATCGGGTATAACCAGGGTGACCCCGCAGATGGCCTCAACAAATGCAGGCAAAAGAAAGCCTAGCACCCCACAGCGTTTGCTGGACGCCTGTGGATCCACTTTGCAGCAGTCTTTGGAGACTTAGACCGCGCCCATTTGTCCCCAGCCAACATGGCCAAATGGACCCGCACCCTTATCTCCCATGCCACAGAAACAGGACAGAAAGCTTGCACGAGTTATGATCCCTCAGAAGAGGCCCATAACGAGAAGTGGGTAGTGAAAAGATTGTCCCGCGCTTGGGAGCAATCTATACAAAGCAAACCCGCAGTCAAGAATCCCGAGGAAAAGCAGGCCGCCGCAGATATACAGGCCGTTACCACACACCAGAACCCCGCATGGGTAAATGAAGGAAAGAACAGCCCCCCACCCGAGTCACAGGAGTGTTACAACTGTGGACAGTTGGGACACTTCGCAAGAGAGTGCAATGCCCCTAAAAAGCCACAGAGAGCCCAGCAGACGGGCACTCTGAGTAAGAAAAAGACAGAGCCCATTCATAGCGTTAGCGCCCATTCAGATCAGACGGACTTGACCGGAACGGACTGACGGTGTATGGGCTCCCCCAGTTGGGTCTGCGACACCCTTTGGGATAGATCCGGACGACCGGTAGTTGCAGCGAAAATTCGGGGACAGCCCATCAAATTTTCCTGGGAGACAGGAGGGTCCCGCACCACAATAAATTCCTCCACCATGTTCCAAAAGGACACGTGGCCCACTACAGTAGCTATCACCCTCAGCGGCTTTACAGGCCACTCACAGCAGGGACACATCAGAGCCCTTGTACCAATTCAAATCGGTACCATCACCACCAAGCACCCCGTAGTTTTAGTTGACCTGCCCCACACAGAAGAACACATTCTGGGAATCGATTTCATGAATTCCCACAATCTTTCATTTGATCCAGTCAACTAATGTGTCTGGAGGATGGCAAAATCCGCAAGAGCCCCCGCAACGCTCAACATAGGAGAATACGCGAACAAAATTAGCTCAGTAGGCGAATTTTGGTTCAACCTGACCACGCTTAGTACGGACAAGCAGGTTAGGGCAGTTCTGCAAAAGAACAGGGCAGCATTCGCGACCCACAAGCACGACTGTGGACAGATGACTGGCTCCGTACAAATAACAGGACCTGACCCTAGACTCCAAAAACAGTATGGATTTCCCCAAGAGGCAGAGGGAGAAATCTCCAAGGTAATAGAAAGCTTATTAGAGCAGGGCGTACTGAGATCAGTAGCCTCCACTAATAATGCCCTGATTTGGCCAGTGAGAAAGCCGGATGGATCATGGCGACTGACCATCGATTACCGGGAACTCAACAAAATCACCCCCGCAGCAGCCCCCAGACCATGCTCAAGCAGGGACTCAATTCCCGATTCTTTACGGTTTTGGACAGCAGTAATGGATTCTGGTCCATTCCATTGGCAAAGGCGTGCCAGTACAAATTTGCCTTCACCTTTAAAAATCAGCAGTACAGGTGGACATGCCTGCCACAAGGCTTCCACAACTCCCCCTCCATTTTCCACCGACAGCTGGCAAATGGTTTAGCCAAATTCTCTCGCCCCGAATATCTGGTTCAGTACGTAGATGACCTACTACTGCAGCCAGACACCAAGGAAGAGCACATTGAGCTTCTGTCCGAACTCCTGGAACTCTTACACTCAATTGGTTGTAAAGTCAACCCCAAAAAGGCCCAGATTTTGGAAGATAAGGTGATATATTTGGGAACAATTATCACACACGGTAAACGCGAGATTGAGCATAAATGGATTGACTCGATTGCTAAATTGACCCTTCCCCAGAACGTTTCAGCTCTCCGGTCATTTTTACGACTGGTTGGCTACTGCCGAAACCACATTGACGGTTTCACCAGCAAGGCAGCACCCCTCTCAGACCTCTTAAAGAAAGGAGCCCCCTGGGAATGGCTTCCGCAGCATACGGATGCTGTGGACTCTTTAAAACAGGCACTCATTGCAGCCCCCGCACTACAAGTTCCAGACCCGCTTTCCCCTTATGCCATAGAGGTAGCGACCACAGACCGCACCCTTTCAGCCGTCTTCCTCCAGGAACGCGACCAGTTAATGCCCGTAGCTTACGTCTCCAGAATTGTAGATGCTGTGGAGCATGGATTTTCAGCCTGTGAGAGGCACCTGCTCGCAGTATTTTGGGCAGTCCAGTATTTTTCATATATTACCGGACTGAACCCCATCACAATTCTCACCGAACACACCCCCACCCAACATTTACTGGACGGACGACTCAAGGACGGTACAGTAAGCCAAATTAGAGCAGCAAGATGGACCCTTCTCTTGCAGGGACGGGACATCACTGTTAAACGGACAAAGACGCACATGTATTTAGCCGACAACTTACAGTACCCCGGAACCCCCCATGAATGTGAAATTATCTCTCCACACCACGACACAGGCCCCTTTATTGCTAAGACACCCCCCAGAAAGATAGGTAGCTCAACCCAGAGCCCCCAGCACACAGACACGTGTGAGCCCATAAAGATCTATGTGGATGGATCGTCCACAGTCTTGGATGGGAAGCGCATAACAGGTTGCGGTATCTATGTCGAGGACGCGCAGGGACACGCCCTCGAGGAAATATCAATAAAACTTCCAGGCCACTTAGGCGCGCAGGCAGCAGAGCTCGCGGTCATCGCATATATAGTGGAACACCCAGATTCCTTCCCCATCCCAGCAGACATATACTCGGATAGCCTCTATGTCTGCAACAGCCTCACGGAATTTCTGCCCCTGTGGAAAGCAAGAGGATTTGTTTCCGCAGAAGGAAAACCCCTCCCCTCAGCCCCATTGCCCCGTCACATTTTAGAGAGAGCACAGAACAGGACTTTTGGGATAGTCAAGGTTCGTAGTCACCATCGTTCCTCCCCCCCTGGAAATGTGAAGCCGACGCACTGGCTAAGGCACGTTCCAGGCATGGATATTTTTGGACACCTCCCAAAGGCGCACCAGTGAGTGCAGTTCAGGTCTCACAGACAAAGATCGAGGATCTAGTGGAGGCCCAGAAGCAGGACAGCAATCTCAGGGAGATTGTAAAAGGAAAATATCCAACTCCCTATGAGAGGTTCAAAAATGCACTGACCACACATGACGGTGTAGTGTTAAAAGACACCCTTTATGTGGTTCCTGAACAGAACACCCCATGAAAGGCACAGAATTTTTGTTAGGTTTAGACTTGACCAGCCCCGAGGTGATGGCCCTCACACACGAGAAAGCAGTAGGGAAATTAGTTGAAAATGTTAAAACGGCTCAGCTAGCAGCCGCAGTAAAATTGGGCACAAGGAAGAAACAGAGCAAGGCTTGTTTCGACAAGACAGTGCATGCGACTGAGTACAGTATAGGACAGCAAGTCATGCTCTCCGTATATAACCCCAGCACATTCCTGTCACCAAAATACTCGGGTTCGTACTCCATTGCGGACAAAGTAAGCCCTTCCAGAAAAAAATAAAGTAAGACTGCGTGGTTCCATATCAAACAGCTGAAGGCATATGGAACACAGTCCAACCACTCACACCACGTCATGCTCGACGCAGCACACCACGCCCCGCCCCGCCCACAGCCAACGTAATCCTACCATCCCCCAACACGTCCAGCCCAGCCATGGACTCGACCTCAACTCCACCCCCGAAATATACACTCCGCCCCGGAACGCCCACCGACTGCAGCAGCAGAGACAGCGACTGTGACTCGGACGATAGCCACAGCACGCCTCCCTACTATCCCCGTGCAACAGGACCCACACCCAGCGATTCCGACTACGATCCAAGTGATCCCTTCATGATCACTTTCCTAAACAAACCCCACCACCGATCACCGAGCTACACTGACGACCTCGATTCTGTCTCCACACAACTGGACACCAACTATTGGCACCGAGATAACTCGTTCCGACTCATCCGCAACGACAAGAGCGACCCCACCTCACACCATGCAGCCCTTTCAGCCCTGATACATTCAAGAGTTTGGCACCCAGGAGAAGATGATGACCTTGGGTCTGACTCCCAAACCGAGAACTCCTTTGCGACCCTGTTCGCAACCGAGAACTGAGGTGTAAAGATGATGTTTTAAAAGGAACCGCTTGGGAGAAGTGGTGTCCTTTCTGATGGAACCTGCAGAATGTTTTATGTTGTTTGTAGTGTTTTGTTAAATGTTGTATGTCAGACAGGAACTTTTTTTTCAAGGCCCCACGCCTTTTCGGCCGAAACCTCTGAGGACTTGCCCACAGAGACTCACTATTGCCAGACACTAGTTCAGCGGAAATAGCTTGTCTGCAGAGACTTGTTAAGGTCCCAGACGCCAGTTCAGTGGCACTCATCTGTCGACGGAAACCCAGACCCCCGTTCATAACTGCTCTTCTGGTTCAAGGAAAGAACCACTACGGCAGCCCCACCACGATGACTACATTTCTTGCCCGTTCTTGTCGGTTGCTCAGGCAGTGGAGAAACGGCTTGGGACCCGCCCTGCCTGGGACCCCCCCTCTGGTCAACTACGCTCGGGTAGGAGAGACACGGTATTGGTAGCCGTCCTACCCGGGGACTCCATCCCACTCTTACCCATCGCGGCCCATACTCACCTCATTTTGGAACTTTTAGTTCAAAAAGTTTTGTTTTGGTTCAGGTAACCCTTAGGTTGCCAACCACATGCTATTTACATCCTGAAACATTTGGATGGTAAATTGCGCAGTCTGCGAGACGGCTCGCACTGGTTCATTATTTGGAAGTGTGTCTTGTCCTAAAATTCGGTTTTTGAAAAAAAAATGAGGGAGTCACACATAGTGACCAATTATAAAGGGAGTAATTGGCACTAAAGGACAGACAGACTATCGTACGAGATGTTAAACAAAGATAGTTACAGACACTATGCTTGTTTCCACAGAACTCCAGAAGCTCCATGACCGGAGAAGAGAAGAAAAGAAAAGAGAAGAGCCATGAGGACTTTCTTCACATGGGTCATCATCATAATAATGGACATTTGGTTGTGAGTGAACGCGAACCCCATGACTTCAAGCCCCCCAGCCGTTAATGTTTCACTTCCCCACAGTATTCAGAGCCCAGTCACCAGCGACACCACACCATCTTGGTATGCCAGGTTTATAACCTGGTACTCTCTGTCATATGTAATAGAATCCTTACTGGTATTGGCGATACTCTGCTGCATCGTGCAGACTATGCGTCTAAGGAAATGGAGAAGGAGAGCCTACCGCGCTCGAACCCCGGTGTATAGGATCAGATCCCCTATTTTCGGATACGACCAGACCCCCGACCCCCGCGATCTATAATAAAGAGCATTCACTTGCGGTTTTATTGTAAATAAAGAAATGTAAAGAAATGTTCATGAGCAATTGTACGATCCTGAGCTTGACTGCCAAGCCAGGAAAAATGTGTATAAACTGCTATGATTTTGTTTGTATGGTTGAGGAAGTTAGAATGATGAAATGTTTAAGTGAGTGTAGTATATTAAGAATAAAGAACAAAGAACAAAGAAATGTACAGCACAGGAACAGGCCCTTCGGCCCTCCAAGCCGACCATACTGCCCGACTAAACTACAATCTTCTAAAAGAACAATAGTTAGAGGTTCCCATTTTTTTTGTTTTGTAATGCATGTCCCTGTTTGACATAGCGCCCCTTAGAATTGTCAGTTAAAATTTTTTGCATAGTTATGGTCGGTATAGAGGCCATGAAAGAAGTGCCCCCAGGTCAGGGAATGGAAAGCAACATAGTTATGTGATCCTTCACGCTTCGCGTTCGGATCACAAGGAGGGTATGTAGCCACCTAAATTGGCTAACTCCCGATTTAAAATGGCGAATTAGGCTGATGGGAAAGTCAGCCAACAAGACAGAAACCAGCGGCTGCAGGTTTGCTGTGTATTTACCTCTGCAAAAACCAGACAACATCGATACCAGCGGCCATCAGCATAACAAAGTAGCAGCCATCTGCATACTGATGAGCAATCCCCGGGAACAATAGGTAACATTTTTTGACACACAAAGCAAAGCCAGACTCCTCGGCGCCAGCAGGAGCCAACACAAAGGAGGTGACCGAGCACCTCAAGACCGCCCATCGATCAGGGAACCGCTCCAGTATTGGAGAAAATCGAACCAAGCGATTGGGACAAAGTCCAATCACTTGCGACCAAGTACAGGGTCCACCCCGAAAGGCGGGAAGCCCCTGAGGACTATAAGAATTGAGCCCCAAGTTCAAATCGCACTCTTCTCTTCTTCACCTCTGCGTCCTGCCCGGGTCACCCAGCAACACGAACCAACATTGACCGTGACCGGTGCAGTGACTCCAGTGATCACCGAAGCCCGTAAGTCTTAATTCAACGCTCGCTACGAGATAGGCGCTCCTAGCTACCAATCCGTACCAACTTCGAATCCTGCAGACTCAGAACCCGAACGAAAGGCCATTTGTTCCCCTGACCTGGTGGGCCAGTCCGAAGTTAAGTATAGGCCTGTTAGTTGTAGAAGTAGCTTAGACATAGAATTCGTGCATGAGTAGCGATTACTGGTATTGGTGATTACTGTGTATAATAAATGCTTTGATTTAAATCTTACTAATCGGTGTATTGGGTTATTGATCAATACTCGGACTTGAACCTCGTGGCGGTATAATAAAGATACCTGGCGACTCGAGAGCAAAGGTAATAAAACAGAGCAATTGAACCAAGGAGAAAATCAGCAACAAATATGCCGTCTGGCCAGACTGGGTGCAGCAGATCCTGGGCTGTAACTAAGGCATCCAGTCTGTAGTGCAGATTGCGCTTGCGGTAGTCCTCCTTCGGTCTTGATTCCATTAGTGGGCAATCTGTAGTGCTGGCCTGTTTGAGAATATGCTGCATAGACTGCTGGCTGCTGCATGCCTGAATACTGGGTTTATCCAGCATGAGCTGTCATTGGCTGCACTGCTGGTGTGGAAAAAATGTGTGGATATAGCTGTGGTGAATATTGGTGTATTCCTCTTGGACTGTAGCCGCTGCTTGTTATTACTGACCCAGTGTAATTGTTAAGTGATCCATCTCCTGTCATTGTGGCATCTGCTGTCTCCCTGAGCGTGCCATCACTGAGGTTGCGGCACTCCCTGTCTGGAGTAAAGTCCGGCTTACGTGAATCAGAGTCGGCGTTTGGTTGCTCCCCATCTGGAGTCTGGTCTGTTTTAACTGAGTTAGTGTTGGCTTGTTGATGCTAATTTCATTTCCTGGTTCAATTTGAGGCATTGTGCTGTCATTCCAGGTGAAAGAAGGTTGTTTTACGGCTTTAAAAGATTTTTTCTTTGATTTCCCTAACGCGGTCTCTGAGGAGCTGGAGTTGGGTGCACTTTCCGCAGGTGTAGTCAGTGGGGACACCGGTGGTATCCCTCACCACCCACATCCTACAGGAAGAGCATGCAACTGGCCTAGCCTCCATCCCCTCTGATCTGAATTCCCAAAAAGATTTAAAGGGAAAAAAATATATATATATACATATCTGGGCAATTTCTCACATTGTCGGGTAGATGCTCGTGTTGTAGCTGTACGGAATGTAGGAACATAAGAAATAGAAGAAGAGGGAGTAGGTCATTAGGCTTCTCACGCCTACTCCACCATTCAATAAGAATATGGGTGATCTGATTGTCGCCTACATCCACTTTCCAGCCTGTCACCCACCACCCGTACTCCACCCCCATGTCCCTTGACACCCTTGTTTATCGGCTGTGGTGAAGAAGGCCTTGGGGATGAAAATCAGGAGGGATCTGAACAGAAAAAGGAACCTGGGCAGCACGTTCATCTTGATCATCTGCACTCTCCTCGCCAGGAAGAGTGGGAGTGAGTCCTATATCTGTGGGGCCATTTTTATCTTCTCCACCAGACTTGTCAGGATCCATATGTGGACTTGAGTCCAGTCGTGGGTTATTTGGAACCACAAGTATTGGAATTTAATCTAGGCCAGTTTGAACGGCAGTTTCCCCGGCTCTGATTCGCACCAGGCAGGGTAGGGGGGGGGGGGGGGGGGGGGGCTGGCCAGAAGGTTTGAGACATACAGGAGCAGTCATCTGCATAAAGTGAGACTCTGTGCTCTGTGCTCCGCTTTGAATGCCTCTCCACCCTTTCGCTGTTCTCAGAGCGATTGCTCAATTGCCAGGGCAAACAGTAGCGGGGATAAAGGGCATCCCTGCCTCGTGCTTCTGTGTAGCCAGAAGTATGTAGATCTGATAGTTTTCCGCATGCTCACAATGGGAGCACTGTACGGTAATTTCACCCATGTGGTGAACCTCGGCCCATACTCAAACCGTTCCATTACATCTAAGAGGTAGAATCATAGATAGGTAGAATCATAGGTAGGGCAGCACGGTAGCATTGTGGTTAGCACAATTGCTTCACAGCTCCAGGGTCCCAGGTACGATTCCGGCTTCGGTCACTGTCTGTGCGGTGTCTGCACATCCTCCCTGTGTGTGCGTGGGTTTCCTCCGGGTGCTCCGGTTTCCTCCCACAGTCCAAAGATGTGCAGGTTAGGTGGATTGGCCATGATAAATTGCTCTTCGTGTCCAAAATTGCCCTTAGTGTTGGGTGGGGTTATTGGGTTATGGGGATAGGGTGGAGGTGTTGACCTTGGATAGGTTGCTCTTTCCAAGAGCCAGTGCAGACTCGATGGGCCGATTGGCCTCCTTCTGCACTGTAAATTCTATGATAATCTATGATGATAATCTATGATAGAATTTACAATGCAGAAGGAGGCCATTCAGCCCATCGGGTCTGCACTGGCCTTTGGAAAGAGAACCCCACTCAAGCACATGCGTCCTTCACCCCATTAACCCAGTAACCCCAATTAAAAGTTTTGGACACAAAGGGAAATTTAGCATAGCCAATCCACCTAACCCGCACATCTTTGGACTGTGGAAGGAAACCGGAGCAGCCAGAGGAAACCCACGCACACACAGGGAGGATGTGCAGATGCCGCACAGACAGTGACCGAAGCCGGAATCGTATCCGGGAATCCGTCTGCCCCCGGTGCCTTCCCCGCCTGCTCTCCATGACTTCCCTCAGTTCTAATGAAGCTTCAAGGTTCTGTCTCCTGTCCTCCCCCACGACCAGAACGTGCTCTCTGTTGAGGAACTGCTTCATCTACGAGCCCTCGGAAGTGTACAGCTCTCGGTAGAAGGTCGTAAAGTTCTCATTGAGGGCAGCATGGTGGCAAGTGGTTAGCACTGCTGCCTCACAGCGCCGAGGTCTCAGGTTTGATCCCGGCTCTGGGTCACTGTCCATGTGGAGTTTGCACATTCTCCCCGTGTTTGCATGGGTTTCACCCCCACAACCCAAAGATGTGCAGGCTAGGTGGATTGGCCAAGCTAAATTGGATAAAATGAATTGGGTACTCTAAATTTATTTTTTAAAAAGCAAAGGATAGACCAAGGAGAGCCAATGGATGTTATCTATCTTGACTTCCAAAAGGCCTTTGATAAGGTGCCTCGCGGGAGACTGCTGAGTAAAATAAGGGCCCATGGTATTCGAGGCAAGGTACTAACATGGATTGACGATTGGCTGTCAGGCAGAAGGCAGAGAGTTGGGATAAAAGGTTCTTTTTCGGAATGGCAACCGGTGACGTGTGGTGTCCCGCAGGGTTCAGTGTTGGGGCCACAGCTGTTCTCTTTATATATTAACGATCTAAATGACGGGACTGGGGCATTCTGGCTAAGTATGCCGATGATACAAAGATAGGTGGAGGGGCAGGTAGTATGGAGGAGGTGGGGAGGCTGCAGAAAGATTTAGACAGTTTAGGAGAGTGGTCCAAGAAATGGCTGATGAAATTCAACGTGGGCAAGTGCGAGGTCTTGCACTTTGCAAAAAAGAATAGAGGCATGGACTATTTTCTAAACGGTGACAAAATTCATAATGCTGAAGTGCAAAGGGACTTGGGAGTCCTAGTCCAGGATTCTCTAAAGGTAAACTTGCAGGTTGAGTCCGTAATTAAGAAAGCAAATGCAATGTTGTCATTTATCTCAAGAGGCTTGGAATATAAAAGCAGGGATGTAGTTCTGAAGCTTTATAAAGCATTAGTTAGGCCCCATTTAGAATACTGTGAGCAATTCTGGGCCCCACACCTCAGGAAGGACATACTGGCACTGGAGCGGGTCCAGCGGAGATTCACACGGATGATCGCAGGAATGGTAGGCCTAACATACGATGAACGTCTGAGGATCCTGGGATCATATTCATTGGAGTTTAGGAGGTTGAGGGGAGATCTAATAGAAACTTACAAGATACTGAATGGCTTAGATAGGGTGGATGTAGGGAAGTTGTTTCCATTAGCAGGGGAGACTAGGACTAGAATAAAAGGGAGTCACTTTAGAACAGAGATGAGGAGAAATTTCTTCAGCCAGAGAGTGGTGGGTCTGTGGAATTCATTGCCACAGAGGGCGGTGGAGGCCGGGACGTTAAGTGTCTTTAAGACAGAAGTTGATAAATTCTTGATTTCTCGAGGATTTAAGGGCTATGGAGAGAGAGCGGGTAAATGGAGTTGAAATCAGCCATGATTGAATGTGGAGTGGACTCGATGGGCTGAATGGCCTTACTTCCGCTCCTATAAGAACATAAGAATTAGGAACAGGAGTAGGCCATCTGGCCCCTCGAGCCTGCTCCGCCATTTAATGAGATCATGGCTGATCTTTGTGGACTCAGCTCCACTCTCCGGCCCGTACACTATGTCTTATGGTCTTATGGTCTCGTTAATCTCATCTGGCGCCACAACTAGTTTGTCATCCCTATTCTTCACCTGAGCTCTTTCCCTCGTGGCTGCCTGCTTTCTCAGCTTGTGAACCAGCAAACGACTGGCCTTGTCTCCATGTTCATAGAAGGTCCCCCATGTCTGGCGGAGCTGGTGCACTGTTTTCCCAGTTGCGATCAGGTCGAAGTCCATTTGTAGCTTTTTTCCTCTCCGCCAATAGTTCCACAGTCAGGGCCGTGGAGTACCGCCGATCCACCTCCAGTATGAAGTCAATCAACTGTTGCCTAGCTGCCCCCTCGTTCCTATCTTTGAGCGCCCTGAAAGCAAGAATGTTCCCACTTCAGTGCCTCCCAGAATGTGGAGAGTGAGACCTCCCCATTCTGGTTGCAGGTTACATACCCACTGATGGCTTGTGATATCCATTCACAAAACGCCTTGTCGGTGAGGATCGCCACGTCCAGGCTCCATGGGGGGCACTGGGCCCAGCCTGCCCTCCACATTTGTGGAGTGTGATCGGAGATTAGATTTTTCAAGTCTTGAAGGGGAATTAGAGCAAACACTTTAAAGGTTATATTTTTTTAAAAAGCACCGTTGCCTCGTAACAGATAAGCTTCAAGGGACCAGAAAGCAGTTTGAAGTTCAGTTGGTGATTATGCTCCAAGGTGCAGGAAGCAGTCTAAGTCTAAAGAAAATATGTCAAGTATGTTAGAAGAGTTGCTCTAAAGTTAAAGTAACAGTGAATGTTGAGTGAGTTCTGGATCTCAAGGGAGATACCAAGTTGTCAGCAGTCTATTGAGAAAGAGAACTGCAGGAAACAGAGCCTAAAGGAAGATACTTAAATCCATGAACAAGAACAGGAATCTGGGTCAGATCTTGTTCAGTGAAGAACAGAGACACCAAATTCAAAACGTGGTTGCAAGATGCAAACCTGGAATAATTTGGGCTTGCAAGAAGCCACAGATTCAAACCGTGACAAATATTGGTGATGCCTGTGAAGCAGTGATGTTCTGGGTATCCTGGAGATTGCATGGAAGGTGAAGCTCAAATGAAGGTGGCACTCCAGGGCAGAGGAACACCAGAATGAGAGGTGGAAACTCTGGAGGTGGATCCTTGATGAAGGCATCTGGAAGAAAGCGTTATTTGGCAAATGATTGCAAGGCATGTTCAAGAGTGGAGATCAGAAATCCGATGGTGAAAGACAAAGTTCCAGTGAGACCAGCTGGCTCATGGTGTGTCAGTTGTCAAGGGGAATAAATGAGAAATCTGTAGTTGTATTGGGTGGTATCTGCCACTTGGTTTCAAGTTGTGGAGTGTCTGACCATAGTTGTCTCATTGGTTTACAAGGACTGCATATAGTAGAGTACCAGTTGATTATGTAACTTGCATTATTCTCATCTTGTATATATCTGTAAAGGTAGAGTGGGGAAGGAGTAGTGTGGTATAGTTATTATTTTCTAGTTTAATAAATGTTTTATGCTTTTGTTACATGTTCATCACCAGATGACTGTGTTCAGTAACTGCCCATCATGTTTTTAAAAGAAAATAAAAGTTTCCCAGACCCATTGCCCACTGGAATGAGACTTGTTCAGTAATGGTGTTCGGGGTAGAAAGTGGAGCGGAGTCCACAAAAGATCAACCATGATCTCATTGAATGACGGAGCAGGCTCGAGGGGCCAGATGGCCTACTCCTGCTCCAGTAGGGGCTGGTTTAGCACACTGGGCTAAATCACTGGCTTTTAAAGCAGACCAAGGCAGGCCAGCAGCACGGTTCGATTCCCGTGCCAGCCTCCCTGAGCAGGCGCCGGAATGTGGCGACTAGGGGCTTTTCACAGTAACTTCATTGAAGCCTACTCGTGACAATAAGCGATTTTCATTTTTTCATTTTCATTCATTCATTTCATTAATACTATCAACAGGGATCATAAGAACATAAGAACTAGGAGCAGGAGTAGGCCATCTGGCCCCTCGAGCCTGCTCCGTCATTCAATGAGATCATGGCTGATCTTTTGTGGACTCAGCCCCACTTTCCACCCCGAACACCATAACCCTTAATCCCTTTATTCTTCAAAAAACTATCTATCTTCATCTTAAAAACATTTAATGAAGGAGCCTCAACTGCTTCACTGGGCAAGGAAGTCCATAGATTCACAACCCTTTGGGTGAAGACGTTCCTCCAAAACTCAGTCCTAAATCTACTTCCCCTTATTTTGAGGCTATGCCCCCTACTTCTGCTTTCACCCGCCAGTAGAAACAACGTGCCCGTATCTATCCTATCTATTCCCTTCATAATTTTATATGTTTCTATAAGATACCCCCTCATCCTTCAAATTCCAACGAGTTACAGTCCCATTCTACTCAACCTCTCCTTGTAATCCAACCACTTCAGCTCTGGGATTAACCTAGCGAATCCGCTCTGCACACCCTCCAGCGCCAGTACGTCCTTTCTCAGGTAAGGAGACCAAAACTGAACACAATACCCCAGGTGTGGCCTCACTAACACCTTATACAATTGCAGCGTAACCTCCCTAGTCTTAAACTCCAATCCTCTAGCAATGAAGGACAAAATTCCATTTGCCTTCTTAATCACCTGTTGCACCTGTAAACCAACTTTTTGCGACTCATGCACTAGCACACCCAGGTCTCTCTGCACAGCAACATGTTTTAATATTTTATCATTTAAATAATAATCCCTTTTGCTGTTATTCCTACCAAAATGGATAACCTCACATTTGTCAACATTGTATTCCATCTGCCAGACCCTAGCCCATTCACTTAACCAATCCAAATCCCTCTGCAGACTTCCAGTATCCTCTGCACTTTTTGCTTTACCACTCATCTTAGCGTCATCTGCAAACTTGGACACATTGCCCTTGGGGAGGCCCCAACTCCAAATCATCTATGTAAATTGTGAACAATTGTGGGCCCAACACTGATCCCTGAGGGACACCACTAGCTACTGATTGCCAACCAGAGAAACACCCATTAATCCCCACTCTTTGCTTTCTATAAATTAACCAATCCTCTATCCATACTACTACTTTACCCTTAATGGCATGCATCTTTATCTCATGCAGCAACCTTTTGTGTGGCACCTTGTCAAAGGCTTTCTGGAAATTCAGATATACCACATCCATTGGCTCCCCGTTATCTACCGCACTGGTAAGTCCTCAAAAAAGTCCACTAAATTAGATAGGCATGACCTGCCCTTTATGAACCCATGCTGCGTCTGCCCAATGGGACAATTTCCATCCAGATGCCTCTCTATTTCTTCCTTGATGATAGATTCCAGCATCTTCCCGACTACCAAAGTTAAGCTCACTGGCCTATAATTACCCGCTTTCTGCCTACCTCCTTTTTTAAACAGTGGTGTCACGTTTGCTAATTTCCAATCCGACGGGATCACCCCAAAGTCTAGTGAATCTTGGTAAATTATCACTAATGCATTTGCAAATTCCCTAGCCATCTCTTTTAGCACTCTGGGATGCATTCCATCAGGGCAGGAGACTTGTCTACCTTTAGCCCCATTAGCTACCTCCTTGGTGATAACAATCCTCTCAAGGTCCTCACCTGTCATAGCCTCATTTCTATCAGTCACTGGCATGTTATTTGTGTCTTCCACTGTGAAGACCGACCCAAAAAACCTGTTGTTCCTCAGCCATTTCCTCATCTCCCATTATTAAATCTCCCTTCTCATCCTCTAAAGGACCAATATTTACCTTAGCCACTCTTTTTTGTTTTATATATTTGTAGAAACTTTTACTATCTGTTTTTATATTCTGAGCAGGTTTACTCTCACAATCTATCTTATTCTTCTTTATAGCTTTCTTAGTAGCTTTCTGTTGCCCCCTAAAGATTTCCCAGTCCTCTAGTCTCCCACTAATCTTTGCCACTCTGTATGCTTTTTCCTTCAATTTGATACTCTCCCTTATTTCCTGAGATATCCACTGTTGATTTTCCCTCTTTCTACCGTCCTTCCTTTTTGTTGGTATAAACCTTTGCTGAGCACTGTGAAAAATCACTTGGAAGGTTCTCCACTGTTCCTCAACTGTTTCACCATAAAATCTTCGCTCCCAGTCTACCTTAGCTAGTTCTTCTCTCATCCCATTGTAATCTCCTTTGTTTAAGCACAAAACACTCGTGTTTGATTTTACCTTCTCACCCTCCATCTGTATTTTAAATTCCACTATATTGTGATCGCTCCTTCCGAGAGGATCCCTAACTATGCGATCATTAATCAATCCTGTCTCATTACACAGGACCAGATCTAGGACCGTTTGTTCCCTCGTAGTTTCCATTACATACTGTTCTAGGAAACTATCGCGGATACATTCTACAAACTCCTCCTCAAGGCTGCCTTGACCGATCTGGTTAAACCAATCGACATGTAGATTAAAATCCTCCATGATAACTGCTGTACCATTTCTACATGCATCAGTTATAGAACATAGAACATTACAGCGCAGTACAGGCCCTTCGGCGCTTGATGTTGCGCCGACCTGTGAAACCACTAAAGCCCATCTACACTATTCCCTTATCGTCCATATGTCGATCCAATGACCATTTGAATGCCCTTAGTGTTGGCAAGTCCACTGCTGTTGCAGGCAGGGCATTCCACGCCCTTACTACTCTCTGAGTAAAGAACCTACCTCTGACATCTGTCCTATATCTATCTTCCCTCAATTTAAAGCTATGTCCCCTCGTGCTAGACATCACCATCTGAGGAAAAAGGCTCTCACTGTCCACTCTATCCATCTGATCATCTTGTATGCCTCAATTAAGTCACCTCTTAACCTTCTTCTCTCCAACGAAAACAGCCTCAAGTCCCTCAGCCTTTCCTCATAAGATCTTCCCTCCATACCAGGCAACATTCTGGTAAATCTCCTCTGCACACTTTCCAATGATTCCACATCCTTCCTATAATGCGGCCACCAGAATTGCACGCAATACTCCAAATGCGGCTGCACCAGAGTTTTGTACAGCTGCAACATGACCTCATGGCTCCGAAACTCAATCCCTCTTCCAATAATAGCTAACATACAGCAATTTTCGGGAACCTTGGATAACAAGAGATATTGTAGGCCTCGTTAAAAAGAAAAAGGAGGCATTTGTCAGGGCGAAAAGGCTGGGAACAGACAAAGCCTGTGTGGAATATAAGGAAAGTAGGAAGGAACTTAAGCAAGGAGTCAGGAGGGCTAGAAGGGGTCATGAAAAGTCATTGGCAAATAGGGTTAAGGAAAATCCCAAGGCTTTTTACACGTACATAAAAAGCAAGAGGGAAGCCAGGGAAAGGGTTGGCCCACTGAAGGATAGGCAAGGGAATCTATGTGGAGAGCCAGAGGAAATGGGCGAGGTACTAAATGAATACTTTGCATCAGTTTTCACCAAAGAGAAGGAATTGGTAGATGTTGAGTCTGGAGAAGGGTGTGTAGATAGCCTGGGTCACATTGAGATCCAAAAAGACGAGGTGTTGGGTGTCTTAAAAAATATTAAGGTAGATAAGTCCCCAGGGCCTGATGGGATCTACCCCAGAATACTGAAGGAGGCTGGAGAGGAAATTGCTGAGGCCTTGACAGAAATCTTTGGATCCTCACTGTCTTCAGGTGATGTCCCGGAGGACTGGAGAATAGCCAATGTTGTTCCTCTGTTTAAGAAGGGTAGCAAGGATAATCCAGGGAACTACAGGCCGGTGAGCCTTACTTCAGTCGTAGGGAAATTACTGGCGAGAATTCTTCGAGACATGATCGACTCCCATTTGGAAGCAAATGGACGCATTAGTTTTAAAAAATATATATTTTATTGAAAATTTTTGGTCAACCAACACAGTACATTGTGCATCCTTTACACAATATTATAACAACACAAATAACAATGACCTATTTTATAAACAGAAAATGAATAAATAATAAATAACAAAAATGAAAACTAACCCTAATTGGCAACTGCCTTATCACAAGTAACACTCTCCAAAAATATAATTTAACAGTCCAATATATAATTATCTGTAGCAACGACCTATACATATTATACCGTATATATTAACAACCCTGAGAGTCCTTCTGGTTCCTCCTCCCCCTCCCCCCCCCGATCCTGGGCTGCTGCTGCTGCCTTCTTTATTCCATTCCATCGATCTTTCTGCGAGGTATTCGACGAACGGTTGCCACCGCCTGGTGAACCCTTGAGCCGACCCCCTTAGAACGAACTTAATCCGCTCTAGCTTTATAAACCCTGCCATGTCATTTATCCAGGTCTCCACCCCCGGGGGCTTGGCTTCTTTCCACATTAGCAATATCCTGCGCCGGGCTACTAGGGACGCAAAGGCCAAAACATCGGCCTCTCTCGCCTCCTGCACTCCTGGCTCTTGTGCAACCCCAAATATAGCCAACCCCCAGCTTGGTTCGACCCGGACCCCCACTACTTTTGAAAGCACCTTTGTCACCCCCATCCAAAACCCCTGTAGTGCCGGGCATGACCAAAACATATGGGTATGATTCGCTGGGCTTCTCGAGCACCTCGCACACCTATCCTCCACCCCAAAAAATTTACTGAGCCGTGCTCCAGTCATATGCGCCCTGTGTAATACCTTAAACTGAATCAGGCTTAGCCTGGCACACGAGGACGACGAGTTTACCCTGCTTAGGGCATCTGCCCACAGCCCCTCCTCGATCTCCTCCCCCAGCTCTTCTTCCCATTTCCCTTTTAGTTCATCTACCATAGTCTCCCCTTCGTCCCTCATTTCCCTATATATATCTGACACCTTACCATCCCCCACCCATGTCTTTGAGATCACTCTGTCCTGCACCTCTTGTGTCGGGAGCTGCGGGAATTCCCTCACCTGTTGCCTCGCAAAAGCCCTCAGTTGCATATACCTGAATGCATTCCATTGGGGCAACCCATATTTCTCGGTCAGCGCTCCCAGACTCGCGAACTTCCCATCCACAAACAGATCTTTCAGTTGCGTTATTCCTGCTCTTTGCCACATTCCATATCCCCCATCCATTCCCCCCGGGGCAAACCTATGGTTGTTTCTTATCGGGGACCCCCCCAAGGCTCCAGTCTTTCCCCTATGCCGTCTCCACTGTCCCCAAATCTTCAGTGTAGCCACCACCACCGGGCTTGTGGTGTAGTTCCTCGGTGAGAACGGCAATGGGGCTGTCACCATAGCCTGTAGGCTAGTCCCCCTACAGGACGCCCTCTCTAATCTCTTTCACGCCGATCCCTCCTCCTCTCCCATCCACTTACTCACCATTGAAATATTAGCGGCCCAATAATACTCACTTAGGCTCGGTAGTGCCAGCCCCCCCCTATCCCTGCTACGCTGTAAGAATCCCTTCCTCACTCTCGGGGTCTTCCCGGCCCACACAAAACCCATGATGCTCTTTTCAATCCTTTTAAAAAAAGCCTTCGTGAGCACCACCGGGAGGCACTGAAACACAAAGAGGAATCTCGGGAGGACCACCATCTTAACCGCCTGCACCCTCCCTGCCAGTGACAGGGATACCATATCCCATCTCTTGAAATCCTCCTCCATTTGTTCCACCAACCGCGTTAAATTTAACCTATGCAATGTGCCCCAATTCTTGGCTATCTGGATCCCCAGGTAACGAAAGTCCCTTGTTACCTTCCTCAACGGTAGGTCCTCTATTTCTCTACTCTGCTCCCCTGGATGCACCACAAACAACTCACTTTTCCCCATGTTCAATTTATACCCTGAAAAATCCTCAAACTCCCCAAGTATCCGCATTATTTCTGGCATCCCCTCCGCCGGGTCTGCCACGTATAGTAGCAAATCGCCCGCATACAAAGATACCCGGCGTTCTTCTCCTCCTCTAAGTACTCCCCTCCACTTCTTGGAACCCCTCAACGCTATCGCCAGGGGCTCAATCGCCAGTGCAAACAATAATGGGGACAGAGGGCATCCCTGCCTTGTCCCTCTATGGAGCCGAAAATATGCAGATCCCCGTCCATTCGTGACCACGCTCGCCATCGGGGCCCTATACAACAGCTGCACCCATCTAACATACCCCTCTCCAAAACCAAATCTCCTCAACACCTCCCACAAATAATCCCACTCCACTCTATCAAATGCTTTCTCGGCATCCATCGCCACTACTATCTCCGTTTCCCCCTCTGGTGGGGGCATCATCATTACCCCTAACAGCCTCCGTATATTCGTGTTCAGCTGTCTCCCCTTCACAAACCCAGTTTGGTCCTCGTGGACCACCCCCGGGCACATTCCTCTATTCTCATTGCCATTACCTTGGCCAGGATCTTGGCATCTACATTTAGGAGGGAAATAGGTCTATAGGACCCGCATTGTAGCGGGTCCTTTTCCTTCTTTGAGAGAAGCGATATCGTTGCTTCAGACATAGTCGGGGGCAGTTATCCCCTTTCCTTTGCCTCATTAAAGGTCCTCGTCAATACCGGGGCGAGCAAGTCCACATATTTTCTATAGAATTCGACTGGGAATCCATCCGGTCCCGGGGCCTTTCCCGCCTGCATGCTCCTAACTCCTTTCACCACTTCTTCGACCTCGATCTGTGCTCCCAGTCCCACCCTTTCCTGCTCTTCCACCTTGGGAAATTCTAGCCGATCCAAAAAGCCCATCATTCTCTCCCTCCCATCCGGGGGTTGAGCTTCATATAATTTTTTATAAAATGTCTTGAACACTCCATTCACTCTCTCCGCTCCCCGCTCCATCTCTCCTTCCTCATCCCTCGCTCCCCCTATTTCCCTCGCTGCTCCCCTTTTCCTCAATTGGTGTGCCAGCAACCTGCTCGCCTTCTCCCCATATTCATACTGTACACCCTGTGCCTTCCTCCATTGTGCCTCTGCCATGCCCGTAGTCAGCAAGTCAAATTCTACATGTAGCCTTTGCCTTTCCCTGTACAGTCCCTCCTCCGGTGCTTCCGCATATTGTCTGTCCACCCTCAAAAGTTCTTGCAGCAACCGCTCCCGTTCCTTACTCTCCTGCTTCCCTTTATGTGCCCTTATTGATATCAGCTCCCCTCTAACCACCGCCTTCAGCGCCTCCCAGACCACTCCCACCTGGACCTCCCCATTATCATTGAGTTCCAAGTACTTTTCAATGCACCCCCTCACCCTTAGACACACCCCCTCATCTGCCATTAGTCCCATGTCCATTCTCCAGGGTGGGCGCCCTCCTGTTTCCTCCCCTATCTCCAAGTCCACCCAGTGTGGAGCGTGATCCGAAATGGCTATAGCCGTATACTCCGTTCCCCTCACCTTCGGGATCAACGCCCTTCCCAGCACAAAAAAGTCTATTCGCGAGTAGACTTTATGGACATAGGAGAAAAACGAGAACTCCTTACTCCTAGGTCTGCTAAATCTCCACGGGTCTACACCTCCCATCTGCTCCATAAAATCTTTAAGTACCTTGGCTGCTGCCGGCCTCCTTCCAGTCCTGGACTTCGACCTATCCAGCCCTGGTTCCAACACCGTATTAAAATCTCCCCCCATTATCAGCTTTCCCATCTCTAGGTCCGGAATGCGTCCTAGCATCCGCCTCATAAAATTGGCATCATCCCAGTTCGGGGCATATACGTTTACCAAAACCACCGTCTCCCCCTGTAGTTTGCCACTCACCATCACGTATCTGCCCCCGTTATCCGCCACTATAGTCTTTGCCTTGAACATTACCCGCTTCCCCACTAATATAGCCACCCCCCTGTTTTTCGCATCTAGCCCCGAATGGAACACCTGCCCCACCCATCCTTTGCGTAGCCTAACCTGGTCTATCAGTTTCAGGTGCGTTTCCTGTAATATAACCACATCTGCCTTAAGTTTCTTAAGGTGTGCGAGTACCCGTGCCCTCTTTATCGGCCAGTTCAGCCCTCTCACGTTCCACGTGATTTGCCGGGTTGGGGGGCTTCCTACCCCCCCCCTTGTCGATTAGCCATCCCCTTTTTCCAGCTCCTCACCCGGTTCCCACGCAGCTGTATCTCCCCCAGGCGGTGCCCCCCGCCCATCCCCTCCCATACCAGCTCCCCCCTCTCCCCAGCAGCAGCAACCCAGTAATTCCCCCCTCCCACCCACCCCGCTAGATCCCCCGCTAGCGTAATTACTCCCCCCATGTTGCTCCCAGAAGTCAGCAAACTCTGGCCGACCTCGGCTTCCCCCCGTGACCTCGGCTTGCACCGTGCGACGCCCCCTCCTTCCTGCTTCTCTATTCCCGCCATGATTATCATAGCGCGGGAACCAAGCCCGCGCTTCTCCCTTGGCCCCGCCCCCAATGGCCAACGCCCCATCTCCTCCACCTCCCCTCCTCCCCCCATCACCACCTGTGGAAGAGAAAAAAGTTACCACATCGCAGGATTAGTACATAAAACTCCTCTTTTAAACCCCCCTCTTCGCCCCCCACATTCGCCCCACCACTTTGTTCAAACGTTCTTTTTAATAACCCGCTCATTCCAGTTTTTCTTCCACAATAAAAGTCCACGCTTCATCCGCCGTCTCAAAGTAGTTGTGCCTCCCTCTATATGTGACCCACAGTCTTGCCGGTTGCAGCATTCCAAATGTTATCTTCTTTTTATGAAGCACCGCCTTGGCCCGATTAAAGCTCGCCCTCCTTCTCGCCACCTCCGCACTCCAGTCTTGATAAACGCGGATCACCGCGTTCTCCCATTTGCTGCTCCGAGTTTTCTTTGCCCATCTAAGGACCATTTCTTTATCCTTAAAACGGAGGAATCTCACCACTATGGCTCTGGGAATTTCTCCTGCTCTCGGTCCTCGCGCCATCACTCGGTATGCTCCTTCCACCTCCAACGGACTCGCCGGGGCCTCCGCTCCCATTAACGAGTGCAGCATCGTGCTCACATATGCCCCGACGTCCGCTCCCTCCGCACCTTCAGGAAGACCAAGAATCCTCAGGTTGTTCCTCCTTGCGTTGTTCTCCAGTGCCTCCAACCTTTCCACGCATCGTTTCTGATGTGCCTCATGCATCTCCGTCTTCACCACCAGGCCCTGTATGTCGTTCTCATTCTCAGCTGCCTTTGCCTTCACGACCCGAAGCTCCCGCTCCTGGGTCTTTTGTTCCTCCTTTAGCCCTTCGATCGCCTGTCGTATCGGGGCCAACAGCTCTTTCTTAATTTCCTTTTTGAGCTCTTCCACACAGCATTTCAAGAACTCTTGTTGTTCAGGGCCCCATGTTAAACTGCCACCTTCCGACGCCATCTTGGTTTTTGCTTGCCTTCCTTGCCGCTGTTCTAAAGGATCCACTGCAATCCGGCCACTTTCTCCTCCTTTTTCCATCCGTATCCAGGGGGGATTCCCTTCTGGTTTACCGCACAGTGTTTTTAGCTGTCAAAATTGCCGTTGGGGCTCCTATCAAGAGCCCAAAAGTCCGTTTCACCGGGAGCTGCCGAAACGTGCGACTCAGCTGGTCATCGCCGCACCCGGAAGTCAAATGGACGCATTAGTGAGAGGCAGCATGGTTTTGTGAAGGGGAGGTCGTGTCTCACTAACTTGATAGAGTTTTTCGAGGAGGTCACAAAGATGATTGATGCAGGTAGGGCAGTGGATGTTGTCTATATGGACTTCAGTAAGGCCTTTGACAAGGTCCCTCATGGTAGACTAGTACAAAAGATGAAGTCACACGGGATCAGGGGTGAGCTGGCAAGGTGGATACAGAACTGGCTAGGTCATAGAAGGCAGAGAGTAGCAATGGAAGGATGCTTTTCTAATTGGAGGGCTGTGACCAGTGGTGTTCCGCAGGGATCAGTGCTGGGACCTTTGCTGTTTGTAGTATATATAAATGATTTGGAGGAAAATGTAACTGGTCTGATTAGTAAGTTTGCAGACGACAGAAAGGTTAGTGGAATTGCGGATAGCGATGAGGACTGTCAGAGGATACAGCAGGATTTAGATTGTTTGGAGACTTGGGCGGAGAGATGGCAGATGGAGTTTAATCTGGACAAATGTGAGGTAATGCATTTTGGAAGGTCTAATGCAGGTAGGGAATATACAGTGAATGGTAGAACCCTCAAGAGTATTGAAAGTCAGAGAGATCTAGGTGTACAGGTCCACAGGTGACTGAAAGGGGCAACACAGGTGGAGAAGTTAGTGAAGAAGGCATACGGCATGCTTGCCTTCATTGGCCGGGGCATTGAGTATAAGAATTGGCAAGTCATGTTGCAGCTGTATAGAACCTTAGTTAGGCCACACTTGGAGTATAGTGTTCAATTCTGGTTGCCACACTACCAGAAGGATGTGGAGGCTTTAGAGAGGGTGCAGAAGAGATTTACCAGGATGTTGCCTGGTATGGAGGGCATTAGCTATGAGGAGCGGTTGAATAAACTCGGTTTGTTCTCACTGGAACAACGGAGTTTGAGGGGCGACCTGATAGAGGTCTACAAAATTATGAGGGGCATACACAGAGTGGATAGTCAGAGGCTTTTCCCCAGGGTAGAGGGGTCAATTACTAGGGGGCATAGGTTTAAAGTTAGAGGGGCAAGGTTTAGAGTAGATGTACGAGGCAAGCTTTTTACACAGAGGGTAGTGGGTGCCTGGAACTCGCTACCAGAGGTGGTGGAAGTAGGGACGATAGTAACATTTAAGGGGCATCTTGACAAATACATGAATAGGATGGGAATCAAGGGATATGGACCCAGGAAGTGTAGAAGATTGTCGTTTATTCGGGCAGCATGGTCGGCACGGGCTTGGAGGGCCGAAGGGCCTGTTCCTGTGCTGTATATTTCTTTGTTCTTGTTCTGTGTTCACCGTATGCCTTCTTAACAACCCTCTCACCCTGGGTGGCAACTTTCAGGGATCTATGTACATGGGCACCGAGATCTCTCTGCTCATCCACGTATTTCTTTGTTTATTGCCTGCCCCACCATAATGCTACTATTTGGTAGCCTATAGACTACTCCTATCAGTGACTTTTTCGCGTTACTATTCCTGATTTCCACCCAAATGGATTCAACCTTATCGTCCATAGCAACGATGTCATCCCTTACTGTTGCCCGGATGTCATCCTTAAATAACAGATCGTAACAATAGTTTGAACAATAAATTGGTCACAGCCTCTGCCATTTCATCCTTTCCCATTTTTAAGTCCCCAAGGGGCCAATGTCACTTTAACTATTCTTTTCCTTTTTTATATACTTGCAGAAGCTTTTACTATCTTTTTTCATATATCGTGCTAGTTTTCTCAAGTGATTTCTAAATTTTCCCTATTTTCTGGCCGACCATTCATCCCACTCCCCAACACATCTTTACCCTAGCCCTGCTGCTCAGAACACTCTCTCCCCCCCCCCCCCCCCCCCCCCCGGCCCTTCACGGTCCTGCACTCTTGGCACAATTTTCCCTGGCCCCTGCACACTGGGCTGTTCACTGCCACGTTACCAGCCCGCTCATTGGAAAACGGTTTCCTCAGGCTAGAATTCTTGCCGCTCTTGTTCACTCTCCTCCAATCACAGATTATTTCTCCAACATTTACTATTGATAGGCCCAGTTTGATCCCATCAGCAATAAACACAGGGGAGAACCAGCCTGTGATTGGAGGAGCTTCCTCTTGAGCAATCTTCCTTTGCAACTTAGCTGTTTGACTGACATCTTGGAAACTAGCACTGGAAGGCTGCATATCGGCACTTCAGGGCCGTATCCAGTCTGCGGGCTGTACTTTGGTCAAGCCTGCTCTAACACATGCTGCTTCCATTGTTCAGCATTTATGTAGTTTTGTGTTACATCTACACCAGGTTGGCACATCACTTTTAATTGTGCTCCTGGTATGCTTTCCTGTACTCCCTCATTTGACCAGGATTAATACCCTGGCTTGATGATAATGGTGGTGATGGATATGGTAGGCCAGGGAATACAGATCATGGTTAAATGCAATTCTGCTGCTGCAGATGGCCCACAGTGCCTCATATGTCCAGTTTCAAGCTGCTAGCTGTTCTGGATCTAGTCCATTTAGGATGGTGGTAGTACCATACAACACAATATAGACAGTATCTTCAAGGTGAAGGAGGAATTCTCTCCACTAGGACAATATGGAGGTTACTCTCACCAACACAGTCATATACCGATACATCTGCTAAAGGTAGATTGGTGAGGGACAGTAGAATTTTCCCTGTCACAGACCCAGTCAGGCAGATACGTCCTTCAGGAATTGGCAGCTAATATAGTAGTGGTGCTACCGAGCCATCTCGGTGATAGAAAACAGACATGGGACTCACTTGTATGTAGTTTTCAGTTACTTACGGTTTGTTTTTTTCCAAGCCATTAGGGAAAAGCTCGCTTCGTTTTCATAGAATTTACAGTGCAGGAGGCCATTCGGCACATCGAGTCTGCACCAGCTCTTGGAAAGAGCACCCTACCCAAGGTCCAAACCTCCAACCTATTCCCATAACCCCACCCAACACGAAGGGCAATTTTGGACACCAAGGGCAATCCACCTAACCTGCACATCTTTGGACTGTGGGAAGAAACCGGAGCACCCGGAGGAAACTCACGCACACACAGGGAGGATGTGCAGACTCCACACAGACAGTGACCCAAGCCGGGAATCGAACCTGGGATCCTGGAGCTGTGAAGTAATTGTGCTATCCACAATGATACCGTATTTTCCATTGCACTTACATAATTATAATTCTGTATAAAACACCTGTTGCATTTGGACAGCTCTTACAGATTGCACGCAAGCATACAAACCTATTCACATGCACTAAATGTTTTAGAGCATATGCCAAAGGCCTAGTTTATCAGAATCATAGAATGGCCACCTTCCATATCATTCAGTCCATTGCACTTGTACACAATATTTGGTAAACCTATCAATAGCCTAAAGAAGCAACATTAAAAATAAACTGGTCTAATAATAGGGGCACTCTTCTGAAAAGGATCCACTTCAAACCTGCTTGAAAACAAGCTATTGTTCACAACATTAAGAGGTGCTGCGTTTTGGAGTAGTTCAACTAACATGACAATTTTTCCTGAAACGATTGGGGCCTTCTGCTTTGCTCCTTGCCAACTGTGTAGATTTTTCAGTAGATTCTACTGCATAAAAATCCCAAGTACCGCACTGAAAGAAAAGCACTGTTGCAGGATTTTTTTTTTACAACCCAATATGTTTGAGATTGCAAGTTGTGAGTGTAATTACTCTAAGCAAAATCAAGTGTCTTACATCTGAAATATCACACAAGATCGTTCCTAAATGGAGACTAACAGCAGAGCCACAAATATATAGAAAATGAGAACACTTGCTCCATTTCCAGGTTCTTGCTGAGAAATAAAAATTGGTATTAAGAATGGAGAAGTGCTACTTATAATCTAAATAGCATGTAGCCACAAGCATAGAAATAACAAATGGTCAGTCTTCTTTATGTGTTTGAGAGGTGGAAAAGGAAAGGTTGGCAGGAGGGATAATTTATTCAACTGTATTCGTCAAGCATAAAAGCAGTGGGTATGTTCATTTGCATTTTAAATAATTGATTATCTAGACTGAATTATAGAACACTTATGGACAATGTTTCCTCGAAGTGCTAGGAATAATAAAATCAAACATTTAAGCTCTTCTGCGAGCACAAAAGTGATACATTTGTTTTATTCAAAAAATAAATATTTTGTTTCATTCCCCAAAGTAGCCACTAGCATAAATACCACATAGCATAGCATAACACAATAAAACACCATCTGAAACAATTTGGAAAATAATTTTATTTTCACATTTTATAATAAAATAGAAAGTCTTTTCTACTTGATTCTTTCTTCTAAAAGTTACAGAAATAGTCCTATACTATAAAATTATGACAGATACTTGATTCAGTGCTTTCTTCATGCATTACAAAGCTTTATTGTAAATTAGTGCATTAACATATCACAAAAATGTCCATGGTTTAGAAAATAGCCATATTTAAAAAGTATAACCTGTTTTTTCTCAAATTCACTTTACAATGAAAAAATTAACAATAGAAAAGTGCCTCTGATTCCTTAGCTTGATAAATTTAAACACGAGGCTGTTTGGTTTTGTGCATATTAAAATTAAGTCAGAACTCAAATACAGAAACATAGCAATGCGTAGATACATTATTGAATAGTCAGTGTCATTCATCCCAGAATTTCAACATTTATAAAATAAGCCAGGCTATAGATAGTGGTAATTCTATTGTCTGCAATACATATTTCCATAATATGGATATTTTGAGGCATGTGGAGGAAATTATTGCAATGGCAATGTTCAGTTAATATTGCATTAATAGTATATTGGCACCCATGCTTTCATCCTCACCCATCTCCAGGAAGAGATCAGTTAAATTGTGATTAATTGGTATTTCAACTTTTCATTGTTTAAAAAAGTAACATACAATGGTCATCTTTTTGGGTATGGCATCTAAAGCTAATCAACAGTTTTTCTAGGTTATGTAGTAATACAATATAATCAAAGGAAGATTAAAGCTATTTTCCAGTGAAGGAAGATAATAATAATTGTCCGACATTGTTCCCATTTTTCATCTATGGCACAGATGATTTTAAAAAAACACTGCAACAGCAGTGTAAGTCTCCCGGCTGGAATAGTTATTTTTTTTACTCCATTTGAAGCTAGACCGCAATACATAATAGTATCCGAGTTTCTTGTGCTACCAAATGTTCTAATTTGTGAGGAGACTTAAATTACATGCAGGGTTTAATTTCATACAAATATGGAAGGAAATTTTTATTGCTTCACATCCATGTGCAGTTTCAATTGCTGTTTCCTGAGACATTCAACTCTACTGGCACTTTTTGTTGTGTATTACTGTACTCCAGACACCATCCACTATTCATGAACATTTTCACTTTAATATACACAACATAACTAAACAGTTTAATATGCATGAGATATTTAAATTCACTCCCACACTTAGTTTCCTGAAGTTTGTATGTGTGGGGAAAAAAAAAAATCAAACACACTGTTCTCTTGCACCAAACGTTAATATGACAATAATGGTATTATGCAATCAATACACACCATGTTTTGCAAATAGGAATTAAAATTAGCATGCATTTTGGGTAGGCCTGGGACTTTGATACAGGCAATGAAGTTTGTATGTGTGGGGGGAAAAAAAAAAAATCAAACATATTGTTCTCTTGCACCAAACGTTAATATGGCAATAATGGTATTATGCAATCAATACACACCATGTTTTGCAAATAGGAACTAAAATTAGCATGCATTTTGGGTAGGCCTGGGATTTTGATACAGGCAATTCAATATTATGTTTCTAATTATCTTGTCAGGACTTCAATGAAAAAACAGATTCCTCTCGTCCCATCTGTATTTTCTACACGCAAATCATTTTGTATGTATTGGAAAGGGAAACAGAACACGAACAAGGTGGCCCCCATTTTTCACTATTCATTGTGGTGTTTACAAAGCAATCAACAGAACTTAAGATTTTTTTAATACAGATCCGTATTTAACAATGTTTGCGAATTACCATATCCATGGAGGGAGAGGTGGGGGGGGGGGGGGGGGGGGGGGGTACAGCTTGTGTAAGAAACTGTACAGTACTGCATATTCATTACTGAATAAAGGAGAAAAAAAATTATAAAAGCCAGCAGGAAAAACGTAGAGCAGAAAATAGAAAAACTGTTCAGCCGAGCCGTTATTTGCTTATATAAAAGTTTCCTGTTGAATGCAGTACACATTTCAATTGGTAAATAATTCCTTAAAACTTGACCCGTCCCCTGCCCCCCCACCCACAGCTAGCTGAAGGTCTGGTTTGGGATATATAACTTTCTTCAGGGCCGGGGGGGGGCTTCTCATGAATAACCCAAATCCTAATATTTACTCTGAAATACAGTAGCAATGGGGACCACATTTTATCTTTATCGGCCATTACTAATCAGACGGTTCAGAGCCAAGCCATTGTCTAAAAATTCGCAAAACTGAAAAAAATCCTATTTCCTTTTTTGGCAGCTTTTCCAGTTGATTTCTAGCTCTGATGACTGATGAATAAAGTAGAAACAGAATAACAAAGGTTCAATTCCACCTTTTCAGTACAAAAGGTGTTTGCAAAGAAAAGAAAAATGATACGTCAACCAGAGTTATTAAAATCATTTTTTCTCTCAAGTTGTAGGACTTAATACGATAGACAGCATGGTTTTGTGAAGGGGAGGTCGTGCCTCACTAACTTGATCGAGTTTTTTGAGGAGATGACAAAGATGATTGATATGGGGAGGGCGGTGGATGTTGTTTACGTGGACTTCAGTAAAGCCTTTGACAATGTGCTTCATGGCAGACTGGTACAAAAGGTGAAGTCACACGGATCAGAGGTGAGATGTCAAATTGGATACAGAACTGGCTCGGTCACAGAAGGCAAAGAGCAGCAGTAGAAGGGTGTTTTTCTGAATGGAAGGTTGTGACTAGTGGTGTTTCACAGGGAACTGTGCTGAGGCCTCTGTTGTTTGTAGTATACAAACGATTTGGAGGAAAATGTAGCTGGTCTGATTAGTAAGTTCGCGGATGACACCCAAGGTTGGTGGAATGGCAGATCGTTGAGGATTCGATACAGCAGGACTTAGATAGGTTGGAGATTTGGGCAGAGAAATTGAAAACGGAGTTTAATCCAGATGAATGTGAGGTAATGCATTTTGGTATGTCTAACAGAGGGGAAATATACAGTAACTGGCAAAACTCTTAGGAATATAGAAAGTTAGAGAGATCTGGACGTGCAAGTCCACAGATCTTTGAAAGTGGCAACACAAGTGGACAATGTAGTCAAGAAAGCAGACGGAATGCTTGCCTTCATTGGGTGGGGCATCGAGTCTAAAAACTGGTAAGTCATGCTACAGTTGTATAGAACCTTGGCAAGGCCACACTTGGAATAGTGAGCACAATTCTGGTTGCCACTCTGCCAGAAGGAAACGGAGGCTTTGGAGAGGGTACAGATGATGTTTATCAGGACGTTGCTTGGTCTGGAGGGTGTTAGTTATGCAGAGAGGCTGAATAGACTCAGACTGTTTTCATTAGAACGACGGAGGTTATGGGGTGACCTGATAGAAGTCTACAAGATTATGAGGGGCATGGATAGAATGGGTCAGCAGGCACTCTTTCCCAGGGTGGAGGGGCCAGTCACCAGGGGGCATAGGTTTAAGGTCCGTGGGGCAATGTTTAGAGGAGATGTGCGAGGCAGGTTTGTTTGTTTTTTTACACAGAGGGTGGCGAGTGCCTGGAACATGCTACCAGCGGAGGTTGTGGAAGCAGATACATTAACGGCTTTCAAAAGGCGTCTCGTCAAACACATGGATAGGATGGGGATTGGGGGATACAGCACTAGGAAATGCTGAGTGTTTTGGCCAAGGGTGGTATCATGACCAGTACAAGCTTGGAGGGCAAAAGGGCCTGTTATTGTGCTGTATTGTTCTTTAAATTTAAAAAAAACCCTCAATTTTCTGACCTGGCGCTTATATCAACCAGAACCAATCCAATATACCCACTTACCCATGCCAAAATCCTTGTGTCTTCCTCGCCTGACCTTCGACTCACACTGGGTGAGATCCAGGCAGTACAACAGTCTCTGAGGCCCAGTGCAGGAGAGGAGAACTGAAGGAGGCCATGCCCCATTTTGTTTAAGGTCCCAATAGAACTGATACGCCAGGACAAAGGCAAATGCTCAAGGTAAGTGGATAGGATTTGGGGAGGGGTGGGGTTCAAGGGTGTGCTGGGGATTTAGACATCAGACCTCGAGGAGAGAAGAATCAGGGTCGGGCTGAGTCTTTCCAACAGCTACCCTGAAGCTAAAAGACGTTTTAATTCTTCTAACTTTATCTGAGTAACTGCTCATGTAACACCGGCAGAACCTTCCAAAGTTTGCAATTTAAAATCACATTTTCTGATGTTTCACAGAGTAGCCCAGAGGAAATTTGTACTTCTGAACAAGTATCGTGCAAATGCTTATCTGTAAAGCTCCGAATGGCAATTTTGGAGTACCCCCCCACCCCCCAAAAAAAAATCAATCTGACACTGGGAAGCTCGGAAGTAACTGCCCAATGTGTACACGAGTGCAGATTATTTAATGTTATCCTCATTTCCTGCCAACAAAGATACAAATTCTAAATTCCTTTCTTCTGGCCTTTTCCCTCAACTTATCAAATTGCACTTTTCCTATCTGTTTCATACCAGATAATGAAACACAACTGTAAAAACTGCATTAAACATCACAAAAGAAAAGCTGGCTACTTGTACTATTATGAAAGTGACATGTAATTATGGATAATATGTAATTTCTTCTTAAACTTCTGTTCGTCTAACATTCCTGGCAACCTCAGTGGCATTGTTAGCTGCATTTGTGGGGGTCACAATTTCTTCATAGATTGGAGGATCCTCAGTGTGTGTGCCATTATCAATTCTTGTATCACTGACCTGCCTCATAGCCTCATCATAGGTTGGAGGTAGATCTGTATTGTGTACAGATGTTCCTACAGGGAGCCCATTTCCATTTGAAATATGAGCAGTCATAGCCTCTGGTTGCTGTGTATGCAACCTATCAAATGGACTGACAGGGTGCTCGTTGCAACCGAACACAACCACTGATACATTTCTGGCAGGCTGATTTGCCTGCTGCCGTGACTGGGCATAAGCATTCTGCCTGTGATTTGCCTTTCTCACCTGGCACCTCCAGATAACAAAGAGTATAATAACAATCATAAGAAGTCCTGCTATTAGAGGTGCAACAAGATAAACAGATTCCATATTGACACCAGAGCTATTTTCTTGATTCTCATTTTGTCCTTTTATGTAGTTTGTCCAGAATTCATTCTGAAAATAAAAAAAAATTAAACTGCATCACACATTTTCAAAATTGCTCAACTCAAAATAATCTTCCTGCCCGCATTGTGTAAATCTAAAGACATTAGTAAAAATGTAACTTGAGTAAAGTTTATTTTAATCAGATGCCAGTTGTTTGGAGGTTGAGTCTCTGAAGAAGGTAAAGTGATTCGAATTTAGAATAAGTTGCAGGAACTCCTTTCGTTAAAAAAAAGGAATGCAATTAAACAACAAGAATTTCCTGTATTTCCGACAAAAACGTAGAACCACATTTTCTTTTTTCCCAATAGCCCCTGCACTGAGCCCTTGAGCAGAGTTTGGAACAGGCGACACATGTTGAAAAATCTACAAGAACAGAAAAAAAGGAAGTATTTTCTATGACTGGGATGAAGAAAGACACTGACATCAACAAATTATAGAGAATGATTGGTTCCAATATTGTGTTGTTGCTCAATAGAAGTGAATTTTTAGCTGCAAATGGTAGAATGCAACTACGTCAATACAAGGACTTTGTTCCTCTTGAAAGACTGTGAGAAATTTCTGAATAACTGGAAAATAAACAATAATGGTGTAAATTTTTCTCCCGGGAAAGGGAGGAGGGCAAAAGGAGAAAAAGAACAACGGATAGCCTGAAAACCCTTGCCAAGTTCTTACTCCTCATGAGAACCATTTGTTTTTATATACACAGAAATCAAATAAATTAGGTAGTCATCCAGGGAATACACGGGAAACAACTCCATTGATGAGAATTACATGATCACTGGTAAGGCTTAATTGAAACATTATATAATCATCGGGTTGTTCGGTTTAGATTTCAAAACTTGAATGATCTTATTTCTGATCATCGACAAATAAAACATAAATAGTCAATAGTAAATACTTGTATTTCCAACCCAGAGTCAAAACATCCGGCTTTTAAAAGATACACCAGGGAATTTTAGCTTGCAGCATTACTGTGGGCAGCAGTTTGATGCAGTTTTGGTTAACATTCATGTTAAAGCACTGGAGTGAGTGAATGGAGACACGAAATGGCCAAAAAACATTACATTTTCCATGCTGTACAACATTAATGGAAAAATAATAATAAATTACTGATTTTTTTTGGTAAGTCAGCAAAATAAAAATTGAATCCATATTTTTTTTATTTTTTTAAATGGGCAGAACAAACCCTATTGCAGGGACAGCTTTATCCAGCCTGTAATTCTTGGCGAGGGAACCAGTCTGTGGCAAGTTACCAAAAAATAAAATATGCTTGCAATCATAAAAAGCATCGCCATTTCTCTCAGTTAACTGTCTTGGGAAGATAATTAATGGCTCATTATGGACCAGGCACTTCCCCCTTAGTCCTTTCACTAGCATAGGACTGGAGTTGGCTGGCAGGTGCGAAATTGTGGAAAAGATAAAATAAGAGATACAGTGTCAGCTTGAACCAAGGAGAAAGGAGCCACCTGCCCAATGATATAATGGGCATCCACCTGCCCAATGATATAATGGGCATCCACCTGCCCAATGATATAATGGGCATCTGATTTTGAAGATTAGGATTCTCATTTGCATGGATTTAAATATCATCGGGCTTTTAGGGCTGATAGCTGTCCCTCCCCACACAACGACATGAATCATGACAGATGCACAGGTGAACAGCTCCCAGGTGGGGTGGGGGCAAAGATAGTTATGCCCGGGCAGAACTCTGGCACTGCCCAGGGGGGGGGGATCTGTTGATGTTTTCATTTTTGCTAAAATTGGGGTGCCTTTTTGTTCTTTTCAAAACCTATTGTTGGTGGGATGGGCTCAATGAGAGCAACCCTGTCAGCGTTGTCATGGGACCCACCCCTGAACTTTTTTTTTGCACCGAGTGCCTAAAAACATGGCTGTCCTGGGAGCCAGCACTCGCACATGCTGTGTCACTTTGCATACAAAATCAGAAAATTCTGCTCATTAACTCAGTACTTTTCTTCACAGATGCTGACAGACCTTCTGAGTATTTCTACCATTATCTGTTGTTATTTCAGTATGAATTATCTGGGTTGTAAGGCATTGGATTCAGTTATTCAAACTGGGGTTTGATATCTGAAGTGAGTTTTGAAGAAGAGGAAAACAGAGATTACCTTTCACCATATGTCACCATATGGAGAAGGAAAACTGCTCAAGACCAATTAGGAATGCAGAACTAATGCATGTCTTGAACATTTGCCTTTCCCCTTCACAGTTTTATTTAATGTATATTTTATTCCCTGGACTAGAAACAAAGGAATGGTGGAGATAATGCGTCTTAAAACTGTAAAACATACCAGGTGCCTCATTGAAGGATGGCCACATATATAAATAAACAAATAAACAAACAAACATCAGTCAGCTTTAAGAGCCATTGGCCAGCTTGAGCTATTTTTCTGGTTAGGAGGCCTGACCCCTCCTCCATCCAAGACACACCTGATGGCATCCTGTGGACGGGTGCTGTGCCTTTTGGATAGAACTACAACTAAATAGATCCCAATATACATCAGCAAGGCTGATAGCAGGGTGGGAAACCAACCAATTTGTAACTGAAACTCAGGCACAGTGGTCACGTTCTGCTTCCAGGTTTCCTGACCCATCCGAATGCACAGGTGCAATGATGACCTACTCTGTGTCAATGAAGGCTCTTTATTTAGAAAGAACCCCGGCAAAGTTGAGAACAGCTGCAGGAAAGCTTGTTTTAGAGGTTACGGAAGGGAAATGAAATAAGAAAATAAGGTTGTCCCGGGAAGCTCTCTTTTCCTGTGGATGGGAAGTAGTGGAGGCTGTGGCTAAAAGTAGCAGAGGTTAGCAGCAGGAATATGGTGCCCAGGACCTAGTGTTGAAAAAGCCTCATGACCACATTAAATCAGGAGATACCTCTTGGTAGCATCTATTCCTCTAACTTCCCAGCATCCGTAATTCATTCCTCTAACTTCCCAGCGTCCGTAATTAATATTCCATCTAGGCAGCTCCACAGTACACCAGAGCACTCTCGACAATCAGCAAAGGGTTTTCCGAGATTCTCTTTATGATCTTTCTTATTTAACTGCAAAAATGACTTGGGAAACGGGAGCTTATTTTTTCACTAGATCAGAAATGAAAGGAAAAGTTTGATGATGCTGAGAAATATTATGAAGTGTTTGATAAGGTGAATAAGGAAAAACCAACGAGCATAAAGTGAATCATCAAAAGAATGGACACGAGAATTAAGAATTTCTAACATGATAGATCATTAGTATATGGAATATATTCCCTGCCATAAATAGTAATGGAATCAAAATAAGGAACATTTTGAAAAGAAAAATTTCAAAAGGTCACAAGTATGACGGTCAAGTTATCACCATCTGTGCTTCAAAGATAATCCTGCAAACCAGCACACAATATTTGCACGTGCTTAGTGCTGAAAACCAGGGAATTTAAATGATTTAAGCTCAAACCCTTCCTTTGTGCATGCTAGGGTGAAGATCTCCAAAGCTTAACTCTGGAAAAGCCCAGAGAACTCCAGCACAGACTCCAAGATGTGATGTGTCTCTTCACAGGAGGCATGCAGGAACTACTTGAATAACTGCTCAGTAGTTTGGTTTGGAGATTCTCTAAACATGCCAAAGTTCCCATGCATATCAGGCAGGTCAATTGACAAGAAAAGCTGTGCAGTAACGAAAACCGAATGCCAGTAATTTCTTGCGGTCACTCAACTGTTCACCCTGCACTTTCCACCTCTGCATACTAGAATCTAATCACTACCTCCTTTGTCAGCCCCTTTCTTCACCATAATTTCCAGAATGTACTGCATGATCCTGCTTCCCCAGATTCCCATGCATGTTGGTCTTTCTGTCCAAGGCAAATTTGTGTCATTCCAGATTCACATGCTACTTGAGAAATTTCTATGGTGACACTAATCTCTCCTTGTCAAAACAAAAGCCCTGTCTGAAGGTTGGAGCTCAGCAACTTTCTTATATTGTCGTACACTATGCCTCTCCTTGTTTCCATGCGCCGGGGGAGGGGGAAACGTTGATCTAAATGTACTGATTAACTTCGCAACCGTGAGATATCATTTACAAATCTACACTCTCCCCAAGTAGTAATTTGACCTGCTCACTGCCAAACTAGCAATTTTATTCTAGTGAACAAAGAATTTGCCTACTGGCAAAATATTAGGTTTTTAAAAACATAATGGGCGTTGCACGGGCAACAATCGAAAACAAAATCCAACTTGTATTATGCATATATAACCTTGCCAATAAAGTTTAACACAGCAGTTTGATGATGAATGCAGGATGACAATTAGCATTTAAAGCACAAGTCTACAGTACTTTTAACCCAGAAATAAACATTTAAATTCAATCTTCAGTAAATGAAGGGATATCGAAGCTGGCTGTTGGAATTTAAAAAAGATTATTCCAGTACCAGCATTACAAAAATCCCCAAAACTGCCACAGCATACTTCCCAATTTTAAAGTACTGAACCAGACTGTTGCTACAGATGTTAATAACTCCTCTCACGCAGTCCAGATTTTCAAATCAAAGTAGAATACTGTGACTGTTGTAAATTTCCTTTAAAATCCTTAAACGCATTACCATCTATTTCGCTCTCCCCATATCATCCATTCATCATTCTGGCTCTGAAGCACCAGATTGAAGAACCATACAACACAGGAGGCCATTCAGCACTACATGCTGCACATCGCCCCTCTCCACTCCTCTGCTCTTTCCCTTTAGCCCTGCAAATTTTATCCAAACCCCCTTTGAAAGATATTTTTGGATCTACTTCCACCACCTTTTCAGGCACTGGATTCCAGATCATAATTCCCATGTATATTGTTCTCCCTCATATTGCCATTTATTCCCATGATGAATCATAGAGAATCCTGGCCTTTAGACCTACACATAAGACATTGCAGCTGAAAATCAGCATCATCTGCTGTCAACAAGGGCTACTTTCAAAGCCAGATGTGAAGGGTAGTGTATCAGCTCATCTGTCACCCAGCAGTCTGTTACATTTCAACTTACAGTCCTTTCATCATTTTCAAAAACTTCTCTAGCTTCTTCATAAGTACACACTTCCTCTCGGCATTCACGTTCTAGGTTATCGCGTCGTAGTTCTTCCAAGAGGGTATTTCTTCTTCGAACTCTTCTCAGAACAGAGCTGGCTTCACCTTGTGTCAGGAACACTATAAAAAAGGAAAATGGCTTGTAAATGTACTAAAAACATCATTATTTTAGTTACTTTATGAATTTACCAACCTATTGTGCTATTCCATACCAAAAATAAATAAGACATTAGTCCAAATTTTAAAGCTTTGGTTTCTCCATTAACAATTTTCAATATTTCTAGAGCATTTGATTTGATTTATTTACATCCAGTCACCAAATCCACACGTACTCAAAACTACAAATCAATTTAAATCGTGTTACAAATTTCATGTTTAGGTTACTGGCATGCCAAAACATACGACTGCTCAAATTTGGCTTTTTGATGATGTGAGCACATTTGAAAAAACTGTTTATTATTGCAATTCTTATCAAATGTTGAACGGAAATTACTGTTGATCACATATGCTGGCAAGGACTCGGTTCCTGTGTAAATTTAAGGCTGCTACTATTTTTTTTGACCAGCATGATTCACAAATGGGTTAAAGTAATGCAGGCACTTTCCAGGGCCCCTAGTATAAGGTCCCTGTACTCGTTGGAATTTAGAAGGATGAGGGGGGGATCTTATAGAAACATATAAGATTATGAAGGGAATAGATAGGATAGATGCGGGCAGGTTGTTTCCACTGGCGGGTGAAAGCAGAACTAGGGGGCATAGCCTCAAAATAAGGGGAAGTAGATTTAGGACTGAGTTTAGGAGGAACTTCTTCACCCAAAGGGTTGTGAATCTATGGAATTCCTTGCCCAGTGAAGCAGCAGAGGCTCCTTCATTAAATGTTTTTAAGATAAAGATAGATAGTTTTTTGAAGAATAAGGGGATTAAGGGTTATGGTGTTTGGGCCGAAAAGTGGAGCTGAGTCCACAAAAGATCAGCCATGATCTCATTGAATGGCGGAGCAGGCTTGAGGGGCCAGGTGGCCTACTCCTGCTCCTAGTTCTTATGTCCCCATGCTTCAAGTTAATTCCTTGCCAACAGATCTCTATACTGGGTGTAAAAGCCGTGGACCAGTATCTCGGACTAGATAGATGATAAATATCCAACCCCATCAAGTTCGATATTTAGAAAACCTCCTGGGGTATTGTTCATTGTGCTGTTGAGGAAACGCACTCGTCTTTTGCGGGAAAAATGTCATGAATTCTGGTCAGAGACAATAACCTTTGGAAAACAGGGGCATTTCCGTAACCTCCTGAAACTAGATAAAGCGCCAAGGTGAATCATTACGTTTTTAAATACAAATAATAATTTTCATTCTGTCTAATCAAAAGGAGCTGCAATCACAGACTGAAAAATTATGGTTTGAGTCCCCACAATTTTGACTCTTGCTTCCTTCAGTATTCTTGGATGCATCTCATCTAATCCTGGTGCCTTTAGAAGTAATAATAATAATCTTTATTATTGTCACAAGTAGGCTTACATTAACATTGCAATGAAGTTACTGTGAAAATCCCCTCAGCCACACTCCGGCGCCTGTTCGGGTACACTGAGGGAGAACTCAGAATGTCCAAATTAATTTAATTTAAGTAAAGATAGCTTGTCCAATCTCTTTTCATCAGATTTAAGCCCACCTGGTGCTTGAATGATCTCCTCTTTTACCATGGCCTGGTATCTTCTTCCATGGTAAAGACAGATGCAAAGTATATAATTTATTAATAATAATAATCTTCATTGTCACAAGTAGGCTTACATTACACTGCAATGAAGTACTGTGAAAATCCCCTAGTCGCCACATTACGGCACCTGTTCAGGTACACAGAGGGAGAATTCAGGATGTCCAACTCACCTAATAGCACGTCTTTGGGGACTTGTGGGAGGGAACCGGAGCACCCGGAGAAAACCCACACAGACACTGGGAGAACGTGCAGACTCCGCGGACAGTGACCCAAGCTGGGAATCAAACCCGGGACCTTGGTGCTGTGAAGCAACAGTGTTAACCACAGTGCCACCCCAATATCCTCTGCCTCCATGAATAAATCCCCCTTTTGGTTGACAATTGGCCCTACTCCTCCTTTTACCACCCTTTTATGATTTATATGCCTATAGAAAACTTTGGGTTTCCTTTTCTTTTTAAAGATTTATTGTCACGCATACCGAGGCACAATGAAAAGTATTGTTCCGCGTACAGTCCAGGCAAATCGCTCCAAACATGAAAACATAGAACACATGATAAATACATGAGGATACGTAATGAAAATACAAACATGGACAGCGGGTGAAGTATATGTATATAGTGCTACAACTGTACAGGTGTGTAGAAACATCAGTTCAGTCCACAAGATCAGTTCAAACCCGAAGAGAGTCATTCTCTGGTAACAGTGGAGAAGAAGCTGTTTTTGAATCTATTGGTGTGTGTTCTCAAACCTTTCTGCTCGAAGGAAGAGATTGGAAGAGACGTTAGGCTGGTGGAAGGGGTCTTGGATTATGCTGCGCTCTTTCCCAAGGCAGCGGGAAGGGTATACAGAGTCAATGGAGGCGGGTTCATCTGATGGACTGGGCTGTGTTCACAACTCTCTGTAGTTTCTTACGGTCTTCGGCCGAGCAGTTGCCTTATCAAGCTGTGATGCAGCCAGATAGGATGCTTTCTATTGCACATCTATAGAAATTGGGAAGAGTCAATGTGACCATGCCAAATTTCCTTAATTTCCTGAGGAAGCATAGGTGCTGTTGTGCTTTATTGGTCGTAGTGTCGACCTGGACAGATTGTTGGTGATGTTTACACCTAGGAATTTGAAGCCGTCAACCACCTCCGCCTCAGCACCATTGATATAGACAGGAGTGTGTTCGACACTTTACTTCCTGAAGTCGATGAGCGGCTCCTTAGTTTTGTTGACATTGAGTGAGAGATTGTTGTATCTCCCTCCTGTACTCTTGACTCGTCGTTGGTTGAGATCCGACCCACTATACCAGTGTCATCAGCAAACTTGTAGGTGGAGTTGGAGCCAAATTTTGCCACACAGTCATGTGGGTCTATAGGGAATATAGTAGGGGGCTAAGTATGCAACCTTGCAGGGTTCTGGTATTGAGGACTATTGTGGAGGAAGTATCATTGTTCATCCTTATTGATTGTTGTCTGTGGGTCAGGAAGTCGAGGATCCAGTTGCAGAGGGAGGAGCCGAGTCCTAGGCTTTAGACTTTGGATAGGAGCTTGGCTGGCATTAAGGTGTTGAAGGTGGAGCCATAGTCAATGAACAGGAGTCTGATGTAGGTGTCCTTGTTGTCGAGATGCTCCAAGGATGAGTGTAGGGCCAGGGAGATAGCACCTGTTGTGGTGGTATGCAAACTGCACTGGATCAAGGAAATCTGCAAGGTTGGAGTTAATGTGCCCAATGACTAACCTCTCGAAGCACTTCTTTTGATAAATGTCAAGGCCACCAGACGGTAGTCATTGAGGCACGTTGCCTGGTTCTTCTTTGGCACCGGTATGATGGTGGTCTTCTTGAAGTTGTGGAAACCTCGGAACGGAGTAGGGAGAGGTTAAAGATGTCAGCGAACACACCTGCCAGTTGGTCCACGCAGGATCAGAGTGCACGATAGGGATTCCGTCAGGATCTGTTGTTTTCCATGGGTTCACTTTCGAGAAGGCTGATCGAACTTCTGAGACTGTGACGGTAGAAATGGGTGTGTCTTGGGGAGGGGAAAAAAATCTGTACAGACTGTACAGTTAATTGCTGGCAAGTATGCTTCCCGGGATGTTTATTTGTTTTAACCTGTTTTGATACATGTTTGTAATAAAATACATTAAAAAAAAAGAAATGGGTGTGTCGGAGGCCATTGGGTCAGGTGACATCGCTTTGTTGACTTCCTGCTCAAAATGAGCACAGAAGAATGCATCGAGTTCATTGTGGAGTGGTGCTCTTGTTGCCAGACAGTCTACTCGGCTTTGCTTTGTAGCCTGTTATATTGTTTAAGGCTTGCCAAAACCAACGAGAGTTTGTGTCGTTAGTCAGGGACTCTAACTTTGTCAGGTACTTTCTCTTACAGCGATGGCTTTGCGGAGGTTGTACCTAGATTTCTTGCATAGGTCAGGGTCACCTGTTAAGTTGGCTACTCGTCTCCTTTCATGCTCCCTTTTTGCTTCTCTATTGCTTTTTCACCTTCCCGCTGAATATTCTACATTCAGCTTGGTTTTCAATTGTATTATTTTCCTGACAACCGTCAGGAGTGTACTTTTTCTTCTTTAACTTAATTTCTAACTCTTGTCATCCAAAGAGCGCTGGATTTGTTTGTCCTACCTTTCCACTTTCGAGGAATATGCCTCCACTGTGCCCAAATTTACTCTCTTCTCTGAAGGTAGCCCACTGTTCAGCGACCATTTTTCCTGCCAATATTTGACTCAAATCTGTTCTTACCCCATCGAAGATGGCTTCCCACAGTTAATTATTGTTACTCAGGATTGTTCATTGTCCTTTTCCACAGTCAGCCAAATCGTTATGATATACTGATCACTGTCCTCTAAATGTTCTTCGACTGACAGTTGATCCACTTGACCTTCCTCATTCCCAAGAACCTAGTCTGGCAGTGCCTCCTTTCCCATTGAAAACTTTCGACTGTGGAAAATCTCCCTGAACACGTGAGCCACTGTTGCTCTTTGCACTACTATTATCCCCGTCTCTATTCAGATAAGTAGTCTCCCGTTATAATTACTCTATATTTTTTGCAACTCTCTAAAAATCTCCTTGCAAATTTGTCCGACATCCTTCTCAGAATTTAGTTCCCTATAGGCTACACCAAACATGTGTTACACCTTTTCTGTTCCTTAGCTCTAGCCAAATAGATGTTGTTGACTCCTCTGGGACATCCTCTTTCACCATCAATATTGCCTCCCCTCCCAATCTTTCCTGAACACATTTTATCCAAGAATATTTAACTTTGATTCCTGCCCTTCTTTGAGCCAGGTCTATGTTCTCAGAGCGAGCAAGCAAGCTAGAGAAAGAGATAAGAGTGCACATGAGAAAAATTGAGTTGATTTCAGGTCAACCCAGGGTTGACTCCTTCCGGTATTTTCATTTCACACATTTTCAATGGCGAATGGGTGGGGTCAAAGTTTCAAACTATTAATTACTCATCCTACCTACTTTAATTAAATCAGTCTGTTCTATTTTCATTGGGATTATAATTGTGTACATTGCTGGACATCCGAAACGAGCTACTTCTTAACAAGTCGCACTTCAATACCAGCATTTAATTCAGTAAGGGGACAAAAGGCTCTTCAAACACCAATCTTTGCCTTCTCTCTTTTGTGGGCTATTTGCATACATTTTACTATACAATATATTTGCACATGTTGTTCATTATCTTTTTCCTACGTCCCCTAAAACAGCTTAAACTCATTCAACCCATTATCTTCCGATCAATACAGTTTTTGTTGTTTCTCCAATTTGAATTTGCTCTCTTCAACACTTCCATTATTTTAATGAAATATGATACCAAATTCTTCCTTAATATCGAGAGACCTGCTGTATAGTTCCAGTTTTTGTTTCCAAGAGTACAATTTTTTACATTTTCCTCTCGTCCACTTTCGGGCTCAGATTACCCTCAAATTGATTGGATAATAGGAGGATTGGAAAAGAACATAACAAGTGGATGTCAGACCAAAAGTGGAGTTTGAAGGCCGGCAACTTATGTAATAAACTTTGAACTATGAAGTGATTGAGTTCTGAAACTCAAAAGTTTTTACTGGAGACACTGCTGTTAAAAATGCATTCATTTACACTAAAATTGGGGTTGGTAGGCTTACGCCCAGGAATCTTACATGCAAACTAATCAAATGCACGTTTAAAAGTGTAAGGTATTAAATGTCACGAGTGCTCCAGGCTGTGGTGGCATTTTAGATATTCAGGAATGTTGAGCATTGCACAAGAACTCAAACTTCCTGTTGTGATATAACTAATCTCCACTTTAGGCTATATCAATGCAGAACAGAAGAACACCAGAATTTTTCAGACTGATATATGGTTACAAAAGAAACATCGGGCTGAAGTGAAACCATCATAAATTTCCTGGTCACCTGCCAGGGGTCATTCCAATAGATCACATCAGGATACACCAAATCCATAATAAATGTCTCCTGAGTATCTAAAATTCCACCACAGCCTGTAGCATGCGTATCATTCGATACTTTTACTTAATACACTGTGCATTTGATTAGTTTGCATGTATGAATCCTGGGTCAATTCTACCCGCAATTGGGTCTACCGACCCAATTTTAGTGCAAATGAATGCATTTTTAACAGCAGTGTCTCCAGTAAAATCTTTGCGTTTGAGAACTCAATCATTTCGTAGTTCAAAGTTTACTGCATAAATTGCAGACCTTCAAATTCCACCTTTGTTCTGACATCCATCCTCCATTTATCCAATCAATTGGAGGGTAATCGGAGCCCTAAAGTGGACGAAAGGGAAATTAAAAAAAATTTGTACATGTGAAACAAAAACTAGAAATATACAGCTGGTTGCTCGCAATTAAGGAATAATTTAATATCACACTTCATCAAAATAAGCCCTTTTGGAAGTGTTGAAGAGAGTAAATTCAAATTGGAGAAACAACAAAAACTGTATTGATCAGAGAGCAATGGGTTGAATGAGTCCAAGCTATTTCATGGGACATAGGAAAAAGATATTTAACAGTATTAGGTAGGCCTACGCCCAGGAATCATTATATAGTAAAATATATGCAAATGACCCACAAAAGAGAGAAGGCAAAGTTTGGTGTTGTCCCAGTCTATTATTTCTAAAGTACGCATTAAAAAATAACAATTGGGTGAATTGAATTACGAGTACCCAAAGGGGTATACAATCTCCAAACAGGCCACTTCCTATTACTATTAGACAGAACAAATGCTATAAACAATTCACAGGAATTTCTAAATATTAAGTAAAATATAAAACTGCTATTTGATTAATTTACTTAATGCTAACATAATACATGCCCCAATTTACATAAGCAGAGTGAAAGCCTAGGTGGAGTTCTTTCTGCTCAGATTACGCTCCCATCCCATCAAGTGATATAGAATCTACAGGCATCGGTTTGAGATTGTAGAAGGTCTGATTTTTCATTATGCATGGAAATCCTTGATTCAGGCCCAATTCTCATTATAATTCTTCAGTGAGATTCAACAGAAAAAAAATCCCACTTAAAAGTCATAGGTTTGTGATTTCAAAACAACCAGGAAGTTGGCTGAGGGGTTTGTTTTTAAGGTCCCTTGTACATAGAAAGCCGCATTACTTTGCAAGCAAGTTTTATTATTTGTCTTTTATAGAATTAAGGGACTTCAAACAAAAAGACTCCCCAGATGTTATATTGTTCATAAAGAACTAGGAACTACTTTTCATGTGAGCATATATCGCGGCCTGCCGCATTCACTGTCACACTGCAGTCATGTACGGAGTAATTTAGTATTAGTCCACCAGTCATCAGTAAGAAAAACACTCCTGCATTTAGAGTGTGAATGGCCCAAATTTTGCATAATTTCCCCAGTTGGAGGAGCAAAGAAGAGAATCTGCACATAAGCCACAGCACTAGCTGCTGTGTTCTGATCAGTAAGAATTTAAATGTTCCAAAGCTTCTGTTTGGTGAGCGAGTGTATGGGTGAAGGTTGGGGAGGGGAGAAGGGTGAGTAATTGAGGTAAATCTGAGGTGACAATCAGAGACATAAACAGGAGGGTGAAAAGAATAGGATACATTAATGGGTTAGAGCACTGGTTCCGAACCTTTATGTCATGGCACACCTTCATAAGCATGTTTTTTACGTCATGGCACACCTTCATAACCATGAGGAATTTGAGGCACACCTCCTATTTTCTTCTTAACGTCTCTCTAAAAAAAGCTCTCTTTAAAACCTCCTAAAAACATGTCCAGCCACCATTTAAATGCAAGTTTCATTAGTTTAAAGAGGTTTACAATTAAAGCCTTATCAGCTTTATGTCAAATACAATAAATATTTTTATTGAAAACGTACGCAATTTAAAAGTGTTTCCCATTAAAGATATTAATTGTTTTCAGTTTTTTGAGGTCTGCATTTTTCAATATGAAAATTCGTAAATGAAGGCAATACTGTGAGCAGCATCTTACTGATAATGTTAATATGACACATGGGCCTGCCTCAGTGAGCAGTTTCTTGATCTGGGGAAGAACTGATGACAGGGCAACTCAATTCCTGCTCCACTGACAGGTGCTCCCTCCTTTCAGTTTTTTTTCCATAAGCCAATGTTGAGAATGCCAACTTACACAGATAAGTTGTGGGAAATGCTAAGGGTACTACTTTTGTACAATCAGAATTAGATTATTGTTCCAGCCCCTTACACACCTACATACTCACCCATACATGCACTCACTAACACACCGAGAAGCTTTGGGATATTTAAATGTGTTCAGACATAACAGTGCAAACTCCATTCTGAGCTCTGCAATTCCTTCTTGTTCTTTTAATGACAGTTTATTTGACGATCAAGAGAAAGTGAACTAAATGGACTATGTACCAATTCAAAGCCTTCCATACCTTCAAACTTCCCTTGCATAGCGTTTTAAGATGTGTGAAGATGAGGTAGAGTTATGTCAGTGGGATTTGCTGATGCCAGCTTGAACATTTCAATTGACCCACTGGCCATTGCTTCCTGCCAAAGAACCAAATTTTGGTCCAAAACCTTGGGAGTTTATCGGCAGCCATCAGAATGTTCTTGTTTTTCCCCTACATTTCAACATTCAGATGACTGAATATATCTGGTAAATATGCAAGCTTAGCAGACCAGGAATCATCACATGTTAAATCTTTGTGTGGCAATTCACGCAGAGCCGAAAACTCTTTCAGTGCGTTATGGAACTCATAAAACATGACAGAGAGGACCTGTCCCCGATTCAGCCATCACACTTGTGTGTGCATGAGTAAACACTGGTACATGGCTCCCATCTCTTCACATAGAATAGTAAACAAGCTTAATTTCAAAGGATGTGACAACACATTAATTCATGATTTTCACTGTTTGATCTAACACTGCAGTTATAGCGACAAGGGCTTCACGGTGCAGGATATTGTGGCCGACCTGGATATCAGGATTCTGTTCTTTCACTTTACTCATGAATCCTTTGACTTTTCCCAACATGCAAGCTGCTCCAACAGTGCAGATGCTATTGCACTTGGTCCAGTTAAGATCGCTTCCTTCGAGATATGCAGTTGTGACATGAGAAATTTCTTCCGGTCATATGAACGTGCAATTCTTTGCAAAGAAGAAATTCTCTTTGATAGTCCCCATCAATATACCTGACATTGGCTAAGAGCTGGCAGTGTTCACGAATATCTGCAGGGCAGATTTTCCACTTGTGTCTAATTTCTGTTCAATATCAACTGACATTTCATTAGTATGCCATTTGATTGTAATGTATTGTCAGAAAGAGGAACACTGTCAATTTCTTTGGCAGCATCAGCTCCCAACATTACTCTCACAATACGGGGTTTCAGCAATGGTGTTCGGTTTCCTCGATCTTGTTATGAGCTCAGCTACCAGGTAACGCATTCTGAAACCCACACACACACACTCACCATATATTAATTGCGCTTTACATTTTGATCTCTCAAGCACTTAGTACTGTAAATCCTTGCTGGAGAACAAAGTGTTACGTATTGAAATGGCATTTCAAATTACATTTTCTGAAAATTAGGCTTTCTGGGATCGAGCAAGAGGCAACGAGTCCATGAAAATCCAAAGGTCAAGTTACAGTCACTGTACTTCAGTGTATGAACCTCTTATTATTTTTCTTCCACGGTTCCATTCTTTCAGCCACATCGGAATCAGAGTGGGATTCTTCACTTCTCTTCAAAACTTTATCAATGGCAAACTGTGGTCAAGCACACCACACAATAAATGCCCTCAAGCATCACTTACAAGCACAATTTTTGCTCTTTGGCCATGCGAAGCAGAAATTCGCTCTTCCAAAAGGTGTATCCTTGCCCCAATGTCATGTAGCACAGAGTTACCAACCTTCAACTGCCTTCTCAGATCTTCGGAGCTTCTCTCCTGAGCCCAGCTCACGAGGTCTGCTGCTTGTAGCAATTTTGGTCATTGGAGCCGGTTTTGCTTTTCTTAACTTGATTGTTTTTTGTCTTCTTCCCTTGTGGGGAACTTAGTTTTTCTTTCCTTCTCCCAATGTTCTCTCCTGTTTTTAAAAAAAAAATCTCTCCTCATCTCTCTTGTTTCTCCCAGAGTTTTTGCGCTTTCCCTTTTGTGCAGGTGCAAAGAACCTCGCCTTCAGCTCAGTGATTGGCATCTCCAATTCCCGAAAAACCTGGGATTTCCCATGCATGCACAGGGTTGTCATGAAGGCAAAACTTCAAGCACAAAGTTAAAATATTCTGTATTAGGGTGTTTGAGCAACTTAAGAAAGACTTCCTCGGTGACACCTTATTAAATACATCAATATCAATCATTAAATTTGCACATTTTTAAAACTAGTGCAATTACCATCACATGTTTATCACCTTAATGAGGTGATAGTGCAGAGCATCCACATGTGGACATGGCTTTCTAGATGCCCTAAATTTGAAGAAATCAAAAATGTCTGTGGACCATTCGGGACAGAAGGGAAGGGAAGGGCCGAAATTGTCACTTTTTGGCCCCAAATGTTTTGGAAGACGGCAGTTGGAAATAAGATACCGGCCTACGCGGGAACCGAGTGTTAGGATCAGACAACCCAAAATCTGGTATGAAAATTGGTTCTAAACATACCCGTCTTATTATGTCGTCAAGAAATCGCAAAACATATTACGAATAAGGAATTTCTTAAAGTGTAATCACTAGGCAAATCAGAGCTAATTTGTACATAGCAAGATCTACATCAAGGTCACAAACAATAAATGAGATAATTAACATTTAAAAAAAAATCTTTGTGGGAAAATGTTGGTTCGATCACTACCAGGAAAGTTCCCCGCGCATCTTCAGGTGTGCCATGGGACTTTTTTTGCAAGTTGTTTTTTTAACATCTCTTTCAAAAGACCTCAGAAACAGTACTCCCTTACTTCTTTATTGAAGTTAAATAATTATAAGCACATAAAAAGGAGTGGAAAACACTAGTGCTGCTTATCTGACCAGCCCTAGCAATCAAATAAATTGAATAGAGCCAACTGTATAAGATCAGTTTTTTACTGTGAACCCAGATTCCACTTGGGATTGGGCAAGACCCTTTATACCCATGTTTGTGATGGATTTGAAACCAGTTCAAAAACATGAAATGGTAGTACTTTCTGCAGCACCCAATTACCCCGAAACAAATAATGGACCATTTGCACATAGAATCCTCATAGACATAGCCGAAACGTGTCAGTCACCAGCATCCCAATTCCTCTGAAGGAAGAGGCTAAAACTAAATAACTGGTAAAGACGGCACTTTAGTCTTTACCAATGGGTAAAACAGCAGATAGTTCCCAGTTTTGACAACTTGCAAAAAGAAATATGATGATAATCAAAATGAAATGAAAAAATGAAAATGAAATGAAACTTCCCAAGTTGAGTGAAAGTGCATTGATAATTATCATAGAATTATCATAGAATTTACAGTGCAGAAGGAGGCCATTCGGCCCATCGAGTCTGCACCGGCTCTTAGAAAGAGCACTCTACCCAAGGTCAACACCTCCACCCTATCCCCACAACCCAGGAACCCCACCCAACACGAAGGGCAATTTAGGACACTAAAGGGCAATTTATCATGGCCAATCCACCTAACCTGCACATCTTTGGACTGTGGGAGGAAACCCACGCACACACGGGGAGGATGTGCAGACTCCGCACAGACAGTGACCCAAGCCGGAATCGAACCTGGGACCCTGGAGCTGTGAAGCAATTGTGCTATCCACAATGCTACCGTGCTGCCCTATAAACCAGATTGGGGGATATTCTACCCTGAAACTAATCTTTGGAACAAAGTTAAAATGCCATACTTAATAGTTCATTAAAAAAATTACCAAAATTGACCAATTAATAACGGATCCACACAGACAGAAGGAACCCGAATCATAAGACTACTGTACTCTGATTTACCGTTATTTCAAAATCTAAAAAGTTTAAACACGCACATGTTCTGTGTCCACAGTCAATGTTTTTACATGCTCAAGTTGTTTTATCATATGCTGCTGTAAAGAGATTTCATATTTTGGAAACATATGTGGTTCCAAATTGATGATATGCTCAACTGCTCCAGCTTAATAATCAGGGAGTCTGACTGAAGAAGAGGCGACAATGAATCTCTGGTAAACCACTGGTATCAATGCCTTTTAAAAAAAACACCAGCAGTCCCACTTAACAATTTGGTTTTAACGCAGAGAAACACCTGAAAGCACTTCACAAGAGACAGAAATCAGACAAATATTCACGTTGAGCCAAAAGAGGAAGGTACCAGAAGGAAAAACTAAAGTCCCAACTCTTCAACCAAGCTTGAAGGAGGGTCATAAAAGGAGAGTGAGGTAAAGGGGATTAATGTGGGGTTAAATGGGCAGCACGGTAGCTAGCACTGTTGCTTCACAGTGCCAGGGACCCGGGTTCGATTGCTGCCTTGGGTCGCTGTCTGTGCAGACTCCACATTTTTCTCCCCATGAGTCTCATCCCCACAACACAAAGGGTAGGTGGATTTGCCACACTGAATTGCCAAAAATACTTGTGACACTAATAAAGATTATTATTCGGAAGTTTAGGGCCGAGGCAGCTGGAGTACAGTCATTAATGGTGCCATGAGGCCAGAGCTGGAGGAACCGGCAATTCTCGGAGGCTAGGGGGATAAGGCACGGTTAGACCATGAAGGAATTTGAACAGGATAGGAATTGGGAGATGTTAGGGGAGTGAAAGCCAATGTAGTTCAGACAGTACACAGGCAAAGGTGGTGAGGATATATACAGCAGACTTGCGTGTGAATTGAAAGTTTAGGATCATTGGAGTAGACTCCAATGATGCCTGGTGACAGAGGCATGTACGTGACTTTCGGCAAACGTCTAGTTGCAGACACAATGCCGGCCTAATAAGTCCCAGCGAAATTCAACAGAAAAACAATTTGCATTCTGCCTTTAATGAAGCAAAATAAACTGTTCCAAAGCACTGACTGCATGCACGGTGAACTGAGAGATAGGGAGGAGTGAAATGATTGCATCAGTTATTAGCCTCCAATTTACGTGGTAAAATGCCTTTCCAACACTCATTGCTCATGTCGCCGGAACATAAGGTTGGATATCAGCTCTCTCTGTGCTATTTTATATCAAACACTACACCGTAATAACCTTACAGTACACCCTAAATAGAATAACACACATTCTGTTTAGACACGACTCAAACTTCACTTTAATAGTAAAAGATCGCTAAACCCCACCCTTTGAACGCACTCTTGGGTCGTTACTTTTCGCTTAATAATAAAAAGCCTTCCCAAACACCAAGAACCTAGCATGTCACAACACAAAAGTTTCGCCAGTGATTAACCCACCGAGCTGCCTAATCCCAACCGAATACAAAGGAATTCAGTAAAAACGGATGTCACTGCATTGAAACAACTCACATGATCGATCCGGCGTGACTGGACAACAGCCCGGACAGAGAGAAACAGTGGACATGAGTCACCGTCAACAGCTATTTAAACCAGGCTGCCTTCCTGAGCTCGCAAAACTTTCACACATTAAAATTCTCGGTATAAGAACAACAAACTGCTTCGTCGTCCGGTCTCTCGCAGGGAAATATGCTCCGACGTCCAGTCCAGGAAATTTCACTGCTGCTCCCTCCCGACTCCCACCTCCTTCAAAAGTTTCCGTCAACGAGCCAGAAAGAGCATGCGCACAGCCAGCCCCCTGCTTGTCACAGCTCAGTCTCTGAATGGACAATTTCCAGGCAAAACCTCGTTAAAGGAGAAGGCTGCACATTTTGACAGCCCAACTTCTGCTCTTTTGCTTTTACACCACCACCGACGCACGGTGGCAGCAGCAGGGTGTACCATCTACAAGATGCACTGCAGGAATCACCGAGGCTCCTGAGGCAGCACCTTCCGAACCCACCACCACTATCATCTAGAGCAGTCCGTCCATCCCGGCGCTCCCGATTGCGTAAATTCATGCGCAACAGCCGGCTATTAACAATGCCGGCTGGGACCGCCTTTTCACCATCTAAAAAATATGTGGCCGTACTGCGTGTGCGTGCCCGCTCATCGGTGTGCATGCGCAGAGATTTACACATGGTGAGCGGGCACACATGCACAGTGCGGCCGCATTATTTTTATATGGTAAAAAGGCAGCTCGCAGCCGGCATAGTTAAAATCCAGCTGTGCCCAGTGCGGAAGTGCTCGGTTCTTCTGAACGAAGCTAAGGACGAGTCCCGTCCCCCCGCCCCCGTGACTAACACCATCAAACCCACCTGCAGAGATCCAGCGCCATGGCCTCCACCTGGGAACTCGCCTGTATCTACAGTGCACTCATTCTGCATGATGACAAGGCCACTGTCACCGAAGACAAACTCAATGCCCTGATTAAATGAGCTGGTGTGACCATTCAGCCTTTCTGGCCTAGTCTGTTTGCCTGGCATTGGCTAATATTGACGTCAATAGTCTGATCTGCAACATTGGTGCTGGAGTTTCCACCAATGCCCCTGATGCTGCTGAAGAGAAAAAAGTGACCCCAGTCCAACGCCGGCATCTCCACATCGAAGAGAAAAAAGGAAGAGAAGAAACAGGAAGAATCTGAAGAGTCTGAAGATGACATGGGCTTTGATTTCTCTGATTAAACGTGCCGTGCAACAACATTGTTACAATTTACAAACTAGAAATAGAAATTGAATATAAAAGACGGCTGCTGCGGCTGAACAGCGCGCATTTGCGCAATCGGAGACGCAGAAGATTAAAAACAAAATTCTCTGTATTCTTCCTGCCTGAGGGAGGCAGAGAGCAGGTCACGGCCCCCGAATGTCGCCATGTGCTTTTGGCGCGATTGCAATTCCTCCATTTTGTCAGCAGCAAAGAAGGTAAGAGAAAATGGTGGGTTGCGAAGGTTGGCCGGTGTGGGTTGCGAAGGTTGGCCAATTGGTAAAAATGGGTCCCTGTAAAAAAAGTTTGAAAAACACTGATCGAGAGAAGGCCAAGGGCAGCGGATACATGGGAACACCCACCACCTGAAAGTACCCTTCCAAACCACCCAAACCTGGAAATCACCATTCCTACAGAGTGGTTAGCACTGTTGCTTCACAGCATCAGGGTCCCAGGTTCGATTCTCGGCTTGGGGCACTTAGTGTGTGGAGTCTTGCACATCTCTCCCCGTGTCTGTGTGGGTTTCCTCCGGGTGCTCCGGTTTCTTCCCACTAGTTCCAAAAGGGCAGCACGGTAGCATTGTGGATAGCACAATTGCTTCACAGCTCCAGGGTCCCAGGTTCGATTCCGGCTTGGGTCACTGTCTGTGCGGAGTCTGCACATCCTCCCCGTGTGTGCGTGGGTTTCCTCCGGGTGCTCCGGTTTCCTCCCACAGTCCAAAGATGCGCAGGTTATGTGGATTGGCAATGATAAATTGCCCTTAGTGACCAAAAGTGCCCTTAGTGTTGGGTGGGGTTACTCGGTTATGTGGATAGGGTGGAGGTGTTGACCTTGGGTAAGGTGCTCTTTCCAAGAGCCAGTGCAGACTCGATGGGCCGAATGGCCTCCTTCTGCACTGTAAATTCTATGAAAAATTCTATAATTTACTACTTCTCTGTCGCTGCAATTAAGGGTGGACAATGCTGCCTAATCCACATCCCTTAAATGAATAGCAAAAAAACTATTTTGATGTATGTTATGCTGATAAGGAGAGGTTTATAGTCTCTCATTCTTTTTTGATTATATATCTCCTAACATTAGGCAGTAAAGATGCTTCATATATTTTATACAGACAAGTAAGAGTATGGGATGCAATGACATTACATTGGGGCTGTTTAGCACAGGGCTAAATCGCTGGCTTTGAAAGCAGACCAAGGCAGGCCAGCAGCACGGTTCAATTCCCGTAACAGCCTCCCCGAACAGGCACCGGAATGTGGCGACTAGGGGCTTTTCACAGTAACTTCGTTTGAAGCCTACTTGTGACAATAAGTGAATTTCATTTCATTCATGACGGAGATTTTCTTTTTCAAGCTTGTGGATGTCCTTGTTGAGGACCAGATATTTGCTCCTCCGAGTTTAAAGAGGAGAAATCTAGACTGAACACAACAATAACAGGGAATGCATCAATGGTAACCAGCTTAATCAATATTGTAAAATTAAAAATAATGTTGCCAATATACAGAGTTTATAGAGGTATGAGTAAGAAAGATCGAAGAATATAATGAGATCGATGTCAGTAGTGTTCAGAATCCTGCAGAAATTAAATGTGAGGGTATTCGAGATCCCAGAAGGGAACTATCTAATACCAGTTCTTACCCGTTTTATTTTGCAATTTGGTCAAATGTGAGGAAATAGATTGTTATAGATACTTAAAATTAACTACTCCACAATTCAAAAGAACACAGCTGAATACAAAACAATGCACTAAAAACATCCACAATACACCCAAACCAAAAACCAATGAATCAACAAGACACCAAAACCACCAGCTTTAAAGTCAGCCATGGATCCCCCTCCATCCCTCCTCCTCACAGCCCCAATGGTAGTTCCACATCAGTGAAAAGGCACCCAAATGACCAGCAGAGACCAGCAGAAAAGGGACCCACCAGTGCAGGTGTAGTACCCTCAATAACGACACGAGAGTGTGGAATGGTAAATGAAAGCTTTAATAAGCAGAGAACTAGCCAGCTACAGAGACGTGTGCTTACTGAGTGCCGCCTACAAGGCGTTACCTTATATACGGCTCCCTGGTGGGCGGAGCCGGAGGCAGAGTCCCCCAGGGTTCCAAAACCTGGTCTTAAAGGGGCATCACCTACATGGTGTTAAGGGTATAGTAACCATTCATCACAGCGGGGCACTACGGGAGAGAACAGCCCTCCCAAAAGATTGCAAGAGCGAGTTCTTTCTCTCCCACCTTCAGCCTGGCAGCAGGCCAACCAAAATCCACCCCTTGCTTCACTCCAAGCCGATAAGCAGAAAGGCAGACATTAGCAGATATACAGTCCCAGCACGGCAGCTACAGGCAGGCAGGTTTTCTCCTCTCTTCCCCCTGCTAACAACTTGCAGCAGCAGGCTCCTCTTCCCCTCCATCCAACCAGTAGCACCATTGTCCTCCTTTTCCTCAGTCCAGGCTTCAAAGTTCAAAAAAGGCAGCCAGCATCCAAAATAAAACACCAGGGGCGGGATTCTCCGCCGACGGAATGCTCCGTTTTGCCGGCACCTGGGAAACCCCATTGACCGGCCGGCTCAACAGAGCATCCCACCGGCATGGTTGAGGCAGAAATGTGGCGCGGCGGAGCATCCCACCCCAGGTCTGGAAACAGGGCTACAGCCAGAAAGAGCAGGAGCTCAGAGAAACACAACCTGCATGTGACATGCCTGAGGTTCATCCAGCTGGAGATGATTGTTCCCTTGTCCTGATTGGAACAGGAATTAACCAGCATTTGTGTCATAGATATTTTGAGTTTATGAACAACTCTGTAATACAAAAGAACACAGCCGAACACAAAACAATCAGCAATATACTAAAAACATCCACAATACACCGAAGACAGAAACCAATCAACCAACAAGCAAACAAAACCATCAGCTTTCAAGCCGCCCCCCGCCCCCCAACAGCAGCCCCATATCAATGGAAAGGTGCCCAAACGAGCAGCACAGACCACTGGAAAAAATGAAATGAAATGAAAATCGGGTATTGTCAAAAGTAGGCTTTAAATGAAGTTACTGTGAAAAGCCCCCAGTCGCCACATGCCGACTGTTGTGGAAAAAACTAGCCAAAACTTCGAGGTTTCGCAAAGGTCTTTTATTATAACACGAAGTTCATGGAGGGAGTTAGAGTGACGACCGTCCTGCTAATTGTCCCCACCTTACAAGAGTATAGCAGTACATTCTGAAGCGAGACAAGGACCCACTGCAATGTGGATCGTACAGGCCGACTTCGCTCCTTAATGTGGACGCTAAGCTATTGGCAAAAGTGCTGGCCACGATGATTGAGGACTGTGTCCCGGGGGTGATACATGAGGACCAGACGGGATTTGTAAAGGGCAGGCAATTAAATACGAATGTACGGCGGCTCTTAAACGTGATAATGATGCCATCGGAGGAGGGAGAGGCGGAGATAGTGGCAGCCATGGACGCGGAAAAGACCTTTGACCGAGTAGAGTGGGAGTACCTCTGGGAGGTGTTGAGTAGGTTTGGGTTCGGGGGAGGGTTTATTAGCTGGGTTAAGCTCCTTTACAGCGCCCCGGTGGCAAGTGTGGTGACGAACCGGCGGAGGTCGGAGTACTTTCGGCTGTACCGAGGAACGAGGCAGGGGTGCCCTTTGTCCCCCCTGTTGTTTGCATTGGCGATCGAACCCTTGGCCATATCACTGAGGGAGTCTAATAAATGGAGGGGGGTGGTCCGCGGGGGAGAAGAGCATCGGGTGTCGCTATACGCAGACGACCTGCTGCTGTATGTGGCTGACCCAATGGAGGGGATGGTGGAGGTCATGCAGACTTTGAGGGAGTTTGGGGAGTTCTCGGGCTATAAGCTCAATGTAGGGAAGAGCGAGCTTTTTGTACTACAGGCAGGGGACCAAGAAAGGGGGATAGGGGACCTACCGCTGAGGAGGGCGGAGGGGAGTTTTTGGTATCTAGGGATCCAGATAGCCAGGAGCTAGGGGGCCCTACACAAACTGAATCTGACGAGGTTGGTGGACCAAATGGAGGTGGACTTCAAAAGATGGGACATGTTGCCGCTCTCGTTGGCGGGTAGAGTGCAGTCGGTAAAAATGGTGGCGCTTCCGAGGTTTTTGTTTGTGTTCCAGTGCCTCCCCATCGTGATCACCAAGGGCTTTTTCAAGAGAGTAGGTAGGAGTATTATGGGGTTTGTGTGGGCGAACAAAACCCCGAGGGTAAGGAGAGGGTTCCTGGAACGCAGTAGGGACCGAGGAGGGTTGGCGCTGCCAAACCTAGGGAGCTAGTACTGGGCAGAAAATGTGGCGATGATCCGTAAGTGGGTTATGGAGGGAGAGGGGGCGGCATGGAAGAGGATGGAGATGGCGTCCTGCAAAGGAACGAGCTTGGGGGCGCTGGTGATGGCACCGCTGCCGCTCTCGCCATCAAAGTACACCACGAGCCCGGTGGTGGCGGCAATGTTAAGGATCTGGGGCCAGTGGAGACGGCATAGGGGTGCAGTGGGAGCCTCGGTGTGGTCCCCGATCAGGGGTAACCAACGGTTTGTCCCGGGGAAGATGGACTGGGCTGGCACCGGGCGGGGATTAGAAGAATGGGGGACCTGTTCATCGACGGGACATTTGCGAGCCTAGGGGCACTGGAGGAGAAGTTTGAGTTACCCCCGGAAAATGCATTCAGATATATGCAGGTGAGGGCTTTTGTGAGGCGACAGATCAGGGAATTCCCGCTGCTCCCGACACAGGAAATTCAAGACAGGGTGATCTCGGGTGTATGGGTCGGGGAGGACAAGGTTTCGGCAATACACCAAGAGATGAAAGAAGAGGGGAAAGCGCTAGCAGAAGAGTTGAAGGGTAAATGGGAGGAGGAGCTGGGGGAGGAGATCGAGGAAGGTTTGTGGGCTGACACCCTGGGTAGGGTTAATTCCTCCTCCACCTCATGTGCCAGGCTCAGCCTGATACAATTTAAGGTGGTTCACAGAGCGCACCTGACGGGGGCGAGGTTGAGTAGGTTCTTTGGGGTTGAGGACAGATGCGGAAGATGTTCAGGGAGCCCGGCGAACCATGTCCACATGTTCTGGACATGTCCGGCACTGGAGGGGTTCTGGAGAGGAGTGGCGGGAGCAATATCTCAGGTGGTGAAAGTCCGGATCAAGCCAAGCTGGGGGCTAGCAATATTTGGAGTAGTGGACGAGCCGGGAGTGCAGGAGGCGAAAGAGGCCGGCATTCTGGCCTTTGCGTTCCTGGTAACCCGGCGAAGGATCTTGCTAATGTGGAAGGAGGCGAAGCCCCCTAGCGTGGAGGCCTGGATAAACGACATGGCTGGGTTCATAAAGTTGGAGAGGATTAAGTTTGCCTTAAATGGGTCTGCGCAGGGGTTCTACAGGCGGTGGCAACCGTTCCTAGACTACCTCGCGGAGCGTTAGAGGAAGGTCGGTCAGCAGCAACAACCCTGGGGGGGCAGGGGGGGTGGAGGGGAGGGGGGAACGAGAGATTGCTTGAGGGGACGGATGAGCGGGGGATAACATGGAGGGTGGGGGAAACTGGCATGAATGGGCGAGAGCCAGTGTATAAAGCTATGTAAATATATAATCTTACCATGTATATATCTTGCTCAGGGCGATTTTGTGTTATTTTGTTACGGGGGGGGGCGGGGGTTTATTGTTTGTAAGGGGAAAAAATTGTTTTGTTTTGTTAAAAAACTTTAATAAATATATATTTTTTAAAAAGAGTATAGCAGTACTTTTTATGGTTTAATAAGCAATATTTAGAAAAAACAAGGCATTCCTTTGATAAGCCCAGACACAGAAAAGCGAGCAGAGTTAAACAACAGGTCTTGAATTCCCAGCCTAAGAACAATAATAATTGTCTACTCTCAGCAAAATGTGCAGCTGTGCACTTGTTTACATAGTCTGACCTTCTGCCTATTACATGCAGAACTTCTTGACCGAAATAAAGCTAATATATCCATCTTGCTTTGCCAGGTGCCTATTGCCATGAAATATAGTCAAGCAGCCAGTTAAGAAGGAATACAGGGTATTAAGGCAACTAATCCACCAACTAAAGTTACTTCTACACCGACGCCTGTCAGGGAGGCTGGTACGAGAATTGAACCGTGCTGCTGGCCTGCTTTCAAAGCCGGCGATTTAGCCCTGTGCTAAACCAGCCCCAACGTATTTGGACCGTGAGGAAACCGGAGCACCCGGAGGAAACCCACGCAGACACGGGGAGAACCTGCAGACTCCTCACAGACAGTGACCAAGCGGGGAATCGAACCTGGATCTCTGGAGCGGTGAAGCAATTTTGGTAACCGGGCGTGCCGATGCAGGGCACGGCAGAAGAGAGAGAACACCCCATCCCTCCCAAGATGGGACACAGATCAACCCAAAAAACAGCTCCATTGCACAAGAAATCACAACAAAATACGAGGTAACCACAAAAAAGCCAAAAAACAAAACCCAACAAACAATCAAGAAGACAAAGCCACCAGCACTCAAGCTCCCCCTACTCTCTTTACCCCCCCCCCCCCCCCCCCCCCCCCCCCCCCCCCCCCCCCCAGGTCCAGCAACAGCCCCACATCAGTGAAAAGGCGACCACAAGCAACACATAGAATATAGAACATACAGTGCAGAAGGAGGCCATGCGGCCCATCGAGTCTGCACCGACCCACTTAAGCCCTCACTTCCACCCTATCCCCTTAACCCAATAATCCCTCCTAGCCCTTTTGGACACTCAGGGCAATTTATCATGGCCAATCCACCTAACCTGCACATCTTTGGACTGGGGAGGAAACCGAAGCACCCGGAGGAAACCCACACACACACAGGGAGAACGTGCAGACTTCACACAGACAGTGACCCAGCTGGGAATCGAACCTGGGACCCTGGCGCTGTGAAGCCACAGTTCTATTCACTACGCTACCGTGCTGCCCTTATACAATGCACAGTGCACAGGAAAAAGACAGACGGACCACGGGTGAGGATAGAGAGAGAACACCCTTCCCCAACACCGGGAGCATCCTTGAACACCTAGTGCACAGAAGCAGGAGGGGCTGGAACTGGTGAGCACCCAGCCACTCAGCACAAAAACAATAAACAAGAATACAATAACAAACTGTGGTAAACCACTGTTGCACCTGTATTAGGTGATGTATGGTAGGACCTGCTGTGGTGAATGGAACTACTGTTAATTCACCAGTGCACTGTGATATCATGTTACTGCTGTATCGTGTGACGTTATGTGTTTAATCCTGTGGCCTCCACCTATGGGCCATTGTACGGCTTCACCCACAGGGGGATATGTCGGGGCATGTACAGGCTCGCCCATGGCTCCACCCCTTACAGGAAGTATAAAGGCAGTTGACCTGCGGGGCCGCATTCATTGTTGTACCGGTCACAGGCAGGCTCAGTTGTAAGCTGATTAAAACCACGGTTTACTTCTCAACGTGTCTCTCAGTGAATTGGTGGCCGCATCAATTTAATCAGCTTAAAATACCACTATGGAATCAGCCCTCAAACCTGATAGACTGGAACGCGATCCACAGGCCGCGGAGGCGAGAGAAATTATTTTGCACTGGCTTCGATGCTTCAAGGCCTTTCTCGCCGCGTCGTCTATGCCAAACGCCACGGACGAACAGAAACTGAGTCTTCTCCACGCACGGGTGAGCCACCGTATTTCTGTCCAGCTCGACGGCGCCGCGTCCTATACAGAGGCCCGCGCACTACTCGAACGCATATATGTACGGCCCGTGAACGAGGCCTACGCGCGGCACATCTTCACCACGCGCCGCCAGCGCCCCGGGGAGTCGCTAGATGACTACCTATGCAACCTCAAAGCCCTCGCGCGCAACTGTAACTACCAGGCCGTTACGACCCCTCATACATGGAGCTCGCTATCCGAGACATTTACGTGGCGGGGGTCCGATCGAACTACGTAAGACAGCACCTGCTCAAAAAAGGGGCCCAGGACCTGGAGGACACGGTAACACTAGCTACCTCTCTGGAGGTCGTGTTTCAGAGCCTTACTGCGTTCCCCGCCGACCACGCGACCCCCTCATGGGCCCCCGACCAGAGACTACCCCAGGCTTGTGCCGTGTGGCCGCCCGCCCATCATGGGGGGCTGCCCTGCTATTTTTGCGGCCAGTCCCAACACCCCCGACAGCACTGCCCGGCCCGCAATGCGAACTGTAGTAACTGTGGGTGAAAAGGACACTTCGCCAAGGTCTGCCTGGCCAGGTCTAAAAACTCGAACTCACAGACCAGATCCACAGACCCACAGGCCCACAGACCCCGCAAAGTGGCAGCGTGTCTGCCACCTCCGCCTCCACACAACGCGTGCAACTCATTGGGGCCGCCATCTTGGCCATCCTCCCCCACGAGGCCGGCCACGTGCGATCCATGGGGGCCGCCGTCTTGGACGCCATCGTCCTCACCATCCACCACGCTTGACCAAAGAGGGCCGCCATCTTGGCTGCCATCTGCTACACCATCCGAAATGTACGAACGACATGGACAGCAGCCATCGCGGGGCAGCCCCAGCACCTCCGATCACGCCGCTGGCTACCCCCAGCTCAGTGCGGTCACCCTGGACCAGTCGCGACCGAAACACCTCCGGAGCTCCATGATGGCCGTCCAGGTAAACAGGTACGAGACACCTTGCCTTTTCGACTCCGGGAGCACGGAGAGGTTCATTCACCTGGACATGGTAAGACGTTCGCTCCCAATATTCCCGGCGCGACAAACTATCTCCCTCGCCTCTGGGTCGCACTCTGTGCAAATCCAACGGTGCACTACTGCAATCCTAGCGATCCAGGGCGCTGAGTACACTAATTTTAAACTATATGTGCTCCCAGACCTCTGCGCTGCTCTCCTCTTAGGACTCGATTTTCAGTGCAACCTCAGGAGCCTAACTGTTAAATTTGGGGGGCCCCTGCTCGCGCTCACCACATGCAGCCTCGTGACCCTAAAAATCGAGCCTCACCCCCTCTTTGCGAACCTCACCGCCGATTGTAAGCCAATAGCCACCAGAAGCAGGCGATATAGTATGCAGGACAGGACGTTCATTAGGTCCGAGGTCCATGGTCTCTTGCGGGAAGGTGTTATAGAAACCAGCAATAGCCCCTGGAGAGCTCAGGTGGTGGTCGTCAAGACCGGGGAAAAGTTCCGGATGGTGGTTGATTACAGCCAGACCATTAACCGCTTCACGCAACTCGATGCGTACCCCCTTCCCCGGATTGCAGACATGGTAAATCAGATCGCGCACTACCGTGTGTTCTCTACGGTAGATCTGAAGTCTAAGAAAAAACTCTTCCTATCTTCCTTTATATTACTAGCTAGCTTGCATTCATACTTCATCTTCTACCCGCTCATTGCTTTTTTAGTTGTCCTCGGCTCGCTTTTAAAGGCTTCCCAATCCTCTAGCTTCCCTTTAATTCTCGCCACTTTGTATGCTTATACTTTAGCTTTTATGCTGTCCTTGACATCCCTCATCAGCCATGGATGCCTTGTTCTCCCCGCCACACTCCGGCGCCTGTTTGGGTATACTGAGGCAGAATTCAGAATGTTAATTACGGTAAAAGATAAAACACATAGCCTTAGTTCCAATACAGAATCCAATATAATTTTAAAAATACAATGCCACGACTATCAATTCAAGACTTTTCACCAGTATACAAAATAATGTTTTATTTGAATCCCGAATGAATTAGTAACTGGACAGTTGGATAAAAAAAGCTGCCTCTTTACGATATCCCATCAACAAATGGAGAAACATTGAGGGGTTGCTCTCAGTACCCTTCTGCAATATTCCTGATTGCCTGAAAGGAAACTGGAATAGTTATACCCTTCTAAATCATAATACATAATTATTTAGCTGCAATGCCTGTTGCCTCTTTGATTAATTCCTCCTCTTAGATGTGTCCTTATTATTCTCTATGATTTAATTGTTAAAATGGTTTTATTATCCACACTGTGAACCTTGTACATGGTCTCATGTTCTTAAATATGTCCTGAATATCTTTCCTGTTTTATCACACTTTTCAAATAATATATATTTTAAAAAACATTTCAAATTAAGGGGCAATTTAGCATGACCAATCCATCTACCCAGCGCATCTTTGGGTTGTGGTGGTGAGACCCACGCAGACACAGGGCGAATGTACAAACTTCACACAGACAGTGACCCGGGGCCAGGATAGAACCTGGGATCTTGGCGCGTAAGGCAGCAGGGCTAACCACTGCGGCATCCTGCTGTCTCACAAATTTTAAACATAAAAAAACCACAATAAGACAATAAAACAAATTTTTAAAACCCTCAAACCCATCCCCCCCATCTGTGTGGCATGACCCCCAGAGGAAAGACCCCCCCCCCCATCCCCCGAACAACTAACAGTGACCAATTCTTTGATGTAGGACTCCGCACCTTGCTCAATTCCTCAGAAGGGCTACTGCTCACACCTTTCTTCCCAATATTCTTCTTTGCGCCTTTTGACATCCTCTCAAATGGGACGCGTGTCCACCAATTACCCCGCCGGGAACCGGGTGAAAAGAACCAATAACTAAAGACTCTAGCCAGAGCTACCTTACGTGCGACCTTCGACATGTCGCACCGGAAGTCCAATATCTTCCCTGCTTACCTCCAATTGTACCTACTTTCTTAAACTTTTAATGGAGGAATAGATTGTTTAAAGTCTGTTTTTCTGATTTGTTGAGATAAGTTCTCAGAATGTCTCCTGAAAAGATAAGGAGAGACAATACCATCATTAAAGCTGAAAGTTCCTTTGGAAAAAAAATCAAGCTTTTTCTTATCTTCCTGAAGAGGACTTGAAAGGTCCTGGCTTTACTTTGTGCGTGGCACAGGCACCGCCTGTTTAACTCAAGTTGTCAGCTGGTGCTGCCTGTGTATATGTTTTAAGGCTGCTGGATAAAAATGGCTACATATGCACATTGTCGCCTTTCTCAAATCTGAAATTAAATATCTTAAATATGCACAAATTCTATGTGTTTATTTATGTATTTCCTTCATAAAATCCCATAGATTTTAACAATATGAGCCAAATCCAGCAATAATTACCATGTATGACCTGTATCTTTCTTTTGGGAAATGTTTTTCTTGTTTAGTGCAGCAATCACCTAGGGTTTAAACAGCAATCTATAGGCAAAATGGACCTGCTGCGATTGTCCAGCATTTTCTGTTTTTGCTCCAGGCAAAACCTTGTTTTGGGAGTGTGGTAATACCAGGTATTGCGGTACCTGAGAGGTAGGTGACCATTGGTTAGACCCAGGAGTCTACCATTGACTGGTGTACGTAGCTCCGCCCTGAGAGGCGGAGTATAAGAACCAATGCCGTTCCAGCAGCCTTCACTTTCTGTATCGAAGCTGCTGGGGTAGAGTTCCAGCAGATTAAAGCCTTCAGTTATGAATCACTTTGTCTTGAGAGTAATTGATTGCGCATCAATTTAATCTGCTACAACTTCAGTTGGAAGGATGGCTCCCCATATCAAACCGGAGTGCCTTCAGCTCAGCTCCCACACGGACAACTCTGCTGCTATTTTCAAACATTGGATGCTTTAAGGGCTACCTCGACACGACCGCCGACACCCCCACGGAAGGACAAAAGATGCATCTCCTACGCTCGCGGGGATCTACCCTCTTATCGAGGAGGCGGAGAATTATGCTGCCGCGATCGAGCTGCTAGAGGAACATTATATCCGCCCTGTGAACCAGGTCTACGTTCGTCACCTGCTGGCGACTAGGAGGCAAAGCCCCGAGGAAACGTCGGAAGACTTCTACCGGGCGCTGCTGGTGCTGGACCGAAACTGTGGCTGCCCGCCAGTTTCGGGGAGCGAGCACACGGAACTTTTGATCAGGAATGCTTTCGTGGCAGGTATGACCTCCCCCGATATCCGCCGAAGGCTCCTAGAAATGGACACTCTGGGACTTATGGAGGCACGGGCCCTGGCGGGGTCCATGGACATTGCCTATAAAAACGCGCTGTCCTTTGAACCCTATCGCACGGCAGCCCCTGGGCTGCGTGGCACCCCGTATCGGCAGCCCCTCAGACCATTCCCCTGACCCGGCAAGCCTGTGCGGCGAGACGGCCCGCTAACGCCGCCGGACACCGCTATTTCTTCTGCGGGCAGGCGAATCATCCCCGCCCGCGCTGCCCGGCCCGCACCACCACCTGCAAAGGGTGCGGCAAGAAGGGCCACTATGTGGGGGTCTGCCAGGCCCGCGCCGTGGCCGCGGTCTCCAGCGACTATCGGCAACCCCCCTTTCAGGCCCCGACCACCCAGCGCTCATCGACACCCCCCTATCCTAAGGCCACGTGCGACCCGCGGGTGCTGCCATCTTGCCCCCCGGACACCACGCTGGACGGGTGGGCGCCGCCACTTTGTCCCTCGCCGCCGCCATCTTCTTCATCCCAGGACACCATGTGCGACCCATGGGTGACGCCATCTTGGATGGGGCCCAGGCCCCCAGCACAGCCGACTACATGCTGCCCGACCAGAACTCTCAATTACTGCAGCTGGCCTCGGTGACTCTGGACCAGAGTCGGCCCCGGACGCTTGCAACAGCTACAACGACGATCTCCATCAACGGCCATGACATGTCGTGCTTGATTGACTCTGGGAGCACAGAAAGCTTTGTTCACCCTGACACGGTAAGGCGCTGTTCTCTTGTCACCCACCCGTAAATCAAAGGATCTCCCTGGCTTCCGGGTCACACTCGGTGGAGATAAAGGGGTTCTGCCTAGCGAACCTCACTGTCCAAGTCAGGCAATTCAACAATTTCCGCCTGTACGTCCTGCCGCACCTCTGCGCAGCCACCCTCCTCGGGCTAGATTTCCAGTGCCATTTACAAAGCCTGACTTTTAACTTCGATGTCCCTATACGCCCCCCCCCTTACTGTCTGCAGCCTCGCAACCCTTAAGGTCGACCCGCCTTCCCTGTTTGCGAACCTCACCCCGGATTGCAAACCCGTCGCCACCAGGAGCAGACGATACAGTGCCCAGGACCGGACCTTTATCAGGTCGGAGGTCCAAAGGCTGCTGAGGGAAGGGGTCATCGAAGTGAGCAACAGTCCCTGGAGAGCTCAAGTAGTGGTGGTAAAGACCGGGGAGAAACAGAGGATGGTCATTGACTACAGCCAGACCATCAACAGGTTTACACAGCTGGATGCGTACCCTCTTCCCCCGTATAGCCGACCTGGTGAACAGGATTGCGCAATACAAGGTTTTCTCCACGGTGGATCTCAAGTCTGCCTACCACCAGCTACCCCCCCCGTAATGGTGACCGCCAGTACACTGCCTTCGAAGCAGATGGGCGGCTCTATCACGTTTTAAGGGTTCCCTTCGGTGTCACGAACGGGGTCTCGGTCTTCCAACGAGAGATAGACCGAATGGTTGACCGGTACGGCTTACGCGCAACATTCCCGTATCTTGATAATGTCACCATCTGCAGCCATGACCAGCAGGACCACTAAACCAACCTCCGAAAATTTCTCCAGACCGCGAATATCCTTAACCTGACATACAATAAGGATAAATGCGTGTTCAGCACCGACCGTCTGGCCATTCTAGGCTACGTCGTGTGAAGTGGAGTCATAGGCCCCGACCCTGAGCGCATGCGGCCCCTCATGGAGTTCCCCCTCCCTCACTGCAGACAAAGCCCGACCCCTGATCCAGTCCACGACCTTCCCTGTGTCAAAAGAGGCCCGCCAGGCCTTCAGCCGCATCAAAGCAGACATTGCAAAAGCCACGATGCGCGCCATCGACGGGTCCCTCCCCTTCCAGGTCGAGAGCGATGCGTCCGACGTCGCTCTGGTGGCCACCCTCAACCAAACGGGCAGGCCCATGGCTTTCTTCTCCCGTACCCTCCATGCTTCTGAAGTTCGCCACTCCTCGGTCGAAAAGGAGGCCCAGGCCATAGTAGAAGCTGTGCAACACTGGAGGCATTACCTGGCCGGCAGGAGATTCACTCTCCTCACGGACCAACGGTCGGTTGCCTTCATGTTCGATAATGCGCAGCGGGGCAAGATTAAGAACGACAAGATCTTTCGGTGGAGGATAGAATTCTCCACCTACAATTACAAGATCTTCTACCGTCCGAGGAAGCTAAACGAGCCTCCTGATGCCCTGTCCCGCGGCACTTGTGCCACCGCACAAGTGGACCGCCTCCGATCCCTCCACGAGGACCTCTGCCACCCGGGGGATCACTAGTTTCTTTCATTTTATCAAGACCCGCAACCTGCCCTACTCCATCGAGAAGGCCAGGACCGTCACCAGGGACTGCCAAATCTGCGCGGAGTGCAAACCGCACTTCTACTGGCCAGAGAGGGCGCATCTGATAAAGGCTTCCCGTCCCTTTGAACGCCTCAGCCTGGATTTCAAAGGCCCCCTCCCCTCCACCGACCGCAACACGTACTTCCTTAACGTGATTGACAAGTACTCCCGGTTCCCATTCGCCATCCCCTGCCCAGACATGACCGCAACCACCGTCATCAAGGCCCTCCAGGGGATCTTTACACTGTTCGGTTTCCCCGCATACATTCACAGTAATAGAGGGTCCTCCTTTATGAGTGACGAACTGCGTCAATTCCTGCTCAGCAAGGGCATCGCCTCAAGCAGGACGACAAGTTACAACCCCCGGGGAAACGGGCAGGTAGAGCGGGAGAACGGAACGGTCTGGAAGACCGTCCTGTTGGCCCTACGGTCCAAGAATCTCCCAATCTCCCGCTGGCAGGAAGTCCTCCCGGTGGCCCTCCACTCCATCTGGTCGCTGCTCTGTACAACCACAAATCAGACACCTCATGAATGTCTCCTTGTTTTCCCCTGGAAGTCCTCCTCCGGGACCTCGCTCCCAACCTGGCTAGCGACACCCGGACCCACCCTGCTTCGGAAACATGTGAGGGCGCACAAGTCGGACCCGTTGGTCGAAAGGGTCCACCTGCTGCACGCCAACCCCCAGTACGCCTACGTAGTGTTCCCTGACGGCCGCCAAAACACGGTCTCCCTTTGGGACCTGGCGCCCGCCGGAGCCCCACGCCCACCCGAACCATTGCCCCCACCTCACCCTCCCCACAGCACCGAACTGGAGGGTCAGTACTCCCGCCGCCCCTGCCTAGGCCCGAACACACACCGACGCCCCCTACAGGCGCTTTCCCCCCCCCGTCCACCTTTTGCCCCAACAGCGCCGCCTACGGGTGACGAAGCTGCCTGGGAGGACGACATCACGCTCCCGGAGTCGCAACCGCCGGGACCCCCATCAGAATCACAGCCGAAGCCCAGACGCTCCAGAAGGACGACTAGGCCACCCGATCGACTGATTGCTCCACTATGAACACTTTGCTAATACCCTCGACATCACGGTACCTCCATACCTGATCATACCATGCGAAAGGCGACTATTAACGCTGGCCATCACCCCGCCGGGCTCTTTTTTAACAGGTGGTGAATGTGGTAATACCAGGTATTGCAGTACCTGTGAGGTGGATGACCATTGGTTAGACCCAGGAGTCTACATTGGCTGATGTACGTAGCTCCGCCCTGAGAGGCGGAGTATAAGAACCAATGCCGTCCCAGCAGCCTTCACTTTCTGTATCGAAGCTGCTGGGGAAGAGTTCTAGCAGATTAAAGCCTTCAGTTATGAATCACTTTGTCTTGAGAGTAATTGATTGCGCATCAGGGAGATCACTCAGCTTCCAGCTGGGTGTGGCTGTGATCTTCATTGCCAATCAGCTCTTCTCCCCACTACAGGACCAACCCTGCCACTGATGCACTATTTATTCCTTTTGATTTCTTATCTGATCTATTTGTCTTAGAAGTCTCTCTTGTCAACATTTCTTACATGAGCTTCCCCCTTTTAGCGTGTAAGTGTGACATTCAGTCTTATTCTTCCTTTTGAACTCCTATTCTCTGTGTCTTTAACTCCTCCAATTCTATGTCCTTTTGTTATCCATTTCACTTACGTAAATGTCTGTTCAGCCTGTTACTAGGCTAATCCACATATCAAACGCACTAATTGCAGCTGAATCTTCAGCAATTTTATTTTGTCCAATTCTTTAATCTTCATTTTATCCCGCCTTCTTGACAACAGAGAGTGCAAGAAATACCACAATCAAACCCCAGAAACATTGTTGTTTGCTTTGTATTAGAATAGTGTTAATGAGATGCTTGCTGTACTGATGGGGATGGTGGGCACAAGGAGGAAGGATTTCCATCACAGCAGCACAAAGAGAGGGTACAGGGACAGGAGAACGATGAACAGGACAGTCAGCAGCCAGACAAAGGAGGACACAATTTAGAGATCAACGCTTTCAAAGAATGTAAGATGATGCACTAAGTCATATCACCCATTCTATCCCCATACGCTCTCAAAATGCCGCACAGCGACTGCTGGAGAGGGCCGACACTGAACTGGACACAACAAGGAGGAAATGGGAGGAAGACTTGGGGTTCGAAATAGGGTGGGAATTCTGGAGCGAAGCACTGCACAGGGTCAACTCTACTTCCACATGCGCGAGGCTCAACCTAATGCAGCTAAAAGTGGTACATAAATCCCACTCGACCAGTACCTGTATGAGTAGGTTCTTCCCGGTGGTGGAGGATAGATGTTAACGGTGCCAAGGATGCCCGGCCAACCACGCCCACAAGTTCTAGTCTTGCCCCAGACTTGCTGTGTACTGGACAGCCTCCTTTGAGGCAATGTCCAAAGTGGTGGGGATGAGGGTGGTGCCATGTCTGAAAGTGGCGGTTTTGGGGGTATCAGACCAGCCAGATCTCTTCATGGGGAGGAGGGCGGACGCCCTTGCCTTTGCCTCCCTGATCGGCCGCCATAGAATCCTGCTCGGCTGGCGGTCAGCAGCACCATCTAAAACTGCGGACTGGCTGTCCGACCTCTCGGAATCTCTCCAAATGGAGAAAATCAAATTTGCTATCCGTGGGTCGGAACAGGGCTTCCATAAAACATGGGAGCCATTCACCCGACAATTCCGAGACCTGTTTGTGGCCAACACATAATAAATAAGTAGGCAGGGAGAAATAGCCAGGACAAGACTGAAAGAGGAAAGCGAGGGAGGACCCGGGGGAGGGGAATAAGGTGAGGGTGCAAAACCCAGCAAGAAAGAACGGGGGGCAGCAGAGAAGAAGGGTGGGAAGGGGGGGGGGGTGGGTGGGAAGGGAGGGGGGGGGGGTGGGAGAACAAAAAAAGGGGAACCAGAACGAGGAACAAATAACAGAACAAAAACGGGGGGTGGGGTGGGGTGGGGTGGAGAGCTCAGGGGAAGACAACAGTGGCAGCAACCACAGCACGGCGAGAGAATGCGAAGAAAAAACGGGACGGGGAAACGAGCAATGGCTGATACCGAGGCAACTGCACAAAGAATGTGAAAAGCAGGGTGGTGCCCCCTCCGCCCCAGTTAGATGATCGGTAAAAAGGAAAGAATAGAAGAGAGGGGAGGGTAGACCCCTCCCGTTTAGGTATATTTCCTAGAGCCTACGGCCGGGATTCTCCTACCCGCCGCGCCACATTTCTACTCCGACCGGCCAGCAGGGTTCTCCATTTCGCCAGCCGGTCAATAGGGTTTCCCATTGCGGGGCAGCCCCATGCCGTCGGGAAACCCCCGGGCACCAGCATAACGGAGAATCCCGCCGGCGGAGAATCCTGGCTTATGTGTTTTGCTTTGCAAGGTATATATCTGTATCCATAACTTGTACAAAACTGTATTTGAAAACATTTATATGAAAAAGGAGGGCATCAGGGAGGGTGGGTCGGGGGGGGGGGGGAGCTGGAGGGAGGGTAGGGAGGATTGTACGCTGAGCCAGACGGCGACAGACTAAATAGAGAAACCTAAGAAGAAGCCTTTTTGTACTGTACAATAAATGAAAACAAACGGCAATGTATATAATTTTTTAGAATTTTGAAAATGCCAATAAAAAGATTTAGAAACAAAGTGCCGTACAGACTCTCCAAATGACTCCACTAAGACCTCTAGAGCACCTTGTGGGTTGTGAGTTGTCAGAGCGATTTGTAAATTGAAATGGTACTTGTGGAGGTCCCCTTTGACTCCAGGGGCGTCATTCTCCGACCACCCAGCGGGTCCGAGAATGGCCGTTGGCTGCCGTGAATCCCGCCCCCGCCGGTTGCCGAAGTCTCCGAAGGGAGAAAAGTCGGCGGGGCGTTAATGTCGCCGCTGCCGTCGGAGAATGTCACGGGTCTGCGCAAGGCAGCCGATTTTCGGCCTGCCGATATTCTCCCTTCCGGATGGGCCGAAGTCCCGTCGACGTGATGAGCGTTCACGTCGACGTGAATCAAACCTCCTTTTCATCGGCGTGACCCGGTGCTCCAGGGTCACGCCAACCAGCGTGGAGGTGAGTGACGGCCTGGGGGGTTGGCTCTGGGCAGGCGATGGCGTGGCCGCAGTCTGAATGCGTGAGGAGAGGTGTGTCTCGGGTTGTGTGTGTGTGTGTGCGGCGGGGGGGGGGGGGGGGTGGTTAGAGTAGGCTGGGCTCCGGGGGAGTGCCGGGAGGGGGTCCGTGCCGGGGAGGTGGTCCGTGCCGGGGAGGGGGATGGGGGGTCCATGCCGGGGTGGAGGTTGGGGGGGGGGTCTGTGCCGGGGTGGAGGTTGGGGGGGGTCGGTGCCGGGGTGGGGGATGGAGGGTCCGTGCCGGGGTGGAGGTTGGGGGGGGGGTCGGCGCCGGGGAGGGGGATGGGGGATCCGTGCCGTGGTGGAGTTTGGGGGGGGGGGGTCGGTGCCGGGGAGGGGGATTGGGGGTCACTGCCGGGGTGGAGATTGGGGGGGGGTCCGTGCCGGGGTGGAGGTTGGGGGGGGTCCGTGCCGAGGAGGGGGATGGGGGAGGGTCCGTGCCGGGGAGGGGGATGCGAGGGCAAGTGAGTTGGTCCACCTGGCCAGGTGCCAGCCTCCAACAGTTGGACCCATGCGGTCCATGCCACCTGGCTGGGGGGAGTAGGGGATATGTGCAATGATGACATGTCGTCGTTCCCCTCCCCCCCACCAGGCCGTCATGTTTTCCGATCATCCAGCGATGTTGGCCGCCGTGGCGGCAGCCGCTCATGTCTATGTTGCCCTGGATGAGGAGGAGGAGGAGGAGCGTGCCAGAGAGGCGGCGCAGGCTACCGCAGAGGGACAGGCGGCAGCCGCCCAGGCTGGAGGGACACCTGACCGACAGGACGAGGAGGGGGAGGAGGACGTCGCGGCCCCACGGCAACGGAGGCACCCGAGGGCGCCCCGTGTGTACCGGCCCCGGCAGTCATATCAGGACCTCACGGACCGGGAATGCAGGAGGAGACTCCGGATGAGGCGGGAAACCGTGGCACACATCTGCCACCTGCTGGCACACCTGTCACCGCGTGGCACTGGCGGGGGACACCCTCTCCCCGTGTCCGTCAAGGTTACGGTGGCCCTGAACTTTTATGCAACAGGGTCATTCCAGGCACCGAGTGGGGACCTGTCCGGCATATTGCAGACATCGGCGCATCCGGGCAGTGACAGATGCCCTATATGCCATGGCGCACCGCTACATCCGCTTCCCCGTGGACTGGGCCAGCCAAGATGCCCGGGCCATGGGCTTCTCTGCCGTGGCCGGGTTCCCCATGGTCCAGGGCGCGATCGATGGGATGCACATCGCCGTGCGGCCACCTGCAGATAACAGGGCCGTGTTCACCAATAGGAAGGGGACCTATTCGATGAACATACAGGTGGTCTGCGACCACCGCATGATGATCCTGCACGTCTGCGCCCGTTACCCAGGCAGTGTACACGACTCATACGTGTTGTCGTGGTCATCCATCCCCGGCATGTACGAGGGACGCCATCCCCGGCTGAGGGGCTGGTTGCTGGGCGACAGGGGCTACCCATTGTGATCGTGGCTGATGACGCCTATATGGAGGCCACGCAATGAGGCGGAGGACCGCTACAATGATGCCCATGTAGCGACAAGTGGAGTGATAGAGAGGTGCTTTGGCGTGCTGAAGATGCGTTTCAGGTGCCTGGACCTCTCTGGGGGCGCCCTCCAGTATCGGTCAGATAGGGTCGGCCGCATCATTGTGGTGTGCTGCGTCCTGCACAACATAGCCCAGCAGAGGGGCGATGTGCCGCAGGCAGAGGAGGGCGGAGTGGAGGAGCAGCAGGAAGAGGCGCAGTCCTCCCCAGATGAGGGGGATGGGGGTAATGGTCAGGGCAGACACAGGCGGGTGGCTGTCCACCATTACCGGCTGGCCCAGCGGACACGGGACAAACTGATAGCCGCCCGCTTCACTGACTAGATGGGCGTGGGAATCGGGTAGTATGGCCACAGACCGCACACCATGGCAACAGCCGACCACCCACACCCTCCACCCACCCAGCACCCTCACCCCCCTCCCCAACCCCACCCACCCCACCCGCATGCACACCACCCCCCCCCATTGCCGATCCACCTGCGGCACAACGGGCCGGGCTCACACAGTTGCGGGTGGACGCGTGTCTATTGCAGGCCATGGACGATGATGACAACCCGCCCTGCGGTGAGCTCCTGGCTCTACATCGTTGGACTATGTCTGACCCATGGCCACAGTACCACCATCCACCCGGACCATCCCTGCATGCGTCTGTGACACTGTAGCGCACGGTCCCGTCCTCTGCCCGGGGGATGTTGATGGCGGCCCAGGGGGAAGGGGGCAGACTCACCTGGGGCTGAGGTAAGACCACCCCTCACACACACACTTGCGCTCAACGTACATGACACCCCCGCACGCTTTGGACAGAGCACAAAGGCAGCTTCTGTAGGTGTAACATTGACTTTAATAACCAAAGGAGTTCATGCACGTGCCCTAGCCCCTAAAACTCATCTGTGCCCTGCACCCGTGCCAACTTACTCAGTGTCTAATTGTTTGGCCTTACGGGCCCTTTGACTACGTCTACGTGGTTCCCCAGACGGTACAGCAGAACTGGAGGTGGACTCCTGTGATTCCTGCCCTCTGACACTGGATCCCTTTGGCGGCCGTTTCCTGGGGCGTCCTGGCCTAGATGGGCCAGGCTGCGGCCCGGGCGACTGGGATGGCGAGCTGCCAGCCTGTCCTGGCCAATCCACCGAACCTGCACATCTTTGGGTTGTGGGGGTGAAACCCACGCAGGAATGGGGAGGATGTGCAAACTCCTCACGGACAGTGTCGCAGGGTCGGGATTTGAAACTGAGTCCTCAGCGCCATAGTCCCAGTGCTAACCACAGCGCCACATGCCGCACGGTATCAGAGAATCTGAGAGCCATTCCCTTCATCAGGTGAGGCCACATCGAGAATAATGTGTGACGTTCTGGTTTTCTTATCCAAGGTTGAATGTGTGTCCTCGGGGTCCTGCAATAAAAGTTCACAGGGTTGATTACTGGGATGAAGGGATTGTCCTAAAAGGAAAATTGATCAGACTGGACCTCTATTTCTAGAAATTAGAAGAATAAGAGGCAATCTAGATGGAATTTGTTAAATTCTCATGGGGATTGACAGTGTAGGTGCTGAGAAAATATTTCCTCTGGCTGGGGAATCTAGAACACAGGGGGCTAGTATTCTCCGGCTGTTCGCTGGTGGCTGGATTCTCTGGCCCCGCCAGCGGCGTGGAGTATCTTCAATGGGAAATCCCATCGACAGCGGCGGGAACAGAGAATCCTGCCTTCTGCGAACGGCCGAAAAACAGGACCCCGAGGACACACATTCTTCCTTGGGTAAGAAAACCAGAACTTCACACATTATTCTGGATGTGGCCTCACCTGATGCAGCATTCTCCGCAGAGGGCTGCTCAGTCGTGGGGAGTGTACAGAACAGGTAGATTGTAGGGTACACGGCAAATATGGGGGACAGTGCGTGATGGTGAGGGTCAGAAGCAGACCAACCACCACCTTCAAACAAAGGCAGCTTCGTCTCCACAAACACCATTTCACATTCTTCCCTTCACATGGAACGTGGCAGAGTCCAATGCCAGTCCATTCCAAGTTTCGCAATGACGAAAAGCACGGATTAAAAAAAATACTTCTGTCAAAGACATTTCAAAATATCACCTGATTTGGGGGGGGGGGGGGGAAGGGGTGGGGGTTTGGAATATTTTTATTAGTGTTTTACGAATTCGTGCAAGAAGAATTCATTGCTCACTTTACTCAAACGGTTGCCAGGTGACGGCGAATGCTTGGCGAGTGTGTCCCTTGGAGACAGTTTGTTGGTCAGCAGGCAGAGGGAGGAAGGGCGGCATCTGTGAAGCCAGCCGCCGCGGAGATGGACATCGCTGGTCTGAGGCTATCACATAAAAGTGTCAAATTTATTGGCGTTGAACCGGGAGAACTACACCAGGCTACAATCACCTTGCAAAATATCAGCGGCACCTCCAAGTTGGTTCACATCCGCCCAGCTAAACACAAGGTGAGCCCTAATCCCCACCCAGGTTGACGAGTCTTCAAACTCCCAGGCACACAGGGCGTCTCTTTTTTTTTGGGGGGGGGGGGGGGGGGGAGATTTTCTTTCTTGAATTAGGAGTTCTAGCGAGTTAGGAGGTGGGTTACTGCAGCAAACTGGGGGGACATGCAAGTAGAGAATGGGGTGGCACAGTGGTTAACACTGCTGCCTTACAGTGCCAGGGAGCCGTGTTCAATTATTGTCTCGGGTGATTGCGGAATTTCCACTTTTCCCCCTTGTCTGCGTGGGTTTCCTCTGGGTGCTCTGGTTTCTTCCCACTATCCAAAAATGGGCAGGTTAGGTGAATTGGCCATGCTAAAATTGCTCCTTAGTGACCAAAGAGTTAGGTATGGTTACTGGGTTACGGGGATAGGGTGGGGGCTTGGACCTAGGTAGGTTGCTCTTTCCAAAAGTTGGTGTACACTCGACGGGCCGAATGGCCTCCTTCTGCACTGGAGGGATTCTAAGATTCTGCACAGTTACGTGGATAATCTCTCTTTCGATTACGTATTCAGCAAGGCTTGTATTCAGATAACATTATGCTAGGCATTGTCTGTTTTTTCCCCGCATTTCTATTGCCACGTACAACATTTTGGTATCAAACTCGTTGTCATCATTGTCTTTTTCATGGATGGCCTGATCATTGCCTTCTATGATGATTCATCGTCTGGTGGCAAAATTGTGCAGCATATCACAATAATTGTTGCACCCTTTTTGGAGGCCTCTGGCAGTTGTGTCCACCCAGCAGAATGATTGCTTCAGTGGACCTGCTTTGTTCCATCTGTGTCCTGTGATAACGTGTGCCTCATTGTAATTGTCTTCATCCATGGTTCCAGACTGGCATCATAAACAATAGATCCATGCTCTTGAAATAAATGTTCAACAAGGTACCATCTGAAAGATTACTGGAGAAAAGTAAGGAATGTGGTATTAGAGTGAAGGTCACAACCTGGAATAAAAATTGCTCAGAAGAGAGAAAAAAAGAATAGGTGTTCAGAAACTTTTTCAGAGTAGTTGGAAGTGGTTAGTCATGTTTTATAGTAAAATTGAGTCTGCACTTACCCTCTGAAAGAGCACCCTACCTAGGCCCACGCCCCCACCCTATCCCCATAACCCAGTAACCCACCTAACGGATTCTAAGGGGCAATTTAGCATGGCCAATCCACGTAACCTGCACATCTTTGGACTGTGGGAGCAACGGAGCACCCAGAGGATATTAACATTTTTCTCTGAATGGAAGTAGGCTCGGTGCTGAGGCAGACGATAAGAATTTGAAAGTTTCATTTTCATTTTGAAATGTATTTATTGAGCTTTTGGTAGACAAAACAAATTTAAATATGTACAACAATAGGAGATGAGAAAAAGAAAGAAAGAGAGAACCAAGAGAAAAAAAATAAAACTGAAACTATTTACACATAGATCGGCTTCACCTATTTACATAAATGCATCCCAGTTTCCTTTCTTTTTCCTCCTTACAGTATTTGCGGTGGCGATTGTGGTCCCCTGCGTTTCGCTTTCCACCAGATTTCTCCCCTCCCTGTTCAGATTGTTGCACCTGCCCTCTCCCTGCCCCTTTGTGTCTCATGTTACTCTTGTTGGGCTTGGTTGAGTTCCATGCTTCCCTGCCTCCTCTCCTCTTCTTTACTGTGCCATAGCTACCCCCTCCAGTTCTTTGGTTTCCCAGTTGTTGGCTACAAACATGTCTTGGAACAACCGAGTGAATGGCTCCCAAATTTTGTGGAAGCCTTCTTCCGACCCTCAGATGGCGCATTTAATTTTCTCCATTTGGAGAAATTCCGACATGTCGGACAGCCAGTCTGCAGCTTTGGGTGGTGCTGCTAACTGCCTGCTGAGCATGATTCTCCGGCAGGCGATTAGGGAAGCAAAGGCAAGGGCGTCAGCCCACCTCCCCATGAAGAGATCTGGCTGTTCTGATACCCTGAAGACTGCCACTCTCGGGCATGGCTCCACCCTCATCCCCACCACCTTGGACATTACCTCGAAGAAGGTTGTCCAGAGCCCAGGAAATCTGGGGCAAGACCAGAACATGTGGACCTGGTTGGCCGGGCCGCCTTGGCGCCGTTCGCCTCTATCCTCCAACTCTGGGAAGAACCCGCTCATTCGGGTTCTGGTTAACTGGGCTCTGTGTACCACTTTTAACTGAATTTGGGTTAGCCTTGCTCATAAGGAAGTGGAGTTGACACTGAGCAGTGCTTTGCTCCAGAGACCCCACCCAACTTCAAACCCCAAGTCTTCCTCCCACTTCTCCCTTGACTCGTCCAGTTGGGTATGGCCCCCCTTAGCAATCGCCTGTACAGTTCTCTTTCCCTAAGATGTCCGCGTCCAACAGGTCTTCCAGCAGTGATTGTTGTGTGGTCACGGATACATCCTTGTTTCCCTTCGTAGGAATTTTTTTATTTGCAGGTGCCTACGTTCGTTGCTGCCTGTCAGCTGGAATCTTTCTGTCAGTTTTTCCTGTTGTTGGTGTAAAAGTCCCTAACTGTCAGTGTCCCCTTATCATATCTTCACCTTTTGAAGGTGGCATCCATAGTCTCCGACTTGAACCTGTGGTTGTTGTAGATGGGGGCTTTCTCACACATTTCGGTCAGCCTGAAATGCTGTCTTAGTTGGTTCCACAACCGGAGTGTTGCTACCACCACTGGGCTCATTGAATATTTATCAGATGGCATGGGAGTGTCGCCGTGGTTAGGGCCCAGAGGGAGGTCCCTCTGCAGGAGCCCTCCTCCATAAGCATCCACTCGGCTTCTGGCTCCTTGATCCACCCCTTTACTCTCTCTGCGTTGCTGCAGTGATAATATTGCAGGTTTGGGAGGGCTAGGCCACCCATGGATCTTGTTCTCTGCAGTACTCTCTTTGGGATCCTTGCATTCTTCCTGCCCCACACAAACGCCATAAATAATTTGTCCAGTGAATTGAAAATGACATTGGGGATGTAGGTCGGGATGGATCTAAACAGGAAGAGGAAACTGGGTAGTACATCCATTTTGATAATTTGCACCCTCCCCGCCAGGGAGAGTGGGAGTGTGTTCCATCTCTGCAGGCCCTTTTTTAGTTCCTCCGTCACTTGTGGAACCCTGCCCAGTCATGAGCGATTTGGATTTTAAGTTGATAAATTCTTGATTTCTCGAGGAATTGAGGGCTATGGAGAGAGAGCGGGTAAATGGAGTTGAAATCAGCCATGATTGAATGGTGGAGTGGACTCGATGGGCCGAATGGCCTTACCTCTGCTCCTATGTCTTATGGTCTTATGGATCCTCAGGTAGCGGAATTTATGTTGGCTGTGTTTAAAAGGCAACCCTTCCAACTCTGCCTCGCCACTTGCAGGTTCACTGGGAAGATCTTGTTTTTGCGCAGGTTACGTTTGTAGCCCGAGAAGGCTCTAAACTCTTTCAAGAGTGCCATGATTCCTTCCATGTTGCTTTGCAGGTGCGAGATGTAGAGGAGCAGGTCATCCGCATAGAGTGAAACTCTATGCTCTTGGTCTCCTCTCTGGATCCCTTTCCAATTCTTTGCCGTCCTAAGCGCGATCACTAGTGGTTTGATTGCTCGGATGAACAGCAGCGGGGATAACGGGCATCCCTGCCCGGTGCTTCTGTGAAGTTGGAAGTAGGTAGAGCTGGTGGTATTTATCCGTACGCTCGCCATGGGATCATTGTCCAGGAGTTTCACGCAGGCGGTGAACTCTGTTCCTAGCCCAAACCGCTCCAGTACCTCTATGAGGTATTTCCATTCAACTCTGTCAAAGGCCTTTTTAGCGTCCAGGGAGAAACTCACCTCAGGTATTCTCTTCCCAGATGGGGTCATGATCACATTCAGCAGGCACCTGATGTTCGATGTTAGCTGTCTACCCTTGACAAAGCCCGTCTGGTCTTCTGCTACCATCTCTGGTATGCAGTCCTCCAGCCTTTTGGCTAGGATCTTGGCCAGTGTTTTGGCATTTTGTAGCAAAATGAGTTTGTAGGAACCGCATTCTGTTGGGTCTTTGTCTTTTTTAGATATTAGCGAGATTGAGGCTTGTGCTAGCGTAGGCAGCAGGGTGCCCCTCACCAGTGAGTCTGTGAAAATCTCCCACAGGTGCCAGTGCTGTCGCAAATCTTTTGTAGAAGTCCACCGAGAATCCGTCTGGTCCCTGCGCCTTCCCCGCCTGCATGGAGCTAACACTCTCCATGACCTCTCCCAGTTCTAGTGGTGCTTCCTGGCCCCATCTCCTGTCCTCCCCCATTACTGCTTCATCCCCGAGTACGGCTGCTGGGTGCTCCGAGGTGTACAGTCCCTGGTAGAAGGCCTCAAAACATCTTGACCTTATTCGCCTCCGCTACTAATTTGCCTTTGCTATCCCTAATCTGGGCTATTTCATGAAGTAGAATCAACTACAGTGCAGAAGGAGGCCATTCAGCCCATCGAGTCTGCACCGACCCTCCTCTCGAAAGAGAAACCTACCCAGGCCCACTCCCCCGCCCTAACCCCACCTCACCTGCAAATGTTAGGCCACTAAGGGGCAATTTAGCCGGCCAATCCATATAACCTGCACATCTTTGGACTGTGGGAGGAAACCGGAGCACCCGGAGGAAACCTACGCAGACACGGGGAGAACATGCAAACTCCACACAGACAGTCACCCGAGGGCAGAATCAAACTCAGGTCTCTGGCGCTGTGAGGCAGCGGTGTCAATCGCCGCGCCTCACCCGACCATTTGAGGCGGCAGTTAATTCAACCACATTGCTGTGTGTTGGGGGTGTGTGGAGCCACGAATAGGCCAGACCAGGATAAGATGGCAGATTTACCCCTTTCCCTAAAGGGTAACATAAGTGAACTCGATGGGTTTTACACCAATCGATGATCGTTGTCACGGTCGCCGTTACTGAGACTGAGCAATTCCCTCGTGGTTGCCTGCTTTCTCAGGTGTGCCAGCAGGCGGCTAGCCTTGGCTCCGTGTTCGAATAGGGTCTCCCATGCCTGGTGGAGTTGGTGCTCTACTTTCCTCGTGGATAGCAGTTCAAAGTCCATCTGTAGCTTTTTCCTCTCCGCCAGGAGCTCTATGGTTAGGACCTCCGAAGTATCACTGGACACCTCCAGAATGTAGTCAACTATTTGTTGCCTAGCCACCGTCTCTTCCTATCTCTCCGTGCCTTGTAGGCTATAATTTAATCTCTGATCACAGCCCTCAGTGCCTCCGAGAACGTGGAGGGTGAGGCCTCCCCATTCTGGTTGTTAGTAATATACTCTCGCAGAAGGCCTTGTCGGCCAGGAGGGCCATGTCCAACCTCCATGGGGGACTTTGGGCATGGCCTGTCTCCATCCTCACATCCATATAGTGTGGAGTGTGGTTGGAGATTATGACCGCGGAATATTCCGCTCTTACCAGCCCTGGAATCACCGATTTTCCCACTACAAAGAAGTCGATTGGTGAGTAGACATTATGTACTTGGGAGAAGGAGAATTCTTTCTCCCCTAGGTGGGTGAACCGCCATGTGTTCACTGACCCCATCTGTTCCATGGATAGCTTGAGTTCTTTTGCCATATTTGACATCTTTCCCGTTTTGGGATTTGAGCTGTCCGTCCGTTGGTCCTGCACACAGTTAAAGTCCCCCTCGTGATCAGTCGGTGTGTATCTATATCGGATTTTAGCCGTGGTCTAATTTACGAATTCTGTGTCGTCGCGTGGGAGCGTATACGTTAACAAGGACTACAGGTGCCCCGTCCAGAATACCGCTGACAATGACGTACCATCCCCCTTGGTCCGTAACCATCCTCGTCGCGGTAAACATCATCCTCTTATTTAGCAATATGGCTACCCCCCCACCCCCCCCCCCCACCCCCCCCCCCCCCCCCCCCCCCCCCCGGGCCCTCGTCCCGTAGCTGGAATGGTAGGTCTGTCCCACCCAGCCCTTCCTTACTCGCAGTCGGTCCTCAAGTACATCTCTTGGAGGAAGACTATGTTGGCTCTCATGCTTTCCAGGTGGGTGAAGACTCTGGATCTATTCACTGGGCCGTTAAGCCCCCTGACGTTCTAGGTGCCTATCCTATCCCCCTGCACCTGTGGGATCAACCATACTTATCTGTTGGACGCACCTGCACTCCACATTTTCCCTTTGTCAGGGGGCCATCCAAGATGGCCACAGTCACTGTTCTCCCCATGAGGTCGGGCCCCTGGACTCCGGAGTTTCTCGTTGTCCAGTGGGCACCCAACATGGCTGCTAACTGTGAGTTCACCCTGTGGTGAGCCCCTGCATTCCGGGGAATCCCTTTGTCCAGGGACCCTCCAAAGTGGTTGCTTGCAGCGCCAATTTGTTCCAAGTCGCCACGTGTGGCCAGCTGTAGCCAGCTTAATGCTCCACATCCTTCTTCACCTATCTCTTTCATAGATATCATAGTATTTACAATGCAGAAGGAGGCCATTCAGCCCATCGAATCTGCACCGGCCCTTGGAAAGGGCACCCTACCGAAGCCCACACATCCACACTATCTCCATAATCCAATAACCCCACCCAACCTTTTTGGACACCAAGGGTAATTTAGCAAGTCCAATCCACCGAACCTGCACATCTTTGGACTTTGTTAGGGTATCTTCTCTAACCCCGCCCCCCTCCTGTTTTCTTCCGCATCCTACCCTGTAGCTAATCCTCCCTCCTTCCCCTTTCCCCCTGTTTTTTCCCCTCATTATCCCTCTGTATCCATTGTCCGCCCTCCCCTCACCACCGACCAGGCACTTTCCCCCTTGCAGCGACGTGCCGTGACCTCTCTCTCCTGGATGAATCCTGGTGCTATCTATCTCACGAGTGTGGTGACCCCCCTCTCCGGGCTTGTGGAACATCCTCCCATTGCCTGAACTCTGGGATTCCTGTCTGCCATTCGCCTCACCTTTCCCTGTGCTTTACTGTACTCACTCATCCTCCCTTCTCTTACCTCGCCTGTCTCCAGAACGAAGCACTGTTCTCCCACGTAAAACACTCACTGTGGCAATGGTTTTCTGTTGGCTGTACAGAATCTGCAGGAACCTTGAAAAAGTGCTCCCTGCCTTGGTGCGTGACCCAGAGCTTGGCTGGGTACAGCATTCCAAATCTCGTGCTGTTTCTGTACAGCACGGCCTTCGCTTTGTTGTGACCCTCCCAGCTACAGTATTTGGCCTGCCTAGCCCAACGCAGGATTCTTTCCCGGTCCGGGTGCATCTTTGCAATTATCGCCCTCGGCTTTTTGGGCTTTGGTCGGAACGACTGGTGTGCTCTGTCGATTTCTGATGGGTTGGGGAAGCTGTCAATTCCCATCAGATTGCCCAGCATTTGGGCCACATAGTCTGTAGGGTTGCTACCTTCAATCCCCTCTGGTAGGCCCACGATTTGTAGGTTTCGCTGGTTCTCCTGATCCTCGGCTTTTCTTCTCAGGTTCCTTTGCGTTGCGACCAGCCTTGCCACCTCCTTTTCCAGGGCGATGATCTGGTTGCCCTGGTCAGTTGCAGTCCTTTCCAGTTCGTGAATTGCTTCCTCCTGGGCTTCCAAGCTCTTTTCGGCTTTGTCCAGGGCCAACTGCCTAGTCGCCAAAGCTGCAGCTACCACACCCTTCACCGCAGCTTGTGTGTCCGATTTTGTTTTTTCTCGATGTTCCCTCAATTTGCTTGAGAGAAACATCCTTCACCCATCCCCTGGTGTGGGGGGGCGACTTCTTGTGTGGGGGGTCGGTCCCTCTCGCTCTGGTGAAGTCCGAGTTTCGCCGCCTCGTGCGTTGGCCGGTTCAGTCGATTGCTGTTTGTCCAGGCTTTTTCCACTCCTGGTCTCCACTCATCCTCTGGACTGGCTGTTGTTTGGCATCTTTTCCTCCTTCTGCGCTTTGTTAGTGGTGTGGGGATGATTTGTGCTGTTTGCGGGTGTTTTTTGGGTAAAAAGTGCCTATCTTTCAGGTTCGCGGGAGGAGAGCTACCTGATGTATGTCTTCTCAGCACATCCCTGTCACCGGAAGTTGAATTTGAAAGTTTCATGAAGTAAAACATGTGAATGAAATTAGAGGTTTTGTCACAAGGTATTGGACTTCAAGGGGTGAGACGAGTCGATATAAAACCTGAGTTAGTTACTATGTACTTTACTAACGTCTCCACTATAGAAAGGATATTGGGACGTTAGCCGGGATATAATGCAGATTCACTGAGAAACTATCTAGTATGAGAAAACACAAAAAAACTAGGAAAAATCAGGACTGTTTCATCAAAAGGTCAGAGATTATGAGGTGATAGAATGGTGTGCTAAATATTGTGAAAAGATGAGGCAGGTAGGAAGTAGCAAATTATTTCCGGTAACTGTGAGGTCCGGAAAGAGGGGCCAGAGATATAACATTATTTGTAAGTGATTTGGACACAGAGCAAGAGAAACTCTGAGATTTTTGTGGTTGTGGAATTCATTTCCCTGGATTATTGTTTGCGGCAGAAGCTAAGATTAGGTTAGCTCGGTGGAAAAAAGGGAATGAAGGGATATTTAGACAAGGTAGATAAATGAGCTTAGGACTGTTTGCTTGTGTGAAAAATAAGTAACAGCACGGATTGTTTGGTTTGAATATCCTGTTTTTGATTATAACTTTGATGTAAATCTGCCCATTTTATCTAGATATGCTATTCAATAATAACTTTTGTACAGGATGAATATCTTGTGGCAGCTTCCATATTTTCTTGGTGTTGACTTGCACAATGTGATGGATGGCAACGTAGAACCTGTATGTTCATTGAAATGATCCTTTTCCTATGTATAAAACTATAGCATTGTTGGAAGGAGCCGGAATAGCCATATTGGCCGCATCATTAGGACTTACACTTATAGGAACTCAATCACTCTCCTGCTGTGCAACAATGATCTGTTGTAAAAGTTATTTGGCAACCTTGGCAACAAGGTGTCACTTATTTGGAAAATGTCACCTGAGGCAGCTGGACCAAAAGCAGTTGTATAGAAGTGCAAGCTGAAGAACAACAAGGCCTCTAGCGCCGATGGAATCCCTGCAGAAGTACTAAGATACAGCAGAGATGCACTCTTGACAAGAAAATACAACCTCATCGCCAGCCTTGTCTGGAAGGAATAGAGCATGTCAGATGATCTCAGAGATGCCTTAATTGTGATCATCTTCAAGAAAGGAGACCGGTCCAATTGCAGAAATTAAGAGGGATTTCTCTACTCTTCGTCATAGAAAAGGTAATCACAAGAATACTCCTCAACTGCCTCCTCCCAGTGGCTGAAGAGCTCTTCCCCGAGTCTCAGTGCAGCTTCCGCCCATCAAGAGGCTCAATGGACATGATCTTCAGCACGCAACAAATCCAGGAAAAGTGCAGGGAGCAGCATCAACCTCTTTATATGGCCTCCTTCGACCTTGCACAGGCCTTCGATCATGTCAACTGTGAGTGACTTTGGAGCATCCTCCACCAGATGTGGTCCAGATGAGTAAATTCTTTGGGCTGGAGGATAAATGTGCTAGATGTGCGGGAGGACCAGCGAACCATGTCCACATAAGAACATAATATAAGAACTAGGAGCAGGAGTAGGCCATCTGGTCCCTCGAGCCTGCTCCACCATTCAATGAGATCATGGCTGATCTTTTGTGGAGTCAGCTCCACTTTCCGGCCGAACGCCATAATCCTTAATCCCTTTATTCTTCAAAAAACTATCTATCTTTATCCTAAAAACATTTAATGAAGATGCCTCTACTGCTGGACAAGGAATTCCATAGATTCACAACCCTTTGGGTGAAGAAGTTCCTCCTAAACTCAGTCCTAAATCTACTTCCCCTTATTTTGAGGCTATGCCCCCTAGTTCTGCTTTCACCCGCCAGTGGAAACAACCTGCCCGCATCTATCCTATCTATTCCCATCATAATTTTATGTTTCTATAAGATCCCCCCTCATCCTTCTAAATTCCAACGAGTACAGTCCCAGTCTACTCAACCTCTCCTCGTAATCCAGCTCTGGGATTAACCTAGTGAATCTCCTCTGCACACCCTCCAGTGCCAGTACGTCCTTTCTCAAGTAAGGAGACCAAAACTGAACACAATACTCCAGGTGTGGCCTCACTAACACCGTATACAATTGCAGCATAACCTCCCTAGTCTTAAACTCCATCCCTCTAGCAATGAAGGACAAAATTCCATTCGCCGCCTTAATCACCTGTTGCACCTGTAAACCAACTTTTTGAGACTCATGCACTAGCACACCCAGGTCTCTCTGCACAGCAGCATGTTTTAATATTTTATCATTTAAATAATAATCCCTTTTGCTGTTATTCCTACCAAAATGGATAACCTCACATTTGTCAACATTGTATTCCATCTGCCAGACCCTAGCCCATTCACTTAGTCTATCCAAATCCCTCTGAAGACTTTTTTTTTTAACAATACAGCGCAGTACAGGCCCTTCGGCCCACGATGTTGCACCGAAACAAAAGCCATCTAACCTACACTATGCCATTATCATCCATATGTTTATCCAATAAACTTTTAAATGCCCTCAATGTTGGCGAGTTCACTACTGTAGCAGGTAGGGCATTCCACGGCCTCACTACTCTTTGCGGAAAGAACCTACCTCTGACCTCTGTCCTATATCTATTACCCCTCAGTTTAAAGTTATGTCCCCTCGTGCCAGCCATTTCCATCCGCGGGAGAAGGCTCTCACTGTCCACCCTATCTAACCCCCTGATCATTTTGTATGTCTCTATTAAGCCTCCTCTTAACCTTCTTCTCTCCAACGAAAACAACCTCAAGTCCATCAGCCTTTCCTCATAAGATTTTCCCTCCATACCAGGCAACATCCTGGTAAATCTCCTCTGCACCCGCTCCAAAGCCTCCACGTCCTTCCTATAATGCGGTGACCAGAACTGTACGCAATACTCCAAATGCGGCCGAACCAGAGTTCTGTACAGCTGCAACATGACCTCCTGACTCCGGAACTCAATCCCTCTACCAATAAAGGCCAACACTCCATAGGCCTTCTTCACAACCCTATCAACCTGGGTGGCAACTTTCAGGGATCTATGTACATGGACACCTAGATCCCTCTGCTCATCCACACTTTCAAGAACTTTACCATTTGCCAAATATTCCGCATTCCTGTTATTCCTTCCAAAGTGAATCACCTCACACTTCTCTACATTAAACTCCATTTGCCACCTCTCAGCTCAGCTCTGCAGCTTATCTATATCCCTCTGTAACCTGCTACATCCTTCCACACTATCGACAACACCACCGACTTTAGTATCATCTGCAAATTTACTCACCCACCCTTCTGCGCCTTCCTCTAGGTCATTGATAAAAATGACAAACAGCAACGGCCCCAGAACAGATCCTTGTGGTACTCCACTTGTGACTGTACTCCATACTTCCTGTATCATCTGCACTTTTTGCTTTACCACTCATCTTCGTATCGTCTACAAACTTTGACACATTGCACTTGGTCCCCAACTCCAAATCATCTATGTAAATTGTGAACAATTGTGGGCCCAACACTGATCCCTGAGGGACACCACTAGCTACTGATTGCCAACCAGAGAAACACCCATTAATCCCCACTCTTTGCTTTCTATTAATTAACCAATCCTCTATCCATGCTATTACTTTCCCTTTAATGCCATGCATCGTTATCTTAAGCAGCAACCTTTTGTATGGCACCTTGTCAAAGGCTTTCTGGAAATCCAGATATACCACATCCATTGGCTCCCCGTTATCTTCCGTACTGGTAATATCCTCAAAAAATTCCACTAAATTAGTTAGGCACGACCTGCCCTTTATGGACCCATGCTGCGTCTGCCCAATGGGACAATTTCCATCCAGATGCCTCGCTATTCTTTCCTTGATGATAGATTCCAGCACCTTTCCTACTACCAAAGTTAAGCTCACTGGCCTACAATTACCCACTTTCTGCCTACCTCCTTTTTTAAACAGTGGTGTCACGTTTGCTAATTTCCAATCCGCCTGGACCACCCCAGAGTCTAGTGAATTTTGGTAAATTATCACTCGTGCATTTGCAATTTCCCCAGCCAATTCTTTTAGCACTCTGGGATGCATTCCATCAGGGCCAGGAGACTTGTCTACCTTTAGCCTCATTAGCTTGCCTATCACTACCTCCTTAGCGATGACAATCCTCTCAAGGTCCTCACCTGTCATAGCCTCATTTCTATCAGTCACTGGCATGTTATTTGTGTCTTCCACTGTGAAGACCGACCCAAAAAACCTGTTCAGTTCCTCAGCCATTTCCTCATCTCCCATTATTAAATCTCCCTTCTCATCCTCTAAAGGCCCAATATTTACCTTAGCCACTCTTTTTTGTTTTATATATTTGTAGAAACTTTACTATCTGTTTTTATATTCTGAGCAAGTTTACTCTCATAATCTATCTTACTCTTCTTTATAGCTTTTTTAGCCACCTTCTGTTGCCCCCTAAAGATTTCCCAGTCCTCTAGTCTCCCACTAATCTTTGCCACTTTGTATGCTTTTTCCTTCAATTTGATACTCTCCCTTATTTCCTTAGATATCCACGGTCGATTTTCCCTCTTTCTACCATCCTTCCTTTTTGTTGGTATAAACCTTTGCTGAGCACTGCGAAAAATCGCTTGGAAAGTTCTCCACTGTTCCTCAACTGTTTCACCATAAAGTCTTTGCTCCCAGTCTACCTTGAGTTCTTCTCTCATCCCATTGTAATCTCCTTTGTTTAAGTACAAAACACTAGTGTTTGATTTTACCTTCTCACCCTCCATCTGTATTTTAAATTCCACCATATTGTGATCGCTCCTTCCGAGAGGATCCCTAACTATGAGATCATGAATCAATCCTGTCTCATTACACAGGACCAGGTCTAGGACCGCTTGTTCCCTCGTAGGTTCAATTACATACTGTTCTAGGAAACTATCGCGGATACATTCTATAAATTCCTCCTCAAGGCTGCCTTGACCGACCTAGTTAAACCAATTGACATGTAGATTAAAATCCCCCAAGGTAACTGCTGTACCATTTCTACAGGCATCCGTTATTTCTTTGTTTATTGCCTGCCCCACCATAATGTTACTATTTGGTGGCCTATAGACTACTCCTATCAGTGACTTTTTCGCCTTTCATTTCCTTATTTCTACCCAAATGGATTCAACCTTATCCTCCATAGCACCGATGTCATCCCTTACTATTGCCCGGATGTCATCCTTAAATAACAGAGCTCCACTGAATAGTTTGATACCCTTGGATATTTAACTCCCAGTGGTGACCATCCTTTAACCATGTTTCAGTAATGGCCACTAAATCATAGTCATTCACGATGATTTGCGCCATCAACTAATTTACCTTATTCCGAATACTACGAGCATTCAGGTAAAGTACACTTATGTTGGCTTTTTTACCTCTGTTTCAAATCTTAACACTTCGATCAGTAACCTCTCCTAAGTTATATTTCCTCTTAACTTTTCTCCTAATTTTCCTTGTCGTTGAACCCATATCTTCATGTAACAACCTGCCGCATCGCTTACCATTAATGATTTTACTTCCCGTTTTATTCCTTTTAGTATTACTGGTCCTATTCACTGAGCTCCAGCACGTATTCTGGGCGTGCCCAAAACTCGGGGGGTACTGGCAGGGATTTGAGGACGTGTCCCAGGTACTGAAAACAAGGGTGGCGATGAGTCCAGAGGTGGCGATTTTTGGGGTGTCAGAGGACCCGGGAGTCCAGGAGGGGATAGAGGCCGACGTTGTGGCCTTTGCTTCCTTGGTAGCCCGGCGATGAATACAGTTGGCCTGGAGGAACTCAAAGCCCCCAAAGACTGAAGTATGGCTGTCGGACATGGCAAGTTTTCTCGGCTTGGAAAAAAAAATCAAGTTTGCCTTACGAGGATCACTATTGGGGTTCGTCCGGAGGTGGCAACCATTCATCGACTTCTTTTCAGGGAACTAATCGTCAGCGGCGGTGGGAGGGGGGGGGGGGGGGGGGGGGAGGTGGAGGTAGAATAGTGTACAATAGGGGGGAAGAATAGGCTGGTCTATTTGCGAGAGAGGAACTGTTATTTGCACTATGTTTTTGTAATTGATATTTGCACACCTAATGTATATTGTTACTGTTTACAATGCCAAAAATACCGCAATATAATTGTTTGTTAAAAAAATATATATACATCAGCAACTGTGGTGCAATCTATAGACTTTCCTCCTAAGGTAAGGGCAGTTGGGGTAGGTGTTCAAGATGGGTTTTACATCCTGCGAAGCTCAGTTGTATGAATTCATTTGTCTCCTGCTTTACAGGTATTCCACATCATTGTGGAGAACCCAAAAGATAAAATTGCAACTGGGGTACAGATTTCAGCAATTATACAATATTCCACAGAAAAGAGAGAAGATGCGAAAGATGAATGCATTATAACCTCAGATGAAGATTTTATTACAATCCCACTATTTGCGTATGTATTATTTAATAATTCATTTCATTCATAGAGAGTCAATTGCTATGTAGATTTGACAATGCGTGATAACTTATGATAGAATGATCAAAGATCTTTAGTAATATCTATCTCTTAATACTATCTCTATTAATGCTATCTCTATTAATACTATCTATCTATTCTATCTATTAATACTATCTATCTATTAATACTATCTATCTATTAATACTACCTCTTTTAATACTATCCAGTTGAGAAATCATCACTAAAAAAAATATCCTATACATAAAAATGAAGTCTTGGCTCCAGAAGATCATATTTGTCTAATGTTGAGATTTTTATTAACGTACTCCTGGAAATGGAGGATTGCTCATTCCCCGTACATTTATTGATAATATAACTGTACAAATATTGCTATTACTTTGGCAGTTAATGATTTAAAAAGAGACCTGGAAACAATGGAAAGACGAGTGCATAGCCCGCAGCCAACTTGCTACGTCCCTATTAATGTTGCTAATTACCCAAAGATGCTGGGATCTCTGGAATAGTCTTGAACTACAATTGAGTTGACGTAGAGACGAGAGTGGTATCAGTGAGCCAATATTGACTACAATGATTGCTAGATGGAAGATTTTAGAATAGAATATTCTGACAACAACTTGCATTTATGCTGGACTTTTCAAAGATAAAACTTTCTGAGCTGCTTCACAGGAACCTTACCAGCTGGAATTTGGAATCAAGCCACATAAGGAGATATTAGGGTAGATGAGGATGGAAGAGAAGCAAAGAGACATGGAGGCTTTAACAGATTCCTGCTAAAATTAAACTGTGAACATCACTGACAATATTTTCTCACCAAGTCATATTAAATCCCTTATGTATACTGTTGAAAAGAACAATACAGCTTTTCTTACTGTTTACTTTTTTCTTTATTAAATTCACACTGTTGTCACACACCACCTTATTCCTTCCTCCAGGAGTGCAGAGCAATCTTGGTGAGAGATGCTTTTGCAGCTTGTGTTATGCTACAAGCCAACAGGAAGTATTCTTTTAGAGGACTGAGAGTTTTATTTCCAGATTTTTATATCATAGAATAATAGAATTTACAGTGCAGAAGGAGGCTATTTGGCCCATTGAGTCTGCACAGGCCTTGAAAAGAGCACCCTACTTAAGCCCACATCTCCACCCTATCCCTGTAACCCCACCTAACCTTTTTTGGACACTAAGGGCAATTTAGCATGGCCAATCCACCGAGCCTGCACATCTTTGGACTGTGAAAGGAAACCAGAGCACCTGGAGGAAACCGACACAGATGCGGGGAGAATGTGTAGGCTCCGCACAGACAGTGACCCAAACTGGGAATCGAACCTGGGACCCTGGAGCTGTGAAGCAACAGTACTAACCACTGTGCTATCGTGCTGCCCTAAGTCACATACATTTCTTTGAGATGGAGCACCATCATTTATAGGTTATTTCATCTCAATGTCTAGGTATTGATGACTAGCTTTCTGTCTGCATCATAATAATGTCACTTTGTGTCGCTTGGCGTAAATATTCTGCTTCAGCTATTTTCTGCTATTTTTAAGGATTCATTAAACTGCTTAAAGTAGAATTAGTTGAGTCGATCACATGGTGTTTTTTGTTTTCTTGTGTAGGTTTGTTTCTGCTTGTGATCTTAGCATTGACCCAGAAGTTGATTTTGGAACTTTGGTAGCCAATAGTAGTGTCCATTGCATGGAAGTAAATGTTCCAAATCATGGAACTCTCCCAGGTAAATATTATTCAACAGTAATCTGTGAAAAACAAAACTCTCATATATTTTCTCTTTATTTGTTGTATTTTTCATGCTATCCTTAAAAGTTGAACATTTACAAGTTGATAAAACCAGACTTCCATACTGTTTCCAAAATAAAAGTCATGATTAGTTTACTAACTGTTAAAATAAATTGGGTATGATGGGGAGATGAGAAAAATAAAAAAAAAGCTGATGAATTCAAATAATGTTTAAAATTATTTTATTACGCTTGATAATGTGTAACCAAGATTAAGCTATCCCACTCCCTGTCATTCTGGTGTGCTCCATGTGCCCATCCAATAACCGCTTGAAAGTTCCTGTCAACCTTTTCTATGCAAGACTTTTATACTACAGCTACCATCTAACTTTCCATATGTATGTAGACTTACAAGTGATGTATGATTCATTCACAGCAGAACTAAACTTGTAGCTAACTTATTGGAGCCTGACCTTTGATGGATTCCTGTGAAAGTGACACTAAATACATTATAATTGGAAGAAAGCTGATGGAAATGTTATTTAACAAAAATACTGGGCTGGATTCCCCGGTTCCCCAGCCACGTGTTTCTCAGTCGCTCGCTGTTCACTGGCAGCAGAATTCTCTACTCCTGCCGCTTGTCAATGGGATTTCCCATTGAAGCCACCCACACCGTTGGGAAACCCACTGGTGGGGGTGCGCTGTGGCGGGAACAAAGAATAGCAACGACCGGAGAATTCCGGCCACCATTGAAGGGATCAGCAATTGTTTGTATTTTTATGGTTATTACGATGATTAGATTGTTAAAATCTTCCCACTTAAAATCTATTCAAGGTGATGAAATGCACTTTTACCTGCACAATTTGAAACGTTTCAGGCAAGTTGAAAGCGCCATAGTGTGAACACAGTAGCATACACCAGAGGTGTCATATTATGATTACTGTTTTACCATCACAGACTATATTTTTGAGGTCATTTAAAAAATATATATTTTTATTCAACTTTTATCATTTTATACCCCAAAAATACAAAGATTACAAAAGCTACAAACAACAGGAAACCAAATAAAAGGAACAATAACTACTGCCCCCATTCTCTCTCCTCCCTCTAACAGCTAACAGTGACCAATTCCTTAAAATACAATATGAACTGTTGCCATCTACGGTAGAACCCTACAATTGACCCCCTCGGGGTATATTTGACCTTCTCGAGTTGCAAAAACTCCATTAACTCCCCTAGCCACACCGAGGCGCTAGGTGGAATCACCAGTCTCCTACTCAGCGGGTCGATTTGTCTCCAAGCAACTAGTGAGGCGAATGCCAGGGTATTCCGCCTCATACCCGTCCGCAGCTCTGGCAGGTCCAATACCCCAAATATAGCCATTAAAGGACAGAGCTTCAGTTCAATATTCAGGAATACCGATATGGTGTTGAAAAAAGAGACCCAGAAACCCACAAGCTTGGGACAGGACCAGAACATATGCGTGTGGATTGCAGGCCCTCTCGAACAGCCCTTGGACCTATCCTCAACCCCCTCAAAAAAAGGACTCATGGTGAAGTAAACCATAAACACTACCTTCAGCTGGATCAGACCCGGCGTCGGACAGGATAATGTGGCGTTCACCCAGCGGAGGATCACGCTCCCCACCTCCTCTTCCAGTATGGATCCCAGCTGCTGCTCCCATTTGGCCTTCTTTACCCCCTCCACCGAGACCAACTCTTTGCCCCAAAGTCCCTCCATATCTACTGGATGAACTACCCTCTTCCGATCCCGAGCAGGAAAGAATTCTATCCAATAAGGTTGAAGGCGGCTCCACCGCACAAGGCAGGGAAGTCGTCACCAGTGCCCCCAAACTAGATCCTCTGCACGATCCAGACTCCATCTGCACACAGGTAGATCCTGGGTCTCCACATCACCCCAACACCACCCTCGCGTTGTCAGCCAAGTAGCCCTCCCAATTGTCTATCCATCTGTTGGACCCCCTCTGAATTCTTGGTGTCTTCCCTGCTCATATGACTATGTAAACTGCTTCATCCCCCATAAAATAACTTGGATAAAAATACCGGAAGACACTGAAAAAAGAACAAGGTGTGGATTTGGATGGACTGAACCCGGCCCGCCAAGGACAATGGGAGGCTGTCCCACCTTTGCAGGTCAGCCTTAACCCATCCGCTAGCTTTGTAAAATACAAAGCTGCACCCAATCCTGTTCCACCTGGACCCCCAAAGACCGAAAACTAGTTTCTGCCAGGCAGAAAGGTTAACACCCCCAGACCGGCTCCCCTCCCTGAGGTGCCAACCACAAAGTATTCACTCTTCCCGACATTTAACTTGTATCGAAAGGGAAGCACGATGGTGCAGTGGTTAGCACTGTTGCCTCACGGCACTGAGGACCTGGGTTCGATCCCAGTCCCTGGTCACTGTCCATGTGGAGTTTGCACATTTACCCCGTGCCTGTGTGAGTCTCACCCCCACAACCCAAAGATACGCAGTGTAGGTTGATTGGCCACGCTAAATTGTCCCTTAATTGGGGGAGAAAAAAAATAATTGGTGTGGTAATACCAGGTATTGCGGTACCTGTGAGGTGGATGACCATTGGCTAGACCCAGGAGTCTACCATTGGCTGATGTACATAGCTTCGCCCTGAGAGGCGGGGTATAAGAACCAATGCCGTCCCAGCAGCCTTCACTTTCTGTATCGAAGCTGCTGGGGAACAGTTCTAGCTGATTAAAGCCATTTAGTTATGCCTCACCTTGTCTCGAGAGTAAATTGATTGCGCATCAATTTAATCTGCTACAACTTCAGTTGAAAGGATGGATCTCCGTATCAAACCGGAGTGCCTTCAGCTCAGCCCCCACACGGACAACTCTGCTACTATCTTCAAACATTGGCTGGCGTGCTTTAAGGGCTACCTCGACACGGCCGCCGACACCCCCACGGAAAGACAAAAGATGCACCTTCTACGCTCGCGGGTCAGCCCTGGGATCTACCCTCTGATCGAGGAGGCGGAGAATTATGCTGCAGCGATCGAGCTGCTAGAAGGACATTATATCCGCCCTGTGAACCAGGTCTACGCTCGTCACCTGCTGGCGACTAGGAGGCAAAGCCCCGAGGAAACGTTGGAAGACTTCTACTGGGCGCTGCTGGTGCTTGGCCGAAACTGTGGCTGCCCGGCAGTTTCGGGGAACGAGCACACAGAACTTTTGATCAGGGATGCTTTCGTGGCAGGTATGACCTCCCCCAATATCCGCCGAAGGCTCCTAGAAATGGACACTCTGGGACTTACTGAGGCACGGGCCCTGGCGGGGTCCATGGACGTTGCATATAAATATGCGCTGGTTTTGCTCCCGGACACGAGGCGGCCCCTTGGGCTGCGTGGCACCCCGTTGCGGCAGCCCCTCAGACCTTCCCCCTGACCCCGAAGCCTGCGCGGCGAGACGGCCCGCTACCGCCGCCGGACAACGCTGTTTCTTCTGCGGGCAGGCGAATCATCCCCGCCCGCACCGCCACCTGCAAAGGGTGCGGCAAGAAGGGCCACTATGTCAGGGTCTGCCAGGCCGTGGCTGTGGTCTCCAGCGACTATCGGCAGCCCCCCTTTCAGGCCCTGGCCGCCCACCGCCACCCCCCTATCCTCCGGCCGTGCGCGACCGGCAGGTGCGGCCATTTTGCCCCCTGGCCACCACGCTGGACGGGTGGGCGCCGCCATATTGTCCCTCGCCGTCGCCATCTTCTTCGTCTCTGGACTCCATGTGTGACCCATGGCTGACGCCATCTTGGATGGGGCCCCAGGCCTCCAGCACAGCCGACTACATGCTGCCCGACCAGAACTCTCCATTACTGCAGCTGGCCTCGGTTACTCTGGACCAGAGTCGGCCCCGGATGCTTGCGAAAGCTACAATGACGATCTCCATCAACGGCCACGATATGTCGTGCTTGATCAACTCTGGGAGCACGGAAAGCTTTGTTCACCCTGATACGGTAAGGCGCTGTTCTCTTGTCACCCATCCCGTAAATCAAAGGAACTCCCTGGCCTCCGGGTCACACGCGGTGGAGATAAAGGGGTTCTGCCTAGCGAATCTCACTGTCCAAGGCAGGGAATTCCACAATTTCCGTCTGTACGTCCTGCCGCACCTCTGTGCAGCCACCCTCCTTGGGCTGGATTTCCAGTGCCATCTGCAAAGCCTGGATTTCCAGTGCCATCTGCAAATCCCTATACCCCCCCTTACTGTCTGTGGTCTCGCGACCCTTAAGGTCGACCCGCCTTCCCTGTTTGCGAACCTCACCCCGGATTGCAAACCCTTCGCCACCAGGAGCAGACGATACAGTGCCCAGGACCGGACCTTTATCAGGTCGGAGGTCCAAAGGCTGCTGAGGGAAAGGGTCATCGAAGCGAGCAACAGTCCCTGGAGAGCTCAAGTAGTGGTGGTAAAGATCGGGGAGAAACATAGGATGGTCATTGACTACAGCCAGACCATCAACAGGTTTACGCAGCTGGATGCGTACCCTCTCCCCCGTATAGCCGACCTGGTGAACAGGATTGCGCAATACAAGGTTTTCTCCACGGTGGATCTCAAGTCTGCCTACCACCAGCTATCCCTCCGTAATGGTGACCGCCAGTAAACTGCCTTCGAAGCAGATGGGCGGCTCTATCACGTTTTAAGGGTTCCCTTCGGTGTCACGAACGGGGTCTCGGTCTTCCAACGAGAGATAGACCGAATGGTTGACCGGTACGGCTTACGCGCAACGTTCCCGTATCTTGATAACGTCACCATCTGCAGCCATGACCAGCAGGACCACAACACCAACCTCCGGAAATTTCTCCAGACCGCGAATATCCTTAACCTGACCCACAATAAGGATAAATGCATGTTTAGCACCGACCGTCTAGCCATTCTAGGCTACGTAGTGCGAAGTGGAGTCATAGGCCCCGACCCTGAGCACATGCACCCCCTCATGGAGTTCCCCCTCCCTCACTGCCCCAAGGCCCTAAAGCGCTGCCTCGGCTTCTTCAGCTATTATGCACAGTGGGTCCCCAATTACACAGACAAGGTTCGACCCCTGATCAAGTCCACAACCTTCCCCCTGTCGACGGAGGCCCGCCAGGCCTTCAGCTACACCAAAGCAGACATTGCTAAAGCCACGATGCGTTCCATCGACGAGTCCCTCCCCTTCCAGGTCGAGAGCGATGCGTCCGACGTAGCTCTGGCGGCCACCCTAAATCAAGCGGGCAGGCCCATGGCTTTCTTCTCCCGTACCCTCCATGCTTCCGAAATTCGCCATTCCTCGGTCGAAAAGGAGGCCCAGGCCATAATAGAAGCTGTGCATCACTGGAGGCATTACCTGGCCGGCAGGAGATTCACTCTCCTCACGGACCAACGGTCGGTTGCCTTCATGTTCGATAATGCACAGCAGGGCAAGATTAAGAACAACGTGATCTTGCGGTGGAGGATCGAACTCTCCACCTACAATTACGAGATCTTGTACCGTCCGGGGAAGCTGAACGAGCCTCCTGATGCCCTGTCCCGAGGCACTTGTGCCACCGCACAAGTGGACCGCCTCCGAGCCCTCCACGAGGACCTCTGCCACCCGGGGGTCACTCGTTTCTTTCATTTTATCAAGACCCGCAACCTGCCCTACTCCATCGAGGAGGTCAGGACCGTCACCAGGGACTGCCAAATCTGCGTGGAGTGCAAACCGCACTTCTACCGGCCAGAGAGGGCGCACCGAATAAAGGCTTCCCGTCCCTTTGAACGCCCCAACACGTACTTCCTGAACGTGATTGACGAGTACTCCCGGTTCCCATTCGCCATCCCCTGCCCAGACATGACCACAACCACCGTCATCAAGGCCCTCCAGGGTATCTTTACACTGTTCGGTTTCCCCGCATACATTCACAGTGATAGGGGGTCCTCCTTTATGAGCGACGAACTGCGTTAATTCCTGCTCAGCAAGGGCATTGCCTCGAGCAGGACGACCAGTTACAACCCCCGGGAAACGGGCAGGTTGAGAGGGAGAACGGCACGGTCTGGAAGACAGTCCTACTGGCCCAGGAATCGGCCAGTGTCCCGCTGGCAGGAAGTCCTCCCAGTGGCCCTTCACTCCATCCGGTCACTGCTCTGTACTACCACAGATCAGACACCTCATGAACGTCTTCTTGTTTTCCCCAGGAAGTCCTCCTCCAGGACCTCGCTCCCAACCTGGCTTGCGACACCCGGACCCATCCTGCTTCGGGAACATGCGAGGGTGCACAGGTCGGACCTGTTGGTTGAGAGGGTCCACCTGCTGCACGCCAACCCACAGAACGCCTATGTAGCGTTCCCTGACGGCCGCCAAGACACGGTCTCCCTTCGGGACCTGGCGCCCGCCGGAGCCCCACGCGCATCCGCACCAGTGTCCCACCCCCACCCTCCCCGTAGCACCTGACCGGAGGGTCAGTACTCCCGCTGCCCCTGCCTAGGCCCGAACAAGCACCGGCGCCCCCTACAGGCGCCCCCCCCACCCACTTTTCGCCCCAACAGCGCCGCCTATGGGTGACGAAGCTGCCTGGGAGGATGACACCACGTTCCCGGAGTCGCAACCGCCGGGACCCCCATCAGGATCACCCCTGAAGCCCAGACGCTCCAGAAGGACGACCAGGCCACCCGATCGACTGATTGCTGCACCATGAACACTTTGCTAGTACCCTCGACATCACGGCACCTCCATACCTGGTCCTACCACGCGAAAGGTGACATTAACTCTGGCCATCACCCTGCCTGGCTCTTTTTTAACAGGGGGTGAATGTGGTAATACCAGGTATTGCGGTACCTGAGAGGTGGATGACCATTGGCTAGACCCAGGAGTCTACCATTGGCTGATGTACATAGCTCCGCCCTGAGAGGCGGAGTATAAGAACCAATGCCGTCCCAGTAGCCTTCACTTTCTGTATCGAAGCTGCTGGGGAACAGTTCTAGCAGATTAAAGCCGATTAGTTATGACTCACCTTGTCTTGAGAGTAATTGATTGCGCATCAATTGGGTACTCTCAATTTGAAAAGAAACTTGCATTCAGAGAAGAAGCCAAAAATAGATTCATTATTTCCTGCATTGTTGGCCCCAGATTGCTCACGCATACAAGGACAGACTGAATTTCACCCCACCTCTAACAATCCCTGTCCACCTATTTGAGACCCTCTGGGCAATAGCCAGTGGCTCAATTGCCAGCACGAACAAGAGAGGAGACATGGGACACCCCTGCCTCGTCCCCCTATGTAGCTGAAACAACCATGAATTCATGGTGTTGGTCCACAAGCTGGCAGAAGGAGCCTTGTGCAACAACCACACCCATGACACAAACACAGGGCCCAATCCAACTTCTGCCTTCACTCAACCCTATTGGATGCTTTTTCTGCATCCAGCAACACGATTATCTCCGGTTCCAGTCCAGTTGATGGGGTGACATCCATATTGAGCAGCTGCCTCACGTTGGATGTCACTTTCGACCCTTCACAAATACCGTTTGGTCCTCTCCAACTACCTCGGGAAGACAGGGTTCCAACCTCAGCGCCAGGAGCGTGGCCAGAAGCTTTGTGTCTACATTGAGCAGTGATATCGGGCCACATGACCCAAAGTCTGTGGGATCCTTATCCTTTTTCAGGAGAAGGGATGCCTTCCCCAACATCTCGGGGAGAGAACCCCACTCCAGGGAATCATTAAACATCCCCATCAATAGCGGATCCGCAAACTTCTTATAAAATTCTTCCGGGAATCCATCCGGCCCCGGCACCATTCCCGCCTCAAACTTTCTTAAGGCTGTTCTAACATCCTCCTGTCCTAGCGGCACCTCCAGCTCTTCCCACAATTCCTCCCCACCTTGGGAAACTCCAAACCTTATAAAAACTCTTGTCATTCCCTGCTCGTCCCCTGGTGGCTCCGACCGATAAAGCCTCTCATATAAGTCTTAAAATGCCCGACTCACCTTGTCTGGGATGGAAACCAGCCTGCCCTCAAAATCCCTAACCAGAATGATTTCCTTAGCAACCTCTTGCCACCTTAGCTGCTGGGCCAGGAGACGACTGGCTTTCTCCCCATACTCATACACTACCCCCTTCAAACGCCTCATCTGGAACACCGCTCTGTTTGTAGACAACAGTCATATGGCTCTAGAGACCTTCCCGCAGACCCCAATGTCTGATAAAAACCTCCAACTTGTGTGCTGCATCTTATCGGCATCTAACATCAGATCTATCAGGTGCGGAGCATGGTCAGAAATAACCACCGCTGGATGTTCCACCTTCTTCAGTCTGGGGAGAAGAGTCCTACCCAAGACAAAGAAGTCTATCCTTGAGTTCACCTTGTGCACCGGGGACTACCTGCCATCTCGGCCAACCCCTTTCCCAACCAACCAAGCAAACAACTACACCCATTGTGTCTCACCAAAACTGGCCCAATGCATCGCAGCCCCTCCCCCACTCCACTTCCGTTCACTATCTATTCCTGCTTGCTAGTGATGTAGCCCCCACCCAGGGGCCCCTTTCAAAAAGCCAACAAAAGCAACAACCTTAGCCCCACCCAAGTGCCCAAACCCTGGCCTCCTTACTATACGCCTCTTCCCCTACCGGTACCCTATCAAAAATCCCTTTCACATCCCAAAAAATAATAAGAAACATTAACACATTGTAATAAAACATCATCAACCTCTCCGATCCGTCTCTCAGATACGAAGTCCCCATCGGCCTTCCTCAAACCAGTCCCTTCTTTCTAATGAAGGCTTCTGCGAGCTCTGGTGTATCAAGGAAATAATCTTTCGAGTCCATCGTTACTTTCAGTCGCGCCGGGTATACCACCCCGAATCGCACTCCTTCATTGTAGAATGCTACCTTCCCCTTGTTGAAGGCCGCACGCCTCTTTGCCAGCTTGGTCCCAATGTCTTGGTAGATCTGCAATGTGTGCCATTCCCAGTCAATGTCGCAGTTCTTCTTTGCCCACTCCAGGACCCACTCCTTCATCTGGAAACTGTGAAAGCAGATAATCACCACCCAAGGTGGCTTATTCGGCCGTGGCTTCTGCCGGAGTGCCATATGGGCTCTATCCAACTCCGGAGGGGCGAACACCTCTTTTCTGCCACTCCCCCAAACAGCCAAGAGAACATCCCGGGAAGTATTCAATTGGCTTTGAGCCTTCCACTCCCTCGGGCAGCTCCACCATCCAGAGTTTCAACCGCCTTGACCTATTCTCCAGATCTTCCACTTTTGCCCTCAGGCCCTTGTTACTCTTCGCCACGGATAGTAGCTCCGCCTCCAATGAGGCAAACTGCCTATCATGCTGCGGCATGACCTTAAATGTCTCACCTTGCTCTTTCACAGCCTTCAACGTCATACCCAGCTGCTCTCAGATGGGGCCAATGCTTTAAAGGATTTCTTCATCCCTTTACCTTGCCGCTCAAACTGCCTGTCCACCTGCTTCTCAAAATTTTCCAGTTCTGTGCCATCACCACAGCCAGTTTGTCTACTGTAATGGAGCGGCTTCCTCTGCCGTCTTCTCTCCTTCAGATTCCTTCATCAGACTACCAGCCTGGGCTTTCTTCCCAGGGGGCTTTTTCATCAAAACTTTCAACATAAATGTTGCCCAGATCATCCAGCTGGGTTTGGACACAAAAATCCCCAGGAAAATGGGCAAAATAGATCAAAAAGCAAAGAGCCTGGTGGGAGCTACCTTTTGTGTGACTTGCTCTCACATACGTCATTAGAAGTCCTTCTTTAGAAGTCATATGAATATTATTTTTAATTGTCCACCCATTAGCTGTCTCGCTCTAATATGCAGATTAGGCAAAAAGTGATCCTTTGCAGTCTCATCCTAATTTGCATTTCTGTAAGCACTTTCTGCTCCATAATCACTTATTTCGTTGGAAATATTCATCAGATTTGGCAGCATCTGTGGAGAGAGAAACGGAGTTAACGTTTCAGGCCAATGATCTTTCATCAGATCTGGGAAAATTTATAAATGTAATATATTTTGGATATGTAAAAGACAGGATGGGATGGGCAGAAGGAAGGGCAGTTTCACGGTGCAAGGACAAAGGAAGTGGTAGTGGGACAAATAAAAGAACAAAACATCTGGCGAGAGGAGGTGTGGACAGTCAGATCCTGAGTAGCTGGCTTATGAAAGCATGTAAAGGAAATAAAAGAAAAACAAGAGACGCGATTCTCTCAAAAGGGAACGAAGTCCCCTGGCGAGTGTGTTTAGCCGCGTGTTTCCCAGTGCTCGCAGTGCCGAGAAACACATGGCTATTTAACGCGGCTCGCGTTGCATAAGGGGCTTGAGCGGGGAACGCGCAGCCCAGGCCGCACATAGCCCCGTTTTGTACTGTGGGGATCTCCACTTGCCAGAACTCCCCAGTGTAATGAGAGATCAGGACGCCATTTTCAAATGTTTACAAGCTGTTTACTTTTAATAAACCTCCTCAGTTGTTGGGCCTGAAGATGCATCTGCACCATTTTCAAATGGCATCCTGATTTCCAAGGCTCCCGAAATGATCCACGACCTACACCCCCCCCACCCCCCCCGCCTTTTCCCCCCAGCCCGAATGCACTATGGGAGGGTCCCCGGACCCCAACCCTCCCAACACCCACGCTGGGCACCCCCCAGACCCGATCACATGTGCGCAGAAAATGCCAGCTGGGCACCTTGGCAGTGCCAGATTGGCACCCAGGTGGCACTGCCAAGGTGCCAGGCTGGCACCAGTAGTGCCAGGGCACCACCCTGCCCATAGGGCATGCAGCTGGGGGCCTCTGACTCCGTGGGAGACCTCCATGAGTGCCGTTCTGTCTGGTCCCTGTTTCTGGGGACCAGTGCCGATTGGCGCTTGCCCGAGGTCTCTGAGGCGAAGGGGTTGAATCCCCAAATCTCAGGACCTCGGGAAACTGCACATTAGAGTGAGGCTAGCTGTCTGGGTCATTGCAGATTATGCAAAAAAGTGATCCTGCCCACATCGCAACTTCTTGCGAGGTAATGTTTGTTCTCCCGGCCATGCTGTGCACTATGAGCTGCTTTTCCAGCGCAGCATGACTGTTGGATCATGCCCATGAGTGAACAAATGCAAAGATAAATGAAACAAATTGCAGAAAGTGGTTAAGATCTAAAATAGATGAACTGAGTGCTGAGTCCAGAACGTTATAAAGTGCACAGTCCAAAGATGAGGCACTGTTCCTCGAGTTTCATTGGAGCACTGTGGCAGGTCAAGGACAGGACAGAGTGGGAGCAAGGAGAAAAATTAACATAACAGGCAACTGGAAGCACGGGGACATACAGCTGGACTAAATGAAGATAGTTTGCAAAGTAGTCCCCCCCTGAATGAAGATAGTTTGCAAAGTAGCCCCCCCCCCCCAATGGCGAGGAGCCCACATCATGAGCAGAAAATACAGTATACCAAATTGATAGCAGTAGAATTAAATTGCTGTTTCACCTGTAAGGAATGTTTGGGGCACTGGATGGTGCAAAGGGAGGAAATAATAGGGCAGACGTTCTGTATCTTGCGCAAGCATGAACAGGGGCATTCGAGCTGACTCAGGAGCGGACCATGGTATTGCAGAGGGAAATGTACCTTCGGAATGCTGAAAAGGAAGGTGTTGGTGGTGGCATCATGCTAAAGATGGTGCACATGGTGGAGGATGATTAAATATTAAGTGTCAGTGGTGGAACATCATAGCCGCATAAGAATTAAGTTAGCTTTCGAAAAGGATACGGAGCAATTCAGAGTATAAATTGCTATTGGAGGAGGGCCAATTTCAATGGGATCTGGCCCAGGTAATTTGGGATCAAATATTGATGGGCAAAACTGTAAGGGAACAAGTGGCTCGTCTTTAGGATGGCATGGTGGCACAGTGGTTAGCACTGCTTCCTACGGCGCTGAGGACCTGGGTTCGATCCTGGCCCCAGGTCACTGTCTGTGTAGCATTTGCACTTTCTCTCCGTGTTCGCGTGGGTTTCAACCCCAAACCCAAAGATGTGCAGGTTAGGTGGATTGGTCACGCTAAATTGGCCCTTAATTGAAAAAAATAATTGGCTACTCTAAATTTATGAGAAAAAATAGTTGCCCGTCTTGGGGGCACGGTAGCACTGTTGCTTCACAGAACCAGGGTCTCAGGTTCGATTCCCAGCTTGGGTCACTATCTGTGCGGAGTCTGCACATTCTCCCTGTGCCTGTGTGGGTTTCCTCCGGGTGCTCCGGTTTCATCCCACAAGTCCCGAAAGATGTGCTGTTAGGTGGATTGGACATTCTGAATTCTCCCTCAGTGCACCCGAACAGGTGCCGGAGTGTGAGGATTAGGGGATTTTCACAGTAACTTCATTGCAGTGTTAACGGAAACCTACTTGTGACAATAATAAAGATTATTATTATAAAGAGGAGCTTCTGAAGTTCTGAGTTTTTCTAATATGAATGCTTGTACATTTTCCACGGAGTTTGATCACCTTTGATTTCTTTGAATTTGAAAGGTCTCTCTCAATTGTTTCTCTGAAAAAAAAACTTAGAATGCTGATGCGGAACATGTGAATTCCAATTCTTTTTGAATTTTGTTTACAGACACTAAGCATTTAGACTTAAACAATGTTTTTGCTTCGTTGCCAGTTGTCACTTAGTAAGACTGCTGGGCATTGCACGCTGGAATGAAACTAAATTGAAACGAGTATGGCAGGGGGGTGGGCACCGGAGCAATAGGTCAGAAGGTGAAAGCATTGAGGAAGAACTAGGGAATAGGGCCAGTATGGTACTGAGGCAGAGCAGACAGGGAGAAGTTGCTGAACACAGCGGGTCTGGTGGCCTGAAATGCATATGTTTTAATGCAAGAAGTGTTATGATGTTGTTACCATTACAGAGACCTGGTTGAGGGAAGGACAGGATTGGCAGCTAAACGTTCCAGGATTTAGATGTTTCAGGCAGGATAGAGGGCGAAGTAAAAGGGGTGGCGGAGTTGCGCTACTGGTTCGGGAGAATATCACAGCTGAACTACAGGAGGACACCTCAGAGGGCAGTGAGGCTATATGGGTAGAGATCAGGAATAAGAAGGGTGCAGTCACAACGTTGGGGGTATACGACAGGCCTCCCAACAGCCAGCGGGAGATAGAGGAGCAGATTGGTAGACAGATTTTGGAAAAGAGTAAAAACAACAGGGTTGTTGTGATGGGAGACTTCAACTTCCCCAATATTGACTGAGACTCACTTAGTGCCAGGGGCTTAGACGGGGCAGGGTTTGTAAGGAGCATCCAGGAGGGCTTCTTAAAACAACATGTAGACAGTCCAACTAGGGAAGGGGCGGTACTGGAGCACGGCCAGGTGGTAGAAGTTTCAGTAGGGGAGCATTTCGGGAACAGTGACCACAATTCAGTAAGTTTTAAAGTGCTGGTGGACAAGGATAAGAGTGGTCCTAGGGTGAATGTGCTAAATTGGGGGAAGGCCAATTATCACAATATTAGGCAGGAACTGAAGAACCTAGACTGGGGGTGGATGTTTGAGGGTAAATCAACATCTGACATGTGGGAGGCTTTCAAGTGTCAGTTGAAAGGAATTCAGGACTGGCATGTTCCTGTGAGGAAGAAGGATAAATACGGCAAATTTCGGGAACCTTGGATAACGAGAGATATTGTAGGCCTCGTCAAAAAGAAAAAGGAGGCATTTGTCAGGGCTAGAAGGCTGGGAACAGACGAAGCCTGTGTGGAATATAAGGAAAGTAGGAAGGAACTTAAGCAAGGAGTCAGGAGGGTTAGAAGGAATCACGAAAAGTCATTCGCAAATAGGGTTAAGGAAAATCCCAAGGTCTTTTACACGTACATAAAAAGCACGAGGGTAGCCAGGGAAAGGGTTGGCCCACTGAAGGATAGGCAAAGAAATTCATGTGTGGAGCCAGAAGAAATGGGCGAGGTACTAAATGAATACTTAGCATCAGTATTCACCAAAGAGAAGGAATTGGTGGATGTTGAGTCTGGAGAAGTGTGTGTAGATAGCCTGGGTCACATTGAGATCCAAAAAGACGAGATGTTGGGCGTCTTGAAAAATATTAAGGTAGATAAGTCCCCAGGGCCTTATGGGATCTACCCCAGAATATTGAAGGAGGCTAGAGAGGAAATTGCTGAGGCCTTGACAGAAATCTTTGGATCCTCACTGTCTTCAGGTGATGTCCCGGAGAACTGGAGAATAGCCAATGTTGTTCCTTTGTTAAGAAGGATAGCAAGGATAATCCAGGGAACTACAGGCCAGTGAGCCTTACGTCAGTGGTAGGGAAAATACTGGAGAGAATTCTTCGAGACAGGATCTACTCCCATTTGGAACCAAATGGACGTATTAGTGAGAGGCAGCATGGTTTTGTGAAGGGGAGGTCATGTCTCACTAACTTGATAGAGTTTTTCGAAGAGGTCACAAAGATGATTGATGCAGATAGGGCAGTGCATGTTGTCTATATGGACTTCAGTAAGGCCTTTGACAAGGTCCCTCATGGTAGGCTGGTACAAAAGGTGAAGTCACACGGGATCAATGGTGAGCTGGCAAGGTGGATACAGAACTGGCTAGGTCATAGAAGACAGAGAGTAGCAATGGAAGGGTGATTTTCTAATTGGAGGGCTGTGACTAGTGGTGTTCCGCAGGGATCAGTGCTGGGACCTTTGCTGTTCGCAGTGTATATAAATGATTTGGAGGAAAATGTAACTGGTCTGATTAGTAAGTTTGCAGACGACACAAAGTCTGGTGGAATTGCGGATAGTGATGAGGACTGTCAGAGGATACAGCAGGATTTAGATCGTTTGGAGACTTGGGCGGAGAGATGGCAGGTGGGGTTTAATCTGGACAAATGTGAGGTAATGCATTTTGGAAGGTCTAATGCAGGTAGCAAATATACAGTGAATGGTAGAACCCTCAAGAGTATTGATGTTCAGGTCCACAGGACACTGAAAGGGGCAACACAGGTGGAGAAGGTAGTCAGGGGAGAGGGGTCAATTACTAGGGGGCATAGGTTTATGGTGCGATGGGCAAGGTTTAGAGTATGTGTACGAGGCAAGTTTTTTACGCAGAGGGTAGTGGGTGCCTGGAACTCGCTACCGGAGGAGGTGGTGGAAGCAGGGACGATAGTGACATTGAAAGGGCATCTTGACAAATAAATGAATAGGATGGGAATAGAGGGATACAGACCCAGGAAGTGTAGAAGATTGTAGTTTAGTCGGGTAGCGTGGTCGGCACGGGCTTGGAGGGCCGAAGGGCCTGTTCCTGTGCTGTACTTTTCTTTGTTCTTTGTTCTAGATTGGTGAAGTCATGCACAGCCCAGGCAGCTTGCCATCTGACTGATCTATCCCAATTGAGTTCAAGTGGCAGTTGCATCATTTAAGTCCTGCAATATTTGAGTAAAGTCCTATTACTGGGTCATGTACTCAAGAACCTTAAAAGTTCTTCATGCTACACGAGTGCTATGAAAAGAGTCCTTGACACCAATTAACTGAATCCACAAGTACCTTTGGTGAATTTTAAACCCATGATCTGGGATAAAATTTATATTATAATCAGAACAGTTGATGCACATTTATTTGCACTACCTAAACCAATGCCTTGCGCAAACAGTGCTGTTGATACAGTGTAATATTGTTTGGTCTGTGTCTCACAGTTTGTGAATTGATAGAAACATACATATTAAGCAGGAAAGTACAGTCCTACAGCAGGAACTAGTCAGAAATTGAACTACATAACTGGCAATTTGCTTGATAGCTGACTTCCCTCAAATTCTTTAGGATTTTCCTGACTAATGTTTAGTTATTGTTTAACAATGTTTTCACAGTTAATTCTGGAAGCATTTGTTTTTCGGATGCAATAATCCAAGAGCAGACTCTGGAATCTAACCGCATCCTATTCGCCTTCTCTCCATACTCTTGCACTGCCCCTCTGGCCCTGCATAGCTGTCCCACTGCCTCCTCCATCGACACGAGCCCAAACTCCATTTGGTGCTTCTGTCTCTATTTCAGCAGCGCCTCCTCAGGAGCCATCGGGTATCTCTGGTCCAACACCAGAATGGCCCCCAACAGCCTCAGCCTCTTCACCCTCTCCGCCTTAACCTTATGCGCTCAAATCGAAATAAACTTCCCTCTCACCACTGCCTTCAACGCCTCCCGCTGAGACCTCCCCCGTCTTATTATGTTCTATATAGTTCCGGATAGCCACCCCTATCTTCTTACAGACCTCCTTATCAGCCAATCCAACCTCCACTGCACCCTTGGAGAGCTCGCCCCCTCCACCCGCAAGTCCACCCAGTGTGGTGCGTGACCCGGCACCGCAATCACTAAATACTCAGTCCCAACCACCCTGACCAACAGTGCCTGGTCCAGGACAAAAAAAACAATCCGGAGTACCCCCTTTGGACATGCGAAAAGAACAAAAATTCCTTTGCCCTTGGCCTCTCAAACCACCATGGGTCCACTGCCCCATTCGCTCCATAAATCCCAACAACTCTTTTGCCATTGCTGACACCCTCATAGATTTGGGGCATGACCCAGCCTTGGATCCAGCACCATACTGAAATTCCCTGTGATCAGCCGGTGCGTGTCCAGGCAGTGATCTTTGCCAGGGCTCGCCTCATAAACTCCCAATTTGAGGTAGAAATATTCACCAGCACCATGGGCTCCAAGTTCCTCTTCACCATCACAAATCTACCCCCAAGGTCCGCCACCATGCTCCCCACCGCAAATGACGCACTCTTATTAACCAGCACTGCCACTCCCCTCGTCTTCATGTCCAGCCCCAAATTAAACACCTGTCCCACCCATCCCTTCCTCAGCCTCGTCAGATCCGCCACCTTCAAATGAATCTCTTGCAAAAACACAACGTCCGCCTTCAAACTCCTCGAATGTGTGAACATGCGTGACCTCTTAACCGGTCCATTTAATCCCCGAACATTCCATGAAATCAGCTGGGTCAGGGGGTTGGTGTCCTGTGCCCCCTCCCCTCCAGTCACCATATTCCTGCTTTAACCAGTTCCTCCAGGTCCACGCCACGTGTCCCCCTGGGGCCTCACCAAGATGTCCGCCATCATCCCCCCTTAAACAACTGTGCCACACCAACTCTGTCCACGGCAGCAACCCCCTCTCCCCCCTCTCTCTTTCCCCGCCATCCCTACCAAAGAGAAAGAAAATCACCCACCGCAACAGATCTATCCCCCACTTCACTCACGTTAACTAGTCTATCTGCTAGCATGGGGGCCCCCACTTGAGGCTACTGCCTTCCCCCAAACCTCTCTCTAATACCTCGTACCTGCTGCTCCACATTCCCACTTACACCCACAATCCCTAAAACCCTATAAAACATGATACATCATTCAACCTAGCTGAAAAGCGGCACGCTACACCCACTGTTATATCTATCGTCCAAAGTTCTAACAAGCCCCCAAGTCTATGGTCTCGCGAAACCCTGTTTGCCTCCTCCGGCATGTTCATATAGAACTCCTGACCCTGGTATGGTGACCCACAACCGGGCTGGCTGGAGCAGCTCATACTTCACTCCTTCCTTGAGCAGGACTGCTTTGATCCTGTTAAACCCAGCCGGTGCTTCCTCAGCTCTGCATCCAGATCCTGGTAGACCCAAATCATATTCCCTTCCCAGGTGCACTGCCTCATCTCCTTCATTTATCGCAGAATCTGCTCATTGTCCATATATCTGTGCAATCGTACCACCATCGCCCTGCTCACCTGCCTTCGTCCTCCTCCTCAGCAACCTGTGCACTCGCTCCACATCCACCTCGGGCGGGGGGTGGGGGGGGGGAGGGCGGTCGGTTGAAGATACACCCCCCCCAAACCAGCTTCCCCGGCATGTTCGCTACATACTTTGTGGCCTGCATTCCCTCAATTATCCAAGGATTCTATGGGAAGCAAGAGATGAAATTGCAGAGCCGTGGCAATGATCTTTTCGTCCTCACTGTCAACAGGGGTGGTACCAGGGGATTGGAGACTGGCGAATGTCGTGCCCCTGTTCAAAAAAGGGAATACGGATAACCCTGGGAATTACAGGCCAGTTAGTCTTACTTCGGTGGTAGGCAAAGTCATGGAAAGGGTACTGAAGGATAGGCTTTCTGAGCATCTGGAAAGACACTGCTTGATTAGGGATAGTCAGCACGGATTTGTGAGGGGTAGGTCTTGCCTTACAAGTCTTATTGAATTCTTTGAGGAGGTGACCAAGCATGTGGATGAAGGTAAAGCAGTGGATGTAGTGTATATGGATTTTAGTAAGGCATTTGATGAGGTTCCCCATGGTAGGCTTCTGCAGAAAGTAAGGAGGCATGGGATAATGGGAAATTTGGCCAGTTGGATAACGAACTGGCTAACTGATAGAAGTCAGAGAGTGGTGGTGGATGGCAAATATTCAGCCTGGATCCCAGTTACCAGTAGCGTACCGCAGGGATCAGTTCTGAGTCATCTGCTGTTTGTGATTTTCATTAATGACTTGGATGAGGGAGTTGAAGGGTGGGTCAGTAAATTTGCAGATGATACGAAGATTGGTGGAGTTGTGGATAGTGAGGAGGGCTGTTGTCGGCTGCAAAGAGACATAGATAGGATGCAGAGCTGGGCTGAGAAGTGGCAGATGGAGTTTAACCCTGAAAAGTGTGAGGTTGTCCATTTTGGAAGGACAAATATGAATGCGGAATACAGGGTTAACGGTAGAGTTCTTCGCAATGTGGAGGAGCAGAGAGATCTTGGGGTCTATGTTCATAGATCTTTGAAAGTTGCCACTCAAGTGGATAGATCTGTGAAGAAGGCCTATGGTGTGCTAGCATTCATTAACAGAGGGATTGAATTTAAGAGCCGTGAGGTGATGATGCAGCTGTACAAAACTTTGGTAAGGCCACATTTGGAGTACTGTGTACAGTTCTGGTCGCCTCATTTTAGGAAGGATGTGGAAGCTTTGGAAAAGGTGCAAAGGAGATTTACCAGGATGTTGCCTGGAATGGAGAGTAGGTCTTACGAGGAAAGGTTGAGGGTGCTAGGCCTTTTCTCATTAGAACGGAGAAGGATGAGGGGCGACTTGATAGAGGTTTATAAGATGATCAGGGGAATAGATAGAGTAGACAGTCAAGAGACTTTTTCCCTGGGTGGAACAAACCATTACAAGGGGACATAAATTTAAGGTGAATGGTGGAAGATATACGGGGGATGTCAGAGGTAGGTTCTTTACCCAGAGAGTAGTGGGGGCATGGAATGCGCTGCCTGTGGAAGTAGTTGAGTCGGAAACATTAGGGACCTTCAAGCAGCTATTGGATAGGTACATGGATTATGGTAGAATAATATAGTGTAGATTAATTTGTTCTTAAGGGCAGCACGGTAGCATTGTGGATAGCACAATTCCTTCACAGCTCCAGGGTCCCAGGTTCGATTCCGGCTTGGGTCACTGTCTGTGCGGAGTCTGCACATCCTCCCCATGTCTGCGTGGGTTTCCTCCGGGTGCTCCGGTTTCTTCCCACAGTCCAAAGATGTGCAGGTTAGGTGGATTGGCCATGATAAATTGCCCTTAGTGTGCAAAATTGCCCTTCGTGTTGGGTGGAGGTGTTGACTTTGGGTAGGGTGCTCTTTCCAAGAGCCAGTGCAGACTCAATGGGCCGAATGGCCTCCTTCTGCACTGTAAATTCAATGATAATCTATGATTAATCTGGGACAAAGGTTCGGCACAACATCTTGGGCCGAAGGGCCTGTTCTGTGCTGTATTTTTCTATGTTCTAATGCCTTTGGGCAATCCCACAATCTGGAGTTTCTGCCTCCTCGACTGATTCTGAAAATCATCGACTTTCTCCCTCAGCTTCCTTTGGCCCCCTGCAACCAGTGTAATCTCTGACTCAAATGAGGCCAGCCGGACCTCATGGTCTATCACCGACTCTTCCACTTTTTGGAGTGACGCACTATGTGCCTCTAACCTCTGCTCCACTCTCTCAATGGCTGCCCGAATCAGCTCAGCCACCTTAGCCAGGCCTCCTGCCTTTGCTGCCAGAAATTGGCCGTCAAAAGCTCCACCAACTGTTCCGTAGACGACTTAGCGGACACAACACCACAGAGATCTCCGCCATCTTTCCTTCTATTGCACTTAGCTAAAGCTCCTAGTCTGACTGTTGCCCTTTTACAGTTGCACTCTTTGTTTGATAGAGCTGAGACATTCCCACCCGAAGGAAAATCCTTACCTCTGTCTGTTCCTGTACTTCATACCAGAAAACACACCGTGAATGAGTAATAAGGACCAAACAATTCCTCTTCAAACAGAAGCCACCAACTATGCGACCACTCACTCCATGGCCACCACTGGAAGTCCCTTCGAAACCATTAACTCACCCTCTGACTCTGCCCCAACTCCTGAAGCTCTCTGACTACCCCCAACTTCACCTGACCTCACCTCACCATCCTGCCACCTACCACCCTGCCCCTCTACCCACTTACCTCACTCACACTCATGCACTTACACACTGAAAAGCTATTTAAATGTACTAAAGTAATTCAGTATGTTCGGGAATGAAAACTTAACAAACTACAGCAGCTAGTGCCATAAAAAAGGGAGTGTGGTTTTGTTTCCCCTGATGATTCTGCACTGAAAGTGGATTCCCAGGACAGAAAGGCTCCACATTTCAGAAGAGGTCCGGTTTGGAGTTCAAGACCAGAAATGTGGAGCTCCAACTCATTGTAAAGGAAATAAGAGCAGTGTGGCAATCTGATGGTAATTACCACTTTTTATCTCGTTTTGGGAGAGTTGCACAGGAGCATAGGAGGGATGAGCATGATCTGCTTCGTCATCTGGACTCTGCATTGTATTTATGGCATTAGAACATAGAACATACCGGGCAGCACGGTAGCATGGTGGTTAGCACAATTGCTTCACAACTTCAGGGTCCCAGGTTCGATTACTGGCTTGGGTCACTGTCTGTGCGGAGTTTGCACGTGCTCCCAGTGTCTGTGTGGGTTTCTGGGACCCTGGAGCTGTGAAGCCACAGTACTAACCACTGTGCTGCTGTGCTGCCTACGTTGGGATATAAAGAAATGATTGCTAAAAACAAGCTGTGAATTGAAAATTCTTGATGGAGATTTGGAAACTGGCGGATACTTCAAACTTGTGCTCTTCCTTTGTATAGATTAATAACACTTCTGAATATGGGTTCAGATATACTCTAAAATGATCTTCCCTGTACAGTTCTGGATATGATTCTGAGGAGATTATGGACAGCACGGTAGCATTGAGGTTAGCACAATTGCTTCACAGCTTCAGGGTCCCAGGTTTGATTCTTGGCTTGGGTCACTGTCTGTGCGGAGTCTGCACGTTCTCCTCGTGTGTGCGTGGGTTTCCTCCGGGTGCTCCGGTTTCCTCCCACAGTCCAAAGATGTGCAGGTTAGGTGGATTGGCCAAGCTAAATTGCCCTTAGTGTCCAAAATTGCCCTTAGTGTTGGGTGGAGTTACTGGGTTATGGGGATAGGTGCTCTTTCCAAGAGTCGGTGCAGACTCGATGGGCCGAATGGCCTCCTTCTGCACTGTACTGTCTATGTTCCTCGGCCGCAGAAAAATACTTTTCACTGCACTTCGGTACACGTGACAATAAATCAAATCAAATCAAATCACCTCCCAGCTTGCCATTTCTCGGGAAACCTCAGTTTATCCATGATGTGGAGATCCTGGCGTTGGTCTGGGATGGGCACAGTACGAAGTCTTACAACACCAGGTTAAAGTCCAACAGGTTTGTTTCAAATCACTAGCTTTTGGAGACCTGTTGCACTTTAACCAAGGCTTACTTTGTGTTCCCATTTGTGACAAAACTTTCCTATTACATTTCTTGTACTCTTGGGCAAGATATATAAGATAAAATATGGGTTTCAATAACTGATTCCAGAATCCTAGTCAGTAACCTTTGTCTGTGGAAATCTTTTGTCTTTCTTCTAAGTTTTTTTGATGCCACTGTGCTCCTTTGCATTTTCTCTTCTTACAACCTCCAAAAATGACCTCACATGTCCTTTTCCCTCCTTATGGGTTGGATTTTCCAAATGTTCTTGCCAGTGGAATGTTCTGGTCCTGCTGACGCCAAGACCGCCCCCCCCCCCCCCAAAACTGGGGAAATGGAAAAACTCAAGACTGCGTGGGGGGGGGTTTGAGAACTATGAGAAACCCTCTTGACAGTGACAGGACCGGAAGGCCACTGCAAAATATGCAGTTGGAGGGGGGCAGACAATCCCGCTGTATGGGGGTGATTTTGCATTTGCATTTGCTATGAGTGAGAATGGCGATGCGGGTACAAAACATTGCATGGATCGAGAAACAAGATTCTCACTGGCGAGATCTAATTTCCCGATGTTCCACACCCCTTGCCGGTGGTGTCACGAGGTTCACGCTCACAAAGGGCAAGAACCTCCGTTTGATACATTTATATACATATTATTCTCATCACCAACCCCCCCCCCCCGCCGCCACATGATCCCCTCACTGAATATTCAAACCTGGTAGATGTTACGCAACATCACTTCAGCGGGATTTACAACAGGCTCGGAAAAACAGTAATCAATCACAAGTATAGCCCTGGGGGTAGAGGGAGAATGACATGCCTGGGCAGGGCCCTGACACCTGTTTGTCACCTGATGCTTGTGATGGGGAGGAAGGGGGGGGGGGGGTGTTGGAGTGCCCAATGCTGATAATGGTGGCAGAGGTGGGGCAGGTGGAGAGCTACACGCTGGGTTTCAGTCAGAGCCTGACACTCTGACAAAATATGGGAAAATTCCACCCAGTTTCAATTGTGTTGAAATCAAAACTCATTCCAGCTTCTGATCCTGACTTTTTCTCAATAGCTTAAAACTCATTACCTCTTCAATCGTGCTTTCCTCTTCCAGCTTTCAGATTATTGAAATTCAAGCTTAGCATCATCTAATTATTCCTTATTTATTTCTGCCTGTTTGAAACATGATGGTATCCTCTATCACAGGCCTTAGGTCTGTACATTGCTTTCTCCATAAATAATAAATCCTAATCCTTCTTTGTACCCTCCACTTCTCCTTCTCGAAACAGGATTGAATTCCGTTTGAAGATTGGCAGCTTTGCCTGGGACAGATAATTAAATTATTCCATTTGATGCAGAAAGTTACGAGAAACTCACACTCTTCTTTTTTCCTGCAGGTCAGTTTCTTATTATGTATAAAGGCAATCTGCCTTTTCTGATCATTACACCCAGGAGTGGAATTGTTTTGCCTTACAGACAGCAATTGGTCAAAGTTGAATTGTGTACCGTCCAGCCTATGGTACTTGATGAAACATTCCTGTAAGTCTATATACTGTTAAATTTGTAAAGTGCATTTAAACATTTGTTCTTGAGATATTGATTGTAATTCTTCTGAACATCCCTCGGATGTATTATTTCAAACGCACTTATTTGCAGAATAGAAAAAGATCAGAAAGAGAAGAAATTCTTATGTTGCTAGCTTGTAACGGTGGAATTAATTTAAAATTGTATCATCAGAACCTAAGAACTAGGAGCAGGAGTAGGTAATTCATCTCCTCGGGTCTGCTCTGCCATTCAAAATGATCATGGCTGAGCTCATCTCTGCCTCAACTCCACTTCCCTGACCGTTCTCCATAACCCTTCAACCCATTACTATTCAAAAATCTGTCTATCTCCTCAAATTTACTCAATGTCCTGTCATCCATCACACTTTGGGGTAGGGAATTCCACAGATTCACGACCCTTTGAAAGAAGTAATTTCTCCTCATCTCTGTTTTAAATCTGCTACCCCTTATTCTAAAACTATGACCTCTCGTTCTAGATTTCCCCTCAAGAGGAAACATCCACTCCACGTCTACTTTCTCAATCCCCTTTATCATCTTATGTACCTCAATTAGATCTCCTCTCATTCTTATAAACTCTCGGAATATAGGCCTAAATTGCACAAAATCTCTTCTTAAGACAAACCCCTCATCTGTGGAATCAATCTCGTGAACCTCCTCTGAACTGTCTCCAATGCAAATACATCCCTCCTCAAGTAAGAGGTCCAAAACTGTACACAATACTCCAGGTGCTGTCCTACCAATGCCTTGTTCAGTAGCAGCAACACTTCCTTATTTTCATACTCTATGTCCCATGCGTCGAAGGATTAAGAGAACTTCATCTGTTAAAAGTACTCCTTAACATATTCCTTCTGGAATCTTGTAGTTATGAGATTGCTCTGCCGGGGCCGGTGGGAAGTGCACCTAATTTCTCACTGAAAATTCTGCCTACACTCTTTTGTCTGAGCTGTGTCTGCATAGATCCTTGGTCATGTCAAACATCTCCATGCATCTTTCCCTTCCTGGGGAGCATCTGCAAATTCCTGAGGCCTTGGCTGGCTCCTGCTCCTCGAGTCAATGGTCTTCCTGGAGCTGTGCCAGTGGGCTATGGGCCCTTGTCTTCATTCTAATCATAGCTATCAACAAGGCAGTGTTGCGTGCAGCCTGCGTTCTCCACTCCTTGTATCTGTGAACTGATATAGTTGAACATTTGGGGGGGAAGGTGGCCAGGGTTAGGAGGGTGGTCTTTTTAAAAAATAAACTTAGAGTGCCCAATTCAGTTTTTCCAATTAAGGGGCAATTTATCATGGCCAATCCACCTAGCCTGCACATCTATGGGTTGTGGGGACGAAACCCTCGCAAACACAGGGAGAATGTGCAAATTCCCTATGGACAGTACCCAGAGCCGGGATCGAACCTGGGACCTCGGCGCCGTGAGGCAGCAATGCTAACCACTGTGCCACCGTGCTGCCTCTGGAGGGTGGTCTTGCAGAGAGGGCGACAGGCTAGGCCTCCCAAACTTACTGTACCACGACTGGGCGGCTAATGCGGAGAAGGTGCGGGGCTGGGTTTGGGGGGGGGGGGGGGGGGGATTGTTGCTCTCTTTGGTTGTTTCTAAATATGGCGGTCAATATAGTTGCCTTCCTTAATACTAATTATGTTTGCTTTAGAGTCGGCAGGTATCTTTCGATACCGTCACAAGGTTCAAACCCGAATACTGATCAAAGAGTCGGTACACCAGTTAGTTAGTTCAAAGTCAATACTATTTATTTACACACACAGTAATATCTACTCATGCACAAAATACTACAGCCTAAACTATCACTACTGCTAAAGCCTATACTTAGCTGCGGGCACTCAGTCAGAGGAACAATGGCCGTTGTTCGGTTCTGAGGCTGCTTGGGTCGAAGTGGTAGAGGGGAACAGCTAAGGTCGTCCGTCTGGTAGCGAGTGTTGACCTTGGACTTACTTGCTTCTGGTGTAGCTGGTGGAAGAGTCTCTCCGCTGTGAGAGCCGATTCCAAGAGAGCGATTCTCTCTCTCAGGGCTGCCTTCTGATACCTGAAGGGGGCTTCGCGCGCATTTGGGCGGGCCTTGAACTTGGCCCCAATCAATTGGGCCATTTCTTGATCACTCGCATTGATCCTGACCAATAAAGGGGTGGATGCCCTAATGGCTGGGCGTGTCCTAGGTGGTCGTTGGCCTGCTTTGTTTTCTGCTTTCGGTTTGGGGAACTGGCGCCGCGAGGTCTGGGGCCAGAGCGGTTACTTAAGTATCTTCCTTTGTTCCCGGAGATGGGCCATCCATATGCTAATGGGCCTACAGTTCCGGTCTCGTCTGGGAGCTGTTTCTCCAATATGCAAACAGGCTCTGTGCCTGCTTGCTTTCTTAACATTGTCCATTTTCCCTGCAATCTTTGCAAATGTCCATTTTGTATTCTGGAAGTGGCCATCCCAGATGGCTACATTCCCTCCTTGTGATCCTCAACGCGAAGGGTGAAGGATCACATTACAAGGGTGAAGAAACACATTACCGCGTCGTCTTCGTTCTCCTCCCGAGTCGGGCACCCATAAAAATTGACAGGCTCTACACTGCTCTGGCCTATGAATTGCAACTTTTACCTAAATTATTTTATGTACATACATCATTATAAAATTCTACGGGAGGCGCTATGACATTCAGGCATGCATTACAAAATAAAAAAACTGGAACCTCTAACTGTCCCGAACTAAACTATCCTCAATCAATCCAAAAATAATCTACAACATTTTAAACTGTACAATTGCAGCAACACAGGTCTCTCTGGCTTGGCAGTCAAGCACAGAGTTTTACATTTCTTTATTAAAACGAAATGAACACACACAAAAAACGGATGTACTTTAATTCACTTAAAGGGGTTGCGGGGTTTGTTGAAGTCCGAAAATAGGGGACCTGAGGGTGTATACCGGGGTGCGGGAGGCTTTCCTCCGCCATTTCCTGAGTCTTAGGATCTGAACGACATTGCAGAGTATCGCCAGTACTAACAGTGCTTCCACAATGTAGGACAGGGAATACCAGGTGGTGAACTTGTCACACCAGGTCAGTGTATCGGTAACTATCTCGGGGTTTAGTGTATGGCAGGGATGGGAAACATTCACGGCCTGTGTGGTAGGGGTCAGGGGGATAGCTTCCGCGTGCAACTGGAGGGATCCCGCTAAGATCCAACTGTAGAGCATGATGGTTGTCTTCATCTTTCCTTCTTTCTGTCTTCTTTTCTTCTTCTGAGGTTCCTGAGGTTCCCGAGTTCTATGGACACAAGCATAATTTATGTTAGTATCTTGTTTAAGATCTCGTCTGTCTGTCCTTTATTGCCAATTACCCATTAAAATTGGTCATTATCTGTGACTCCCTCATTTTTTTTTTTAAACCAAATATTTGGGGACAAGACATCCGAGAAAAATACTGACACAGTGCGAGCCGTCTCGCAGTCTGTGTGATCTACCATCCTAGTGTTTGAGGATGCAACTAGCATCTGGAAGCAACCTAAGGGTTGCCATAAAGAAACAAAAGAGTTTTGAACTTAAAGAGCCAAAATGGGGTGCGTATGGGCTGTGGCGGGTAAGAATGGGTGGAATCCCCGGGTAGGACGGTGATCAGTGCCGTATGTGCTCTACCTGAGCGTAGCTGACCAGAGCGGGGTCCACAGGCAGGGCAGGGACCAGTGCCGTTTCTCCACTGCCTGAATGACCGGCAAGACCAGTAAAAATTTGCGGTCGTCATGGGGGTTGCATTTGTGCTATCTTCTACCGTCAAAGCAGAAGGGTAGTTATGATTGGTTGTCCACGGACAAACTTGTTCCATTAACTGCCAGTGGGCGTTCAAAGAGTGGTGGCGTGGGGCCATGAAAACTTTAAATTGACAAACAACATTTAACCTTCACAGTAACAAACAAACATACATTACAAACATGGTGCAGGTTCCATCAGAAAGGACACCGTAACTCTCCATCGGTTCCTTTTTACCATCATCTGGACACCTCATTGCTCAATAGCGAACAGAGTCGCAAAGGGATTTGTTTGTTGGGAGTCAGACTCTATGTTATCATCTTCTCCCAGTTGCCATACTCTTGACTGGAGTAGGTGCGCTAAAGCTGCTTGTGGCGAATTGGGGTCCATCTCATCATTCCGGATGAACCTGAACGAATTGTCTCGGTGCCAGAATCTTGTGTCGAGGTTGGAGCTGCAAAGTTTTAATCCATAATCGTCGGGCAGTGGGTCTGGGTCAGGGGCTTTAATGTACGTTATCTCGAAGGGGTCGCTGGAATCATGTTTGGATTCGCTGGGAGTGGGGCCTGGTGCAGGGGTGTAATCGTAGTGTGGTGTGCTGGGGCTGTCGCTATCGCTATTGCTGTTGCTGCTGGTTGAAGGAAGGGAGAGGTGGAGTCGTGCCTCTGGGGTGGAGTCGTAGTCGTGCCTGAGGATGGGCTGGACAGGTTGGGGGAGGGTAGGAACACGTCGTTCAAGGGTGGGGCGTGCTCATCCACTGCTGCAAGCGAGATGTGGTGTGAATGGTTGTTCTGCGAGCCATTGGCCTTAAGCTGGTTTATGTGAAACCACGCAGACTTGCCATTCGGATAGGTGATCTTATACACAGAGGGGCTGACTTTATCTGAGATGGAGTACGGTCCGGAAAATTTTGGGGAAAGGAATGAACTGGGGTTGTATAGGGATAGCATCACTTGCTGCCCTACTGCAAACTCAGTGGCGTGTACTGTTTTATCAAAGCAAGCTTTGCTTTGTTTCTTGTGGGTTCCAAGCCTGACGGCTGCTGCAAGCTGGGCGGCCTTCACATTCTCAATAACCTGTTGTACTGCTTTCTCATGCGTGAGGGTGTTGACTGTGGGGCTGGCCAAATCCAGTCCTAATAAATATTCTGTCCCTTTCATGGGGCGTCCGGTGATGAGGGTGTGGGGGGTGTATCCTGTGGACGTGGTTACTGTGTTTTGAATGAACATTAATGCAAATGGGAGAACTGTGTCCCAGGTGCTGTTGTGCTGTTGCACCATTTTTCTGAGGGTGACCTTTAGAGTTCTGTTCATCCTTTCTACAATGCCATTTGATTGGGGGTGGTGTGCAATATAAAACTTTTGCTTTATTCCGAAAATTGTGAGGACGTTTTTCACCACTCGTCCTGTAAAATGGGAGCCTTGATCGGACTCTATACTGCGTGGGAGGCCCCATCTTGTAAAGATGTGCTGGGTTAGGATTTTAGCTGTCGTTTTGGCAGTGTTGGTGCTGGATGGAAAAGCTTCCACCCATTTTGTGAAGGTGTCGATAACCACCAACACATACTTAAAACCATTTCTGCAGGGGGGCTATATAGTCGATTTGCAAATTCGTCCAGGGGCCATTAACGGGGCAGGTGTGACCAAGCTGAGCCTTTCTTGCATATCTGTCCGGATTGTTCTGGGCACAGATTAAGCAATTCTCGATGTAATGTGTAACATTGGCTTTTAAATCAGGCCACCAGCAGAGGGGTCTGAGGTGGGCTAGGGTGGGTTCAATGCCCTGGAGTCCATGATTGTCATGGAACTGACAAATAATTTGACATAAATGCCGTCTTTTAAAATCACACCGTCATGTGTAGTTATCGTGTTTTAAAACTTATCATAGGGGGCTGGGAAGTTGCCTTTTAAAACATCCCTGAGCTTCTCATCTTCCTTTTGAGCCTTTGCCAAATCTTGAATGTTGGTCTGTGAGACCGAACCGAGTGTACTGGGGCGCTTACGGGGGTTAAGTAACCATGTCTGGAACCTGCTTTCGCTAGGGCGTCTGCCTTAACGTTACCGGGGGGGGAAGAACGATGATGACTTCGAACTTTGATGATTCCATATTTCCTATCTTTGGCCATTTTCAGAATATGTTGGAGTAATGGGGCTGAGGGTAGGGGCTTTCCGTCTGCGGAAACAAATCCTCTAATTTCCCACAGGGTTAGGAATTCTGTTAAACTGTTGCAGACATATAAACTGTCCGAATATATGTCGGCTGGGGTCGGAAACGAGTCAGGGTGCTCTACAATATACGCTATGGCTGCCAGTTCTGCTGCCTGCGAGCCTAAATGTCCTGGCAATTTTAACGAAATCTCTTGTAGGGCGCATCCCTGCATCTCCTCTACATAAATACCGCAACCGGCAATTCTTTTCCCATTTAGAACTGTGGAGGAGCCATCCACAGATCCTCAGGGCTGCGCATGTGTCTGTGGGCAGGGGTCTCTGGGGTGTAGTACCTGCTTTCCTGTGGAATGACTTCGGTACAAAGAGTCCTGTGTTAAGCTTTGTGGTGATAATCTCACACTCATGTGGGGTACCTGCATAATGTAAATTATCGGCTAGGAAAAGTGTGGGTCTTGGTTCTCTTAACTGTTATGTCCCGTCCCTGTAAAAGAAAGGTCCAACGGGCTGCGCGGATTTGGCTGACTGTGCCATCCTTAGGTCTACCAGCAAGTAGGAGTTGTGTTGCGGTGTGCAGGGGGAAGGATCTAGGTACCTGCAGGTTTGAGATTTTGCAAGGAAGGTTATCCTGACCTTCCCGATAACACCAGTCTCCTCGCTATTGGAGGTGGTATTGTCAGGGGGGGGTGGAGAAGGGGGTTGCATTCGTGATTTATTGGACGATCCTGGAGGAGGATAGGGTGCCCACGGAAGGGGTTAAGGTGAAGTGGGAGGAAGAGCTGGGGATGGGGGGTGTGGTGTGACGTGCTGCGAAGGGTGAATGAAGGCTGATACATTTGAAGGTTGTGTATAGGGCGCATTTCATCAAGTCAAAGTTTTAGGGGGTTGCGGATGTTTGTGAGCTATGTGGGAGGAATCCCGCAAACCATATTCATATGTTTTGGTCCTGCACAAAGCTGGAAAGGTATTGGTGGGAGATATTTAGCACTGAGGTTTTGCATATGGATGTGGAGCCTGGTCTTCTCGAAGCCATTTTCACGGTGTCGGACTGGCGCAAGTTGCAGGCGGGTGCGAGGCAGACGTTTTAGCCTTCACCTCGCTGGCCGCTCGTAGGCGGGTCTTGTTGGGGCGGAGGTCAGCTTCTCCGCCCTGTGCCTTGGCATGGCGGGGGCATCTGCTGAAGTTTCTGACCCTGGAGAAGGTGAAGTTTGAGCTCGGACGGGGTGGGGGGGGGGGGGGGGGGGAGTGGTTCTACAATTCTTGGGGTTTGTTTATTATGCACTTTCGCAGCTGGTTGCCGTTGAATGCAAAGGAGGGGAGGGAGGGGTGGTCTGTTTTTGTTTTTATTCTACGAGTCTATGTTTTAGGTTTTATATTGTTGGGGTTGTTCTGTTGTTGTTTTCTTTGTATGGTGAAAATTATGAAAATATGGCGAATAACAATATTAAAAAAAATTAATTTAAACGCAATGCAATGTTTTAGGACAAAATTCTAAACTTGAAACCTTTGAATGGCTGGCCAGTCAGAGGCCTTTTTAGTAGCCCCAGTAGGCCAAATTATTTTTGGGGGTGGTGGGTCTTGGGATGGAGGGGGTGGAGTGTGGAAGTTGTGTTCAGGGAAAGTGTAGGAGGGAGAGTTGAAATGGAAAAAATAATTTTTCACTCTAACAGTAGTATGTTTCCATTTGTTCTCTCTCCTGCCCCAGGGTGAAGTTGGACAATGCTGAAGATGCTACTCTGAGAATTAAGGCAAATATTGTTCAGCCGTTTTTGGAACTTCATGATTTTTCTGGCCAGAAGATTGAATGTATTCAGTTTGGTGGTGCCTATTACGGAACCTCAAAGCAGGATCAAGTTATTTTGTACAACAACAGCCCTGAAGCTATCAATTGGCTGAGTGTGATGGAAGACAATGCTATTGGATCTGAAGTGGTAATAACTCTAGGAAATATTATTGAAGTAATATTTTATTACATTTACGTGAATAGCATCTACTTTGTAAGCAAATTTCTATCAAGTCTGGAATATTTTTCAGAAATATTGGTATCCATTATTTTATGCTTTATTTGATCACACCAATGGTAAATAATTGTTATCGTATATGATATATTGCCATTCTAAAAATTTAACACCTTGAATCTTTTTCAAAACGTCATTAGGAAGATTGCGTAATGTTGAGGTTTTGGCATAGTCAGCAATTGGGAGAGGGTCATTAATGTCATATGACACTTGTTGCCTACCAGCAGTGTCTTTCCTCCTTCTTCACCTCATGTTATTATGTTAGACCCAAGCCATCTCATTTTGGTTCGGAGGAAAGGTTAAAAGAGCTGAAACTATTACTCTGTTTCCCTCTCCACAGTTCTGCTGAGTTATTTCCAGCATTTTCCATTTGAATCTCTCATTTTGGTGTTTGCATTATTCAGAGTGTTATTATCTTCTAAATATTTAAATGATTCTGAAATTATGTCATGGCATATCAACATATGAATGCTGAACGTGAGAGCTAGGAGCAGGAGTGGACCTTGCAGCCCCTTGAGCTTGATTTGTTTGCAAACTTCTCAATCAACTCCACTTTCTTACCCCATTTCCATAACCTTGACTCTCCTAGTGCCAGAAAATCTATTGATTTTGGTCTTGGATATACTGGATTGAGCATCTGTATTACTCTGGGTCGAGGATTCTAAAGATTCATAATATTCTGTGTGAAGAAATTCCTCCTCATTTAATTTTAAATCTAATCTTAGTTACAGACTCCAACCAGAGAAAACAGCTGATCAGCATCTACTCTGTCAACCCCTTTAAGAATTTTATATAGATCATAGATCATAGATCATAGATCATAGATCATAGAATTTACAGTGCAGAAGGAGGCCATTCAGCCCATCGAGTCTGCACCGGCTCTTGGAAAGAGCACCCCACCCAAAGTCAACACCTCCACCCCATCCCCATAACCCAGCAACCCCACCCAACACTAAGGGCAATTTTGGACACTAAGGGCAATTTATCATGGCCAATCCACCTAACCTGCACATCTTTGGACTGTGGGAGGAAACCGGAGCACCCGGAGGAAACCCACGCACACACGGGGAGGACGTGCAGACTCCGCACAGACAGTGACCCAAGCCGGAATCGAACCTGGGACCCTGGAGCTGTGAAGCAATTGTGCTATCCACAAGGCTACCGTGCTGCCCCTATGTTTCATTATGATCATCTCATATTATTCTAAACTCCAGAGAATATTGGCCCACTGTCCTCAATCTCTCCTTATATGACATCCATCTCATTCCAGAAATGAACCCTTTGTTCCACCTCCCCTAAGGCAAGTATTTTCATCCTGAGATAAGTCGCCACAACAGTACACGATGCTCCTGATCTGGTACCACTAAAACCTTACATACTTGCAGCAAGTCTTTCTTCCGAGTATAGTCCAATCCCCTTGCAATAAAGGTCAACATATCATTTGCCTGGCAAATTACTTGTTATATCTAATTGTTAACTTTCTGTGATTTGTGTTCAAAGACACAAAATCCCTCTGATTGCTTGTCTATCACTTTTTAATTTATTTAAGTTTATTTAGACTTTCAGAAGGCTTACGAGAAGTTCTCACATAGCATATGTAAAGTTAAAGCGCATGGGATTGCAGATAGTGTCTTGAGATGGATAGAAAGCTGGTCAGCAGACAGGTCACAAAAAGTTGGAATAAATGGGTATTTTTTCAATTGGCAGTTAGTGACTAGAGGGGTAGTGCAGGGATCTGTGCTAGGACCCCAACTGTTCCCCCCCCCTCCCCCCCCCCCCCCACATCAACTTTAGGAATGCGACAATTGGAACTATTTCCCTCTTGTTCGTAGCAGGTAAAATGCTAATGTGCATTCTTCTGATTCATTTACTTTCTACGGCTGAGGAAATTTTCCCAGGGACACGATATGGCATTACACCTACCAGCGGAACCTCTGACATGGTCTTTGTTCCCTGAGAAACCCAAGAAAAATGTCAAGAACAACACTACGAACTCTACATTGTATTAATCAACCTGACCAAAGCATTTGACTCAGTACGTTGAGGCTCTGTGGATGGTGCTGTAAAGATTTGGATGCCCAAGAAACTGTATCACAACTCTTCAAACACTTTCATGATGATATGACTGCAATTGCCTTGAGTGAGAGATCCAAAACAATCCCCTTCAAACTCCAGACCAGTATCAAACAAGGCTTTGTGATGGTCCCCATAATGTTTATAATCTACCCGAGTTTCAAATTCAGTTTGAGAGCGGGAAACTGGAGTCCCACACTAGCGTTTTGGAGTTAAACAAAGGTAATTACGTAGCCACGAGGCCAGATCTGGCCCTAGTAGACTGGGCAGGAAGAGTAAAAGGTAGGACAATTGATGAGCAGTGGCAGTTGTTTGAAGAGATATGCAATTCCTCACAACGGGGCAGCACGGTAGCATTGTGGATAGCACAATTGCTTCACAGCTCCAGGGTCCCAGGTTCGATTCCGGCTTGGGTCACTGTCTGCGGAGTCTGCACATCCTCCCCATGTGTGCGTGGGTTTCCTCCGGGCGCTCCGGTTTCCTCCCACAGCCCAAAGATGTGCAGGTTAGGTGGATTGGCCATGATAAATTGCTCTTAGTGTCCAAAATTGCCCTTGGTGTTGGGTGGGGTTACTGGGTTATGGGGATAGGGTGGAGGTGTTGATCTTGGGTAAGGTGCTCTTTCCAAGAGCCGGTGCAGACTCGATGGGCCGAATGGCCTCCTTCTGCACTGTAAATTTTATGAAAAAACAAAAATATATTCCAGAGAGGAAGAAAGATTGTAAGAGGGGGAAAACATCCATGGCTGAGCAAGTAAGTTAAAGGTAACAAAGACAAAATGAAGGCATACCATATTGCAAAGATCAGTGGCAGGCTGGAAGATTGGGCAACTTTTAAAGATCAACAAAGGGTTACTAAAAAAGTAATAAAAAGAGCAAAGGTAAATTCTGAAAGAAAATTAGTGCAAGATATAAAAAAGGATAGCAAAAGCTTTTGCAAGGAAATTAAAGGAAAGAGAATAGCTAAAGTGAATCTTGGTCCCTTGGCGGATGAGACCGGGCAGTTAATAGCGGAGAACACAGAAATGTCAGAGACATTAAACAAATATTTTGCTTCAGTTTTCACGGTGGAGGACACTAGTACCGTCCCAATGGTAACATGTAATGCAAAGGCAATAGAAAGGGAGGAACTTAGAACAATCATCATCAATAAGTGAAAAGTATGAATCGAACTATTGGGATTGAAGGCAGACAATTCCCCCAGGGCCTGATGACTTACACATAAGGTTTTAATGTGTCATGTGAGAGTACCTTTAAGAAATGGATGTTTAAGCAATGTACCTTTAAGAAATGGAACTGATCATATTACTGAAGTGATGTCAGAGGGTGGGGGGGGGGGGGGTAGCTGAGCTCACTTCTGCTTTTGGTTTCAGTTTTGAGGAGAAAGCTGGGAGTGCCTGTGTGTTGCTGTGAGCTGCAGGAAGAAACACAGAGCTGGTCTGTTGATGTCTGCAAATCCAAAGACTATAAATATATTGAATGTAACCTGATGTGTTCTTATTTTCGAAGGTTGAAGTCTTTTGGATGTTTAAAGGAACAGTTTGAAGGATTATTTAGGCTTGTAGTCTTTTGGGGTTCTCTTTGAAGTAATGGGTGTTAAGATATTAAAAGTTTGTTTTTAAAAGGTTAACTTGAGTTCATAGAATAAACATTGTTTTGTTTCAAAAAACATTTGTCCATGATTGCTGTATCACACCTGGAGAGTACGCCGTGTGCTTCCCATAACACAATCTATTAAAAGTCGTGGGTCGGTTGAACTCCATTATGCACTTTGGGGTTCTGTAAACCCGGACCCATAACAATTGGGGGCTCGCTCCGGATAAAAGTCTGTCTATTGGATTAGCTTAATGAACAGAAAGCCAGAGGGGGGTGAGCATATTGTGGTTGCTTTTCAGGTGTGGTATTTTAGTTTAAGTGGGGAGTGTGTTGTGGACATGGCTCGTTCAGAGGCTCAGACGTTTTTGGGGGTGGAGACGGTCACACGCAGTACCTTACGGACGGAGACTAAAAGCAGACTGTTAGATTTGGCAAAAACATTGCAGTTAACATTACCTGACAAAATGCGAAAAGATGAGGTAATTATGGTGGTGGTTAAGCATTTAGAGTTGCCTGATATACCGTTTGATTCATTAGAAATGGCAAAAATTCAGTTGCAAATTAAACAAATGGAACATGAGAAAGAATTAAAGCAGCTTGAATACGAAAGAGAGAGAGAGTAAAAAGAAAGAGAGAGGAAAAAGAAAAGGAGAGAGAAGAAATGAGAAAAGAAATAATAGCCCTAGCAGAACAAAAGGAAAGAGAAAGGGAGATACAGATTAGGGAAAAAGATAAAAAGAGAGAGTTTGAACTTCAGAAAATGGCCATGAAACAAGTCAGTTAAAATTGGCAGATGTAAAGGTGTAAAGGGAAACGTACAGTTGGATGATAGTGATGAGGATAGTGAGAAAGAGCATCAAAGTCGAAGGCTTGGTGGGAATCTATTTAAATATGTCTAAGCATTGCCAAGGTGTGACGAGAAGAAGGTGGAAGCCTTTTTTATTTCATTTGAGACGGTAGCTAAACAACTGAAATGGTCACAGGACTGATGTAGTGAGAACTCATGTGGAAGAGCAGAGGGTTAAAACTACGCGGTTAGCAGCAGATGATTATGAATTCGTTCATAAATCAAAGATTGGTTTCCGACATCAGTTTCAGCCGGTGAGGGATAGAAACTGGGGACATGAGAAATACTCAAGTGGTAAAGGTAAAGGTGATCTGATGGGAGATAATAAAGAGAGTGTACCTCAGATTAAAAAAGAGATCCAGGAGGGTGAAAAATAAATGAAAAGTTTCAAATGTTTTCACTGTAATAAAGTAGGCCATGTAAAGTCACAGTGTTGGTGGTTGAAGAAAAGCACTGGGAAGGCTGATGTGGTAAAACAGGATAAGACAGTGGGGTTTGTTAAAGTGGTGAAAGAAAGCCCAAGTGAAGCGAAGGAGGTGCAAAAGATTGTACAGCCTGATCAAGAGGTGATTGATAAGGCACATGAGGTTTAATGTAGATAAGTGTGAGGTTATCCATTTTGATTTGGAAAAATGGATAGGTAACTTGTTATCTAAATGGTGAGATGCTTCGGTGCAGAGGGATCTGGGTGTCCTTGTGCATGAATCACAGAAAACTATTATGCAGGTACAGCAGGTAATAAGGAAGGCAGATGGAATTTTGGCGCTTATAGCTTTTTTGAAGAGGGATGTAATTGCATTAGAGGCAGTTGAGAGGAGGTTCAGTCGATTTATTCCAGAGATGAGGGGTGTGTCTTATGAATAGAGATTGAGCAGTTTAGGCCGATACTCTTCTGCAGTTTAGGAGAATCTGGGAGAATCTAGGAGATCTAATTGAGGTATATAAGGTGATAAAAGGTATTGACAAATTAGTCTTGGAGCAGATGCTTCCTCTTGTGGGGAAACCTAGAACAAGGGGTCATAGTTTTAGGATGAGGGGTAGCAGATGTAAAACAGAGATGAGGAGAAATTACTTCTCTCAAAGGGTCGTGAATCTGTGGCATTCACTCCCCTCAAGTGCAATGGATGCCAGGACTTTGAGTAAATTTCAGGAGGAAATTTTTAATTAGTACTGGGTTGAAGGATTATGGAGAACGAGCAGGAAAGTGGTGTTGAGGCCGAGAGATCAGCCATGATCATATTGAATGGTGGAGCAGGCTCGAGGAGCTGGATTGCCCCTTCCATCCAACCATCCAACCCCTCCATCCGTCCAACCTCCAACCACAAACCCGCTGTCGACTCGACCCGACTGCTGCCGACCACTTGGCCAGACCACCAACTAACGACTAAACCCCATGACCCGACACGACAACCTCCCGACCTGACTACCTCCCCCGGATCACGTGACTGACCCCTGACCACCACACTACGTCCCTGACTTAACCCAACTATTCCCCAACCGACTACAACTACCCCTCATCCAACTCGACAACTCACGAACCCGACCCGACTCTCCTCCATCTGATCCCACTACTACCCAGACCCAACATGCATAACCCTGGCGAGCTGACTACACCTCTGACCATCTGCCTATCTGACTACCCTCCAGATTCAACTAGCCCCTAACATAGAACATAGAACATAGAAAATACAGCACAGAACAGGCCCTTCGGCCCACTATGTTGTGCCGAACCTTTGTCCTAGATTAATCATAGATTATCATTGAATTTACAGTGCAGAAGGAGGCCAGTCGGCCCTTTGAGTCTGCACTGGCTCCTGGAAAGAGCACCCTACCCAAACTCAACACCTCCACCCAACACCAAGGGCAATTTTGGACATTAAGGGCAATTTATCATTGGCCAATTCACCTAACCTGCACATCTTTGGACTGTGGGAGGAAACCGGAGCACCCGGAGGAAACCCACGCAGACACGGGGAGGACGTGCAGACTCCGCACAGACAGTGACCCAAGCCGGAATCGAACCTGGGACCCTGGAGCTGTGAAGCATTGTGCTATCCACAATGCTACCGTGCTGCCCATAAGAACAAATAAATCTACACTATATCATTTTACCATCTGACTATCCCCCGATCCACCAAAATACCTCCCCGACCTCATCCCTCTACCCTCCCAATTACCCCCAGAACTGAATACCCACTCATTCCCCTACCACCTCATTCACCTACCAACTCACCCACCTAACACTTTACCTATCGCCCGTCACTCATTTGCTTATCCATTAAAAACATTTTTTAAAAAAAATTCTCCTTTTTCACATTTTCTCCCAAATTTACACCCACCAACAATAAACAATAATCAGTAACAAATATGTCAATCCCCATATCTATAACAATGATCCCATCCTCCCACCAAACCCCAAACATTAGCCCGCATGTTCACACAAACAAATGACAAAAAGGAATTAGGGATCACCCATAGTCGCCATTAACACACACAGCTTCCCTCCCCCCAACCCTCCCACCCACCCGCCCCAACTAATGTTCGATGTTATCCAGTTCTTGAAAGTGCATAATGAATAATGCCCATGAATTGTAGAACCCCTTCATCCTTCTCCTCAGTTCAAACTTAACCTTCTCAAGAGTCATGAATTCCAACAGGTCCCCCCGCCACGCCAGGGCACAGGGTGGAGAGGTTGCTCTCCAACCTATCAGGATCTGCCTTCGGGCGATCAACGAGGCGAAGGCTACAACATCTGCCTCCGCACCTGTTTCCAACCCTGGCTGGTCCGACACCCCGAATATGGCCTTCCGGAGGCCCGGGTCCAGTTTCACGTGCACCACTTTAGAAATTATCCTAAAAACCTCCTTCCAGTAATCCTCTAGCTTTGGACAGGACCAAAACATATGAACATGATTTGTTGCCACCCCCCCCCCCCCCACCCCCCCTGCAACGTTCACACACATCTTCTACTCCTTCAAAGAATCGGCTCATCCTCGTCCTCGTGAGGTGTGCTCTGTATACCACCTTCAGCTGTATCAGCCCCAACCTCGCGCACCAGGTGGAGGCATTCCCTCTCCGGTGCACCTCACACCAGAAGCCCTCCTCAATATCCTCTCCCAACTCGTCCTCCCACTTTGCTTTGATCCCTTTCAGTGGTGCCTTCTACTCTTCCAAAATAGCTCCGTAAACTGCTGACACTACCTCCTTCTCCAGTCTCCCTGTCGTCAGCACCTCCTCCAGCAATGTCGAGGCCGGCTCCACCGGGAAGCTCTGTATCTCCTTTCTGGCAAAATCTTGAACCTGCATGTATCTAAACATTTCCCCCTGCTCCAGCCCATACTTCGCTTCCAGCTCCTTCAATTTTGCAAACTGACCCCTAAGAAACAAATCTTTTAGTGTCTTAATCCCCTTCTCCTTCAATTTCTGAAAATTTCCATCCCACCTCCCTGGCTCAAATCTGTGGTTCCCCCAAATCAGCATTTCCCATCACCCTGCCCCCAACCCGAAGTGTTGGCGAAACTGCCTCCAAATTCTCAATGAAGCTATTATTATCGGACTCCCTGAGTATTTCCCCGGGGCTATCGGGAGCGGTGCAGTTGCTAGTACTTTCAATCCCGACCCCCTGCACAAACTCTCCTCCATTCTGACCCACTGGGAATCAACCCCTCTGACCCAGCTCCGCACCTTCTCTACATTCGCCGCCCAGTAGCAATACATCAGGTTCGGAAGACCCAAACCCCCTGCCTGCCTTCCCCTCTGTAGCAGCACCTTTCTAACTCTGGCCACCTTCCCTCCCCATATGAACAAAGTCATTCTTCCCTCAATCTCTCTTAAAAAAAAGCCTTTGGCAGGAAAATCGGCAGGCATTGAAAAATAAACAAATCGCGGCAACACGTTCATTTTATCCGCCTGTACCCGACCTGCCAGTGACACAGGGAGACCATCCCATCTTGCCAGATCAGATTTCACTCTCCCCACCAAACTAGAAATGTTGTACCCGAGGAGACCTTCCCCCACTCCCGGGCAACCTGCACCCCCAGCTACCTCAAGTGAGTCCCTTCCCTACGGAATGGCCCCACCCCTGCCGAGACACCACATCTTGTCTAGATTTGGTTTGTACCCCAAGAAAGGCCCAAACACTCGAAGCAGCTCCAATATTCCCCCATCGACACACTCGTTTCTGACACGTGTAACAGCAAGTCATCGGCATATAAGGACACCCTATGCTCTATCCCCCCCGCACTATTCCTTTCCATACCCACAAACTTCTTATTGTGATGGCCAACGGCTCAATCGCGAGTGCAAACAGCAGGGGGGACATAGGACATCCCTGCCCAGTCCCACGGTGGAGAGAAAAGTATCTTGAGCTGATGTTGTTTGTGCGAACACTCGCCCTCGGATCCTTATATAGTAGTTTTACCCAGTTCACAAATCTTGGTCCAATCCCAAACCGCTCCAGAACTGCCATCAAATACCCCCATTCTACCCGGTCAAATGCCTTCTCAGCGTCCAATACCACAACCACGTCTGTTTCCTTCCCCTCTGCCGGCGCCATAACGACGTTCAAAATCCTTCTAACATTTGAAAAGAGCTGCCTACCTCTCACGAACCCCGTCTGATCTACACCTATCACCTTCGGGAGGCACTCCTCCAGCCTACCCGCCAGTACCTTCGCCAATACTTTTGCGTACACAGTTAGAAGTGATATGGGCCTATACGACCCACACCCCGTCGGATCCTTATCTTTTTTTAGCAACAGGGAAAACGATGCCTGACCCAAAGTTTGTGGCAACACCCCCTTCCCTATCGCCTCTTCAAACATCCCCACCATCAGGGTCTAGCCATCTGGGATGGCGTCTTCCAACTAGGTACAGAGAAACTCGCAACGTCTGGTGGGTAAAATGGACAAGCCAAGACTCAGGCAGGCTCAGAGCCTGAAATGCATATTCATAAACCAGAAGTCCAGACGATATCAAAACTCCGTCCAATTAGCATTGTAATGGGGCCGATTAGCATGTGATGGCCCATTTTCACCAAAACAAAAGACTGGTATTGAGCAACCGGGACAGTCCCAGACATTTCAGCACCACTCCCTGTTCAAGGGAAACGCAAACAACGGGGTCAGTAACCGCTTGGGACACGCCCAGCCATCCAGATCCCCGCCCACTTATTGGCTAAGGAATCGAACGCAGTGATCAGGGATCACCCAATTAGTAAGGCCCAATCAAAGGACCGCCCAAAAGAGAGCGAACCCCCCCCCCCCCGAGTATAAGAAGAAGAGTTTGCCATATGTTCGCTCTCTGTTGGCCTTGGTACCCTGGTCATGGCCATCGCCAATTGCAGCAACATCAGAAGCAAGTCCAAGTTCAACGCCCGCTACCAGACGGATGAGCCCAGCTGAGCAGCAGTTACTCCTTCGAACCCGAGAGATCCAGAATTGAACAGCGGCCACTGTTCCTCTGACCTAAGCCGGGTGCCCGAAGTTAAGTACAGGTTGTCTTAGTTGATAGGTTAGTTAACTAGTAGTGTTTATGTTGCATGACTAATTGTGTGCAAATAAAGTACCCTTGACCTTGAACTAACTAACTGGTGTTTGGCTCTTTGATCGATAGCCGGTTGAAACTTGTGGTGGTATCATTTGATACCTGGCGACTCTAAGCATTCGGACATAGATGACATAAAAGAAAGGGGACAAACTCACTGATTGCCATAATTGGAACAGAGCCACAGAAAAGACAGAGTAAAAGAAACTCACAACAGTTATTGGCGACATCTGATGGGACTCGACCCAGAAGTGACTGGGTCACTCCGAGAGAACCCATAAAAGCATTTGAATTAGAATCCAAATTGGCAAAGTAAACGAAACCACAAGCGAAACCAGTATCGATCAAACATCCAGAATTCAGAAGTGTGTAACTTGCATGTGTACTAACAAAGGGATATAAGATAACCTTGATAGATTTTGTTGCGTGAAACTTTCGGGAGTTGCGTAAACCGGAAAATAGCTTGAGCTGTACCCGTGTTTGCACCACCGATTTATTCCCCTTTGTTCCAAATTGCCGGGAGTCAAAAGTATTTGTAGGGATGGCCATGAAGGCAATGTAAAATCTTGTGCATCCACAAGAGCCCGAGGTCGCAGCGACCATTAGATCAGAACAGTGTCCCGTATGGGAAGAAGAGATTCGGAGATACCTGAAGGGGAAAGGATGGCCCCTATGGTCTGAGTTTTGCGCGAATGAAGAGACAGGTCCTGGCAGCATAGGACAGACTTGGTGAGACAGCCTGACCGAGATCCATAATTAAGGTTCGTAAGCCGATGGCAATCGTGTCCTGTCTGGCACAATTGCGAGGCACAGAGGAGGTCGCGAGGACGCTCCGCAAGCAGCTAGAGGAGAAGAAGAAAAGTAGAGAGGGAGATTTAAGTGAAAGTGAGAGATTAAATGTACAGCTCTGGGAGCAGTTAGCAGCGAAGGACAAGGAAATGGATGATGTCAAGAGGGCACGTCAATCCTGTCTCGCCCTCCTTAGCAGCTTCCAAATCCAATACGATAAGGCCTACCAGGACACACAATGTGCTGTATTGGTAAGTGAATCAGGTACGGCAGTTAAAGAAACAGTGCGATGATTTAAAAGCAGCCCTCCGAGCACTCCACAGTTCCACCACGGAACAGCGACAGAATTCGGTGGACCTCGCCAAATGCAGGCAGCAAATTGCAAGGTTGCAATCCCTGCTATCAGTTCAAAATGGGTTTCGAGACACCTTTGACTCACAGCTAGACCAGGAAGATGGCCCCGATTGGCAGGAACTCAATGCAACGGCCCAACAGTACGTAAGCAAGACCGAGAATCAAAATAGAGCCCCCCAGGCCCCTGAAAAGAAAGGCGCCCGCATCACCGACTGCACAGGCAGCACCCAACCCAATGAATCCCATTACCACACAGCGCAGGGTTACCACGGAAGACCAACCCGATTTCGCGTACACCACCCCATTATCTATCACCCAGTTACGAGATGCCAGCGAGAAGATAGATACTTTCCACCCCACATCACTTTTTCAAGTTAGTGAAACAACAAACTCTCATGTATGGTTTAGACGAGCCGGAACAGGTTAAGCTCATAGTTATGTGCTTAGACCCCTCAGTTAGTTCAGCCCTTCCCGACCCACAAAATGTAGGAGGAGGTCGCCTCCAAGAAACGAAAACGGCCATTTTAGACGCCATAGGATATAACAGAGGAGATCCGGTAGATGGACTCAACCGATGCAGGCAGAAAAAGGGAGAGCATCCAACAGCGTTTGCTGGATGCCTTTGGATCCATTTTACTGTTGTATTTGGTGAGTTAGCCCGCGCCCATTTATCAGCAGACAATACGGCCAAATGGACCTGTACGTTGGTATCCCATGCTACATAGGCAGGACAGAAGGCATGTGCCAGTTACGATCCCTCAGATCCAGCACACAATGAAGTGTGGGTTCTGAAACGATTGTCCAGAGCTTGGGAACAGTCTGTACAGAAAAAGACAGAGCAGGAGAGAGTAGACTCCACAATGAACCCAGTAAGGGCACACAATGAACCCAGTAAGGGCACCGCATGGGTAAATGAAGGCAGAGGTACAGCGCAGCACCCCAAGACACAGGAATGCTATAATTGTGGACAGAAAGGACATTACGCCCGAGAATGTCAAGCCCCCCCTGAAGCAGCAAAGGAATCAGCACCCAAACGCTCACTCCCCAGAAACAATACCCGACCCATTAGGTGCGTTAGCACCTGACCAGATAATTCGGCCACGAGTGGCACCGATTGACGGTGTTCGGGTCTGCGATACCATTTGGGATAAGTCCGGAAGACCGGTATTTTCAGGCACAGTCCGGGAATACCCCGTTGAGTTCCTTTGGGACACAGGAGGATCCCGAACCACGTTAAACTCCTCCACCATGTACCAGATGGAGATATGGCCCACTACGGATACCATTATCCTTAGTGGCTTTACAGGTCACCTCCAGCAGGGACACATCAGCTCCTGTGGACGTTCAGCTCGGTAATATTAGGACAAAACATTCGGTTGTTTTAGTAGACTTGCCCCAGGCAGCAGAACACATCCTGGGCATCGATTTCATGTGCGCACACAACCTTTCATTTGACCCAGTCAACCGATGCATATGGAAAATGGCTAGAGCAGCACGAGCCCCCGCCATACTCAGAGTAGGAGATTATGCCCATAGAATCAGCTCAGTAGGAGAGTACTGGTTTGATCCACAAACCATTACTGCAGACAAAGCGGTTAGAGAGGTCTTGAAAAGACATAAAACAGCATTTGCACAGCACAAGCACGACTGCAGCAAAATCCCCGGTGTAGTAAACATTACAGGTCCCGATCCCAAGCCCCAGAAATAGTACAGCTTCCCCCAGCAAGTCGAGGGAGAGATAGCCAAGGTAATTCAAAGTTTATTGAATGAAGGCGTGATTCGTCCCGTTGCATCGACAAATAATGCCGCGATTTGGCCAGTAAGAAAACCCGATGGATCATGGCGTCTGACCATCGACTACAGAGAATTGAACAAAGTGACTCCCCTAGCAGTCCCCACTGTTGCCACAAGTCCCGAGACCATGTTGAGACAGGGACTCCAGTCGAAATTTTTTTCAGTATTAGATATCAGTAATGGCTTTTGGTCCATACCACTGGACAAAGCATGCCAGTATAAATTTGCGTTTACCTTCCAGGGACAGCAGTGCACATGGACGTGGAAGCCTTGTGGAAGGCACAACTCCCCCTCCATTTTTCACAGACAATTGGCAAACGGATTATCTAAATTTTCCCGCCCTGAATGCCTTGTTCAGTATGTGGATGACTTGCTCCTACAGACTGACACCAAGGAAGAGCATATCTTGCTTCATTCTGAATTATTAGAACTCCTTACAACGATTGGATGCAAAATTAACCCCAAGAAAGCCCAAATCCTTCAGGAAAAAGTCACATATTTAAGTATGATCATCACGCATGGGAAGCGTGAAATAGAACTCAAACGCATTGATTCCATTGTAAATTTGCCCTTGCCCCAAAACGTTACAGCACTCCGGTCATTTTTAGGACTGGTTGGATATTGTCGGAACCATATAGACGGATTCACCACAAAAGCAGCCCCACTTTCCGAGCTACTAAAGAAACAGGTCCCATGGAAATGGCTTCCACAGCACATGGGTGCCGTGGATGCATTGAAACGTGCCCTGAGCACATCCCCCGCTTTGCAAGCTGAAGATCCCCACTCCCCATACGTGATAGAGGTAGCGACCACAGACCAAACCCTTTCGGCCATCCTCCTGCAGGAAAGGCACGATCGTCTAGGACCCGTAGCCTGTGCCTCACGAGTCTTAGATCCGGTGGAACAAGGATTTTCAGCCTGTGAAAGGCACCTGTTAGCAGTTTTATGGGCGATACAGTACTTCTCGTACATAACCAGACTCAACCCAGTAACCATTTTGACCGAGCACACCCCGACACAGCTTTTATCGGACGGCAGACTAAAAGACGGCACAGTAAGCCAAATTCGAGCAGCGCGATGGACCATACTCCTACAGGGACGCGACATCACTGTAAAACGGACTAAAATGCACACGTTTCTGGCCGATAATTTGCATTATGCAGGAACCCCACATGAGTGCTAGATCATAGCCCCAACGCACAGCACAGGCCCCTTTGATCCCAAGTCGGTACCAAGAAAGACAGGTATCGGACCCCAGCCCACAGACAAAGCACTGAGAATTTACGTAGAAGGCTCCTCCACAGTCGTTGAGGGGAAAAGGATCACAGGGTGTGGTATTTATGTAGAGGACGCGCAGGGACGTGCTTTAGAAGAGATAGCTTTAAAGTTGCCTGGACACTTAGGTTCGCAGGCAGCCGAGTTAGCAGCCATCGCTTACATTGTCCAGCACCCCGATTCATTCCCGACCTCTGTAGACATATGTTCGGACAGTTTGTACGTCTGCAACAGCCTGACGGAATTCCTACCCCTGTGGGAATTGAGAGGATTTATTTCCGCCGATGGAAAACCTCTACCCTCAGCCCCACTGCTCAAACATATCCTTCAGACAGCTAAAGGCAGGAACTACGGTATCGTCAAAGTAAGAAGTCACCATCGTTCCTCCCCACCCGGTAATGTGAAAGCAGGCACCCTAGCGAAGGCAGGCTCACGACATGGCCACTTTTGGCAACCCCCCGAGAGTGCGCCAGTACACGCAGTTCAGGTCTCACAGACCAACATCCAAGACCTAACCCAGGCACAGAACGAAGACGAAGCTTTAAAAGACATTTTAAAAGAGAACTTCCCAGCTCCCGACGAAAAGTTTAGGAATTCTTTGACGGTCCATGAGGGAATCGTTTTAAAAGATGGAATTTATATAGTCCCCACCCAGGACAGGAATGAGATAATTTGTAAGTTCCATGATGGACATGGACACCAAGGGATTGAATCCACCCTTGCCCACCTCAGACCCCTCTGCTGGTGGCCTGATTTGAAAACCGCCGTGTCCCATTACGTTGAAAACTGTTTAATTTGCGCTCAAAACAATCCCGATAGGTATGCGATAAAAGCCCAGCTACGCCACACCCGCCCTGTAAATGGCCAGTGGACAAACCTTCAATTGGATTACATTGGTCGCCTCCACCCCCTGCAGAAATAGATACAAGTATGTGTTAGTGGTGATAGACACATTTACGAAATGGGTCGAAGCGTTTCCCTCGAGAACAAATACAGCCAAGTCCACGGCGGAGATCTTAAAAGAGCAAATTTGTACGAGATGGGGACTCCCCCGTAGTATTGAGTCGGACCAAAGTTCCCACTTTACGGGAAGGGTCATGAAAAATGTTGATGACGATATTTGGGATTAAACAAAAGTTCCACTATCACCCGCAGTCCAGCGCCATTATGGAGCGCATGAATCGGAGGCTAAAGGACACACTTAGGAAAATGGTGCAGCAGCACAACACAACACGGGACATGGTGCTCCCATTCGCACTGATGTTTATTAGGAACACAGTGTCGGGCTCAACAGGATATATCCCCCATACCCTCATGACCGGACGATACATGTAGGTTACCGAATACTTATTCGGACTTGATTTGGCCAGCCCCGCAATCACCGCCCTCACCCATGAGAAAGCAGTCCAGCACATGGTAGAGAATATTAAAGCAGCACAGCTCGCTGCAGCTGTTCGACTAGGCGCTAAGCGAAAGCAGAGTAAGGCCTGCTTTGATAAGACAGTACACCCGACAAGAGTATACAGTCAGACAGCAAGTCATGATCACCTTATACAACCCTAGCTCATTCCTCTCCCCTAAATTTGCAGGACCCTATTCAATCTTGGACATAGTAAGCCCCTCAGTTTATAAAATCACGTATCCGAACGGAAAATCAGGATGGTTCCATGTAAATCAGCTTAAGGTTTACGGAACGCAGTGCAGCCACTCGCACCACCTCTCATTGGCGATGGCAGACAATGAGGACCCGCCCATTGACAACCCAATTTCCCCCTCCCCCAGCCGCAGCAGCACGTCCACAGACATGACCTTGACCACGCCCCCAGAATCAAATTTCACCCTGACGCTTGATTTGGCTGCTAGTGACAGCGACAGCACTACTGAAGCCCCTGAGAGACCTGAAAGAAGATCCCACGAACCAGGCCCCAGGCACTTCATGCCCAGAGACCCCGACCACGATACGCTCAGCCTCTTTGAAACAATTTATTTGCCAACACCGGAACCTGACCCGCCACCCGACGATAGCGACGGCCCCCTTGCAACCTCCCTACGGAACATGAAGCACTGGCACCGTGACAATTCCTGTCGCCTGACGAGGAATGATGAAATGGATCCCACATCGGCACACGCCGCGTTAGCAGGCAAACTCCATGAACGGGAGATGGTGACAACTCCGAGTCTGACTCTCACCATGGTAACCCCTTTGCAAATCTTTTTGAAATGGAATCTTGAGGTGTCCAATTGATGAGAGTCAAGAACTGATTGAGATTTACGTTGTCCTGTACTCTGATGGAGCCTGTCTGCTTTTCTTTCTTTAATTTGTTATTTTTTAAATGTTGAATGTTTGTTATTTGTGCGACTATTTGTGTTGATCTCACTAAAGTTTTTGATACAGTTTATTCTTTCGGTCTCACACCAAATTTCTTGATGCACTCATAATTACTCTTCCGACGCCACATGGCAGTTAGTGAAACAAGTTTGTCTGGAGCCCATTTTGTTACAACTTCTTACCACACTTGGAAGGTCACTCAGGCAGTGGAGTAACGGCACTTATCCCCGCCCTGCCTGAGGACCCCCTATGCATGTGGTCAGCCAAGCTCGGGGAGTGGAGCAACGGCACTGATCACCGCCCTACCCGGGGATCCCACCCATTCTTGCCCTGCCACGGATCATACGCACCACCCCATTCGGATACTTGTTTTTGAAACTCTTTTGCTGTTCTTTTCTAGTCCTGTGGTTTAAAGAATGCATTTTGCCACAACTTTTGCCCTTTCCGGCAACCCTTCAGTTGCTATCCCCCACATACTATTTACATGTCAGAAACATTTGGTTAGAAAAACAAGTTTGCAGAGGACGGGGAAATTGTCCGCCCACTCAGCCCGTCGACCACACGCTGCGAGAGTGCTCGCGCTGTGACACAGAATTTCTTTTCCGGATGTCTTGTCTCCGCAAATGGTGGTTTTTAAAAGAAAATGAGGGAGTCACATGTGGTGACGATTATAATGGGAAATTGAAGTTGAGGAGAAACAGACAGACATACGAGATGTTAAACAACACGATTAAAGCAGATACTATGCTTGTTCCCCTAGGAAGATACAAAGATACTCGACGGCGCAGGAAAGCCCGAATAAGATGAAGACGACCCTGATGATCGGCATCATGATCGTCGCTGGAACAGCCCAGTTGCGCGCGTTACCCACCTCTACCCACCTCACCACACAGACCCCGAACACGACCACCCAACACAACACCCCCAGCCAGGACACTACACCACACACACACACCCAGCCACTGATACCCCCACATGGTGTGAGAAGCTCGTCAAGTGGTATTGCCTGTCCTACACAGTGGAAGCCTTAATAGTGACAGCCATATTGTACAGTGTCATTCAGACAATTAGATTGCGAAAATGGATAAGGAGAGCCTCCCGCCCTCCAGGATACACATTTAGAGCCCCTTCCTCGGATTCCAGCAAACCCCACACTTTCTGAAACTTTCTCCTTCATAAATTCCGCGGTTGTTGTTTTTATTAATAAAGTTACTTCTCTGTATGTGAATGTTAGTGATAGGAAGAAATGTGATGCTGCTATCGGATTTTTTTCGTATTGTAAGATAAGTTCTTTAATTGTTAAATAGCAGCATGAGTGTAGTCTAGTTAGAGACAGGTAGAGGTTCCCCTTTTTACTGAATGTTAAATGGCTCCCTAGAAATTCCTAGACATGTGTTGTTTGGGGAAAATTAGGTAAATGTTTTTGGACTATTAGGACAGAGTAGAGTAGAACCTGTCCGTGGTTAAGGGTACCCGGCATTTCAGAGAACAAAGAAGACCCAGTATTGTGATCCTTCACGCTTCGCGTTGAGGATCAAGAGGACTGAGTGTAGCCATCTGGGATGGCCACTTCCAACCAAGTACAGAGAAACTCGCAAAGTCTGGTGGATAAAATGGACAAGCCAAGACTCAGGCAGGCTCAGAGCCTGAAATGCATATTCGTAAGCCAGAAGTCCAGACGGTATCGAACCTCCATCCAATTAGTATTGTAATGGGGCCGATTAGCATGTGATAGCCCATCTTCACCAAAACAAAGGACTGGTACTTGAGCAACCGGGACAGTCCCAGAAATTTCAGCGCCACTCCCTGTTCAAGGGAAACGCAAACAAGGGGGTCAGTGACCGCTTGGGACACACCCAGCCATCCAGATCCCCACCCACTTATTGGCTAAGGAATCGAACGGAGTGATCAGGGATCACCCAATTAGTAAGGCCCAAATCGAAGGACCGCCCAAAAGAGCGCGAAACCCCCCCCCCCCCAAGTATAAGAAGAAGAGTTTGCCATATGTTCGCTCTCCCTTGGCCTTGGTACCCCGGTCACGACCATCTCCAATTGCAGCAACACCAGAAGCAAGTCCAAGTTCAACGCTGACTACCAGACGGATGAGCCCAGCTGAGCAGCAGTTACTCATTCGAACCTGAGAGATCCAGAATCGAACAGCGGCCACTGTTTCCTGACCTAAGCCGGGTGCCCGAAGTTAAGTACAGGTTGTCTTAGTTGACAGGTGTAGTTAACTAGTAGTGTTTATGTTGCATGACTAATTATGTGTAAATAAAGTACCCTTGACCTTGAACTAACTAACTGGTGTTTGGTTCTTTGATCGATAGCCGGTTGAAACTTGTGGTGGTATCATTTGATACCTGGCGACTCTAAGCATTCCGCCATAGATGACATAAAAGGAATGACAAACTCACTGATTGCCATAATTGGGACAGAGCCACAGAAAAGACAGAGTAAAAGAAACTCACAACAAGGGATGCCAGCTTATCCTTGAATTTTTTAATAATATTCCACCGGAAACCCATCCGGGACCCTGCCACATCGCCCGACTGCATTCTCCCAATCGCATCCTTTATATCCTGCTCCACTATTGCTCCTTCTAATGTAGCCCTGTCCCCCTCCCCTAGCCTCGGGTACTCCAACCCATCTAGAAATTCCTGCATCTCCCGGTCTCCTCCAGGTGGCTCTGACCTGTACAACTTTTCATAAAATTCCTCAAAAACCTTTTTAATCAGATCCGGTGCCACCACCAACTTCCCTGCCCTATCCCTCACCTGAACAATTTCCCTTACCGCTGCCTCCCTCTGGAGCTGACCTGCTAACATCTCAATGTTCGTAAACTGCACCCCTTGTTCATCTCAGTTGGCGCACCGTCTTCCTGGTAGAAAGGCGGTCAAAGCTCATCTGTAGTTCCTTCCTCTTTTCCAGCTTCGCTGGGTCCCCATCTTCTGCATAACTCCTATCTACCTCCAACATCTCATCTATTACCCTCTGCCGCTCCAACCTCTCCTCTTTGTCCACCCTGGCCTTAAACAAAATCACCTCACCCCTCACCACCGCCTTTAGAGCCTCCCAGACAACTGCCTCCGACACCTCACCCATACAGTTGAAACCTACATATTCCTTAATTACCTTTTCAATTTTGTCACAGAACCCTTGGTCTTCCAAAAGTCCCACATCTACTTTCCACCCCGGCTTCTGCACTACCCCCTTCCCCAGTACCATATCCACCCAATGTGGAGCATGATCTGACACTGCAATTGCCGAGTATTCCGACCCCTTAACCCTAGCCAGCAAAGCCTTCCCCACCACGAACAAGTCGATCCGCGAGAATACCTTATGGACTGCTGAGAAAAACGAGTATTCCCGTTCCCTCGGGTGCAGAAATCTCCAAGGGTCCGCCCCTCCCATTTCCACCATTAGCCCAGCCTTCGCCCCCCCCTGATGGGACCAGCGAGCGCGGCCATGACCTGTCCAACCTTGGCTCCTGCACCAAGTTCCAGTCCCCCCCCCACTATCAATTTGTTTGTGTCCAAGTCGGGGATGGCGCCCAAACACCTTCCTCGTGAATCCCACATCGTCCCAATTGGGATCGTATACACTTAACAGCACCACTAACCCCCCCTCCAGCCCCCCTGTCACAGTCACATATCTACCCCCCTGATCTGCCACCACCTTCTCCATCTGGAAACGTACTCTTTTGCTGACCATTACCGCTACCCCTCGAGCCCTTTCGTCAAATCCAGAGTGAAACACCTGACTAACCCAGCCCTTTTTAAGTCTCACCTGGTCCTTCACCCTCAAGTGAGTCTCCTGCAGCATTGCTACATCGGCTTTCAAACTTTTAAGATGCGCAAGCACCCTTGACCTCTTCCGGATCTCCTAACCCCCTCACGTTCCACGTGACTATCCCAACTGGGGGTCTGTCACCCCCACCCTTCTTATCCACCATCATCATACCACCGGGCCCTGCCCCATGAGCCTGACCCGCCCCTATCCTATATTAACATCGAACCTCTTCCCCCCCCCTCCCAAAAAACCCCCTTACATTTCCTCTCGAAAAAACATCTCCCAACATCAATCCCTTCCCCCCCACCCCCCCCCCCCCCCCGCTCACCTCGTAGGCCCATCGAAACCTGCGAACCAGGCTCCAATGTCAGCTCTGTTCGCTAACCGACTTTAGTTAGCTAGTGCGGGTGGCTCCCCCCCACCCCCCCCTGCCCCCAAGATATACCGTCCCCTCCCACCCAGTCCCAGAGAAAGAAAGCAAAAACAACAATCCAACCCATACAATTCACTAAAATAAGATATAACCTTCGCAACACAGAATGTCAATCAACCCAACTAATAACTTGAACTCTGTAACAATGTGAAGAGGAGTAAATTACAATACACGTCAGTAAAAAGAAAGTTATAGCACTTATACATTTTCCAGCTCCCCAATCACAGTCCACAGTCTCTCTTCCAGCTCCGCTCGTCATGTCTGACCCAAGCCTTCTGCCCTCACGAACGCCTCAGCCGCCTCCGCTGTCTCGAAATAAAAGTGTTTGGCATCATACGTCACCCTCAGCTTTGCCGGGTATACCATACCAAATCGCACCCCTTTTTGTACAGTGCCGCCTTCACTTGCCCGAACGCCTCCAGCACCATCCCACTGCACCTTGCACTTCTGCTTCGCCCAGCTTAACACCTTCTCCTTCATGCAGTACTTATGGAAGCAGATAATTATTGCTCTTGGCGGCTCATTCCCTTTTGGATTTGGCCTTAATGACCGATGAGTTCGGTCCAGCTTGTACCGGGAGGGGTTCTCACCCTCCCCCATTAACTCCGCCAACTTCTTAGCGAAGTACTCTGTTGGCCTTGGGCCCTCCGTCCCTTCGGGCGAGCCCACAATTCTCAGATTGTGCTGCCTTGAGCGGTTCTCCAAGTCCTCGAGCTTTGCTCGGAGTCCTCTGTTGACTTCCACCACCCTCCGCAGCTCGTCCCCCATCAAGGTGAACTGGTCGATGTGCTGCGACACGGCCTCCTCCACTTCCTTCATCTTCTCGCCCTGCACTCTCACCTCGGCCGATGTCTTTGCCACAGCTACCCTCACCGGGGCGATTGCCTCCTCCACCAATGACTTCAATGCGACCGCCATCTCCTTCCTCAAAGCCTCCATGTGCCTCGCAAACTGCTTTTGCAGCTTCACCGCCATCACCTCGGTCATCTTCTGCACTGTAAGTAGTGCGGCCCCACCATGCGGTCCGGCATCCGCCATCTTGTCAGCACTTTTGCCGGACCTCTCATTCAACGGTGAGCCTGCGTTTCTTCCCTTCCTCGTCGCTGCTTTTCGCATCCTTTAACGACTTATTATTTTTCCTTTTTTTTTCACCCTTCTTTCCTTCTTCAATCTTTCTTTTTATAGAAAAACAAAAAGTTCTTCCTTCAAAAAAGGAAAAAAAAACTTTCACCAAGTTTCTTTAAAACTTCTTTCTCTTCTTTTTTGTATTCCTCCAGAATTTCCCTGGGACCAGACTTCAGTCTTCTTACAACATTCTAGGCGGGAGCCACCCGATGTGGGACATCTCACCTACATCGCGCCCTGGCTTCGGCCATTGGCCTATCCATTCACCCATCCACCAACATTCATTTACTCATCCATTCAATAACATTCAAACCGAACCTTTAAAGTTGCTGTATGTACAGCAGCTAATGCTGCAAAAAAGAGGCCATGTCCTGTCTTCCGCCAACTCCATCTTGCTTTGACGGAGTTGTCTGAGAGGCACTGCTGTGTATTTATGGTAAGCCAGGCTCAGCATCAATTTTCCGTCACAGTGCCAATCCCATAATCATTATCATTCGTCTGAAGATCCAGACCAATAGTTTTAAAGGGTGGCAGAAAGTAAGATTGTTCAAAGAAGGAGGGGATTCCTCAGAAATAGTGGAGGAGAATAAGGTATCATTTTGTGATGAGGGTCATGCTGCCATTACAATGGTTTAGGCAGGATAGGCATGGTAAATATAGCCGGGAGGGAGGCTTAATTTGGCACAAGATATTACTTCTCACGAGCTGAATTTCAGTCAAAGCCAGGATGTCAGTCATTGTCCACAATAATATTATAGATGGCAAGGTCCTTGCTAGTAATTAAATGGCCATTATTGAAGAAAATGTAGAGAGAGGTGGCACCAAAGTATGTTCATGAATGGACACAATGAATTCAGGTTATGTAGATTAGGGGAGTCATGATGTGGTTGTTCGCAATACGGGAAAATCTGTGGAGTGAGAAAGCGAGAATTATTGTTTTGAGTCTGTTTTACCTTTTATCGGAACTAAAAGAGAGGGATAATGTATCAGATATAATACTATAACCGGGAGAGGTTACAACAAAGATGTAGCAAACTTAAGAAGAAGGCACAGGTGGCCTGGTGTGGGAGGTTTGGGCAGGGTGGGAGTGAACTTTACATTGAAACAAAAAATGTACAGGATATTAAAAGAACGGTTGAGATGGAAGAGCGAGGTCACAATCCAAAGTTTATTTTGAAAAACATTTTATTAGAAGCATATTTCAAATATATACATAACAAAGAAGAAAAAACACAAAAACCAACCACGGCAACATCAGACAATCAAAACATCCTTACACCACTCTACCCGCTGCCAGCCTGGAGTCTGCCCCCGCCCTTTTTAACTTTTAATCCAACCTGAACAGGGAAAAAAGACCCCCCCCCCCTGCCACTGACGTCTCAATACTCCTTAAAGAAGTCGATGAACAGTTTCCACCATGAGGTGAATCCCTCCTCTGCCCCCTTAATGGTGAACTTGATTTTCTCTAAGTGCAGGAACACTGCCAAATCACTCACCAGCACCCCTACACTCGGCGGCTCCGACTCCCACCAACAAAATCCGTCTCCGGGCTATCAGGAAGGCAAAGGCCAATATATCGGCCTCTCCCGCCACCTGCACTCCCGGATCTTCAAATATTGCCATCTCCCGGCCCAGAGCTACCGTAACCCCAAAATCTTTGACATCATATCTGCAAATCCCATCCAAAACCCCCTCAACCTCCTCCATGCCCAAAACATATGGAGACGGTTCACTAGCTTCCCTGCACACTGCCCACACCTATCCTTCACCCCTGGAAAGAAACCCATACCTCCACCTCCCCTTTCGATCCCTTTCCAAGAACACCCTCTTAGCCCACCCTTACCCTCCCACATGAACCTCAAAATGATTCCATTAACCTTCCTAAAAAAGGATTTGAGCACAAAGACCGGGAGGTTCTGAAACGCAAACAAAACTTCGGGGACACATCACCTGTACCCAAGGTAACAAAAATCTCTCCCAACCAAAGAGGCAGCTCTGCTCGCGAACTCCTCTCCTGTCACCGGGCATTAATAGGGAATATCTCACTTCTCCCCATGTTGAGGTTAAACCCCGAAGAGAGACCAAAATTCCCCCAAATCCCCATGATCCTGTCAACGCTCCCGACTGGGTCCAAAATATGCAGCAGGAGATCATCCACAAAGAACATGGTGCTGCACTGTAAACCCCCCCCCCCCCCCCCCCCGCCGCGCTTAATTCCCTTCTAACCCGTCGAGAAACTGAGCACCATTGCCTAGGGTACAGACGCCAGGGCAAAGAGCAGCGGGGAGAGCAGACACTCCTGCCTTGTCCCCCAGTGCAACCGAAAGTTCTCCGAGCTGACCCTGTTTGTCCGAACACTTGCCTTAGGCGCCTTATATAACAGCCGAATCCAGTCCATGAATCCTTGCCCAAACCACCCCAGCACCTCGAATAAGTTTAATACCCGATCAAAAGTTTTCTCTCCAATCATTTTCACTTCTCGGCCTCCGATGGCATCATAATGATATCCAATAACCTCTGGACATTTGTCGACATCTGCAGCTCCTTCACAAATCCTGTCTGGTTCTCACCTATCATCCCTGGCATACAATCCTCTAACTGCTTTGCCACAGCTTCGCATCCACATTCAACAGCAAAATTTGTCAGTACGACCCACACTGTTCCGGATCCTTGGTTTTGTTCAAAATGAGCAATATTTAAGCCTGAGACAAATGTGGGGAGGAGAGGGGCAGTGGGGAGGGGGGGGGGGGGGGGGGGAGCACTCCTGTAACCATGACTCATTATACATCTCGACTAACAGGGGCTCTAACTCCGACCCAAACTTTTTGTACAGCTCAGCTGGGAACCCCTCCGGACCTGGGGGCTTCCCCGCCTGCACGACCCCACGCAATCTATTACCTCCCTCCGATTGGTGCCTCCGGTCCCTGCACTTTTGCCTCCGCAGTCCTCGGGAACTCCAGCCCATCCAAAAACCACCTCATACTCTTATCCCCCACCAGAAGCTCCGAGCAATACAATTGCTGATAAAATGCCTCCAACACCCCATTCACCCCTTCTGGCTCCGTTACTACTGTACCCCCGCCATCTCTCATCCTCCCAATTACTTTCGCCACCGCCTGCCTCCTCAACTGATGCGCAAGCATCCTGCTGACCTTTCCCCCATATTTATATATTGCTCCCCTGACCCTGTGCAGATGCCCCAGTGCCTTTCCTGAGGACACGAGTCCAAACTTCTGTCTATCCTTCAACAGCGCCTTCTCAGGCACCGGCGAGTACCTCTGGTTAACCCTCAGCATGGCCTCCACCAACCTCAATCTCTCAGCCCACTCTACCCGCTCCATATTCGCCCACATTGAGATAAACTCCCCCCTTACCACTGCCTACAGCGCCTTCCACAACATAGAAGCAGAAACCGCCCCCTTCTCATTCCACATAGTTCCAAATAGCCATCCATATCTTTTTGCAAACCTCCTAATCCACCAATAGCACCACATCCACCCACCACTGCAGCCGTTGGGACTCCCCTTTGCCACCTGTAAATCCACCATCCACCCAATCCGGCGAGTGGTCAGATACCACGATCGCTGAATGCTCCGATCCAACCATCCCCGCCAGAAGCACTGTTCAGGACAAAGAAGTCAACCCGGGAGTACATCGGTTGACGTGTGAGAAGTGCGAAAATTCTTTTGCCCTCGGCCTCTCAAACCGCCATGCGTCTGCCCCTCCCAAGCGTTCCATAAGCCCCAACAGCTCCTTTGCCATGGACGACACCTTCAGTGAACTGGGACACGACCGGTCCAGCCTGGGGACTGGCACCGTCTTGAAATCCCCCCCCCCCCGCAACTCCCCGCATAATCAGCCAGTGCATGTCCAGGTCCGGAATCTTTGCCAAGACCCACCTCAAAAACTTCACGTTGTCCCAATTTGTGGCATATGCATTCACCAGCACCAAGGGCCTCCCTCCAACCTCCCACTCACCATCACAAATTTAGACTCTCCACCTTAAAAGCCATCTTCTTATTGATCAGCGCAGCCACCCACCCCCTCATCTTCGAATGGAATACCAACTCCACCCAGCCATTCCTCAACTTCATTTGGTCCCTCACCTTCAAATGCATCTCTTGAAGAAATACCACGTCTACCCTTAAATATGTGTAAATCTGAGACCTCTTAATTGGCCCATTCAACACTCGAATGGTCCACGTAATCAACTGGGTTGGGGGAGGGGTTCCCCGTGCCCCGATCAGCCGTATCCCCTCTTTAACTTGCTCCCTCAGGTCCATGCCTCGCCCACTCTCCAGGATGTCCTCCGCCATCTTTCCTTAACCAACTGCGCCACACCAACTCTGCCCAGGTCAGCCTCCCCACTCCCCTCCCTCCCCCCAACCCTCCATAAACAAAGAAACAAAAAACAATCAACCCCATCCCCCCACAGCCTCCACAGATCGTCCCCCCACTTCACCCCTGTTAACTAGCCTACCTGCTAGTATGGTGGCCCCACTCAAGGCAACCACTTCTCACCTGCAATTCTCCATAAACAGTTGAACATACTTGCCCAATCCACATCCACACATAGTAAATACAACAATGTGCCCGGCATACACACCCGTATTCTCCATACTGGCATCTCCAAAGTTCAGTGTCCTCACAAGCCTCCCAGTCCCTGGTCTTTCATAAAATTACTCGCCTCCTCCTGCGCATCAAAATACAATTCTTGATTCTGGTGCATGACCCACAGACGGGCAGGATACAGCATCCTGAACTTCACTCCTTTCGTGTAGAGGGCCGCCTTGACCCTGTTGAACCCAGCACGCCGCTTGGCCAAATCCACACCCAAGTCCTGGCAGATACGCATCAAGCTTCCTTCCCAGGTACATTCTCTTATCTTCTTTGCTCACCGCAGAATCTTCTCTTTGTCATGAAAACGATCCAACTGCACCGCCCCGCCCTTGGCCTCCTCCTCAACGCCCTGTGCACTAGATGCAGCTTGGGAGGACAGCCTTCACCAGCTTCTCAAACATCTTCGCCACATATCTTTTAGCCTGCAACCAGCCTATTTTTTTCCTCAGTTGACCTTGCAATATGTTGTGCATGTTATACATGCAGATATCAAAGTGTCAGTTTTTTTAAAAAGAAAAAAAATATCATAATTCCCTCTTTCAGCATCCATGTTAGTGTCTGTCATATAGGAAGAGGCACTGAGGGGAAAAGTTAGTTTGTACCCATAATTGAACATGCAGGGGTTGCAGCAAACAATCTCAGTGCCTCAGTGGATAAGCCTAAGGTGCACTGAATATTGGGCTTCAGTCTCATTCTCACCATTGGGACTGGATTGCTCTGGATTTTCAAGCACAATTCACTGGAAATCGGCTGAACCGGTGCAAAATATTTGACAAAGTTCAAGTGCAAGCTGTGGCTACTGCAAATTGAATTTCTGCAATTTTTGCTCTGGCTTAAAAAGCATTGTGCTGGAAGGTGGATTGTTTTGCCCACAAAACTGGCCATGCTCCCAGGTGGAGTTAATTACCATGCTGAGTTTCTGCTGATAGTGCCCAATTGTGGCCCTTCGTGGAGGCTCTTGATGTTAAACTGTTTTTAGGTGCAAGGGCACCTTTTAATAGATTTTACATATTGCAATTTACTAAGAAACCGAGCAGTGTGGAAAGGTTAAATTAGTAAAAGGTTTTATTTTTAAAGTAATTTTTAGTTACTCAAAATCACAGGTGTTGGTCTGGATACATATTGGAAATGTTTTATCGTTTTTACTGATAAACCCTGTCTCAGCTGTATTGATAAATTGCACCAGGTTAGTGCCCTTAAATATATCAAATATTTTTAATACAAGGGAAAGGAATAAACAAGTGGATCCTAAAACGCTGCCTGTATTTCATGGAAGGTTTTGTGTGTGTAAGTATGCAAATTAGGTTGAGGGAGCCATCGCTTCACTTGAGCAATTTTGAGCACAATGTGTGGCCAGTTTGACGACTGTAGTCAAATCAGAAACTCTACTATGTTTTTTGTGAACTGATACTATCTGGAATGTACATTTAAAACTTCATTATGGGTGTTAAGTTAATCAGATACTTTAGTTCTGAGAAATATGTGTAAGAATGATTTCTGATTAATGTCAAAATTTGTGCAGTTCATGAATTTCCTGAAATGGTGCATGTCCAACATCGTATCACATCATATTTACACATTGACGTGGCAAGGTGTAAAATTACGTGCAATGAATTCCTGACCTGAGCTGGAACATTTGAGTGCAATGCAGATTTTGATCTTGCTACCACCTGTTTATGTGGAAATAAGACCAAATGCTTTGCAGGGGGCAGGGGTAGGCGTGTGGGTGGGTGGCAGTGTTAGAGTAGGAGAAAACAGGCATATCTCTGGAGAACCATTTGTTCCGATATTTGGATGGATCACATTCTGGAAGTTGTTGTTCATCCGGATTTTCTGCTTTGAGTGAATAAAGAAGTGGCGTGAGGTTTGTTGATAAGTTAATTTAGATAAGGTAAGTTAGGCGGCACGGTGGTGCAGTGGTTAGCACTGATACCTACGGCATTGAGGATCCGGGTTTGATCCTGGCCCTGGGTCACTGTCCATGTGGAGTTTGCACATTCTCCCTGTGTCTGCGAGGATCTCACCCCCACAACCCAAAAGATGTGAAGGCTAAATGGATTGGCCATGCTAAATTGCCCCTTAATTGGCAAAAAAAAAATTGTGTACTCTAAATTTAAAAAAAGAAGATAACAAAAGTTAATTTGTTGATCAACACCAACCATATAAAAGGTTATTAGTCTCTGCTAATCGACAAGTTGGCGATGCTTTATTTTTGTTGTAAAATCAAAGGTTATTGGTAAAATATGCTTTCCTTAATTTTATTTTTAAACTAATTATCTTTGATTTAGGGTACAGAATTATCCTTGAGTACCGATGCAGTTTTGGCAAATAGAGAGGCATACGATCCCAAGCCAAGTGCTTATGCATCTGCTCTGATTGCGTGTCAACCTTGCCAAGGGATTCTAAATCCATATAGTGAAACCATTCTTACTCTGTGCTTCAGCCCAAAGGAGATTTGGTAAGGCAAATGGCTCTAAGGATTCTGAAATTAATTACTATATTTATGTTTTTATATTCAATCATTACAATGGATCAATCTACTGTCTCGTTGGGAGAAACAAATTATAATGCTAGAAAATAAACTCACAATTATTCCAACTGTCATATCAAAGTAACATATTGTCTCTCTGGAGTATTGTCTCCCTTGATACGGGAATTAATAACATTGAAACAGAATATGACTAATGCACCTTGCTGATCATCTCTCCTGCAATGTAAGAAGTGCCGGATTGTTATTTATTATAATTTTTGAGGAACAGAATAAAATGCTTGGGGAACAACCATTTGATTTATTGAGCTGCTCCACTTGTATTTCAACTCACTTGGTCGAGTAACCAATGTCTTGAACTCCTTGAACATTGTTGATTCTATTACCTTATTTGGTGAATTATTCCAAACATTTATCTTCCTTTGAGTAAAGAGATGTTTTAAATTCATGTTTCACTAAATTACATCCTCTTGTTTCATTAGCTTGATTGATCTTAAAGTTATTAAATATATATATATAAATATATCGCTGTGTTGTGCAGTAAGTCCCCGTTTTTATTATGCATCTCACCTGGTGAATTAGCAGAATATAACACCAGCTGCTGTAATAAATGGCAATAGGAACATCAGGGGAATCAGTCAACCTGGGCAGTGAGAATAGCAACCAGATCCAGGAAGTGAGTGATGAATCTTGTCATCATAAAGGAGATATAGAGCAGGAGGAATCGACTGCTGGTGGTCATGGGCCAGTGACTCAGGACGATTGTGATGCATATTTCATGGGGGAATGTGTAGGAACCACCAAGACTCTTGTGATGCAGCAAGAAGTCCAGTGACCTTATTAGATTAGCCATAGTAAGCTATCAGCTCACCCCGGCCCTCGTTGCAGTTTCTGTGGGACGCTTTTATTCATTGCCTTTACAGTGCCAGACGAGACAGAGATGAAAGTTGGATATGACAGAGATGTTTGGATGGACTCCAAAAAACAACTGTGAACTCCTGGGCTTGTGGAGTCCTATTCTGAAAAGAAGAATGCTTCGACAAAGATTACGCTTTCTTGGAGCCATTGATGTCTATATAGGAGAGCCTGAGACAGTTAATGGGGTTCATGGCAGAGTCTGATGACATCCTCTGTGTCAGTATTCAAGGGAGATTCTTTAATGGTCACAGAGGAGTCCGGTTCATGAACATACAGAAAAATAACTTATTGTTTTAAGCAACTATATACACATAACATTCAGGTCCCAACCGAGACTATTCTAGCTCGGCTCCTCTCTGGTCCGGCTTTTATGTTAGATTCCATTACTCTACTGACATGGGCCCCGCCTCTCATCGAAGAAGTTCGTATTCCATGAGGCTTAAGGGGAGGCTAATTGGCCCGTCCCTTAGGTCTCGTGCGGGTTACAATAATAATAATAATCTTTATTGTCACAAGTTGTACATGAGCACTGCAATGAAGTTACTGTGTAAACAGAGTCAATACAGTATACTGCTATCCCCACAAAGATAGAGGCCTCCAGCCTGGTCTGTGCCTCTAAAGTGTGTGCTGTGATCACCACACATCAAGTGTCAGGGAAACATTTGAAGAGAATTGTCATGATATCCACATTAACATATCATGGTGCAATCACACACACACATTGATGGACAGGTAGTTGGACCAACCAACACACACACAACATCGCAGCCAATCACCAGGGACAGCACACGCACTATAAAACAGGGAACACCACAGTTCCCGCTCATTCTACCAGGAGATAGCTCAGAGCACAGAGCTCACAGCGTGCCACTCAGACATACACCATGTGCTGAGTGCCTCACTAAGATAGTGCTAGGGCTGGCTCCACAGGTTAGCTGGTGAAGTACGAACCACAGCCAGAAGTTAATAGTTATTATTGTACAGAATAATAAAACAGAGTTGTACCATCTACAACCGTGTTGGTTCGTTTGTGTATCGGAACACCCAACACGACAAGAATGAAGGAAAATAGGTTCCAAGACCTAAAGGATGACATATTTTGGGATCTGCAAGTTTTAAAAATTTGTTTGTGAGATCTAGGCGTCGTTGTCAAGGCCAGCATTTGTTGCCCATCCTTAATTACCCTTGAGAAGTGGGAGGAGTCTTCTCCAATTGCTGCAGCCATATGGTATAGGTATACCCCAGTGTTGTTTGGGTCAGAGGTCCATGGTTTTGATCCAACAATAATAAGGAAATGCTGATATATTTCCAAGTCAGGATAATGTGCTGCAATACATCTTATAGAAGGTACACATGGGGCTGCTGTGCACCCATGGTGGAGAGTGTGAATGTTGAATGTGAAGCATGGACTGGCAGTCAAGTGGGCTGCTTTGCCCTAGATGATGTCAAGGATCTTGAGTGTTGTTGGAGCTGCACTCATCCTGTCAAATGGGAATCACACTCCTGACTTGTGCCTTGTAGATAGTGGACAGACTTTGGGCCTCAGAATTCCCAGCCTCTGACCTGCTTTTGTAGCCACCGTATTAATGTGAGAGTTCCAGTAGAGTTTCTGGTCAATGGTAACCCCAGGATACTGATAGTGGGAGATTCAGCGATGGTAATGCTATTTTTATGTCAAGGGGAGATGGTTAAATTCTCTCTTGTTAGAAATGGCCATTGCCTGGCATTTCTGTATCATAAATTATTAATTCTGAGCCAACGTTAAAGGTAGTACTACTCATTAGCTGCATGCCTCTGTTGGGATGGAGGTCAGCTTCTCCCCTGGGCAAATGGTATTGTCGCAATTGCCAGGGCCCACAACCTCGGTTCCTTACAAGATCACCTCCATCCGTACCCACAAAGCCTCCGTCTCCCTACTCCAGCCCCGTATCTTCTCAGCATTCACCGCCCAATAATAGTGGAACAGGTTCAGAAGAGGTAAACCTCCCTGACTGCCACCCCCTTTGGAGCACCACCTTCCTTATCCTGGTTACCTTCCCTGCCCACACAACTGGCGAGACCAGCCTGTCGACCCCTCGAAAGAATGACTTTGTATTACGGGCCAGGGTTTAGAGAACCCCAAAGTGTATCATGGAGTTCACATGACCCATAACGGGCAGCACGGTAGCATTATGGATAGCACAATTGCTTCACAGCTCCAGGGTCCCAGGTTCGATTCCGGCTTGGGTCACTGTCTGTGCGGAGTCTGCACATCCTCCCCGTGTGTGCGTGGGTTTCCTCCGAGTGCTCCGGTTTCCTCCCACAGTCCAAAGATGTGCAGGTTAGGTGGATTGGCCATGATAAATTGCCCTTAGTGTCCAAAATTGCCCTTAGTGTGGTGGGGTTACTGGGTTATGGGGATAGGGTGGAGGTGTTGACCTTGGGTAGGGTGCTCTTTCCAAGAGCCGGTGCAGACTCGATGGGCCTAATGGCCTCCTTCTGCACTGTAAATTCTATGATTCTATGATAACATTTAATAGATTTTGGTTATTTTACAGGTGGATTTTGGTTATTTTACAGGTGTGGTGCAACAGAGAACTAAAATATGTTTGAACAAAAACAATTTTAATTCTATGAATCCAGTTAACATTTTTGAACACATACAGTAAACATCTTAGCAACTATCAACTAAAATACTCCCCCCAAAGAATACAGTACTACATAAATAACCCTTAATCTTTCCTTGCAGCATCTATAAGACAAATACCCTCTTTAACACAGAGCTCAGATTTAAATTCTCTACTGAGAGCAGTTATTACTTTTAAATTAGCAAGTGATTTGAAGACATTCCTTTCAGCAGAAAGAAATCAGAATTACACCTGGTTTTACTGGATGCAGTTCCCAATCTGCAAAACGAAACCAAACACACAGACACACACCAGCTTTTGTTCAAAGCGAAAGTAAAAGCAGACAGACAGCCCAGCTCCACCCACACTCTGACATCATTGCAGCTACTTGATAAACACCAATTTCTTAAAGGTACACCTTCTACAGCTATTTGATAAACACCCATTTCTTAAAGGTACTCTCACATGCCACTTTGGCAAAAAGATCGGGAGACATTAGATTAGAAACAAGAACCTTGGCAGGATGTTCTATTTTACTGCATGCAGCCGGCCTCCAGCAACAAGGGGAGACTATCCCATCACCCCACTTTCTCCTTCACCCTCCCCACCAGACTCGTGAAATTAAGTTTGCAAAGTCACGCCCAGTCCTGTGCCACCTGCATCCCCAAATAACTAAAATGAGTTGCTGCTACCTGAAATGGCAACCCTTCTACTCCCATCCCTGCCCCTGGAGAAGACACTACAAAATATTCGCTCTTTCCCAAATTTAACTTGTACCCCCAAAACACCCCAAATTTCCTGAGCAGCCCCATTATGTCCCTCACTGAGGAGCTTGGGTGCGAGATGCACAGCAGCAGATCGTCCGCACACAAAGATACCCTATGTTCCACCCCCTTCGCTATCCCCTTCCACGTGTCCTAGCCCCTCAGTGCAATGGCCAAGGGCTCAACCGCCAGCCTGAACAGAAAGGGGGACATGGGGCACCCCTGCCTCGTTCCCCAAAGTAGTGGGAACTGTTTTGAATTCATATCGTTTGTCCGCACACATGCTGTCAGATCCTTGAAATAACAATTTCACCCATGCCACAAACTTGGGCCCAATCCCAAACTTCTCCAGCACTGCAAACAAATAAGTCCACGCCACACTTGGGGCAGTACGGTGGCACAATGGTTAGCACTGCTGCCTCACAGCGCCAGGGACCCAGGTTCAATTCCAGCCTTGGGTGACTGCCATGTGGAATTTGTACGTTCTCCCCGTGTCTGTGTAGATTTCCTGTGGGTGCTCAGGTTTCCCCCCACAGTCCAAAAATGTACAGGTTAGGTGGCTTGGTCATGCCGTTAGTGTCTAAAAGGGTAGGTGGGGTTACGGGGATAGGGTGGGGGCATGAGCCTAGCAAGGTAATCTTTTGGAGTGTCGGTGCAGACTTCATGGGCTAAATGGCCTCCTTCTGCGCTGTTGGGATTCTATGATTCTATCAAACGCTTTCTCCGCATCCACCACCACCACCACCATCTCCAGCTCCCCACTGCTGGAGAAAGCACAACATTCCGTAGCTGCCGCATGTTCGACGACTGCTTCCTGCCCTTGACGAAACCCGTCGGATCATTACCCAGCACCATCAGGCGGCACTCCTCCAACCTCACCGCCAACACCTTCGCCAATATCTTGACCACCACGTTCAGTAGAGAAATGGGCCTGTACGATCCACACTCCACCAGATCCTTCGCTATTTTGAGTAATACTGAGATGGATGCCTGCCTCATTGTTTCCGTCAACACTCCTCTTACCATCGCGTCCTCAAACGTTTCCATCAACACTCCCCTTACCGTCGCGTCCTCAAACATTTCCGTCAACACTCCCCTTACCATCGCGTCCTCGAACGTTTCCGTCAACACTCCCCTTACCATCGCGTCCTCAAACGTTTCCGTCAACACTCCCCTTACCATCGCGTCCTCAAACATTTCTACTATCAGTGGTGCCAACGTATCCTTGAGTTTTTTAATAAAATTCCACAGGGAACCCATCCGGAACTGGTGCCTTGCCCGACTGCATCTTCTCTATCGCTGCCAGCACTTCCTCTACCCCTATTGGTTCCTCCAATCTGGCGTTCCCTCCTCTCCCATATCTGGACATTCCAGTCGTTCCAAAACTCCCTCATCTCCAACTCATCCTCTGGCGGCTCCAACTTTTACAAGCCCCTATAAAACTCATCAAGCACCTTATTCACCTGCTCTGGCACCACCAGCAGCCCATCCATTCCATCTCTAATCCGCACAATCTGCCTCGTTGCTGCCTGCTGGCGAAGCTGGCCTGCCAGCTGTCTATTGGCCTTCTCACCATACTCATAGACCATTCCCTCGCTCGTCTCAACTGCCAAACCACCCTCCTCATGGATAGAAGATCAATCTTTGCCTGCAACTCCTTCCTCCTCACCAACAGTCCTGGCTCTGGGTCCTCTGCACACCTTCCAGTTACCGCCAAACTCTCCTCTATCAACAGCTGCTGTTCCTCCCACGCCTCCCTATGTCTTGAATGAAATGGCCTCACCCCACGCTACCGCCTTCAATGCCTGCCAAACCACCGACGATGAGAACTCACCATTTCGGTTCAACTCCACATATTCCTCAACCACCTTCCTCACCTTAATGCAAAAATTTGTGTCTGCCAACAGACTCACATTCAACCTCCACGCTGGCCTCCGAGCTGGACTCTTCTCCAAAACCACATCCACCCAGTGTGGAGCAAGGTCCGATATCACGATCTCTGAGTACTCTACCTTCTTTACCCCAGCTAGCAGCGCCTTTCTCACCACAAAAAATTTGATCCTCGAGTACACCTTATGCACTGGCACAAAAAATGAATACTCCCTATCCCGCGGATGTAAAAACCTCCATGGAGATATGTATGATAAATTTAAAGAACCGAACCATTGTGGAGTCTTTCTCCTGTTATACCAAAGCATTCTATCATTCACAAATTAACTGCTTTAAGATACCATTGGTGTCTGGCAGTTACATTGGGATTCTGTCCTCTGGTACAGAAATGGAAGTTACTGGAGGTTGCATTTATGGCACTTAAAAAAAATTCTACCATGGGATGTGGGCGTCACTGGCAAAGCCAGCATTTGTTGCCTCTCCCTAATTGCCCTTGGACTGAATGGCTTTTGAGACCATCTTGGGGGCAGTTAAGACAAAACACATTGCTGTCGATCCAGAGTCACACGCAGGAGAGTGTTGCAGATTTCCTTCTGTATTAAGGACATTAATGGACCAAATGGATTTTTACAACAATGAATAATTAATTCACAGTCACCATTACTGAGACCAACTTTATATTCTAGATTCATTCACTGAATTTATATTCCACCAGCTGTATAGTTGTGATTTTTTTTGTAGAAAATATTATATTGAAGCATTTGTAATTTTCACAATTTAACAGATTGACATTTCTAAAACAACCCACGCGGGTCGATGCACAAAATACCCCCTAAAATAACAACGAACAATAAACCACGTACCCCACTTCTCCTGCCCTATCCCCAATTACCCGTCTACTAAGTTCCCTGTCCTTATTTAACATTACCATGTCTCCTGTTTTCCTTCCCAGTGAGGAGAAGGCCATGGTATCGGCCTCCCTCCCGCCCTTTGCCCCCGTATCCTCCGACACCCCAAATATTGCCAATTCTGGACTCGGAGTTACCCTACCTTCCAGGACGTCTGATATAACATCTGCAAATCCCTGCCAGAATTCCCTCAGTTTCGGACATGCCCAAAACATATGAACATGGTTGGCCGGACTACCCCCAAACTGGTTTAGCACAGGCCAAAATCGCTGGCTTTGAAAGCAGACCAAGGCAGGCCAGCAGCACGGTTCAATTCCCGTACGAGCCTCCCCCAACAGGCGCTGGATTGTGGCGACTAGGGACTTTTCACAGTAACTTCGTTTGAAGCCTACTTGTGACAATAAACGATTTTCATTTCATTCACATTTGTCCTCCACCTCCTCCTTGAAGAACCTACTCATTCGGGCTACCGTTATGTGGGCCCTATGGACTACCTTGAACTGAATCAAGCTAAGTCTAGCACACAACGAGGATGCATTTACCCTTTTCAAGGCTTTTTTCCCCACAGTTCAGTTTCCAGCTCCCCTCCTATCTCCTCTTCCCACTCCCTCTTCACCTCTCTGATAGGGGCCCCTTCCCACTCTAACAATTCCCTGTATATCTCCAAAACCGTCCCACCTCCAACCCCTGTTTTTGACAGCACTTTATCCTGTAGTTCCCTCAGGGGGAGGCAAGGAAAGCTTCGTACAAAGTCCCGCACTTGAAGGTACCGAAACCCGTTCCCACCTGGAAAATCAAACTCCTCCTCTAATGTGTCTAAGTTCGGAAAGCCCTCCTGGATGAATAGATCCCCAAACCTCTGAAACCCTGCCCGCTGCCATATCTTAAAGCCCCCATCCAGCCCCCCCAGGACAACCGGTGATTGTCACAGATCGGTGACCACACTGACGCCCCCTCCAGTCTCATATGCTGCCTCCATTGCCCCTACACCCTTAGGGCTGCCATCACCACAGGACTTGTAGAGTAACGAGCTGGCAAGAATGGCAGGGGTGCCGTCAGTAAAGCCTCCAGACTCGTACCTTTGCAGGATGCTGCCTCCATCCGCTCCCAAACCGACCCCTCCCCCACTACCCACTTCCTGACCATCGATATGTTGATAGCCCAGTAATAGTTAATAAAGCTCAGGCGAGCCAAGCCCTCTTCCCCGCGTGTCAGTTCCAGGAGTGTCCTCCTTACTCTTGGGGTTTTACCCGACCATATAAACCTCGATATTGACGCATTCATACTTCTGAAATAAGCCTTTGGGACAAAAAACGGGAGACATTGAAAAAAGAAAAGCAGTCTCGGAAGGAGCATCATCTTGTAATGTTGGGATTTGTACCCCTGACCCCAGAGCATTAGCCTGGCCTCTGGATTATTAGCCCAGTATCATTACCACTATGCCAACACCTCCCCACATACCTGTGACATTATAAACAAATCCCGAAAGATTTAGGTAATTTACACATTCTGAATTCTCCCTCAGTGTACCCGAACAGGCGCCAGAGTGTGGCGACTAGGGGATTTCCACAGTATCTTCATAGCAGTGTTTTTTAAAAAAGTATTTTTATTAAGGTTTTGCAGAATTTTTCACAATAAAAGAGTAGTAACAATAATAACAAAACAAACTAGAGTGAACATTAGCATAGTGCAAAAAGAGAATATACAATAACAATTAAGTAGACATTACCCCTCGTGACTCAGTCTTCCCACACCATCCCAATGAAGCACTACGGATTGCTGCTGCTGCTGACATTTTAATTTTCCCCGAGAAAGTCGACGAACGGCTGCCACTTCCGAGAGAACCCTAGCGTAGACCCGCTTAAGGCAAACTTTATTTTCTCGAGGCTGAGAAACCCAGCCATGTCGTTAACCCAAGTCTTTACACTCGGGGGCTTTGAGTCCTTCCACATTAATAAAATCCGTCTCCGGGCTACTAGGCAGGCAAAGGCCAAGACGTCGCCTCTTTCACCCCCTGAACTCCCGGCTCTTCTGACACTCAAGATCGCTATCTCTGGACTCGGCACCACCCGTGTGTTAAGCACCTTGGACATTGCCCTCGCAAACCCTTGCCAGAACTCTCTAAGCTCCAGGCATGCCCAAAACATGTGGACATGGTTTGCAGGGCTGCCCTTGCATCTCATACAACTGTCTTCTACCCGAAAAAACATGCTCATTCTCGCTGCCGTCATGTGTGCCCGGTGGACCACCTTAAATTGAATTAGACTGAGCCTGGCACATGATGAGGCGGAATTAACCCTGCCCAGGACCGCTGCCCACAGACCCGCTTCCAATTCCTCATCTAGCTCCTCCTCCCACTTGCCCTTGAGCTCCTCCACCGGGGTTTCCTTTGCCTCCTGTAGTTCCTGGTAGATATCCGACACTTTCCCCTCCCCCACCCAGGTGCCGGAGACCACCCTGTCCTGTATCCTCAGTGGCGGCAGTGTCGGAAAGGCCACTACCTGTTCTTTCAGGAAGGCTCGTACTTGCAGATATTTAAAGGCGTTTCCTGGCGGCAGATTAAATTTGTCCTCCAGCGCCTTCAAACTGGGAAAGCTTCCGTCTATGAACAGATCTCCCAGCCTTCTGATGCCTGCCCTCTGCCAGCTCTGGAACCCACCATCCATCCTACCCGGGACAAACCTGTGATTGTTACATATCGAGGTGCAGACCGACGCTCCCTCCACCTTTTTGTACCTCCTCCACTGTCCCCAGATCCGCAGTGTTGCCACCACCACCGGACTTGTGGCGTAACGGATCGGCGAGAACGGCAAAGGGGCCCATCGCCCGCTTCCTGATCAGAGCTATATTGGCTCGCAGGGTCTTATTCGCCCACACAAAGCCCTAAATGATCCTACTCACCCGCTTAAAAAAGGCCTTAGTGATGAAGATGGGGAGGCACTGAAAGACAAACAAAAATTTGGGGCGGACAGTCATTTCCACAGTCTGCACCCTACCTTCCCGTGACAGCGGGAGCATGTCCCACCTTTTAAAGTCCCCTTCCATTTGCTCCACCAACCGGGTCAGGTTGAGCCTGTGCAGGGCATCCCATTTCCTGGCCACCTGTATACCCAGGTAACGAAAACTTTTCTCTACCATCCTGAGCGGCAGCTCTTTCAGTCCCTCCTCCTGCCCCTTGGCCTGGATAACAAACAACTCGCTCTTTCCCATGTTCAGTTTGTACCCTGAAAAACTACCAAAATCCCTCAAGATCCGCAGAACCTCCCCCATCCCCTCCACAGGGTCCAAAATATACAGGAGCAAATCATCAGCGTATAGCGAGACCCGATGTTCCACCCCCCCCCAAAACCAGTTCCCGCCAGTTTCTCAAGGCTCTCAGCGCCATAGCTAGCGGTTCTATAGCTAGGGCAAATAGTAACGGGGAGAGGGGACACCCCTGCCTCGTTCCCCGGTGAAGCTCGAAGTACCCCGACCTCAGCCGGTTTGTACATATGCTTGCTACAGGCGCCTGGTACAGCAATTTCACCCAGCCAATAAAGCCCTCACCAAACCCGAACCTCCCCAGCGTTTCCCACAGGTACTCCCACTCCACCCGGTCAAAGGCTTTCTCTGCGTCCATCGCTGTTACCACCTCCGCCTCCCCTCCCTCTGAGGGCATCATAATAATATTCAAAAGTCTCCGGACTTGGTATTGAGTTGTCTGCCTTTAACAAACCCAGTCTGGTCTTCCTCTATCACCCATGGGACGTAATCCTCAATTCTTGTGGCCAGAATCTTAGCTAGCAATTTAGCATCCACGTTTAAAAGCGAAATCGGCCTGTATGATCCGCAATGTTCCAGGTCCTTCCCTCATTTAAGAATGAGTGAGATCAAGGCCTGTGACATTGTTGGGATGAGGGTTCCTTTCTCTCTCGCCTCATTGAAGGTCCTCATCAGGAGTGGGCTCAATATTTCTGAAAATTTCTTGTAGAATTCTACCTGGTAACCGTCCGGCCCCAGGGCTTTACCCGATTGCATGCCCTCTATACCCTTGACAATCTCCTCCAATTCAATCAGGGCCCCCAGCCCCTCCACCAGGTCCTCTTCCGCCTTTGGAAACCTCAACTGGTCCAAAAATTGCCTAATCCCTTCCGCTCCCGTCGGGGGCTCCGACTTGTATAGTTTACCATAGAACTCCTTAAAGACGCCTTAAAAACTCCTTCGCTCTCGGCCGCGCGAACCTCCAGGGATCCACCCCCCACCCCCATCTGCTCCATAGAAACCTTCAGTTCCTTAGCCACTGCCGGTCGCTTCCCTGTCCTGGACTACGACCGGTCCAGCTCGGGGTCAATGACTGTGTTAAAGTCTCCCCCATGATCAGGTTGTGTGACTCGAAGTCCGGGATTTTGCCGCGCATGCGTCTCATAAATTCCACATCATCCCAATTCGGAGCGTAGACGTTCACAAACACCACCCGGACCCCCTCCCACTTTCCACTCACCATTGTATATCTGCCCCCTGTCATGATATCCATATTAACATATCATGGTGCAATCACACACACACACTGATGGACAGGTTGACGGACCTATCAACACACATGCAACATCACAGCCAATCACCAGTGAGAGCACACGCACTATAAAACAGGGAACACCACAGTTCCTGCTCATTCTACCAGGAGATAGTTCAGAGCACAGAGCTCACAGCGTGCCACTCAGACATACATCATGTGCTGAGTGCCTCTCTAAGATACTGCTAGGGCTGGGTCCACAGGTTAACTGGTGAAGTACGAACCACAGCCAGAAGTTAACAGTTGTTATTATACAGAATAATAAAACAGAGTTGTACCATCTACAACCGTGTTGGTTCGTTTGTATATCGGAATACCCAACACGACACCCCCCTTATCTGCTACAATTCTCCCAGCCTCGAATGCCACACCCTTACTGATCAGAATTGCTACCCCGCTGGTCTTCGAATCCAGCCCTGTATGGAACACCTGGCCTACCCATCACTTTCTTAATCTCGTATGATCTGTGAGCTTTAAATGTGTCTCCTGAAGCATTGCTACATCTGCCTTTAACCCGTTTAGATGCGCGAACACGTGCAATCTTTTGACCGGCCCATTCAAACCCCTCACATTCCACGTGATCAGCCTGGAGGGGGGGCTAACCCTCCCCTCCCCACCCCTGCCGACTAGCCATCGCCCTTTTTTGGCCAACCTCGAGCCCGCGCCCTTCGCTTCCTCGAGCGCCCCCACAGGGAGTCATCGTGCCCGACCCTCAATTGGTACCCCGAAATTGATACCTCCTCTGTCAGCAAAGCAGCATCCCCCCCCCACAGCCCCATGACCCAAAACCCCGTGCCAAGCATCAGCTGAGCACTTGCTCACCCCCCAGTACGCTCCCGAGAGTCAGCGGACCCATGCTGACCCCCGCAACTCCCGCCCCTGGCGCCGATCAGACTGTCGCCTCATTGTCCGGACCCCTCTCCCCACATGAATAAACCAATTAAACCACCTCTCCAGCCCCAGTGAGTAAATAGTAATATGAAACGAAAAATAAACAGAAACATTAACATTGCCCCGTGAGGAGACACTTGTTGAACCAAGGCTCCAACGTCCCGAAAAATCACACTAAGTACAGGGCCCCCTCCGTATCTCAACTTTGCCGAAAACACTGCACCCTCCAGCCACCACCACAGCCTTTACACGCGCCCAACATTGTATACAATCTTATATTAGAAACGGTACCGTGTTACCCAGCCCCACCGCCGCATTCCACCAAAGCTTAACTGTCCTTTAATTAGAGTCCAGCTTTTCTTGTTTGACAAATGACCACGCCTCATCCGGCATCTCAAAATAGTGATGCCGTTCCTTGTACGTGACCCATAGCCTCGCTGGGTGTAGCATCCCAAATTTCACCCCCTTGCTGAAGAGGGTCGTGTTCATCTGGTTCAATCCAGCATTCCTCTTGGCCAGCGCTGCACCCAGGTCCTGGTACATGCATATCACGCTGTTCTCCCACCTGCTGCTCCGTTCTTTTTTTGCCCACCGCAAGTCAAGTTCCTTGTCCAAGAAACAATGAAATCTCACCACCATGGCCCTCGGCGTTTCACTTCCCTTGGGCTTCCTTGCGAGGGCTTTATGCGCCCCGTCCAACTCCAGGGGTCGTGGGAATACCCCTGTCCCTATCGGCGTCTCCTGCAGCTTGGACACAAATGCTCCCACTTCCGACCCCGCCACACCTTCGGGGAGGCCTACAATTCTCAAGTTCTGTCTCCTGGACCCGTTTTCTAGGTCCTCCAGCCTCTCCTGCCACTTCTTGTGGAGGTCACCCTGCGCCTCCACCTTAAGGGCCAATACGGCCAACTCGTCCTCATGGTCGGATGGTTTTTTCTCCATCTCCTTATTCGCTTTCCCTTGTGTCGCCTGAGTTGTGATCATTTGGTCTATTGATGCCATCATCGGGGCCAGCATGTCCTTTTTAAGGTCAGCAAAGCAGCCCCTAAGGTACTCCTGTTGCTCCTGTGACCACTGCGCCCATGCACCCTGGTCTATACCAGCCGCCATGCCATGCCTCGGCGCCCGCTCCACACGCTTCTGTATGTTGGGACTTAAACGCTTCACCCGGCCACTCCTGGTCCAGCTATCCATACAACAGAGAGGGAATCCTTTTGGTAGTGTTCGCTTCACCAATCTGCCCCAAAAGGTCCGTGAAAACTCCTGAAAAAAGGTCCGAGAGTCCGTTCCAGACGGGAGCTGCCGAATGCGTGCCCTACTCCTCCATGGCCGTCACCGGAAGTCTTCATTGCAGTGTTAATGCAGGCCTACTTGTGACAATAATAAATTATATATTTTTTAAAATCCCAGTTCGCTATCTGTCCAAAGTAGTCTGAAAATCTAGTGCCTGCAAAGCCTGTAATGGGACTCATCCAATTATAATTGCTTTTTTTTTGCTGCTCTGTATCTGCAGGCTGGCATGTCTATTCTCGCTGGACATATCCAGTCCACATCTCTTGCCCATTGGCTTCATTTCACTTGTTAAGGAAGGTGGCGGTTTTTCTTTTTAAGTTGTTGATGAGAGTTGAGGTCATAATCAGAAAAGTCAGAGAAAATAGGAGTATGAGGCGGCCACTTGGCCCTTTTACCCCGCTCCGTCATTAAATATGATCACCCAACTCAGTAACCTACTCCCGCTTTCCCACACATCCTTCGATCCCTTTAGCCCAAGAGCTATATCTAACTCGTTCTTGAAAACTTGCAATGTTTTGTCTTTTTTGTAAGGGCCACGAAGAATCCAGCACGAGTTTTAAGGATACAAAATAATAACGTTTATTTACTATAACAATATATACATAACAGTAGCAGTAACTTCCCTTGCTACCTTCTCCTTCCTGCTGGTTCCCGAACTGGCCAGCTTATTTATACTAGGAGTTTCTCCGCCCCCCCCCTCATTGGGGAAGTTCATACTCCCATAGGATTGTGGGATAGTCATTAGTTCCCAGCCAATCGTAAGTAGGCAGGTTATAACATCCCTCCCCCCCAAAAGTCCAAGGGATCCACCGAAGACCCTGGCGAAGGAAGGCGTCAAACTCGTTTGGCCGCAGGCCGGACGCCATTTGCACGTGGCGCTGGATCAGGCGGTGTGTAACAAGACGGAGACCGGCGCTTCCGTGATGAACGGCGTGGTTGTACATCCACGGCCTGTGGACCCGAGGATTCCCCCTCTGATTCATCCTGTGTCTCCATCTCGGGTCAGAGTCTGCTGCCTCCGTCATGTCAGCGTCTCTATCTCCATTCGGTCCCGTAACGACCTGCGCAGGCTTCGAGTGAGGCACCAGTGGAAGATTTTGAGGACTACCTTCCCTTGTCTCTGGTCTTTGCGGCTGTTGAAATGAGCTCCGGGGGCGGGGAATCTTTTGAGGGGATGATCTTCTGGACCGGACGTGGTCTACATGTTTTCGCTGGAGACGACCCTGGGCTTGCACTTGGTAAGATATAGGGCTCGTTTGGCGAAAGATTACACCAGGAACCCATTGGGCACCACCAGCAAAATTCCGCACGAATACTGGGTCACCGGGCGCAAACTGCCGAATCGGACGATGCCGAGACAATCCCTGTCCCTGCCGTTCATAGACAACAGGGGTCATTGTAGTTCCTGCAATGTCCAGTGGTTCCCCCGTGTAGGTGGCCAACCTGGCCTGTGAGTCAGTTAATGTAAGGGTCTGTATACCCTGCTTGATGCGGTCGAATGTCCTCTGGGCGATCACGGAGACCGCTGCGCCAGTATCCAACTCCATCTCCAGCGGGTGGCCATTGACCCGTACTGTCACCTTAATGGGGGCCACACGGGGAGCTGCCACACAATGCAGCTGCAGGCAGTCGTCCTCCGTCTCCACGTCCTCAGGAGTGGTCGCCACAGGTTCATCCACATGGAAGGAACGGCCTCTGGGCTGGTCCCAGTTACGGCCCCTGGGCTGGTCCCAGTTTCGGTCGGAACGACGGCGCCTCTGGCGTCCCCAGGACCGCCGTCCGCGACGGGGTCGGCGCCTACAAGTCTGACACGGACATGGCTCCTCATCCATTGGCTCTGGAGAAGGCTCCCTTCGGGGAGGAATGTCCGATGGCCACTGGCGTCGGTCCGGTCGTTGCCTCGCCCAAGGTACCGCAGGAGTGCGGGGGGACGTTTTTGGGTGGAAAGGGTTGCGCCCCAAGGCATGCACTTCCATTCCCTGTAGCTCCTGTACCCCTCGCTCTGCGCTCTCTCGGGACAAGACTATTTGTATTGCCTGTTGAAAAGTCAATGTTGGCTCCGCTAACAACTTTCTCTGGGTTGCTGCATTGTTAATACCGCAAACCAAACGGTCGCGTAACATTTCTGACAAGGTCTCACCATAGTCACAGTACTCCGCAATCCTGCGTAGCCTGGATAAAAAAAATCGGCAAGGGATTCTCCAGTGGTCCTCTCAGCGGTATTAAACCGGTAACGCTGGACTATCGTGGACGGGGTTGGGTTAAACTGTTGCCCCACTATATTCACAAGTTCGTCAAACGTTTTGGTGTCCGGCGCAGCTGGGTACGTAAGGCTCCTAATCACCCCAAACGTATGCGGCCCGCAGGCGGTGAGCAATATGACCACCTGGCGCTCGTTTTCAGTGATATTGTTTGCCCGGAAATAGTAACGCATCCGTTGTGTGTACTGGTTCCAGCTTTCCAGCGCAGCATCAAAAACATTCAAACGTCCGTACAGAGGCATGGTATAATAGAAAACAACTTCCAACCTGTATCCAACAAGAATCCAGGGAGGTGGCTTCAGCAGTGTAGACAGCTATTCACTTTTACCTTCGTCGCCAGTTTTGTAAGGGCCACGAAGAATCCAGCACGAGTTTTAAGGATACAAAGTAATAACGTTTATTTACTATAACAATATGTACATAACAGTAGCAGTAACTTCCCTTGCTACCTTCTCCTTCCTGCTGGTTCCTGAACTGGCCAGCTTATTTATACTAGGAGTTTCTCCGCCCCCCCCTCATTGGGGAAGTTCATACTCCCATAGGATTGTGGGATAGTCATTAGTCCCCAGCCAATCGTAAGTAGGCAGGTTATAACAGTCTTCAACTGCTTTCTCTGGTGGCAAATTCTACAGGCTTGCCACTCTCTGGGTGAAGACATTTCTCCTCATCACTGTCCTAAATGGTCTACCAATATCCTCAGACTGTCACCCCTGGTTCTGAACATCCCACCATCTGCAGGTGGGGAGGATGGCCGGTGTGGGAAGTGAGGGGATGTGGGGTTGGGATATGTCCATGGCCCTGGCCAGCCCCCCCTCCCACAATTGGTGAACCTGGAGGCAGTCAGAACGTCACATGTGCGTTGGCCCTGGCGCACAAGTTGTGCAGCCTCCCGTGCCTTCCTGGGCCCCATGTCCTGCCCATCCTCGCCCTCCCCCGCATCCTCTCCATCAGACGAGGCCTGCCCTTCCTCCTCTTCGAGTGTCTCCCGCTCATACGGCCGCAGGGCATCCCGCAGAGGTGTGGCGACCAGCAGAGCGGCCACCTTTGCTCGCTGAATTCCAGAATCAATTGTCTGCAGGAGGTGAAAGGCCAACATGTTAGCATGGTGCATACTCCCGCGCCCAACCAGGTTCAACGGGCTACACGGTGGCCCGGTTGGCACTGTGGGCTCCGCACCTGCATGTCCCTCCCCCCACCCCCACCTCCCTCTCTCCTCCATCCCCTCACTCCTGCCCCGTCGGTGGCCAGCATCGTGGGGCCTCCGGCCCTACCACCCATCCGTGATGCCATCGGTACCGTTGGCTGGCATTGCCCACGCTTGGGGCTGCCGTGGATTTTGCCCTGGGTGGGCCGCCGGTGGGTGGCGGCCGATTGGGCAGGGAGTTTGGGGCCGGGGGGGCTATGTAGCGGGGGGATGGGGTGCGCGGGACGGGGCACCCACAGGGCTGGTATCACTGTGGTGAACCAGGGGCCAAGGCGGGTGGTCAGTGGGTGCGCAGCAAGATGGCCGCCGTAATGGTGGTCCGTGCCTGGGCACCACCACAGACCCTTGGGGAGGGGGAGGGGGTCACCCCAACCGCTTGGCCTGTTCCAGCCCCCCCTTCCCCAGCCCTGGCAGGCCCCCCCCCCAACCCAGCCCGCAGTTGCTCCTCTCAATGTCCTACCTCCTCTCTCTCTCAGCAGCCAGCACGCCAGGTTCATGATTTTTTTAAAGCACACGTGGACCCTGCCATTGGGAACTTAGTCCATTGGATGCAGAGAATCATGGGTGGGCCCACTAATGAGATGCAAACGGTGTTTAAACTACGCGCAGTGCGCTTCGCATTGACGTCATTTTCGAGAGTTGAGGCCATAATCAGAATCGTGGAGAATCACGATTTGGCGTCAAACCGGAGCCTGCCACGCTTTTGACATCGGAAGCTATTCTCTACCCAATTGCATTTCCCGATTTCGGCATCAACCGACGGAGAATTCCGCCCAAGGTATGCTATTTGTGTCCACCTTTGTGAAAACAGAACCAAAGTATCTATTTAGTTATATTATAATTTAAAATGTTCCCCATTAAAAATTCCTGTTTCTGATTGTAAGGGACCTACATTTATTTTCACCAATCTTTTTCTCTTCACATACTTATCGAAATTTTTACATTCAGTTTTTATGTTCACCACAAGCTTACACTTGTACTCCATTTTCCCCTTCTTAATCAATCAAACAGTGGGGCAGCATGGTAGCACAGTGGTTAGCACAGTTGTTTCACGGCTTCAGGGTCCCAGGTTCGATTCCTGGCTTGGGTCACTGTCTGTGCGGAGTCTGCACGTTCTCCCCATGTGCGCGTGGGTTTCCTCCGGGTGCTCCCTTCCACAGTCCAAAGATGTGCAGGCTAGGTTCATTGGCCATTCTAAATTGCCCTTAGTGTCCAAAAAGGTTAGGTGTGGATTACTGGGTTACAGGGATAAAGGGGGATAGGGTGGAGGCGTGGGTGGGGTGCTCTTTTCAAGGGCCGGTGCAGACTCGATGGGCTAAATGGCCTCCTTCTGCATTGTAAATTCTATGATTCAATCCCTTGGCCCTTCTTTTCTGAATTCTAACAAATACTCAGCTCTTTTGTTTTGCCTGGTCAATGTGTATGCTTCACCCTTGAATCTCATACTCTCCCGAGTTTTCCTTGTGAGCTAAGGTTTGGCCACCTTTCCCATCTTTTGCGACAATTGTTGTCGTTCACCCATGCGCTCTTTGAATGTTTGCCATTGCCTATCCACCGTCATCCTTGTAAGTAACGTTTCCCAATCCGTCATAACCAACTCGCCATGTTATTGAATGGTGGAGCAGGCTTGACGGACCAAATGACCCACCCCTTCTCCTTATTTCTGCAGTTGGCAAAGACTCCACCTAACCGGGCTTTTCGAGACAAACAACTGGGCTTCTTTGAGAGTTATGGAAGGGCCTGGTGGAACTTTAAAGGTTATTCTGAGAGATATTGTGTATTGTATGAATTGTGAGCAGCATTAAGGAGGTAATATTTCATATGCACTGCTTTGGTGGTCAATTTACAGAGAGAATTCTTTAGTCATCATGCAATCCGCCTGATTTTAATTGAATTGAGTTCAAGGGAATGAAAATTAGATGGGTTCTAAACAGATGGGTAAACCACACCTGTAGATTTCAATCTTGGCAGTGATTATGAAAATTTACACCCCATATATTGCCTGAGAAACTGATGATGATTTTGGTCTTTCCTTTAGCCCTACCAAATTTCATAGAAAAAAGGATCAAGTACCAAAATACAGAGATTATGCCCTTTATGTGCGATTTGAGGTTGTGGGCAGCTGCAATGGCTTCATGCAGAAATCGTCCACTGGAAGCCATGAACGAAAAGGTACTCAATAAATTTAAATGCCTAATGTTGATTGAATCAGAATGGCAAACTAAGGGGGTATGATGTTATTATTTGAAAGCCTAAGGTATTCATGTGCTAATATTGCACAGAAGCACTGGCCGGGATTCTCCGCCGGCGTGATTCTCCGTTATGCTGGCGCCCGGCGGTTTCCTGACTGCGTGGGGCTGCCCCACAATGGGAAACCCCGTTGACCGGCTGGCGTAACGGAGAATCCCGCCGGTCAGTCGGGGCAGAAATGTGGCGTGGCAGGGCGGAGAACCCCGCCCACTATCTTTAATTTTTGTTTCCCACAGCTGCAACTCACCTAGCAATTGTAGCTAACGAGATGGGTTTTGTTTTTTTCCCCTCAATGGTGGGAATTTTGACCTCAGGGGCAGGAAACAGAGGCTGAGACTGTTACTGGATACTGAAACTCCCCCCTGCCGGGGAAACGGTCTGACCTGGAATTGTAACTGGGGCACCCACTTAGTTGCCACAGAGACAGATTTGCTGTCCTGTTAAAAGTGGCAGGTGGGCTCTTAAGCTGCACGGTCAGTCACAGGTCTTAGAGCTTCAGAGGAACATTCAGCTGCAGTAAAAGGTACGTAACTGAGGAGGTGCTTCAACACTTATGACAAGCGTAAACCAAAAACATACAAAAGGCCGCCATGCAGGCATCCGTGTTGCTGGGTGGGGTGTGGTGGCGGTGGCAGAGCCCCTTTGTAGGGCTGCCTTTGTCTGCACCCCACCAAGGCAAGCAAAGCTTTTAGGCTCACCTGGAGCCCTGGCACCCAGATTGGCATCTAGGTACTTGTCGCCAGGTAGTAAACCTGCCCTCATCCCTGAATGCAAAATTTGAGTTGGCCTCAAAATTCAAATTTCACCATCTGATGTGGTGGGATTTGAATCTGAGTCCCCTGAGCATTTCCCTGGGTCTTGACTAGTCTAGTTACTGGCGCAGAACAGGCGCAGTTTCCGTTTTAAGATTGTTGCCCTAGGTCCAAAATGCCAGGCCTGTGGTCCTTTCTTTCCTCTCTTTTCTAGTTTTTCCAGTTTTCACTGTAGATTGGAGTAGTGCTGAATGCAGGGCCCACCTACATGCTGCGTATATTTAAAGTGAGGAAGGTGGAATGGGTGGAAGGATGGATAAGAAGCAGGAATTACAAAAAGTTAATTTTTGTGTCCAGCTCCTGCAGGACTTGAACCCAGAATCTTCTGATTCAGAGGTGAGGGTGCTACCAACTTAACCAGAGCTGACATTAAATAGAATGCCAGTAAATAAAGGGGTGGCAATTTAAAAGGAACTTACATATTTAAATTTCATAGGTTTGAGCTAGTTACAATTTCCATGGAGTTTTTCAGAACCATTCCAGCCTGATCTCCTTATTGGAAGCAGGATTCATAACTTGTGTCCTCATCCCACTCAACCACCATAGCATTAATGCAATTCACTTGCCACCTTTGTATTTTTAAAAATAAATCTAGAGTGCCCAATTTTTTTATTCCAATTAAGGGGCAATTTAGAATCATAGAATTCACAGTGCAGAAGGAGGCCATTCGGCCCATCAAGTCTGCACCAGCTCTTGGAAAGAGCACCCTACTTAAGCCCACACCTCCACTCTTTCCCCGGAACCCAGTAACCCAAGCTAACCCAAGGGCAATTTATCATGGCCAATCCACCTAACCTGCACATCTTTGGACTGTGGTAGGAAACCGGAGCACCTGGTGGAAACCCACGCTGAAGGGGGAGAATGTGCAGACTCTGCACAGACAGTGACCCAAGCCGGGAATCGCACCTGGGACCCTTGAGCTGTGAAGCAACTGTGCTAACCACTGTGCTACCGTACAGCCCACACATTTAGCGAGGCCAAATCACTTGCCTTCCACATCTTTTTGGGTTGTGGGGGTGAGACCCACGCAGACATGGGGAGAAGGTGCAAACTCCACACAATGACCCGGGGCCAGGATCAAACACAGGTCCTTGGCGCTGTGAGGCAGCAGTGCTAACCACTGTGCCATCGTGCTACTCCTCACTTTTGTATTAACCATTGGCTGTGCTGCTTTGGACTGGCTGATTTGCCCTCTGAGGTATATTTGAATTGGATGTGCAGAAAAACCTAGTATAAGTTATCAGTGGCGAGAGTGGCCTATTACATGGCAACATTTACAGCATCTCACTGCTGCAGGAAAATTGAGACCAAAATATTTAGCTTCTCAATTTTGATCTGTAAATTTTAGTTGAACCTACATGGAAGATTTTTCTCATTGTTCCATTTCTCTGTTTGTAGATCAACCGCAAGTCGAGTTAGCACTCACTGGAACTGGGTTTCCTGTCAGTTTAAAAATCAGTCCAGAGCCAGAATTCGATTTTAAAGAATGTCTTCTTGGTGAAAGAATACATGTTAGGACGACTTTTCAAAACACCACACCATTGCTTCCGCTCCTCTTTCAGTTCTATAAGATTGCACATTTTCAGGTCACTCCTGCAAAAGGAAAGATTGAACCTGGACAGTCAAGGGTAAATATTTTTTTAAGTACACTGCACTCTTCTCATTTGCATTATATTACAAGATGTGTAGATTTGAGAGAAAAATTGCATTTGCATAGAGTTCAACTATATGAGTTAACAAATCAAACGTGCTGGGTTCTCTTTACTGAATGCAAGAATCATGTTTTGTGAGTGGAGTGGCGACTTGGAACAATTACCACTTGTTATGCTGTGGACTTTTTAAAAAATGGGTTGTGGATTGAAATCGGATGATTGGATAATGGTTTGTATGGTATGATAGATTGATGATATTGTGTGAAATTAGTACATAGCAACCTCATCCCAATTCTTATTGGATGAAAATCTATTGTGCATTCTGCATTCAAATTATTATTTAATTAGATTATAAAGAAAGATTTTCTAATCTGTTTCGCAAGCCTGTGCTAGGGCAGTCTGGAAATAGGCGATTGGGAAAAGAAAATCTCAGATTTGTTAATCTCCCAATCTCCTAAAAAATATATATTTTATTCCAAACGCAATCAACACAACACACAATCAGCAAAAGATACAACCAGATTGCAAACAGTTTGTCAGTTCCCCTTTTTCTCCCCTTAACTAGCACAACACACCCCTAGAAACTCCCCTTCCTTTCCTACCTGCTGCTGACAAACAAATCCTTGAATAGAGCCAGGAACAGCCTCCATCTTACATAGAATCCCTCCTCTGACCCTCCAAATTTTCTCCAATTGTAGGAACTCCGCCACATCCCGCAACCACATTGGCACCTTTGATGGCGCTGCTGACCTCCACCCCAATAGGATTCACTGTTGGGCAATCAGAGTGGCGAAGGCCACAACATCGGCCCCTCTTCCCCTCCAGCAGCTTCAAAACTCCGAAGATCGCCACTAATGGACATGACGCCATCCTCACCCACATGATCTCCGACAGTATTTTGAAGATCAATTCTAGAATCCCCTGTAATTATTTGCCACCCAATAATAATATAGCAGGTTTGGGAGCGCCATGCATCCTTTCTGCAAAAAATCCCTCCAAATCCTAGGCGTCTTGCCTGCCCATAGAAATTCTGAGATTATCTTATTCCTTCCAAAGGCATTCCTTCGGAGGGTAGATATCAGCATGAACTGGAAAACAAATAAAAACCTCGGGAGAATATTCATCTTTATGGGCTGTACTCTCTCCACGAAGGACAGTGGTAGGGCATCCCACCTCTTCAGATCCCCTGCTATCCTCTCTACCAAACCGGCCAAGTTCCACTTAGCCATGGGCCACCTGAATTCCCAGATACTGAAACCTTGTTTTGGCCAGCTTGAATGGCAGGGCTCCCAAATCAGCACTCCTCCCTTGGGCATTCACTGGGAATAATCTCACTCTTCGCCACATTCAATTTAATGATTTGAAAAATATTTTTATTGGCATTTGGAGCCCCCCCCGTCTGAAATCACAATTGCTGCATATTTTGCCTACACAATCTTGGGTGTATTTATTTTCCCATGACAAAAACGTTTATTCGGGACTATACACGATGCACATGGGAGAAGGAGGAAAACTCCCTAAACCTCCACAGATTCTCCCCCCCCCCCCCGCCCACCACATTCTGATCCATAAATACCCCTAACTCCTTTACCATTCCTGACTTGGGGCTATCCATCCTGAGGTCTAACACTCAATTAAAGTCGTCCCCCATGATGAACTGATACAAATCCAGGGCCGGGATGGGCGCCAGCGTCTTCTCAACAAATTCCATGTTGTTCCAATTGGGTGCATACATGTCCAATAACAACCCATCGCCCCTGCCAAGGCCCCGCTCACCTTCACGTACCTCCCTCCCAGGTTCTGCAATTTGCTGGCCACCACGAATTTCACCCTTTTATTGAACAGAATCGCGACCCTCCTCGACTTGGAATTGAACCCCAAGTGGAATGCCTGCCCCACCCTTCCCTTTCTTAACCTGTCTGGTCCTTCACCCGCAGGTGTGTCTCCTGAAAGCCTTTAAGCTTCTGTTTAACCGGGACGTTCAGCTCCCACAAGCTCCACGTCACCGTCCTCACCAGGGGGGTTTCCGAACCAGCACTTTATTAAGGTCCACCATCCCAACCTGACTTGGAACGCTCCCTACCTCCAGGTCCCCCACTTGTCTGGGTCCACCCAAAATGTCCGCCCCCTCCATTCTCGTCTGCACCAGCCACAAAGTCACCTGCATAACCAGCACATCCCCCCCCCCCCCCCCCCCGCCCCCCCCCAAATCAATCTGGCTATCCGCCGAAGCCCCCTCCCCCACACTGCTTCCATTTACTAACATCCCTGCTAGCATGGCAACTCCCACCTGGATATCCACATAAACCCCCCCACCCATACTGCCCAAACCACCCCTGCCCCACTCTGCCTCCCCCACTTTCGCTGTTCAGAAAGCCTCTACCCAGGTCCCCTCCCCCTCCAGCAGGGGAAAGAAACCCAGGACTTGGAACCATCCCCCATTGACCAAAACAAAAGCAACACCAACATATGCAAAAACAGAACACAACACATACAAAAGTTGTATGTCCAGATCAAAATCCAAAATTTCCGATCATTAGCCCTCCCCGGCCAATGCTCCTTGATAAAATCATTCAACTCCTCCAGCGGCACAAAATCACCCACAGTTTGGCCGGGTACAAAATCCCCGAACCTTGCTCTGAAAGAGCGGCGCCTTGGCCCTGTTAAACCCCGCCCGTGTATGGCCAAGTGGGCCGCTATGTCCTGGTAGATCCGAATATGCCGACCCGCCCCAACCCTACAGTCTCACGTAAACTTCACCCACCTCAGAATCCTCTCCTTTTCCTGCAACTTGTGCATCCGGATGATCACAGCCTGCGGCGGCTCTCCAGCACTCAGCCTCCGTCACAGTGATCAGTGGGCCCGATCCACCTCCTGGGCCTTGTCGAACACCCCCCTCCTCAACCAGCTTTGTGAATGTCCTTTGACATGTAGTCCGTGGCACTCTTTCCCTCCACCCCCTCCGGCAGTCCCACGATTCTTAAGTTCTGCCACCTGGATCCGAGTTCTCCTGATTGTCCACCTTCGCCTTCAACACCTTGCAGGTCTCTTCCAGCATCAACACCTTTGCCTCCAACAACATGATCCGGTTGCAGTGGTCAAATACCGCCATTTCTAGCCCTCAGATCATCACACCTTGCAACTCCAAACGCTTCTCCACCTGTCCCAAAGTCCCGCAAAGAGGGGCTACTGCTCCCTCAGTCGCCTTGGACAGTCCTCTTGCATCTCCTGCTGATGGTGCCTAAACTCCCCCTTGATAAATTCCATGAACTGCCCCACAGGCAGTGGGATTGGCGATGACAATGTTCCCGACTCTGACATGCTCTTAGTTACTGCACCACATGGATCCGCCACCTCTTGAGCCAAGGCTTTACTTTTGCCGGGTGTTGTAACCCGCTGACATTCCACTTTGGAGGAGAAACCAACTCCCTCCAATCATTTTGTACATTTTACAAAAAAAGCACCCATTAACCAGGTAGAAAGGGCCAAAACTGAAGCCTCCAAGCAGGGGCCACCTTGTGTGTGACCGATCAGCTCATGGCTGTCACCAGAAGTCTCAATATCCCAATATTAAATTGTGGGATTCCAGTCAGCAAAATTGTTCGCCTGTAAAACATATGGAAAATAATTATAGTATTGATTACCAAGTGTGATTTCCTGTTCTTTTTGCTTGGAATGGACCGAGATTTTGCAAGCCCTTATGAAATGACTAATGTTGGGAAGGTTCATTCTGGTCTGAGAGCCCTTTCCCTTCAAATTAAACAGCAGCGTTCCTGTTGTGTGTGAATTTGTGGCAATTGATTCATTTAATTTTTTGTTTATTATAAATCATAGCGTGGTTACATCACATAAGGAGGCCATATGTGTCGATGCTGGTCCTCTGTAACAGCTACACCTCGTCTCCACAGCCCCCCGCCGTCTTTTTCCCGATGCCCTGCAGATGTTTTCTTTTCAGATACTGCTCCAATTTAGCCAAACTGAATCTGCCTCCACCACACTCTCAGGCAGTGCATTCCAGATTTGAACAACTCACTGCATTGGAAAGGAGTTTCCTGGTGTCGCTGTTGTTTCTTTTGCAAATCATTTAAATGGGTGTCCTCTGATTCTCATTCCTTCTACCAGTGGGAAAAGTTTCTCCGTCTATTCTGTCCAGTTCCCTCATGATTTGAACCCTTCTGTTAAATCTTCTTTCAACCTTCTCTTCTCCAAGGCGAACAGCCCCAGCTTCTCCAATCAGCGTAACTGAAGTTCCTCGTCCATTCTTGTGGAAGCATTCTCGAGAACCTCTCCACACTCTCTACTGCCTTCACATCCATTGCAATATATGTTTCAATGCTCTTTATATTCTTGGCTGTGTCCTGCTGCACAAAATTGCGGAGAGCTGCAATTTTATTGCTTAATTTAAAAACCAAGGGTGGAAATGGAAATTTGCTTGCATTCAGAATTGAAGGAGGCAGGAAGGAATTGGTGACAGGTGGACATACCAGAGGAGAATTGTTACCTCAGAAGCTGAGTATGTCGGTCAAGGAAAACTTACCGCTGTTATACCGGAGGAGGACTGAACTTGTTTCCCGTGATTCATGATGAAGGCAGTCACAGAGTTGTGTTGTCTCCTTTAGCTAGACTTTCAGTCCACATCTGCCATGTTGATAGCTTTGCCAGTGGTTGTGACGATGAGAGTAGATTGTTCCAAGATGTCACAAGTGATGCCTACCAAATAATAGCATCTGCTATGCAGAGGAAGCAATGTAAACTATTTTGTCATTTTTCCCTTGGAGGTTCTTCAGTTGCATGAAAGGTGAAAGGTTTTCTGAAAGTGCATGAATGGTACCAACTCCATTCACAAACATAAAGAGCCGCTAATCACATGCATGTTGCTACTGTCTGCACCAAGTGACGAGTGAATGCCTGCTATTCTGTTAGCTGTTTCAATGCCTTTATTTTATGCCAAGGCACGAGACAACCACTAATTGCAGGAGAAAGGGGGAAGAATGGATGGCTTCTTTGAAGCCCTCCATATGGGTGATGAAGAGAAGTGATGATAGAGGAATTGGGAACAGGGTTGTGGATTCGCAAGTGGCGGTGAGGTTGGGAGGTGGTCAGGAATTGTTGAAATTTCCTCTTATTAGAAGCAGGGTCAGAAAATTATGGGTGAGCAAGGAGAGTCAAACCCAGGCTATTTGAATTGTATATGCACGGTAATTGCTCGCTTGATTTCATGCCAAAGGAATTGATTTAGCCAAGTCAAAGCTATTTAATGCAAACATAATTAATTTTCTCCTTTTTTCTCAAACAGGATATTGTCATCTGCTTTGCTGCTCATCAACTTGGCACCTTTAAAGTAAATCAAGTGGTAGAGTTTTTTGGATTAGTAATGCTTCCAGATGCTCCAATAACATTGAAGATGCAATCATTTCATCAAATGCAAATCTCTCTCATAGGTGTTTGCAAATCCATCTTGAAAAAACTGATTCCTCGTAAGTTTACACTGTATTTATAAAATGCAGTGGATAGTCTATAAATGAGCTAATGGACAAGGCTAATTTTTAAAATTGCCATTTTGCACTTAATGTCAAAACTTTGCAGAACAATACGGAAACAACAATAATAATCAACACAGTAACAACACCAAACACAGGCTATCCCCTCGTCTTTGACAATGGACCCAGTTCTATCCCCCCCCCCCCTATCCCCACCCCTCCCCCAGCCACAAACAGGTCTGTAAAGAGGTTTGTGAACTTCCACGTGTCATGGAATCTCTCCTCGGATTGCCTCATTGAGAATTTTATTTTTTCTAGCTGCAGGAATTCAACCAGGTCTGAGAGCCACTCTGACACCCTTGGTGGCTTTGCCGACTTCCAGCCCAGTGAAGTCTCCGCCTGATGATCAGTGAGATGAAGGCCAGGGCATCTGCCCCCTTCCCTGTCCAGAGCTCTGGATGCTCTGCCATCCCAAAGACCGCCACAGATGGGCACGGCTCCATCTCAACCCCCACCACCCTGGACATAGCCTTGAAAAAGGCCCTCCAGAACTCCGAGTCTGGGGCAGGACCAGAACATGTGGGTGTGGTTGGCCGGGCCCCCCCTGACATCACTCGCAATTATCCTTCACCTCTGGGAAGAACCTGCTCGTGCTTATCTTCGTAAGGTGTACTCTGTGCACCACCTTGAGCTGCACCAAGCTTAGCCTGGCGCAGGAGGAGATGAAGTTGACAGTGTGCAGTACCTCGATCCAGAGTCCTCTATCATCTCCATGCCCAGCTCCTCCTCCCATTTCCATCTGGTCTCGTCCAGTTGGGTCCTGACCTTTTCTGTGAGTCGTCCATAGATGTAGCCACATTTGTCATTCCCTAGCCAGTCTAGCCGTACCTTTGTGTCCAGAAACGTGTATCCGGGTCTCTGAGGGAAGGTTTTTTTCTCTTTGCGGAGAAAGTCGCGCAGGTACCTGAGCACATTCACTTTCAGAAGTTGCAGCCTCTCCGAGAGTTCCTCCAGGCTCGCAAATCTATCTTCCAGGTGTGTCCTTCACTTTCAGTATTCCTCTGTCCTCCCTCCATGTACCAAATGTGGTGTCTATCCATACCGATGTGAAGCCTTGGTTATTGCTCATGGGGCCTCTATAGACATCTCGCCAAACTTGAAATGGTGCCTGAACTGGTTCCATGTCCCAGTGTAGCCACAACCAATGGGCTCCTGAAGTGTGTGTGTGTGAGCGGGAGTGGAGCGGTGGGCAGTGCTCTGAGAGATGTCCCCATGCAGGAGGCCTCATCCATTCGGACCCAGTCCCCCTCCAGTTCCCTCAGCCACTCTCTTACTCTTTCTGCGTTTGCTGCCCAATGGTTGAATAGGAGGTTCAGTAGGGCCAGGCCTCCCACCTGTCGCCTCCGCTGTAAGATGGTCTTCTATCCTAGGGACTCTTCCCCCCCCCCCCCCCCCCCCCCCCCCGCTCTCAGAGGAAGGCCATGATTAACTTGTCAACTCCGGTGAAGAAGAATTTGGGGATGGGGATCAGGAGTGATCTGAAAATGAAGAGGAACCTAGATAGCACGTTAATTTTGACCCTCTCTACCCTTCCCGGGAACGAAAGACCGAGTGAGTCCCATCTTTGCAGGTCCCTCTTCACCTCCTCCACCAGGCTGCAAAGGTTCCATTTATGGAGCCTCGTCCAGGTGTGGGCCACTTGGATCCCCAGGTATCTGAACTTTCTTGAGTCACTTTATAAATGGTATGTTTTCCAGTTCTGCTCCTCCCTCTCGGGGTTTCGCTGGGAAGATTTAACTCTTTCCCAGGTAGAGTTTGTAACCCGAGAAGGTGGCGAACTCCCTAAGGAGTCCCGTTATCTTTCCCATGCTGGCTAGAGGGTTCAACACATAGGAGGAGCAGGTCGTCCGCATAGAGTGAGACTCTATGCTCTCGGCCCCCTCTTCGAATGCCTGTCCACCAGTCTGCGATCTAAGGGCGATGGCCAGTGGTTTGAGTGCCAGTGTCAACAGGAGCAGCGAAAATGGGCATCCCTGCCTTGTTCCCCTGAGCAGCGGAATTTATTTGGAGCTAGTGGCACTCGTCCGTACGCTTGTGGTAGGAGCGCTGTACAGGAGCTTCACTCACATGGTAAACCCTGCTACAAACCCAGACCAAACCCAGACCATTCAAGTACATCCATGGGTTACGTCCATTCTACTCGCTCAAAGGCTTTCTCAGTGTCCAAGGAGACGATCACCTCTGGTGCCTTCTCCTGCCATGAGGTCATTGTTATACTTTGGATGCGTCTGATGTTCGCTGTTAGCTGTCTGCCATCGACAAACCCGGTCTGATCTTCCGCGATTGCTTCTGGCAGGCAGCTCTCCAATCGCCTTGCCACTGCTTTCGCGAAGACCTTTGCATCAGTGTTTAAGAGAGAGATGGTCTGTATGCTCCATACTCAGTTGGGTCTTTAACCTTTTCGGGATCAGTCATTGAGTCCTGGGCCAGCGTGGAGAGCAGGGCCCCCTTTGACAGCGAGTCGTTGAACTTCTCCCAGGAACCCATCCGGTCTCGGCGCTTTCCTTGACTGCCTGGATTTAATGCATTCCACGATTTCGCCAAGCTCTAATTGTGCTCCCAGCCCTTGTTTCCTGTCCTCCCCTATCACCAGTATATCCAGTCTGTCGAGGAACTGTTCCATCACCGAGTCCCCCTCCGGGGGTTCGGTTGTGCACAGCCCTTGGTGGAAGTTTGCAAAGACCTTGTTAACCTCGTTTGGGTCTGCTACCATCTTACCATTTCTGTCCTGAACTTGCGACTGCCTGATTTCTCACCTGGTGTGCCAGCATGCGGCTGGCCTTGTCTCCATGTTCATAAAAGGCTTCCCCTGTGCCTGGCGAAGCTGGTCGACTGCCTTCCTTGTGGAGAGCAGGTCATATTCCATCTGCAGCTTTTCCTTTCTGCCAGCAGTTTCACAGTTGTGGCCATGGAGTACCGCCAATCCACCTCCAGTATGGAGTCGATCAGCCGCTGCTTGGTGCCCTTTCTTTCGTGTCCCTAAGCTATGATTTCCCCCTGATCACTGCCTTAAGTGCCTTCCAGAACATGGAGAATGAGACCTTCCAAATCTGGTTGTAGGCTACATAATTGTTGATAGCTTGGAATACGTGTGTGCAGAATTCCTTATTGGTACGGAAACATAAACATAGAAAATAGAAGCAGGAGTAGGCCATTCAGACCTTCGAGCCTGCTCTGTCATTTATTATGATCTTGGCTGATCATCAAGTTCAATATCCTGATCCCGCCTTCCCCCATATCTCTTGATCCCATGAGTCCCAAGAGCTATATCTAATTCCTTCTTGAAATTACACAAGGTTTTGGCATCAACTGCTTTCTGTGGTAGCAATTTCCACCGATTCATCACTCTCTGGATGAAGAAATTTCTCCTCAGCTCAGTCCTAAAAGGTTTACCCCTTATCCTCAAACTATGACCCCCAGTTCTGGACTCCCCACCATCGGGAACATTCTTTCTGAATCGACCCGATCTAATCCTGTTAGAATTTTCTACGTTTCTATAAGATCCCCTCTCATTCTTCTAAACTCCAGTGAATATAATCCTAATCGATTTAGTCTAACCTCATATGACAGTCCCACTATCCCAGGAATCAACCAGGCAAATCTTCACTGCACTCCCTCCATAGCAAGAATATCCTTCCTCAGATAAGGACACCAAAACTGCATACTGTACTCCTCGTGTGGCCTCACCAATTCCCATAGATGTTATCTCTGTTTCTATACTCAAATCATCTCGCCATGAAGGCCAACATTTGCCTTCTTTACTGCCTGCTGAACCTGCACACTTACTTTCAGTGACTGAGTATCCACCTCTCTCAATTTACACTCATTCAAATAATAATCTACCTTCCTACTTTTCTACCAAAGCGGATAACCTCACATTTATCCATATTATACTGCATCTGCCATGCATGTGCCCACTCACTCAGCCTGCCCAAATCACACTGAAGCATCTCTGCATCCTCCTCACAGCTCACCCTCCCACCCAACTTTGTATCACCTGCAAATTTGGAGATAATACACTTAGTTCCTTATTCCAAATCATTAATATATAATGTGAACTGTTGGGGTCTTAGCACAGATCTCTGCGGTACCTCACTAGGCACTGCCTGCCATTCAGAAAAAGACCCATTTATTCCAACTTTTTGCTAACCAGCTTTCCATTCATCCCAAGATAGTACCTGTAATCCCATGTGCTTTAACTTTACATATTAATCTGCTATGTGAGATCTTGTCGAAAGCCGACTGAAAGTCTAAATAAACCACATCCACCGGTTCTCCCTGGTCAACTCTACTGGACACTTCAAATAATTCTAGTACATTTGTCAAGTTTGAGTTTCTTTTTGGAAATCCATGCTGACTTTGTCTGATTACACCACTGCTTTCCAAATGCTGTACTATGAAATCCTTGATAATGGATTCCAGCAACTTCGCTACTACAGACATTAGGCTCACTGGTTTATAGTTCCCTGTCTTCTCACTACCTCCCTTTTTGAATAGCAGGGTTACATTCGCTACCGTCCAATCTGCAGGAACCATTCCAGAGTCCAAAGAGTTTTGGATAATGACCACCAATGAATCTACTATTTCTAGGGCCACTTCCTTAAGTTCTCTGGGAGGAAGATTATCAGACACTGACGATTTGTCCGCCTTCAATCCCATTAATTTCCCCCAAACCATGGGCCGGATTCTCTGTTTCATAGAATTTACAGTGCAGAAGGAGGCAATTTGGCCCATCGAGTCTGCACCGGCTCTTGGAAAGAGCACCCCACCCAAGGTCAACACCTCCACCCTATCCCCACAACCCAGCCACCCCACCCAACACTAAGGGCAATTTTGGACACTAAGGGCAATTTTGGACACTGAGGGTAATTTATCACGGCCAATCCACCTAACCTGCACATCTTTGGACTGTGGGAGGAAACCGGAGCACCCGGAGGAAATCCACGCACACACGGGGAGGACGTGCAGACTCCGCACAGGCAGTGACCCAAGCCGGAATCGAACCTGGGACCCTGGAGCTGTGAAGCAATTGTGCTATCCACAATGCTACCATGATGCCCACTTTCAGCAGCTAAGTGCCGGCGAACAGAGAATTTGCAGTTCTACAACGGAAGAATCGGCGTCGACCCCTCACTGATTCTGGGACAGGTGAGGGGCTAGCAGCAGCGCCGGGTGAAACTCCCGGCTTCCGTGCCAAAAACGGCCGGAGAATGGACGGGTCCCTGGCTGCGCATGCGCACGGTCGTGCCGTACAACATGGCGCCGGCCGTGCGCGTACCCGACCCTCCATCTGCGACTCCACAGGCCACTCCCCCAGCCCTCGTGGAAGCCCTCCACCCCTGGCCAGCGGCACGGATCTCGACTGAGTGTGGCAACGCTGTACACAGTCCGCAGCCCCCACACCGCGTTCCTGACTGTTGAGACCACGGGCTGGATTCACCAATTCTGGGGCTATGTCCCCACGTCAGCATGGGAAGGGTGGCGTTTTACACTGAGACCATGGGCTAGCAGGACGGCAGCGTAGAACACCTGGCTCCAGCTGCCGATACCCGACGGAGAATTGTCGGATCCATAGCTGCACATGCGCATGGTGGTGGCCTGCAGTGGCCGTGCCGTGCTTCATGGCAGAGGCCGCTCACGGTCCTGGCCCGCAAAATAGTTCCCCCCTTCAACCAGCTTGTGCGCCCAGGACCACCCACAGTGCCCCCAGCCCCGAATAAGGCCCCCCTGCCTGCGGATCGACCCTCCCCCGACTGTGGCGGCGCTGGACTGAGGGTGCAGCCGCCATGCCGCGCTCCCGACGGCTGAGACCATGAGAGACCCACGTCATCGGGAACTCGGCCGGTCGGGGATGGAGCATTGCGGGAGGGCCTGCCGATGACGTGCCAACGGTGTGCGGCGCGTGACGCGATTATGCCATTTTGGATGGGGCAGAGCATGGCCGACCGACGTCAAACTGACTCCAACCCCTATTGTGGGCGTCGGGAGTGGATTCTCCGCCCGATTGCTGATTATAATATCGGTGTCAGGCAACGGAGAATCCCACCCCATTTCTTTACTAGTTCTAATTTCCTTCAGCTCCTCATTAAAACTTGTGCTTCTCAGAATTTCCAGTACTTTATTCAAGACTTCCTTTGTGAAGACAGAAGCAAAGTACGAATTTAGTTCCTCAGACTCTACTTTGTTCCCTGTTAGAATTCTCCCATTTATGACTGTAAGGGGCCCAAATAAGTTTATATTAATCCTTTTCTCTTTACATACCTATAGAAACATTTATTGTCAGTTTTTATGTTCCCCGCTAGTTTATTTCAAATAGTATTTACCCCTTCTTAATCAATCCCTTGGTCTGTCTTTGCTGAATTTTAAACTGTTCACAATCCTCGGGTCTATTGTGTTTCCTAGCTAATTTGTATGCCCCTTCTTTGAATCTAATAGTGTATCTGATTTCCCTTGTAAGCCATGGTTTGTCCACAGTTCCCTTTCTACTCTTGCGCCAAGTAGGAATAAACAACTTTTGGAGTTTACCTATGTGTTCCATGAATGCCTGCCATTGCCTGTCCGCAGTCCTTTTCCAGTTCGTCATAGACAGCTCATGCCTCATACCATCATAGTTACCTTTATTGAGGTTCAGGACCTTGGTCTCAAAATCAACTACCTCGGTATTCACCTTGATAAAGAATTCTACCATATTATGGCCACACATCTCCAAGGTTCTCTCACAACTAGATTGCCAACTAATCTTTTCCCATTGCACAATACGCAGTCCAAGATGGTCTGTTCCCCTGTTGGTTCCTCAACATACTGGTCCAGGAAACTATCCCGGATACACTCCAAAAATTCCTCCTCTATTGTACTGTGACTAATTTGAGTCATCCAATGTATATGCAGATTAAAGTCATCCATTAACATTGTTGTTCCTTTATCACATGCATCTCTGATTTCCTGTCTAATTCCCAACATTACCACTGCAGTTTGGTGGTCTGTACACCACCCCTTGAATGTTTTTTGCACCTTGACGTTACTTAACTTGACCCAGACAGAATCCACATCACCTGTACTAATATCTTCCTCCAATATTGTATCAATATCTTCTTTAATCAACAATGCAACTCCACCACTTTTTCCTTTCTGTCTGTCTTTCAAAAGCCCTCGGTGTTTCGCTCCCATCCTTGGTCACCATGGAGCCATGTCTCCATAATCCCAACTACATCATATCCCTTTACCTCTATCTGCACAACAAATTCATCCATTTTATTTCAAATGCATCCAGCCTCCATGGGGGAGTTATACCTGGCCCTTCTCCAACCTCACGTCTATGTAATGTGACGCATGGTCGGAGATTACAATCGTGGAGTATTCCACCTTTATTACACAAGGAAGCACCCTTTTCCCTATGACAAAGAAGTCTATGCGCTAGTAGACCTTGTACACATGGCAAAAAAAGGAGAATTCTTTCTGTCTTGGGTGTTTGAACCTCCATGAAGGCATTCAGTCCTCATGCCATACTTGACATGGTTCTTGACCTGGAGTTGGATCTGTCCATTGTTGGGTCCTTTGCACAGTTAAAGTCTCTCCTCCACCCCCCCACAATAATTTGGTGAGTGTCTAGGTCTGGGTTTACTGCCATCAATTTTTTTTTAACCGATTATAATCGATTTTTTCCTTTTATACACAAGTAAAATATAAATCAACAGATCTGTACAAACCAATTACAAAGGCCCCATTTAGAGTTGCTTCCAAAACAACTGATCGATTGCTTTTTCTGTGAGAGAGTTGCACACTTCTACCATTTTCTGCCTGAAAAAGTATTTCCTAACTTCTCCCCTGGTCGTAAAATCATTGTTACAGTTCTGGAGTTGCATGGGATGGGACAGGTATGAATTCATGAATTCAATTCAAATATATTTTAATAAAAAGGTAAGAGTGAGTTATGGTGTGAAATTAAAATCTTTCCTTTATAATAATATAATAATAATGATAATCGATTATTGTCACAAGTAGGCTTCAATGAAGTTGCTGTGAAAAGCCCCTAGTCGCACACATTCCGGCACCTGTTCGGGGAATTGAAATCGTGCTGCTGGCCTTGTTCTGCATTACAAGCCAGCTGTTTAGCCCACTGTGCTATACCAGCCCCTTTGGCTTGTGTTGTATCTGTCCAATTCAGATACTTCAAACAGCTCTTTAATTAAAGTTTACCCAGGTGTCTTTATTTTTGAGCAGAACAAAGTAGGACACAGATATAATGCAACATACTTAATTAAATATAGTTAACCCATAAATTACCCATTGTACATACAAGAAACACCCAGGTTTCGACTATACTTCCCGTAAAGGTGATTTGGTAAGCTGCAGATCCGATCCCCGAGTCCCTATGGTTCCTCTTTGTAAAGGTGATTCTCGCTGGCTGTTCCTTGCTTGCTTCCTTCCTTCTGGTCTGGTCAAGGTCACCTCACATACCAAGCTTCGAGTCTTTGCCTTTATTCTTTTGCTTGGAGTCTTTTGCTCCCAGTCTTTGCTCCCAGTCTTTGCTTCCAGTCTTAGCTTCCAGTCCTTTCTCTCCAGATGTCTGGAATGCCTATTTTTTTATCCCCCTGTTGCCATCCACCCCCTTTCTCACCTGCCCTTGGCCTTTGGCCAATGGAGTCTCAGGAGGCAGGGTCTCAGTGCCCAGTGGTCTGGTTGATGACCTGTTGACAGGGTACCTGAGCCCGCCCTGGGAGGAGCGATGATTGCTTGATGGGATATCAGGAACTGTGGACAATAGGCCAGTGAATCTCAAGTAGGAGCCTTAATCACTTGATGGGTTAGCAGGAACTGTGGACAATAGGCCAATGCATCTCAAGCAACAGGATAATTAATTGATGGGTTATTCATGGGTTGCTTCAGACTGGCCCCGGCAGCTTGTTCTGTACATTCGGATTCTGCAGGCTTCTGCAGATTGTGGTTTTTAAAGTGCCCAATTGTTTAATTTAAGATATCCAATTTAATCAGCCTTAAAACTAGGTCCTGATTATTATTACACTTGTTTTGTGATAGCACTTGGTCGTTAATGCCACATAGGTCTCTGTAGACTATTGTGAAGCAATTGCCCAACGATGTTTCTTTCATTATCATTTTGTGGCTACTTGCCTTCCATTCTAATATTTTCTACTGATATCATTGGGAAGTAATATTAAAACCTGTTAAAGGGATGGCATGATCTGCTGAATTAACTCATACTTCTGATTATGATCAATTATATCTGAGGATTTCTGGCTATAAGCATTCATTCTGGGGTTGATGTTTGATGCAAAGTAGCCGCATGAAGCAATGATGGGAGTTGCTAGTGTGCCAGGCAAGTGTACAATGCATTCACTGGTCTAAATTTCAGGCCTAGTGTAATATTTAAGCTCCACTTCCCCACCCAGAATGGAAGTAAAGAGGTAAAGAGCACCAAGGACAGATGCCAACAGACTAAGTTTGGGTGGCCCTTGGCTGCTCACTGCCCTCCAGATACGTGTTATGTCGTGAGTTCTGGGAGGGCCCCACAGGAGGATAGGGTGAGGGAATTGCTGAGAGTGTTCGGTCAAATTGCAGCATTGGTGTGGAAATTCCTCCAGCATACCAACTTTTACAGATGCACCATAGAAAGCATCCTATCGGGCTGCATCACAGCCTGGTATGGCAACTGCTCGGCTCAGGACCGCAAGAAACTTCAGAGAGTCGTGAACACAGCCCAGTCCATCACACAAACCTGCCTCTCATCCATTGACTCTGTCTGCACAGCGCAGCGGGCAGCATAATGAAAGACCCTTTCCATCCGGCTTACTCACTCTTCCAACTTCTTCCATTGGGTAGGAGATACAGAAGTCTGAGAACACGCACAAACAGATGCTTCATCCGATGCCGGTGCTTATGTAGTTACATTGTGTACCTTGTGTTGCCCTATTATGTATTTTCTTTTATTTCCTTTTAGTTTCATGTACTTAATGATCTGTTGAGCTGCTCGCAGAAAAATACTTTTCACTGTACCTCGGTACACGTGACAATAAACAAATCCAATCCAGAATTTTGTGGGGCTTTGTTCAAAGACAGGGCTATGTTCTGCTTTGCTTTCTGTTTCGGCACTGAGCAAACTGCTCAATATCTCTCTGGGCCTGGTGAAAATCTCAGGGACTCATGTTCTTTCTCTAGTTCAGATTTACATTTTGGTCTTGCAGGAAAAAAATACAGAACCTCATTATTTTTTTGCTGAATACATGTATCCTTGTGTTTCACCTTTAGAGATAATTCCTGCTATTACCAAAGAACCTGGAATGCTGGCTCAGGAGACAACTGATCAAACAATCAAATACAATGATTCAGATTCTGCTACAGTCCTTAATGGCCATGAAAGCATGGTTGACAGGCAAAACACAAGTGAAAGTTTGGAAACCAACGCACTTGTTTCAATTTCCGACGGCAGATCTGGAAGTATCAGGCCTTGCCACAGAAATGAAAAATCCATGTGAGTACTTAATAAAAGAAACTATTTGAAGTGTAGTTATTACTGTAATGCAGGCAGTCAATTTGTTCTCACAAACAGCAATTAAATAATTGTTGAGGGATAAATATTGACCAGGAGACCGGACGAACACCATTGCTCTTCTTCGAATAATGCCATGGGACTTTTTACATCCGCTTGTAAAGGAAAATGGCTTTGATTAATGTTTCACCTGAAAGAGGGCGGGCGTAATTCTCCTATTCCACCCGCGGTGAATCTTGTGAGCGGAGAATCTAGTGGGAGCCAGAAAATCGGAAATCTGACGGTATAAAAAAAGGTTGTAAATCTCCCAGAGGCGGGTTAATGGCAGGTTGGTTATCCCATGGACAGGTGGTGTGAACTCCATTTGCATTTATTTGTATCTCATGATTGTTCATTAAAACTGCTGCTCGCCCGAAGGTCCCCACACCTTCCAATCTTGCGTCACGCCAACAGGAAATCACGTTGGCCTCAAACCCGTTTGAAAAGGGTTGGACCTCTATTCGCGTGGGAGTTTGAGGGGTGTGTGCAACATACATATATAGCCTACCTGCCGTAGCACTGCAACAGTCTTGTTGCAATGACTGCTTCACTGCTGGGTCAGAGCATTTCCTGCCCTCCAGCTCCATGCTAATATCTGGAAGCACAGCATTGTGCTGCAGCACTCATGGACTATCCACTTTGGCCAACTCTGACCAGTACTCCAGTTGTGGATTGTAGGGGTCTCTGCTCGCAGTGCCTGACACAGTTGTCTGTGTGGAAAGCACTGTACTTCGGGACTTGTGCGGTCTCCACTTTGACCAACTCGGAGATTGTCCGGGGGTGTGGGTTGGGCTGACAAACACAAAGGGGGCAATGGGGAATGAGGGCTGTGCAAGGGCACGGGGGTAAGGGAAAGGGGCAAGAAGGCAGAGAGGCAAGGAGGTGGAGGAGGACGACAAATGATGGAAGGTAGAGGGAAGACTGAGGGGTGGCAAGCTTTACTTCAACAAAGGTGCATAAAATGCTGACAAACAGGTGGGCCCCAAGAGATTTTACAGGTAACATTCTCCTGCCTTCCAGCTGTGTGTTTCTCGGCAGTGGTAGGTGGCGAGCTATTCGCTGGCAGCGGAATTCTCTGCTCCCAGTGCTGTCAGTGGGAGTTCCCATTGAAGCCACCCCACGCCAACAGTGGGGAAACCCACACGTAGAGGTGCGCTGTGTTGCTAAATGTTTCTCTCTTTATTTGGCTCTGAATATGGCGGTCAATATGGTCGCCTTACTTAATTCTAATTACGTTTTGCTCTAGAGTCGCCAGGTATCTTTCGATACCGCTACAAGGTTCAAACCCGAATACTGATCGAAGACTCGATACACCAGTTAGTCAGTTCAAAGTCAAATGCTTATTTATTTACACACACAGTTAAATATACTCATGCACAAATATTACAGACTAAACTATCACCACTGCTAAAGTCTATACTTAGCTTCGGGCGCCCACTCAGTCAGAGGGACAACGGCCGTTGTTCGATTCTGAGGCTGCTGGGGAACAGCTAAGGTCATCTGTCTGGTAGCGTGCGTTGACCTTGGACTTACTTGTTCTGGTGCAGCTGTTGGGCAGGTCTCTCCTCGGTGAGAGCCGGAGCCAAGAGAATGATTCTCTCTTGGGGAATCCTTCTTGTATCCAAAGGGGTTTCACGTGCTTTTGGGCAGGCCTTGAACTTGGCCCCAATTAATTGGGCTGTTTCTCGATCGTTCCTATCGCTTTCCTCCAATAAAGGGGTAGGTGCCCTGATGGCTGGGTGTGTCCTAGGTGGCCGTTGGCCTGCTTTGTTCTGGTCTTCTCTGGCGCCGGGGTGTCTACTTTAGTACCGGTTACTCAAATGTTACTCTTTGGTTCCCTGAGATAGGCCATTAGTATGCTACTGGGTTTGCAGTTTTGGTGTTGTCTGGGAGCTGCAGCTCCAATATGCAGACAAACCCTGAACCTGCTTGTTTTCTCAGTATTGTCCATTTTCCCTGCAATCTTTGCAAAGTGTCCATTTTGTAATCGGGAAGTGGCCATCCCAGATGGCTACACTCCTTCCTGCTGATCCTCAACGCGAAGCGTGAAGGATCACATTACCGCGTTGTCTTCGTTCTCTGACCAAGCGGGGCACCCATAAGCACTTCACGGGCTCTACACTGCCCTATCCTATGAAACACAATTTTACCTAAAATCATTTTACATACATACATCATTATAAAACTCTACGGGGCGCTATGACATTCAGGCATGCATTACAAAATTTTAAAAACTGGAACCTCTAACTATCCTCCATAAACTATCCTCACTCAAACAATCAAAAATAATCTACAACACTTTAAACTGTACAAATAGCAGCAACACAAGTTTATCTGGCTTGGCAGTCAAGCACAGAGGTTTACATTTCTTTATTGAACGAACAAAACACACACAAAGAAAAACGGATGCACTTTAATTCACTCAAGGGGTTGGGGGTTTGGTGAAGTCCGAAAATAGGGGACCTAAACCTGTATACCGGGGTGCGAGAGCGGGAGGCTCTCCTTTGACATTTTCTGAGTCTAAGTGTCTGCACGACACTGCAGAGTATCGCCAGTGCTAAGAGTGATTCTACTATGTACGATAGTGAGTACCAGGTTATACACTTGTCACACCAGGTCGGGGTGTCGGTAACTGTCTCGGGGGTAACTATCTCGGGGTTAACTATTTTGGGATACAGCGTATGGCAGGGGTGGGAATCATTCACGGCCTGTGTGGTAGGGGTCAGGGGGGTAACGTCCGCGCACAACTGAAGGGATCCCGCTAAGATCCAGGTGAAAAACATGAAGGTTGTCTTCACCTTTCCGTCTTTCTGTCTTCTTTTTCTTTCTCTGGTGTTCCTGAGGTTCCGGAGTTCTATGGACACAAGCATAATATCTGTTATTATCTTGCTTATGATCTCGTATGTCTGTCTGTCTGTCCTCTGTTGCCAATTACTCATTATGATTGGTCACCATCTGTGACTACCTCATTTTTTTTAATACCGAATATTTGGACAAGACATCCGAGAAAAATACTGACACAGTGCGAGCCGTCTCGCAGCCTGTGGAATCTACCATCCTAGTGTTTGAGGATGTAAATAGCATACGGAAGCAACCTAAGGGTCGCCAGAAATAAACAAAAGAATTTCGAACTGAAAGTGCCAAAATGGGGCACATATGGGCCGCGGCAGGTAAGAAATGGGTGGAATCCCCGGGTAGGACGGTGATCTGTGCTGTTTGTGCTCTACCAGAGCGTAGCTGACCAGAGGGGTGTCCTCAGGCAGGGCGGGGACCAGTGCCGTTTCTCCACTGCCTGAGCGACCGGCAAGAATGGGTAAGAATGTGCTTGTCGTGGGGGGCTGCCTCTCGTGACCAAATCAGAAGTGTAGCTATGAGTGGTGTCTGCCGACTAGTTCCTCTGTACGGTTGTCTATCGACAAACTTGTTCCATTAACAGCCATTGGGCGTCAAAAGGGTGGTGGCGTGGGGCCATGAAAACTTTCAAATTCACAAACAACATTTAATATGTACATTAAACGAACAAACATACAACAAAGATGGTGCAGGTTCCATCAGAAAGGACACCGTATCTCTCCATCGGTTCCTTTTTGCCATTATGTGGACACCTCGTTGCTCAGTAGCGAACAGGGTCGCAAAGGGATTCGTTTGGTGGGAGGCAAACTTTATGTCATCATCTTCTCCCGGCTGCCATACTCTTGACTGGAGTAGTTTGGGGCGAATTGGGGTCCATCTCATCATTCCGGATGAGCCTGAATGAATTGTCTCGGTGCCAGAATCGTGTGTCGAGGTTGGAGCTACTAGGTTGTAATCTGTAATCGTCGGGCGGTGAGTCTGGATCAGAGGCTTTGATGTCCGTGATTTCGAAGGGGTCACTGGAATCATGCTCGGATTCGCTGGGAGTGGGGCCTGGTGCAGGGGTGTAATCATAACGTGGTGTGCTGTGGCTGTCGTCATTGCTATCGATATCACTGTCGCTATCGCTGCTGGTTGAAGGAAGGGAGAGGCCGAATCGTGCCTCTGGGGGTGGAGTTGAAGATGTGTCTGAGGACGGGCTGGACTGGCTGGGGGAGGGAAGGAATACGTCATCTGTGGGCGGGACGTGTTCATTTGCTGCTGTGAGCAGGATGTGGTGTGAATGGTTGTTCTGCGAGCCATAAGCCTTAAGTTGGTTTATGTGAAACCATGCAGACTTACCGTTGGGATATGTGATCTTGTATACCGAGGAGCTGACTTTGTCCGAAATGGAGTACAGTCTGGAAAATTTGGGGGAAAGGAATGAACTGGGGTTGTTTAGGGAAAGCATCACTTGCTGCCCTACTACAAATTCGGTGGCATGTACCGTTTTATCGAAACAAGCTTTGCTTTGTTTCCTCCTGGTCCCAAGTCTCACAGCTGCTACGAGCTGGGCTGCCTTTATATTCTCAATAAGCTGCTGTACAGCATTTTCATGCGTGAGGGCGGTGACTGCGGGGCTGGCCAAATCCAGTCCCAATAAATACTCTGTCCCTTTCATGGGGCGTCCGGTCATGAGGGTGTGGGGGGTGTATCCTGTGGACGTGGATACCGTGTTTCGTAAGAAAATTAAAGCAAATGGGAGAACTGAATCCCAGGTGCTGTTGTTCTGTTGCACCATTTTCCTGTTAGTGGCTTTTAGAGTCCTGTTCATCCTCTCTACAATGCCGCTTGACTGGGGGTGGTAGGCTATGTGAAACTTCTGCCTAATTCCGAAAATTGTGAGGACGTTTTTCATTACTCGCCCTGTAAAATGGGAGCCTTGATCGGACTCTATGCTGAGTGGGAAGCCCCATCTTGTAAAAATGTGCTGTGTTAGGATTTTAGCTGTTGTTTTGGCCGTGTTCGTTCTGGATGGAAAAGCTTCCACCCATTTTGTGAAAGTGTCAATGACCACCAACGCATACTTAAAACAATTTCTGCAGGGGGGTAGGGGTCCTATGTAATCTATCTGCAAATTTGTCCAGGGGCCATTAATGGGGCGGGTGTGACTAAATTGAGCCTTTCATGCATATCTGTCCGGATTGTCCTGGGCACAGATAAAGCACTTTTCAATGTAATGGGTTACATCGGCTTTTAAATCAGGCCACCAGCAGAGAGGTCTGAGGTGGGTTAGGGTGGGTTCAATGCCTTGGTGTCCATGATTGTCATGGAACTGACAAATAATCTGGTTCCTGGCCTGGCTGGGAACTACATAAATGCCGTCTTTCAAAATCACACCGTCATGTGTGGTTATTGCGTTCTTAAACTTATCGTACGGGGCTGGGAAGGTTCCTTTTAAAACCTCCCTGAGCTTTTCATCTTCCTTTTGGGCTTTCACTAGATCCTGAATGTTGGTCTGTGAGACCTGAACCGTGTGTACTGGGATGCTTTTGGGGGGTTCCAAAAGTAACCATGTCTGGAACCTGCCTTCGCTGGGGCGTCTGCTTTAACATTACCGGGGGGGAAGAACGGTGATGACTGCGAACCTTAATGACACCATATTTCCTGTTTTTAGCTGTCTCTAGGATATGCCGGAGTAATGGGGCTGAGGGTATGGGCTTTCCGTCTGTGGAAACAAATCCTCTAGCTTCCCACAGGGGTAGGAATTCCGTTTAACTATTTCAGACATATAAACTGTCCGAATATATGTCCGCTGGGGTCGGAAACGAGTCGTTGTGGTCGACAATGTACGCTATGGCTGCCAGTTCTGCTCCCTGTGAGCCTAGATGTCCTGGCAACTTTAGTGAAATCTCATCTAGGGCGCGTCCCTGCACGTCCTCTACATAAATGCCGCAACCGGTGATTCTCTTTCCGTTCAAAACTGTGGAGGAGCCATCCACATAAATTTTCAGGGGTGCGCACGTATCTGTGGGCTGGGGTCTCTGGGGTGTATTACCTGCTTTCCTGGAAGCTGACTTTGGTATAAATGGGCCTGTGTTGTGCTTTGTGGTGATTATCTCACACTCATGTGGGCTACCTGCATATTGCAAATTATCGGCTAAGAAAGTGTGGGTCTTGGTTCTTTTAACTGTAATATCCCATCCCTGTAAAAGAAGGGTCCAACGGGCTGCGCGGATTTGGCTGACTGTGCCATCTTTAAGTCGACAGTCTAATATTAGCTGTGTTGGGGTATGTTCAGTGAGAATGGTGATGGGGTTGAGTCCTGTAATGTAGGCGAAGTGCTGTACTGCCCAAAAAATTGCGAGCAGGTGCCTTTCGCAGGCTGAAAATCCTTGCTCGACAGGATCTAACACGCGTGAGGCGTATGCCACGGGGCCTAATCAGTCATGGTGTTCCTGGGGGAGCACGGCCGAAAGGGTTCGGTCGGTGCTTGCTATTTCGATTGCGTACGGGGAAAGTGGATCTGGGACCTGTAATGCTGAGGGCTCTCTTTAAAGCATCCACGGCATCCATGTGCTGTGGAAGCCATTCCCAAGGTTCCTGTTTCCTGAGAAGGTCGATAGGGGCGCAGCTTTTGTGGCAAAACCGTCGATATGGTTTCTGCAGTAGCCAACCAGTCCTAGAAATGACCGGAGGGCTGTTACGTTATGGGGAAGGGGCAATTTGATGATCGAGTCAAGTCTCTTTTGCTCGATCTCGCGTTTACCATGTGTGATTACTGTCCCCAAGTAAATCACTTTTTACTGCAAAATCTGGGCCTTCTTGGGGGTGACTTTACATCCAATCAGTTTTAGGAGTCCTAGGAGTTTTGCGAGAAGCAAAATGTGCTCTCCCTTTGTGTCTGTCTGTAGTAGCAAGTCATCTACATACTGGACCAGACAATCGGGTCGGGAAAATTTTGCTAGTCCATTTGTCAGCTGTCGGTGGAAAATGGAGGGAGAGTTGTGGAAGCCTTGTGGAAGGCACACGTGTATTGTTGTCCCTGGAATGTAAAGATGGATTTATATTGGCACGCTTTATCCAATGGAATGGACCAAAAGCCGTTGCTAATGTCCAAAACCGAAAAACATTTTGACTGGAGTCCCTGTTTGAGCATGGTCTCGGGACTCGTGGCTACGGTGGGGGGGTGCTACTGGGGTTACTTTGTTCAATTCCCCGTAATCAATGGTCAGTCGCCATGATCCATCGGGTTTCCTGATTGGCCAAATTGGTGTGTTATTTGTGGAGGCTACTGATCTGAGTACGCCTTGATCAAGCAGACTCTCTATTACTTTGGAGATCTCTCCCTCTGCTTCTTGGGGAAAACCATACTGCTTTTGGGGTCTGGGGCCGGGACCTGTAATGTCCACTAAGCCAGCTATCTTGTCACAGTCGTGCTTGTGCTGTGCAAATGCTGCTTTGTGTTGCTGCAGGACTTCCCTAACCTGTTTGCCCTGACTAATGGCTCGCGGGTCGAACCAGAAGTCTCCTACTGCGCTGATTCTGTTTGCATACTCTCCAACTGTGAGCATGGCAGGGGCTCGTGCTGCCTTTTGCCATACTCCATCCACATTTATTTACCGGATGAGAGGTTGTGGGAGCTCATAAAGTCGATTCCTATGATATGTTCAGCTATCTGGGGTAGATCGACCAAAACTACGGGGTGTTTAGTCGTAATGTTCCCTATTTGTATCGCTACAGGGGCTGTGATGTGTCTTTGTTGTAAATGGCCTGTAAAACCGTTGAGTGTGATGGTGTCTGTTGTGAGCCACGTGTCTCGTTGAAACATCGTGGAGGAATTGAGCGTGGTGCGGGACCCTCCTGTTGTCCAAAAAAAGTTCTACGGGGTGTCACCGGACTTTTCCTGCTACTACCGCTCTACCGGACTTGTTCCAAAGTGTGTCGCAGACCCAAGTTGGGGATCCCGAACACCGTCAGTCGGTGCCGTTCATGTTGGCATTCTCTGAACGGGCGCTAACACTATGGATTGGCTTTGCCCTATTCTTATTTAGGGTGCCTGTCTGTTGGTTTCTCTGCTGCTTTTAGGGCGCGTTGCACTCTCGTGCATAGTGTCCTAATTGTCCACAATTGTAGCATTCCTGGGATTTAAGCTGCGGTCGGCTGTTCCTGCCCTCATTTACCCGGGGTTCTGGTGCGTCCTAACTGGATGCATGTCCTGCTCTTCCTCAGGTTTTGCAAATGCGGTTTTGCCTTGGACGGATTGTTCCCAAGAGCGGGACAATCTTTTCAAAGCCCATTTCTTGTTGTGGGCCTCTCTGTCGCATGAGAGACTAGGATTCAAGTCCATTTTGCCATATTATCCGCGGACAAATGGGCGTGGACTAACTCTCCAAATACTGATGTGAAATGTATCCACAAGCGTCCAGCAAACGCTGTGAGGTGCCCTGTTTTCTTTTGCTTACACTTGTTCAGGCCTTCTACGGGGTCTCCTCTGTTATAGCCGATCGCATCCAGGATCGCTGTGTGCATTTCTTGGAGTGTGCCTCCTCCTACATTATATGTGTCGGGAAGGGCTGCCACGACTGAAGGGTTGAGCCTTAAAACTGTGAGCTTCACTTGCTCCTTTTCATCCAGGCCGTACATGGTAGCCTGCTGTTTAACTCTAGCCAAAAACTGGTGGGGTCTGATGTGGGAAGGAACAGTGTAATTTTTCCACACGCGTCCCGTAATTGGGTCACGGTTAACGGGGTTGTGTATCGGAAATCTGCGTTTCCATCTGCTGCGGCCCTGCGGTGTGTGGTTACCGGGTTCATGTGGGTGTGTTCTGCCTGTTCAGTCGGGGGTTGGGGTGCTTTCCTTTTCTGGGGTTTTTCTTGCATGCATGTCCCATGTACGTATCTGTGGACAGTTTAATTTAACTCCTGCCAATCGGGGCCGTTTTCCTGGTCTAACTGGGGTCCAAACGTACTTTGAAACCCATTCTGGACAGAAAGCAGAGATTGCAATTCTGCAATTTGCTTCCCGCACTTTGCGTGATCTACGGAGCTCTGCCTTTGTTCCGTCATGGAAGTGTGGAGCGCTCATAGGGCTGCTTTTAAATCATTGCACTGTTTCTGCAATTGTTCTACCTGTTGCTCGGTTTCTTGTCTTACCAAGACCGCGCGTTGCGTGTCCTGGTAGGCCTTATCGTACTGGGTCTGAAAACTACTCAAATGGGCGAGACAAGACCGGTGTGCCCACTTGGCATCATCCACCTCTCTGTCCCTCGCTGCTAACTGTTCTCTTAACTCCTTATTCTCCTTCTCAAATTCGCTCACATCTCCCTCACTATTTCTGTCTCTCTCCTCAATCTCTCTACGGAGCGTCCTAACGACCTCCTCTGTGCCTCGCAAATGTGCCAAGCAGGACACGATTGCCATCAGCTTGTGAGCTTTCCCGAAGCTCTTCTTGTGGATCTCTGACAGGTTCTCCCACCAAGTATGTCCTATACTTCCGGGACCTGTTTCGTCATTGGCGCAGAATTCACTCCAAAGGGGCCATCCTTTCCCTTTGAGATATTTCCTGATCTCTTCTTCCCATATGGGACACTGTCCTACTCTACTGGTCGCTGCAACCTCAAATTCATGGGTGTTCATAAGGCGTTCCATTGCCTTCATTGCCATTTTCTCTATCTCTGGGTTCTCTACTGAATTTGGAACAGGGGGTGATAACGTGGTGATGTAAACACGGGGACGGCTTCCGCTATTTTCCGGCCTACAAAACTCCCGACAGTTTTACGCAACAAAATCTCTCAGGTTTACCGTATATCCCTGTTAGTGCGCATGCATTAACACACTTCTGAATTTCAGAGGTTTGATCGGTATCGTTCACACACTTGTGGTTTTTCTGTTTCCAATTGGATTCCAATTCAAATTTGGGTTCTCTCGGAGTGACTAGGTCACTTCTAGATCGAGTCCCATCCGAGGTCGCCAGTAAATGTTGCTGAATGTTTCCCTCTTTATTTGGTTCTGAATATGGCGGTCAGTATGGTTGCCTTCCTTAATTCTAATTACGTTTTGCTCTAGAGTTGCCAGGTATCTTTCGATACCGCCACAAGGTTCAAACCGAGTACTGATCAAAGACTCGATACACCAGTTAGTTAGTTCAAAGTCAAATGCTTATTTATTTACACACACAGTTAAATATACTCATGCACAAATACTACAGACTAAACTGTCACTACTGCTAAAGCCTATACTTAGCTTTGGGCGCCCACTCAGTCAGAGGAACAATGGCCGTTGTTCGGTTCTGGGAAGCTGCTGGGGTCGAAATGGTGACGGGGAACAGCTAAGGTCGTCTGTCTGGTAACGTGCGTTGACTTTGGACTTACTTAGTTCTGGTGCAGCTGTTGGGCAGGTACCTCCTCGGTGAGAGCCGGAGCCAAGAGAACGATTCTCTCTTGGGAGATCCTTCTTAAACCCAAAAGGGCTTTGCACACTTTTGGGCGGGCCTTGAACTTGGCCCCAATTAATTGGGCCGTTTCTCGATCGTTCCTATTGATTTCCTCCCATAAAGGGGTGGGTGCCCTGATGGCTGGGCATGTCCTAGGTGGCCATTGGCCTGCTTTGTTCTGGTCTTCTCTGGCGTCGCGGTGTCTGCCTTAGTATCGGTTACTCAAATGTTACTCTTTTGTTCCCGGAGATGGGCCATTAGTATGCTACTGGGTTTGCAGTTTTGGTCTTGTCTTGGACTGCGGCTCCAATATGCAGACAAACCCTGAACCTGCTTGTTTTCTCAGTATTGTCCATTTTCCCTGCAATCTTTGCAAAGTGTCCATTTTGTAATCGGGAAGTGGCCATCCCAGATGGCTACAGCTGCCAGTGGGAATGGAGAATCCCGCCGCCAGCGAATGGCTGGAGAATTCTGACCCGCATTGTGGGAAGACAATGTATACAGACTCTGGAAGAGGTGGGGGGGTGTTCATTGGTGTGGCACATTAGGGATGGTTCATATGGCCACTCAGAAGTCGGTGCTGTAGTGTTACTGTTGTCTGGAGCCCTTCCTGGAAAGAGGAACAATGTGAATGTTCTCATTTTAGTTAAGGGGCTTGCAGGCAGGAGTCATGAGTGCAGACATTGGTCCTGTGAAATGAAAAGGATTCAGAGATGACAGGTAGTCCAGGATCTATGTGAGCTTCAGAGTCTGAAGTCAGAGAGAGGAGACAGGGCCGAAGAGTAGTGGCATGCAGCAGGAGCAATCATTGGAAGCATGGTGGACCGCAGCATGGAGGGACAAGAGCTGTGTTCTTAACAGGAAAAAAGCACAACTTGGTGTGCAGGGCTGTCCTGCAATCGATGTCCCTGGGCTTGGCGGGCTTGGTGGAACGGCGATCGTGACCAGGGCATTTGTAGCCTGTAGATAGGGAAGACACACTTTTTGGGGAATATGTGAAGCTATCGTGTTGGCTGGGGGGTTAGAGTTGGGGCGGGGGAAGCAGGGCGGTGTCACCTCTGTAGGCAATGGTATACGCAGCCTCTAGATGGGGTGGGCAGAGCTCCACATGAGGCATGGCCACTTCGCAGGTGATGGGCTTTTGGGTTGAGGGGGGGGAATTGGAATGTCCATCACAAAAACGATGGGATCCAATAATCCAGTATTACTGGGGAAGGCTGGAGAATGACAAGGGTAGTTCTACCTTTCATCGTGAGGCTCCAGGTAAACTGGGGGCACATGGACAGTGAGAGAAGGAGTATCAAACGTGGTCCTGAAGTAAAGGTGTAGTAGCACAATCTTGAGCTCCCAGAACAATGCCAACCTGCAAAAAAAAGTAACATCAGTCCTGTATGAGTGGGGTATTAGATGTATAGAAGGACCGCTAAGCTGGGCTATAGAGCCCCTTCTTGGGATGCACAGGCACATGTTAGTGCCACTGCCATGGACAGGATCCAGGTCAGTTACAAAGGCAGCAACTCAAAGCCAATCATTTCCTTCAGCGCTGTAAAGGATAGACAGAACACAGTAACTTCACATCCAAGTCTCAACATTAACAGAGTATACGGGAGGAATGCAGCCTTGGAAAATGAAGGCAATAGTGAAGAAGACACAGCTTCATCTTATCTGGCATCCAATCAATGAGGGGCACTCACAGGTTTAAATGATGAGCAACTGAATGGTCATTGGTAGGCCACTTCAAAGAATGGTGTGAAGAGCAACTTTGGTTTAACCATCTCATTGACACCTTATCGCCCCCTAGAGGACACAACACATCACATCTCTGGACTAATGTTTCATTTCAAAGAGCAGGCAAAATAACTTATGGATCCAGGGCTCAATGCTGAATTTCTCAGAGTCCTCATGCAAGGAAGGAGAAGTGTGAGCAAACCCAACTCTAGTAGGAGGCCAAGCCTTGGGGACATGTTCAAGGGGAGGCTGAGCATTAACTGGTGGGTGAGGAGGAGAGACCCAGACAGCAGAGGTGAATCGCCAGATTGCTTATATTTTAAAAATTATCCAACATTCCAATGAGTGAGAGGCAATGCCAGGCACACCTGTTGTTATCCCGTTCTGCCACATTCATGCTGAAGACCTGATGCCACAAGGGATTGGAGGCTTCTCCCGCCAGGGACTTTGAAGGTGACAGCAACACTCAATTTCCTTGCCTCTGGATTTTTCCACAGATTAGCAGGGGTTCTGTGTGGCATTTCTCAGTCCGCAACATATCGGCGATCTCTTTTATACATCGGTGTCCTTTACAGGAAGGCCGATCATTGTGTCAGGCTTCTTCTGGACGAGGATTGTAAGGATCAAAGATTCGTCACTTTGCAGCTATCTCAGGTTTCCCAAGAGTGCACGGTGCAATAAACTACACCCCTTGTGGCTTTACGGGCTCCCTTGCAGCTACCCCTAATGGTTATTAACCGCAGGGGTTATCAACGTGCAACTAATGTGTGACCATTGGAATCACCCTGCAGGTGTGTGCATGTTACCCTGGGAGTTGTCATGACTCCTATATCCTAAATCATTCCCAGGTGCCTGGGATCTTCAAGGGGTCAGAACATCTGCAGCGATGGTTGCTGCGGGATAAGGGCTTCCCACTTCAACACTGACTGATGACTCTGGTGCGTTGCCCTCAAACATGTGCCAAGGAGAGGTACAACATGTTCACACCTCAACATGCTCCCTCATAGAGCAGACCATAGGACTTCAGAAGATGTGATTCAGATACCTGAACTGTTCAGGTGGATCTCTGCTATATGCACCGGAGAGGGTTTCCCACATGATTGAAGTTTTCTGTGCCTTTCACAAGCTGGATATGCAAATGTGTGAGGCTCTGCAGAGGGTGAACTGGAGGAGGATGAGAGCTTAATGGAAGATGAAGATGAGGAGGTGCAGGAAGCTGAGGGACACTATGAACACATTGATGCCATGGAGGAAGGAAGACATGGGAGACATGCCCGTGATACTTTAATTGCTGACAGATTCCAGGAGGAGTAAAGTTAAGTGAGCTGATCGGCCACATCTCTCCTGGCCCAGCAAGTCATTCCCTGCCATCTTAGGCAATAGCCAAACCATGGCTGAAAGAACGGGTCCTGCTTTCACACTTGTGTATTCTGACCTTGTGACTCTCTAAGATTTGATCTTAGCTTCGGTCAGTGGTGACCCGCTGATGCGCTCACTCGGTCAACTTAAAGTCCACCAAGGAATGATAGGGATGTGAGTCAAGGCTTGACCCTTTTGATGCCATGACTGAGAAGAGGGCCAACCTCGGGATCTCATCTAAAGGTGCTTGGCATCAAATTTTGCCCATTGGATACGTGCACTCAACAAGCCTGGAATCGGACGTAATATGAGTTCCCAGTTGTGATCGGCCCCAGGGCACAATTTCGCGCTGGCTGGCCAGCTAGGCTGGCATCCGCATGAAACATGCTCTGTGAATGTCTGAGCGCTGCCGGGGAGGACGGGAAGAGTGTAGGCACCAAGAAGAGGGAAAATGCGGGCTGGTATTTCTAATATGCTCCCTCACGGGGACAACCACTGTGGAGCTGTCTCAGTGATCTGCTGACCAATGGACAAATAAATATCGATGTTAAAACCATGCCTCGAGTGTCTAGGTAGAATAATCGTACACAGATCTGTCCCCAGACACGTTTATTAACCATAAATCAATCTGCTCACCCACCATCCGTAAAAGCAGACATGTAAATTTGTGTTCGATTGGTCTCTCAATGGGCTAAATTGCCTCTTTGATTGTTGCCGAGCGCATTTCTGACTCCCTCCACACATGATTTCACGTGCTTCTAGGTCACATGTGCACTTGCTGGAGCAACGAAAGATTTGGCCCATGTCTTGGGTTCAGATATTAACACTGAGGAGACCCAGATGCTGCTCGAGTATCAGTGCTGATGAGTTGTCCTCACTTGTTGCTGTCCCTTAAGGAATAATGGTTAAAAACTTTCTATCACACTGTTACAATAAAGATTTAAATGCATCTCCCTGACAACACACAGGGTCAGTTGACTAGTTGCACTGAGGTTGACAAACATGAATGTTCATCTCAGAGTGGGATTTTGAGTCTGAGTGAGAAGATGGCTAATCCTTGAGATAAGAGGATTCCAAAGTACAAATTCATAATGCCTTTAGTTGACTTGAACATTCAAATACCAACCAAATGATGTCAGAGAAGTGCAAAATTATTTGCAGTGATAACACACCCATGAATCAGAAATGACATCAAAATTTTAAAACTTTTTGAACCCGACAGTACCTCGTGGTGGATTCTCAACATCCACATCAGAATAGTAGGCAGCCTGCTGTCTGCTGCATCCTGATGTCTGTGATGACTTTGGCAGATGGCGTACCCCAGCCTGATAAAGGTTGTTGCTCAGGAGCAGAAGCACCCTTGGTGGCCTGTGTTGCTGGGGTTTGTGTGGCAAAGGGGACTGTGAGCAGCTGCACACCCTTGGAGTGCTCTAAGTGGAAGCCCCTGGGGTGTCTGGCTGGCACGGATCGCCCCTGTGGGTGCCAGAAGGCCCCGACCTCACTGCTACAGCAGATGGGTAACCTGGAGGAAGGTCAAGGTGCCTCGTTCCCATGTCACCTACATCCTGATGGTGCCTGCCAGGGTATGTGGCCATGGAGTGCAGGGCTGAACGCAAATCTGGCAAGACCAGCTGTACAAGGTCTCGATGGTGGCTGCCAATCTTCCCATAGTGACCTCGGGGCATGTCGGAGCCATGCTATCAGACAGAACACAGACAGACTCCACCATCGTGTGGGCAGCACGGTAGCATAGTGGATAGCACTGTGGCTTCACAGCTCCAGGGCCCCAGGTTCAATTCCCGGCTTGGGTCACTCTCTGTGTGGAGTCTGCACATTCTCCCCGTGTCTGCGTGGGTTTCCTCCGGGTGCTTCGGTTTCCTCCCACAAATCCCGAAAGACGTGCTGTTAAGTTAAGTGAATTGGACATTCTGAATTCTCCCTCTGTGTAGCCGAACAGGCGCCGGAATATGGCGACTCGGAGCTTTTCACATTATCTTCATTGCAGTGTTAATGTAAGCCTACTTGTGACAATAAAGATTATTATTATTATTATTGTTTTTTTCTAGTCTGCTGAGTAACTCAAATCTCTGCCTGATGTTCTGCTGCCTGTTGTTGCATCTCCGCCTTTGAACTGGCAGCCACCTCCAGAAGCTCATTGTCTGACTGGGACTGAGAAGATGGTTCGTCTCCAGCAGGCCTCCGAGCGTCAGATACCTGGGCTGTTCCTACTTTCCGACTGCTGTGGGGTAGTTTCTAGAACGTGACCCAGAGTCTAATTCAGAGCTACACCCCACCAAGGTGTGTGGCTCTGCACTGGTGCAGGGTGTGGGTAAGCCTCCTTGTCCACGAACGTCCTTTGATGGCTTGGAATGGAGCTGAGATGCCAGGATGGCCTCGATCTGCTAGTGCCTAGAAAAAAGAAAACAAAGTTTTAGTGGATGAGATATTTTGGAATACTCAAGATTACTCAAGACCAGCCCACCCGACATCTGACAGAGCACCGAGGCAGGTTGTCATGGTGTGAACAGGTGTTTAATGTGACAATGTATATACAGATTTGTGCCCTAGCCCCTGTAACTAAACTGTGCCCTGCGCCCATGCCAACTTAACTGGTGTCTACCTTTCTGGCCTTACGGGCCCTAAAGCTACCTCGAGGTGGATCCCCAGACAGTGGATCTGGAGTGGAGATGGTTTGCTGTGATTTCCGTCCTGTGACCTGGGTCCCCGTTGGCGGTTGTGTTTTGAGGCGACTGGGCCTGGCTGCTGCTCGGGTGTCCCAGGTGGTGTGGTGTGGCCCTGTTCTGACCACTGCCCACCAGATGCGCCGGGGACAGGAGGGGGAGAGTGCGCTGCAGTGTTCTGGCATCTCTCCTGCGGCCGTCACCGGTACAGGTCCCAATACCTCCTCCTCCCTCAGTGTGCCCGATGGCCCCCGGGCTACTCCATGGGATGGGTTGTGAGCAGAGTTATCCCCTGAGGCTCCCTCACCACCTGGCGCTGCCAGTCCTGGAGGCCTGCTCTGGTCTTGACCAGGGTCTGCATGATCGCTTCTATGGAGCACAGGGAGTGGACCATCGTCTGGGACTGCACCACATCATCCATTGACTGTGCCACCACCTTCTGGATCTGTGTCACATCAGCCAGTGACTGTGCCATCTCCCACTGGGACTGGACCACCTCCCTCTGTGTCTGTGCCATGTCGGCCAGCACCTGGGCAATGTTGCTGACGTTCTCAGCCGTGGCCTGCTGTGACTGGGCCACGCTCAGAAGCACCGCTGCGATTTCCAGGTGGCTCTCCCACATGGCTGACTGAGAGGCGACAACCTTGCCCTGGGCCTCGGCCAGTGCCTGCACAGATTGCCCCAGGCCTTGAACATGCTGATACATAGCTGCAACCCTCTCCCCCAATGCCTCCACCGCAAACGCCACCTGTGCGGTGTTGGCCTGGGTGGCACAAATGGTCGACAGGCACCACCTCTGCCTGCTGCACGCGGTTGGATTCCTACACCTGCAGATCCTGGATGCTCGCCGAAAACCCCTCGTGTAGTCCCTGGCTCTGTGATTGCATCTCCACAATCGATGCGACTGTCCGTTTCAGCAGCCCGAAACCCATCTGGATGGCAGCTAGATCCTGGGATCGGCCCACCCTCTGACTGTCCGCCGCCTCGGGATTTCGTACTTCCACCTGATGTATCGGATGAGCTGTGTGGTGCGCACCAGGATTCTCTTCACTAAATGCCCAACCGAGGTTGGTGTCTCTGGGATGGGATATTGGAGGGTATTGGAGACAGCTGTGATGGGAAGTCGTGTCCTTCTCGGACTTGAGCTCCGGGGCGCCCTGAGTCTCGTTGAGGGCTGCCATCCGGGCTGCTCTCCTCATCACTACTCGCCTCACAAGGGGGCTCCGGCTGTGGCACTGGCTGGGGGCAGAGGCCATCTGATGGACCTATCCCATCATCAGCAGGTCCTGCAAGACTCAAGATAAGACACATGATTAGGCCGGTGAATCTTGGGCCCGTTCTCCTTGCTGCCATCTTGTTGGCTGGGATCGTGAGTGCGGGGAGTGATGTGTGTATATTCAATCGCAAATCTGGCAGACCCCACATCATTTCTCATTGGAATCTATTGTGTTCCACATAGCGTCGGCGTTGGCCCCGTAACAGTCACTGAATCGATTCAGGTGCAGCTCCAGTTTTGCTGTCATGGAACTCCATGAATCCTGCTCTGGCGTCAACACTTAGTCTCAGGAACGGAGAATTGAGCCCGACATTTTAAATTCCAGGCCAACTAGTCCTGAGAAACCCCTTTTAAACCATTCAGATAGTGCCACTTGAAAGCAACCCGCTGCTAAACCTGATCCCTGACTCTGAGTCTCAACACATGGCTTCCGAGTCTGACAAAAACAAATATCACCAGTAAGTAATTTTGACCACTCTGTGCATCTCTCAACCATTCAGGAGAGCCAACTGGTCATGCGATACGCTGAACGAATGAACTCGGCAGCCAGCTGACCTACATCGCCATTGCAGTCCCCACTTCATCAGGCCAAAGTGAGGCGCTGCCATTTTTAAAAGACCAAACCCAGCACAGGAAGGTCCTTTGCTCAGCAGTGAGTGGCGACGCCATCTTAGCAACCTGTAATCTCAAAGCTTTCACACACATTTTAAAATCATCAAAAATGGATTGCAATTCCACACTTACAGCTCCATTGGGATTCACTCATGGCCAGACTAGTCACAGGATTGGGCCTTGGAGAAGACTTTTAAGATACAGCATTGCTGCATCGTAATAGAAAATCTGAGGGAGAGCACATTAGTACACTTCTTTTACCGATTGGACCAATAGCAGACACTATCATTGCACGACAAGCTACTATTTAAAAAAAATGCTTTTTATTGAGTTTTGTATTTTATATCCAACAAATTAAATGTCATATCTTATCAGAAAAAAAACACACAAAATCACCACGTATATTTACAAATGAGCATCTTCATAACAACAATTGTGACCATGACACCTCCCCTTTAACCAGCATACCTATTTTGCATTCTCCAATATGGCTGAGACACATATTTACAGGCATTTATATACAATTTGGTTTGGCTTCAGCTTGCCATCGGACCGGTCCTTTATGGCTTTGTCCCTCTGCTCCCAGTTCCTTGCCCCATCCCCAAACTCTTTCTGCAGTGATCGCCCTGTGGTAAGAATGTAGCTTCGGATGGGCCAGGCTTCCCACATTTCTCATCCTTTGCAGGACAATTCTTTTCACCCCCCCCCCCCCCCCCCCCCCCCCCCCCCAACCTCTGCAGATCCTATTTAACTTACTCCAAAAGACTAATCAGGTTTTATTTATAGATCCGTGTCCAGTTGTGGGCTATTTGGATCCCTAGGTAGAGGAATTTGGTCTGGGCCAGTTTAAATGGCAGTCCCTCCGGCTTCGTTGATCTTTTTTGGCACAGCGACTAGCCTCTTCGGTCTTTAACCTGTGCTATTATGCTCGTGGCTGCCTGCTTTCTCAGCTGGTGAGCCAGCAGGTGGCTCACCAGCTTTGTTTCCGTGATCATAAAAGGTCCCAGTGTCTGGCGGAGCTGGTTGACTGCTTTCCTGATAGCAGATCCATTTGCAACTTTTTCTTCTCTGCCAGCAGTTCCACGGTTAGGGCCATGGAATTCCGCCGGTCCACCTCCAGTATGGAATCAACCTGCTGTTGCCTGGCCATCCTCTCCCTGTCTTTTTGCGCATTGAATGCAATCATTTTCCCCCTATCACCGCCTTTGGTGCTTCCCAGAATGTGGAGGGTGAGATCTACATATTCTGGTTGTTGGTTACATACCCGGCTATGGCCTGTGATACCCGATCAAAAATAGCCATATCAGCAAGAAGGGCCATGTCCAGCCTCCATGGAGGGCGTTAAGTCAGGCTCGTCTCCAATCTCACATCCACGTGGTACAGAGCAAGGTCGGAGATTATGATTGCGGAGTATTCTGCACCCTCTATCCCTGAAAACACCGATACCCCCACTACAAAGAAGTCAGTCCTCGAGTAAACCCTGTGGACCTGGGAGAAGAAGGAAAATTCCTTCTCTCCTGGATGCGTGAACCTCCATGGGTCCAAGCCCTCATCTGCTCCTTGAAGGTGTTCCGATCCAATGCGATATTCATTAGTTTCCCCGATTTGGGCTGGATCTGTCTGTCTCTGGATTGTGTGCGCAGTTAAAGTCCCCCCCCCCCCCCGCAATGATGAGTCGGTGTGTATCTATGTCGGGATTTCTGCCATGATTGTCTTTATGAATTCCGCGTAGTCCCAGTTGGGAGTGTACACGTTCAGGAGGACCATTCGTGGTCCTTCCAGAGCACCACTAACTCTGACATACTGTCCTCCCTGGGTCCGTATCCGTCTTTGTCACTATGAATGCTGTTCTCTTGTTCAACAGGATGGCCACTCCGTAGCCCTCATCCCACAAGACGATTGGTAGGTCTGACCCACTCAGATCTTTCTTACCCGCAGTAGGTTCTTCTCCCTCAGATGTGTCTCCTGGAGGAAGAAAACATCGGCCCTCAGGCTTTTCAGATGGGTGAAGACTCTGGCTCCTTTGACCGGGCTGTTAAGATCCTTGACGTTCCACGTGACTATCCTGATCGGGGGGGGGGGGGGGGGGGGGGGGTTTGTATTCCCTCTCCTCTACCCCCCCCTCCCCCCCGCTCTCCTGTCGGGTGTCCCTGATTCCGGGTCTAGCAAGATGGCACTCTTGGTGTCGCTGCTTTCGGTGCCACCTTAAGCAACCTGTTGTAGCCAGCATTCCCCCCAGATTGGTTTTCCTTCTTGAGTCTGTCCTCCCTTCTTGATTTCCTCCCCTCCCTGCCCCTGTGGGCCCCCTTTTCCCGCCTCTTCTGTCTTTCCCCTTCTGCTCATTTCCTGGCACTGTCCCCCCCCCCCGCCCCCCCCCTGTGAAGTACGTCCTCCCTGTCGGGAGCTGTGCCGCGACCTCCCCTTTGCCTGCACATCTCTGCACTGCCTTGCTCGCTAGTGTAGTCCTCCCCACCCCCACCCCCCCCCCCCCACCCTTGGGAACGATCCCTGTCTTCCCCCACCTGTTGTGTTCTTCCCTTCCACCTGTTGTTTCTGCACCTCTCCGCTCTCACCCCCTCCTTCCTGGAACGTACAGCTATGCCGAAAGCATGTTTGCCGTCACTGTTGCCGCTGTTGTTGCTATCTTCCCAGCTTTTGTCTGCACACAAACTCATCCGCTTCAGCTGGCACGGTGAAGTAGAATTCCTTCCCCGAGCAGGTTACCGAACAATTCCCAAATCGCATCCCTCTCTTGTACAAGGCCGCTTTGCTGTATTAAATTCAGCGCGGTGCTTGGCCAGGTCTGCGCCAATTTCTTGGTAAACTTGGGATTGAATGGCCTTCCAACTGAGTGTGCCTTGCCCAGTTCAGGATCTTCTTCTAATCCTGGTATCGGCACAACTTTGCTATTGTAACTCTTGGCTGCTCCCATGCTTTAGCTTTCGGCCGGAGTGACCTGTAGGCTCTATCTATCTCCGGGATTTCGGGAAGCTCTCCCTTCCGACCAGGTTACCCAGCATCTGGGTCACATATTCTGTGGGGTTTTTGCCCTTGATGCCCTTCAGTAAGCCCATGATGCGGAGATTCTGGAGGCGCAACTGGTTCTCCTACTCCTCGATCTTCCCCTTTAGTGCTCCTTGTGTCACCACCAACCTTGCCACTTCTGTTTCCAGGGAGGTGATTGGGCAACTCTGGTCAGTCGCCACTTTTTCTGGCTCGCTGGTTATTGCCTCCTGTGCTTCCAGTTGGTGCTCTGTTTTCTCCAATGCCACCTTGAAGGGGCCAGCTACCTTCACTGTTGCTATCATGTCCAGCTTGATGCATCTCTGTGTTCCTGGAGCTCCTGAGTCAGAAGGTCCATCCACTTGCTTCTCGGTGGGCAGTCCGGCGTGGGTCCCGGTGGCCCACCTCACTCGGGTGTGGCCGACTCTGACTTGCCCCTCATGCTCACCATTGTTCAGTTCCTCCTCTCCAGGCTTAGGCTGACTCTGCCAACCCTTCGGCTGTTGGACTTATTGCCAGGCATTTCTCTGGTTGCAACTGTTTTGTGAGAGGGTGGGTGTTCAGCATGTTTTGGTGGGCTATTTTCACATTAAAAATGATGACAAGCTACTATAAATACTGCCCAGTGCTTCCTCTACACCAGACTTGGACATTTTGCTAAACTGCACGTGCGAAAAACTCAACCTTAGAGAAACATTTTTGAAAGATTTGTTCTTACGATGTGGGCGTCGCTGGCTGGGGTGGCATTTGTTGCCCACCCCTAATTGCCCTTGAACTGAGTAGCTTGCTACACTATTTCAGTGGGGGGCAGTTAAGAGTTAACTGCCTTGTGTAGGTCTGGAGTCACATGTAGGCCAGACCGGTAAGGATGGCAGATTTCTTTCCCTGAAGGACATTAGTGAACCAGGTGGATTTTTACAACAATCGGCAACGGTTTCATGGTCATCATTCGGCTTTTAATTCCAGATTTCTATTTAATTCAATTTTCAAGAAATTGAAAAGAAATGTACCTTTAAAAAATAGGTATTATCAGTGATGTCAGAGTGTGGGTAGAGCTGAGCTGTGTGTCAGCTTTTTACTTTCGTTTTTGAGCAGGCTGCAGGGTGTGTTTTAGTTTCGGTTTCAGTGTTGGAGCTGATGCCAGACCAAGCAGGTGTACTGCTGTTCTCTCTGCCATCAAAAGACTATCTCTTGATCATTTGGTGAATTCAGAATTATAAATGTTCTCAGTAGTGAATGTAAACCAAAAGGGCTTCTGTTGAAAGGTGTTTCTTCTGTATTCTGGACGTTGTTTGGGAAGCTTAAAGGATTACTTAGTGTTGTATTCTTTGGGGGTTGTATTTGAATTAATGGTTGCTAAGATGTTCACTGTATGTTTTAAAAAGGTTAACTTGTGTTCATACAATAAACATTGTTTTGCTTTAAAAAATACTTTTCCATTTCTGCTGTACCACACCTGTAGGGTGGGCCGGGTGCTCCCCATACCACAATCTATTAAAAGTTGTGGGTCAGGGGAACTCCATGATATACTTTGGGGTTCTCTAAACCCTGACCCATAACAAAAGTATAAAGATTAGTTGTAGATGAGTGTGGTTTATATGTTAATAATCAACTGTATTATTTTGGTGTGCGTGTCGAATCCAAATTAGTAGTGCTAATAAATGTATAGGTTTGACGAGGGAGGGACTTCGGTGGAGGGTACACTGAGGGGGTCGGGGGTGGGGGCCACCGTGGGGCTGGCCGGAGAAGGTGCGGTGCAGGGGCTGGAGGCAGGCCCAAGCAAGGGGATGGCTGATCGGCGGAGGTGGGGGGTGGCACTTTGCCCCTCAACTCGGCTGATCACCTGGAATGTACGGGGGCTAAATGGGCCGGTAAAGAGGGCACTTGTGTTTGAGCACCTGAGGGAACTGAAGGCGGACGTGGTAACGCTGCAGGAGACGCACCTTAGAGTAGTGGACCAGGTCAGGTTGAGGAAAGGCTGGATTAGTCAGATTTTCCACTCGGGGCTGGATACAAAGACTAGAGGGGTTGCGATCTTGGTTAACAAGTGGGTGACATTTGAGGTGGGAAGAATAGTCTCGGATGTGGGAGGTCGTTATATCATGGTTCGTGGCAAGCTGCAGGGGATGAACATAGTGCTGGTCAATGTATATGTGGCAAATTGGTTTGATGCGGATTTTATAAAGAGGGTGCTAGGGAAGATTCCGGACCTGACTCGCACAAGCTGATTATGGGAGAGGATTTTAATACGGTTATTGATCCAGGCCTGGACCGGTCATGCTCGAGAACGGGCAAGGTGCCAGCAATGGCAAAGGAGCTGAAAGGGTTCATGGAGCATATGGGGGGGTTGGATCCATGGAGATTTAGGCAGCCGAGGGCGAAGGAATTTTCTTTTTACTCCCGCGTACATAAGATGTACACCCGGATCGATTTCTTTGTCCTGGGTAGGGCCCTACTGACTGGGGTGGTGGACACTGGGTACTAGGCAATCACGATCTCGGACCATGCTCCGCACTGGGTGGACCTGCAGGTGAGTATGGATAGCAAGCAGCGCCGCAATGGAGCTTGGATGTAGGGCTGTTGGCAGACAAAGCGGTGTGCGAGGGGCTGAGGAAGTGTATGCTGAATTACCTGCAGGTAAATGATACAGGGGAGGTCTCAGCAGCGGTGGTCTGGGAAGAGCTGAAGGCAGTGGTGAGAGGAGAGCTGATCTGGATCCGGGCCCACAGGGACAGGACGGATAGGGCAGAAACGGACCGACTGGTAAAAGAGATCCTACGAGTTGCCAGGAGGTATGCGGAGGCTCCAGAGGCGGGGCTATTAAGGGAACGCCAGAGGCTGCAGGCGGAATTTGGTTTGTTAACCACAGGGAGGGCAGTGGAGCAGCTCAGAAAGGCGAAGGGGGCGATTTACCAGCACGGTCAGAAGGCCAGCAGGATGCTTGCACAGCAGCTCAGAAAGAGGGAGGCAGCTAGAGAAATAGGGAAAGTTATTGACGGGGGTTGGAACTTAGTTGGGGACTCGGCGGGGGTGAACAAGGCCTTTCGGGACTTTTATAGCAGGTTGTATAGGTCGGAACCCCCTGCGGGGCAGGAGGGGATGAGGCACTTCTTGGAGGGGTTGACTTTCCCGAAGGTGGATGGGGGGGCTGGTAGAAGGGCTGGGGGTCCCGATCGGGCTGGAGGAGATAGTGGAGGGTTTGAAGGCCATGCAATCGGGTAGGGCCCCGAGACCAGACGGGTACCCAGCCGAGTTCTATAAAAAGTTCTCTGGAATATTGGGGGCGGTACTGATGAAGGTCTTCAACGAGGCTAAGGAAAGAGGGGTTCTGCCCCAGACGATGTCACAGGCCATGATCTCGCTCATCCTGAAACGGGACAAGGACCCGGAGCTATGTGGGTCTTACAGGCCGATTTCTTTGTTGAACGTAGATGCCAAACCTCTGGCCAAAATTTTGTCCTCCAGGATTGAGGATTGTGTATCGAATGTTATTGTGGAGGATCAGATGGGGTTCGTTAAGGGTAGGCAGCTGGGGGCCAATGTAAGAAGGCTGTTAAACGTGATCATGATGCCCCCGAAAGGTAGGGAGGTTGAGGTAGTGGTCGCGATGGATGCGGAGAAAGCCTTTGACCGGGTTGAGTGGGATTATTTATGGGAGGTGCTGGAGCGGTTCGGTTTTGGGAGGGTCTTTATTGACTGGGTTAGTTTGCTGTACCGGGCTCCAGTTGCAAGTGTACGGACAACCAGGACGACTTCGGATGATTTCAGACTGCACCGGGGGACGAGACAGGGATGCCCCCTCTCCCCACTGCTGTTTGCGCTGGCGATAGAGCCACTGGCAATTGCTCTGAAGGCCTCAAGGGGCTGGTCCGAAGGGGGGGGGCGTGGAGCACAGTGTCTCGCTGTATGCGGATGACCTACTGTTGTATGTCTCAGACCCAATGGAGGGGATGGAAGAAATTATGGGAATTTTAGGGGAATTCGGCCGGTTTTCGGGGTATAAGCTCAATATGGGGAAGAGCGAGATGTTTGTGGTCCAGGCGAGGGGTCAGGAAAGGCGACTGGGGGAACTGCCGTTCAGAGCGGTAGGGGACAGTTTCAGGTACCTGGGTATCCAAGTAGCGAGGGATTGGGACAGGCTACATAAATTGAACTTGGCCCGGCTGGTGGAGCAGATGAAGGAGGATTTCCGGAGATGGGATGCGCTCTGTTGTCTCTGGCGGCAGAGTTCAATCGGTAAAAATGACGGTCCTCCCGAGATTCCTGTTCGTTTTCCAATGCCTCCCCATCTTCACCCTGTGGTCCTTTTTTAAGCAGATCAATAAAATTATTGTGGGCTTTGTGTGTGTGGGGGGGGGCAAGTCCCCGCGAGTGAAGAGGGCAATGCTCGAGTGGAGTCGGGGGAATGGTGGGCTGGCGCTGCTGAATTTCAGCAATTATTACTGGGCGGCTAATATAGCCATGGTGAGGTGGTGGCTGGTGTGGGGGGAGCCGGCGTGGGTGCGCATGGAGGAGGCTTCTTGTAAGGACGCAAATCTGGGGGCGCTGCTAACAGCGCCTCTGCCGTTCCTGCCGGCGCGATACTCCACCAGTCTAGTGGTGGTGGCGGCCCTGAGAGTTTGCGGGCAGTGGAGGAGACATGTGGGAGCAGAGGGGTCGTCGGTGTGGTCCCCAATCTGCGATAACCATCGGTTTGCCCGGGGAGGATGGACGGGGGGTTCCGAATTTGGCGGAGAGCGGGGATTGAGAGGATGGGGGACTTGTTTATAGAAGGAAGTTTCCCGAGTATAAGGGCGCTGGAGGAGAAGTTTGCATTGACGGAGGGAAATTAATTTCGATATCTGCAGGTGCGGGACTTTCTGCAGAAGCAGGCACCAACCTTCCCACACCTCCCGCTAAGGGGGATACAGGATAGGGTGGTTTCTAGTGGATGGATAGGAGAGGGGAACGTCTCGGACATATATAAAGAGCTTATGGGTTTAGAGGAGACGCAGACCGAGGAGCTGAAGCAAAAATGGGAAGAGAAGCTGACGGGAGAGATAGAGGAGGGCCTCTGGGCGGACGCGTTGGGTAGGGTCAACGCGACCGCAACATGTGCCAGACTCAGCCTGATCCAATTTAAGGTCATTTATCGGGCTCACATGACAGTGGCACGGATAAGCAGATTCTTTGGGGTGGAGGACAGGTGTGCGAAGTGTGTGGGGAGGGGCCAGCGAACCATGTCCACATGTTCTGGGCATGCCCAAAACTGAGGGGATTTTGGCAGGGGTTTGCCGACGCCATGTCCACGGTATTAAATACGAGGGTGGCAATGAGTCCAGAGGTGCCGATTTTCAGGATGTCGCAGGATCCGTGAATCCAGGAGGAGAAAGAGGCAGATGTTCTGGCCTTTGCTTCCCTGGCAGCTCGGAGGCAGATATTACTAGCATGGAGGGACTCGAAGCCCCCAAAATCGGAGACCTGGCTATCGGACATGGCTGGCTTCCTCTGCCTGGAGAAAATTATGTTCGCCATGAGAGGGTTTCTGTTAGGGTTCGCCCGGAGGTGGCAACCATTTGTTGACTTCTTCTCAGAAAATTAATCATCAGCAGAACGGGGGGGAGGAGAGTTAGGCTAGCGTAGATTAGGGGGGTAAGTAATGGTGGGACCTGCGGGAGAGGGAGGCGGTATTTGCACTATGTTAATATTTTCCTTCTGTACATTGTTGATTTTGTTGCTGTTACAATGCCAAAGAAATACCTCAATAAAATGTTTATTAAAAAAAAATTAAAAAATTTATAGGTTTGTTCAAGTTCAAGCTATTTTGTGGTCTTTGTGAACACTACGCCAACCATCCTGAATTTAACAACACAAAGAACACCACATGGTATCAGGAGTTTATTTCTACAAGAAGCAGTTAGATTAGAAAAGATTAGCATAAGAAGATTGAAGAAAACAATTAAGATGCTACAAAACTCAGAAAATCTACAAAGAAGACAAATAATAAGAAGGAGAGTCTCAAGAAACTTCAGGACAAACGGTAAACTATGCCAAAACTGGACATTCTTTAAACAGCAGTTTGAAGTTTTTGTTTCTGCCTCCGCACTAGAAACTGCATCTGATCAGAGAAAAATAGTACTCTTATTAAATTTGGCTGGAATGCAAGCATTGGAACTTTATAATTCCTTTGAATTTACTGCTGATGAGGACAAAATGAAATATAACATGGTGCTACAAAAGTTTGTTACACGTTGCAAGAAACAGGCGAATGAGACCTATGAGCGCCACATGTTCAGAAAAAGTCTGCAGTTAAGAGAGGAGTCGGTAGATTCTTTCATAACAGCTTTAAAGTTAAGAGCGCAGTCCTTTTCCTCAGCTTCCGATTCAGTGCTACGTGATCAAGTTCTGTTTGGCATAAATGCCGAATGTTTGCGTGAAAAATGACCAATTTTACCAATAGAAGACGTGATTAATATGTGCAAAGCCAGTGAACAGGCATTCTCAGAATATGCGGAGTTCTTGGCAAACGAAAAGAGCACAAAATCGGGAAATGTGGCTGACGCCATTAATGCTGTGTCGCAGCGAAGAAAACTGCATACAACAGCTGGTGACCATTTTGAGAGTGACATCACGAGCGTGATGACGTGCACACACTGTGGACACACCCGCAGTAAAAACAATTCAACCACGTTGCAGCACAGTGTCGTTTCTCAACAACTTCTCCAGTAACCAAATTTTAAAAGTTCTACAATGACTTCAGAAGGATCCAAAGTGTTCAGTGTGAAGATAAAAAATCTAATATCTTGACTGATAGAGAGGATTTCTCACTGTACACGCTAAAGGATACTTTCATGATTGAAGCAGGCACTAGGATTAATTTGCTGGATCACAATGACAGACCATTACAACAGCTCTCAAAAATAATTAAAGAGTGGACTGTATTATTAGAAATTAATGGCAAAGATATACCATTTAAAATTGATACAGGAGCACACTCAAATATTATCACAGAAAAGTTTTTGAGACAAGCTTATAAGACACCGCTAATAAAGAAATCTACTTGTCTGCTGGCCGATTACAATGGTAACATGATAGTCACGAGAGGATCCTGCCGTCTCATTGTTAGAAATTATGTCATTGAAATGCCCATAGACTTTGAGATAGTGGAAGATAAGTCATCGCTAATTGGGGTGAATGCTTGTGAAACATTGAATCTATTTGAAATGGTTCACTCAAACAAGACTTCGAATGACAGATGTGAAGAGTCAAGGGAAGACTTAGTTGTTGAGGATACCTTATCCAGAGCTAACACCGATACTGACACATCAGATGCAGAGATAGTACATACAGTGGAAGCTCAAGCCTCTTTCTTTACCGAGATACTTCCAGTGTCTGATCGGAAACTACAAATTATCAAAGCTGAAACAGAAAAGAATTTGACGCTCCAGAGGGTGATGAAATACCTCAAAGAAGGATGGCCCAATGAATGTCAATATGCCTTTTGAATTATAAAGAATGTCTTACTGTAATAGATGGTTTCCTATTCAAGGTAGATAGGATTGTGTTTCCTGCAAGCGGAGGACAAGGAATTCTGCAGCAGATTCAAGAGGGTCTTCAGGGCATAGAAAAGTGTTGTAGAAGGACTAGACAATCGGTATATTGGCCTGGAATCAACAGAAATGTGGATCAATATGTACAAGAATGCAGCATCTGTCAGATGCATCAGCCTGTACAGAGCAGAGAAAGTATGGAAGAAACTGAACTCGTCACCAATTCATGGATCAACGTTGGTATGTATTTGTTTTACTTTAAAGGTTGTGACTATCTAGTCGTCATAGACTATTACTCCAACTAACCCGAGATGATGATGCTAAATGATTTGACAGCAAGATCTGTCATAAGGACAACAAAATCAATTTTGCATGCCATGGGATACCTTTATACGTTGTCTCTGACAATGGACCATGTTTCTCAAACTGGGAGTGGTCACAGTTTGCAGAGAAATACAACTTCAATCACATTACTTCAAGCCCATGCTATCCTCAGTCAAATGGCAAAGCAGAGAAGGGAGTAGGAATAATCAAAAAATTGTTCCACAAAGCAATTGGTGATAATAAAGATCTATCGTCAGCATTGTTGACGTACAGAGCAACACCATTGTCAATTGGATTATCACCTGCTCAGATACTAATGGGTAGACAAATTCGCATCACATTACCTGAGATAACCATTCCAGATATGGATCATCAAGAAACAACTGTATCAGATCAAGAAAACAGAAGCAAAAATCCGATGTTATGGGCCAGGGCTTAGAAAATACCAAAGTATATTATGGCGTTCACCTGACCTATAACTTTATTGATTTTGTTACGTTGAGCACAAGGGCCTGCCTTTCAAGTGTTATTCAACAGAGTTCTTAGGCGCTCTTAATCAATAAACAAGCTTTATTCTATAAATTTAGTTAACATTATTATGAACATACACAGTAAAAATGTTATCACCTACAAACATAAAGGCCCGACACAGCGACAGTAATTTATTCCAATTCAATAACAAAATCAAAGTAAAACCAGAAACCCCTTTTCAAAGGTGTGACCCAGCACACGGTATTTTTACTGGTATAAGACTTGTTATTGATACTCTGTCCCCCTTCTCAAACAGCAGGTTTGAATTCCTTCCAGAAAGAAATTATCTCTTTTAAATTATCATGTAGTCTGGAAAGGGATCTTAAAATGATGATAGAGAAACACTTCTTTCAACCTGTGCAGTTCAAAACTCAGTCCAAAACTCAAAAGAAAGTAAAACCCACAGAGCTACAAACCAGCTCCAAACTCAAAGTGAAAGTAAAAACTCTCAGAGCCACAGCCCATCTCCACCCACACATTGACATCACTGAAGCCATGTGATAAGACAAAAACATTTCTTAAAGTGGCACTCCCTTGATAACTATGATAAACAAACAAAACCTCTATCTGAATTAAAAGAAGCTGACTTTTTAGACATTCAGAATCTTGATGGTGGATGGCAACACATAGCAAAAGTTCGAAGACAAGTCGTACCAAGATCATTCTTCATTCAGACTGAACAAGGGTCTTTCTTCAGACAAACCAGAAGAGCACTGTTGTGCATCAAACATCATGTTAAGTCTCAACCTCAGAATGTTATTGATCCAGATAACATCTTCAGGGACATTGACTTTCCCAATCCTTACTTGACACCAATACAGCAAGAAGATATGGAAGGTCAACAAGAAAGAGAAGACCACCAGAAAGACTAAATTTGTGGTTACTGTAATAAGTATTCATTTCATCAACAAAGTGATGGAACAGTTATTTGCAAATGAATGTACAAACTGATAACACATTTATGATCAATACTAGCTAATGTAATGTTCAAAGAAAAATATCACAACCAACGTTTATAATCATTTTCCTTTTAAAAAGAAAGTGGGATGTGTGTTGTTTGGGGTTACTGGGATAGGGTGGGGGAGTGGGCCCAGGCAGGGGAGTTCTTTCAGAAGGTCGGTGCAAACTGATGGGCTGAATGGCCTCCTGCACTGTAGGAATTCTAGTTCTAAAAAATAATTATAATGTTATTGTTTATTGTAAGGGGAATTGATTACAAATTTAGGGAAGTTATGTTTCAGTTGTACAGGGCATTGGTAGGATCACATTTGGAGAATTGGTCACCTTGTTTAAGGAAAGATGCGGTACATTAGGCACAATTCAGAGAAGCTTTACTAGACCACTACCAGGAATGGATGTGTTGTTTATGAGGGAAGGTTGGAGAGGTTAGGTTTGTATCCACTAGAGTTTAGAAGAGTAATTGGCGACTTGGTTAAGACCTTTAAGATCCTGAGAGGTATTGACAGGGTGAATGTGGAGAGGATGTTTCCTCTTGCCAGAGAATCTAGAACTAGGGATCACTTTTTAAAAACAAGGGGTCGCTTCACTTAAGACAGAGATGAGGAAGAAAAAATCTCTGAGGGCCATGAGCCTCTGGAACTCTCTTCCTCAAAAGGAAGTGGGAACAGTGTCTTTGAATATTTTTAAGACAGAGCTAGATAGATTCTTGACTAACAAGGGGGTGAGAGGTTGTTGGGTATAGGCAGGAATGTGCGGAGCAACTAGAAGGGCTGAGCGGCCTCCCTGTCCTAATTCGTATATTGTTTGATTGAAAAGAGGCTGATATTGTGGTATTGGCTGTATTGGACTTGTCAAGATATTTTGTGGTCAGGATAAACCTGGGCAATTTTCTTTTTGTCCACATTGGGGCGACACCGGTGTTGATCTGTACTGGGACATCTTGGTAGGGTTAGGATTAGTCCTGGAGCATTCGTGATTTTGGTGGAATGTTGTCAGGCCCATAGCTTTTGTAATATCCAGCACCTTCAGCCATTTTTTGCTATCATGTGGAACAAATTGTCTGAAGATCAACATCTGCTGCAATCACAATATCAGGAGGCGGCCACGATGAATCATCCACTTAGCACTTCTGGCTGAAGGTGGTTGCAAATAATTTAGTCTTGTCTTGTGCATTGATATAATGTGATTTTTTTCTTTCTCTCTCGCTCTCGCCCCCCCCCCCCCCCATCCCATCCCGAGGAAGGGGATATTTGTGGATGTACGATCCTCCTCTTGGTTGTTAAATTATCTACTCGCATTCACAACTGTGGATGTGACATGTCTGCAACGATTTGATCTGATGTGTTGATTGTGGGATTGTTCAGCTCTGTCTATGCATGCTTCTTCTGCTATTTGGCATGCAAGCAATCTTTTGTTGTCAGCGTCATTTTTACGTATGACTGGCACTGCACCTGTCATGCTCTCCTGTACTCTTCATTGAACCAAGGTTCATCCATTGGCTTTATCGTAATAGTAGTTGCTTTAGCAAGGCTATGACTTACAGATTGTGGATGAATACAACTCTGCTGCTGTTGGGACATAGCATCTCATGGATGTTCAGTTTTGAGCTGCTGAATCTGATCTGAATCCACACATGTGGTAATGATGCAGAACACAGTGGAGGATATGTTCAGGTGAAGACTGGACTTCATTTACACAAGTACTGTGCAATCAGCATTCCTACCTATACTAGAATGGATTGATGCATCAGTGGCAGGTGGATTGATGAGGATAAGATGGAGTCGTTTTATTTCTTCTTTATGGTTCCCTCACCTAGTCTGGCAGATCTGTCCTTCAGGATTCAACTGGCTTGGTAGTAGTGCTGTACTGAGCCACTCTTGGTGATGGGTATTAAAGTCCCCCACCAGAGTTACACTCTATGACTTTGTCATCCTCAGTGTTACCTCCAAGTGATGTTCAGTATAGAGGAATACTGATTCATCAGCTGAGATGAGGAGATAGGTGGTAATCTGAAGGAGATTTCTTGCCCATGTTTGACCTGATGTAATGAGATTCCATGGATCTGGAGTCGATGTTGAGGACTCTCACAGCCACTCCTTCCTATCTGTATACTTCTGTGCTGCAATCTCTGGTGGGATGGATGGTGATCCCTCACCAGGGATGGTGATGAGGGTGTTTGGGACATTGACTGAAAGCAATAGAGCGAGTATGACTATGTCAGGTGGGTACTTGACTAGCCTGTGGGACAGTTTTCCCAATTTTGGCACAAGCCCCCAGATGTTATTGAAGGAGAATTTTGCAAGGTTGATGAGGGTTGCTGTGTCGTTATTGTTTCCAGTGCATAAGTCAGGGCCAGGCAGCCTGTCTGGGATATTCATTTTGACTTTTCTTTCGTGGCTTGGTACTTCTGAGTTACTTGCTAGGCTATTTCAGAGGATAGTTAATGATCAGCCAAATTGCTGTGGGTCTGGAGTAGGCCGAGGCCGCATAAGGATGACAGCGTTCCTTCCATAAAGCACATTAGTGAACCAGACGGTTTTCAGGGCATCTTTGCTGAGATTCCAGATTTTTACAAGTTAATTAATTGAATTTAATTTCCATCAGAATTTGAACTCGTGTTGCCAGTATATTGGCCTAAGAATCTGGATTAGAAGTCCAGAGACATTACCGCTACCCCACTGTTTCCCATTAAATTGCTATATCTGCTCAGGCAATACAGATAATATCTCCTCTTCACCAGTCCCCATTTGCTGCCTTTCTCACCAGGATCTCAACCATTGAACTTGGTCGCAAGAATTTTTGAAGTAATTATAATATTGATGCCCAAATTGAGATAGAATCTACAGTCTCAGTTTTCTCTCCACAAGAGCTAAGTATTACAAAGTGTTACAAATCACCCATACATCCTCTTTTCTCAGTCCCTGCCCCTTCATTTCAACTTTCCTTCTCCTCATCTCCTACCTTCTGGCTTTCCTTTACCTACTTTTCACCTCGCTCCTCCTCTTCCTCTCCTCCCATCCCTTTTCCTTTCATCAGCCTTCCCTCCTTGACATCCCCTCAGATTGCTTCTCCCTTCTCTTTCCCATTCTCTTCTTTCCCAACAACTTTCCCGTTATTTCCCATTTCCATTTTCCACTGATCTCCTTCTCTCATTTGCTCTTATTCCCTCTTCCCTCTTTTTCTTCTCTCTTTTCTCTTGTTCTTGGCCCCATTTCTACTCCTTCAGCCATAAATATCTCGTGATTTTGTGAGGTAAAGAATGGGCATATATACAGTGCTTTATTAAAACCTCAGACCGTTGCAAAGTGCTTCAAAACAATGAATTATTTTGAAATACAAAACATCTATTTTATAAGGAAACACCAACTTGTACACAAAGTCTCACTAACAGCAAATGATTGAATGGACACAGCATCTGACAACTGCAGAACCTGACTGGTTATTTATGAAGTTATTGTCTGTGTGATTTGTGATTCATATGAAAGTCTTTATTTATATTCTCTCAAATTTAATATTGAATCCAGCTACCATATTTAAATGACTGCACAATAGCCAACAGCAAATTAGTTTGAGAAAGTCATATCAGAAGATCTGTTTTTGAATTTGGCATTCAGCTTAATTCGTGGACAGCCGTTGCTTGTGAGAAAGGTAACACAACAATATGATAAAACCAACAGAAACGTTTGGAAGATCTTTCAAATAACGATTATAAAATACTTACACCATTCTTTAATTATTGGTTATTATTTTGACCATGAACATCTTGTTTAGATTACAGCCTTTTAATCAGATATTTGCATTATTGCATGTTAATATTAACAGATACACTGCAATTTTTGTTGATTTTTTTCAGGAGAGAAAAGAAACCTGACATTTATGTGGATCCTGAGTACACTTACAATGACGACCAAGTTGCAGCAATGAAAGCGCATAAGCAATATTATGAAGATTATATTCAGCGTCTAAGGGTGCGTCGCTTGCAAAAGCTGGATCGCAGGTAAACAAAGGACATATACATATGTTACTTTGGCAAAACTAGAAAGAAATTAAAACTTCATGGCAGCTGACATTTTATCGCCGGATTTGGGATATTGCTAAAGATATTTTCAGATTACCTCTTGTTCCAGTGATTGTATAGAATAAGGATTTTGGAGGATAATAATGCTTTATTTTGAATAATTTCAACAACTTACCATTGGGCAAAACACATACTCAATTGCAGAAAGGTGTAAAAGAGTATATCATTGAGGCATTTAGCTCAAGCAATTTTTTATTCTTTCTTGACGCAGTAGAAATAATATTTGTCCTTGGCTGGTGAACAGAAATTCTAACAGTTTGAATCGATGCAGCACTATACAGATAAGTTTGGCTGTGCAGTAATGTAAAAATAGCTGCTCGCAAGTTAAATTTACATTCTCGGAATTACCCCTTGTGAGTGTTGGCATTGCTGTGAATGGTGGAATTCTGGAAGTACTCGAATCTAAAGTGAATACCTCTTTGGTTTAACTAATGAGGTTGACTGTGCAACAAGGATACATCCCACTGGTTTCTTTTTTTGTGAAAATATATTTTATTCCAAATGTAAAGAGTAACATTCCAACAAAGCAGAGTTATCATTTGCACATTTTTCCCCCTTCAATCACTTCCCTCCCCATCCGCACCGCCCCCCCCCCCCCCCACCCGATGTACAGCACCTCAACTATCGTACCTCAAAGCCCTCTCTGACCCCCTTAAGGCAAACCTAATTGTTTCTAATCTCCCAGCCAGGCCGCAGCCCCCGGTGGCGTATTCGACCTCCAATTCAAAACAATCCATCGCCTGGCAATCAGAGAGGCGAAGGCTGGAAGATCGGCTCCCTTCCCCTCCAGCAGCTAGACACCTCCGAAATCCAAAGATTGCCTCCACGGGGCCTGGCTTTACCTCGTCTCCCACTATCCTTGATAAAGTCCCAAACACCGCCTCCCAGAAGCTCTCCAACTTCTCGCAACCCCAAAACTTGAGAAAGTGATTCGCCGTCCCTGCCCACAATTCTCACATCCATCTGTTACACACGGTAAAAATCCACTCTGAGCCCGAGTCATTTTACCCTGTGCACTACTTTAAATGGAATCAAACTTATTTTAGCAAAGGAGAAAGTGAGTTCACTTGCGCATTGCCTCCCTAACTCTCTGACACTTATTCTTAATGCTTTCCACCAGTGCCTCACGCTGCTCTCGCAACCACTGTTCCTGATCCTGCCCTCCTCCACCTCAACTGGGCGCAGCAATTTCTCCAGCAGCATGTACTCTGCTGGTTGGGGGAACATCGGCAGCTCCTTTTGTGCAAAGTCCCGCACCTGCCAGTACCTAATCTCACTCCCCCTCGGTAAATCAAACTTCTCCAGCAGCTCATCCAACCCACTGAATTTCCCCTCTGAGAACATATCCCAGACCCGCTCCAACCCCATCTCCCTCCACCGCCTATACATCCCACCCATCCCACCTGGCTTAAACCTGTGGTTCTCAAACAGTGAACTCAACACTGATATTTGGTCCAATTTAAAGTGCCTCCTCAGCTAATTTCAAATCTTAATAGTCAACTCCACCTTGTATACTTCCTCGGGGCTAACGGCAACAGGGCCATCACCAGGGCCCTCAAACTTGAGCCCCTACTGAATTCTTCCTCTAACCTGATCCACTCTGCCCCCTCCCCTCCGCGCCAACGCCTCATACTCTCCACATTCGCTGTCCAATAGTAGTGCATCAGGTTCTGGAACATCAACCCCCCTCCCTGCCTTTGTAACAGAACCAACTTCACCCTCGGTACCTTCCCTGCCCACACAGATCCCGAGACCAACGCCTTCACCTTCTGGAAAAAGGCCTGAGGGAGAAAAATCGGGAAAGACTGAAAAACAAACAGGAACCTTGGCATCTTTACCCTCCCTGCCAATGTCAAGTGCAATGTATCCCACCTTTTAAAGTCCCCCTTAACCACTTCCACTAAACCTGTCAAGCATTGTGACCCACACATGCGTCACCTAAATCCCCAGATACCTAAACCGCTCCCTTACCACCTTAAATGGTAGCACCCCCAGGTTTGCACCCCCCCCCACCCCCGACACATTCACCAGGAATTCACCGGGAATACCTTACTCTTCCTTATGTTCAACTTATAACCGGAAAAAGCCCCAATCACTCCAACAAGCCCACAATTTTCCCCATACTTTCCAACGTGTCCGACACAAACAACAGGCCGCCCGCATACAGTGATACTCAGTGCTATCTAACCCCCCTCACAATTTCTTGCCACTCAGCCGACACGCGAAGGGCCATCGGCAAGGGCTCGATCACCAATGCAAGTAACAATGGCGACAGCGGGCACCCCTGCCTCATCCCCCTATGCAACCCAAATTCGTCTTGTTCATTGGAACACTAGTCATGGGGGAATGCAGACAACAATCGAACCCACGCCATAAATTTTGGTCCAAACCCAAACCATCCCAGAACTTCAAACAGGTACCTCCACTCTACCCAGTCGAATGCTTTCTCTGCAGCCATGGACAATTGCCACGGAGTCATGATTACATTCAGCAACCTCCTATTTTACTAGAGAGCTGCCTCCCCTTCACAAAGCACGTTGGGTCTTCAGAAACCACCTTCACCAGGACTTTCATATCCGTGTTAAGCACCAAAATGGGCCTGGAGGACCCACAGTCCAGTGGTTCCTTCCCCTTTTTCTGGATTTGAAATCGACGTCTGTGCTAACGTAGCAGGCAACTCCCCCTTTTCCACCGCCTCCCTAATCATAACCACTGGGGGGTGCAACTCTGTTGCAAACTGCTTGTTAAACTTCGCTGGAAAGCCTTCTGGTCCCGGAGCATTCCCCAGCTGCATCCTAATAATACACTCCATCACCTCCCTTAATCCCAACTGCTCCTCCAATTCCTGCCTCTTTCCCCCCCCCCCCCCCCACCCCTGAGGGTCCTGCACGTTCCTGGCCTCCGTAAATCCCGTTTTCTTGCTCAACAAAAGGACAACCCTCATTGATTTTGAATCAAACCCCGAGTGAAACACTTGTCCCACCCTTCCCTTCCTCAGCCTCGTCTGATCCTTCACCCGGGGATGTGTCTCCTGCAAGAAAATCACCTCTGCTCTCAAGCTCTTCAGCTGAGCGAACACCTGGGACCTCTTGACCCATGGAATGCCCATCCAGCCCGCAGGCATTCCCTGCCAAGATTCTCACTGGAGGCTGACGCGTACACCCCCTTCTTGTTTCTATCATCGCTAACCGTAGACTCCGCTCACCCATTCCTACTCCAAACTGAGCCCATCCAAGCTGGCCTCCGCCCCACTCTGCCCTTGATCACACTCATCGATTCACCAATCTTTTTCTCTTCATGTACCTACAGAAACATACAATGTTTTTGTCTCAACTACCTCCTGTGCTAACGAATTCCAAAGGCCGACCACTCTCTGGGTGTAGAAATTTCTCCTCATCTCGGTCCTAAGTGATCTACCCCATATCCTCAGACAGTAACCCCTGGTTCTGGACATCCGCACCACTGGGAACATCCTTCTTGCATCTACCCTGTCTAGTCTTGTTAGAATTTTATAGGTTTCCATGAGTCTTCCCCCTCATCCTTCTGAACTCCAGCGAATGCAATCCTAACCCACTCAATCTCTCCTCATACGTCTGTCCTGCCACCCCAAGAATCAGTCTGGTAAACCTTCGCTGCTCTCTGTCTATGGCAAGAACATCCTTCCTCAGATAAGGAGATCAAAACTGCACACAATATTCCAGATGGGGCCTCACCAAGACCCTGTATAATTGCAGCAAGAAATCCTACCCCTGTACTCTAACCCTCTCGCTATGAAGGCCCACATACCATTTGCCTTCTTTACCACCTGCTATATCTGCACGCTATCTTCAGCGACTTGTGTACGAGGACACCCAGGTCTTGATGTACATTCGGCTTCCTAATTTAGTGGTGGGTCTGTGGAATTCATTGCCACAGAGGGCGGTGGAGGCCGGGACGTTGAGTGTCTTTAAGACAGAAGTTGATAAATTCTTGATTTCGCAAGGAATTAAGGGCTATGGAGAGAGAGGGGGTAAATGGAGTTGAAATCAGCCATGATTGAATGGTGGAGTGGACTCGATGGGCCGAATGGCCTTACTTCCACTCCTATGTCTTATGGTCTTATGGTCTTATGGCCATTGAATAATAGTCTGCCTTTCCATTTTTGCTACCAAAGTGCTACCCCTCACTTATCCAAATTATACCGCATCTGCCACTCATTTGCCCATTCATTCAACTTAGCTAAGGGCTGCATGGTAGCACAGTGGTTAGCACAGTTGCTTCACACTCCAGGGTCCCAGGTTCGATTCCCGTCTTGGGTCACTGTCTGTGCGGAGTCTGCACGTTATCCCCGTGTCTGCGTGGGTTTCCTACAGGTGCTCCAGTTTCCTCCCACAGTCCAAGATGTGCAGGTTAGGTAGGTTGGCTATGCTAAATTGCCCTTAGTGTCCAAAAAGGTTGGGTTAGGTGGGGTTACGGGGATAGGGTGGAGGTGTGGGTTTCAGTAGGGTGCTCTTTCTGAGGGCCAGTGCAGACTCAATTGTAAATTCTGCACTGTTAATTCTATGATTCGTATCCAAATCTCTGCATCCTCCTCACAGTTCACTCTCCTGCCTGCCAATTTGAAAAAGACAAGTTAATTCCTACTCTTTGTTTCCTGCCTGCCAGCCAGTTTTCTATCCATCTCAATACACTACCCCCAATACCACGCACTTTAATTTTATGTGGGACTTTGTCAAAAGCCTTCCTAAAGTCCAAATAAACCACATCCACTGGCTCCCCCTGATCAACTTTACGATAACATCCTTGAAGAATTCCAATAGAGTTGTCAAGCATGATTTCCCCTTCATAAATCCATGCTGACTCTGCCCGATCCTGCCACTGTTTTCTAAGTGTCCTGCTATAAAACCTTTGATAATGGATTCTAGAATTTTCCCCACTACCGACAAGAGGCTTACTCGTCTATAATTCATTGTTTACTCTCTACCTCCCTTTTAAAATAGTGAACTTATATTAGCTACCTTCCAATCTGTAGGAACTGTTCCAGAGTCTATAGAATCCTGGAAGATGACCACCAATACATCCAGTATTTCTAGGGCCACTTCCTTCAGTACTGTGGGATGTAGATTATCAGGCCCTGGGGATTTATCTGCCTTCAATCCCATCAACTTCCCGAACACCATTTCTCTACTAATATTGATCACTTTCAGTTCCTCCCTCTAACTAAACCCTACATTCCCCAACATTTCTGGTATCTTATTTGTATCATCATTTGTGAAGACTGAACCAAAGTATGTATTTAGTTGCTCAACCATTTTTTTGCCCCCCATTATAAATTTCCCTGCTTCTGACTGTAAGGGACCTACATTTGTCTTTACCAATCTTTTTCTCTTCACGTACCTATTTTATGTTCCCAGCAAGCTTACTCTTGTACTCTGTTTTTCCCTTCTTAATCAATCTCTTGGTCCTCCTTTGCTGACTTCAAAACTGCTCTCAATCCTCAGGTGTGTTGTATTTCTTGGCCAATTTGTATGCTTCTTCCTTGGATCGAATACTGTCTCTAATTTCCATTGTAAGTCATGATTGGCCACCTTTCCTGTTTTACTTTTGCGCCCGACAATTTTTGCAGTTCCCCCATGCGCTCCTTGAATGTTTGTCATTGCCTATCCACAGTCATCCCTTTTAGTAATGTTTCCCTATCTGTCATAGCAAATTCTTGCTTCATAATTATCATAGATTCCTTTATTAAGATTCAGGACCCTAGACTCAGAATACAATACTTCACTCTCCATCTTGATGAAAAATGTTAGCATATTATGGTCGCTCAGCCCAAGGGTTCTCGCACAACCAGATTGACAATGATTCAATTCTCATTGAACAGTACCCAGTCCAGGATGGCCTGTTCTCTTGTTAGTTCCTCCACATATTGGTCCAGAAAAGCACCCCCTATACACTACAGGAATTCCTTCTGTAAGGTATTGTGACTAATTTGATTTGCCCAATCTCTATGCAGATTAAAATCACCCATAATTTCAGTTGTTCCTTTATTGCAAATGTGTCTAATTTCCTGTTTAATGCCATTTCCAACATCACCACTACAGTCTATACATAATGTCCACTAACATTTTTTTCCCCCTTGTTATTGGCTATCCCTTGCTAACGAAGATGATTGAAGATGGCCAATAAAGCCAGTTTAGGATCTGCAGACTGTGTCATGTAAGGAATTTGTTGTCATGTGAAAGATCTGGCCATGTGTTATCAGTTCGGGTGTTATCAATTCGGGTGTATGATGTGTTCTCTTTGCCGCTTTTGATTTTACTCTTCATTTTGCCATCATTGGGTCTCAGAACTAGTGATCCTTCCCACGGATACTGCTACCATCTGGTTCGATCCAGGGAAATAGTCTCTCAGGAGTTAATATTGCATTCTTCATGTTGACTTTCGGCACATCCTTGAGCAGTAAAAGGGAAAAACCTTCTTGGTCTTCTCCTCTTAAATCTATCTATCTGTTGCAGATGCACCTGAGCATGACAGCATAGGTAGGAGTGATTAATGCTTGGTCCTTGTGGAGACAAAGTCAAGTCTTCACACTGAGGATACCCTCCATCATGTTGTGTAACACTACCAATGTGCTAAAGAGGAATGATTCAGTACAGATCTAGCAGTTCAAAACTGGGCATCCATGAGGAGCTGTGGACCAATTACCATCCCAATCAGTCTACACTCAATCATGAGTAAAGTGATGGAAGGAGTGTCCACAGTGATATCAATTGGCTCGTATTCAGAAATAATCTGCTAGCTGAGACCCTGTTTGGGCTGTGCCAGAACCACTCAGTGTTAGACCTCATTGCACCCTTAACCCTAATATTTTCAAGGTAGCATTTCGCCGAGTGTGAATTCCCAGTAAAATTGTGGTCAATGGGAATTAAGGGGAAGCTCTCCACAGGTTGGAGTCATACATAACACAGAGGAAGATGATTATAGTTGTTAGAGGCCAATATCTTAGTCCCAGGATATCACTGCAAGTGCTCTTCAAGGTAGTGTCCAGGGCCAAGTCATCTTCAGCTGCTTCATCAATGGCTGTCATGTTGTCAGACTGGGGATATTCACTGATGATTGCCCAGCTTTCCGTTCCATTTGCAACTGATCAGATAATGAAGCAGTCTGTTCCCACCTGTAGGAAAACCTGGACAACATTCAGCTTTGAAATGCTAAGTAGCAAGTAACATTCACGGCACAAAAATGCGTAGGCAATGACCATCTTCAACAAGAGAGAACCAAATCATTTCCTCTTGACATTCAATGGCTTCCTATTGTCGAATCCCCGACTATAAAAATTCTGGAGGTTACGTTTGACCTTGAACTGAACTGGGCAAGCCGTATAAATAATGTGGTTGCAAGAATAGGTCAGGTGCTGGGAATTCTGAGACGAGTAATTCACCTCCTGACTCCCCAAAGCCTGTCCACCAAATGCTAAGGCACAAGTCAGGGGTGTGATGGGACATTCTGGTCTGTAAGTTATTAGACACTTCGACCAGTTTATCAATAAAACGTTTTACCCAGGTGCCCTTTTTTGCGAGATGAGGAAAGGACAAGTACAGGTTCCTGGTTCAACCCAAATAAAACAATTATTCTCCCAAATTATCTGCCCACGATTCAAATACTACCTGTGCCTATGAACTGGATTGAGCTGCGGGTCCAGTCTTCTGCGCATCAGTTGTCTCAGGGCCTTCGTCTGTGAAGGTGGGTCTCACATGCCTCTTCCAGTTCTCTGGTCTGCCGTTGAGTTTTTTCCGTCGCCTCTGCGTCAAGTCTGCTGTGGAGGGTCCCTGGGTGTCTTCTTATCCCCCTCTTAACGTCCTTTTTTACAACGCTAGCTTGTTGGATGGTGGTGGGGGCAGGGATAAGGGGGAATTCTGGGGGGGGGGGGGGGGGCAATTGCGATTGGTCAGGTTGTGTCCAGGTGGTGAGGGGGGTTTAGTTCAGGTCAGGCAGCTGGCCAGATCAAGTCGGGGAGTTGGGTCGGCCCGAAGTTTTAATTCTTCTATATGTTTTCTGGGGAACTATTTGTGTAACACAGAACCATCAACCTTTGGATTTAAATCGCTTTCCTAGTGCAGTGCAATTACCCGGAAGAAGTTTGCATATCTGGGCAATTGTCGTACAAACCCTTACCTGGGAACGTCTGAAGGGGATTTTCCAGTCAACTTTGGGATACCTTCCCAGTCTGAAGCTGGGGAGCTCGGAAGTCACAGCCCTGGACAGTATTTGTTTTTAAATGTGCCATTCTTCAAGTTGTTGCTGGATAAGGAATAGCTTTATGCTCTTAATTCAGCAGCCTTCATCACAAGATAATTGAAGACATAATGAAACATTTTACAGAGTGATTGTCATACTTTTTAATGCATAGTGTAGAGTAGCAGGACAAAAGGTTTGCTCTGAAAAAATTAGATGGAACTAGCTAAGATTTTTCAAAAACAAGGTGCAATTTCCAATTAAATCCTGCAGCAGATTTCAGCTGCTCTTCCATTCATCGGCTCTTATTGTGATATATTTTTGTTGTCATACATACTATATCATCCTTATAAAACATATTAATTCTATATCTTTAGAGAATTTGAAAAGTTTAACAATGCAATAGATATTGGTCTGAGACCAGCAGAAGGGCTGCACTCTCCATTTCCTGAAGTCAGACCCTATATCTCAAAGAAAAGGCCATCAAAGCCCTGTGTATCATACCTATCACCAAGAATGCACAAGCTTGCAATCCAAACCACCATTCCAATCGAAAGACCGGTAAGTTAGTTTAACTTATGTTCTACCAGTTAAGGTAAAATTATATAATAATAATAATAATAATCGCTTATTGTCACAAGTAGGCTTCAAATGAAGTTACTGTGAAAAGCCTCTAGTCGCCACAAATCTTATGATTAGAAATAGAAACAGAAAATGCTGGAAATTATTCAGCTGCTCAGTTGGCACCGGTGAAGAGTGAAATGGGGTTTATGGGCTAAATTCTTGTTGCAGGGCTGGGACCCCACTTCAGGATTATTTCTGGGTCCCAATCCTGCTCCAAGTTGGCGCCAACTCAAAGAGTTGGCAAGTTAGTGGCCCAGCGGAAGTTTCAACATCCAATTAGTGGCAGCAGAGGTGGTGGCAGTTAGACATGGCGGGCCTGACCTAAAGGGCAAATGGCAGCCATTATTGTGTCAATGATTATTTTGGAATGGAGGAGAGCAGCGAGCCAGCGGCATATCAAATTCCCATGCAAGAGGGGCCACAAATGAACCATTACCTCCCTTGAGGTACATGTAGAAGTGGTTAGCGCACAGCAGAGTGTCTTGATTCCTTCGAGGGGCAGCCGAGTCAGCCAGATAATGCAGGCATGGCTGGCGGTGTCTCATGAAGTGAGTAGCCGGTGCTTTGCCAGCAGGATATGGCTCAGTGCCAGAAAGACTTCAAAACTCTTCCGACAGCTGGCAAAGTGAGTGCAATGTGGCACCTGGATAAAAGGTGTCCAGTCCTGACCAGCACAACCATGAGCTTAGCAGCCTTAGGTTCCATAGTGCCCTGGAACATGGGAAATATCATTACGCTGTTTTGGCAAGGCTCACATCTCAAGCACTTGTGGAGGAGGCAATGCAAGGCAGAAAATTCAGATGTTCTTGACCCACCTGAGGTGGTGAAGGAGGGCATTCTTTCACCTTGTAGGGGAAAAGAGCACACAACTCCAAGAAAGAGCTTATCCCCAATGTCAGCATTCAAAGGTCCATGGAGGAGGAGGCCTTTCGTATTATCAAGGTAGCACTGCATCAGGAAGTTGACAATGGTGAGATGGCAGTTCATCAAAGACAGGACAAAATTATCTTATCGTCCTCAGGTGACTGGGATGAACTTTCCTCCTTCGTTTCTCCTCGGTTTTCTTCATACTATACAAAAGCTCTCTGTTGCAGTTCTTCAGAAACAGCTGGGCTGATTGAGTTGAGTATTCTAACCAGCTTCTTATATTTACCAGAGGATCTGCTATAGAGAGAGAAATTCAACATGCCATTATGATGCTGTCATCTTCATTAGCGGAGGAAGAAATAACTGAGCCAGCACCAACATATTAACTAAGTCTTCCTGGAGCAACAGACAAAGTTGTGAGCCCAAATCTCTGCAATGCCTTGGGCAGCGGCTAGTCATGAGCGGAGAATGGAAGAGTCAAACTATGTTGTACGCTCTGTTATGTTTCAAGAATATGAGTGCCCATGAGCTCATTCATTGAAAGAGTGGCCAATCTTTTCGAGAACAAAATGTGATATCACACTGAGTGATGCAGAAATAGTGCATTCACATAGACGGAACGTATACCACATTCTGTACCATTGACTAGTCAGTGACATTGATGGTGCAAAGATAGATGGAATGGATTCCATTGTCTCATGTGGTGGATCCCTCAGAATTGCATGATAGGGTTGAAGGAAGCATCAATGACACTGAGGGGTCCATCACCCAGGGCAGTGTCAGCATTACTTTGGCCCCTCTGACTCCTCTATACAAGTAGACCTGGTGATGCAGGTATGGTGGTCTGTGGCAGAGCGCCCACTGATTCCACGGCAACAAGGATGACCATCATGAGCATCTCAACCACATGCACAAACAAGTGAACAGCTTACCTCCATCTCCGCCTCAGCCACAGGGTAGTACCCCACAGGGGTGGATATGAGCAAAAGGAACATCGTCAGTAGTTTCACTTGGTGACCCACTTGGCTGACTTTTATCATAGTTCATAAGAATTGGATGTAATAGAAATGTTGATGATTGAACCCAGGCTTGTGTGTTTGCCAAATTTGATGTCCGTGAGGCAGAAGAATTATGAACTGGGGGAGGGATACACATGAGTGTGTTTGTGGAAGTTGTGTTGCAGCAGGTTGAGGCTTCTCTTCCAGAAAGTGTGGAGATCAATGGAAAAACATGGATATGCTCCCTCCCTCTGGGAAAGTTGAACCTTTGAGCCATGACCCTTCCCAAATGAGGCACCTTTAGGAGAAATGCCTCTGAATTAATGTGGCACAAGCCTCCCTTCCATTCTGGTCAGTGCTATGATTCTTCAGGTGGACCCGTGGAAGGCATTTCAAGACTGTTGCCATTTGCCTTAACTGCAGCATCCTCTGGCAGTACTGTTGCTCTGTCATTCAGGAAGTTCATTCTTTGTCAGTATACCCTCTGATGCGGGCCTTGCCTGAATTGCCCCTTCTACCCCTCATGCGTCACGACAATGTTAGTCAGGACCAATGGATTGTATTTTCTGTTGGAGAATTTGCTCCTCATCTCCAGCTCAGCCTCAGGTTCAATGATAGCCTCCCATGACAGTAGATGCACTGTGCCGACTTCCTGGACACTCCCCTGTTCTGCTGCAATAATCTTCGGAAGTTCACTTCCTCCTCACCCAATTGGTCCAGCGCTTTCAGATCAAACTCTCTTCAACATCTTCACAGAGTGTATGAAGAACTCTCTCACATTCCTCCTTTTTTATACACTGCACTTAAATGCACACACCTCGGTGACTGTCTCCCCATCTGTGTCTCTGCCTCCTCTTGGATGTGGTTGTCACCTTGCATGTTCACCGTAACTCCTCTCTAAAATTGCTTCCTATGTTTCAATGAACTTGTTCATCGGATAAACTGATGACCCACCACTGTCAGGCAAGGTCACACTGCATAAGTCCGCACTTCCATCAAAATTGCTGGGATAAGTGCCCATGTTGAGAAGCTGGCACATCTCTTGGTGGCTCACCCACCTCCTCTGTCCATCAAAAATCCAGTCCATTATTTCAGGTGGTGACCTTTCATCGGAGTGGGAATATAAACAAAAGCTGCCTTTCTCTCATTTCTGATGAAATCCCAGGACAGATGCTACTTGACTGGCTGAGTATTTTCCAGCTTTTCTATTTTTATTTTAGGTTTTGGACATCCATAGTATTGTGCTTATGTTATGATTAGAAATGCTGAATCATCTGGTTAAATGTATCCTTACAAACTTTCCTTCATTTTACTATAACATTTTTATTTCCTTTCCTGTCAAGGAATTAGCATGTCGTGATGGAAGTTCCATGGGCACAAGTGACCATTTTCCAAAGGTGAGTTGCAACACAAGACACCAACAGAATATCTGGAATGAGTGGTGTCGAGGGAGGGAAGAGAAGTGCAGCAGTTGGAGGGGGAACAAATTGAGCTTTCTCCTAAACTTATCCACACACTGCACTTCCAGCAGGGTTTGCGGTATGGTTTTCAGGGCAGGATTGCCAAGTCTGTAGAAGGTTAATCCTCTGGACACTTTCTCCAGAAATCTGGGGGAGAAACATATTTGTGTTGCAAGCAAATTTAACAAACCGTACCTTCAGTCCCTTCATCCAAGTCATTTATGTACATTTCAAAAAGCTGAGGCTCCAGTACTGATCCCTGTGGCTCACCACTCGTCACATTCTGCCAACTAGAAAAATACGAATTTATCGCAACTCTCTGTTCCCTGTTAGCTAGCCAATCTTTAATCCATGCCAATATATTACCCACTACACCATGAATTTTTATTTTTCGCAATGATCTTTGATGTGGCACCTTATCATATGCCTTCTGGAAATCCAAGTACAGTACATCCACCAATTCCTCTTTATCCACAGCGTATGTAACTCCTCCAAAGGAGCCTGAGACCTCCTGGTCCATGGCTCATCTACTCTTTCACCTACATCTGGATTTGCTTCGCCTCCTTTCCTATCCCCATATCCAATGATTCTCTTTGTTCCCCCAAAATCTATCAATCTTAATCCTGAATAAACTCAGCAACGGGGGGGGGGGGGAGAATTTCATGGATAAAAAGTTATTTAAGTCATGCAGTAGCTGTCAGGTTCTCCCACAGGTGGCTTAACTTTTGAAAAAAAAGACCATTAACTGACGACATTTTAAATATATCATTGCAAGGTTCTTGCTTGTGAGAAAAAAAGAAAGATAAAATAAATACTTACATTTATATGGTGTTCTTCATAATGTCAAAGTATTTAAAAAATAATTGCCTAGTTCACTTGCGTCATTACAGCGTTGTTCCGCTGCAGTCACTTAATTCTCTACTTTAGCAAACAAATCAATGTGCCAACAGAGTATATTGGCAGTCAGAGTACTATTGAATATAGGTATGCATTCTTCTCATTACGAACATATGAAATAGGAGAAGTAGGCCATTCAGCTCCTCGAGCCTGCTCTGCCATTCAATAAAATCATGGCTGATCTGTTGGTGTTTCGAGTTCCACATTCCCACCTATCCCCAATAATCTTTGATTCCCCTGTCTAACAAGAATCTATCTACCTCCACCTCAAACTTAGTCAATGAATCCACCTCCACCACCTTCTGAGGCAGAGAGTTCCAAATTGCACAACCCTCTGAGAGAAAAAAATTCTCTTCATCTCCGTGTTAAAAGGGCGACCCCCTAAGTTTAAAACCATGCCTCCTAGTTCTGGACACACCCAAGAGAGGAAACATACTTTCCATGTGCAGCTTGTCAAGACTATTCAAGATCCTATATACACATTGTATCACATCAAATAAGAAAATACTTATACACTATTTTTTCAAGCAAGCTGGAATATTTTTCTTCTCTCTCCTGATGGACTTTTTATTGCCTTTAACGATTCTCTTTAGCCTAATTCTTAGCATTTTGTCCATTTGTCATACAGCTTTCCTGTGATTGCCATTACAATTTGGAACAACCTGTTGATAAGATTTGAACACATTAACTGTTTCTCTCTCCCATACACTCTCTCTTCCACTCTCTCTCCCCCACATATGTACTAACAGTCAGGAGCTTCTAAAGAATTTTGCAGCCAATTAGTTACTTTTGAAGTGTACCATCTGTCGTAGGGGAATGATCAGCCATTTTTCACACAAGGTCCCAGAAATAGGAATGAGATAAATAAATAAGGCTAAATGTTGTCTTGAACACAAGGAGAAGTATCTATTGCTCCTCCTTGAATATTGCCAATGGATCATTTACATGCACTTGACAGGCCAGATGGGGATTCCTGTCTCCTCTGAAAGATGGATACGTAATTATATATTTTTAAAAAACCATTGATCTGAATTTTGCTGCTTGTCATGAAGCAAGGACTTAATCATTGAACTTGAACAAGGACTTGCATAGAGACCTTGTGATCTCTGTGTTTGAACTTTATCTCCTCACAGTATTCTTCAATACGGATTCCCAGAATGGAGCTGCAGTGATGGTATCAAGCTGTCCCAGTAGTCAGTTACGTTAAAATACTCTCATAGACAGCCAACCAGGGAATGAAAAATACTAAAATCAAATTACTTAAAAATTTTTTTTTACATAGAGTGAAATAAAGATTGGTACATACACATACAATAAAGTGGATGAACTAATTGCGCAGATAGATATAAATAGGTATGATATAATTGGGATTACGGAGACATGGCTGCAGGGTGACCAGGGCTGAGAACTGAAAGTCCCAGGGTTTTCTGTATTTCGGAAGGACAGGCATAAAAGAAAAGGTGGTGGCCTGGCACTGTTGGTTAAAGAGAAAATTAACACAGTAGTGAGAAAGGATATTAGCTCTGACAATGTGGAGTCTGTATAGGTAGAGTTGAGAAATACCAAGGGGCAAAAAACATTAGTGGGTGACATATATAGAACCCCAAACTGCAGTGGTGATGTTGACAATGGCATTAAACATGAAATGAGAGATGCATGTAATAAGGGAATATCGGTGATCATGGGTGATTTTAATCTTTGCATAGATTGGGCAAATCAAATCAGTCACAATGACGTAGAGGAGGAATTCCTGGAGTGTATGTGGGATGGTTTTCTTGACCACAATGTGGAGGATCCAACTGGAGAGCAGGCCACTGTGTAATGAGAAGGAAATCATTGCCAATCTGGTTGTGCGAGACCCCTTGGGGATGAGCGACCACACCATGATAGAATTTGTTATCAAGATGGAGAGTGAAGTAGTTGATTCGGAGACTAGGATGCTGAATCTTAATAAAGAGAACTATGAAGATATGAGGTGTGAGTTGACCTTGATAGATTGGGGAGAGTTACTTAAAGGGATGACAGTAGATAGGCAATGGCAAACATTCAAGGAACACATGGGGGAACTACAGCAACTGTTCATTCCTGTCTGGCACAAAACCAAAATGGGTAAGAGGGCCAATCCATGGCTTACAAGGGAAATTAGAAAAAGTATCTGATCCAAGGAAGAAACATACAGATTGGCCAAGAAGAATAATAGGTCTGAGGATTGGAAGCAGTTTAGAATTCAGCAAAGAAGGATGAAGGGATTGATTAAGAAGGGGAAGGTACAGTACGAAATGAAGCTTGCAAGGAGCATAAAGACTGACACTAAGAGCTTCTAGAGATATGTGAAGAGAAAGAGATTGGTAAAGAGAAATGTAGGCCCCCTAAAGACAGAAACAGGGGAATGCATAATAATGGACAAATAAATGGCTGAGCAAGTGAATATATACTTTGGTCTGTCTTCACAAATCTTCACAAATCAATTACCAGAAATGTTGGAGAATGAAAGGTTTAGTGAGAGGGAAGTACTGAGGGAGATCAACACTAGTAGAGAAATTGTGCTGGGAAAATTGATGTGATTGAAGGCGAATAAATCCCCAGGGCCTGAGAATCTGCATCCCAGAGTGCTTAAGGAGGTGGCTCTGGAAATAGTGGATGCATTGGTGGTGATCTTCCTGGATTCTCTAGACTCTGGAACAGTCCTTGCAGATTGGAGGGTAGCTAATATCTCTCCGATATTCAAAAAGGGAGGTCGAGAGAAAGCAGGGAACAATAGATCAGTAAGCCTAACATTGGTAGTGGGGAAAATTCTTGAATCCATTATGAAGGACTTTATAGTGGAACATTTGGAAAGCAGTGGCAGGATCAGTCAGAGTCAGCATGGATTTATGAAGGGAAAATCATGCTTCACAAATCTGTTGGAATTTTCTGAAGATGTAACCAGTACAGTTGACAAGGGGGAGCCAGTCGATGTGGTATATTTGGACTTTCAGAAGGCATTTTCATTTCATTTTCATTTCATTTGACAAGTCCCGCATTAGAGATTATTGTGCAAAATTAAAGCGCATGGGATTGGGGGAAATGTATTGAGGTGGATGGAAAACTGGTTGGCAGAGAGGAAACAAAGAGGAATTAATGGGTCCTTTTCAAATTGGCAGGCAGTAACTAGTGGGGTGCCACAGGGATTGGTGCTGGGACCCCAGCTATTCACAATATATATTAATGATTTGGAGAAGGGAACAAAGTGTAACATCTCAAAGTTTGCAGATGATACCAAATTAGGTGGGAGGGTGAATTGTGACGAGGATGCAAGGATCCTACAGCATAATCTGATCAGGTTGGGCGAGTGGGCAAATCAATGGCAGATGCAGTATAATTTGGTTAAGTGTGAGGTTATTCAGTTTGGAAGCAAAAACAGGAAGGCAGATTACTACCTGAATGGTTGTAAATTGGGAGAAGGGAGTGTGCAGAGGGACCTGGGTGTCCTTGTGCACCAGACGCTGAAGGTAAGCATGCAGGTGCAGCAGGCGGTAAAGAATGCACATGGTATGTTGGCCTTCATTGCAAGAGGTTTCGAGTATAGAAGCAGGGATGCTTTGCTGCAGTTTTACAGGGTCTTGGTGAGGCCACACCTGGAGTATTGTGTGCAGTTTTGACCTCCTTCTCCGAGGAATGATGTTCTTGCTTTCGAGGGAGTGCAGCGAAGGTTCACCAGACTGATTCCAGGGATGGCGGGACGGTCATATGAGGAAAGATTGACTAGGTTGGGATTGTTTTCGCTGGAGTTCAGAAGAATGAGGGGGGAATTCCATAGAGACTATTAAAATCCTAACAGGACTAAACAGGGTAGATACAGGGAAGATGTTACCAATGATGGGTGTGTCCAGAACCAGGGGTCACAGTCTGAGGATTCAGGGTAAACCATTTTGGACAGAGATGAGGAGACATTTCTTCACCCAAAGAGTCCTGAGCCTGTGGAATTCATTACCACAGGAAGTAGTTGATGCTAAATCATTGAACATATTCAAGAGGCAGCTGGATTTAGCACTTGGGGAGAATGGGATCAAAGGCTATGGGTAGAGAGCAGGATTAGGCTATTGAGTTGGATGATTAGCCATGACCGTGATGAATGGCGCAGCAGGCTCGAAGGGCCTAAAGGACTCCTCCAGCTTCTATCTTCTATGTATCTATATGTGGAGCGATGGGCAGGATCACTTTTTTAGCAAATCTGCATATTAGAGCGAGGCAGTATGCTTTACGCTAATGTGCAGATTCCAGAGGTACCTGAGGCTTCGTGATTCAATCCCTTCACCTCGGATGAACGCTGTTTGGTACTGATCCCCGCAAACTGGTCCCCACAAACGGAGACCAAATGGAACAGCACTTATGGGGTCTCCAAAGGGATCGGCGGCCACCAGCTGCATGCCCTTTGGGCAGGATGGTGCCCTGGCACTGCTGGTGCCACCTGTGTACCCTGGCAGTCCCAGCCTGGCACCTTGGCAGTGCCACCTGGGTGCCAGCCTGGCACTTACAAGGTGGCACGGCCAGCTGGTAGGGGCACTGCCAAGGTGTCAGGTTGGCACGACCGAGCTGGCATTTTTGCTCATTCGGGCTGGGGTTGCCCGGTGTGGGTGTTGGGGGGTGTTGGAGAAATGTAACCATTGCAAGTGCTCCCCATTGTAAAACACGGGGCTGTGAGTGGCCTCGACCGCGCGTTCCCCGTTCAGGCCCCTTATGCAAAATGTGTTGCGTTGAATAGTCATGTGTTTCTCGGCACTGCGAGTGCCGGGAAACATGTGGCTAAACGTGCTCACTCGGGGACTTTGTTCACTTTTGGAAAGAAGTTGTTCACTTGGTGGAACAACTCAAATATCATGAGAACATTTTTTTTTAATTAAAAATTTTGTTTAATCTTAATGGTGACGTTTAATGGCACTCCACAAATATAGAATTACTTTTGAAGGACTTGACCTGTTGCTCAGCAACAGTTATAACTTAGATTGCCATTAAAACCCAGTGACGCTTATTTGCACAGGTTGGATAATTCTATTGTGTTACTAACGGCAATGTGAGAGTAAAAGAAGGGAAGTGCGCATCATATCAACGGATTGCAATGTTTTCTGGCTTTAGTGGGGCAGCCTGTGACAAAGCAGTAAATGACAGACAGCAACTACAGGATCACTCCATTAATCTACACTTGAAATATGCAGACAGAATTATCTGTTAACATCAGAAAATCCCACAAAATCCAGGCCATTATTTCTAAAATTGTGTCATGCAAGATTTTTTTTGTGAAAAAGAAAGGGAAAAAGAAAAAGAAAGGAGGGGCTTGCACTTATAGAGTGTTTTTTTATTATATCAGGATGTCCCCAAAAAATCACAGTCAATGAGTTAATCAGAGTTGCTTCACAAAATCACTGAAGATAAATATCAGCTTTAAGATAAGCTTTAAACAACTGTTTTTACGTGTTAAGGGAGAGATATTGACCAGAAGAACCAGAGCGCATAAGTCCAAAGACCAAAGATGTGCCGGTTAGGTGAATTGGCCATGATAAAAGTGCCCCTTCGTGTCCAACGATGTGCAGGGTAGGTGGGGTTACGAGGATACGGTGGGGGAGTGGGCCTGGGTGGGTTCTTTCGGAAGGTTGGTGCAGACGCGATGGGCCAAATGGCTTACTTCTGCACTGCAGGGATTCCAAGATTCTATGAATGCTGGGAAACCAATGCAATGTGTTTATAGATATTATTGGCACTGTGTATTTGGATGGGGAGAAATTTAACCATTACAAGCACATTTAATCTCCTTTCAATTGATTTACAGCAGGCAAGGGATGGCCTTAATGCTGTCCCATCTTCACTTCAAGAGGAGAAAGATTGCAATTTGATTCTGACATCTCAGCAGCTTCACAAAATATCCATTGGTAGGTTGAATATTTGTTTATGACTTCGGTATTTATAGTTCACTTCTGAATAATTAATTTAGTCGGGATAATTAGGCTTTTGGTAGGAAATCCCGTTGCAGATTGGTAAAATGGGTGTTTGTTGTACATGATTTTCCAGCTATTTAAATTAATGACTAGATGTTGATTTGTATTTAATGCTTGCATCTTGCATGTGGTTTCAATATTTGTTGTTCCCCACTGAAAGTACCAAATTGGATAATGAGGCCTAAAATGTCAAGGTGCGGCCGATTAGTTCAGGTGGTTAGAGCGTAATGTTGACGATAATGGTGGCGATCCTGCGGGTTCAGTCCCCATGCCAGCTGAGGTCTGCCTTGAGGCCTGCCTCTTCTATTTGCCCTATTGTGATATCATGGCATCATGAAAATACTGCTCCAGAGGGGGTGGTGTGGAGAGTGATGATTAGCAACTTTCAGATGCTAAATGAAGCGAGGGTATGTCATGAATAATACATTTTTGGATGAATAAATAAAGTGAGGGACTTCCTTTTTCTATATAGATGTTTAACATCCACCTTTAAACATGTAACATTAATGGATTTTTGTTTACCATGTTGTTAGGGACCTTATTGTGCCTCCCTGCTGCTGACTTTGTCCTCCCCATTCCAATGTGTCTCTTGTTCCTGTAGTTGTTGCTGTTATTCCAAGCTGTTTGGAAGATTAAATATTAGAAACAATACCTTTGTTGTAATTTGGTTGCATAGAGAACTGTATAATGATATTCTGAAGAAGTCATATGAACTTGAAACATGAACTCTCTTTCTTTCTCCACAGATGCTTCCTGACCTGCTGAGTTTTTCCAGCACTTTCCATTTTTATTTTGGATTTCCAGCATCCACTGTATTTAGCTTCTATGTCATTGTATAGTGTTGCAGTTACCTTTTGTTCTCAGTAGGAACAGGTTAATACTGTCATAGGTTTTAATCATGTAAAATTTACAACACAGTCAAGGACCTGCTACCGTTTTGACTATTTCACCCATTACAAAGGTAATTGTTTGGTACGATAATCTGCATTTTTTACTAAATTTGTACATTTTTTTAAACTTCAGGTCCGACGACAATCAACTTTGGAACAGTTTGTGTATATTCAACATCAAAGCAAAATTTGAATATTGTAAACAACTTACCTATTCACATTCTAATTGAAGTGACTACTAACTATCCAGAGCTCCGGGAGTCTAGCCCTTTATCACAGGTTATTCCTCCCATGTCTGCAGCTTACTTACCGATAATATTTGAATCTACATTAGAAGGAATTTTTCAGAAGTAAGTATTGATGAGGAATTGCTTTTCTTTCTAAAAAGACACAAGCAGTGGGCTGAATATAAATATGTACATAAGTATGAGTTGTTGGGAAATTGGATATGGACATGGGCATAAAGCAGGTTAGATAACTTTCTCAGCCTGATGTATGATATACAAATATTCACTTATATAGAAGTCAATGGATCAGGATATCAGGTGAGCATCTCATGGGGAAGCCAATGCAAAAGGTGTGTTTTGAGTCCCTTTCCATGCCAGATTTCACTGGTTCCTGTTGCTTTATTTTATCATCATAACAAAGTTAACATGGATCATTGTCAATACCTTCTGCTATCATGTGCCAATGATGTACTGGCAAACTCTGGGGATTCGATTGAAAAATTGTGATTTTCCTTTCATTTTGCAGAGTCTTGAAAAATGTAGAATTATTAGAAAAATATAAGGCTGTCTGAGATAGGAACAGCGAAGCTCATCACTCCAGCTGGACCCGCATGGAGTAACTGGGATGTAGGGAACAAGGGAACCCTCCCCTCTTACGCAACTAGCTGGAGAGGGTGTGGTCTCAGACCGACGGGGTGGGGAGGGGGGGCAGTCTGGCCCGGAAGGGGAGGTGTCTGTTTGGGGTGGGACGGAATCAGTCCGGGGGAGAGGTGGGGATCAGTCCGGGCGTGTGGAGGAATAGGGTGATTCAGCCCGAGGGAGGCGGGGTTGCATCAGTCCTGGAGAGGTGAGCCTTAGGGGGTGCAGGGGTGGGGTGGTCAGAGTGGAAGGGGAAGCTTTGTGAATAGGGGTGTTGAACCAGGAGGGTGGGTGGGACCACTGGTCTGTCAGACCAGAAGGGGGCGTGCAGTCTGCGGTTGGGGGGGCAGAGATGAAATCATTCCTGAGTCGCCTCGGGGGGGGGGGGGGGGGGGGGGGGAGGGGGGAGGAGTCTGAGAGTTGGGGTGGGGGGAACAGACAGTCTGTGAGTGGTGTGGGGTAGGGGCAGATCTGAACAGGATTGGGACGAGAGAAGATTGGGGGGGATGCTGGTCAGACCAGAGGGGGAAACCCGGACAGGTGGGTTAGTCAGGGAATGGGGGGGGGGTGGCCTCTAAGGGGGTGGGAGCACAGGGCTGTCAGTCCGGAAGGAGAGGTGTCAGCCTGGGGGTGGGCTGCTATGTCCAGGAGTGGCGGGACGAGGGGAGCTCGGACTGGAGCGTTGAGAGGGCGGGGATCGGGTCTGTCTGGACAAGAGGGTGGGGAGGGGGGGGGTGTTTGAGGTGGGGGCAGGGGTCAGGCCGGAAAGAGACTGGGGGTCACACCAGAGGGGGCAGACAGGAGGGGGCAGACTGGAGGAGGCAGACTGAAGAGGGTGGGAACCAATCTGGGAGAGAGGGGGGATTGGGCCGAATGGTTGGTCGGACTGGAAGGGAGGAGGGACCTTCTTGAAGGAGGGTGTCAGTCTGAGAGTTGGGGGGAGAGATGGGAGGGGTGGGATGAGACAGCATCGCACCGGGATGGGGTGTCGGACCAGGTCACACCGGGAGGGTGGTGTTGGGTTGCACCGGGAAGGGGTCAGGCCATGCCTGGCGGGTGATGGGCGTTTGGTCCCTTGGGGAGTTGTGTGCATGTGGGAGGGTGTCCTGTGTGAGCTGGGTTTGGGTTTTGTAAATAGTCATCCTGGAGTTAGAAGTGATTCTATTCCTCTAACTCTTTCAGAGTAACCAGTAGGGTAAAACATGCAGAACCATCCGAAGTTAGTGATTTAAATCGCTTCTATCGGACAGTTTCCAGCCCAGCGTAATTGTCCAGAGGAAGTTAGCACTTCTGGGCAATTGCCGATAAAGCCTTACATAGGAACTTTCTTGATGGAGTCCCCTGCACATCATTGGAGTGTCCCTAAATGTGACGCTGGGAAACCAGGAAGCCAGGAGCCAATAAATATGGATTAACGGGTTATCTGTAGTGTAATTGCAGGACCTTCATTTTTTGAAAGTTAAATTGATTAATAGCTAATGTTTGTTACAAACAGCTGAAAAATATCTGGAAAATGCACATTTTTGCAAAAAATGGATATCTCGCCTCCTTTAGTAGAGGTAGTAATGTAATGAAAGAAGAAAATGCTGGTTAAACTCAGCAGGTCTGGCAGCATCTGTGGCAAGAAACACAGAACAGTTCTGTTGAAGGATAATTTAGATCAAAAATGTTAACTCTGTTTCTCTCCGCAGAGTATGCCAGACCTGTTGAATTTATCCAGCATTTTCTGTTATATTTTCAGATTTCCAGCATCTGCAGTAAGTGGCTTTTATTTTAGTAATGTAATGATCAGTTCTTGGTAAAGCGTTAAATTCCTTTTCTCTCCTCTCCTAAAGACACATGTCATCTTCTGGTTCAGCAGATGCTGGTACATTTCTGTCACCTCACTGAAATGTTTGCACTTGTGAATGAGCTGTGTCAGTAGGCTATTCCATGATAAAGGCATGGCAGCCAAGCTTGATCACATTGTTATATAACAGTTCAATCTCTTAGTTCCATCAGAGGTTACTGGATAAGAATCAGGAATTGAAATCCTCTCACCTAGTAATGCTGAGATTAATTGTAACACCACTGTTGCTGCCCAGTTGAAAGAGTATCCAATTCATCACTGATGAAAAAGGAGAGATTGAATCCAGAAACCTCTTGTTTGGTATGGCTCAGTTTACACTGACAATGTGATTATTAACTGAACTATTGGCAGAGGTTGCTGGCAGGACTGGAAATTCTCACCCAAAATCATTGGACTTTTGCCCACTCATTACAACGCCCGGTACCGGCAGGACTGGAAAATTCCAACCGAGACATGATTTACTTACGAAAGCAACATGTTGTCTGTAATAGTTACTTGGTAGTCAATAATCACTTGAAAGAATGTTGTCCACGTGTTAGATAGAATAGAAATTGAGGCCACTGAGATGTTTTCATACCATAGTTCTTGAAACCATTGTGATTTTTTTTTAACACAATCAATTTCTAATGTTCAATCAACTATAATTGTCTACCATCGGTAAGGTTCGCACCTGAGGAAGGAGCTGTGCTCTGAAAGCTAGTGATTCAAAACAAACCTGTTGGAGTTTAAACTGGTGTTGTAAGACTTCTTACTGTGCTCATCCCAGTCCAACGCCGGCAACTCCACATCATCTGTAAGGTTGGCATTGGACGAGAGTCATCTAGAAACTTGGTCTTAACATTTAGCTTGAGAAGCTGAATGCTGCTTTGAATTGGGCACCATTTGAAATTGTTTTTATTACAGAAATTACAATTGCTACACTACAAGTTAATCATGGATACTGTTACTTATTGTTTTCCCTATCCCAGTAAGTATTTGCTGACTTTTAATTTCCACCATATATTGGGCACTGAGAAAAGCAAAATTAGAGAACTGTCAGCAAATTAGTAAGGCAGCACTAATGGTGAGCAGATACATTGTTTGAGAACTGTACAATGGATTGAGAGAAGGTGTATATTTCAAGGATTGCAAGTTTGTTCTTATTGAAAGTACAGTGCCAATAATGCTTATTTTGTAAGCTGGTATAACAAAGCTTTAGCCACATTTTTTTAATTATGCAGGTCAATTGCCTACACAATAAACAACAACCATACCGGTCATGTATTGATACTGGCTGATGTGGTTTGTGTTGCACTTGAGCTGTCGAGCAATGAACTGGTGCTGACCCCAAACTATGGCCTCTTGGCAGAATCTGGCTTCAGGACGACAGTGCGGCTGTATAACAGGAGAAACTACCCAGCTCAATTCAGCTGGAGCCCAATACTTTCAGATGAAGGGATCGCCTTCTTCATCCGACCTGACGGAGGTAACTAGTGTAAAAGTCAAGTTAATTGGTTTCTTACTGGCGGGGGTAGGGGAAGGAACAAAAAGAGAGTAAATCAATCAGATCGCGCTTGCAGGGGGTTGGCGTGGTGGTGCAGTGATTAGCACTGCTGCCCCAAGGCGACGAGGACCCGGGTTCGATCCTGGCCCCGGGTCACTGCCCGTGTGGAGCTTGCATATTCTCCCCGTGTCTGCAGCGGTCTCAGCCCCACAACCCAAAGATGTGCAGGATAGGTGAATTGGCTACGCTAAATTGCCCCTTAATTGGAAAAAAAGAATTGGGTACTTTCAATTGAAAAAAAATAAATTAAAAAATTAAAATAAATAATAAAAAAGATCACTCTTCCATAAATGCTCAAGAGTAGCAGAAACAACACCAGCTGTTTTCTCGTCAGTCACCGGGCAGAGAGGATGGACAACAAAATCCAGGTGAAAGGGGGTGAGATCCCAACACAGGGTCTAAAGGTAGAGGGTCATCTCTCTCAGCATTTCTGAGCACCAGTGCCTAAGGAGGCTCAGTCTCTCACAGCACGTCACCACTGACATCTGCAACCTCCTGAAACAGGACCTCCTTTCCAGTAGAGCGGGTAGCCTCTGCCTTTCACCAAGTTGTGCGCTCTCTTCTGCAATGTTCACAATTGCTGTAGTGGCATGGACAACATTTGTGGAGTGTGACTGAGGCTAGGGTGTAAGAGGAAGTGTTGGCTGCTTAGGCGAGGATGCGAGGCATTGCCTCTCGAGAGAGAATGATTCTTTTTCTTATTGAGTTGTTTGTTAACAGAATACTTGTGAACCATGCTTTATGCAGGCATTGTGGATGCATTCAATGATCTGGAATGTGAAGTGGTCTGGCATGCATCATATTTTTCCCCGAAGGAAGGAGAATTTGATCTTATTGTGCACCATGGGAACCAAATCAGATTGAAGTGTATTGCCAAGGTACTATGCTATATTATTTTATTTATGTATCTATATTTAAACTCTTTTCTATAAACTCAGTTTGAATATACATGTTGTATTCATTTAATTTATTGTTGAACATGAAATAATATTTTCTGTTCTCTAATAAAATGATGCTTTCACTTCTATATCCATTATTTTCAACAACTTATAACAACTGTTAGAATAGTTTCCTAAATGACTTTGAAATGCTTTATTCATGTTAACTATCATTTATTATTTATCCCACCCACTTAATTCCCTAGTTTCTGTGCAATGCCTTTGGTACTCATAGATTCATAGAGCATACAGTGCAGAAGGAGGCCATCCGGCCCATCGAGTCTGCACCGACCCACTTAAGCCCTCACTTCCCTCATATCCCCATAACCCAATAACCCCTCCTAACCTTTTTGGTCACGAAGGGCAATTTATCATGGCCAATCCACCTAACCTGCACGTCTTTGGACTGTGGGAGGAAACCGGAGCACCCGGAGGAAACCCACGCAGCCACGGGGAGAATGTGCAGACTCCGCACAGACAGTGACCCAGCGGGGAATCGAACCTGGGACCCTGGCGCTGTGAAGCCACAGTGCTATCCACTTGTGCTACTTGTGCGACAAGGAACGGAATAGTTTCTAATTTGAGCAGTAGTTTTCATTTCTATTCACACTTCAATGTTACACATGTTGCTTTTTGTGAATTGCCCACTTAAATAACATCTGAATGGGAATGCCCTCCATGAGCCTTCCCGGCCTGGGCTTAGTTGGGCAGAGACAGAAAGATGGAGGCGACCATGCAACTTCCCGCCTGATTAAATGTCTAAATGCACGCCCACCACGTCCAAATCCACTGCTGTGAGACGAGGAGGAGTGAATGTTGCGACTGGCATTAAATTCCACTCATCTTTTATATGAGATGGCAGGAGCCTGCCTGTCCTTTCAAGTGAATGTAGAAGGTCGAATTCATTATTCTTTGACCAGAATCAGAAAAGCATAGGTTATTTGCTCATTGTTGCTTTTCATAGCTTATCAATGATTCAGTTGTTTATATTCCTGATTTAAACTTAGAAGTGGGGCGCACCATTTCAAAAATTGCAACCGATAAACGAATTAGCCTTGTGGTTGACAGTGGGGAAGAGAGCTTTAAACTGCAGGAAGCTATCAATGGACTGGGACAGGCAGGCAAAAGAGTGGCAAATTGAATTCAATCAGAGAAGCGCAAGCTAATACAATGATTGGGTGGGGCGGGGAGGTATTCAGAATAAATGATAGGATATTGAAAAGTGCTGAGGAATGGAGGAACCTTGCATTGCGTGTCCACAAACTCCTCAAAGTAGCTGAATAGGTAAATAAGGTGGTTTGGAAGACGCACTTTATTTAGCTGAGGCACAGAATATAAAAACAGATTCTGCTTGTACTATGTCAAAGACTAGTTAGGCCAGAGTACTGTGTGCAGATATGGTCACTACATACACTGCATGAACTGTATAAAATTATGAGGATACTCGATAGAACAGAGTAAAGAAGTCAATAATAAACGTAATGTTTTATAAGAACTGGTAGAAAGATAAGTTGAAGTACATGAGAAATTCTGTCACTCTGCCGAATGACTGTTACCTGTGCTGTAAATATAAGAACTAGGAGTAGGAGTAGGAGTCAGCCATCTGGCCCCTCGAGCCTGCTCCCCCACTCAATAAGATCATGGCTTATCTTTTTGTGTACACAGCTCCACTTAACCACCACTTCACCATAACCCTCAATTCCCCAGGGGCTTTTCACAGTAACTTCATTTGAAGCCTACTTGTGATAATAAGCACATTTTCATTTCATTTTCATTTTTAATTCCTTTACTGTTCAAAAATCAATCTATCTTTGCCTTAAAAACATTCAACGAGACAGCCTGAACTGCTTCACTGGACAGGAAATTTCACAGATTCACAACCATTTGGGTGAAGAACTTCCTCCTCAACTCAATCCTATATCTTCTCCCACTTATTTTGAGGCTATGCCCCCTCGTTCTATTTTCACCCATCATTGGAAACAACTTCCTTGCTTCTATCTTATATATTCCCTTCATAATTGAATATGTTTCCATAAGATCTCCCCTCATTCTTCTAAATTCTAACTGGGGTCCTTGCCCACCCCCAATGTCCACCCGTCTCCCCTCCTGCCCCAGTGCCCCCTCTGCAGCGAGCCCAGCCCTTCCCTCACACCCTTCTGACAGAGCACCGGGGTAGGTTGAAACATTGTGAACATGCGTTTACTGTGCAACTGTGAACATATCAGGTTTGTGCCCTAGCCCCTATCGCTAGCCTATGTGCCTGGATGGGCCCGGCTGCAACTCGGGTGCCCTAGGTGGCCTGGTGCTGCCCTGTTCTGCCCGCTGCCCATGTGATGCACCAGGGACAGGAAGGGTGGAGTCTGAGGAGCTGCGGGAGTCACCGGCATGGGCCCCATCTCCTCCTCTTCCCTCAGGGTAACTAATGGCCCCCGGCTACTCCATGGCAGGGGGGGAGACTCCCGCCAGCCTGGCGCTGCTATTCCTGAGGGCCCACTCCCGTCCCAACCAGGGTCTCAGTGCTCACATCCATGGAGCACAGAGAGTGGACCACCTCACTCTCGGACTGTGCCACATCATGCTGTGACTGTGCCACCACCTTTTGGATCTGTGCCACATCAGCCAGTGACTACGCCACCTCCCTCTGTGCCTGGGCAATGTCGCCGAAGCTCTCAGCCATGGCCCACTGTGACTGTGCCATGCTGTGGAGCGCTGCTGCAATGTCCAAGTGGCCCTGGTACATGGTTGTCTGTGAGGGCAGCCCTGTCCTGGGCCTCAGCTACTGTCCACACAGAGAGCCCAGGCCTTGAACATCCTGACCCATGGCCGAAACCTTCACCCCCCCAAGGTCTCCACTGCAGAGCCACTTGTGCGGTGTTGGCTTGGGTATCACGCATGGTCAACAACACCTCCTGATCCTGCAGGTGGTTGGACTCCTGCAACTGCACCTGTAGGTGCTGGATGGTTGCAGATAATAGTAGTTCCAAGCTCCGCGACTGCATCTCCACAATCGATTGGCCCGCCCTTTCCAGAAGCTCGAAACCCGTCTGGACGGCAGCTAGACCCTGGGGTCAGGCTGCCCTTCACCTGTCCTTCCCCTTGGCAGTTCCTGATGTACTGCAGCACGTGTGGGTTGTGCATCAAATAAAATTCCCAACTGGGGTGAGTGTCTTTGGGATGATGGAGGGTGTTGGAGACATCTGTGTTGGGAAGTCAGTATCGTGCCCGGACGGTGTCACGGGCTGTGGGTCGAGGGCTCCCGTCGCTGTCCATGTCCTCTTCCATGGTGCTGTCTACTTGGGTTTGGCATTGTGGTAGGGGGCAGGGGACTCCAGAGAGGCCTGTCTCATCGCCAGGAGATCCTGCAAGACAACAAGACATGACACATGATTGGATCGTGGATTGGGGTGGAGAGGGGTGCGGGGGCTTTGGTGATGCAGGGTGGTGTGGGAGTGGTGGTGGTGGAGGGGGGTGGTGGTATGGTGGGAGTGGTGGAGGGAGGTCTGGGAGTGGTGGTAGGATGGTGGTGGTGGTAGAGGGGTGTGTGGGGGTGATAGTGGAGGGGTGTGTGGGAGTGGTGGTGGAGGGAAGTGTGGGGATGGTGGTAGGGTGGTAGTGTTGGAGGGATGTGTGGGGGTGGTGGTAGGGTGGTAGTGGTGGAGAGATGTGTGGGGGTGGTGGTAGGGTGGTAGTAGTGGGGGTGGTGGTAGGGTGGTGGTGGAAGGCGTGTGAGGCTGGTTGTCAGGTGGTGGTGGAAGTGAATGTGGGGGAGTGGTGGTGGTGGAAGGGGTATAGGGGTGGTGGTAGAGGGGTGTGTTGGGGTGGTGGTGGAATGGTTGTGGGGGTGACGACACATGCCTTGGGGAACCACAGCTCAACGGGGTCTCACTTGCTCGCCCAATGCCAATCTCTGCCTCGGTGACTGCCCTCTCTCCGGGCCCGCGGACCAGGTCCAGTGCCTGTTGCTCTGCTATGGTGTGGGGGCGGTGGTCTCCCTCCAGTCTTTTCCCTCTCCCGGCAATTGTGGACTGCCTTTTCCTGGGGGTGGGAGAGAGATGGAAAACACAGTGTTCGACAGTTGGACACATGCAGCTCAAGGGGTGGGTAGCTGGTGACTTTTGTGACCAGGGCATCTGGTCATGGTGGTCGGTATGGGTGCTGGCATGTGGTGCAGGGTGGGGAGTACAGTTGCCCTCAAGGTGGGGAGGGCAGGGTTATGGGTGTTATATGGGGGATTGTACCAGGGGCTCAGTGCTGCCTGCTCGCCCTGAGCAGGTCGTGCAGTTTTTTACACGCACTGCTGGCCGATCCTGGTGGTGTTGGCCACGGTGTTCACAATATCTGCCACATTCACCCAGGTTCGGTGAACGGTGGCAGGTGGCAGCCTCCTTCCCACCCTGTATACAGGGTGACCCGCCTCCTCCAGACTGGATCTTGAGTTCAGCGTCAGTAAACCAGCGTGTCGTTCTCCATGTTGCCTATATGTTGGCTGGGATGCGTGTGTGTGGGGAGTGGAGTGCTCATATGCGGCTGCAGCTTGTCAGTCTCCTGTGTGGCAATCCCAGCGAATTGGACATCGTTTTTCATTGGAATCGATCGTGTTCCAGGTGGTGCAGGTGCTAGCCCATTATCGGTTGATGAATATCTCTGGGAGCGGAGTCAATTTTGCTGTCGTAGAATTCCACCAATTCTGCTGTGGCACCAACACTTACTCTGATCGAGAATCCTTCCAATGTGTTTTCAGGTGGGGAGATGAGGTTATGGCCGGGTGGAGCTTAAAAAGGCAGAGAGGCAGTGAGTTTGGAGAAGCTTTGGGAGAGAGAGGAGTTGGGTTCTGACCTGCCTGATTCTGATTCCACAAATCTGTCCAAGTAGAATAGTTTTTAAAAATGAATAATATTTTAAAGCAAAGCAGTCTTGTCTGAAAACAAGGAAGAAGTTGAAACAAACTAGTTGAAGCAGCAATTTGATGATATTCACCCAGAGTTTAAAGGGGTTCCAACCAGAGCCAAACCTATTTTATAAAGCGAGTATTACTTATGCCATACTAATTTGAAACTGTACGTTTCTTTTGTTATTTAATTGTAAAGTGTTCTTTACGGGTGTGAAGTTAAACGTTTAATGTTGTATTCATAAATAAGTATTGTTTTAGAAACACCAAAGTTTTAATTTTTCATGCAATCATTCCTGGAGCGATTAATTATTTCCGCACAGTCTTAAAATAAACTAAAATATTGGTGATTCCGTCCAGTATCATAGCCACTGTTGGGGTCTGGTCTGGGATCGTAATAAAATTCACACATAACTATTACACTTCCTGTTGCATTTTAGTATAAATGATATTGTAATAGGATTTATGCTGTTGATTTTATTATACCTCATCTGTCATGGCTCCGTGTAATACCATGTGGTGCTGTATTATATTTCCCCACATATTACCAAAAATAGTTTCTGGAAAAGAATTGTGTTGACCGTTGATCTGCCAGTAATTGAAATTTCTCATGACTGTATAAGATGTTAAACAAATAATCAAAACAGAAAATACACATTCACACTAACATTATTAAATGTATCAATTAGATTGTCTTGCATGTCTTCTGATGCAAAGTTTGAACTTGAAGGCTCAGCTTTTTCCAAAAGCATGGGAGTGTGGGATGAGGGATGGGTTAGGAACACAGAGATTTGAACGATGAAGTCTAATGCACTTTCAATATTGGGTTCGGACCTAATTTCCATGGAGCTGGAAAACTCTGAGAATAACAGGCACCACACAGCAATGCAACACTGAAGGTAGGATCACCGCGTAAACAGCAGCCAGGTAAATGTGAGTTAGCTAGGCTGGCAGTGTCAGGCTGGGGGGTATTATGGAGGCATTGGTGGTGATCTTTCTGGAATCACTGAAGGCAGAAAGGATTCCAGTGGACTGGAAAGTGGCTAATGTCACACCATTGTTTAAGAAGGTGTGATCTTATAGAGGTCTATAAAATAATGAGGGGCATAGATAAGGTAGATAGTCAACATCTTTTCCCAAAGGTAGGGGAGTCTAAAACTAGAGGGCATAGGTTTAAGGTGAGAGGGGAGAGATTCAGAAGGGCCCAGAGGGGCAATTTCTTCACTCAGAGGGTAGTGAGTGTCTGGAATGGGCTGCCAGAGGTAGTAGTAGAGGCGGGTACAATTGTGTCTTTTAAAAAGCATTTAGATAGTTACATGGGTAAGATGGGTATAGAGGGTTATGGGCCAAGTGCGGGCAACTGGGACTAGCTTAATGGTAAAAACTGGGCGGCATGGACTGGTTGGGCCGAAGGGCCTGTTTCCATGCTGCAAACTTCTATGATTCTATTCTATTCTATAAGGGAGGGAGGCAGAAGATGGGAAATTATAGGCCGGTTTGCCTGACTTCGGTCATTGGTAAGATTTTAGAGTCCTTTATTAAAGTTGAGATCATTGAGTGTTTGGAAGTGCACGATAAAATAGTACTGAGTCAGCACGGTTTCATCAAGACGAGGTTGTGTCTGACAAATCTGTTAGAGCTCTTTGAGGAGGTAACGAGGACGTTAGATAAAGGAGAACCAGTGGACGTGATCTATTTGGATTTCCAGAAGGCCATTGACAAGGTGCCATTCAGGAGGCTGCTAAATAAGATATCCCATGGTGTTGGGGGAAAGGTACTGGCATGGCTAGAGGGTTGGCTGACTGGCAGAAGGCAGAGAGTGGGGATAAAGGGGTCTCTTTCAGGATGGCAGCTGTTGTGGGCAGTACGGTAGCACAAGTGGTTAGCACTGTGGCTTCACAGCGTCAGGGTCCCAGGTTCGATTCCCCGCTGGGTCACTGTCTGTGCGGAGTCTGCATGTTCGCCCCGTGTGTGCGTGGGTTTTCTCCCGGTGCTCCGGTTTCCTCCCACAGTCCAAAGACATGCAGGTTAGGTGGATTGGCCATGATAACTTGCCCTTAGTGACCAAAAAGGGTCGGAGGGGTTATTGGGTTACGGGGATAGGGTGGAAGTGAGGGCTTAAGTGGGTCGGTGCAGACTCGATGGGCCGAATGGCCTCCTTCTGCACTGTATGTTCTATGACTAGTGGTGTTCCCCAGGGTTCAGAGTTGGAACCACAGCTATTCACAGTATACATTAGCGATCTGGAAGAAGGAACCGAGGGCATTGTTGATAAGTTTGTAGATAATACAAAGATATGTAGAGGGACAGGTTGTATTGAGGAAGCAAGGAGGCTTCAGAAGGACTTTGACAGGCGAGGAGAGTGGGCAAAGAAATGGCAGACGGAATACAATGAGGAAAAGTGTGATGTTATGCACTTTGGTAGGAAGAATGGAGGCATGGACTATTTTCTAAATAGGGAAAGACTTAGGAAATCAGGAGTCCTAGTTCAGGATTCTCTTAAGGTTAACATGCAGGTTCAGTGGGCGGTTAGGAAGGCAAAATGCTATGTTAGCATTCATGTCGAGAGGGCTAGAATACAAGAGCAGGGATGTACTGTTGAGACTGTATAAGGCTCTGCTCAGACCCATTTGGAATATTGTAAGCAGTTTTGGGCTCTGCATCTAAGGAAGGATGTGCTGGCCTTGGAAGGGTCCAGAGGAGGTCCACAAGAATGATCCCTGGACTGTGGTTGCTTTAAAGCTGCCTGTTAAGTTTCATGTTGCGGGCAGTATACTTCCGAGTTGGAGTGAGTGTACCCTTTCTTCCCACCACATTAATTCAGGAGGCCATTTAACACCTGAGAAGTGGCTGCATCTTGGTTGAATTCTGCATCCAGGGTGTATGTGTGAGAAGGTTAGAAAATAACAGACTCAACTAAATAAACACATGTAGCTTTGTTTTATATTCCCTGAAGTTAGAAAGCACATTTAAACTGAAGAAAGGTAAAACAGTAGTCCAAAACTTCATGCTATTTTCGGCAATTTTATACTGTAAAATTGAGGCTATTTTTCAAAGCAGCAAATTGCAGAGAACCAATTTCTGCTAATCTTCTGTTCCAATGAGAAACATTTTTTTTTTACATCTTTCTCATTTGGAGAATAAACAGTAACTGTAAATAGGGCAAAAACAAATGTGAACTAAACACTGTGTATGTTTAACTGTAAGCGGAATGCTCCAAGCATTTTGGGATTTACCTGCTTTCCTGACCTTGCTGCTGCAAACCTTACACAGAAATACTTTTAAAGGTTGCAAAAATGTCCGAGTACAATAAATGCAAAATCTATTTGCACAACATTTGTGTTAACGTATCTTCCAATGGATAGGCAAATTACCTGATCCACAAAACTCTAGAGGATCCATCTTGGCAGAGGATGAGAAAGTGCAAGTTAAAGCTCATTGATACTAAACCATGGAAGGTGAAACTGAGTAGAAAGAGGCAAAATGACAATGAGAGAGGTAAAATCACTATTAATGTGGTATTAATGACCACAGAAATGGGATCAGTCGACCTGCTGCCACATTAACTGGGGCTGAATAGGACATCAAGGAAGCTTGCGGGTTGATTGGATGAGAAGGGAGCTCAATGATGAGGCACATTTTCTTGCCAACTCAAGGTGAAAGCTGAAGGTTGCATCTTTCCACACAATTGAATGCTATTCACCAACCCTGAAACCCCTGACTGTGGTGATCTTTGTGAGGGATTTGCAGGATGGAAGGCGTAGTGATCACAAAGATACACAAAGCTCTTTTGAAGAACTAAACTAATTTTATTAACACTTAATTTGAGTTTGACACTTATTCTAAATAGCAAACATATATATAAGAATTAAACTACACTCACTGACACTATATCTACTTAACGAGAACTATAATATCTTAACTAGCTCTGCAATACACTTTGAATCTTGTCTCCTTCAGTTCTGATCCACTCTCCTCCCAGAAGCCCAAGAGCCAATGCAATATATAGTACTGTCCCTTAGCTCCCTCTAGTGGTTAGGCTTAATGTAACATTAACTCTTCACATGCTGTACGTTTGTATCATGTTACACTGACCTAAATGGAAAGTAGGAAAGAGAAAAACAAAGAAAGCAGAAGAGCATGTGTTATGAGAGAAGGGTTGCAGCACAAAGCCATCAGGGACAGTTATATCAGAATATATTTTCTGAATTAAGTATATAAATTCCCCATGAGATCCAGTGTTATATATTCAACTTCACAATGATTCTGAATGAACATGTTATAATTGAGGCATCTTTTGAGTCTTGCAATATGTAATCAAAGTCAATAAATTATTTTTATTTGCTTTAAAGCTTGGCTCCGTGAATATTCGCTTCGCTGAGAGCCGTCTGCTTTTTAAGTCTACTCCTTGGAATTTAGTTACCATGAAGACAGCTGTTCTTAAAAACTATGGACAATATCATGCTTACTTTAAGGTATGCCAGTTGCTGACTTTTTAATTAAGTTGCTGTTTCTATTTATTTTTAATTATTTGTTAAACATGTAGCAGGATGGGCGGCACTGTGGTGCAGTTAGCATGACTGCCTCACGGCGCTGAGGACCCGGGTACGAGTCCTGGCCCTGGGTCACTGTCCGTGTGGAGTTTGCACATTCTCCCCATGTCAGCCTGGGTTTCACTCCCACAACCCAAAGATGTGTAGGTTAAGTGGATTGGTCACGCTAAATTGCCCCTAAATTGGAAAAAAAATAATAATTGGGTCGTCTAAATTTAAAAAAACAAAATTTTTTAAAAATGCAGCAGGGGGCTGAAACTGCAGTCGAGGTGGGTGACCCCAAAATGAATCCACTGGCTCCCATGCGTCGAGGGCTCTGGGCTCAAGGTTTGCTGATGTCCTGACACTGTGTTTAACAAAATAAAACAAAGATACCCCTACAGACCTCTTCCCTTCCCTCCCTCAACCCCCCACTCACTCCTTATGCCCCACCCAACCAATGACCTCAACCATCCTCCAATGGCACAACACACCTCTATTCAAACTTCTACCCACCCATGCCCCTTTCACTCTTATACAAAACTAATTCCCCTCCACTCACACGGATTGCTCCATAACGCCTATGCCAACTTAGTCCCATCAACTCAAGTCCCCCACCATATTTTGCCTGAACCACTCCATGCCAACTTATCAAGTATCATTGGACAGTTTTTAACTGCTTTGCCACTTCCTGGATAGCTTTGACAGATTTGACAACTGGACTACTTCTTAACATTTCCTTGACAGCTGGACAGCCCTTGACAGCTGGACATATCCTGGATAGCTGGAAATTGCCAGGACAGCTCTTTTACAGCTTGAAAATTCAAATGAATTTATACATAAAAAGGTGCACAATCATGTTCACTTTCAACAATCACAGAGGATGCCTCAACGTTCTCAAAGATTGACTTCCCTCTCCCTAGAGTGCCTTACCTCTCCCAGAACTGTCCTGGGATGCTATCCAAAGGGGTAACTATCCTCTCCAAAGGGGTACCCTGTGTGGTCATGTGCATCAATATAAATGCATGTAGGCTAGCTAGACACTAGGCGGAGCACCAAAGACATCACACGCACACTCAACCAATAGACCAGTTAGACAGGACACAACCAATGGACATTCACGATACACACAGAGGTGACACGACCACAGGGGGGCATTACACCAACCCATATATAAAGAACACCACACACATGATCTGCCTCTTTCCAGTGGAGACAGTCAGTGAGAACAGACACAGAGTTGATTCAATATTACACCCACCACGTGGATTGCAGCAACTGGTTAGTCAGTCTGGGTAGCTATAGTAGGATTAGCTGTAGTGTCGAACCCGAGTAATAGAAGTGTAAATAGTTTAATAAACGTGTTGAAGTTATCTCCACATCTGAACCTTCCTTTGTCAAGTGTAGCACAAGGAAGCCGCTTATGTTACACCTACAACATAATAAATCATGATACCAGGAGTGAACTGTTTCAATCCACATAGCCATACCTCAGCATACAGTGACAACCAGCAACGATACCCAGGCAAGATATTCGAGATCCGGGTTCAGCAGCAGCTCCAGTGCCATGGCAATCTCCGCGAAAACTGATGGGTATTCCGGCAAATATTTGAAATCTTCCTGGTAGCAGCCGCACTAGAAGACCTGGCCGATGCTGAAAAGACAGAGCTTCTCCTCACCATCGCCGGTGCCAGAGCAGAAGAAATCTTTTTAAAAATTCAAGTTCTCCAAAGGGCAAAACAGGAGCGACTTCCAGGCAGTCCTGGACAAATTCGGCAAATACTGTGAGGAAAACACACTCCAACCAGCAAGAAAAGGTAAGACAAGCGCCAGTACGCATCATGAGGCCGAGATCCCGGAGCTGAGAACAATTTTGGTCGGCGGCCATCTTTCCACGGACTGCACTTGCGCAGTTGCACGAGAAGCGCGCAGAACGGGAAGGTCCATTTGCGCATGCGCGGCGTCTTGCGCATGCGCAATCACAAAAACAGCCATCGGTAAAGGAAGAGCGATCTGCGCATGCGCAATCGCTTCCTATGCGCTACGTCACATGTGTCATGACGTCAGAGGCCCCGGACCACGCCCATTTAAAGGGGAAACGTCCCAAATCAAAGAAAAAATCTTTTAAAGCCGTAAAACAACATTCCTTCACCTTGAATGACAGCACAATGCCTCAAATTGAACCAGAAAATGAAATTAACCTCCGAAGAACCCTGCAACAAGCAGTTACCTGCGGCCAAACCGACGATTCCGACCTTGAATACTTCGATATCGACCGTTACATTTTCTCTGCACCTCGCGAGCCCAATGCCAGCTTCGACGCAAACAGTGATGATATGGTCCTAGATGACAACGACTCAGACGAACCTTTCACCTTGGGAGGCTACCCCAGTACCAAATCCGAACCACAACGAGACGTGTTGCACATTGGCGACCCCCTTACTGAATCCGACGCAAACGCGGATTCGTTCTTCGGATTTGAGGATCTTCAGCCCAGCAGATATGACATCCCGACTCGTGAGTGCAGGATTATGCTGCGGCCTGACGTCAAGAGACAGAGAGCGGTACAAGCCCACAGAGAACGGCCTGCTGCCACACAGAGCGTGGTCCATGCACTGCTCAGGGTTCCCGACTCTACGAAAGAAGACTCCACAATTGCAGAAACGTAAGACTCCAGAGGGCAGTCCTTGCACGAACAAGAAGTGACTCCAGTGTCACAAGCCTCCGCAGCGAGCTCGTGGACAGCCTCCACTATAGAAGCAACGCAAGAGTCCGACATGCAGTCCTTGCAGGAACAAAACCATGAGGGTCTAGCAACCTCCTCTGACCAACTAGCGGCAGATGATGCAAGTCTGCCATGCTCAAGTAAACAGCAAGAAGACTATGACAGTCTACCACGCTCCAGTGCACAGCGGGACGACCATGCCGGTCTATAATGCTACAGTGAAGAACAAAGCGACGATGACAGTCCAAGCCCAAATGAAGGACAACAGCAAGACAATGACAGTCCACCCACATTGTTTGCGCCACCAGATGAAGACTCTGACAATTTACCCAACCCAAGTGAACAACAAGCAGCTACTGAGGCTCTACCCACGGTATGTGAGGCGAGTGATGATAGCATCTCACTTCCCATGCAAGATGTGCAAAGTGACAGACCTCAGCTAGTGTGTACAGAGGCACTCGACGATCACTGTGAGACCACTGGTGACTCCGGTGACACCACGATACTTCCACCCTCATTCGCTCGAACCTCTCCACAAGTCAATGCATTCCTGCATGTTCCGACTCCAGGCATGCAGCTTCAAGAAATCTCAGCTGACTCCAGTGAACCTGCTAAGACTCCGTATGGGGAGCATCAACAAACCAACATTAACTCAGTTAAATAGGACTTTACTCCAGACAGGGAGTGCCGCTACCTCAGTGATGGCACGCTCAGGGTGACAGCAGATGCCACAACGACAGGAGATGGATCACTTAACAATTACACTGGGTCAGTAATAACAAGCAGCGGCTACAGTCCAAGAGGAATACACCAATATTCACCACAGCTATATCCACACATTTTTTCCACACCAGCAGTGCAGCCAATGACAGCTCATGTTGAACAAACCCAGTATTCAGGCATGCAGCAACCAGCAGTCTATGCAGTATATGCAGTATATTCTCAAACAGGCCAGCACTACGGATTGCCCACTAATGGAATCAAGACCGAAGGAGGACTACCGCAAGTGCAATCTGCACTACAGACTGGATGCCTTAGTTACAGCCCAGGATTTGCTGCACCCCAGCCTGGCCAGACGGCATATTCCTATCAGATGCAAGGTTCTAGTTTCACACCATCACCAGGTATTTATGCGAGCAGCAATTCTGTTTCCAATTCGACAAGCTTCAACGGTTCTCAGCAGGATCACACTTCCTGCACAGCATGTGGCCAGAACCAGTATGTACAGTCTTATCCAACTTCAACATATGGCACATCCATGACCTCGAATGATACTGTTGATGGTACCTCTTCAACGTTAACACCTTATTAGCTACAAGATGCTACCCGACAGCACCATCACAAACATCGGAAAAAGAAAGGGACTCCAAATCAGACAGCGAAGTGATTTGACCACTTCTTGGTTCCTGTGGCACAGGAACGTTGATGGCGTTCATATCCAAGAAAGACATTTGACCATGATGATTGATGGTTTTTGGACTCACACGAATGATTTGGAATTATTTTTTAATCACTGTTCCCATGACGTGTATATACCTTACCTTATCAACCTGTTCTTTGTTCAATTTTCTTAAAGTGTACAGAAAATATGAACATATAAAAAAGGGGGGATGTGGTGATGTACATCAATGTAAATGCATGTAGGCTAGCTAGACACTAGAGGGAGCACCAAAGACATCACACACACACTCAACCAATAGACCAGTTAGACAGGACACGACCAATGGACATTCACGATACCCACGGGAGTGACACGACCACAGGGGGGCATTACACCAACCCATATATAAAGGACACCACACAAATGATCTGCCTCTTTCCAGTGGAGACAGTCAGTGAGTAGAGACACAGGGTTGATTCAATATTACACCCACCACGTGGATTGCAGCAGCTGGTTAGTCAGTCTCGGTAGCTATAGTAGGATGAGCAGTAGTGTCGAACCCGAGTAATAGAAGTGTAAATAGTTTAATAAACGTGTTGAAATTATCTCCACGTCTGAACCTTCCTTTGTCAAGAGCAGCACAAGGAAGCCGCTTATGTTACACCTACAACATAACAAATCACCCTGGTCATCCAAACACATCCAAACACATCCACCAAGTTCAGGCCTCCCATACTTCTAATTTGCACACTCCGGATTCCACATATTGGTTTTCCAGTATCCAACTTCAGTGGAGACTGGTGATTTAAATGGCCAATTGCCTCTGAAAATCGTTCATATGGGAACCCCAGCCTGATTCCAGGCGAACCCCAGAGAAGATGGAAAATGCTGGGTTCGGGGGTAGGTTGAAGATACTCTTCATTGTGGTGAAACTCTGGGGGTTGGGGGGGGGGGGGAAGGGTCAAAGAATGCAAGATTCCATGCTTCCATTTTAATCATTAAACCTTTTGGATGAATATTTATACATACACTCTTGGGAAAAAAATCATTTAAGTAGGTATACATAAATTCCTATATAAAATTCAAATACAGTGTAACATACATAGATTCATAGAATGATGCAATGTAGGCGGGGCCATTTAACAAATGTGTCAATTCTTTGACACAGCTATCCAATTAGTCTCACTCTCCCGCTCTTTCCCATAGCTCTGAAAATGTTTCCTTTTATTGAATTTATCCAATTCCTTTGTGAAAGTTATTACTGCATCGGCTTCCACCACATTTTCAGGCAATGTATTCAAGATCATAACTTGCTATGTAAGAAAGTTTTCCCACACATTTTTAATTAAAACACAGAAACCGTGATTCAGCACAACTGGTCTGTGCTGCTCTTTATGCCCCACACAACCCTCTTCTCACCCCTATTAATCTAATCCTATTATCATAGCCACCGAGTCCTTTCTCCCCCATGCACTTACCTACCTTAAATACATCTATATTAATCGCTTCAACAACTCCAGGTGGCAACGCGTTTAACATTCTGACCTCTCGCTGAGTAAAGATATTTCTCCTGAATTATCATAGAATCTTAGAATTTACTGTGCAGAAGGAGGTAATTCGGCCCATTGCGTTTGCACCGGCTCTTTGAAAGTGCACATTACTTACACACGCCTCCACCCTATCCCCGTAACCCCATCTAATCTTTTGGAAGCTAAGGGAAATTTAGCATGGCCAATCCACCTAACCTGCACATCTTTGGACTGTGGGAGGAAACCAGATCACCCTGAGGAAACTCATGCATAGACTGCGAGAATGTGCAAACTCCACACAGTCACCCACGGCCAGAATTGAACCCAAGATCCTGGAGCTGCGAGGCAGCAGTGCTAACAACTGTGTTAGTTACTGGATTTATTAGTGGCTCTCATTTATTTATGACTCCTAGTTTTGTACCCCCTCATTACTGGAGACATCTTCATATCTAAGCTATCAAACCCCTGCAGAATTTTGAGGACCTTTATTTATTTATTTTTTGAAAAACATTTTATTGGAGGCATTTTCAAACATATTCATAACAAAGAAGAAAAACACCAAAACCAACAGCAGCAACAGCAAATAGCCAAAACATCCTTACACCCCCCCCCAACAATCTGTTTCCCCCCTCACACCACCCCACCCACTGTCAACATGGCACTAGTCCCCCTTTAAGCTTTTAACCCAACCCAAACACAAAAATAACCCCCCGCCCCGCCTCTGTCGAATCAATACTCCTTGTCGATGAACAGCTTCCACCTTGAGGTGAACCAATCCTCTGCACCCTAATGGTGAACTTGACTTTCTCCAAGTGCAGGAACACTGCCAAATCGCTCACCCATACCCCAATGCTCGATAGCTCCGAGTCCCGCCAGCATACTCATACCCCTATGCTCGACGGCTCCGAGTTCCACCAGCCCATCAAAACCTGTCTCTGGGCTATCAGGGAGGCAAAGGCCAATACAGCGTCCTCTCCACCTGCACACCTGGATCCTCCGGCACTCCAAATATTACCCCTCCGGACTCCTTTCAAGACCTATATTAAGTCAACCTTCAGCTTCTTATTTTCCAGAAAAAAGAGCCCCAGTTGACGCAATTTTTCCTGCAAGGCATAATCCCTCAGTTCTGGTATCATTCTTGTAATTTAAAAAAAATCATCTTTTCCGGTGCCTCAATATCCTTTTAACACGGAGCTATGATCACAATACGCTGAACTGTGCATCTAACCAAGGGCCATAGATATTCAATATGGCACTTCTGCTTTTCAACGTTGTTGCTGTAGAAATTAACGCCAGTGCTTTGTTTTCATTTCTACATTGAGGACAAAAGAATTTAAGAAATAGTGTCAGGACTAGGCCAGTTGGTCCCTTGACCTGCTCCGTCGTTCAGTAACCCCATGGCTGATCTTCTTTCTCAGTTAAACATTTCTGCACTATCCTCATATTCCTTGGTTTCCGCAATACTCAAGAATCTGTCAATCTCTGACTTGAATATCCGCAAGGACTGATCATTCGCAGCTCTCTGTGATACATAAGAAATAAGAGGGAGAGTGGACGATAAATTTAAGAAGGATATAGATAGATGTTTAGACCCCAAAAGCATCAAAGGGCATGTGAAGAGTGCTGGTGTATGGTGTTGAGCTAGAGGATCAGCCATGATCACAGTGGGGCAGCATGGTAGCACAGTGGTTAGCACCGTTGCTTCACAGAGCCATGGTCCCAGGTTCGATTCCCGGCTTGGGTCCCTGTCTGTGCAGAATCTGAACATTCTCCTCGTGTCTGTATGGGTTTCCTCTGGGTGCTCTGGTTTCCTCCACAAGTCCCAAAAGACGTTCTGTTAGGTGAATTGGACATTCTGAATGTGTACCCGAACAGGCGCTGGAATGTGGCAACTAGAGAATTTTCACAGTAACTTCATTGCAGTGTTAATGTAAGTCTACTTGTGGCAATAATATAGATTATTATTAATTATTATTAAAGGGCTTAATGGCCTATACCTGCTCCTATTTTCTATGTTCCTATAAGCTCTGTCGCACCTGCTGCAACATTCATTACAATCATAGCTGATTTTGGACTTTAACTCAGTTTTCCAGCCTGGATCTACGTCCCGAAGAGATCAAAAATCTGACTATCTCAGCTAAAATATATTCAAAGCTGACACATCCACAAGTCTCTGGGGTAGAGAATTCCAAAAATTCTCTCAAATCTACCCTGTCAAGCTCTTTCAAAATCTTGCAGGTTTCAATGAGATTGTGTCTCATTCTTCTAAACTCTGGAGACTATAAGGTCAATTTACTCAGACCTTCACCATAAGGCCACCACCTCATTCCAGGAACCAATTTACTGAATCTTCACTACCGCCTTTGATGCAAATATGTCGTACCTTAAATATGCAGACTAAAACAGCACACAATACTACAGATGTGGCCTCACCAGAATGCTGTATAACTGTAGCAAAATCTATTTATTTCTGTACTTCAAAGCCCTTGCATTGAATAAATTTGAGTGAATAAATTTATCTTCTTAGTTGTAAATGCCTAGCCCATTTATCCTGAGACTGCAACCTTGAGTTTTAGATTCCCCAGCTGGCGGAAGTACCCTTCCAACATCCACCCTGTCAAGTTCCTTAAGAATTTTACTTTCAGTGAGATCATCTCTCTTCTAAATTTGAGGAAATCCCGGCCTAGTTTACTCAATCTCTCTTGACAGGACAATCCCTACATCCCAGGAATCACTTTAATGAACTTTTGTTCATTAACAACTTAGTAATTCACAGTGTTCTGTTCTGTTTCTTGGCAAAATGATCAAATCGTGTTCATATTTTCATTCAGTAATGTAACTTGCTCCACATTTACATTGTCCTCTTTCTACTTGAAAGGTAAAAAATGTGCATCCTGTGCCTGGAATGACTGTGACTCCTGCTTATGGGACTTTACCTATTGGGGGCCATGTGTGTTTCAAAATTTACTTCCATCCAACTACAGTGTTCAGGTTTGACACTAGAATAAAGGTAAATGAAGAGCAAACGTTTTTAGTTAAATTACTAAACATCTTTGGGAAAAATACAAAAAAGGCTGAGATGCGGCATTTTCGAATTAAATATTTATAATATTTTCACAGCTCGTCGTTCGCAATTCAAACCTATTAAAGCTACGGGTTGGTGGATCAGTGATACGACCAATGGCTGAAATTGATGTGGTTAGTATTTCATTGGCTTTTTTTAACTTTGTAAATTGAGTTGTTTTGATTTCAAGATCCTGATCCATGAGCGCAAAAAAATAAAATTTTACTGGGCCCTTTGTTGCGGGTCCTCCAATAGTTTCTTTAAGGGCAACTGGTTAGGCCACTCAGTGTCTGGTACAAAAGGTTGAGCATTCATGGTGCAACCTCCACCATTTTTTACCAAAACCTTTCATTTGAGTCATAATTCTGGGGCCAAACTTTGACTACTGAAGTGGGTAGCTCGATTTGGACAAGGTCCTGACTTGACTGACTTTGGTTTAAAGGGCCCCATTAGACCCAACTTCCACTCCAAGGAAATGCAGCAGAATATAGTTGTACCCACTGTCCCCGAGAGCATATCAAAGGTGCTATGGAGGTGATGAAGGCTGAGGTAGGATGTTTAGAAAGCATGCCTTGGTTTTCTGGGACTTCACCCTAGTCATTTTGGAAGCTGTTAGGCCCTCTAGCCCTCACTCTCTTATACCCCATGCCACTTCCATGCTCATTCATGTCCCCCTCACCCACCCCCTATTGCCACCACTTCCATAGCCACTCACCCATTATCTACCATGGACCAACCTTCGGAGCTATTCTTTTTCATTTTCATGATTCAGACAATAGCAGCATCCATCTGTCCTGGAATACGCGCTCGGTAGTGCTGGCCTGCTCTTCGACCATTTCTTTCATCTGGATCTGATTAGTCTTGGTCCTGAACAGCTGGGGCTGGATTCTCCGCAACCTGACACCAAAATCGTGGCCGGCGCCGGGGCGGAGAATCCATTTCCCTGCACGGAATCGTGACCCGCGCCGGTTCCCCGATTCTGCGGGCCTTGAAAAGGGCGCCACATATCACCTACCTGCGGCCATTGCTGGAGGCTCGCTCCGCCATTCTCTGCCCCTGACTGGCTGAAGTCCTGATGGCGTGGACCATTCATGGTCCTATCTGTCGGGAAACTAGCGTGACGGCTGCGGACTCAGTCCGCGAACGCCCTGGTCGTTGGCGGGCTGATCGGAGGGCAGGGGTGCCGTAGACACGGCCGAGCAATGTTTGGGCGGGAGGTCAGGGTCAGGCGCGCGGCAGATCGGGGCCTCTATTTATAATGTCCAGCTCCGCGGTCTGAGTCCGCCATGGAGCACAGCTTGGCCGCTGGAGGCCGCCCCCGTACACATGCGCGGCCTCCGACCCGGACGTGCGGGGGCCCGTATCTGTAGCATAGTTGGTAGATTTACGCCGGGTCCCTGCTGGCACCCTGTAGGGCTAGGAATAAGTGTCCCTTTCATGCCAGTTTTTCTGGCGTGAAAGCCCACAGTTTTTACGACGGCATCGGGACATAGTCCCAAAAACAGAGAATCCAACCCCTTACATTTGAAATCATCATTACAAGCAAATCTGTCATAATCTTGAGGAAAAGAAATGAACACCAAGCCATCTAATATTGCTCTCACTCAAACTCACTTGATGATGAAAAAATACCCACTAAAGCTTTTAAATTCCTTACATCATCAATCTGTTAAAAAGCAAATACACTTCTATTCAGTAGCCATCTCAAAGACAGTTAATTCTTTAATAGTCTCTTTAAACTGTAAATCCATGACAGTTTAGTGGATAAAAACTCCAAATCCATTGCTAAGACTGTATCTTTCGAAACTCAGCCAAGAATTCATAATGATGTAATAATAACACTTGAGAAATGCGAACAAATATTTCAATTCAAACAGTAGAACAGGTAATGTTTTACTATAAGCTACACAGATGGCATGTCAATGAAGTAAGAGCTCGATATAAATGGCGTCCTCCATCCTAAACAGTTAGACATCTGCTTTCAAGGGGTAATCAAGTTCACCCCATCCCATTAATTTTCCTCTTCCAGCTGCCCCTGTTAAACAAGTGATGAAAACCACTCTCAATGAGTCACCATTGCTGTTCTGCCTCCTCCTTATGTCGATTGCTTTGCAGTGGCAGGCGTAGGTAGTGCCGAAAACCCATATTGGACCATAAAAGCAGCTAGGATCCAAATATATGAGTACATTAAAAATAGTACTGACGCTGGGAGTACACCAGTTGCAATCCTCCATGTTCAAAATAACATTTAACCACTATGAAGGCCAGAATAAATCATGTTAAACAACTTCTGGGGGGAGAAAAAAAACTACAGAAGTTGACTTAGCAGGTGTAGGAAGTCTCAGAAAATGTCACTGAAAGGAGAAGCTGGAAGTGAAAATAGGTGAAAGAGGAGACAAATTTTCAATTTGTTTTAATTGGTTTGCGTACAGTATCACTGCTATGTAATTTGCTTATGGTGCCAGGTTTTTTGGCTTGGTTACAAACAATTGACTGGGATTTTCTGGACACTTGCACCACAGTAATCAACAATGTATGCCAGTATTCGAATGGAGATGTTTGAAGATATAAAACTCACTTTGCACCATAATTTACTGGCACTTCTGTCTACCACCACCTTCGCTAACACTGGGCAAGAAGAACAGTCGCGCTCCTCCTTATCAGCCCATGATTGACCCTCCAGGATTGACTCCTTCCCGGGCCGGACCAAATGGCTGGCTCATTACGGAACTAAGTGTTTCACTTTCCCATTGAGCTGTTAGGGGCTTGCTGCGTGCCGGTTGCATTCAACTGAAGCCTCAACATGAAGGTAGCTTGGGCATCCTGACAATCTGCTTTAGGAAGTGGAGACAGAACGGGGGGACGCTGACAGTTAGGGACCTCGACACAGAGGACAGGCTAGCGACGTTCGAGAAACTGACAGAAAAACTACAATTACCCAACGGAAACGAAATACAACACCTACAGATAAAGAACTTCCTTTGCAAGAAGACGACAGCATACCCACGGACCCCGAGAGGCAAAATGTTAGAGGAACTACTGGACGCAGACAATCTGGGTGGAGGAACTGCAGGGACCTGTGTGGCCGACTGTTAGAGAGTGCATGCTCCCCACTGGATGAAATGCAGGGAAAGTGGGAGGAAGAACTAGGGACAGAAATAGGATGGGAAATCTGGAGTGAAGCATTAAACAGGGGCAGCTCCACCTTCACTTGCGCAAGGCTAAGTCTCATGCAATTGAAAATGGTGCACAGAGCGCACCTAACAAGAACCTGAATGAGTAGGTTCTTCCCGGAGGTGGAGGACAAGTATGAACGGTGCCATGGAACCAACATGTTCTGAGCATGCCCCAAACTTGGGTTCGGGACAGCCTTCTTTGAAGCAATGTCCAAGGTTGTGGGATTGAGGATGGATCCAAGCGCAAATGTGACAGTCTTCGGAGTATCGGACCAACCAGATCTATTTATGGGGAAGGGGGCTGACGCCCTTGCCTTTGCTTCCCTAATCGGCCGCTGAAGTATCCTGCCCGATTGGCGAGCAGCAGCACCACCCAAAGCTGCAGACTGGCTGGCAGACCTGTCGGAATTTCTCCACCTGGAGAAAATCAAATTTGCCAAACGAGGGTCAGAGGATAGCCTCCACAAAGCTTGGAAGCCATTCACCAACTTGTTCCAGGATCTGTTTGAAGCCAACAGCCAATAGAGTGAGGGGAGGGAGGGGGCTACTCAGGAGCCAACAAGACACCAGAGAACAGGTAGAAATGGGAGAAGGCGGGAGAGGGAGAGTCAGGGAGAGAGGAGAGGGGGTTCGGAACAGCCGGATTAGACCACAGGTTGCCAAGAACAAGGCCACAAAGGACAATACTCCAAAGAAACAACTAAAGAAATGGGGGGGGGGGGGCAGGGGGGGCAATTAACAGGGGAGAGGAGGGGAAGGGAGGAAACAGCTATACATATGTAAATAGTTGACAACCACCTTTTGTAAAATATGTATTCCTATAAGATATCTTAAAATAACAAAATGTTGGGGGCGGGGGGGGGGGGGGGGGGGGTTGCTAAGGAGATGGGATTATTGAAAGCCAATCCCAATGTTGAGCTCTTGTAAATTGTAACTGATCCACATACTTTTATTCATTGTGCAGTGTATAAAATCTTTTAAAAACTTCACAATTGTTTGGGTCAAAATTGAAAATTGATCTCCCTCAGTGCACCCCAGCCTAAAGTTAGGATGCAGGCACACATTGTGCCAATAGAGCTAAAACACCAACATGAACGGATGTGGGAAATCAACTGTGAGGCCATGGACAGCCTCTTCACCCTTCCTGTGATGACAGTAACCAACACCTTCCTCATCCGAACCTTGCAAGCTTTAGCCTTCAAATTCAGCCTTTTGAATTAGAGGTGTGGTACCAAAGCAGCACCAAATAACCACCAAATGTCTTCTTCCTGTAGTCCATTCCCTGACCCTGCAAACTTCAACAGGCTCATCATCAGAAGCTGCAGACTGCTGCATCTACCACATATGTTGGAATGAAGAATTTCCCTCACCTCACACTTTTTTCTTTCTGAAGCTGTGTCTCCCCTGATCTCTTGCTCTCAGTTTTAATTGCCTCCCTTTGTTTGGGATTCTCTTTCTGAAGCCTATTATTTCCTTGCTGTATGTTTTCAAATGCTCTGCTTGGCCTTAGCATCCCTTGGTTTGGAGGTCAACACTTGACTTCTCAATTCTGGGAGAATTTTGCTGATACATTATACTTGGGGGCTGGTTTAGCACAGGGCTAAATAGCTGGCTTGCAATGCAGAACAATGCCAGCAGCGCGGGTTCAATTCCCATATCAGCCTCCCCGAACCGGCGCCGGAATGTGGTGACTAGGGGCTTTTCACAGTAACTTCATTTAAGTCTACTTGTGACAATAAGCGATTACTAAATTACATTAATTAAAATCTGTCTCAGTGCTCTTCAAATTGTTCTGACTTCCATTTATTCAGAAGGGATAAGCAGTCTTCCCAATGACATTCCACAATTTCTTAATCCTACTTGGAGTTGATGCAGATGTTTAGAATTCAGACACCACTCCCTGCGGTCTCTAATCAATTAGATTTTAATTGTTGCAAAAGGAATTTGTATGTGCAAACGTGGCGATTTGCAGTTCCTTTCAGGTGTAGAAAAATTGTAGGTGCAGACCAGTAAAATTAATAGTTGATTGCCTGCTTGGACTAAATATTGCAATAATGTTTGAAAATATAAGCTGGCATATGTATGCAGCTTTAGTCTCTTGGATTCGTGGGTGTTTTAAAAAGAAAATAAATATTTTCATCAGGCCACCTTTTTCATAATTTAACGTAACAAAATATTTGCCAAGATGTTTCAAAATGGCATGGTACTAAACATTGTAATGTTTAATGAAGAGAAATATGGCAAGCAAAATAAGACAAAATCTTATTCTGCCATTAAATTCTCACTACCTTTATTGGCCAGATTTCTGGCAAGATTCCCCGTTGATGCTGGACAAGAATTTAATGCAACCTTTTTCTATGAATTACTTTTTAGTTATCATTATTATACCAATATGCTGCAGTATTTCGTAAAGTTTAAGAAAACAGTAGTTTCCTAAATCTTTGTTCGGCAGGATGTTTTAAGTTTTAAAATCTCATTTAATTTGCATAATTTTAATCTAACTCTTATTTATCTGCAGAAATGTTTTGTGTTCCATGGTGTATACTGTGGCTCTACTTCCATGATTCCATTCACTTTAATGAATCTAACTGAATCACAAATCAAGCTTGAATTTGATCTCTCCAAGTACAAAGATTTCTCTCTGACGTTTGAAGCCGCTGCAGGTATATTTAACAAAACTCAGATTGTGGTGTTTTTCACTGATTTAAGCTGTCAAGGGAATCTTGAGTTTTTGCAAATTTTCTTCTGGGTTCTGTGGAAGATGGGTAGAACCATCAGAAATCTGGCCAATCAAGGTAGTGAAAATTAAAAACATTTTTTGCAGACATTCTCTGGGGTTTTCGCCAATCTCCTGTTAACATTATGACAGGAATTCGGAAATACTCCTGAAGAATTTCTTTGCAACAATGTGGTGACTGTGGTGAAACACGAGGAAAAAAATTATTGTTTTGAGCAGCAATGTTTTGTGACACCCCCCCCCCCCCCCCCCCCACTAGCCTGCGACCCACACCCCTCCTGCCATTAGATACCTCTTCAATCCTTGTCCTTTGGTGACAGCTGTTTGGTTTGTGATTCAGCGAGCCTTCCCCAGAGGAGGCAATGTAGGTCTTTTATTGGCTCTTCAGTTTGCAGGAAGACAACCATAGAAGATTCCCTCCCTCCTGCCCGCAGTTTATAATGTAATGCACAGGATGCACATCTATAAACAATCTGAGACTGTTGATCCAATATTTAATTCAAATATGCAGACTGTAAATGAGGAGTTTATGCGTGATAACATCAGTACTTTCCCCCACATCAGTGGCAGGTAAATATTCTCATTCATCGATAATATTCAGCTTTAACCTCAACGTAGTCTCAAAAGGGATCCCAATCTTGCTGATAGATTGCCTAAAAGTACTGCACTTATTTTCCAGTGAGAGTCCTCTTTAGTAATATTATGACAGTTTCCTTTTTTACTAGAAAATATTTTATTAAGGCATTTATAATTTTAACACTTTTAAACAGAAAGATCCGACAAACACAAAAACCCCCCACAATAACATAGCCATCTCCCCCAGAAGCATAGACCCTAACTATCGTGGTCCATGTAACTACTCCATCTCACGGTTCTCCCTTCATTGGTTTTCCTACTCCTATTCATCACTTCCATGCCTCCCCACTTCCCCCTCCTTTACAGACTAACTAATTTTCCTTGAAGAAATCGATGAATGACTGCCACCTCTGAACGAACCCCTGTAATGAACCTCTGAAGGCGAATTTGATTTTCTCTAACTTGAGAAACCCCGCCATGTCGCTTACCCATACCCCCGACTTAGGGGGCTCCGAGTCCCTCCATTCCAGCAGAATCCGTCTCCGGGCCACCAGGGAGGCGAAGGCCAAGACGCCGGCCTCTCTCCCCTCCATGGCTCCCGGATCTTCTGACACTCCAAATATTGCCATCTCCGGACTCGGAGTCACCCTCCCTTCCAGGACCTCAGACATGACATCTGCGAATCCCTGCCAAAATCCCCTCAGCCTCGGACACGCCCAGAACATGTGTACATGATTCGCAGGACCCGCCCCACACCGCCCACACCTATCCTCACCTCCTCAAAAAACCTACTCATCCGGGCCACAGTTATGTGTGCCCTGTGGACCACCTTAGATTGGATCAGGTTAAGCCTGGCACACGACGAAGATGCATTGACTATCCTCAGGGCCTCCTCCCATAAACCAACTTCCAACTCCCCTCCCAACTCTTCCTCCCACTTCCTGTTCATCTCCCTATTGAAATCCCTTCCCACTCCATCAGTTCTTTATATATTTCTGAGACCTTCCCATCCCCAACCCCTGTTTTTGACATCACCTGGAATCAATTTAGGTTTTTTTCATTCGATCTTGGGATGTGGGCTTCGCTGGCTGGGCCGACATTTGTTGCTGATCCCTAATTACCTTTGAACTGAGTGGCTTGCTAGGCCATTTCAATGGGGGACAGTTAAGAGTCAACCGTATCTTGGTCTCGAGACACATGTAGGCCAGACTGGGTAAGGACAGCAGATTTCCTTCCCTGAAGGACATTGGTGAACCAGATGAATTTTACAACAATCAACACAGTTTCATGGTCATCATTAGACTTATCATTCCAGATTTTTATTGAATTCAAACCTGGGCTCCAGAGGATTACCCAGGGTCTCTGGATGACCAGGCCAGTGACAATACCACTATGCCACCGCCTTCGTGAACCTCCTCTGAACTTCCTCCAATGCCACTACACCTTTCCTAAAATAAGGGGACCAAAACTGTGAACAATACTCCAGGGACAGGTCGCACCAATGCCTTGTATAGTTGCAACAACAGTTCCTTAACTTTTTATACTCTATTCCTTTAACTATAAATGCCAACATTCCATTTGCCGTCCTTATTACCTGCTGTACCTGCAGGATAGTTTTCTGCGACTCATGCACGAAGACATCGAGATCCCTCGCACTGGAACACCCCGAAGTCTCTCCCCATTTAGATAATAAGTTGGTTTTCCATTTTTCCAACCAAAATGCATGGCCTGACACTTATCCATGTTAAACTCGATCTGCCACATTTTGGCCCACCCACCTAAACTATCTAAATCCATTTTTAAGGTTCTTATTTCCTCATCGCAACTTACTGTCCCACCTATTCTAGTGTAATGTGCAAATTTGGCTATGAAACCTTGTATCCCTGTATCCAAGTCATTAATATAGATTGCAATTGATTGAAATTGATGGAATATTCTCCACTTGCTGTTGCAAGAATACTCACATAACCCAGGACAAAGCAACCCATTGATTGGCACTTAATCCACTAACCTAAGCATCCACTCTTTCTAGCATTGTGGCTACTTTGTATTATCTACAGGATTCAATAGATCAACAGAGTTCTTCAGCAGCACCTCCCACACCACAAGTTCCACTGTCTAAATATCAAGGGCAACAGTTTCATGAGAACAATTTCCCACCTGAAGTAGACATATAGCACCATTCATTCATTGTTGCTGGGTCGAAAACCTGGAACACTGTACCTAACCGCATTGTTGGAGGCCCTTCACCATGGCGACTACAGTGGTTGAAGAAGTGGCCCTGAACCAGTTTTTAAAGGGCAAGGAAGAATGGACAAGAAATGTAACCAGCAACCCCTAGTTTCTGAAATTAAATAACAAAAACATTTGTACCTTAATGTTCCCCAAATAGGTGGGTTGGGTAAACTAAGTTTTCAGTATATTTCAACTATTTTTGAAATTATATATTATAATATTTTTAATCTTTGCTTTCTGCAAGAATCTGCAGAATCAAATTTCTTATTTTATTCCCAATCCTTCAAGTATGTTTCAATGCGACTAAAATATAGGTTGGGATTTTCCACACGCAGGCGGGGACATACAATATGTTGGGAACTGCAAAATCAGTTTCCCGACAGTGTGAAATGACAGTAGGAACTTGCATTCCAACCATCATGGTAGGTTTTGTAAGGGGCAACGGAAGGAGTCCACACCGATTTGTAGAGAAAAAAACGAAACTTACTTTTATTTAACCTCTCGATGTTGGAGTAGGAGCTGTAGATGGAACCTCAATATGCACAGCTCCAGTAGTTCTCTATTGGGTCTTCTCTAGTTGATGCCTGAGTGGCTGACTTTATTTGTACAAAGGCACATGGACTTAGTTAAGGGTTCCCTGCCCCCTTAACAGGGAACTTGTATTCTGCAACCATGGGGTAGTGGATCCCGTAAGACCTGTGCGGGTTAGAACAATGGGATAGAGGCAAGTCACCATTTATGCGAGAAGGGGCCAGGAAGCCTCCTTACATGCAAATGGACAACTTAATGGAATCTTCCTCTTTCCTACTGACCATCCAAATTGCCAGCTGGGTGTCCCGCCATCCAGAACAAGTGCAGAATATCACGGTGTGCACAAGTTGGTATACCTGGATGGACACCTGAGGCAGCAAGTGGAACGTGGAAACTTGTAATGTTGGAGCCAGGATCTGCAGATGAAGCAACTTTATGTTGGAGCAGGAGCTGCAGGTGGAGCTTGGGATTGTGGTAGTATGTATTAGGGGTCATGTGGGACTGGAAGCCCTAATGTCATTGGCTGACAGATCCCGGGTCCTGGTTGACCGTTGACCTCTAGCTCCGCCCTGAAGGCGGAGTATAAGAAGCCGGAGTCCTCCCCCGCAGGCCATTCTACTATCGAGCTGCGGGGGAACAGACACACTTAATAAAGCCTCATCGACTTCACTCTATTCGTCTCTCGGAGTCTTTGTGCGCTACAATTTATTAAGCGTGCCTAAAAAGGACTATGGAGCTCAGGATCATCCCGGAATGCCTGAGGATCAGCCCCCACGCAGTGAACGTGGCAGCAGCCTTCAAGCACTGGCAGACTTGTTTCGAGGCCTACCTCAGAACGGCCACCGGCCGGGTCACAGAAGACCAAAAACTACAGGTCCTGCACTCGAGGGTGAGCACGGAGATTTTCTCTCTCATCGAAGACGCGGAGGATTTCCAGACGGCGTTCGCAGCACTGAAAAGTCTCTATGTCCGCCCAGTTAACCAAATCTACGCTCGCTACCAGCTCGCGACGAGACGGCAAGGTCCCGGAGAATCGATGGACGAATTCTACGCCGCGCTGCTGATTTTGGGACGAGCCTGCAGCTGCCCTTCGGTGAACGCAAATGAACACACGGACATGTTAATGCGCGATGCTTTTGTGGCAGGTATGAATTCCTCCCAAATCCGCCAAAGACTTCTAGAAAGAGAGTCGCTAGGACTCTCAGAGGCCCGGGCCCTGGCAGCCTCCCTAGATGTGGCCGCGCGTAATACCCGCGCCTACGGCCCCGACCGCGCGGCAGCCCATTGGGCTCCGTACGTACCCGTCGCGACAAACCCACCCCCCCCCCGGACATCCCACAGGCTTGCGCGGTCCAAACGCCAAGTCGCACCGGGGGCGCCCGCTGCTATTTCTGTGGCCAAGTGAAACACCCCCGGCAGCGCTGCCCGGCCCGCGCAGCAATCTGCAAGAGCTGCGGGAAAAAGGGCCATTTCCCGGTTGTGTGCCGGTCCCGCGAGGTCGCCGCTGTCCCGGGAGAACAGGGAGCCCTGCAAGCCGTTTACGCTCCCCAACCCCCCCCAGCGCCCCATGTACGACCCGCAGGCGCAGCCGCTCTGGGTCCCGACCACCGCGGTCCCGGGAGAACAGGGAGCCCTGCACGCCGCTTACGCTCCCAACCCCCCCCCCCCCGACCCCACGTATGACCCGCCGGCGCTTCCACTTTGGGTCCCGACCACCGCTCTCCCCGGAGAAGAGGGAGTTCTGCGCGTCTCTAACGCCACCCAAACTCCCCCCCCGCGCCCCACGTCTGACCCGCCGGCGCTACCAACTTGGGTCCCGACCACCGCTGTCCCCAGAGATGAGGGAGCCCCGCGCGGTCCTAAAGCTCCCCAACCCCCCCAGCGCCCCATGTGCGACCCGCAGATGCCGCCATTTTGGGTCCCGGCCACCACGAGGGAAGGAAGGGCGCCGCCATCTTGGACCACCCCAGACCTGTACGACGCGTGGGGGCGGCCATTTTGTCCACCCCCGCCGCCATCTTGTGACCCCCCAGCCATGTGCGATGTATGGGGGCAGCCATTTTGTTCATCCCCGACGCCATCTTGGACAGCAACAACGGACCCCACTCCACTACGACAACCACGTCTCGCTTCAATTATGCTCGATCAAGCTCGGCCCCGGACACTCCAGACGACGACGACAACGGTGCTAATAAACGGGCACGAGACACCATGCCTATTCGACTCCGGGAGCACGGAGAGCTTTATCCACCCCGACACGGTAAGACGCTGTTCCTTGACCACCTATCCCAGCGCACAAAAGATTTCCCTAGCTGCAGGATCCCACTCCGTACAGATCCAAGGTTTCTGCATAGTTACCCTAACGGTGCAGGGGAGGGAGTTCAAAAACTACAAACTAAACATCCTTCCCCAACTCTGCGCCCCCACTTTACTGGGATTAGATTTCCAGTGCAATCTACAGAGCCTTACGTTCAAATTCGGCGGCCCAATACCCCCACTCACTATCTGCGGCCTCGCAACCCTCAAGGTGCAACCCCCGTCCTTGTTTGCGAACCTCACCCCGGATTGCAAACCCGTCGCCACTAGGAGCAGACGGTACAGCGCCCAGGACCGGACCTTCATTCGGTCCGAAGTCCAGTGGCTACTAAAGGAAGGCATAATCCAGGCCAGCAATAGTCCCTGGAGAGCACAGGTGGTAGTAGTGAAGACAGGGGAGAAACAAAGGATGGTCATAGACTATCAGACCATCAACAGGTACACACAACTAGACGCGTACCCTCTCCCCCGCATATCCGACATGGTCAATCGGATTGCCCAATATAAAGTCTTCTCCACCGTGGACCTCAAGTCCGCCTACCATCAGCTCCCCATCCGCCCAAGTGACCGCGAGTACACAGCCTTCGAGGCAGACGGGCGATTATACCATTTCCTAAGGGTCCCATTTGGCGTCACAAACGGGGTCTCGGTCTTCCAACGGGAGATGGACCGAATGGTTGATCAACATGGGTGGCGGGCCACGTTCCCGTATCTCGACAATGTAACCATCTGCGGCCACGACCAGCAGGACCACGACGCCAACCTCCAAAAATTCCTCCAGACCGCCAAAGTCTTGAACCTCACGTACAACGAGGACAAGTGCGTTTTTAGCACCAACCGGCTAGCCATTCTGGGCTACGTAGTGCGCAATGGGATAATAGGCCCCGACCCCGAACATATGCGCGCCCTCATGGAATTTCCCCTCCCTCACTGCCCAAAAGCCCTGAAACGCTGCCTGGGGTTTTTTTCATACTACGCCCAGTGGGTCCCCCAGTACGCAGACAAGGCCCGCCCCCTAATACAGACCATGACCTTCCCTCTGTCGACAGAGGCTTGCCAGGCCTTCAGCCGCATCAAAGCGGATATCGCAAAGGCCACGATGCGCGCCATCGATGAGTCCCTCCCCTTCCAGGTCGAGAGCGACGCCTCCGACGTAGCTCTAGCGGCCATCCTTAACCAAGCGGGCAGACCCGTGGCCTTTTTCTCCCGGACCCTCCACGCCTCAGAAATCCGCCACTCCTCAGTGGAAAAGGAAGCCCAAGCCATAATGGAAGCTGTGCGACATTGGAGGCATTACCTGGCCGGCAGGAGATTCACTCTCCTCACCGACCAACGGTCGGTAGCCTTCATGTTCGATAATGCACTGCGGGGCAAAATCAAAAACGACAAGATCTTAAGGTGGAGGATCGAGCTCTCCTCCTTCAACTACGAGATTTTGTATCGTCCCGGAAAGCTGAACGAGCCGTCCGATGCCCTATCCCGCGGCACGTGTGCCAACGCACAAATTAACCGCCTCCAAACCCTCCACGAGGACCTCTGCCACCCGGGGGTCACTCGGGTTTTCCACTTTATCAAGTCCCGCAATCTCCCATACTCTTTAGAGGAGGTCCGTACAGTCACAAGGGACTGCCACATCTGCGCGGAATGCAAACCGCATTTTTTCAGGCCGGATGGTGCGCACCTGATTAAGGCTTCCCGCCCCTTTGAACGCCTTAGTCTCGATTTCAAAGGGCCCCTCCCCTCCACCGACCGCAACACATACTTTCTTAATGTGGTGGACGAATACTCCCGCTTCCCATTCGCCATTCCCTGCTCTGACATGACCGCGGCCACAGTCATTAAAGCCCTGAACACCATCTTCACACTGTTCGGTTGCCCCGCATACGTCCACAGTGACAGGGGGTCCTCTTTCATGAGTGACGAGCTGCGCCAGTTCCTGCTCAGCAAGGGCATAGCCTCAAGCAGGACGACCAGCTACAACCCCCGGGGGAACGGGCAAGTACAGAGGGAGAACGGCACGGTCTGGAAGACCGTCCTACTGGCCCTACGGTCCAGGGACCTCCCAGTTTCACGGTGGCAGGAGGTCCTCCCGGACGCTCGCCACTCCATCCGGTCGCTATTATGTACGAGCACTAATCAAACGCCTCATGAGCGTCTCCTTGTCTTCCCTAGGAGGTCCTCCTCTGGAACGTCGCTGCCGACCTGGCTGGCGGCCCCAGGACCCATCTTGCTCTGAAAGCATGTGCGGGCACACAAGGCGGACCCGTTGGTCGAAAGGGTTCACCTCCTCCACGCGAACCCGCAGTACGCTTACGTGGAGTACCCCGACGGCCGACAGGACACGGTCTCCCTGCGGGATCTGGCGCCCGCCGGCAACACACACACCCCCCGACACCATTCACCCAACCCCCCCCCCTTCCTGCCACCGCCGCACCCCGCGACCGCCCCCTTCCCAGGAGGATCGGTTCCCCTTCCCTCAGGCCCGACCAAGAATAAAGCCCAAGCTGAAACCGTAAGGCTCCCAGAGATGACAACACCGGTACAAGCACCACCACCACCACCGGGGCCGAGGCGATCGACACGGACGACCAGACCGCCCGACCGACTCGTGGCGTCGATCTAAATCAATATATGGACTTTTCACAAGAACATTTTGCTTTTCTCCCGATACCTTCTGTAAATAGTTGAAACAGGACAAAATTGTACAATACTGTATTGCCATGTGAATGTTTTCCTCCCAGGACCAGCCCTGTAAACCCTTACCACCATACGAAGCATCACACCGCCGGGTTCATTTTTGACAAGGGGTGAATGTGGTAGTATGTATTAGGGGTCATGTGGGACTGGAAGCCCTAATGTCATTGGCTGACAGATCCCGGGTCCTGGTTGGCCGTTGACCTCTAGCTCCGCCCTGAAGGCGGAGTATAAGAAGCCGGAGTCCTCCCCCGCAGGCCATTCTACTATCGAGCTGCGGGGGAACAGACACACTTAATAAAGCCTCATCGACTTCACTCTATTCGTCTCTCGGAGTCTTTGTGCGCTACAGGGATGTTGGAGCCAGGAGCAGCAGATGAAGTCTCGGTGTTGGAGTAGGAACTGCAGGTGGAGCCTCTCGATGTTGGAGTAGGAGCTGCAGGTGGAACCTCTCGATGTAGGAGTAGGAGCTGCAGGTGGAGCCTCTCGATGTTGGAGTAGGAGCTGCAGGTGCAGCCTCTCGATGTTGGAGTAGGAGCTGCAGGTGGAGCCTCTCGATGTTGGAGTAGGTGCTGCAGGTGGAGCCTCTCGATGTTGGAGTAGGAGCTGCAGGTGGAACCTCTCGATGTAGGAGTAGGAGCTGCAGGTGGAGCCTCTCGATGTTGGAGCAGGAGCTGCAGGTGGAGCCTCTCGATGTTGGAGCAGGTGCTGCAGGTGGATCCTCTCGATGTAGGAGTTGGAGCTGCAGGTGGAGCCTCTCGATGTTGGAGTAGGAGCTGCAGGTGGAGCCTCTCGATGTTGGAGTAGGAGCTGCAGGTGGAACCTCTCGATGTAGGAGTATGAGCTGCAGGTGGAGCCTCTCGATGTTGGAGCAGGAGCTGCAGGTGGAGCCTCTCGATGTTGGATTGGGAGCTGCAGGTGGAGCCTCTCGATGTTGGAGTAGGAGCTGCAGGTGGAGCCTATCGATGTTGGAGTAGGAGCTGCAGGTGGAACCTCTCGATGTTGGAGTAGGAGCTGCAGGTGGAGCCTCTCGATGTTGGAGTAGGAGCTGCAGGTGGAGCCTCTCGATGTTGGAGCAGGAGCTGCAGGTGGAGCCTCTCGATGTTGGAGTAGGTGCTGCAGGTGGAGCCTCTCGATGTTGGAGTGGGAGCTGCAGGTGGAACCTCTCGATGTAGGAGTAGGAGCTGCAGGTGGAGCCTCTCGATGTTGGAGCAGGAGCTGCAGGTGGAGCCTCTCGATGTTGGAGCAGGTGCTGCAGGTGGAACCTCTCGATGTAGGAGTTGGAGCTGCAGGTGGAGCCTCTCGATGTTGGAGTAGGAGCTGCAGGTGGAGCCTCTCGATGTTGGTGTAGGAGCTGCAGGTGGAACCTCTCGATGTAGGAGTAGGAGCTGCAGGTGGAGCCTCTCGATGTTGGAGCAAGAGCTGCAGGTGGAGCCTCTCGATGTTGGATTGGGAGCTGCAGGTGGAGCCTCTCGATGTTGGAGTAGGAGCTGCAGGTGGAGCCACTCGATGTTGGAGTAGGAGCTGCAGGTGGAGCCACTCGATGTTGGAGCAAGAGCTGCAGGTGGAGCCTCTCGATGTTGGATTGGGAGCTGCAGGTGGAGCTTCTCGATGTTGGAGCAGGAGCTGCAGGTGGAGCCTCTTGATGTTGGAGTAGGAGCTGCAGGTGGAGCCTATCGATGTTGGAGTAGGAGCTGCAGGTGGAACCTCTCGATGTTGGAGTAGGAGCTGCAGGTGGAGCCTCTCGATGTTGGAGTCGGAGCTGCAGGTGGAGCCTCTCGATGTTGGAGTAGGAGCTGCAGGTGGAGCCTCTCGATGTTGGAGTAGGAGCTGCAGGTGGAGCCACTCGATGTTGGAGTAGGAGCTGCAGGTGGAGCCTCTCGATGTTGGAGCAGGAACTGCAGGTGGAGCCTCTCGATGTTGGATTGGGAGCTGCAGGTGGAACCTCTCGATGTAGGAGTATGAGCTGCAGGTGGAGCCTCTCGATGTTGGAGCAGGAGCTGCAGGTGGAGCCTCTCGATGTTGGATTGGGAGCTGCAGGTGGAGCCTCTCGATGTTGGAGTAGGAGCTGCAGGTGGAGCCACTCGATGTTGGAGTAGGAGCTGCAGGTGGAGCCTCTCGATGTTGGAGCAGGAGCTGCAGGTGGAGCCTCTCGATGTTGGACTAGGAGCTGCAGGTGGAGCCACTCGATGTTGGAGTAGGAGCTGCAGGTGGAGCCTCTCGATGTTGGACTAGGAGCTGCAGGTGGAGCCTCTCGATGTTGGATTGGGAGCTGCAGGTGGAGCCTCTCGATGTTGGAGTAGGAGCTGCAGGTGGAGCCTATCGATGTTGGAGTAGGAGCTGCAGGTGGAACCTCTCGATGTTGGACTAGGAGCTGCAGGTGGAGCCTCTCGATGTTGGAGTCGGAGCTGCAGGTGGAGCCTCTCGATGTTGGAGTAGGAGCTGCAGGTGGAGACTCTCGATGTTGGAGTAGGAGCTGCAGGTGGAGCCTCTCGATGTTGGAGTAGGAGCTGCAGGTGGAGCCTCTCGATGTTGGAGCAGGAGCTGCAGGTGGAGCCTCTCGATGTTAAGACAGGAACTGCAGGTGGAGTGTGAGATCCTGCCTGCACTAAATCTGGTACCCACTGAGTTGTGTGCCTCTGTCCTGGTGGAGGGTGCATTTGACTGAGGTGACAGCTCTACAGGAGCATTGTTTTTGCTGTCCTCTTTCTCCTCAGCCATCTGGGTTGGAGCTGGTGTTGCACTCGGGGGGCTGGGGAGGGTGGTGGGGGAGGGTCTCCTCCTCATCTTGTTGGTACCTGTAATTGATTGAGGAGAGAATGAGTGAATCCAAGGGCTGCCTCCAACATGTCACCCTCCGGTTTCTATGTTGAGACTGTAAGCATGGTTCTTTACTGGATGGAGGCTGGATTCTGTTGTAGCTGTCTGCACATAAACTGTTGCAAACCTCCCCTGCCACCTTGGCAGCGCACTCTTCAAATGTTGTGAGTTGCCAGAGGCCATCGTGCTCCATCTCATCCTCTTTCTCTTGTGCTTGTGCGATTTGTCTTGCGCGAGGAGAGAAGATGGTTTGAGAGCAATTGAAATGCAGATGACCTTCGCATGATGCCATTTTTCACCAATGATCTTCTGGCGTCTATATGCCATGTGAAAGGTGGAAAGGTGTTACAGCTAGTCCACAGGGAATGTTGGGCAGCACCCTCCAGAGTGGTGAACTCATGCAGATAGAAGGATATGGCCAAAAGAGGCATGGCATTAGCAATGAATGTTGGTGCCCTCTACATCAACCGCAACACAATGTGGGCGTTCTGTGTCGTACTGTTAAAGACCCACAATCACATTTCTATCTGCAGACTACATGGATATCAAGTTGAGATGGTCACCACAGATTGTGGACTCTCCACTGAGGCCTATGCCCCAGTTCTCATTCAGTGAGGTGAATATGGGCAGTTGCAGGTTCATTTGCCTTGGCGGCACAGATGAGGTCCTTTATCCTTTTCTTGCACTGTAGGGCTGTCCTCTGGTGAATGTAATCAACACTCATTACCTTGGCAATTGCCTCCTATGCAGAATTGGTGAGTTGGGCCGACCTCCTCCTTCCTTCCCTTGGGTAGAAGACATCTTTCCTCTGCTCCATTGTATTCAGCAGTACTTCCAGCAAAGCATCGCTGAATCTGGGAGCTGGTGCTTCTTGGGTTGAATTCCATGTCCTGGCACCTTATAAATTAGGCACCTGGATATGACAGTGGGGTGAGCAATTTCTTGTTCCCCCCCTCTACATAATTAATGAGCCCAGAATCGCACAATTTCTCACAGGGCTCAGCGGCAGACAACATTCTCACTTCCTGAGGCCTGGCTGTAGACTTTGGGGTGTGTGAGTGGGGAGGGAAAGACGGAAGCGGTTAAACCTGACCACCCCCAATAATGTTGACAGGCTGTGTGCCATTTCTCCATCCTAATCTTGAGAAGTAGGACACCTCATTTTAATAGTTAAATCAGGTTGCCACTGTGCATTTGGGAGCCAGATTTAAATTTGATCCTGGCTGGCCTGGAAAGATGGCGGCAAAATAGGAATGAGAATAGCCAGATGGTGCAAGTAATTGGCTTTTAGAGAAATGTGGTGTGAGTCTAGAGGTACAGGAATACTTCCCTTGGTCCTGCAGGCAAATGTTTTGCTGATTGCGGCCCCTCCACAGTGCTGTGATCCCACTCCTCCAAACCCATGACCTTCAACTTTCTGCCCTCATGGGTGACGACTCAATACTCCTTAAAGAAGTTGATGACCAGCTTCCACCTCAAGGTGAACCCCTCCTCTGAACTTCTGATGGCGAACTTGATTTTCTCTAAATGCAGGAACTCTGCCAAATAGTTCACCCACGCCTCTCAACTCGCTGGCTCCGAGTCCTGACAGCACAACATAATCCGTGTCCGGCCTATCAGGAGGCAAAGTCCAACATTTTGGCCCCTCTCTCCACCTGCACTCCCGGATCTTCCGATACTCCAAATATTGCAACCTCCGGACTCGGAGCTACCGTTACCCCCAAAATCTTCGACATTATCTGCAAATCCTGTCCAAAAACCCCCCAACCTTGGACACCCCAAAACATATGCTGCTGGATTCTCCGTCGTCGGAATTCTCTGTTTCGCTGGCAGCCCGGGGGTTTCCTGCCGGCGTGGGACTACCTTACAATGGGAAACCCCATTGACCAACTGGCGTAATGGAGCATCCCGCTGGCATGCTGAAACAGAAATGTGGCACGGCGGGGCGGAGAATCCAGCCCATGGGCATGTTTCGTCAGCCTCCCTGCACACCGCCCACACCTCTCCTCCACCCCTGGGAAAACCCACTCATCGTGGACACTCATGTGGGTACAGTGCATCACTTTGACTTGAAGAACACGACGAGGACACATTAACCCTCCCCAAAGCCTCATTCCATACACCAGCCCCCAGCACCCCACCCAGCTCCTCCTCGCACTTACGCCTAACCTCCTCCACCAGGACACTCGCTCTTTAACAGCTCATGTATACGAGACCTTGCCCTCTCCTATTTCCTCCTCAGACAATGGTTTGTTCTGCAGCACCAGGGCTGGCAGTGCCGGAAACGAAGGCACCACCTTCCTTATGAAGTCTTTATCCTGCAGATAGATGAACCCATTCCCCTTTGGCAACTTGTATGTCCCCTCCAGCTCCTCCAGGTCTGCAAACCTTTCTCCAACAACAAATTCGTAAAGTATTTTATCCCCACCTTTTTTTTTAAAGTTAAGAGTATCCAATTAATTTTTTCCAATTAAGGGGCAATTTAGCTTGGCCAATCCACCTACCCTGCACATCTTTGGGTTGTGGGGGCGAAACCCATGGAAACATGGGAAGAATGTGCAAACTTCACACAGACAGTGACCAAGAGCTGGGATCGGACCTAGGACCTCGGCGCCGTGAGGCAGCAGTGCTAAGTATCCCTACCTATCGCCACCCCCAGAACCTCACATCCAACCCTGCCGGGGCAAACCTCTGATTGGCGCCCACAGGGATATGCCTTCCACTCTAAAATACTGCCGGCACCGGTTCCACACTCTCAACGCTGATACCACCACCGGGCTCGTGGAGTACCTGGCTGGCAAAAGCTGAAGGGGCATCAGCAATAGCATGCTCAAACTGGTCCCTCCCTCCATGCTTTCATGATTACCAGTTTACTTCACCCATTAACCCCAGATTGCTGGAGTCTATCCCCAAATGCCCCCAGCTGCAGCCTTCCATCACAAACTGGCAGCCTACAGTCAATGTGTGCGGTTGCCAAACTGGAAACGAAGTTAAAAAAATGCTAATAAGCTCTTGACATTAAATTCAACAAGTCTTTATTCTTGGAATCTCTGGGTTGTTGCCAACTACCACACTACCCTGTTCTTTCCTTGTCTTATTGCACATATTAGGGCCTTTATGATAGTCTGACATCTCAGCCTAATATTCTTCAAATGTGGATGGAAGTCAAGGTGTATGGTTTCTTTTCACATTCGTTGTATGAGCAAGCCTCCCTGTGAAGGGCTCTAATTTTAATTTTCCTCTTTACCTGTAGATGCAAGCCAAGATTTGTTGAATCCTCAATTTTACTCTGTGGCTCTAAGAGGGAAAGAGAGTATAAAGTGTGAATTATTATTCAGACCTACTGATGTAAGTATTGAATGAATTACAAGTTTAATATTTGTGTTTTACCTCTTCCAGATGAATAGTTTCATTATTGAGATATATGAGAGCAATGAGGAAGGATGTGGCTCACTTGGGCTGGTAGAGGTCAGAAAATGTGTTATGGAGCCAGGAGAAGCAAGCTCTAACTAGGTGAAATAAACTTTGGAGTCTGGGTGAAGAAGTGAGTGTAGGAATCTGCTGTCATGGACGTATTTAATGTGTTCATTTTTATTGTCCGTGATCAATATAATTGTGTATAAAATGTGGTGTTTTCTTACCCTTAGACTGATTGTCCCAATTTTAAAAATCCCAGCAGCAAACTTTTGGGGATTTTAAAAGATGTTTAAAATACAATGGGTGGGATTCTCCATTTTGGAGACTAAGTCCGCACACCGGCGTGAAAACGGTAATCTTTTACGCCAGGAAAACTGGCGCAAAGCGGTCACCGATTCCCCGTTTTGCAGGGGGCTAGCTCTAGCTACCGATACAGCCTTCAGCACTTCTGGTTCTGAATTCAGCCGCGCCGTGCTCCATGGTGGGCTCAGCCCGCGGACCTGGACTGCCAAAGTAGTGCCACCCTCCGACCACTCGCGCGCCCCGAATGAAGCCCCCCCGATCGGCCTTCCCCCGACTGTGGCGGCCCCGAACTGAGTCCACAGCCGCCATGCCGAGTTCACGAACGGTGTGAGCACACATAACCCACGGCGTTGGGAACTATGTCGGTCGGGGACAGAGCATCGCGGGCCTCAGGCAATGGCCTGAGAGCCTCGAGTATGCTGCTTTTCAGGGGGCGGAGAATTCAAAAACCGGTGCCGCTCCTGATTTTGGTGCCAAAACAAATTCTCCGCCCCTTCGCCGAATGCGATTTCAGCGTCGGGGAGTGGAGAATCCAGCCCCATGTCTCACACACGCAAAGATTGAATATAGATGGAGGTAAAAACATATAATTAAAATTTATGATTATCTGAGCCTGTTTTGTGGCAGGCCTGTAGCTACTCAGATGAACTGATGTATTAATTTAAGTGAAGGTCTTATAAAGTAGAGGATTCTCAGTTACCCATGAGTCTGCTAGTCATTGAGTTTCCAGGAGGTCTGTTTTCAGGTGAACCTGATGTTGGAACAAGTTGGGGGTACTCGATCTCCCACTTTCAAGGTATTGCTGTTTATTACCATGGCTGCTCAGATGGTTGGCAGTTGGTTTCTAGTGGAACTCTGTCTGCAGAACAGATTCTTGCTAATATTTTATAATTAAACAACAAAATGGCTTCCTCATCAGGTGGTTTGTACAAATTCAAAGTCCTTTTTCCAAAAAGGGGTGATGTGTTGATTATGTATCCTGTGATTTTTTTTTTGTTATCTTAAAATTCAGCCAGCCTAGTTTGGATAAAGAACCATCATAATACAATGGAAAGAAGTCAATAGGTCCTATTCACATTGGTCTAACACACATTATAGGGCGGGATTCTGTGATCCTGAGGCTAAGTGATGACGCCATCGGAAACGCCGTCATGTTTCTCGACGGCGTCAACACGGCCTCAGGATCAGCCATTCTGGCCCCTCCAGGGGCCCAACACGGCACTGGAGCGGTTTACGCCGCTCCAGCTACTGATCCCAGCGTGAACTGGGCGCCATGGATGCGCAATAGTACCAGCGCCAATGCGCACATGCGCAGTGGCACCGGCGCCAATGCGCGCATGCGCAGTAGCTTCCTTCAAGCTACAGGGACATAGTTACACCTGAGAACAAAGGTAGCTGGGTAACAGTTAGAGGTGGGAAGAGGAGGAAGCAGTCAGTGCAGGGATCCCCTGTGGTTGTTCCTCTCAACAATAAGTATACCGCTTTGGATACTGTTGGGGGGAATTACCTAGCAGGGGTAGGCTGCAGTTACCGGGTCTCTGGCATGAGGTCCGGCTCTGGGGCTCAGAAGGGAAGGGGGGGGATTAGGAGAGCACTAGTTATAGGGGACGCAATAGTTAGAGGTACAGACAGCCGGTTCTGTGGGCACGGGCGAGACTCTCGGATGGTTTGTTGCCTCCCGGGTGCCAGGGTCCATGACGTCTCGGATCGTGTCTTCAGGATCCTTAAGGGGGTGGGGGAGCAGCCAGAAGTCATGGTGCACATTGGTACCAACGACGTAGGTAGGAAAAGGGGTGTGTATGTAATAAACGAGTTTAGGGAGTTAAGCTGGAAGTTAAAAGCCAGGACAGACAGAGTTGTCATGTCTGGTTTGTTGCCGGTGCCACGCGATAGCGAGGCTAGGAATAGGGAAAGAGTGCAGTTGAACACGTGGCTGCAGGAATGGTGTAGGAGGGAGGGCTTCAGGTATTTGGATAATTGGAGCGCATTCTGGTGAAGGTCGGACCTGTACAAGCAGGACGGGTTGCATCTGAACCAGAGGGGCACCAATATCCAGGAAGGGAGGTTTTCTAGTACTCTTCGGGAGGGTTTAAACTAATTTGGCAGGGGAATGGGAACCGGATTTGCAGTCCAGCAACTAAGGTAGCCGATGTTCAGGACGCCAAAGCATGTAGTGAGGCAGTGGGGAAGGTAACACAGACAAAGGAGAGTACTTGCAGGCACGGAGATGGGTTGAAGTGTGTATACTTCAACGGAAGGAGCATCAGGAATAAGGTGGGTGAACTTAAGGCATGGATCGGTACTTGGGACTACGATGTGGTGGCCATCACGGAAACTTGGATAGAAGAGGGGCAGAAATGGTTGTTGGAGGTTCCTGGTTATAGATGTTTCAATAAGATTAGGGAGGGAGGTAAAAGAGGTGGGGGGGGGGGGGTTGGCATTGTTAATTAGAGATAGTATAACAGCTGCAGAAAGGCAGTTTGAGGAGGATCTGCCTACTGAGGTAGTATGGGTTGAAGTCAGAAATAGGAAAGGAGCAGTCACCTTGTTGGGAGTTTTCTATTGGCCCCCCAATAGCAACAGAGATGTGGAGGAACAGATTGGGAAACAGATTTTGGAAAGGTGCAGAAGTCACAGGGTAGTAGTCATGGGTGACTTCAACTTCCCAAATATTGAGTGGAAACACTTTAGATCAAATAGTTTGAATGGAATGGTGTTTGTGCAGTGTGTCCAGGAAGCTTTTCTAATACAGTATGTAGATTGTCTGACCAGAGAGGAGGCCATATTGGATTTGGTACTTGGTAATAAACCAGGGCAAATGATAGATTTGTTAGTGGGGGAGCATTTTGGAGATAGTGACCACAATTCTGGACTTTCACTTCAGTAATGGAGAGGGATAGGTGCCTGCAACAGGGCAAGATTTACAATTGGGGGAAAGGTAAATACGATGCTGTCAGACAAGAATTGAAGTGCATAAGTTGGGAACATAGGCTGTCAGGGAAGGACACAATTGAAATGTGGAACTTATTCAAGGAACAGATACTATGTGTCCTTGACATGTATGTCCCTGTCAGGCAGGGAAGAGATGGTCGAGTGAGGGAACCATGGTTGACAAGAGAGGTTGAATGTCTTGTTAAGAAGAAAAAGGATACTTATGTAAGGCTGAGGAAACAAGGTTCAGACAGGGCGCTGGAGGGATACAAGATAGCCAGGAGGGAACTGAAGAAAGGGATTTGGAGAGCCAAGAAAGGGCATGAAAAATCTTTGGCGGGTAGGATCAAGAAAACCCCAAGGCCTTTTATACATATGTGAGAAATATGAGAATGACTAGGGCGAGGGTAGGTCCGTTTAAGGACAGTAGCGGGAGATTGTGCATTGAGTCTGAAGAGATAGGAGAGGTCTTGAACAAATACTTTTCTTCAGTATTTACGAATGAGAGGGGCCATATTGTTGGAGGGGACAGTGTGAAACAGACTGGTAAACTCGAGGAGATAATTGTTAGGAAGGAAGATGTGTTGGGCATTTTGAAAAACTTGAGGATAGACAAGTCCTCTGGGCCTGACGGGATATCTCCAAGGATTCTATAGGAAGCAAGAGATGAAATTGCAGAGCCGTTGGCAATGATCTTTTCGTCCTCACTGTCAACAGGGGTAGTACCAGGAGATTGGTGAGTGGCGAATGTCGTGCCCCTGTTCAAAAAAGGGAATCGGGATAACCCTGGGAATTATAGGCCAGTTAGTCTTACTTCAGTTGTAGGCAAAGTAATGGAAAGGGTACTGAGGGATAGGATTTCTGAGCATCTGGAAAGACACTGCTTGATTAGGGATAGTCTTTGTTAAAAAAATATGTTTATTCAAAATTTTCAACCATAAACTCCAGAAAGAAAGAAAGAAAAACAAAATTGTACATAGGAAATCAAACCAAAACATAAACCAAGCGCCACCCCCCCCCCCCCCCCCCCCCTGCCCCCCGGGTTGCTGCTGCTGTTTCGACCTCCACCTAGTGTTCCGTGAGAAAGTCTAGGAACGGTTGCCACCGACTGGAGAGCCCCTGCACAGACCCTCGCCAGGGGTCTTTATCCTCTCCAACTTAATGAACCCTGCCATGTCATTGATCCAAGCTTCCACGCTCGGGGGCTTTGCATCTCTCCACATTAGTAGGATCCTCCGCCGGGCTACCTGGGACGCAAAGGCCAGAACTCCGGCCGCTTTCGGCTCCTGCACACCCGGCTCGTCCGATACCCCAAATAGTGCTATCCCCCAGCTCGGCTTGACCCGGGTGTTCACCACTTTGGACATAGCCCTCGCAAAGCCCCTTCAGAACCCCTCCAGCGCCGGGCACATCCAGAACATATGGGCATGATTCGCTGGGCTCCCCGAACATCTCACACATCTGTCCACCACCCCAAATAACCTACTCATCCTCGCCCCTGTCATATGCGCCCTTTGTACTACTTTGAAATGTATTAGACTGAGCCTGGCGCATGAGGAGGAGGAATTGACCCTGCCCAGGGCATCAGCCCACAGACCCTTATCCAGCTCCTCCCCGAGCTCCTCCTCCCACTTGCCCTTCAACTCCTCCACCGAGGCCTCCTCCGCTTACTGCAGCTCCTGATAAATCGCCGAGACCTTGCCTTCTCCAACCCATACACCCAAAATCACCCTGTCCTGAATCCTTTGTGCTGGAAGTAGCAGAAATTCCCTCACCTGCCGTCTCACTTGCATATATCTGAAAGCATTTCCGGGAGGCAACCCAAATTTCTCCTCCAGCACCCCCAGGATAGCAAAAGTCCCATCTATAAACAGGTCCCCCATCCTTTTAATTCCTGCCCGATGCCAACTTAGGACCCCCCCATCCATCCTGCCCGGCACAAACCTATGATTATCCCGTATCGGGGACCAAATTGAGGCCCCCATCTCACCCCTATGCCGCCTCCACTACCCCCAGATCTTCAATGTCACCGCCACCACCGGGCTCGTGGTGTACTGCGTAGGCGGTAGCAGCAACGGTGCCGTCACCAGCGCCCCCAAGCTAGTACCCACACAAGACGCCGCCTCTAGCCTTTTCCATGCCGCCCCCTCTCCCTCCATGACCCATTTACGGATCATTGCCACATTAGCTGCCCAATAATAACCACACAGATTCGGTTGCGCCAGCCCGCCCCTGTCCTGACTGTGCTTCAGAAACACCCTCTTCACCCTCGGGGTCTTGCTCGCCCATACAAACCCCATAATACTCCTGCTTACCCGCTTGAAGAAAACCTTGGGGATTAGGATGGGCAGGCACTGGAACACGAACAAGAACCTCGGGAGGACTGTCACCTTGACCGACTGTACCATACCCGCCAGGGAAAGTGGCAACACATCCCATCTCCTAAAGACTTCCTCCATCTGGTCCACCTAATGTCAAATTAAGCTTATGCAGTGCCCCCCCAGCTCCTAGCTACCTGGATACCCAGGTATCGAAAGCTCCTCTCCGTCCTCTTCAACGGCAGCTCCTCTAGCCCCCTTTCCTGGCCCCCCGCATGCACTACAAAGAGCTCACTCTTCCCCACGTTGAGCTTGTAGCCCGAGAAGTCCCCAAACTCCCTAAAGATCCGCATGACCTCCGCCATCCCCTCCAATGGATCTGCAATATATAACAACAGGTCATCAGCATACCACGACACCTGGTGTTCCACCCCTCCACGGACCAACCCCCTCCAGTTCCTAGACTCCCTTAATGCCATGGCCAGCGGCTCAATTGCCAGCACAAACAGCAAAGGGGACAGGGGACACCCCTGTCTCGTCCCCCGGTACAATCTGAAATATTCCGATCTCCGCCGGTTTGTAGACACGCTCGCCACCGGGGCCCTGTATAACAACCCGACCCACCCTATGAACCCTTCCCCGAGCCCAAACCTGCTAAGCACTTCCCATAGGTACTCCCACTCCACCAGATCAAAGGCCTTCTCCGCATCCATAGCCGCCACCACCTCCGCTTCCCCTCCCACCGAGGGCATCATAATCACGTTCAGGAGTCTCCGCACATTTGCATTTAACTGCCTGCCCTTCACGAACCCCGTCTGGTCCTCATGTATCGCCCCCGGGACACAATCCACAATCCTCGTAGCGAGGACCTTCGCCAGCAACTTACCATCTATGTTAAGGAGCGAGATCGGCCTATACGAACCGCACTGCAGTGGATCCTTATCCCGCTTGAGAATCAGCGAGATCAGTGCCCGAGACATTGTCGGGGGCAGAGTCCCTTCCTCCCTCCCCTCATTGAAGGTTCTCTCCAGCAACGGGCCCAACAGATCCACATACTTCCTATAAAATTCAACCGGGAACACATTCGGTCCTGGGGCCTTGCCCGCCTGCATGCTCCCCAATCCCTTAACCAGCTCCTCCAGCCCCATCGGGCCCCCAGGCCAGCCACCTGCTCTGCCTCCACCCTCGGGAACCTCAGTTGATCCAAGAACCGCCGCATCCCCTCTCCCCCCTCCGGGGGCTCTGACTTGTACAGGTCCCCATAGAAATCCCTAAATACCTCATTTATTTTAACCACACTCCGCACCGTATTCCCCCCCTCATCCCTGATTCCTCCAATCTCCCTCGCCGCCTCCCTCTTACGTAGCTGATGCGCCAGCATCCGACTTGCCTTCTCCCCATATTCATACACTGCCCCCTGCATTTTCCTCCACTCAGCCTCTGCCTTCCCCGTGGTCAATAAATCAAATTCCGTTTGGGGGTTCCGTCGCTCCCTCAGCAGCCCCTCTTCGGGGGCCTCGGCATAGCTGCTGTCCACCCTTACTATCTCCCCTACCAACCTTTCCCTCTCCATCCTCTCACTCTTCTCCCTGTGAGCCCTAATTGAAATGAGCTCTCCCCTAACCACCGCCTTCAGCGTCTCCCAAACCACACCCACCTGCACCTCCCCATTATCATTGGCCTTTATGTATCTCTGAATGCACCCCCGGACCCGCCCACAAACTTCCTCATCCGCCAACAGTCCCACATCCAGGCGCCACAGCGGGCGCTGGTCCCTCTCCTCCCCCAACCCCACTCCACCCAGTGCGGGACGTGGTCCGAAATCGCTATAGCTGAATATTCCGTTCTCTCCACTCTTGGGATCAGTGCCCTACTCATCACAAAGAAGTCTATCCGTGAATAGGCCTTATGTACATGGGAGAAAAAAGAGAACTCTCAAGCCCCCGGCCTGGCAAACCTCCACGGATCCACTCCCCCCATCTGGTCCATAAAACCCCTTAGCACCTTGGCCGCAGCTGGCCTCTTATCCGTCCTTGACCTGGATCGGTCCAACGCTGGGTCCAGTACCGCATTAAAGTCGCCCCCCATTATCAAGCTCCCCGCTGCCAGATCCGGGATCCGACTCAACATGCACTTCATGAACCCTGCATCATCCCAGTTCGGGGCATACACATTCACCAGTACCACCCGGGTCCCCTGCAACCTATCACTCACCATCACTTATCGACCCCCATTATCCGCCACAATATTCAGCGCCTCGAACGACACCCGCTTCCCCACCAGTATTGCAACCCCTCTGTTCTTCGCATCCAGCCCTGAATGAAAGACCTGCCCTACCCATCCCTTTCTCAGCCTGATCTGATCTGCCACCCTCAAGTGCGTCTCCTGAAGCATAACAACGTCTGCCTTCTGTCCCTTTAAGTGCGTGAACACCCGGGCCCTCTTGATCGGCCCATTTAGGCCCCTCGCATTCCATGTTATCAGCCGGATCAGGGGGCTATTCCCCCCCCCCCCCACCGCCGATGAGCCATCCCCTTTCTTAGGCCAGCCACGTGCCCATGCCTCCCGCACACTCCAGTCCCCCAGACGGCGAACCCCCGCCCCGACTCTCCCTTTTACCCCCAGCTCCCCTTCGGTCAGTACAGCAGCAACCCAGTCCCTTCCCCCTCCCGCCCAGCTAGACCACCGTCTAGCCCCCTTGCTCCCCTCATTGCACTCCCGTAAGTCAGCTGACTCCTGCTGACCCAGGCCACTCCCGCCTTTGCCAACGGCCCCTCGTGTGGAATCCCCATCCCATCCCCCCCTTCAGGCCGATGTGAGCACCCCTCCAGCCCCGACCCGACCCCCAGCCCCCCCCCTCACCCCCCCCTCCCTCCCCCCCCCACCCCTCCTCAGCGCGGGAAAAAGCCCGTGTTTTCCACCTGGGTCGGCCCCGACCCCTATGGCGCAGCTCCCTTCTCCTACAACCTCACCTCACTTCCCCACGACCCAGGGCCTCCTGCCCCCCTCCCCCCTTCGCACACGGGAACCGGCCCCGGCAAAACAGTACCGATGCCCACAGAGCCACAAAACCCATAAAGCACAGCCACTCACCCCTTCCCACTCCCCAGCTTTCCCACACAACAACGAAAAAACAAACCCAACCCCACATCAAACTCTTAGTTCGAGTCCAACTTCTCGTTTTGTATAAAGGTCCACGCCTCATCCGGCGAATCAAAATAATGGTGGCGATCTTGAAAAGTGACCCACAGTCGCGCTGGCTGCAACAGCCCGAACTTCACCCCCTTTCGGTGGAGCTTTCTTAGCCAGCTCTGCACTCCAGTCTTGATAAATACGATCTCCGCATTCTCCCACCTGCTGTTCCGTTCCTTCTTCGCCAATCTCAGGACGCGCTCCCTGTCCATGAAGCAGTGAAACCTCACCACTACAGCCCTTGGCGGCTCATTGGCTTTAGGCCTCCTTGCCAGGACTCTGTGAGCCCCATCCAGCTCCAAGGGCCACGGGAAGGCTCCCGCGCCCTTTAACGTGTTCAGCATTGTGGCTACATATGCCCCAGCGACGGACCCCTCCACCCCTTCAGGGAGACCCAAAATCCGGAGATTCTTCCTCCTCGACCTATTCTCCAGGTCCTCGAACATTTCCTGCCACTTCTTGTGCCTCCACTTTCACCGCCAGGCCCAGAATCTCGTCCTCGTTTTCAGAGGCTTTCTGCTGCACCTCTCGAATCGCCGCCCCTTGGGCCTTCTGGGTCTCCACCAGCTTTTCTATCGACGCCTTCATTGGGGCCAGTATTTCTGCTTTCAACTCCGCAAAGCAGCTTTTCAGGAAATCCTGCTGCTCCCGCGACCATTGCGCCCACACTGCCTGGTCTCCACCCGCCTCCATCTTACTTTTCCGCACCCGCTCTCCTCTCTGCTCCAAAATGACTTTTTTAATCGCTCCACTCCTGGTCCATTCCATACAATGCTGGGGGAATCTTACTGCTGCCTTCCCACACCGGGAATCATCGTCCAGGTGCCGCTGGGGCTCCTCAAAAGGGCCCAAAAGTCCGTTCTTGGCGGGAGCTGCCGAACGTGCGACCTACCCAGGCATAGCCGCAACTGGAAGTCCCTGATTAGGGATAGTCAGCACGGATTTGTGAGGGGTAGGTCTTGCCTCAAAAGTCTCATTGAATTCTTTGAGGAGGTGACAAAGCACGTGGATGAAAGTAAAGCAGTGGATGTAGTATACATGGATTTTAGTAAGGCATTTGATAAGATTCCCCATGGTAGGCTTATGCAGAAAGTAAGGAGGCATGGGACAGTGGGGAATTTGGCCAGTTGGATAACGAACTGGCTAACCGATAGAAGCCAGAGAGTGGTGGTGGATGGCAAATATTCAGCCTGGAGTCCAGTGTGGCGTACCGCAGGGATCAGTTCTGCGCCAACACTTAGTCTCAGAAACGGAGAATCCTGCCCAGGATCTTTGGGAGCAGTGAATTCAAAATGCCTGTTCTCATTCTTTTTTATGTTCTTTAAAGGCAAAGGTGCAAAATTGTGGAAAACATGCAGAACTGAGAGATGAGTAATTGTGAATTGTTGAAAGAGGATGCTTTGCCTCTAATTACACATGTAACAAAGGAAGAAGGCGAACAACTTCTATTACTTTTTTCCATGACCTTTCTCACACTTTTGCCATGTCTGCCAATAAGGAGGGCATGCCTGGGCACTGTGGTTACTTCCGTGTCATGGAAGTATCATTGATGCTTTTTTTTTTGGTTTCCTTGAGCTGGGAGGAGCAGCAATGTTTCCCCATGCTCTGTAAGAAAGTTTAACGAATGATTTAACACCCAAAAACGCAGTCCCTCTTTGGGCGTGAATAGCAAGGTGTTTCTCAGCCCCTGAAGTGCCGGGAATGACTCGCTACCAAATGGGATTTCTTTTTGGTGTTGGCGAGGAACACCCCTTCGTGGCCACGCTGACCATACTTCCTGCACGAGGAAGAGATCGAGGCCCCATTTTTAAATTCTCGAACCCCATTGTACTCTCCACCAACGTCTCCAGACGTGCCAGGGTGCATGGTAACAGTACCAAGGTGCCAGACTGGCAGTTCCAAAGAAAAGAACAAAGAATAAAGAAAAGTCCTGCTGTATCCTCTGACAGTCCTCATCGCTATCTGCAATTCCACCAACCTTTGTGTCGTCTGCAAACTTACTAATCAGACCAGTTACAGTTTCCTCCAAATCATTTATATATACTACGAACAGCAAAGGTCCCAGCACTGATCCCTGCGGAACACCACTAGTCACAGCCCTCCAATCAGAAAAGCACCCTTCCATTGCTACTCTCTGCCTTCTATTGTTGCTCATTTTAGCCTTAGTTTATTTGCTCTAATTCTGTCACCTTTGCTCTTGAGTCGCCAGGTATCTTTCTGATACCGCCACGTGGTTCTAGTCCGAGTAATGATTAATAATCCAACACACTGCTTAGTAAGAGTTAAATCAACGCTCATTTATTATATACAGCAATTAATACTTATACAATAATTCTACTTCTAAACTACTACCTACCACTAACAGGCCAATACTTAACTTTGGAAATGGCCCAACAGGTCAGGGAAACTAATGGCCTTTCGAATGGGTTCTGAGCCTGCGGGATTCAAAAGCTGGTACAGGTCCATAGTCAGGAGTGTCTATCTGGTAACGATCGTTGGAGTAAAACTTACGGTCTTCTTGCAGCAAGGGTCTCGAAGGGTGCGGAGCGGAGAAGAAGGGTGCAGCCGGGAGGAGAAGAAGGGTCGAGTTGAACTTGGCCCCTATTCTTATAGTCCCCAGGGGCTTCCATCCTCTCGGGGCGGACCTTGTACCTGGTTCCAAGTGATTGGACTTGGTCCCAATCACTTGGTTCGATATTCTCCAATACTGGAGCGATTCCTTGATCGAGGGGTGGTCGTTTACCTTTCTTTGTGTCAGCTCCTGCTGGCGCCGAAAGGTCTGGGTTGGCTTTGAGTTGCTAATTTGTAGCAATTGTTCCCGGGGATGGCTGGTTAATATGCAGATGGCTGGGGCGTTGTCATGTTGATGGCTGCAGGTATCGGTTTGGTCTGGCTTCCCCAGAGGCGAATACACTGTTTTACCTGCAGCTGTCTGTTTGAGTCCTGTTGGCTGATTTTCCCATCAGCCTCTTCCGTTCGCCATTTTAAATTGGGGTTTGGCCATTCTAATCGGGAGTCAGCCAGTTTACATGGCTACACTATGACCTAGCCAGTTCTGTATCCACCTTGCCAGCTCACCCCGATCCCGTGTGACTTCACCTTTTGTACCAGTCTGCCATGAGGGACCTTGTCAAAGGCCTTACTGAAGTCCATATAGACAACATCCACTGCCCTACATGCATCAATCATCTTTGTGACCTTCTCGAAAAACTCTATCAAGTTAGTGAGACACAACCTCCCCTTCACAAAACCGTGCTGCCTCTCGCTAATATGTCCATTTGCTTCCAAATGGGAGTAGATCCTGTCTCGAAGAATTCTCTCCAGTAATTTCCCTACCACTGATGTAAGGCTCACTGGCCTGTCCCTGGATTATCCTTGCTACCCTTCTTAAACAAAGGATCAACATTGGCTATTCTCCAGTCCTCCGGGACATCACCTGAAGACAGTGAGGATCCAAAGATTTCTGTCAAGGCCTCAGCAATTTGCTCTCTAGCCTCCTTCAGTATTCTGGGGTAGATCCCATCAGGCCCTGGGGACTTATCTACCTTAATATTTTTCAAGATGCCCAACACTTTGTCTTTTTGGATCTCAAAGTGACCAGGCTATCTACACACCCTTCTCCAGACTCAACATCCACCAATTCCTTCTCTTTGGTGAATACTGATGCAAAGTATTCATTTAGTACCTCTCCCATTTCCTCTGGCTCCACACATAGATTCCCTCGCCTGTCCTTCAGTGGGCCCACCCTTTCTCTGGCTACCCTCTTGCTTTTTAAGTATGTGTAAAAAGCCTTGGGATTTTCTTTAACCCTATTTGCCAAGGTGCCCAGATGCCAGTGGGAATGCCAGGGTATCACCCTGTCCAGAGTCTGACCACTTGGCAGCTTCCAATGGCCGGGGAGACACCTCAGGTGCCACCAAAATGGTCCATGTTTGTGTGCATCAGTGCTAAATGGCACCATTACTAGATCTCCCAGGCATTGGCGTTCATTCTCATGCCTCGGGAGACTCATTTATCGACATGTTTAAATAAGCCTAATGGCTCACTTAAATATGTAAATGTGGCTCACACTCAGTGAGGGCAAGATCCAGGTCGCGAGATCTCCCGAGGTGTTCCGAGCATCGCAAATCACTCAAGAGGCCTCTTGTGAGATTTAACGGCCTTGTTAGGTCACCGAGTTGGGCTGTTCGACCGCACCCTTTGACTCTCAGGCTTCTCTTTAAATCCCTTGATCTTGATCGCCTCTGGACTCTTTCCCCTCATTACTTGCCTTTCTGCTCGGAATCATTATCCTGAATCTCCACCATGCAGCCACCACTTGGGTAAAATCCTGTTCTACCGCTGGCCGATTAGCAATTCCCACGAGATTTGGGCAGGCAATGTCACTGGAACTCATCTCCATACTCTGCATGTGTTAAAATCACAGCTTAGGTTTCCTAATTTTTGTGCATACATCCATTGAAGCCACTCGAGGGCAGCAGTGGTTCACACAACTTTACGAGTAGCAAAGGGTTGAAAAAAATTGAAATTAAATATTTCAAGAACACCATGATGGAAATTGCTGCTCTACTATGAGAAACATTGGCTTCCTCGTGCATTTTTCAGGTAATGAAAATGGAACTACTATGTGTAAGCAATGAAAAGCAGTCAGCATTGGTCTGAAAAGTCTGGTCATTTCCTCATTTAATTGAAATTTTTGAGGAGGTCACTGACATGGTGGATGGGGAATTGCCTCTGGGTTTGTCTGAATGGATCTTTAGAAGGAAATTGAGGTTCTGTATGACAAAATTCAAACGTTAAAGCACACTGAATTGGAGGAAACCTTGTGCGAGGGTTGGTAATTGGTTAGGCAAAAGGAAACAAAAGCCTATAAATTAATTTGCGCTTATTCTGGGACCAAATAGGTGCAGGTAATAATTCTTGTGTGATTGTGAAGGTTCTGTGAAATTCTGAGAAATTGATTCTTGCGTCTCAGGGTGGCACGGTAACACAGTGGTTAGCACTGTTGCTTCACAGTGCCAGCGTCCCGGGTTTGATTCCCACTTGCGTCACTGTCTGCGCGAAGTCTGCACGTTCTCCCCGTGTCTGCGTGGTTTTCCTCCAGGTGCTCCGGTTTGTTCCCACAAGTCCCAAAAGATGTGCTGTTAGGTAATTTGGACATTCTGAATTCTCCCTCTGTGTACCCGAACAGGCGCCAGAGTGTGGCGACGAGGGGAATTTCACAGTAACTTCATTGCAGTGTTAATGTAAGCTTATTTGTAACAATAAAAAGATCTATAGAGACCTGATGATCTGTCAGTGATATTTTAAACCTGCGTAGAAATCTCACCTTATTCAATAAGCAAATTTTGGGCCAGCTGCTGTTTCACTGGCATGGGCCTGAGGTAAGCGACAGGAGAAGTGTAAGAGGAAGAATGGAAGGAGGGGGACGGGGTTGCGAGGGCAATGGTATGATTGCAGGCTGGCTCTCCAGAAGGTTGTGGAGCTGGGATGTATCATCCTGTTGCTGGCTCCAAAGGAAAATTATTTGAAGGTAAACAATCTAACTGAAGAGCAATTAATAGGGCAGGTCCAATGCCTATCAATATCCAATTCAGTGAGAGAACCTGAAAATAGCCGTAGGCCTCTTATTTCTGTAAGTAAGGAGTCAAATGCCTCAATCTGCCAGATTCCTCAATCTGCGAGATGCCCCAATCTGCGAGATGCCCCAATCTGCCAGATGCCTCAGTCTGCGAGATGCCCCAATCTGCCAGATGCCCCAATCTGCCAGATTCCTCAATCTGCGAGATGCCCCAATCTGCCAGATGCCTGAATCTGCCAGATGCCCCAATCTGCCAGATGCCTCAATCTGCCAGATGCCTGAATCTGCCAGATGCCCCAATCTGCCAGATGCCCCAATCTGCCAGATGCCCCTATCTGCCAGATGCCTCAATCTGCCAGATGCCTGAATCTGCCAGATGCCCCAATCTGCCAGATGCCCCAATCTGCCAGATGCCCAAATCTGCCAGATGCCCGAATCTGCCAGATGCCCCAATCTGCCAGATGCCCCAATCTGCCAGATGCCCCAATCTGCCAGATGCCTCAATCTGCCAGATGCCCCAATCTGCCAGATGCCTCAATCTGCCAGATGCCCCAATCTGCCAGATGCCTCAATCTGCCAGATGCCTCAACCTGCCAGATGCCTCAACCTGCCAGATGCCCCAATCTGCCAGATGCCCCAATCTGCCAGATGCCTCAATCTGCCAGATGCCCCAATCTGCCAGATGCCCCAATCTGCCAGATGCCTCAATCTGCCAGATGCCTCAATCTGCCAGATGCCCCAATCTGCCAGATGCCCCAATCTGCCAGATGCCCCAATCTGCCAGATGCCCCAATCTGCCAGATGCCCCATTCTGCCAGATGCCTCAATCTGCCAGATGCCCCAATCTGCCAGATGCCCCAATCTGCCAGATGCCTCAATCTGCCAGATGCCTCAATCTGCCAGATGCCCCAATCTGCCAGATGCCTCAATCTGCCAGATGCCTCTCAAATGGCCTGAACTGATGCCAGTTTGGACATTTCTCAGAGCACTGTACATTGTTTCCCAAAATTAACCCTTGTTTCACCATTTTACACCCAGATGTGTGTCAGATTTCTCAGAAATCAGTAGAAATCTGCTATTGGTGTACCTTGCTGCATTTGAAATATCTAATTTTAATGACCTCAGACCTCTGAGTTTCAATCAGACGTCCTGATGTGGAAGCACTGCGTGTAGGCGGAGTGAACGGACTACTGAAATAGTATGTTCATGGATGGTTGAGGTATTTCACTTTGCGTCTGTTAGATGTATCACTGGCATCCGGGGGATGTTAAAATTTCTGTTCAGTTAATCGAGCTGCTTAAGAGCTTTATATTCCTGACGGAGTAAGCAAATTCTTCAATTATCTGGAACTACTGTATCTTCAGAAATCTGCAGTGGAATTCTCCATTCCTGAACTCAGTGTTGACACCGGAGTAGGATTCATGGACAGCAAAACTGGAGCCTTACCTGGACCGATTCAATGACCGTCTAGGGGCTAGGTGCGCCACGTGGAACACAATCGATTCCAATGGGAAATGGTACACGATTTGTCGGATTTGTGATTAACACTCAGGAGGCTGACAAGCTGCAGCCGCATATACACACTGCACTCCCCACACACACCATCCCAGCCAACAAGAAGGGAGTAAGGAGAGCGGTACCCTGTTTTACGGACACCGAGCTCGAGACACTGTTGGACGTCATGGAGGAGAGGTGGGCGACCCTGAAGTCCCGGGAAGGAGGCTGCCAGCCGTTGCCGTTCGCCGTGCCTGGATGCAGTTGGCAGAGACCATCAGTGCTGAGTGCAACGCTGCCCGGACCAGCCAGCAGTGCCGAAAGAAATGCACCACCTCCTCAGGACGGCCAAGGTGAGTAGACAGCCTTGTGACACTGGCACCAACCCCTATCCCACACCACGTTACTCCACCACCCCACCTCACCCGGAGGCCGGTGGTACTGCCACCTTGCACCACATGCCGGCATCCATACCGGCGCCGTGGTTGTGTGCCCTGGCCATTGAAGCCACCAAACCCATGTGCTGCATGCGCCCGACTGTCTACCATTGTGCGTTTTCTGTTTTTCCTCCCCCCCCCCCCCCCCACAACCCACCAGCAGAAGACCGCCATAATGGCTGGTAGCAGGAGAAGACTGGAGGGGGATCGTTGGACCTCTGGCCCCCGCTCACCACGGCAGAGCAGCTGGCACTGGACATGGTCGGCGGGCTAGAGGAAATGGCAGTCACCGGGGTGGAGGTTGGCATCAGGCGAGGAAATTAGACCCCGCTGAGTTGCGGTTCCCCATGGCGTGTGAACCCACCCCACCTCCCAGCACCACCACCACCCCTATACCCCCCTCACTCATGTGAGGGCTTGTCGTTGAGCATTCAACACCTGCAAGGGCAGGTGGAGGAGTCCAACCGCATGTAGGAGCAAGAGGTGGTGCCAACCATGCGTGCCATCCAGGCCAACAGTGGAGGCATTGGGGGAGTGCGTTTCGGCCATGGATCAGCATGTCCAAGGCCTGTGGCACTGTGTACAGGCAGTGGCTGAGGACCAAGACAGGGCTGTCCTCTCTGGTGAACTGGTGCGACGACAATAATCTCTCCCTCAATGTCAATAAAATGAAGGAGATTGTCATCGACTTCAGGAAGCATAGTGGAGCACGTACTCCTGTCTACCTTCATGGAATCGAAGTAGAAAGGGTCGAGAGCTTCAAGTCTTTAGGTGTCCAGATCACCAACAACCTGTCCTGGTCCCCCCATGCCGACACTATAGATAAGAAAGCCCACCAACGACTCTATTTTCTCAGAAGACTAAGGAAATTTGGCATGTCAGCTACGACTCTCACCAACTTTTACAGATGCACCATAGAAAGCATTCTTTCTGGTTGTATCACAGCTTAGTATGGATCCTGCTCTGCCCAAGACAGCAGGAAACTACAAAATATTGTGAATGTAGCCCAATCCATCACGCAAACCAGCCTCCCATCCATCGACTCGTCTACAATTCCCGCTGCCTCGGAAAGGCAGCCAGCATAATTAAGGACACCACACACCCCAGACATACTCTCTTCCACCTTCTTCCGTCAGGAAAAAGGTACCAAAGTTTGAGGTCACGTACCAACCAACTCAAGAACATCTTCTTCCCTACTGCCATCAGACTTTTGAATGGACTTACCTCGCATGAAGTTGATCTTTTCTCTACATCTTGCTATGACTGTTTAAACTCGGTTTGTTCTCACTGGAACGACGGATTTGAGGGGTGACCTGATAGAGGTCTACAAAATTATGAAGGGCATAGACAGAGTGGATAGTCAGAGACATTTTCCCAGGATAGAGGGGACAATTACTAGGGGACATAGGTTTAAGGTGCGAGGGGCAAGGTTTAGAGGAGATGTACAAGGCAGGTTTTTTACATAAAGGGTAGTGGGTGCCTGGAACTCGCTGCCGGAGGAGGTGGTGGAAGCAGGGACGATAGTGACGTTTAAGGGACATCTTGACAAATACATGAATAGGATGGGAATAGAGAAATACGGACCCCGGAAGTGCAGAAGATTTTAGTTTAGACGGGCAGCGTGGTCGGCACAGGCTTGGAGGGCCGAAGGGTCTGTTTCTGTGCTGTACTTTTCTTTGTTCTTTGTTCTTTTCTTAGGCACTGTCAGTCTGTCCTGCACTTAAGAGATGGGGTGGAAGAGGTAAGTTGGGGGTGTTAGACGTTTTAGTTGCTGTGAAATGAAGAGTCTAAAGTTCTTGTTCCTTTTCACCAAACACCATTTATTTCACTTTCACAGCCTCTGCACAAAACTCTTAACAACACACCACCTGACAGAGGCCACCTGAAGCCCCTTTACATATCAGTGTCAATTAATGGATACTTAACATAAATGAGACAACTAATTGCAATGTCTCTTAACCCATTACTTATGGGGGGAGTGGTGGTCTGGAGGCCTTGGTGAGGAGTACAATGGGGTTTCAGAAGTGTAGAAGATTTTAGTTTTGACGGGCAGCATGGTCGGCGCAGGCTTGGAATGCCGAAGGGCCTGTTCCTGTGCTGTACTTTTCTTTGTTCTCTCTTCCTTGTTCTTTGTAACATTATATTCTGCAGTCTCCCCTTCCTTCCCTATGTACGGTATGCATTGTTTGTACAGCATGCAAGAAACAATACTTTTCACTGTATACTAATAAATGTGACAATAATAAATCAAATCAAATCAAATCTCACAGGCAACCATGGGCGAGAGCCACCTGAATATTGCAGCTGCGCTGCTGAGCGTGACCCAGTCACCAAGAGCCATGGCTGAGACCGTTGGCGGCATTGCCCAGGTGCTGCTGACATGGCGCAGGGAGAGGGAGACGCTGCAGTAACTGGCAGATGTGGCACAGACCCAGAGGTTGGTGGCATAGTCGCAGCGTGATGCGGCGCAGTCCCAGATGGAAGTGGTCCACTCCTGTGCACCATGGCCGCGAGGGTGCAGACCCTGGTCAAGACGATAGCGGGCCTCCAGGACTAGCAACGGCAGGTGGCGAGAGAAACTCTGCAGTTAGCTCCGCCTGCACCCTGGTCCCATGGAGTAGCGCGGGGGCCATTTGGCATCTTGCGGGAGGAGGTGATGGGGTCCATGCCGGTGATTCCTACAGGGGAGGTGCGGAACACCGCAGAACATTGGACACCGTCCCCCCCAGCCCTCCTGTCCCTGGCGCATCTGGTGGGCAGTGGGTTGAAAAGGACAGCGCCACACAGGCGGGCCTATCCATGCCCAGTCGTCCCAGAAGACGTCTGCCAAAGAGGACCCAGGTTGCAGGATGGAAACTATAGCAGGCCGCCTCCAGTCCTGATGTACTGTCTGGGGTTCCACCTAGCGTTAGGGCCCTTATGTCCAGAAAAGTAGATGCCAGTTAAGTTGACATGAGTGCAGGACACAGTTTAGCGATAGGGGATAAGGCACAAATCTGTATATGTGATTTCACATTAGGTAGCTGTGCACAATGTTACAGCCTGCCTCGGTTCTGTGTTAAATGGGTGTGAGGGATGGGCTGATCTGGGATGGACGCAGGGGGGGGGGGGGGTCTCAGAATGGGTTGTCATCATCCTCCATACCATGGACCAGACATCCTGTTACTGCCAGCCCAGGGCCCACACCCCGCAGTGCGGCAGGTATGTATCACGGAGTGAGCTTCGTGGCCGCGGGGTGGGGGGGAGATGTGGTGTCCATGCCCCTGCCCCTGCCCTGGTGCACATGTTGGTTGGCCTCCCGTGCGTGCCCGGGCCTCATGTCCTGCCCATCCTCACCCTCTTCCTCATCTTCCTTGTCGGACGAGGCCTGGTGTTCATTCTCCTTCTCCAGCACATCGCCCCTCTGCTGCGCAATGTTATGGAGGACGCAGCAGGCCACCACAACGTGGGCCACTTTCCCAGCTCCCAATTGGAGGGCCCCTACAGAGCGTCTATGCACCTGAACCGCATCTTCAGGATGCTGAAGCACCGCGCAAACACGCCCCTGGTTGCCACATGAACATCGCTGTAGCGGGTGTCCCCGTTGGTCTGTGGCCTCCTGATACGCATCATCAGCCACGACTGCAGTGGATAACCTCATCACCTAGGAGGCAACCTCCAGCTGGGGTGTGCCTCGAAGGGCCATTGATGTGCCAGAATGAAGGCGTTGTGCACACTGCCCTGATGATCACATACCAGCTGCACGTTCATCGAATGGAACCCCTTTTGGTTTGTGTAGGACAACATCTGCAGATGTTCGAAGGGCAACATGCATCCCGTTGATCACCCCGTGGATTCGGAGCATCTCAGCAATGGGGGCGAACCCTGCTGCCCGGGCATCCTTGTGGACTCGGTCTACGTTGAAATGGATGTATCGTGCCAACTGGGCATATAGTGCCTGCACAGCATGGTTCCACCTGTGTACCGAGCTCTGGGAGATTCTGGCCAGGTCCCCACTCAGTGCCTGGAAGGACCCCGTTGCGTAAAATTTCAGAGGGATCGTCACCTTGACAGCCACTGGGAGCGGGTGTCCTCCCCCATTCCCCCGCAGTACCAGGTGTGCCATGCCAGGATCTGGCAGATATGTCGCACTGTCTCCCTGCTCAACCGGAATCGGCAGGTGGCAGCCGGTTGGGGGGTGATGATGGTATGGCGGAGAGTGGGGTGCGTGGTGATGAAGTGGAGGGTGGGGACTGGGGTGTGGTGGTGGTGGGCTGGGTCTGGGGTGCGGGGGGTGGGGGCACCCATACGGCCAGTGTTACTCTGCAGTACCAGGGGGTAAGGTGGGTGGTCATTGGGATGTGCAGCAAGATGGCTGTCTTGCAGGCTGTGGCAACGGCGCCCCAGCCTCGTGGGGGTCACCCCCCCCCCCGCCCAGGCCTGTCCTGACGTCATCCTCCCCCTACATAGCCTGCCACAATTTCACATTCCATATCATGAATGGATCGATATACTGTTTTTCTTTACTTGCTGCTTTGAAGTCTCCCTATTTGCTGGGAACAGATGGGGCTACAGATTAAAGTCTTGGTCGCACCGTTCCTGTGTCCCCCCCTCTTCCAACACTTAGTCTGTTTGTGATTGTGTGTTTGGTACCCACCCCAGGTAAATGGGGTGGATGTGGAGATGCCGGCGTTGGACTGGGGTGAGCACAGTACGAAGTCTTACAACACCAGGTTAAAGTCCAACAGGTTTGTTTCGATGTCACTAGCTTTCGGAGCGCTGCTCCCTCCTCAGGTGAATGAAGAGGTCTGTTCCAGAAACACATATATAGACCAATTCAAAGATGCCAAACAATGCTAGGAATGCGAGCATTAGCAGGTGATTAAATCTTTACAGATCCAGAGATGGGGTAACCCCAGGTTAAAGAGGTGTGAATTGTACCAAGCCAGGACAGTTGGTAGGATTTTGCAGGCCAGATGGTGGGGGATGAATGTAATGCGACATGAATCCCAGGTCCCGGTTGAGGCCGCACTCATGTGTGCGGAACTTGGCTATAAGTTTCTGCTCGGCGATTCTGCGTTGTCGTGGGTCCTGAAGGCCGCCTTGGAGAACGTTTACCCGGAGATCTTACTACGTCATCTTCTTCACAGCTTTCAACACGTCATTGATGACGATGAACATCTTGCCAAGGTCATCCCCACACCCCCACTACTTGCCTTCAAACAACCGCGCAACCTCAAACGAACCATTGTTTGCAGCAAACTACCCAGTCTTCAGAACAGTGACCACGACACCACACAACCCTGTCATGGCAATCTCTGCAAGACGTGCCAGATCATCGACATGGATACCACTATTACACGTGAGAACACCACCCACCAGGTACACGGTACATACTCGTGCGACTCGGCCAACGTTGTCTACCTCATACGCTGCAGGAAAGGATGTCCCGAAGTGTGGTACATTAGCGAGACCATGCAGACGCTGCGACAACGAATGAACGGACATCACGCAACAATCACCAGGCAGGAATGTTCCCTTCCAGTCGGGGAACACTTCAGCAGTCAAGGGCATTCAGCCTCTGATCTCCGGGTAAGCGTTCTCCAAGGCGGCCTTCAGGACCCACGACAACGCAGAATCGCCGAGCAGAAACTTATAGCCAAGTTCCGCACACATGAGTGCGGCCTCAGCCGGGACCTGGGATTCATGTCGCATTACATTCATCCCCCACCATCTGGCCTGCAAAATCCTACCAACTGTCCTGGCTTCGTACAATTCACACATCTTTAACCTGGGGTTACCCCATCTCTGGATCTGTAAAGATTTAATCACCTGCTAATGCTCGCATTCCTAGCATTGTTTGGCATCTTTGAATTTGTCTATATATGTGTTTCTGGAACAGACCTCTTCATTCACCTGAGGAAGGAGCAGCGCTCCGAAAGCTAGTGACATCGAAACAAACCTGTTGGACTTTAACCTGGTGTTGTAAGACTTCGTACAGGTAAATGGGGTTCTAGCTAAGGGTTGCAATTTGATGATGTCAGATCCAAGCCCACTGAATTTTAATTCAAATTTGCAGATGTTCTAGCCACCGGCAGCATGATCTACATTAGGAGAAAGGGGCTGTGTGCAGGGAGTCATATCCAGCATTGTGTGTTTACAGGTGAAGACTAACCTTCCTGGATCTAACTGAGGAGCTGCCTACACGGCTCCCGTAACTGAAGCAGGACGTGGAAGCCTTGTCAGTGACCCTCAAAGTTGCCACAGACTTGAATTCTTATGCCATTGGATCCTTTTAGTTACAATCTAAAGTTTACAGCTATGAAAAAAGAAGGTAGCTAATGACCTATTTTCCAGGGCCAGCCAAAATATCACCGTTCCTACTGAGCTGAGCAGCCAACATTATGGAATTTGTAATTTGCTGCAGTTGCTGGCTTCCTTTGTGTGCAGAGTATGATTGACCGGCATTGGAGGTCATCAGCCAATGTGGAGCAGGCTGGAGGGACTGTGGGACATACTATTGCTCGTATTCTTGTGTCCTAATCATCCAATTAGGGCAAAAATGAGTAACATCCATCAACAGAAAAGAATACTAGATTATCAATGTATAGCTGATGTACTCGGCCAGTGACAGGATCAATTAATATCATGCAGGGCTACGAGACTCGGGCAGCTAAGCCGATGCTTTAATTCGACCCATCGAGTCTGCGCCAACACTCCAAAAGCACTCCCCCCCCCTCCACCCCTCCCTCCCCCATTCCCTCCCTACCCCCTCACTTCTCCTCCCCCCCCTCTCCTTCCCCCCTCCCTCCCCCCCCCCCCCCCCCCCCCCCCCCCCCCCCCGCTCCTCCTGTGCTTATGTTAACAGTTTTGCCAGAAACCCCAGTGTAACTTCACCTTGGCAAAACTGGCGTGATGTCCAGTTCAGCCTAGGTACCTTTTGCTGTTTGCACCCTCATTAAAAAGCCACACTCATTTTTCTGGAACATTTTAAGAGACATCTAATAATTACTTTTTTTTGTCTTAGGTGGCATCCTATAATTTTAATATACCTGTCATTATCAATGGTGGGACATCACCATCTCCTTCACCAAGTTCTGTACCACCTGATCCTTATGATGAAATATCGATAGGTTCAGTTGACCTACTGTGCGTTGCTACTCCATCTCGCAGAGTGCAAGCCACTGGTAAGTTTGATAGAAAGAGAAACTGTCACTGCAAACATATTTCTCAAATAAATTCCTACTGTGAGTTTCCCCAGATGACACCGCATGGTAATTGAAACTTGTGCTGTTTTAAACTAAAACATGTTACAATGTCCTTCTTGGGCTTTCAAGGACTGTAGTGGAAAACTATCCTGGATTGCCACTTAGGATAGAATTTGTCAGCTCAAAGTGAGTTTGTGTATTTGCATATAAAAAAAAGGGGGAGAAAATCCATTCGACCATCATTGCTGTCTCATCCAGCCTAGCCTAAATATTAAGAAATCAAATCCTGAATAATGCTCCACAGCAAGTTTCCTCGAACTTAGGTCAAACTCAGGGCCTATTGTTACCATGCCCAATGTCGCCTTGTTTTTAATACCATAAGATTACATCAGTTTCCCTCCAATCACCATGAAATAACACCACAACTCCACTGTGTTTTGAACATATGAACTGCTGGCTTATATACCATTCCCTTTGTACTCTCCTTACCACATTAAATATAGAAACCATCATTAACTGCTTTTCCCTGCACTTGGCTACCCCACATCAACCTACTTAAAAGATGGATTGTTAAAACTCTGCATGATAGGAAAATAACTGCTCTTCCAATTGGTCACATGGTACCATTTCTTGCTCTTACTGTTGCACTGGTGGCTATAATGTATGTTAAGAATCCCTTTTAAGCAACTCTGCAATCAACTTTCATAAAACCACTTTAGATTCCTCCTGATGATCAATAAACATCCCTTCTCCTGCAATTGTACCCATACATCCTCATTTACATTTCTACAGCCCCTCTTTTATAATTGCACCTGTTTGGAATCCCTTGTACCCTGCAAATAAACTTCAGATCAATTTATTATCCAACCTATTACAACAACAATTCTAAATGCAATCACCTATCTATTGATGAAATATTTTCTTTCTCATGCTTTAGCATTTGCATACAAAGTCAAAGATTTTATTGCATGCATATCTTATGTCTTTTACACAAAGTATATTAAATTGATTCCTGTAATTGAAATACATTATAATATTACTACTATCATCAGCTGCCTTGTATTTTAATTCTCCACATCTTGTTCAGTCAATGCTGAGCAATCTTGTGTAGCTACTCTTGCGGTGAGCCTATTTATTTCCCATCCTTGATGACTCTTGAGAAGATGGCGATGGACCTTTTTCCTGAACCCTTGAGGTCCTTCCATATTACAGTTATTCCACATTGGGAGTTCTAGAAGTTTGATCTGGCACTGATGAAGGAACAGCGATCCATGTCCAATTCAGGATGGTTTGTGACCTTGAGGGGAGATTGCAACTGACAGTGTTCCATGATGCCTTCTGCTGCTGTCCTTTTGGGTGGTGGAAGTCCCGGATTTTGGATCTAGTGCCAAAAAGGCATGACAGCATTCTATCCTGTATGTGATATTCGTCGCAGCCATGATACACTCGTGCTGGAGAGAGTCCATGCTTAGGTGACTAGATGAAGGGCCAGTCAAGTGGGTCAGTTTTGTCTTGAATGGTTTCAAGATTTTGAATATTAAAAAAAAAAAAAATTTAGAGTACCCAATTATTTTTTTTTCCAATTAAGGGGCAATTTAGCATGGCCAATCCACCTAACCTGCACATTTTGGGGTTGTGGGGGTGAAACCCACGCAGACACGGGGAGAATGTGCAAACTCCACACGGACAGTGACCCAGGGCTGGGATTCGAACCCGAGTCCTCAGTGCCGCAGTCTCAGTGCTATCCACTGCGCCACATGCTGCCCTGTGATTTTGAATATTATTGCAGATACATCTATCCAGACAAGTGGAGAATATTCCATCACTTATCCAATTTGTGTGGTAAAAAGGTTTTGGGTCGTCAGGAGGTACATGATCTGCTAAGGTAGTCGTGATATTAATGTGGCTAGTCCACAGGGACTCATTTAGGGAAGGTGGGGCATAGTGGTATTATTGCTGAACTAGTAATCCAGAGACCAGTGTTAATGCTCTGGGGACCTGGGTTTGAATCCCACCATGGCAGGGAGTGGAATTTAAAATCAGTAACAAAAGAAAATCTGTAATTATGATTAAACCATTGCCGATTGTTGATGGTGGATGTATTAGCAGTTAATGCAATCGAATGACAAGGGATAATGGTGAGACTGACTCTCTCTTGTTGGAAATGGTCATTGCTTGGTACTTGTGCGAAGCAGGTATTACTTACTACTGACCTACCAGCTTGAGTTGGCCAGGATCTTGTATATGTGAGACAAACTGAACATAATATGTGAAATAGGAGAAGACCATTTGGCCCATTGAGTCTGCTGTGCCATTCAAATTATCACAGCTGATCTTGGCCCCAAGTCCACTTTCCCAATCATTCCCCATTTCCCTGAGAGATCAAAAATCTGTCTCAGCCTCAAATAGATTCAATAATGGGGCTTTCAAAACCCTCTGTTGGAAAGGATTCCAAACTTTTGAGGGAAGAAATGTTCTCCTCATCTTAGTCCTCAATGATTATCCCTTTTACCAAAACTATACCCCCTTGTTCTAGATTCCCAACCAGGTGAACAACATCTCAGTGCCTACCCTGTCATTAGGTCACCTCTCATTCTTCTCAACTCCAGAAAATATAGACCCAGTTTAATCAGCCTCTCAATACAGGACAACCCGCACATCCTAGGGCCCAATCTAGTGAACCTTCGCTGAACTGCCTCCAATACAAGATTATCCCTCCTGAAGTAAGGAGACCAAAACTGCACACAATGATCTACCTGAATGGGGGCAGAGTCCCGTAGCACAAGATTAACAGGGTGTCCCCCAGTGCTCAGAGCGCAGGGAAACTGTCTGCTATCTAACGCCCATTCGGGTAGATCAGAGACCTCAGCGGGAGAATCCCCGACGAGGCCGCACTTAGCCCATTTTCTGCACTGAGGAGCTCTGCTTGCCGAAACTCCTCAGTGCAGTGAGAGATCAAGATGCCATTTATAAATGGCGTTCCGATCTCTTGAGCCCCCGATGTGACCCCCAATCTCTCCCAGTTGCCAACTCAGTATAAGGGTGTCCCCGGCTCCCCCCGGTACTCACGCCCACACTCATGTAGGGCACCCCCAGCGCAATCACTGCCGCGCAAAAAATATCAGCTTCCAACTTGGCAGTGCAAGGCTGGCACTGTGAGGATACCAAGTGCCACCATTAGTGCCAGGGTACCACCCTGCCCAGAGCATGCACAAACTCTTGGGAGACCCCCACGAGTGCCATCCCATCTGGTCCCCATTGTGGAGACCAACACTGAACAGCACTTGTCCAAGATCTCCAAGGTGAGGGAATTAGATCCTACACCTTGGTTAGATTTCTGGAACGCATATTAGTGTGAGACTAGCTGTCTCACTCTAATATACAAATTGGCCAGAAAGAGATCCCTCCCAAGATGGGCGGGATTCACATCGCTATGTCTCGTGAGATTGTGTTAAAGCTCGCAAAGCATTGTGTGCCTTGTAGATCCTGGAATTGGGATCTCCTGGAATCTACTGGTCACATTGCACTGTCTGCTTTTCGGGCGCAACGCGGTCAGTAGATCCCACCCAGTAGTTCAGATGCAGCCTCACCAAAGCCCTGGACAATTGTAGCAAGATTTCTTAATTCTTGTACTCCATATCCCTTGTGTTCCTTTTATGAATATGTAAAATTACAAAACATACAAACAAAAACCCTTAACCAAACGCAGACCCCAAACAAATCACATCACAGCCTTACAACCTTCAAAAACAAAAAAGAAAAGAACCTCTCCTACTTACTTACCACCTCTGCCCCCACAGCGTCCGAAGCTCTGGCACATACGAAACCCCAAAAATAGCCACAGTGGGCAGGGCTCCAGCTCAACATTTACGATCGCTGACATGGTGTTGATAAAGGACCTCCAGAAATCCACCAGCTTAGAATGGGACCAAAACATGTGCATGTGGTGACGGGCCTCTTGAGCAGTGCTCACCCCTATCCTCCACCTCCTCAAAAAAAGACTCATTCTTTTGTGAAGTGCGCTCGAAACACTACCTATATCTGTATAAGGCTCAGTCTTGCACATGACGATGTAGTGTTCACCCTCCGCAGCCCCTCACTCCACACCCCTCCTCCATTATTGGCCCCAAATCCTCCACCCATTTACCTTTCGCCCCCTCCACTGAACTCGACTCTTCCCCTACGATCCGCTCGTACACGCCGGATGTACTACCCTCCTCCGGCCCAAACAGGAGAGGATCTGCTCCAAAAGGGATGATGGCGGCACCCCGGGAAATCCAAAAAAGAAACTCTTAACAAAGCTCTGCACCTGGGGGTACCAAAATATGTTTGAGCACAACAGCCCAATTTCTCCTTTAGCACCTCCAGGCTGGCAAACCGCCCCTCCAGAAATAAATCCTCCATTCTCTCCAGCCCCCACTCACTCTCCCTGCACCAAATGTGACATCTAGCCATGCCGGCTCATACAGTTGGTTCACATAAATGGAACCCAACCTTGAAGCCGCCCTCAACTTAAAATGCTGGCGGAATTACCTGCAGATTTTTAATGTGGACACAACCATTGGGTTTGTTGAGTACCTTGCTGGTGCCAACTGTAGTGGCGATGTTACCAATGCCCCCAAACCTGTTCCCCTACATTACCCGACTCCATCTGAACTCAGAGAGCCCCCGGGTCCCCGCATCACCCCAACACCTTCCCCGCGTTGGCTGCCCAGTAATACCACAGCAAATTTGGCAACACTAGATGCCCTGACTGTCTCTCCATCTGAAGCACCCACCTCCGAATGCTCGGGGCCTTATCGGCCAAATAAAACTGGAAATAAACCACTTGATCCTTCGGAAAAATGACTTGGGCTGGAACACCCAAGACGCTGATATAAAAAGTGAAACCTCGGCAAGATGTTCACCTTAACTTATTGGACCCGGCCCGCCAACAATAACAGGAGACTATCCCACCTCTGCAAGTTTGCCTCGAATTTACTCACCAGATTTGTATAACTCAACCTCCGAAACCATTTCTAATCCTCACCACTTGGACCCCAAGATATCGAAAACTAGTCCCCGCCAACCAAAATGGTAACCCCCCCCCCCCACAATCCGGCTCCCCTCCCTGATTCCCTGACCTCAAAATATTCACTCTTCCGCATGTTCAACTTGGAACTAGAGATGGCACCGAAGTGCTGCAAAATACCTATAATATTTTTATAGTCGATCCCGGGTCCCTAACGCACAGCAGCAAATCATCAGCATATAATGACACCCTATGTTCCCCCTCACCTCTAATGATGCCCACAAAACAATGGCCAACGGCTCAATTACCTACTCAACTAACAAAGGAGACATCAGACATTCCCGCCTCGTACCCTGATGCAACCAAAAGGACCCAGAGCTCAAGATGTTGATGAAAACAATAGCAAATGGGGCCGGATACAGCAACCACACCCACCACACTAACCAGGACGAAACCCAAACTTCTTCAGCACCGCAAAAAGGTACCCCACTCCACCGGTCCTTCTCTGCATCCAATGATACAATTATCTCCGGTACCGACCAGGCCGCAAATGTGAGCACCACATTCCTCAACTGACGTATGTTCAATGACAACTTCTGGCCCTTCACAAACCCTGTCTGATCTTCCCCTAACACCTGCAGGAGGCAAGGCCTCTCAATGCCAATACCTTGGCATCTACATTTAACAGGGAGATCGGGCAATACGGCCCACACTCTGTGGGGTCCTTAACCTTTTTCAGGAGGAGTGAGATGGACACCTGCCCCAATGACTCTGGGAGGGTGCCCCTTCCCAAAGAGTCCTTAAACATGCCCAGCCACACCGGACCTAACTGATCCGAAAACGTCTTATAAAATTCCACCGCGAACACATCTGGCCCCGGCGCCTTCCCTGCCTGCATGTGCTTCATCGCTATCTGAATCTCCTCCAGACCCAATGGTGCCTTCAGAGCCTCCTGCAATTCGCCCCCACCTTGGGAAACTCCATTTCCTCCAGGAGCTCTGCCATCCCTCGTTTGTCTCTGGCAGATCCGACCTATACAACCTCTCATTAAAGGCCATAAACACTCCATTCAGCTTCTCTGGGGCGGAGACCAGCCTTTCCTCCAAATCCCTAACCTGAACAATCTTCCTGTCTGCCTGCTGCCACCTTAATTGGTGAGCCAAGAGTCGGCTGGCATTCTCCCCATACCCATACACTGTCCCTTTCATCTGCCTAAATTGCCACACCGCCATGTCCATGGACAGCAAGTCAAACTGCATTTGCCACTTATTTCCTGCACGCCAAAAGCTCCGGGATGAGGTCCCTCGCATACCTATGATCAACCCCTGGAATCTCTTCCACCAGTTTCTGTCACGCCTCCCCATCCATTTGTGCCTTAAACGCTATGATCCCTCCCCTGATCACCACCTTCAACGCCTCCCACAAAATTGAGGGGGAAACCTCCTCATTATCATTATGTTCCACATACTCCCATATGGCCCCTCAAAATCCTCACACAGAACCCCAAATCCAATAGCAGCCCTATGTCTAATTGCCATCCCTTATGACACTCCTGACCGACCTCCAACACCAGGCCCACCAAATGTGGGGCAAGATCTGACATGATCACCGGCGAGTACTCAGACTCGTTCACTCTAGCAGGAAGAGTCTGACTCCTTGTGTACCAAAGAGGAAAACAAGAACCCCATCTCCCCAGGATGCGTAAACCACCATGGAGCTGCCACTCCCATCTCCTCCGTAAATGCAGAAAATACCTTCACCATCTGAGCCGGGACCAACGATTTTGGCCTGGAGAAATCCACCTTCGGGTCCAACACGCAATTTGCATCACCCCCCCAAAATAAATTGGTGGGTGTCCAAATCCAGCGTTGTAGTCAGCAACTGTTTCATAAATGGCACATCGTCCCAATTTGGGGCGTAGGCATTCACAAGAACCACAGACTTCCCCTCTACCACCAACGCATATCGTCCACCCTGATCAGCTATAACCCTTTCCGCTCAGAACCAAATTTGTTATTAATGAAGATCTCCACCCAGGGGACCCTGACTAACCTTGCCGAGGGCCTCTCGCCCCACTCACCCTTAAGTCAACCATTAACCACCGTAATACCTTCGCCACTAGTTTCTAGGCCCCAGGCCCACTTAGGATGGCCACCTGCCCTACCCGATGGGTCAGACAAAGAAAATCCCCTGGTCACTGTTAGCTTCCTAACACCCCCCCCCCCCAAGCCAGAAGACTGCCTGTCACCTCAACTAACCCCTTCCTGCTCCCAAAGAAACATTCTAGACTCATTGAGCCTTGCCAAACTGGTCCAACAAGTCGTAGCCCCTCCCCCACACCACTCCCATTCACTAGCCTACCTTTTAGTGTTAGTAAGTGATGCACGATCAATGACCACTAAAGCGAGGTTGTAGTCCAACTGAAGGCTTTAATAACCTAGATGTTTCCCCCAGCAGCTCAGGTACAGAATGAGGGCTGCTGGGGCGGCACGGGTTCTTATACCCCACCTATCAGGGCAGAGCTATCATACACTCTCGCCAATAGAAAGCATACGATTTCCACCAATGATGCTTTAGCCTATCAGGTACTGTAATACCTATAATACCACATTCATCCCCTGTTTAAAAAAAGTCCAGCGGGGGTGGTGGCCAGAAACTACAAAACATAACAACATGGTATAATTAGTTATGGAGGTAACGTAATACCTCCGTACAGTGTTTAGTAACTATTTACAAGTCTGGTAGCTATGTACATTTGATGGTTTATATTTACAGATTACAGTTAAAATGAAGCAATCAGTCGAGCGGGGGCCCTGGTCGTCCTCCTTGATCGTCGGAGCCTCGGTGGTGACTCAGGTGGAGGCTCGGGCGTCTGTGACTCCGGGAGCGTGGCTTTGATCTCCATGGCAGCTTCGTCACCCCTCGACGGCGCTGGTGGGGAAAACGGCTGACCTGGGAAGGGAGCGCCTGCAGGGCACGTCGATGGGTTGGGGGGCCTAGACGGGGGCGGCGGAAGGACTGATCCTCCTGTAAGGTGCTGCGGTGGAGGGGAGGGTGGGACTGGTGGCTGGAATGTGTGTGGGGTTCCGGCGGGCGCCAGGTCCGGTAGGGAGACCGTATCTTGTCGGCCGTCGGGGTACGCCACGCAGGCGTACTGGGGGTTAGCATGGAGCAGATGGACCCTCTCGACCAACGGGTCCGACTTGTGCGCCCGCATGTGTTTTCGGAGCAGGATGGGTCCGGGTGCTGCCAGCCAGGTTGGAAGCGAGGTCCCAGAGGAGGACTTCCTAGGGAAGACAAGGAGACGTTCATGAGGTGTCTGATTGGTGATCGTACAAAGCAGTGACCGGATGGAGTGGAGGGCATCCGGGAGGACTTTTTGCCAGTGGGACACTGGGAGGTTCCTGGACTGTAGGGCCAGTAGGGCGGTCTTCCAGACTGTTCCGTTCTCCCTCTCCACCTGTCCGTTACCCCGGGGGCTGTAACTGTTCGTCCTGCTCTAGGCGATGCCCTTGTTGAGCAGGAATTGCCACCACTACTTGAGCTCTCCAGGGGCTGTTACTGGCTTCAATCCCATTCTCTCAGTAGCCTTTGGACTTCTGACCTAAAGATCCGGGCCTGTGCACTGTAGCGTCTGCTCCTGATGGCGACGGGTTTGCAATCCGCGTGGGTTTGCAAACAGAGAAGGCGGGTTGACCTTAAGGGTTGCGAGGCCGCAGACAGTAAGTGGGGTATAGGGCCGCCAAATTGGAAGGTCGGGGGTTCATCCAAGGTGGCGTCTCCCATTGGTCGCACATGGCCGTGGGTGCACAAAATGGCAGCGCCCATCCCTCCAACGTGGCATCCGTGGAACAAGATGGCGGCGCCCGGGATCCGCACGTGACCCTGGGATATGGAGGTAGCCACAATTCCCATGGTCCTTTGCAAGTGGCCATATCAGATGGCTACATCAGATCCTCAAGTAGTGGAATTTGCTTCAGTCTTCTTTAAATGGTAGACCATCCAGCTCTGCCCCTCCCCCTCTCGGGTTCACAGGGAATAGTCGCTCTTGCCCAGGTTGAGTTTGTAGCCCGAGAAGGCTCCAAAATTTCCCAGGAGCTTTGTGATTTCTCTCATGCCGTTTTGTGGGTCTGAGATGTAGAGGAACAGGTCACGGCATAGACTGAGATGCTGTGCTCTGCTTCCTCTTCGGATTCCCTTACAGCCTTCTGCCTCTCACAAGGCCAGCGGCTCAATTGCCAGGGCGAACAGAAGCGGGAACAGCGGGCATTCCTGCCTTTTGCGTCTGTGCAACTGGAAGTACTTAGCGCTGGTGGTGCTGGTCGAAACTCTCACCTTGGGGGCGTTGTACAGAGGTTTCTCCCATGACGTGAACCTTGTCTCTTGCCCAGTGTTCTTCAAACTTTTTTCCGGGGACCCATTTTTACCAACCTTCGGGACCCACCATTATCTCTTACCTTGTTTGCTGCTGACAAAAACGGAGGAAATGGTATTGGGTCGCTTTGGCCCTCGTACACGCTCCTCCAATGGAACCTGCTGGATGAAGGTGAAGCCTTCCGGTGTTGGAAAGTATGGAGTCTCCAACTGTCCAAAGTCCTGCATTTTATTCCTGTAAAATTTGATCAAATAAAACCTCCGAACTTGCAAAACAAAAAATAAAATGAATAAAATAAATGAAAAAAATAAAAATTAAATGAATAAAATAAATGAATAAACCCCCCTCGAACTTGTAAAACAAAAAGCTGCGACCGCCTAAAAAAAAAAAGCATCCGTATTGCGCATGCTTGCCCGATCATTGGCGTGCATGCGCATAGTTTTGCGCATGTGCGCCGATGATCTGGCATGCATGCGCAGTGCGGCCGCATTTTGTTTACTTGGCCGCGGCCATTCTGAAGGCTGTTTGCAGCCGCCGTTCTTAACAGCCGGCTGCTGATGATCGGGAGCATCGCGACGGATGGCTCCGCGACCCTCCCGACACCCGCCCGTGACCCACCCGCGGGTCGCGCCCCCGAGTATGACAATGCCTGCTCTAGCCCAGGTGAAGACTTCCGGTGTTGGAAAGTATGGAGTCTCCAACTGTCCATACAGTTCATTGGGTCCCTTTGGCCCCCGTACACGCTCCTCCATTGGAACCTGTTCATGAGGTACTTCCACTCGACTGTCGAAGGCCTTTCCGCATCCAGGGACATGATCATCTCTGCTGTTCTCTCCCCGGATGGGGTCAGTATCACATTCAACAGCCGCCTGATGTTCACAGTTAGCTGTCTACCTTTCACAAAGCCTGTCTGGTCCTCTGCGACCACCTCTGGTATACAGTTCACCAGTCTCTTAGCCAGGACTTTTGCAAGTATCTTCGCGTCCACATTGAGCAGCGAAATGTGTCTGTCTGGGTTCGCCCTCCTTTTTTGAATAGTGGTGTTGCATTTGCTTACTTCCAAACCATTGGGAACATTCCAGAATCTAGGGAATTTTGGAAAATCCATTGCCAGCAATTTTGCTATCTCTTTAGCTATCTCTTTTAGAATTCTGAGATATAGGCAATCATTATTTTCATAGAATTTATAGTGCAGAAGGAGGCCATTCGGCCCATCGAGTCTGCACCGGCTCTTGGAAAGAGCACCCTACCCAAGGTCAACACCTTCACCCTATCCCCATAACCCAGTAACCCCACCCAACACTAAGGACAATTTTGGACACTAAGGGCAATTTATCATGGCCAATCCACCTAACCTGCACATCTTTGGACTGTGGGAGGAAACCGGAGCACCCAGAGGAAACCCACGCACACATGGGGAGGATGTGCAGACTCCGCACAGACAGTGACACAAGCCGGAATCGACCTGGGACCCTGGAGCTGTGAAGCAATTGTGCTATCCACAATGCTACCGTGCTGCCCTTGACCTGAGGCTTTGTCGGATATTAGTCCTTTGAGTTTCTCCAGTACATTTTCTCTGATATTAATCACAGAATCACAGAATTGTTACAGAACCGAAGGAGGTAATTTGGCCCATTGAGTCTGCACAAGCTCTCTGAATGAGCAGCCCAACCAGAGCCATTCCCCTGCATTCTCCCCGTAGCCCTGCACATTCTTTCTTTTGAGATTAGAATTTAATTCTCTTTTGAATGCTTCAGTTGAACCTACCTCCACCACACACTCAGGTAGTGCATTTCACCCTAACCACTTACTGCTTGAAAAAGCTTTTCCTCATGCCACTTTTGCTTCTTTCACTCATCAGTTTAAATCTGTACCCTTTCGTTCTCGATCCTTTCTTGAGTGGGAACAGTTTCTCCTTATCTACTCTGACCAAACCCCTTCAGTCTTAAGTCTGCCCATTACTTAAATGAGGGAATTTTCTGTTCATCCATTGCTGCATGTCAGACAAGCAACGACAGTTTGTGACTTGTGGGAGAAAGTGGAGGGTGATGGTGTCATCTACACCTCCTATCCTGGTCCTTACAGCCGCAGAAGGTTCACCAGTGAGACGTCTCATGAATGTTCCCTCACTCAGGATTGCAAAATTTGCCAATGGGCTGCCAATAGGCTGCCAATAGGAGTTCCAGGCTGAATTTCCAGTGGGTGTCTTAAAATACACAACATCCAAATTTGATATAAAGAGAACAGCAAAGGTGACTTACTCAAGCATGAGTGGGCTAATGTTGATTGTGTGTTCAGTCTTCACTTTGGAGTTGTTTCAAATGCCAGTTCACTAATGACCCTTGACAAGATGTTAAGTAGCGCCTTGTGCAATACCTGAAGGGAAAGAGCAACATTACAGATGGATCTGAGAAAGTCCTATTCAATTTGATTTACTGTGGCTTTAACGGCTTTCTATTGCATGCTGTGAAGTCACATATCTGAGAATGACTTTCTGTCATCTAATCATGTGGAGGGGCTTGGATTTGTCCTTCCTAGGGAAGGATCCGAGAGAGGGTTTTCTAACCAAAAAACATTCTGGATTTCCTCTTGGGCAAGTTATCCTGAGCACCAATTAGTTTACCGTTTTCTCTGTGCACAATATATTGACTACCCTCCCAAACCAATGTAATAACATTTTGTCAGTTTTAAACTATATCCCTGTAAACACCATGTAACAAATTATACAGTAATTATAAATGTGTATGTAAAAATGTGTATATGTTCAAAGTAAAATTAAATAATTAATATAAAAAGTAAAAGTACGATTCATTACTCACTTCGATGAAATCAAGGTGAAAAAGTTAAATATTCTGAAAATCTGTGCTATTTTAAAATCTATCCCAATTATCTGTATTTCAGCTTGTAACTATTCAGTGTTGACTGAGAATCAAATCTGGAACTTTCCTGATCCACACATTGTATATTTAATTTATTTAATGAGTGTTGTTATTTATTTAACTCATTTCTTTTTATATACTCGCTTTACTTTCATAAATTTACTTTTTATATTCACTTTGCATTCATTAAAATGCTAAATTGATTTTCTTTCTTTGCAACAAAATGATGATCAACTAGTAGAATTAACTTTTATCTTTCAGCACTTAGTCCGCCACTTGAAGTCTCAACTACCAAGGTGGATTTCTCTCTTCTACCAGGATACAATGATTTAGGCTCTATTGCAGCAGATCCATTTGTAAAGGTACTATGCATCACAAGTACTCTGAATATCTTCCTCATGCATTCTTTACTTTCATAATCATGAAGTGGCACACATTTTGTTCTATTTTTAGAAACATAGTATTTTTAAAATTTTGTAGAAAGTTGAGATACAGAACATTTCCAACAAAGAGGTCAAGTGGATGTTGGATTTGAATAGTCAAGAAAACTCAGCCCTTGAAGACGGCACTTTCAGAATCTTTAACTACAATGGAAGTCTTAAACCAGGGGAAAGGCACTGCATTACAGTTGGCTTTTGTCCACGTGAGTGTTTACAGTAAGATTAGTTTAAAAGTTTTCTTTCGTAGCTATCTAATATAATATATTCAGATTCTGACCTGTTTTAAAGGATTAATTCTCTTTCAGAACCATCTAAAATAATTTCAGAAGTAGTTGCCGTAGGCAGGTTTCATTGCATGTGAATTCATCATCAATTATGGCATCTTTATTATATTTTACTTACCTTGAGAAAAAACATAGATTTGCTTTTGAATTAACCATAATGGTCCTTATAATGCTCGTTGTTGTATTGGTCTAGAGGTATGACATTTGTTTATTTAACTGTGAAATATTATACAAGAGCAATTCAATAGAGTAAGTTCTCAGTATAAAATAGTATTTGGGAGTGAAGATAACATGGCATCATTAGTCTGGAACTCTATTACACCGAACATTGATATTACAAGAGGGCAGCACGGTGGCACAGTGGGTAGCACTGTTGCCTCACGGCGCTGAGGTCCCAGGTTCGACCCCAGCTCTGGGTCACTGTCCGTGTGGAGTTTGCACATTCTCCCCGTGTTTGCGTGGCTTTCGCCCCCACAACCCAAAAGATGTGCAGGGTAGGAGGATGGGCCACACTAAATTGCCCCTTAATGGGAAAAAATGAATTGGGTACTCTAAATTTATAAAAATAATAAAAAACATTGATATCACAAAGGATATACTGACTTGCACGTAATTGAATGTCTTTCAACATTCTAGCAGAGTTTGCTATTTTCAGCATGCTACACAGGCAATGTATTCTCAAGATATTATAAATTGTGCTGGCAGGTACTTGATAGTATATAATTATTGTCTAAGTTTAATACACTGCATCCATTAGGAATATCTGTGACCATAATATTTTAAATGCATGAATCATTTTTCCATCCCAGCTTCTTTTACTTCATGAAAACCAGTTTAATACCGATTCAATTTTCACAATTTAGAGCCATAAATTATGGAGTAATTTTTGTCAGTCTCTGAACTCCCTCTATGCATCACTGTCCTTTTAAGTGTTCGGCTATGAGATTGTGTTCTTTTGTGCCACTGGTGCTAGCACTATAGAATCTCTGAAGTCGCAAAATGTCACTCTGCATCTGTCCAATTAGTCCAGTGCAACATACACAATTCCCCATGCTGGAAAGGATCCGAGTGTGAGTGTGCCAGGATTTCTCAATGTCAGCAAACAGTGGCGTCAAATGGTCAGTTCCGCTGTGCTGTTCAATCTCAGTTGAACATACTTTCAGCTGCAGGAGGAACTCACCCACAAGCAATATTGTTACGGCACTCTGGGCCAGTGCGCAGTCAATTCCAACCCACTTGACCGAGAGTCGCAACAGTAGAACTTACTCTATTGAATTGCTCTTGTATAATATTTCACAGTTAAAACAATTAATTAAATTAATTGTTTTGTTAACTTTTAATTTAAAGTACCTGATGTCTTCGGCTGCTCAATAACTGCAGGTTATAACATCAGGTTTGTAAATTTAAACACAATTATTTTTTTAATATTAACAGTAACGATAATTAAATAGCCAGAATTACAACTGGTTAACTGCTGTCTAATCTCCACCCTCATCCCTTTTAATTCATCCCACCCCATATATATATATATACACACACAGGGGTGTAAAATAATGTCTTTGTTTCAGATGGATGTCTTCCGATTAGTTGTTTCTTCAGTCTAGGCTTTCAGATGGATATTATCTTTTCTTTCAGCTGGTAATGATTTTCACTGTAGACTCACAGAAATAGCAGGCAGCCAGCATTTGAGAGTGAGAGAAACAGCCTCTTTCAGGGCCAAGAGGTTTCTGCCTTCAGACAGTAGACAGCAGAGCAGACAGAGAGCGAGCTGCTTCCACCTTGAGGGTCCAGTGGTGTTTCCTGGATTCACTCTGAAAAACCCCACCTGACAGGAACCAATTTCTGCCGGTTGTCAGGCAGAATACTGTCCCTGGCCACTCCATTGGTCACCAGTCTACTAATCGAAACAAACCCCTCCAATCTCTTTGGTGCCATAAAGTGTGAGTTCTTACGCTCAAAATACAAAATTTTACAACTCAGTGTACTATTTGGTACTTTGAGTCCTTACTTCCTCTGTTCTGCCTCAAGGTGTGCCTCAATTAATGATTCATGGACCAAAAATGGTGTCTCAATGGTTAGCACTGCTGTCTCACAGTGCCAGGGTGCCGGGTTCAATTCCGTCCTTGGGTGACTCTGTGTGGAGTTTGCACGTTCTCCCCCTGTCTGCGTGGTTTTCCTCCGGGTGCTGCGGTTTCCTCCCAGTCCAAAGACGTGCGGGTTAGGTGGATTGGCCAAGCTAAATTGCCCCTTAGTGTCCAAAAGATTAGGTGACGTTGCAGGTATAAGGTGGTGGGGGGAGGGGGGGGGGGGGAGGTGCTAGCTCGCTAGGATGCTCTTTCAGAGGTTTGGTGCAAACTGAATGGGCTGGATGGCCTCTTTCTGCACTCTAGTGACCCTACAATTCTACGAAAAACAATAAAGACAAAATAAAAGGAATTTAGGGAATCCACAGGTCAGGCCCTTGCATTATTTAAAAGACAAGCCTCCAACTTGCAGGTGAGGTGTTTTGACCCTGCAATTGAAATGTTTGTGGAAATATTGCGGAGGTGTTCTTGGATTTGGCAGCAATGTTGCTGCATCCATACAGGAACGGCAGAGGATTTTGTGACACTTCCGCATAACGGCTGCAATAGGTATATGAGCTGTAGTTGCAGTGCATCTAGGGTGCAATGTGGCAGACAAATGAAGCAGAATGTGCAGAGACAGGAATTCTATAAATAAGGAGGATTCTCTACAAAAGACCGTACCCACCAAAGGTTTTCGTGAGCACTCCTCTTAAGCTTCAGTTCACCCAGGAACATAGTCATAGGTCCTGAGGTGGAGATGCTGGCGTTGTATTGGGGTGAGCACAGTAAGAAGTCTTACAACACCAGGTTAAAGTCCAACAGGTTTGTTTCAAATCACTAGCTTTCGGAGCACTGCTTCTTCCTCAGGTGAATGAAGAGGTATGTTCCAGAAACATATATATAGACAAAGTCAAAGATGCAAGACAATGCTTTGATCACAACGTCTTCACCTTCGACAACAAGTACTTCATCCAGACGCATGGAACAGTCATGGGGACCAAATTCGCACCTCAATATGCCAACATCTTCATGCACAAGTTTGAACAAGACCTCCTCACCGCACAGGACCTTCAACCGACGTTATATACCAGATACATCGGTGACATTTATTTCCTTTGGACCCATGGTGAAGAATCACTGAAACAACTACACGATGGCATCAATAGGTTCCATCCCACCATCAGGCTCACCATGGACTACTCTCTAAAATCAGTTGCATTCTTGGACACACTCATCTCCATCAAGGACGGCCACCTCAGCACTTCGCTTTACCGCAAGCCCACGGATAACCTCACGATGCTCCACTTCTCCAGCTTCCACCCGAAACACATTAAAAAAGCCATCCCCTATGGACAAGCCCTCCGTATACACAGGATCTCCTCAGATGAGGACATCTACAGACGCTGAGAGATGCCCTCGTGCGAATGGGATATGGCGCTCGACTCATCGATCGACGGTTCCAATGTGCCACAGCAAAAAACCACACCGACCTCCTCAGAAGACAAACACGGGACACAGCCGATAGAGTACCCTTCGTCGTCCAGTACTCCCCCGGAGCGGAGAAATTACAACATCTTCTTTGCAGCCTTCAACACGTCATCGATGAAGATGAACATCTTGCCAAGGTCATCCCCACACCCCCACTACTTGCCTTCAAACAACCACGCAACCTCAAACAAACCATTGAGGTAGCTTTCAGAACAGCGACCACGACACCACACAACCCTGCCATGGCAGTCTCTGCAAGACGTGCCAGATCATCGACATGGGTACCACCATTACACATGAGAACACCACCCACCAGGTACGTGGTACATACTCGTGCGACTCGGCCAACGTTGTCTACCTTTTACGCTGCAGGAAGGGATGTCCCGGAGCGTGGTACGTTGGCGAGACCATGCAGACGCTGCGACAATGGATGAACGGACATCGCGCGACAATCACCGGGCAGGAATGTTCCCTTCCAGTCGGGGAACACTTCAGCAATCAAGGGCATTCAGCCTCTGATCTCCGGATAAGCATTCTCCAAGGCGGCCTTCAGGACGCGCAACAATGCAAAATCACCGAGCAGAAACGTATAGCCAAGTACCGAAAACATGAGTACGGCCTCAACCGGGACCTTGGAATCATGTCGCATTACATTCATCCCCCACCATCTGACCTGGGCTTGCAAAATCCTACCAACTGTCCTGGCTTGTGACAATTCACACCTCTTTAACCTGGGGTTACCCCTATCTCTGGATCTGTAAAGACTTAATTACCTGCAAATGCTCGCATTCAAAGCATTGCCTTGCATCTTTGAATCTGTTTATATATATGTTTCTGGAACATACCTCTTCATTCACCTGAGGAAGGAGCAGTGCTCCAAATGCTAGTGATTTGAAACAAACCTGTTGGACTTTAACCTGGCGTTGTAAGACTTCTTACTATAGGACCTGAGGTTCGAGGAGATGGTGACTGAACTGTACCGCCTCCTTCAACAGGATCTGCAGCCTTGCACAAGCGCAAGGATTGCATTGTCGGTCGCCATCAGGTTCACTGTCTCACTAAGCTGGAACTGATCATTCCATGTGGGAGTGCGGCAATGACACAGCAGCAATTTCCTTCTACTGAGTGCGAGAGCTCCCCTTTTAAGTGGTGCAGATTAGCTGGAATATGTGTTAGACCCCCTCTTTGAGAATGTAACCAGCCAGCAGTGCATTTGGTGCTCAGCCAAACAGTATAATCAAACCAATGAGGAGGTAGCAGGAAGACCGTGTGCTGCCTGCCTCGAAGGGACAGGGCACGGGCAGATCAGGAGTTGTGATCCTGCACCTGAAAACAGGAGGTGATAAATCTTTGCCCTAGGTGTTTGAAACTAATCCTCGATTCTCAATACTATTTTGCCAATTTCTACTTTCTACTTTCAATCAATTGCCCTTGAGATAACTATATTCTTAAAATGCAACTGTTAACCCTTTGCTTCCTTGCCAATTTACTGAGTTCAATGTCCGTGGCCACACTATCAAAATTACCCTGTTTTTTACTTTTTATGAATACTGGGAACGGCAACGGATCCAGATTAAATTCCTGCAATGTTTCATTGTCAGATAGTTTTTCATTTATTATCATCTGCTGCTTTATATTGGCAAGTGTTTTAAATCCAGCTAATTGCTTTGCCATAAATTTCAAGGGCCTTAATCCGCTTCATAAAACTCACATCTGGAGATTTACAGAATGCTTTTTGAAAATCCAAGTAAATTTTATCCCCAAGATGACCTTAATTCAGTTATTTCCCTTGAATGAATTGCAGGGGATTAAAAAAATTCTGTCTTAGTGTTTTCTCTATTGCTAAAAGCAAATTACTGTGGATGCTGGAATCTGAAACGAAGGAGAAAATGCTGGAAAATCTCAGCAAGTCTGGCATCATCCGTAGGGAGAGAAAAGAGCTAACATTTTGAGTCTGATGACTGTTTGTCAAAGCTTTGGCAAAGGGTCATCGGACTCGAAACGTTAGCTCTTTTCTCTCCCTACAGATGCTGCCAGACTTGCTGAGATTTTCCAGCATTTTCTCTTTCGTTTTCTCTATTGCTGCCGTTTAACTTTTAATCTGTAATTCTTTCTATTTTGAAAACTATTTTAAAGTTTGCTATTTTCTCTGTGGATGATGGTGTTGGGGTGGGATGGTTGAGGACACCGTACTTGAAGTATCTGCAGACATTTGAAAATTATTTCTTTGCTTGTGTATTTTCAGGATGCCCAGGCAAATATATGACTGAAATACCCATGTTTATCAATGAGGACAGAAGCATCCCATACCGAATAATTACTCTGACTGGCGTTATACACATGCCTAAATTGTTTATCGATCCCCCTTTTGTGATCCTGAACCCAGTACCTCTGGGCACAGAGACATCAGCGACAGTCCAGATTTCCTGCTTGGACTACCTAAGGTTTGAACCTAAATTTACTCTACTTTCAGCACTAATAATTCCCATCATTAGTGTTGCTGTCATACCATTGAGTTCACCAGATGACACGTAAACTGATCCCAACAAAGACTCAAGAGAAAGAGAGCAGATGAGATCAACTGAAATTTGAAATCAAAGCAGGAAATGACAGAGATAAACAATAGGGCCGTGAGCATTTTTCAGGAGATTCAATTAATACTTCGGGGTAGATGGTTGTCAGAACTCTTGAACAAGGGGCAAAATTCTCCTACCCGCCCCGCCACATTTCTGCCCCGACCGGCCGGCGGGAGTCTCCGTAACACCGGCCGGTCAATGGGATTTCCCATTGTGGGGCAGCCCCACGCCGTCGGGAAACCCCCGGGTGCCGGCAAAACGGAGACTCCCGCCAGCGGAGAATGATGCCCAAGATGTTTACCTTGTTTTGTACTTTGACAGCATTCATTGTTTCAGCATTAAAATACATTACGGTGTCCAAGAATAAATAGAAGATTAAAATTCAATTTTGTTATGGGCCAGAGTTTAGAAAACTCCAAAGTATATCATGGAGTTCACCTGACCTACCAACTGTTTATTAATTGTGGTTATGAGGAGCACAAGGGCCTGCCTTTCAGGTGTTATTCAACAGAGGTCTTAGGCATTTTTAATTAAAAAACAAACATTATTCTACAAATTTAGTTACCAGTTTTATAAACACACACAATAAGCATTTTAATCAACTACAAACATAAATGCCCCACACAGCTACAGTAATCTATGTATAACCCTAAATAAATTTCCCTTTACTGTTCCAATTTAATAACAAGATCCCATAAACCAGAAACCCCTTTTCAAAGGTGTGGCTCAGCACACAGCACTCTTACTATCTTTAAGACGTGGTATGGATACTTTTGTTTCTTTTCCAAAACAGCAGGTTTGAATTCCTTCCAGAAAACAGTTATCCCTTTTAAGTTATCAAGTAATCTGGAAACAGCTTTTAAAATGAAGGTAGAGAGACAGCCCAAGATACTTATCTTTCTGAGTACAGCAGCCAAATGTGAAAAAGAAAGTAAAAACTCAGAGCCACCAACCAGCTCCCAATTCAAAAACGAAAGTAAAAACAACTCCCAGAGCCACAGCCCAGCTCCACCCACACAATGACATCAATGAAGCCATGTGATAAGACAAAAACATTTCTTAAAGGGACACTCCCATGACAATATTGCAGTTGGCTCATACGAAATGTGTAAACTGCTTATGATTACACTCCTTATTTCTCACTATTATTCTATTTTCGAAATCTAGTGAATGCTCACACTTTTTGGTCAGTAAACTGTATTTCCTGGGCACAATTAACCACCGCGTTGTACGTGGTGCAGATCTGGGAGCGCTTGTTAAATATCGGGAAAAGGCCAAATCCAGCACAAATCGGATTGCCATCTAACCGGCCCACTCACGATGGCGAGTTCCCATCACGCCCTAATATGGTGAGCATATCATTAATCTTCATTTGCATTAATTTCCATCTCCTTAGCAAGATTGAAGTTGAATGCAACGGCTTTCTGGGAATTAACCAGCCTCCCAGTGAAAAATCACATGGGCATTGTTTAATAATTCTTTTTTTAAATGTGTGAAGCTGGCACGAGAATGACCCCTCAGGGGGTTGAGCTTGGTCGGGGTGGGGATGGTGGAGGTGGGGGGGGGGTGGGGTGGGGGGATGGGTTCCAGACCGGGGATCGCCCCTGTGTATGGGGGGGGAGGTGAGGAGCTTTTTGTGTGTAAGGCCTTCAAGCCATCTTTGAATACTGTGGATGCCCATTACAAGGGCAACTACAGCTGCTGCTTGTCTGTCCTACCGAACACTTTCAGTACTGAGCTCTGCTCTTGGTTCTATACTGAAGATCACTTTAGTTCCCTTTAACTGTGAGCAGCCTCTAGTTTCACAGCTGAAAGCTATTGCTAATGTGGAATTGGCCTTGTTTGTCATGAGCGCAGTTAACAGCTGCAGGCTGTGTTGATGCTTTTTGTTGCTGGTGGCTGCAGATGCCTGGAGGCGGTTGTTTCTGTTTCCTTCCTTTTCTGTAGCCAGAAAGAAGGACATTTTGTTCTAAGGTACCTGGATCCTGGAACATTGGGCTCAGGGGGACATATGGGTCCAGAAGACAATCCAGTTTGAGGCAAGAAGAGGCTGCGGGACCTGGTGCGAGGCATTGATCCAAATGGGTCACCTGATGACGCTGTTGAAGAAATCCTTTTGCAGATTGCTGATGCTTTTGTTGCTGGTGTGGTGAGTGCTACATGTAGCTGGCACGTCACCGCTGGTTAAACATGCTGGAAGTCAAGGATGTTCAGTTGCACCTTGAGCGCCAGTGGACTATGTGGAAATCAGGATTTGGTTCCGGTGAGTTTGGGCCATGTGGGAGGATCTGCACAGCTGTGGCTCATGGATGGAGAATGCCACTGATACATGGAACAAGTAACACATTGATGGACAGATCATTTCTATGACAAAGCTCTGGTCATGATAACATATTCTCAAGCTTATCCTTTGTTTCTGTTGGAGAACCTGTGTGGGATGATGCCATGAGTTTGTTTTCTTTTGAGAAAATGAGCTGATGCAGCTTTGTATTGGTACCAATATGGAACGGTGATGTTTCCTTGTTTAATGGATGCTGTGATGTGTGGAATGTTGCGTTGTTTGTTTATTTTTGGATCTTTGTTACTGTTGTCCATTTAATAAATAAAATATTCTCAAGTGAATTCTCATGGGTACATGTGACATGTCTCAGATGATGATTACTGTATTGCATTTCAATCAAACTTTGAAGCCTGAATGAAATTCACCGCAGCCCTGAATGTCTATGCAGCAGGTTCATCCAGAGCTGGATTGGGGATTTGTGTGCCATTTCCCATGCTACAGCCCACAAGTGCATCTGTGATGTCACGGGTACCCTGTATGCCCGGGCATCAGACTTTTCACTTTTTGTGGGATCAGGCCCACTAAAATACCCAGGCTGCAGGATTCTCCACCATTGCTGGGTTGCCGCAGGTCTAGGGGGTAATTGATGGCATGCACTGGAGCATCAGGGAGTGCCCTTTATTAATAGGAAAGTGTTCCACTCCCTGAATGTTCAGATTGTGTGCGGCTGCAGCCTCCGAATCATGCATATGTGTGCACGTTTCCTACGGAGTGTGCATGACAGCTACTCGGAGATTCCTGGTGTCTTCGAGGACCACCTCAGGAATGACAGATTAGCAATAAACTTTGTTTATTGATGATCATTTGAATAATTCAAAATGCTTTTTAGAATTGAGATTTTTGTAACTGAAACTTTCGATATCCGAACTAAGGATTTTAAATTTTAGAAATTACACATTTTCACACAACCATCACATTTTTATCGGCTTACCCATTACTTTTTGGACGTTTTTAATGCCTTGATTAATGTATTTACTTGAAAATCGTAGCCTATCCCAGAAGCTACTGGTTAGACCTCTCCAGTGGGAAACGGAGGGAGATAGGTTAGATGAAGCATTGGACTCATTTACATTTCATGGTAGCCACCACAGAGGCTTCTGATTGTCCTGAGGGAGAGATTTGTGGTTTGTGCGAAAACATGCCACTGCACCATCGGGAAGCGGGATGCCCAGTGGCCTGGAACCTGGGGCAGCGCAGCCTCTTGCTTTATCAATGCTGTCTTGGAGCTAAAGCTGATGGCAAGGAGAGAGTGGGGCCCCGCTCCCAGAGGGTGGAAGGGGAAGACCAGCTCATTGTGCAGCACATGCCTATTCAGCATCATCTCCCTTCACCTCCTAGCTCCTTCTCTGGAGACCTGTCTTCTTCCAGGGCCTCTCTGTCCTCAATATCCATAATTCTCTGGAGGGCCATGTTATAGAGAGGACAGAAGGCCACCGCAATAGGGGCAGCACGGTGGTGCAGTGGTTAGCACTGCTGTTTCACAGCGCTGAGAACCCGTTAGTCAAACATCATAAAATCATGCTAATCTGTTGGATTGCATTTTGACTTTCTAAATGTCCTGTTATTACTTCCTTAAAAATGGATTCTTACAATTTCCCAATGACAGATGTTAAACTAACATAACTAACTATAGTTTCCTACTTTCTGCCTCCTTCCCTTTTTGAATAAGGGGTGTTTCCCAGCATTTTCCCAAAACATTGGAACCTTTCTTGCTTCCAAGAAATTTTGGAATATTATAACCAATGGATCCACTACGTCCACTGCCACTTCCTTTAAGACCCTGGGATGTATGCCATCAGGCCCTGGGGACCTACCTGCCTTTAATCTCAATAGTTTGTTTAGTAATTTTTCCCCTATTGATGATGATTGTTTTAAGTTCCTCCTTTCTATTGCCTCTGTATAACCTATTGCTATTGGGATGATACCAGTATCCTCCACATTGAAAACTGAGGCAAAATACTGATTTAGCATCTCCACCATTTCTGTGTTCACCACTGTTAACTCCCAGGTCTCATCCGCCAAGGGACCAATATTCACTTTAGCTACTCTATTCCTTTTTATATACTTATAGAAGCTTTTTCTATCCTTTTTTACATTTTGCGCTAGTTTTCTTTCATAATTTACTTTGCATTTTTTTTTGTAACCCTTTGTTAATCTTTTAAAATTTCCCAATCTTCCAACCAGCCATTGGCCTTTGCATTGTGGTCTGCCTCAGTTTTAGTCTTTGCTATCTTTAACTTCCTTGCTTAACTATGAATGTTTTTTTCCCTTCTTACAATCTTTCTTCCTCTCTGGAATATATTTTAGTTGGGAGTAATTGAATATCTCTTTAAACAACAGTCACTACTCATCAACTGTTTTACCTTTTACTCTTCCTGCCCAGACCACTGGGGCCAAATCTGTCCTTGTGGCTACGTAATTACCTTTGTTTCACTCCAGGAAGCCATTGTGGGACTCTAGTTTACCACCCTCAAACTGAATTTGAAATTCTATCATGCTATGAGCACGCTTCCCTAGAGGATCTTTTACTATGAGGTCATTAATTAATCCCTCCTCATTGCACAATACCAAATCCAGAACAGCCTGCTCACTGGTTGGTTCCACAACATATTGCTCCAAGAAACAATTTCTAACACATTCAATTAACTCTCCCTCGAAACTATCCTGGCCAATTTGATTGATCCGTCTATATGCATATTAAAATCATCCATGGTTATTGTTGTATCTTTCTTACAAGCCTCCAATATTACCTGGCTTATACTGTAAATTACTTCCACCAGGGACTTCTTTGTTATTTCTTATTTCTACCCAGACTGATTCCACGTCTTGATCTACAGTGCTTATATAATTTCTCACGACAGCACTAATTCCTTGCTTTATCAGCAAAGCTACACCACCTTCTTTACCTTAAAAAAATTTTTTTTTTTTAATTTAAAGTGCCCAATTCTTTTTTTCAATTAAGGAACAATTTAGCGAGGCCAATCCACCTACCCTGCACATCTTTGCCTTGTGGGGTGATACCCACACAGGCATGGGGAGAATGTGCAAACTCCACACAGACAGTGACTCGGGGCTGGGATCGAAACCGGGTCCTCAGCTCCGTGAGGCAGCAGTGCTAACTACCGCGCCACCGTGCCACCCTTCTTTACCTTTCTGCCTATCCTTCCGAAATACTGAGTACCCTTGGATATTCAACTCGCAGACCGGATTTCCTTGTAACCATGTCGCAGTAATCACCACCAAATCATAGCTCTTTGTCTCTATTTGCACTGTTAACTCATTAATTTTGTTCCAAATGGTTCGTGCATTCAGATACAAAGCTTTTAAGTTTCTTTTATTTTCAAATTTCCCTACTCTTCTCTGGTTCCTTGGTGCAATATTACCTTCATACTTTCTAATCCTTTCTTTTATTTTCTGAGAACAATCCACCGCATCATTAACCTGCACCCCTCCCTTCTTCTTTAATTTTGATTTTTTTAATTTTCTAATTTCCCCCGACCTGATGTGCCACAGCATGTACATCTCAGACTCCAGCTAATCAATTGTGTAACAAAGTTCTTCAAGCAGCTACTTGCTACAGATGTGTTCACTGGGTCCACCAACTGGGTCCACCAACTCCCACATCATGCATGTACAACACATTGCTTCGTCCTGGTATTTATTGACTTAGTTTTTAATTTGCTTTTTAAAAAGTTTCCAACTGTTTTTCTTTTTCTTTTTGTAATCTGTAAAATATGTATCCTATTCACCTTTAATCTGAAAGCAATTTATTGCAAATTAGCAGTTAACTACAGCCAATGAATTTCTGTTATCCTATGACGTCAATCCTGCGTTGTTTTTCAAACTCAGCCACTGCCCAGAGGTGTCCCTCTCAGCTCCAGCTCTTTTTAAATCTCCGCTCTGACTCTCAGCTCCCGCTCTTTTTAAATCTTTGCTCTGACTCTCAGCTCCCGCTCTTTTTAAATCTCCTCTCTGACTCTCAGCTCCCGCTCTTTTTAAATCTCCTCTCTGACTCTCAGCTCCCGCTCTTTTTAAATCTCCGCTCTGACTCTCAGCTCCCGCTCTTTTTAAATCTCCGCTCTGACTCTCAGCTCCCGCTCTTTTTAAATCTCCGCTCTGACTCTCAGCTCCCGCTCTTTTTAAATCTCTGCTCTGACTCCTTGCTCCCGCTCTTTTTAAATCTCCGCTCTGACTCTCAGCTCCCGCTCTTTTTGAATCTCCTCTCTGACTCTCAGCTCCCGCTCTTTTTAAATCTCCGCTCTGACTCTCAGCTCCCGCTCTTTTTAAATCTCCGCTCTGACTCCTTGCTCCCGCTCTTTTTAAATCTCCTCTCTGACTCTCAGCTCCCGCTCTTTTTAAATCTCCGCTCTGACTCTCAGCTCCCGCTCTTTTTAAATCTCCGCTCTGACTCTCAGCTCCTGCTCTTTTTAAATCTCCGCTCTGACTCTCAGCTCCCGCTCTTTTTAAATCTCCGCTCTGACTCTCAGCTCCCGCTCTTATTGAATCTCCGCTCTGACTCTCAGCTCCCGCTCTTTTTGAATCTCCGCTCTGACTCTCAGCTCCCGCTCTTTTTGAATCTCCGCTCTGACTCTCAGCTCCCGCTCTTTTTAAATCTCCGCTCTGACTCTCAGCTCCCACTCTTTTTAAATCTCCGCTCTGACTCTCAGCTCCCGCTCTTTTTAAATCTCCTCTCTGACTCTCAGCTCCCGCTCTTTTTGAATCTCCGCTCTGACTCTCAGCTCCCGCTCTTTTTGAATCTCCGCTCTGACTCTCAGCTCCCGCTCTTTTTGAATCTCCGCTCTGACTCTCAGCTCCCGCTCTTTTTAAATCTCCGCTCTGACTCTCAGCTCCCGCTCTTTTTAAATCTCCTCTCTGACTCTCAGCTCCTGCTCTTTTTAAATCTCCGCTCTGACTCCTTGCTCCCGCTCTTTTTGAATCTCCGCTCTGACTCTCAGCTCCCGCTCTTTTTGAATCTCCTCTCTGACTCTCAGCTCCCGCTCTTTTTGAATCTCCGCTCTGACTCTCAGCTCCCGCTCTTTTTGAATCTCCGCTCTGACTCTCAGCTCCCGCTCTTTTTAAATCTCCGCTCTGACTCTCAGCTCCCACTGGCAGACTCCCGGAGAAGTAAAAAAAATAGAAAAAAGTCACTGATACATGCGTAGACTTCCAAAAAGTATTAAGAAAGTAAAGATTTTGTTACATCAAAGCTGGCAACGGAAGTGTGCCAAATATTGGTGGTAGCAATCAAAGGAACCAAAATTTTAACATAGATTTTGGAGGAAACAACATCAAAAAGAAGCTTGCTGCGTGCTCTGCTCCGAAAGATGTGGAACAGTTCAGGGAACAGTTGCTGTGAGTAGCAAGTAGTTTCGAGCTGGGGAAGTTCCAAACCTTGGAAGGAAACAGGCTGAGTTCAGGGGTACCTTGTTTGAAATAGGAAGTGAGGCAATGCCCAAACTTGTGTGGCACATCGTGCTTATTTCCATAGTAAAAATGGCAGGAGACTTTGGTCTACGAGGTGTAAGAGGTGTAAGGCTGATAACGTGGAACGTGAGAGGGCTCAATGGACCAGTTAAAAGATCACGGGTTTTTGCGCACCTCAGGAGCTTGAAAGCAGAGGTGGTCTTTCTGCAGGAGACACACCTCTGCGTGAAGGACCAGGGTAGTCTAAGGAAGGGGTGGGTTAGTCAGGTTTTCCACTTGGTGTTTGATTCAAAGTCGCGGAGAGTGGCAATTTTAATGAGTAAGAAACCAGGGTTTGTGAGCGCAAAGGAAGTGAGGGACCCGGGTGGGAGGTATGTGATGGTAAATGGGGTATTTGAGGGGATGCCGGTGGTTTAGGTGAATGTGTATGCACCGAATTGGGATGATGTAGGTTTTATGAGGGGGTTTCTGGCAGAAATCCCGGACTTGGCCACGGACCAGTTGATTATGGGAGGAGACTTTAACTGTCCCAGAGCCAAGGGACGATGGGTAGGATACGAATGGCAAAGGAGCTGGGTGGGTTTATGGAAAAACTGGGTATGGTGGACCCGTGGCGCTTCAAGAAACAAGGGGGAAAGGAGTATTCCTTTTTTTCACATGTCTACAGGGTATATTCCAGAATGGACTTTTTTGTGGTGAGCTGAGAGATTTTGGTTCGGGTGGAGGGGGCAGAATACGTGGGGGTCATAATTTCAGACCATGCTCCCATTGGCTGGAGATTTGGCTTAGATTGGGATGGGAGCAGAGGCTTGATTCGGGATTGTTGATGGAGGATTTTGTGATAAGGTGCGGTCGGCGATTAAAGATTATGTGGAATTGAACCAGAACGGGGGATTATCTCATTCAATGCTCATGCAGATAGGAAAAGGATGGAGGAATATGACCGGCTTATGAACGTGATAGTGGAGGTAGATAGGGAGTACTCGAGGGTGCCCACCATGGAGGGATTGGCAAGGAGGAAAAAATTACAGGGGCAATTCAATAAGCTGAAAACGGGGAGGGCAGTAGGACAGCTGCGCAGGGCAAGAGGGGCACATTACGAATACCGAGAGACGGACTGGGGCTGGGGATGTGGTGTCGGAGCCGGGGAAGATAAATGAAGCATTTAGGGAGTATTACAGGAAGTTGTACGGGGCAGACCCGGGGTGAAGAGGGAGACATGGGACGGCTTTTAGATGAACTGGAGATGAACTAGGGTTTCCTCTGCTTGAGGAAGAGAAGAGGCAGGAGGTAGTATTCCAAAGACGTGCAGGTTAGGTGGATTGGCCATGCTAAATTACCCGTAGTGTCCATAAGGGTTGGGAGGGGTTATTGGGTTGCGGGGATAAGGTGGAAGTGAGGGATTAATGTGGGTCGGTGCAGACTCGATGGGCCGAATGGCCTCCTTCTGCACTGTATGTTCTATGTAATCTATGTAGTAGTGCTGAGGGAGATATTGGACAGTATAAGAGGTATGAAGTCGGGCAAGACCCCGGGGCCCGTTGGCTACCCGGCGGAATTCTATAAGGAATTCACGACAGACCTGGCACCACATCTCTTGGGGGCATTCAATGAGGCCTTGGAGAAAGGGGAGCTGCCGGAGACTATGACACAGGCAGCGATCACATTAATCCCGAAAAAGGGGAAGGACCCGGTGGAATGTGGATCGTATATGCTGTTAAACACAGACATGAAAGTGCTGGCTAAGCTATTGACGGGAAGGATGGCAGGTTGTGTCCCTGGGGTGGCTGCGGAGGACCAAACAGTCTTTGTAAAGGGCTGGCAGCTCTCTAGCAATATGCCATAGTTTCTCTTGGTGAACAGCTTCTGGTACTAACGAAGCTGCTGCTCCAGTGTCCACCTTCATTTTCACCAGTTGTCCTTCCAGTAAAGGAGTAGCCTAGTAATGGTATGTTGCACCTTTTTTGAATCACGTAGATCATTTTCCCTCTTATTTGGTTTTCAATTTGATACACTTTTTATAGTTCTTGTTTGTAACTTTTTGTTTTGATAGATTCACCTTCTTGTTGGTTACGATTATGGCATCTGAACCTCTCGCCGATGACCATAACTTTAGTTGGGAAGTGGTCCTGCAATATCTCCACAATTTCATCATAGGTTTTCGAGCCTGGTTTCTCTGGCTGCACCAGACCTCTCAGAGAGTAGAATGCACCCCCCCCCCCCTCCCCCCTCCCGCCCACCGTATTGTACACAGGAAAGGTGGAAGTACAATATCTGCCACAATTTTATTCGCATGGACAAAATAATCAAATCTTTTGAGGATATGAGCTCCACCGTTCAGTGTTCTCATCATATATTCACACAGCACCAAAGTCTCCTGCCATTTTTACTATGGAAATAAGCACATTGGAGCCGAGCTGGCGAAACTGTGCAGGGTTCAACAAGGCTTACACCTCTATTCCTCTCTACCATCAGTCAACCTCCCCTTTTAGCTCCAGCCCTGTTAATTCCACCCTGTATCTGGCCCATCCAGATGGCCCCCTCTCTGCCCCTGACCATGTCTCGTCTCCCGCCTCGCCTCGTAGCATCACCCTCCCTCTCCCCCCGCCCCTCCCCCTCCGACCCCCACGGCCACCTCTCTCGGCCTTCTTCCCCACCTTACTTCCGTTCACCAGCATTACTTGCTTGCGTGGCAGTCCATGTCCAAAGGCTCCTTCCACTGTTCCCCCCACCAATCCTCTGCTCATTAAGAAGGCTCCCTGCTGACCTTACCCTCCACCACCCAAACAAAGACTCATCCTGATCTCCAGGTCGTCTCTCCAAAGAGCAAACAAACAAGAGATAAAACCCACACAGCCCCAGAAAACAGAATGGGGCGGTATGTGGACAGTCATCCCTACAGAACATTTTCACCCCTCTACCCTTTGTTAACCCAACAGTAATTAACAAACGACATAGCACCGCCTTGGCCTTGTTGAACCCTGCACAGTTTTGCCAGCTCGGCTCCAATGTCCTGATATATTCAGACCTTGTTCCCCTCCCATTCACAGTTGTGCTTCTCCCTGGCCCACCGCAAGATCTCTTTCTCTACGAACTTATGGAGTCTCACGAACTACGCCCGCAGCGGCTCCCCTGCTCTGGGCTTATGCCTCAGAGACTGTGCGCTCAGTCCATTTCAGGGGCCTTATCCAGCACCCCCTCTGCCACCAGCCCCGCCAGCATTCTTGGCAGGTACCTTGCGGCACTCACACCTTCCACTCCTTCAGACAGTCCCACTATCCGCAGGTTCTACGTTCTCAACCTATTTTCCTGCACCTCCACCTTTGCACTCAACGTCTTGCAAAGGTCTCCTAAGAGCTCTGATGCACAGTCAATTGCACAGAGACGAGAGTTGAATATACTGAGGCTTTATTACTCGAGGATGTGTGGCCTCCTACAGCAGCTGGCAAAATGGCTGCTGTATAGGGAGCACACATATTTATACTCTGCCTACTGGGCGGAGCCAGCAGGCAGGGACTACACCTGCACCTGTGGTACAGGGCCTTACCACACACCACCCAATGTATACAACAGTGGTGATTACCACATTCACCCCCTGTTAAAATTGAGTCCGGCGGGGATGGTGGAGAACTATAAACAAAGCAAGTTTAATATACAGATGCAAAAAAAAAAATATTTCTTTCTGAAGTCCAGTACAAGGTGGTTTGATAGTCCCAAACCAATTATAGATTTAGTCGGCCCGGGGCCTTGATGTGGTGTTGGGAGCGACGCAGTGGTGGCGGCGATTCTGGTGTTGGCCTGGTCCTCGGTGACTCCGGGAGGGTGCCGAAATCCTCTTCATCCTCGGGCGTGGGCAGAGGGATGACGGATGGTCCTGGGGGAGTTGCTGCTGGGTACGCTGGAGGAGGGGGGGTTGGAGCCAGGCCAGAGGGGTGTTTGTGTGAATGTACCCTGCTGGTGCCAGGTCCCTGAGGGAGACAGTATCCTGGCGGCCGTCGGGGAACGCTGCGTAGGCATACTGGGGGTTAGCGTGGAGTAACAGCACCCTTTCAACCAACGGGTCTGCCTTGTGGAGTCGGTCGTGCCAACGGAGGAGTACGGGTCCTGGAGCTGAGAGCCAAGTCGGGAGCAACACCCTGCGGAAGGCAAAGAGACGTTCATGGGGTGTGTCGTTAGTGACAGTGCATAGTAGTGACCAAATGGAGTGCAGTGCATCGGGGAGGACCTCCTGCCAACGGGAGGCTGGGAGATTTCTGGACCGTAGGGCCTGTTGGACGGCCCTCCAGACCGTCCTGTTCTCCCTCTCCACCTGGCCGTTTCCCTGGGGTTTATAGCTGGTCGTCCTGCTGGAGGCGATACCCCTGCTGAGCAGGAACTGACGCAGCTCATCACTCATGAATGAGGATCCCCTGTTACTGTGGATGTAGGCGGGGAAGCCGAACAGAGCGAAGATTGTGTTGAGGGCTTTGATGATGGTGGCAGACGTCATGTCGGGGCATGGGATGGCGAAGGGGAATCTGGAGTATTCATCGACCACACTGAGGAAATACGTGTTCCGGTCGGTGGAGGGCAGGGGCAGTTTGAAATCCACGCTGAGGCGTTCAAAGGGGCAGGAGGCCTTCACCAGGCGCGCGCAGTCCGGCTGGTAGAAGTGCGGTTTGCACTCCGCACAGACCTGGCAGTCCCTGGTGATTGCCCTGACTTCCTCGACGGAGTAGGGCAGATTGCAGGCCTTTATGAAATGGTACAACCGTGTGACTCCTGGGTGACAAAGGTTATCGTGCAGGGTCCGGATTCGGTCTACTTGTGCGCTGGCACATGTACCTTGGGATAGGGCATCTGGGGGCTCGTTGAGCTTGCCGGGGTGATACAAAATCTCGTAGTTGTAGGTGGAGAGCTCGATCCTCCACCTCAAAATTTTATCATTTTTGATCTTACCCCGCTGTGTGTTATTGAACATGAAAGCGACCGACCGTTGGTCAGTGAGAAGAGAGAATCCCCTGCCAGCCAGGTAATGCTTCCAATGCCGCACAGCTTCAACGATGGCTTGGGCCTCTTTTTCGACGGAGCAGTGCCGGATTTCGGATGCATGAAGGGTGTGTGAAAAGAATGCCACGGGCCTGCCTGCCTGGTTGAGGGCGGCGGCTAGAGCGACGTCTAATGCGTCGATTTCCAATTGAAAGGGCAGCGTCTCGTCTACTGCGTGCATCGCGGCCTTGGCGATATCGGCTCCAATACGGTTGAAGGCATAGAACATAGAACACAGAAAAATACATCACAGAACAGGCCCTTCAGCCCACGATGTTGTGCCAAACCTTTGTCCTTGATTAATCATAGATTATCATAGAATTTACAGTGCAGAAGGAGGCCATTCGGCCCATTGAGTCTGCACCGGCTCTTGGAAAGAGCACCCTACCCAAGGTCAACACCTCCACCCTATCCCCATAATCCAGTAATCCCACCCAACACTAAGAGCAATTTTGGACACTAAGGGCAATTTATCATGGCCAATCCACCTAACCTGCACATCTTTGGACTGTGGGAGGAAACCGGAGCACCTGGAGGAAACCCACGCACACACTGGGAGGATGTGCAGACTCCGCACAGACAGTGACCCAAGCTGGAATCGAACCTGGGACCCTGGAGCTGTGAAGGAATTGTGCTATCCACAATGCTACCGTGCTGCCCTTAAGAACAAATTAATCTACACTATATAATTCTACCGTAATCCATGCACCTATCCAATAGCTGCTTGAAGGTCCCTAATGTTTCCGACTCAACTACTTCCACAGGCAGTGCATTCCATGCCCCCACTACTCTCTGGGTAAAGAACCTACCTCTGACATCCCCCCTATATCTTCCACCATTCACCTTAAATTTATGTCCCCTTGTAATGGTTTGTTCCACCCGGGGGAAAAGTCTCTGACTGTCTACTCTATCTATTCCCCTGATCATCTTATAAACCTCTATCAAGTCGCCCCTCATCCTTCTCCGTTCTAATGAGAAACGGCCTAGCACCCTCAACCTTTCCTCATAAGACCTATTCTCCATTCCAGGCAACAACCTGGTAAATCTCCTTTGCACCTTTTCCAAAGCTTCCACATCCTTCCTAAAATGAGGCGACCAGAACTGTACACAGTACTCCAAATGTGGCCTTACCAAAGTTTTGTACAGCTGCATCATCACCTCATGGCTCTTAAATTCAATCCCTCTGTTAATGAATGCTCGCACACCATAGGCCTTCTTCACAGCTCTATCCACTTGAGTGGCAACTTTCAAAGATGTATGAACATAGACCCCAAGATCTCTCTGCTCCTCCACATTGCCAAGAACCCTACCGTTAACCCTGTATTCCGCATTCATATTTGTCCTTCCAAAATGGACAACCTCACACTTTTCAGGGTTAAACTCCATCTGCCACTTCTCAGCCCAGCTCTGCACCCTATCTAAGTCTCTTTGCAGCCGACAACAGCCCTCCTCACTATCCACAGCTCCACCAATCTTCGTATCATCTGCAAATTTACTGACCCACCCTTCAACTCCCTCATCCAAGTCAATAATGAAAATCACAAACAGCAGAGGACCCAGAACTGATCCCTGTGGTACGCCACTGGTAACTGGGATCCAGGCTGAATATTAGCCATCCACCATCACTCGCTGACTTCTATCGGTTAGCCAGTTCGTTATCCAACTGGCCAAATTTTCCACTATCCCCTGCCTCCTTACTTTCTGCATAAGCCTACCATGGGGAACCTTATCAAATGCCTTACTAAAATCCATGTACATTACATCCACTGCTTTACCTTCATCCACATGCTTGGTCACCTCCTCAAAGAATTCAATAAGACTTGTAAGGCAAGTCCTACCCCTCACAAATCCGTGCTGACTATCTCTAATCAAGCAGTGCCTTTCCAGATGCTCAGCAATCCTATCCCTCAGTACCCTTTCCATTACTTTGCCTACCACCGAAGTAAGACTAACTGGCCTGTAATTTCCAGGGTTATCCCTATTCCCTTTTTGAACAGGGACACGACATCCACCACTCTCCAATCCCCTGGTACCACCCTTGTTGACAGTGAGGATGAAAAGATCATTGCCAACGGCTCTGCAATTTCATCTCTTGCTTCCCATAGAATCCTTGGATATATCCCATCAGGCCAGGGGGACTTGTCTATCCTCAGGTTTTTCAAAATGCCCAACACATCTTCCTTCCTAACAAGTATTTCCTCGAGCTTACCAGTCTGTTTCACACTGTCCTCTCCAACAATATGGCCCCTCTCATTTGTAAATACAGAAGAAAAGTACTCGTTCAAGACCTTTCCTATCTCTTCAGACTCAATACATAATCTCCCGCTACTGTCCTTGATCGGACCTACCCTCGCTCTAGTCATTCTCATATTTCTCACATATGTGTAAAAGGCCTTGGGGTTTTCCTTGATCCTACCCGCCAAAGATTTTTCATGCCCTCTCTTAGCTCTCCTAATCCCTTTCTTCAGTTCCCTCCTGGCTATCTTGTATCCCTCCAGCACCCTGTCTGAACCTTGTTTCCTCAGCCTTACATAACTCTCCTTCCTCTTAACAAGACATTCAACCTCTCTTGTCAACCATGGTTCCCTCACTCGATCATCTCTTCCCTGCCTGACAGGGACATACATATCAAGGACACGTAGTACCTGTTCCTTGAACAAGTTCCACATTTCACTTGTGTCCTTTCCTGACAGCCTATGTTCCCAACTTATGCACTTCAATTCTTGTCTGACAACATCATATTTACCCTTCCCCCAATTGTAAACCTTGCTCTGTTGCACGCACCTATCCCTCTCCATTACTAAAGTGAAAGTCGCAGAATTGTGGTCACTATCTCCAAAATGCTCCCCCACTAACAAATCTATCATTTGCCCTGGTTTATTACCAAGTACCAAATCGAATATGGCCTCCCCTCTGGTCGGATAATCTACATACTGTGTTAGAAAAGCTTCCTGGACACACTGCACAAACACCACCCCATCCAAACTATTTGATCTAAAGAGTTTCCACTCAATGTTTGGGAAGTTGAAGTCGCCCATGACTACTACCCTGTGACTTCTGCACCTTTCCAAAATCTGTGTCCCAATCTGTTCCTCCACATCTCTGCTACTATTGGGGGGCCTATAGAAACTCCCAACAAGGTGACTGCTCCTTTCCTATTTCTGACTTCAACCCATACTACCTCAATAGGGTGATACTCCTCAAACTGCCTTTCTGCAGCTGTTATACTATCTCTAATTTACAATGCCACCCCCCCACCTCTTTTACCACCCTCCCTAATCTTATTGAAACATCCATAACCAGGGACCCCCAACAACCATTTCTGCCCCTCTTCCATCCATGGTTCCGTGATGCCAACCACATCGTAGTCCCAAGTATCGATCCATGCCTTAAGTTCACCCACCTTATTCTTCTTGCGTTGATGTATACACACTAGTTTGACCTCGGCCGTCAGGGGGAAAAGGGTGGACTGGATGAGTGGGCGGGCCTTGTCCGCATAGTTTGGGACCCACTGGGCGTAGTATGAAAGGAACCCCAGGCAGCGTTTGAGGACCTTGGGGCAGTGGGGAAGGGAGAGCTCCATGAGGGGGCGCATGTGGTCGGTATCGGGCCCCAGAACTCCGTTCTGGACCACATAGCCGAGGATGGCTAAGCGGTTCATCCTGAATACACACTTCTCCTTGTTATAGGTGAGGTTTAGGAGAGTGGTGGTGTGGAGAAATTTGGCAAGGTTGGCATCGTAGTCCTGCTGATCATGGCCGCAGATGGTGACATTGTCTAGGTACGGGAAGGTGGCCCGCAACCCGTACCCATCGGCCATTCAGTCCATTTCCCTTTGGAAGACCGAGACCCCGTTGGTGACGCCGAAGGGAACCCTGAGAAAATGGTAGAGGCGGCCATCTGCCTCGAAGGCAGTATATGGGCGGTCCGCCTTACGGATGGGGAGCTGGTGGTAGGCGGATTTGCGGTCTACAGTTGACAAGACCCGGTACTTTGCAATCTGATTGACCATATCGGATATGCGTGGGTGGGGGTACGCGTCGAGCTGCGTGTACCTATTGATGGTCTGGCTGTAGTCCACGACCATTCTGTGTTACTCCCCAGTTTTCACCACTACCACTTGGGCTCTCCAGGGGCAGTTGCTGGCCTCGATGATGCCTTCCCGAAGCAGCCGCTGGACCTCGGACCTGATGAAGGTCCTGTCCTGGGTGCAGTACCGTCTACTCCTGGTGGTGACGGGTTTGCAAACCGGGGTTAGGTTTGTGAATAGGGAAGGTGGGTCAACATTTAGGGTCGCGAGGCCGCACACAGTAAGGGGTGGTAGGGGCCCGCCGAATTTCAAGGTTAGGCTCTGGAGGTTGCACTAGAAATCCAGGCCGAGTAGCAGGGCAGCGCAGAGGTTGGGGAGGACGTAGAGGCAGAAGCTGCTGAATTCTACGCCCTGGACCGTGAGTGTGACTATACAGTACCCCCGGATCGCCACGGGGTGGGATCCGGAGGCCAGGAGATTCTTTGATTGGCGGGGTGTACTGCAAGGGAGCAGCGCCATTACTGTATCTGGATGTATGAAGCTTTCAGTGCTCCTGGAGTCCAGCAGGCAAGAGGTCTCGTGCCCATCTATCTTCACGCTTGTCGAGGCGGTGGCTAGATTGTGCGGCTGAGATTGATCGATCGTGACCGAGGCGGGTCGTGACTGGTCGTCGCTGGTGTCGAACGATGGGGTGCCCGGGGGGCACGTGTCCTGGAACAATCGTGGTGCCCATGTGTCGTGGGGAATACAAGATGGCGGCATCTGATGATCTTGGGGTGGACAAGATGGCGGCGCCCACTGGCCGCACGTGGCGGGGGTTGAAAAAGATGGCGTCGCCCATGGGCCGCACGTGGTCTGAGAAGAGGAAGATGGCGGCGCCCACTGGCCGTGCGTGGTCCGAGGAGGTGAAGATGGCGGCGCCCAATGTCCGTACGCAAGGGGGGCTCATGGCAATAGCGGTGACTGAGCGGGCCTGACACACCGCAGCGAAGTGCCCCTTCTTGCCGCAGGCCTTGCAAAGGGAGGTGCGGGCCGGGCAGCGTTGGCGGGGGTGTTTCTGTTGCCCGCATAAGTAACATCGGGGGCCCCGGGGTTGGCTGGCTGGCGCATGGCACAGCCGGAGTGACTGGGTGGGCCCCCGGTGGGGTGGCCGTCTGCGGAGTCCACGATGTGTAGGAGGTGTGGGCCGCGGCTGGGGGTGTAGGCCTGAATATTGCACGAGGCGACCGTCATCGATAGCACCAGTTTTTTTGTTGCTCCACCTCTGCCTCCAATGCCACCACCCGATCGCTGTGATCCGTCATCACCGTCTCAATCTCTTGGATCTGCGACCCTTGTGTCTCTAAGCTTTTCTCCTCCCTCTCCATTGAGCCCTTCAGGGTTGCCATGGCCCCTTCAATGGCCTTTGAACAATCCTCCTGCATCTCCTTCCTCAGCTGGCAGAACTCTTCCCTGATGAAGGGCATCAAGTGTGCCATCTGGGGTTTTGCGACTTGCACAAGCCCTTCCCCCTCCGCCATCCTTCCACTGGCTGCTGCGCCACAGGTCTCCTCCAACTCTTTGGCCAGCTCTTTCACCGCCTTCTGCTCCAGGTTTGGTAACCAGCGGACATACCACTCCGCCGACCTTCAACTACACTTTTCTGTCGAAGTTGGACCCAATATTGGGTAAAAAGAGCTCTTTTCTATGCCTTCAAGCAGGAGCTGCCTTGTGTGCGACCACTCACACCATGGTCACGACCGGAAGTCTCTGGCAACTATTCTCAAGCCTTTACACAACGTGTCAAAACGGGAAATGGATGGAGCAGTGCGAGAAGGCCTTCGTAGAAGCGAAAGAGGCACTACTAAAGTCAGCAGTCCTGACACACTTTGATCCACAGTTACCCTTGTAACTGGCTTGCGACGCGTCACTTTATGGGAGCAGTGATTTCTCACATAACGCCCAATGGTGCAGAAAAGCCCGTAGTGTTTGCATCAAGGTCCTTGAACAAAGTAGAAATGAACTATGTACAGATAGAAAAGAAAGCTCCGGGCATCATTTTCAAAAGTAAATGTTTTTACCAATACCTGTATGGAAGGAAATTTACTTTTGTAACGGGTATTCAGCCACTGACAATGATACGTGGGTATACCATCTCTCGCAGTGAGCTAGATGCAGAGATTGGCACTGCTATCGTCAGCAGAAAACACACAATAGAATATCATCGATCAAGTCTCCATGGAAACACTGATGAACTCGACTTTTACGTAACGAGCGGTAATATTTTGAATTTCAAAGATGTGCACAGCATTCCTGTAACTGCAGCACAAGTTAAGACGTATACCAGAAATAATTTACTACTGTCAGAAGCTATGGACATGGGGCTGGATTCTCTTTCTGAGACTAAGTGCTGATGCCGGCACAGGATTCGTGGACTTCCACGACAGCAAAACTGGCGCCGTACCTGGACCGATTCAGCGACTGTTAAAGGGTTAGCACCGGCGCCACGTGGAACACAATCAATTCCAATGAGACACAGTGCGGGATTTGCCGGGTTCACAACTGACACTCAGGAGGCTGACACGCTGCAGCTGCATATATGCACTTCACTCCCCACACACGGGGGGCAGCACGGTAGCATTGTGGATAGCACAATTGCTTCACAGCTCCAGGGTCGCAGGTTCGATTCCGGCTTGGGTCACTGTCTGTGCGGAGTCTGCACGTCCTCCCCGTGTGTGCGTGGGTTTCCTCCGGGTGCTCCGGTTTCCTCCCACAGTCCAAAGATGTGCAGGTTAGGTGGATTGGTTGTGATAAATTGCCCTTAGTGTCCAAAATTGCCCTTAGTGTTGGGTGGGGTTACTGGGTTATGGGGATAGGGTGGAGGTGTTCACCTTGGGTAGGGTGCTCTTTCCAAGAGCCGGTGCAGACTCGATGGGCCGAATGGCCTCCTTCTGCACTGTAAATTCTATGAAATCCCAGCCAACAAGATGGCAGCAAGACGTGGGTCCCCACGATTGACGGATGCCGAGCTGGAGACCCTGCTGGATGCAGTGGAGGAGAGGCGGGCCACCCTGTACCCCAGCCCGGGAAGGAGGCAGCCACCCCCTGCCATTCGTCGTGCCTAGGCGCAGGTGGCAGAGGCAGTCAGCGCCACCAGCAACACCAAACGGGCTGGCCAGCAGTGCTGTAATAAACTGCACAACCTACTCAGGACGGCCAGGGTGAGTAGGCAACACTGTGCACTAGCCCCCGTCCCATAAGTCCGTAACCCTACCCACCCCTCTCCCACCCGGAGGACAGCTGAACCTCCACCCTGCACCACACGCCGGCATCATACCAGCTATCGGCCGGGTGCCTTGGCTGCTGAGGCCACCAGCTACCCATCCCCTGGGCTGCATACATTGGAATGTCTAACATTCTCAATTTCTGTGTCCTCATCTTGGGCGGCTGCCTCCTGTTCCTCTGAGACAGGCTCCGTTGCTGCAGCATCCTCCTGCTCGATCAGCATCAGCTCGCACAGTCGCAGGACATCCCCCAGGGCTGTGCCGATTAGCAGGAAGGCCACCATTGCTGGTTGAATTCCAATATCTATTGTTTGCAGGGGGTGAAAGGCTGACATGTTAGCATGGTGGGTACCCCCAGGTCCAACAGGCTACATGGTGGCCCAGTTGGCACTGTGGGCTTTGCATCACATGCCCCCCACATCTCTGCACCGCTGGCATGGCACCGTGGGGACCTCTGGCCCTGGCGCCTGTCCTTGTTGCCAGGGTACCATCGGCTGCTGCTGCCCTTGCCAGTGGCACACTCCATAGCTCCCACCCGGTGCCCCTGTAGGGGCCACAGTGAGCATTGCCCTCGGTGGGCTGTCTGATGCCCTGCCGGCAGGTGGCAGCCCGTTGGGTGGTGGGGGGTATGGTGGAGGGAGGGGTGGGAACTAGGGGGCGTGGGTGGTGGGCTGAGGGCACCCATACAGCCAGTGTCACTGCAGAACCAGGGGCCAATGATAGTGGCTGGTCAGTGGGGTGCGCAGGAAGCTGCCCCTGTCCCGTGAGGGGTCAACCCGGCCACACGGCCTGTTCCCCCTTCACCCCTCTCTCACTGGCCCTGGCAGGCCCCACCCCCCAGCCAGCCCGGCCAGTGTCCGACCCGGCAGCCCGCAGTCACGCCTCTCTGTATCATACCTCCACTCTCTCTCCCTCATCCACCATGACGCTGGTTTCACGATATTTAAAAGCATAAGTGAACTGTGGCGTCTGGAACTAGGCCTGTTGGAGGAGGAGAATCGTGGAGGCCCCGGAGAATAGTGGATCAGGCCTACTAATTATATGCATATAGCGTTTACTGTCCGTGCGCCCTGGAACGCATTGCGCAACTGTCAAGGCAATGGAGAATTGTGACTGCGTTAAATCGGCGCCCGCTGCGATTTCTGCGTCGGAACCGATTCTCCGACCAACCGTGTTTCCCGATTTTGGTGTTGGCTGATGGAGAATCCCACCCGCGGTACTTTGTGGCAAGACTGTGGGAGCAAACCCGGAGCTGAAGCCATATCTTACTTGAAGACTCGAACTACCACACAGGCTGGATGTTGTCTCTGGAGAATAAGAGGCATCATTCTGCCATTGTTAAGGATGTGTGCCCTGAACCAACTTCATGAACAAAGAACAACAAAGAACAAAGAACAAAGAAATGTACAGCAAAGGAACAGGCCCTTCGGCCCTCCAAGCCCGTGCCGACCATGCTGCCCGACTAAACTACAATCTTCTACACTTCCTGGGTCCGTATCCCTCTATTCCCATCCTATTCATGTATTTGTCAAGATGCCCCTTAAATGTCACTATCGTTCCTGCTTCCACCACCTCCTCCGGTAGCGAGTTCCAGACACCCACTACCCTCTGCGTAAAAAACTTGCCTCGTACATCTACTCTAAACCTTGCCCCTCTCACCTTAAACCTATGCTCCCTAGTAATTGACCCCTCTACCCTGGGGAAAAGCCTCTGACTATCCACTCTGTCTATGCCCCTCATAATTTTGTATACCTCTATCAGGTCTCCCCTCAACCTCCTTCGTTCCAGTGAGAACAAACCGAGTTTATTCAACCGCTCCTCATAGCTAATGCCCTCCATACCAGGCAACATTCTGGTAAATCTCTTCTGCACCCTCTCTAAAGCCTCCACATCCTTCTGGTAGTGTGGCGACCAGAATTGAACACTATAGTCCAAGTGTGGCCTAACTAAGGTTCTATACAGCTGCAACATGACTTGCCAATTCTTATACTCAATGCCCCGGCCAATGAAGGCAAGCATGCCGTATGCCTTCTTGACTACCTTCTCCACCTGTGTTGCCCCTTTCAATGACCTGTGGACCTGTACTCCTAGATCTCTTTGACTTTCAATACTCTTGAGGGTTCTACCATTCACTGTATATTCCCTACCTGCATTAGACCTTCCAAAATGCATTACCTCACATTTGCCCGGATTAAACTCCATCTGCCATCTCTCCGCCCAAGTCTCCAAACAATCTAAATCCTGCTGTATCCTCCGACAGTCCTCATCGCTATCCGCAATTCCACCAACCTTTGTGTCGTCTGCAAACTTACTAATCAGACCAGTTACATTTTCCTCCAAATCATTTATATATACTACAAAGAGCAAAGGTCCCAGCACTGATCCCTGTGGAACACCACTGGTCACAGCCCTCCAATGAGAAAAGCATCCTTCCATTGCTACTCTCTGCCTTCTATGGCCTAGCCAGTTCTGTATCCACCTTGCCAGCTCACCCCTGATCCCGTGTGACTTCACCTTTTGTACTAGTCTACCATGAGGGACCTTGTCAAAGGCCTTACTGAAGTCCATATAGACAACATCCACTGCCCTACCTGCATCAATCATCTTAGTGACCTCCTCGAAAAACTCTATCAAGTTAGTGAGACACGACCTCCCCTTCACAAAACCGTGCTGCCTCTCACTAATACGTCCATTTGCTTCCAAATGGGAGTAGATCCTGTCTCGAAGAATTCTCTCCAGTAATTTCCCTACCACTGAAGTAAGGCTCACCGGCCTGTAGTTCCCGGGATTATCCTTGCTACCCTTCTTAAACAGAGGAACAACATTGGCTATTCTCCAGTCCTCCGGGACATCCCCTGAAGACAGCGAGGATCCAAAGATTTCTGTCAAGGCCTCAGCAATTTCCTCTCCAGCCTCCTTCAGTATTCTGGGGTAGATCCCATCAGGCCCCGGAGACTTATCTACCTTAATATTTTTTAAGACACCTAACACCTCGTCTTTTTGGATCACAATGTGACCCAGGCTATCTACACACCCTTCTCCAGACTCAACATCTACCAATTTCTTCTCTTTGGTGAATACTGATGCAAAGTATTCATTTAGTACCTCGCCCATTTCCTCTGGCTCCATACATAGATTCCCTTGCCTATCCTTCAGTGGGCCAACCCTTTCCCTGGCTACCCTCTTGCTTTTAATGTACGTGTAAAAAGCCTTGGGATTTTCCTTAACCCTATTTGCCAATGACTTTTCGTGACCCCTTCTAGCCCTCCTGACTCCTTGCTTAAGTTCCTTCCTACTTTCCTTATATTCCACGCAGGCTTCGTCTGTTCCCAGCCTTTTAGCCCTGACAAATGCCTCCTTTTTCTTTTTGACGAGGCCTACAATATCTCTCGTCATCCAAGGTTCCCGAAAATTGCCGTATTTATCCTTCTTCCTCACAGGAACATGCCGGTCCTGAATTCCTTTCAACTGCCACTTGAAAGCCTCCCACATGTCAGATGTTGATTTGCCCTCAAACATCCGCCCCCAATCTATGTTCTTCAGTTCCCGCCTAATATTGTTATAATTAGCCTTCCCCCAATTTAGCACATTCATCCTAGGACCACTCTTATCCTTGTCCACCAGTACTTTAAAACTTACTGAATTGTGGTCACTGTTCCCGAAATGCTCCCCTACTGAAACATCTACCACCTGGCCGGGCTCATTCCCCAATACCAGGTCCAGTACCGCCCCTTCCCTAGTTGGGAATGAAGGTCATTGTGGTATATTAAGGATGAACGAGATAGGCAGAAGCTATTTTTTGTGGCCAATTGAGGAGAAGGCTGGCATAAGTACAGCTTGTGCAAACGTTCAAAACCTACCCCCACTAGCACCGTTACACCCATGGGAATGGCGGGAAGGGCCATGGCAAAGAGTTCATGCAGATTATGCTGGACCATTTGAAGGACAAATGTTTTTCGTTGTAGACGTAGATGTGCTCTCAAAATGCCCGAAAGCCGCCATTATGACGACTACGTCCTCAGAGTGAACAATGACAAGACTGGGTGAGGTTTTTGCAAGTATGGTTATCTGAACAACTTGTCAACTACAACTACTTGTGCCACTGTTCATTTCGCAAGAATTGACAAATTGCCTAAAAGAGCATCTCTTCCTTATCCTCCTGCCCCAAATGAGCTGGTTGAAAGTTTTGTTCAGACAATGAAGCATTCATTGAAGGTAACTCGTGAGCAAGGATCATTGTGTGAAAGACTAAGCCAATTCCTGATGATGTACAGGAATACAACGCATTTGAGAACCCAAAGTTCTCCAGCATTATTCTGGTAAAATGTCAGTTACACAGAGCATTTGATTTGCTGAAGCTGCCTAAGACAAGAGAAATTGTGGAGAGGAAGCAGCATAGTCAGATTTTGCGATGTGAGAACAGGGCTAATTGCCGTGTTTTTCAGAAATGTCAGGAAGTATCTGGAAGGAATTATACCACCATTGAGAAGTGGATATCTGCCATTGTCTTAGCCCAGATGGGATGTGTCTCCTACTCCGTTCAAACTTGGGAGGATTTAGTGTTGTGGAAACACGCTGATCAACTTTAGCAACTGAAACTAGTTTGCCAGAGACAGAGTCACCCGAGAGTCCACAACAAACAGTGCCAAGTGACGAACGAGACAGTCCCGAGAATCTGGCAATACCAGAAACAACTATGGAAGAGAGTATCCTTGTTGAGGACACTTCAACACTGAGTCAACCTCCGAAAACCTTGCCAACTCCTGTTGAGACAACTACAGACGACGTTGAAACAAAACCAAAAACACGAGAGGTTGCAGTCAATATGAAAAAGCAGACCTCTGATATTCGCCCACAATCACACAGAGATCAACGTCTAACTTATTAACTGTTGAATTTATTAATTGCTCATATTATAAATTTTGATTGTTAACATTATATTGTGTTTCATTGCAGGAACTTCAAATGTGAAGTGTTGTGTATTCATGTTTGTTCCTAGTTGGAACAAGGTCACTTTCAGAGCCCAATCACATGACATATTGATGACATCATCGGCTGTTTGCCTGAGCAAATGGGAAGTCTATCTTAACAGCCTGTAGTGTAAACACCTTTCCAATAAAGCTCTTGTTTGTTTGTATCTTCATGGTCTGCAAGCCTATCTTTTAAAAATAGCACATTAATGAGCTTGGCTGCAATTGACAAGAGAGTGGAGTTCCTGTCCTACCCCTCTCCCACACTGTTGGTTATTGTCTCTATTGGATTGGTACCCTGAAATTGGCATGCTGCCCCACATTGGTATTTCCAGGCTTCCTCTCCTCTCACCATCTTTAGAGCACTCTGTGCTATGTTTTTATCTGATAATGATCTGGGGAGTGCCTTCTTAAAGGCATCTCCTCTCCTTCCATTTCAGTAAATGGTGATGGTTGTTTTTGTTATTCTGAGAATTGGTCTCTTGGTGTCCCGATGAGGATTGAAGTAAGGCTGCACTCCCATACAGAAATGTAGATAAGAATTTGTGACTTTCCATCAACCTCATCTCTGGGATGATTAAGCTTCTGTTTGCACCCCTCATCAGGCTATGAAGCCAGTTTCTCACGATTGGGCACAATTCCACATCAGCAAAACTAACTTTGTTTGAGCACATACTGAGTGTAACTAGACATTTAAGGCCAGTGAGTAAATCGCAGTCTCTAATATCTACCTTTTACATTTTTTGTACTATCAGATTTAAAAAAGATATGGGATAAACATTGAATACATAATAGATGAAGGAATACAATCATTTATCCAGAATAATGCATCGATGGTGGAATTGGATCGTTAAAGCATTAGTAAAAATCCTAGACTATCAGTAATAAATGCAGAAATTGACTTATTGAGTCAGCATAAATCGGTAGCTCTAATGTTTTGCTCTCTATAGTGTAATGCTCTTATTGTTCTAAAACAGCATATCCCCTGACTCAGGCATTTATTTTACTGGTAGGTTTCCTGACTAATCATTCAGGGTTTGTTGTTTTCATAAGCCTTTGGTTGTTTTGATTTGTGCAGCCACTTTTCTTTAATTTGCTATTTTACTTTGACCCTGTCAGCAAAATGTGATATTAAAATGCTGATGGCGAAAATGTGACCGTGTGATGTTGACAATTTATAAATGTTAACGTATATAAATTATGATTTAACAATATAAGCAGGACTAATGCAAGAAATGAGTATTATGTATAATATCGTTCATGTACAATTTTATCTAGACTTGCCATGTGCAATGACGTGAGAGGCTTTTATAGTCAAACTCCTAAACCATTGCATGTGGACCCACAGAGTCGATGATGCCACTGCTGCTTTCCGGTGCAAAATGGATATCGAAGAATTCAGTTTTATCCTTCCTGCTCATTATAAATTAGAAGTGTGACACCTCCCATATTGTTGAAGGCAGAAAAAGAGGCTCATGTCTGAAACGTAGAGAAGGAACTATGTCCTGTGAACAGAGAGCCTAAAGAGACCCCGTATGCAAAATTGAGCTGTCCTGACCTGGCTGGATTCAGAAAAGTATGGTTTATGTGCTTCTGACTGCCAGATCAGGGCAGCTCTTAAAGGTGCCGCTGCAGGCTGCCACCAAACAGATGGGTTTAAAAAACTGAATGTGAAATGATGGGGTGCGGGATTGCTTTTTATAGCTCCAGAGTAATGTTGCAGACTTGTTGGCCGCTGAGTGACTCCTCTCTCCTGATCATTTTCTTCCATTGTTAAGATTCCCCTCTCCTTCCCCATCACTTCGCCACCCTCTCCCAGTGGGTGGACAATTAAAGAGCTCACTGGAGGAGACGGCTCCACAAATATTCCCTCGCCTCAATGATGGGGGAATCCCAGCACATCATTGCAAAAGGCGAGGCTCAACCATTTGCATCAATCTTTGGCCAGAAGTACCAGGTGGATGATCCATCTTGACCTCTTTCGGATGTCCCCAGCATTACAGATGCCAGTCTTCACCCAATTTGATTCATTCCATGTGATATCTAGCAGAGGTTGAAGGCACTGGATACTGCAACGGCCATGGGCCTTGCTAATATTCTGCAACAGTACTGGAGATGTGTGCGCCATAACTTGCCATGCCCTGAGTCAAGATGTTTCCATACAGCTACAAGAGTGGCATCCAACTAGCAATGTGGAAAGTTGTCCAGTTGTACCCTGTGCACAAAAGGCAGAAAAAATCCCACCCGGCCAATTACTGCTGCATTGTTTACCATCATCATTAACTTGACATTCAACAGTGCTATGAAGCGGCACTTGATGCTCAGATTAGGGTCTGCCAGGGTCACTCAGCTCATGACCTCACTACAGCCTTGGTTCAAACATTGACAAAAGAGCTGAAGGCCAGAGGTGAGAGTGACTGCCCATCTCTACATTTGACCAAGTGTGGCCTCAAAGGAGCCCTAGCAAAACTGGAGTCTATGAGAATCATAGTTGGAGTTGTACCTGGCACAAAGGAAGATGGCTGTGGTTGTTGGGAGCTCAATCATCTCGGCTCCAGGAAATCACTGCAGGAGTTCCCAGCATAGTGTCCTCGGCCCAAACATCTTCAGCTGCTTAACCAATGACCATCGTTCCATCATATGGTGAAACGTGGGGATATTCGCTGATGATTGCGTACAGCACCATTCCTGACTCCTCAAGTACTGAAGCAGTCCATGTCCAAATGCAGCAAGACCCAGACAATATCCCGGCTTGAGCTGACAAGTGGCAAGTAACATTGAGTGATTTATTGTCACATGTACTGAAGTACAATTAAAAGTATTTTTCTGCGGCCAAGAGCACGTATGCAGTACATACATAGTAGACAAAACGAATAATCGACAGAGTACATTGACAAATGGCACATCAACAAATAGTGATTGGTTACAGTGCAGAACAAGGCCCAAACAAAGCAAATGCACGAGCAAGTGCAGCATAGGACGTCGTGAATAGTGTTCTTACAGGGAACAGATCAGTCCGAGGGAGAGTCGTTGAGGAGTCGAGTAACACAAGTGCCAGCCAATGACCATCTCCAACAGCAGAGAATCTAACCATCAGCCCTTGACATTCAATGCCATTACCATCACTGAATCCCACATTATCAGCATCCTGGGGGTAGTGGGGGGGTGGGGGGGTGGGGGTGGGGTGGGGGGGGGGATGGTTACCATTGACCAGAAATTGAACTGGACTAGTCATATACATATTGTGGCTACAAGAGCAGGTCAGAGGTTAGGAATTCTGCAACGAGTAACTCACCTACTTTCTCCCCAAAGCATGTTCACCATTTGCAAAGCACAAGTCGGGAGTGTGATGGCATACTATCAACTTGCCTGGATGAGTGCAGATCCAACAACACTCAAGCTCAGCACTATCCAGGATAAAACCGCCCACTTAATTGACACTGCTTCCACAAACATTCGCTGCCCCCACTATCAATGCATAGTGGGAGCCGTGTATGCTATCTATAGGATTCACTGCAGGAACTCACCATGTCTCCATAGGCAGCTCCTTCCAAACACACAACTGCTACCATCTGGAAGGCAAAGGCAGCAGATGGACAATTGAACAATTATGGTGAAGTTGAGGAAAATATCCTCAGTAAGCCTCTCTCTATTCTAAGGTTATCAGATATGATTTTATATAAGGAAAGACTCACATTTCATGAGCATTAGATTTTCCCAAGCATTTTTCAGCCATTTGAGTACTTTTAAATACAGATAAACAAGTTTAGCATTGAATTTATTGTTCATTCTGCTTAGCTGTAAAGTTGTAAGACAACTTGCTGTAGCTTGCCTGCTGAAATAATTTATTTAGAAATGTTGAAGAACTTAGTGAGTTACATCTTAAAGGAAAACAATTATTTACCTAAACCCATGGTAAGGGCGGCACGATGACACAGTGGTTAGCACTGCTGCCTCACAGCACCAGGGACCCGGAATTAATTCCAACCCTGGATGATTGCCTGTGTGGAGTTTGCACATTCTCCCCGTGTCTGCATGGGTTTCCTCCAGATGCTCCAGTTTTCTCCTGCAGTCCAAAGATATGCAGGTTAGATGGATTGGCCATTCTAAATTGCCCCTTAGTGTCCAAAGATATGTAGGTTAGGTTAAGGGGTTATTGGTTTAGGGCAAGGGAGTGTGCCTGGGTGGAATGATCTTCCAGATGTTCAGTGCAGACTTGATGGGCCAAATAGCTTCCTTCTGCACTGTTGGGATTCTATCATTCTATGATTTATTGCCTGTAGAATCCTTTAGTATTGCAAAATTTTAAAAGTTGATTTGGTTCCAGTGACTGCACACTTAAAACTGAAACCCCAGAAGTGGAAACTGAAGATGGGACTTGGATTAAGCCTTTGTCTTGTCAATTCCCCGAAGGCTCGTCTTTGCCGCTTCAGAGTGAGACCATCAAAAGTATAACATGCTTCATTATCTTCTCTTCAGTCCGCCCAATTTCAGTATCGGCGCATGTCACATTCATTGACCAAGACAAGAAAAGGTAACAAGATTCAGAGTATTGATAAAGTTTGAAGTGCACGAATGTGAAACAGTTGTTGAATTTTAATGTATGTAAATTAACTGATCCAAGAACCATTGTTCCAGGTATTGAAATCCGTAGTAAAAAATGTTCTTTAATTTTCAAAATTGAACTATTATCTTGAGAAACTATTTGCATGTCTCTGATGGATTATTATATACCTGCCACTTTTATGGAGTCTGCTGTATTTCGTGACAATTTCATGGTAATTAGAAAAGTATACATGAAGATCAGATCCCGTATCAACTTCTGGATGACAATGCTTCATTTTGTATTGTTCAACTATGTGAATGTTACCCTCTCGTTTCTGCCAATCAAATTTGTTCTGCCTCAGGATTCCCTCGATTCCAATAAAGAGATGGAGTGCATTTAGGATGAAAATTACTCAGTTACTTAAACAAGTAAATACATCAAAGAATAAATAACTTGAAGATCTCCAAAAACCTGAATGTGATTGTCTCACAATTGCTCCAGATAGCTAACCTATACTGGTGGCTTTGCAAAAGATGGCTGCTGCACCTTGTGGGAATGATTAATGGGTGGGAGAGAGAGGGGACTGTTCATCCTTGTGAGTATTTGGCAGATATAGAGCACTTGGAATGTAATTTTCAGCAGTACCATCCTGTAGTCCCATTTCCTTCCTTTGTAACTAGTTTCGGGCCAATCTGTCAGGTGCCTGCTGTGAAACATGGGGAGACACTAATTCACAGTTCATGGAATTGCAAGAACAGGATATTCAATCCCTCAAACCTGTTCCACCATTTGAGTAGATAATGGCTAAATTTGGACCTCATTCCCAGTTACCCAGTTGCTTCAAATTTCATGATATCTTCATCTATTAAACATCTATTGATCCTAATCTTGTAAATTTGCATTGTAGCAACTTTTGGGAGAGATTGTGCTTTACCCAAGTTGGATAAGATGTGCACGCTTAATTATTAATAGTTTTCTTTTCATAGATTGATTTATTGTGTAATGCTGCCGATGAACTCTACCATTATTCTGACCTAGGTTCAAGTTACCAGTTTCAGCATCTGCAGATAGTTGCCTATTGACTACATATAGATATATAGCCCTTCATAGTGCAGACCAACATATTGTCCTCAAAACTGGTAAGTGTTCATAAAGTTGCACTTTTATAGAACCAAATTAATACAAAATTGTTTGACTGTAGTTGATTTAAAATGCAATTTACATTCGCCCAAAGCCAAAACTGATACTTGCTACAAAATGATTAAATTTAAATGCTCTGCATGTTCTGTATATCTATTTTACACATACTGGTTACAAAAAATTAGATGTGCCCACCTAATTTTATTGGAACAGAATTTGGCTTTATTTTATTTTTCAGCTCATCTTGTCTTGTGGCTTGTTCGCAAACCATGCTTCTCCTTGACAATAACTGCAACCAGAAGCGCATAATTTTATTTGATTATGATAAATTACTTAAACTATAGCAACTTGTATTTATATGGCTCCTTTAACAAAGCAAATTATCCAAGGGTGCTTCACAAGAGAATCTTCTATGAAAGAAGATTTGTTAGTGAGCTACGCAAGGAGATATTTGGGCTGATAACCAAAAGTTTGGTCAAAGGGCTAGGTTTTATGGAGCACCTTAAATGGAGGAAATAGAGAGAGCAAAGTGGAGAGGTTTAGTGAGAGAATTCCAAACTTAGGGCCTTGGTAGTTGAAGCCCAAGAAAGACCGGCACAAAAGTTTCAAGAAAAATAACCCAGAGAGCTTTAATGGTATTAGAATTCAGTTAAATTACTGTGCTGATGAAGGGTCATAACTTGAGTTATTTTTCTTCGATGTTGCCTGACCTGTCGAGCATTTCCTGTTGTCATTTAGGATTTCCAGCATCAGCAGTATTTTGCTTCTTGTTAAGTTAAATTGTCACTGACATTTCAACAAAGGTATCTAATGAAACATCATATCCTCTTTACGGAACTTAATTTAACTTCATGTACCAATTGATCTATTCTCGGTAATATAGAACATAGAACATAGAACGATACAGCGCAGTACAGGCCCTTCGGCCCACGATGTTGCACCGAAACAAAAGCCATCTAACCTACACTATGCCATTATCATCCATATGTTTATCCAATAAACTTTTAAATGCCCTCAATGTTGGCGAGTTCACTACTGTAGCAGGTAGGGCATTCCACAGCCTCACTACTCTTTGCGTAAAGAACCTACCTCTGACCTCTGTCCTATATCTATTACCCCTCAGTTTAAAGCTATGTCCCCTCGTGCCAGCCATTTCCATCCGCGGGAGAAGGCTCTCACTGTCCACCCTATCTAACCCCCTGATCATTTTGTATGCCTCTATTAAGTCTACTCTTAACCTTCTTCTCTCCAACGAAAACAACCTCAAGTCCATCAGCCTTTCCTCATAAGATTTTCCCTCCATACCAGGCAACATCCTGGTAAATCTCCTCTGCACCCGCTCCAAAGCCTCCACGTCCTTCCTATAATACGGTGACCAGAACTGTACGCAATACTCCAAATGCGGCCGAACCAGAGTTTTGTACAGCTGCAACATGACCTCCTGACTCCGGAACTCAATCCCTCTACCAATAAAGGCCAACACTCCATAGGCCTTCTTCACAACCCTATCAACCTGGGTGGCAACTTTCAGGGATCTATGTACATGGACACCTAGATCCCTCTGCTCATCCACACTTCCAAGAACTTTACCATTAGCCAAATATTCCGCATTCCTGTTATTCCTTCCAAAGTGAATCACCTCACACTTCTCTATATTAAACTCCATTTACCACCTCTCAGCCCAGCTCTGCAGCTTATCTATATCCCTCTGGAACCTGCTACATCCTTCCACACTATCGACAACACCACCGACTTTAGTATCGTCTGCAAATTTACTCACCCACCCTTCTGCGCCTTCCTCTAGGTCATTGATAAAAATGACAAACAGCAATGGCCCCAGAACAGATCCTTGTGGTACTCCACTTGTAACTGAACTCCATTCTGAACATTTCCCATCAGACACCACCCTCTGTCTTCTTTCAGCTAGCCAATTTCTGATCCACATCTCTTAATCACCCTCAATCCCCAGCCTCCGTATTTTCTGCAATAGCCTACAGTGGGGAACCTTATCAAACGCTTTGCTGAAATCCATATACACCACATCAACTGCTCTACCCTTGTCTACCTGTTCAGTCACCTTCTCAAAGAACTCGATAAGGTTTGTGAGGCATGACCTACCCTTCACAAAGCCATGCTGACTATCCCTGATCATATTATTCCTATCTAGATGATTATAAATCTTGTCTCTTATAATCCCCTCCAAGACTTTACCCACTACAGACCGGAGGCTCACCGGTCTATAGTTGCCGGGGTTGTCTCTGCTCCCCTTTTTGAACAGAGGGACCACATTTGCTATCCTCCAGTCCTCTGGCACTATTCCTGTAGCCAATGATGACATAAAAATCAAAGCCAAAGGTCCATATATACAGCTACTTCGCTTACATTACAAGCCCTAATTTCTCATGAGTTAATACATTCCACAAACCTTATTTATGTCACTTTTATATCTCCATTTCTGAAACCAGGAGATTTTACATCTATCGTTTCCAACAAAATATATTGCACAAATAACTTCAAAGATTACACCCAGAGAAGTCTTGAATAGCTGTGACGGGGATCAACCTTTGATTATTTCCACACTTTTTCTGTCTATGTTAAAAATCATGCATCAATCTACATCCATTGCAATTAATCCATCAGTTGCACAAAAGAAATCTGCAATAGTAAATAAACAAACATCGAAAATTCTGGAAACAGTGCTAGAAATTTCTCCAAGCAGATTTTGTAGATTTGGGGTGGCTCATGACCTGTCCATCTTTGTTTTTTGTTTTATTTATTTGTTCATGGAAAATGGGTGCTGCTGACTGTGCCAAATTGCCCTTGAGAAGTTGGTGGAGAGCTGCCTTTTTGAACTGCTGCAGTCCATGTGTTATAAGAACATCCAGAATGCTGGGACTTATGGTGGCAGAATGTAGGGAGAAGACGCAGACGAGGTGGCTCTGGTTAGAGAACTGATCTTTTTGCCCTTTTTCTTAGCACAAGGAGTAGTTTATTCCTTAGAAACGTATGATAGTTATTGGTTAGAGTCCTCTCTTTTCTGAGATGCCTTGAAAAACAAAGATAAGAAAACTTTGATCTTGTTGCGCAGTCTTGAAGCCTCTCAGAGCTCAACGGGAAGTAAGATAGAGGAATCAGTTTCTTTCTTTCTGTCCACTCCACTAACGGCCAAGGTTCCCACAAACTTCTTGGTGAAAGAATTTGAGAAGCACTGACAAATCATCTCGTAGGAGCTTAAAAGATCAATCGAAGAGGCCTTGGCCCTATTCGATTGGCTCTGGGAAATATTAGGGAGACCGTTGAAGTCTATGGAGTTACGATTAAGAATATAGAGGTAGCTTTATTGGACAATAGTGATTGGATTGCCGCGCTGGAGTCTAGTCTGACTTCGATAGCTGAAATGAATAGATTGCGAAGAGCCAAGTTGAATGATCTAGAAAACACGTCCAGAAGGCAGAACACCCAGATTGTGGGTTTGCCGGAGGGGATAGAGGGCATTACCCCCATGGAATATTTCTCGGACATGTTCCTCAAAATAATGGGTGAGAGTGGATTTGCATCCCCGCCTGAATTAGACTGGGCCCATCGCTCACTTCGACCAAAATCTCTGCTGAAGATTCACTGCGTGCGGTAATTGTGAGATTCCACAGCTTTGAGGAAAAACAGAGGGTCCTGCGATGAGCAAGGGAACACCACGTTTTCAAGTGGGAAGGCCACTCTAATTGGCTATATCAGGACATGGGCGTGGAGTTGGTGAAAAGAAGAGCTGCGTTTAATGCAGTAAAGGCCGTCCTCTACAAGAGTGGAGTTATGTTTGGGATGGTCTACCCAGCTCGCCTTAGTCACGTTTGAGGAAAAAGACAATTTTTTTGATGTGCTGGGTGATGCGGACTCTTTTGGTAAAAGGCACACGTTGGGCTCTCTGTAATTTTGTTTATGGCTCTCTCGACAGGCATGTCGTATTGTTTGTGTTTCTTGTTTTTTCTTGTTCTTGTTCGGGTTGTATTCCTATTGTTTTGGGTTTTATTTGAGGTTCTCTACTATATGGGGTTTTGTTCTTTATAATACTATATGGTTTCCTTCCTTTTTTTCAATGTTGTTGTTCAGTGCAATATTTAGTCGCTAGTGGGGCAAGCAACTTAAATGTTTAAATTTAAAAAAAATCTATTTTTCTCTAGTTGGGAGTCTTCCTGCTAACTGGGGAGTTAGTTAACGGAAGTGGGTTTGGATTTGGATTGGATTTTGTTTATTGTCACGTGTACCAAGCTACAGTGAAAAGTATTTTTCTGCGAGCAGCTCAACAGATCATTAAGTACATGAAAAGAAAAGGAAATAAAAGAATATACGTAATAGGGCAACACAAGATACACAATGTAACGACATAATACCGGCATCGGGTGAAGCATACAGGGGTGTAGTGTTAATGAGGTCATCCACAAGTGGGTCGTTTAGGACTCTGGTGACAGCGGGGAAGAAGCTGCTTTTGAGTCTGTTCGTGAGTGTTCTCAGACTTTTGCATCTCCTGCCCGATGGAAGAAGTTGGAAGAGTGAGTAGGCCGGGTGGGAGGGGTCTTTGATTATGCTGCCCACTTTCCCCAGGCAGCGGGGGGTGTAGATGGAGTCAATGGATGGGAGGCAGGTTTGTGTGATGAACTGGGCTGTGTTCACGACTCTCTGAAGTTTCTTGCGGTCTTGGGCCGAGTTGGGCTGTGATGCAGCCAGATAGGATGCTTTCTGTGGTGCATCTGTAAAAGTTGGTAAGAGTTAATGTGGATTTAATTAAGAGTTAATGAGGGTTCGCTACAGCTCATTATAGCAGTTTTTTAGAAAATGAGCGTAGAGCTTTTGTTTTATTTGGTTTTGTTAAATGTAGGTTTTAGTTTTAGGGTGAATCTATGTTTGCCCCGCTTTTATTTGCTTTTGGATGTGGTCAAACTCAATAACAATGGGTTTTTTGGGACGGGGTGGGGTTGTTCGCTGATGGTGTCTGTTGGTTTATATTTGTCTAGTCTTCTGACTTGGCTTGGTGCCCATCTTGGGTGGATCATTTTGCTTTACCTTTTCAGTGTCTCTTGGTTAACCACTCTTGATGGAATGACTGACTCCGGATTAAGGGGTGGTGGGAGACATCCAGTTCATTTGGTGACCCTGGAACATGAGAAGTTTCAATGGCCTAGCGAAGAGGTCAAGGACATTTGCCCATCTCAAGAGCTTAAACTCTGATGATTATTTTTTGCAGTAGACCCACTCGCGTGTCAGGGATCAGATCTGGCTATGCAAGGGGTGGGTTGGGCAGGTTTTTCATTCCGGTTTCAATGGCAGGGCGAGAGGTATGGCGATCCTAATTATCAAAAGAGTTCAGTTTTCCCCCTGTCCAATTATAACCAACCCCAATGGTTGATATGATTTTGTTTGTGGCTCCTTGTTGAACACTCCGGTTGTCATGGGCCAATATTTATGTCCCAACTAGAATGATACAAATTTTATTAACTCCATACTGGCTTCCCTCCCTCGAGTTAAATTAACTTATTTCAGGTGGGGACCTGAATTGTGTTTTGGACCCTAGATTGGATTGTTCCAAGCCTAAATCTCTTGTTCCATCGGGGATGGCCAGGGCTTTGTCTTCTTTTGTGACTCAGATGGGGAGAGGGGTTTCTACCTCCTTTGGTGGTGGCGGCTGGGTACTCAGCTACTGTTATTTCAGACCATGCCCCTGCACTTTATTGATATGTTGCTCGAGTCTGGCTCCGCCAACCTCCACCCTGGAGATTAGATACTACATTGTCAGCTGATAAAAAAAGTTTGTAAGGCATGTCCACTTCCACAACTATATAAAGTCTAACGGGTCAGATTCAATCTCCCCTCCTCATTGTGGGAGGCTCTTAAGGCAGTCCTCAGGGGGATGTTATCTCTTGCAGAGCATATATGTTAAAGTCAACCAAGTTGGAGCAGCAGAGGCTGGTGGATTCCATTCTAGAGGTGGATCACCAGTACTCACTTGATCCTACTTCAGAGCTATTGGCAAGTAGGAAAAACGTACAGGGCAGTTTGAGTAGCAGGGCAGTGCGTCAGTTACAACACTCCAGGGGCACTTTCTATGAGTACAGGGGAAGACCAGTCGTCTTCTGGCTCACCAACTCAAACGTCAAACCGCCTCTCGAGAGATCACTCAGGTACTAAATTTGATGGCAACCTTGTTTCTGCCCCTTCCCAGGTCAATGCGTTTTAAAAATCCTTTTACTGTGATCTTTATGGATCGGAGCCCCCTGCAGATAAATCGGTCATGTCTGACTTTCTGGACAGTCTACCCATCCCAAATGTTAAGGTGGAAAGGAGCAGTGAGTTGGACTCCCCGTTACGCCCCGATGAGATTTTAAAATGTATTGGCTGATGCAGTCTGGCAAAGCCCCTGATCCGAATGGCTTTCTGATTGAATTTTGCAAGAGGTTCTTAGAGCTGCTTGGACCTTTATTGTTGGACATGTTTAACCCTCTGACCCTCACCCAAGCCTCTATTTCTCTTCTTCTTAAAAGGGGCAACAACCCAACAGATTGTGGTTCAGATCATTCTATCTCACTTTTGAACTCAGACGCCAAGCTACTCGCTATGGTGTTGGTGCTTCGGTTGGAGCTTTGCCTCCCAAATATAATTTTGGAGGATCAAACAGGCTTTGTGAAAGACTGACAATTGTCGGCCAATAAACGTCCCCTGTACCCAAACCTGACGTGATAGTGGGCAGGATTCTCCCAGCCCCGCTCCGGAGAATCCCCGCAACCGCGCCATGCTGCCCCGACGCCGGCACGCAATTCTCCGCGCAGTGGAGAATCAGCGCCATTGGCGCAGGCGCGTTTGGCGCAGCGCCGGTCGCGGGCCACTCTACGCAACCAGGCTGCCGATTCTCCGGCACGGATGGGCCGAGCGGCCGCTCTAAAAAGGCAGAGTACCGCCAGTGCCGTCCACACCTGATCGCAACTGGCGGGAACTCTGCGCGCAGGGTTGGGGGGGGGGGGTCCTGTGGGGGTGGGGGGGGGGGGGGGGGGGGGCTCCGACCCGGGGGGGGGGGGGGCCTCCGATTGGGCCTGGCCCGCGATCGGGGCCCACTGATCGGCGGCCCAGCCTCTTGCTCCCCGGGCCTAATTTATTTTGCGCCGGCCCCTGAACTCCCGCGCCATGTTGCGTATGGGCCGGCACGTTGAGGGAGGCCACTGCGCTTGCGCGGGTTGTCGCCGGCGCCACTGCGCATGTCCTCGTTGACGCCGGTGCCACTGCGCATGCACGGGTTGGCGCGGCGCACAGTTCACGCCAGGATGGGAGGCTGGAGCGGCGTGAACCGCTCCAGCGCCATGCTGGCCCCCTGTAGGGGCCAGAATCGGTACTCCCAGCTGCCCGTTCACGCCATCGTGAAACGCTTAGTATCTCTGAATGCTGGAAATGCATTTGATAGAGTGGAATGGGAGAATTTATTTGAGATTCTTGGGAGGTTTGGATTTGGTCAGAAATTTGCTTCCTGAGTTCACCCGTTATAGAATGCCCCTACTGCCAGTGTTCATACTTTAGACCCTAATTATTTTCCCTTGCATCGAGGCACTAGGCGGGGCTGCCCACTTTCTCCACTCATGTTGGCCTTGGCAATAGAGCCACTTCCTATAGCGTTGATCATCCAGTCAGTGGATGCCTATATGTGGGGATGGCATGGAGCATCGCGTGTCCTCTACGCAGATCACCTCGTCCGTTATATTACAGACCCAGCCCCCTCCATCAATGGCAAATGAAGTTGCTTAACACCTTCAGCTCCTTCTCTGGGTACAAATTGAATTTAGGCAAGAGTGAATGTTTCCCATTAACTCCCCTGGGAGGCGAGCCCAATTGGGGAAGTTACCTTTTCGCCTTTATAATATGGGCTTTTGCTATCTGGGGGTCTGGGTGGCCCACAACTGCGCCTCACTTCATAAGCTGAATTACACAACCCTGGTTGATAGTGTTAAAATAGATTTGCAGAGGTGGAACAACCTTCTTCTATCCTTGGTGGGTAGGATTCAAACTATTAAAATGAATGTGCTCCTGAGGTTTTTCTTTTTCTTTCAATGTCTTCCGATTTCTCTCCCCAATTCCTTATTTATCAACTCATGCTGGCCGGAGGAGGCCCTTCGCCGCCGGTTGGTGTGGCACAAAGCCCTTCCACGCTGGTTGGCACGGCGCCAAACACTCCGGCGCCGGCCTAGCCCCTGAAGGTACGGAGAATTCCGCACCTTCGGGGCAGCCCGATGCCAGAGTGGTTCACGCCACTCCTCGGCGCCGGAGTGTCCCGCCCCGCCGGTTCGCAGAGAATCCCGCCCGTCATTCCTACACTTGAGGAAGGTCAAATTCACCATCAGGGGCCCGGTGAAGAGGTTCTATCTAAGATGGCAGCCATTTATTTCCTTTTTTAAGGAGTTAGTCACTGTCAGTAATGTGCCATCAATTAACACAAGATGAGTAGTGAACGAAACTGTGACTTTAATAAGCTAAACAGAAAACCTCCTGGCCACTGATCCCGAAGTAGGGCACGGCAAGAGGTCAGCCACCTTTATACCGAGCCCGAGGGGAGGCGGAGCCATCAATCAGTGGTTGTACCAAAATACATGTAGTACAGTAACAGTTTACCACAATGCATATAATACACTAACAGTGGTTTACCACATTCACCCTCTATTTAAAAAAAGAGTCCAGCGGGGGTGAAGTGGACTTAAAGGTCGAGTCTGTCGGGGGCTTTGACCTTCCGTCATGATCGCCTCAGTCCCAGCTGTGGTGTGTACACTGGTGTCGAGACCTGCGCGCCTGGGAGTGTGTTGTCTTCTTCTTCGCCTAGTAGTTGCGTCGGTGGAGGGGAGCACGGTGTAGGGGCGGGGGTGGTGGTGATGGTCGCCAGTGGGCCTGCGGGTGCCAAATCTTGAAGTAGCCGGGTAGTGGTGGAGGGAGACGCTGTAGGGTCAGGGGTGGTGGTGATGGTCGCTGGGGAACCTGCAGGTGACAAATCCCGGTCGGAGACTGTGTCCTGCCGCCTATGATGATGTGCCATGTAGACATATTGTGGGTTGGCATGGAGGAGCAGGACTATCTCGACGAGGGGATCCGATTTATGACTCCTCGTATGCTTCCAGAGGAGGACAGGCCCTGGAGCTGTCAGCCAGGACGGGAGCGAGACTCCAGAGGGGACTTCCTAGGGAAGGCAAACATACGTTCGTGAGGGGTCTCATTGGTGGCAGTGCACAGGAGCGACCGGATGGAGTGGGGCGCATCGGGAAGGACTTCCTGCCAGCAGGAGACTGGGAGACTTCTAGACCGTAGGGCCAGAAGGACGGCCTTCCAGACCGTCGCGTTTTCCCTCTCCACCTGTCCGTTCCCCGGGGCTTGGAGCTGGTCGTCCTGCTTGAGGCGATGCCCTTGCTAAGCAGGAACTGACGCAACTCGTCGCTCATGAAGGAGGAACCCCGATCGCTATGGATGTTGGTGGGGAAACCGAACAAGGTGAAAAGACCATGCAGGGCCTTGATGATGGTGGCAGAGGTCATGTCAGGGCATGGGATGGCAAAGGGGATTCGTGAGTACTCGTCAACAATGTTGAGGAAGTACACGTTACGGTCAGTGGAGGGGAGGGGCCCTTTGAAGTTGATGCTGAGGCGCTCAAAGGAGCGGGAGGCCTTTACCAGGTGTGCTCTGTCTGGCCGATAGAAGTGAGGTTTGCAGTCCGCGCAGACCTGGCAGTCCCTGGTTACGGTCCTGACCTCCTCGATGAAGTAAGGCAGGTTGCGAGCCTTGATAAAATGAAAAAAACGGGTGACACCCCAGGTGACAGAGGTCATTGTGAGGGGCCCGTAGTCGGTCCACTTGTGCACTGGATGGGGCATTTGGGGGCTCATTGAGCTTCCCAGGTCAGTACAAGATATCGTAGTTGTAGGTGGAGAGTTCGATTCTCCACCTCAGAATCTTGTCGTTCTTGATTTTGCCCCGCTGTGTATTATTAAACATGAAGGCACCCGACCGTTGGTCAGTGAGGAAAGTGAATCGCCTGCCGGCCAGATAATGCCTAAAATGTCGCAGAGCCCCTACAATGGCTTGGGCTTCCTTTTCAACGTAGGAGTGTCGAATTTCGGAGGCATGGAGGGTACGGGAGAAGAAAGCCACGGGCCTGCCCACCTGGAATGGAATGGACTCGTCCACAGCGTGCATCGCGGCTTTGGCAATATCTGCCTTGATGCGGTTGAAGGCCAGGCGGGCTTCAGCCGTCAGGGAAAAAATGGTGGATTTAATGAGTGGACGGGCCTTGTCTGCATAATTGGGGATCCACTGGGCATAATAAGAGAAGAACCCCAGGCATCTCTTCAGAGCCTTGGGCAGTGGGGAAGGGGAAGTTCCAGGAGGGGGCGCATGCAGTCGGGGTCGGGCCCTAGGACTCCGTTTTCCACAACGTAACCAAGGATGGCTAGGCGGGTTGTGCGGAAAACTAATTTCTCCTTATTGTATGTGAGGTTAAGGAGCTTAGCAGTGTGGAGGAAATGCCGGGGGTTTGCGTCATGGTCCTGCTGGTCATGGCCGCAGATAGTGATATTATCTCGGTACGGGAACGTGGCCCGCAGCCCGCACTGGTCAACCTTTCGGTCCATTTCTCGCTGGAAGACCGAGACCCCATTGGTGATGCCGAAGGGAACCCTGAGGAAGTGGTAGAGGCGGCCATCTGCCTCGAAGGCAGTGTATTGGCGGTCCTCTGGGCGGATAGAGAGCTGGTGGCATGCGGACTTCAAGTCAACTGTGGGGAACACTCAATACTGCGCAACCTGATTGACCATGTCAGATATGCGGGAGACGGGGTTCGCATCGAGCTGCGTGTACCGGTTGATGATCTGACTGTAGTCAATGACCATCTGGTGCTTATCCCCAGTCTTGACGACCACCACTTGGGCTCTCCAGGGGCTGGTACTAGCCTCAATGATCCCCTCTCGTACGAGTCGCTGGATCTCCGACCTGATAAAGGCCCTGTCCCGGGCACTGTATCGTCTGATCCTAGTGGTGACGGGCTTACAGTCCAGGGTGAGGTTAGTGAAGAGCGAGGGTGGGGCGACCTTAAAGGTCGCGAGGCTACAGGCAATGAGGGGGGCAGGGGTCCACCGAACTTTAAGGTAAGGCTTTGGAGGTGGCACTGAAAGTCAAGCCCCAGTAATAGGGCAGCGCAGAGATGGGGGAGGACATTAAGCCTAAAGTTGATGTACTCTATGCCTTGTACCGAAAGGGTCGCGACACAGTAGCCCCGGATTTCTACGGAATGTGATCCGGAAGCCAGGGAGATTTTGTGGGTCGCGGGCAAAATTGGGAGGGAGCAGCGCCTTACCGTATCTGGGTGGATAAAGCTGTCTGTGCTCCCAGAGCCGAAGAGGCAGGCCGTCTTGTGCCCGTTGATCCAGACGGTCATCGTGGATTTTGTGAGATGATGAGGTCGAGACTGGTCGAGTGTGATGGAAGCGAGCTTCGGAAGGTGGTGGGTGGGCCAGTCGGAGGCAGCGGCGGCCAGCGTACGACCGGGTGAGGAGGGATTCCGGCGTTGGCGGGCTGCTGCGCGGCACAGGCTTGCGCCGCACTCGAGTCAGATGATGGCGGCGCCCACGACGTCTACGAGGGTGCCGCCTGGTCGGAGGCGTAGACCTCCATGCTCTGGAAAGCCACTTCCAGCGGGTTTGAGAGCTGCACTGTCTCTGGAAGGCCGAGTGTACCCCCTTCTAGCAAATGCTGGCGGATGTAATTGGATTCAATGCCCTCGACATAGGCTGATCAGCAGCCCCGTGTGTTGGACAGCCGAGACCACCTGGCAAGCACAGTGCCAGCCGAGTACCCGCAAGGCACGCAGGAATTCGGCTTGTGATTCTCCGGGGCGTTGTCGCCTAGTGGCAAGGAGGTGTCTGGCGTACACCTCGTTTACTGCCTTTACGCACTGTCCCTTCAGCAGCATTATCTCCTCCGTATACGAGGGTGCGTCTCTGAAGGAGACTTGCGGGCTCACCCGTGCGTTGAATATTTGAAGCTTTTGGAGGTCGGTGACATCGTCGGTGGAGGATCCAACGTAAGCTTCGAAGCAGCTTAGCCAGTGCTCGAATGTCGCAGTGGCATTGGCTGCTTGTGGGTCCAGCTCCAGGCGATCAGGCTTGAGTGATGAATTCATCTTAAAAGTTTAGCTTATAAAATTGATGTGCCATCAATTAACACAAGACGAGTCGTGAACGAAACTGTGGCTTTAATAAGCTAAACAGAAAGCCTCCTGGCCACTGTTCCCGAACTGGGGCAGGGCTGGAGTTCAGCCACCTTTATACCGAGCCCGAGGGGAGGCGGAGTCTTCAGGCAGTGGTTTACCACAATACATGTAGTACAGTAACAGTTTACCACAATACATATAATACACTAACAGTGGTTTACCACATTCACCCTCTGTTATATGTTATGTGTTTTTTAAACTTTTATGTTTGATTGTGATTTCTTGTAATCTTTTGTTCTGTTTGTGTTGATTTCTTTGAAAAAATTCGAAGAACCATATTTAAAATTAAAAGAGTATCCAGAATGTTGTTAGGAAGGGAGTTGCAGGATTTTGACCCAAAGCCATCGTGGGAGGCAGCATTGTGTGCACATGGATCCTCCAACACCCTAAATATTGCCAATTCTGGACTCGGAGTTACCCTACCTTCCAGGGCTTCTGACATAACATCCGCAAATCACTCCCAGAATTCCCTCAGTTTCGGACATGCCCAAAACATATGAACATGGTTGGCCGGGCTACCCCCACACCGTCCACATCTGTCCTTAGAATCCACCTACTCGAAGAACCTACTTATCCAGGCTACCGTTTTGTGGGCCCTGTGGACGATCTTGAACTGAATCAAGCTGAGTCTAGCACAAGACGAGGATGCATTTACCCTTTTCAAGGCTTTTTCCCACAGTTCTCTTTCCAGCTCCCCTCCTAGCTCCTCTTCCCACTTCCTCTTCACCTCTCTGATAGGGGCCCCTTCCCACTCTATCACTTCCCTGTATATCTCCGAAACCTTCCCACCTCCAACCCCTGTTTTTGACAGCACCTTATCCTGTAGTCCCCTCAGGGGGAGGAGAGGAAAGCTTGGAATCTGCCTCCGTACAAAGTCCCGCACTTGAAGGTACCGAAACCCGTTCCCACCCGGCAAATCAAACTCCTTCTCTAATGTCTCCAAGGTCAGAAAGCCCTCCTGGATGAATAGATCCCCAAACCGCTCAATCCCTGCCCGCTGCCATATCTTAAAGTCCCCATCCAGCCCCACCGGGCCAAACCGGTGATTGTCACAGATCGGTGACCACACTGACGCCCCCTCCAATCTCATATGCTGCCTCCATTGCCCCCACACCCTTAGGGCCGCCACCACAACAGGGCTTGTAGAGTACTGAGCCGGCGCGAACGGCAGGGGCGCCGTCAGTAAGCCTCCCGACTCGTACCTTTGCAGGATGCTGCCTCCATCTGCTCCCAGACCAACTCCTCCCCCACTACCCACTTCCTGACAATTGATAGGTTGGTCGCCTAGTAATAGTTAATAAAGCTCGGGAGAGTCAAGCCCCCCTCTCCGCTGATCTGTTCCAGGAGTTTCATTGAATTTACAGTGCAGAAGGAGGCCATTCGGCCCATCGAGTCTGCACCGGATCTTGGAACGAGCACCCTCCCCAAGGTCCACACCTCCACCCTATCCCCATAAACCAGTAACCCCACCCAGCAACAAGGGCAATTTTGGACACTAAGTGCAATTTATCATGGCCAATCCACCTAACCTGCACATCTTTGGACTGTGGGAGGAAACCGGAGCACCCGGAGGAAACCCACGCACACACGGGGAGGATGTGCAGACTCTGCACAGATAGTGACCCAAGCCGGAATCGAACCTGGGACCCTGGAGCTATGAAGCAATTGTGCTATCCACAATGCTACTGTGCTGCCCTTAGGAGTGTCCTCTTTACTCTTGGGGTTTCCCCACCTATACAAACCTCGATATCGCCACATTCATACTTCTGAAAAAAGCCTTTGGGCCAAAAAATGTGAGACATTGAAAAAAGAAAAGCAGTCTCGGAAGGACCGTCATCTTCACCGTCTGAACCCTCACCGCCAGCGTCAGTGGGAGCATGTCCCATCTACGGAAATCCCTTCTCATTTGATCCACTGCTTTGCCCAAATTTAACTTGTGAAGCTACCCCCAATCCTTAGCCACGTGAATCCCCAGATACCTAAATCTCCTCCCAACCACTTTAAAAGGTAGCTACTTCAGCCTCCTTTCCTGCCCCCATGCCTGGATCATGAACATCTCGCTCTTTCCCATATTTAACTTATAGCCTGAAAATCGCCCAAATTCTCCTGATACCTCCATGATTTCGGTCATCCCCCCCACCGGGTCTGTGACATAAAGCAGCAAATCGTCCGCATAGAGAGAGACCCTGTGTTCCACCTGTTATTGAAAACTCACCACTATTCTTAGAAGTCCCCCTATACCAAAAAGGGCCGACATTCTAAATGGTGAACAGGGATTCTCACTCCCTGACTCCTTCAGTGGGTGCTATTCAGGCTTCAGTGGGTGCTATTCAGGTCAAACTATGTTTTCAAGTTATCCCCCCCCCCCCCCCCCCCGGTATAACCCATACCTTCACAGAAGATTTCATCTACTTACCACTTAGTAGCATCGATCCTGGGTCCCGCATTGCTAAGTAAGTAAAGTAGACTTTTGTAATAACCACTGTTTCAGGTTAAAACTTTTAAGTTATTTTATTATAATATTTTTTTTTCTTTTAAAAGACACAATCACTGTCTTTACAGTAAGTTAAAAACTCTTGCTTCTGGATCTTTCTGGTTGGTGGAAGGGACCTTCAGGCCCAACTTGACAATCAATCTTTTTAAATCTGGTCTTCTTTGGATGTATTCGCTGGTTAGCTCGGTTGCTATGTCCTATCTTTCCCATGTACCGAGCTGAGAGCTGGCTCTGCTGGCTGTCTCTGAGCTGAATCTGCCTCCTCTTTAAATTCTGGTCTTCCTTAGATGTATTTGCTGTTTTAGCTCGGCTGCTTTGCTCTGTCCCATGACCGAGCTGACTGTAAGCTGACTCTGCTTGCTTCTCTTGTTCCTTCTCTGCTTCTTTCCCTCTCTGCTTCTCAGGGTTTATATATTTTTCTAACAGTTACTAAGTTTTTATGACTTTATTGTAAAGTAACTTTTATTTCACTTGGATTGTAAAAGGTACCTTTAATCTGAATTTTTCTAACACGACTAAGTATTTATTTTGGGCATGACCTCAGCCCATAGATCTGATTACATTGTTTCCTTTGTGATGTTCAAAGTTCCTTTGATTTCAAGAGGGGTGTGAATTTTGATTCCTGTAATTTCTATAGATTTATTTTCGAATTGTGTCCCCAGCTCATAATTTTGACTTTGATTTGGGTCTAATTTGTGTTCTTGTAGACAGGTTGTCTCCAGTTTTCTTTAATTTACCTGATTTCAGCAGAGCTTCACACCTATAATTGTCACCTAATTCAACTCAACCTTTATCCATTCTTTTCCATCTGCTTACTAAGATAGTTAATTTCAATGAAGGTGTGAAACATTGCTTTTAGCTGTATGCTAAAATCCACTTGGTTATGACTTGATAGACCTGCCTGTTTTAAACATTTATCACCTAATTCGACTGAAAATGTTATCCATTTTTTTCCAGCTGCTTACTTGACTTCAATGAAGGTGTGAAGTATTGCTTTTAGCTTTATACTAAAGATTCACTTGATTGTGACTTGAAAGATCTGCTGTTTTGTTTGCTAAGCCTGTTTGACCAAGCCTGATTGCATTTTACAATCCTCTCCTGGCAGCTGCTGTTAACCCTTCGTGTGTTTTTTCCCTATATTCTCTCATGTTTCTCTTAGATCAGGTATTGCCAGACTTCCATGTTTCAAGTGACATCAAATCACATATCTTTCCATATTTTCAATTACACCCCCCCCCCCCTCACTATACCTGCCAGACATTCGCTGCTCTCAGGGCCATTGCTAAGGGCTCTATGGCCAGGGCAAACAGTAATGGTGAGAGTGGGCATCCCTGCCTTGTCCCCCGACATGGAGTAAAGTATTCCGACCGAACTCGGTTAGTTTTTTACGTTTGCCACCAGGGCCTGGTACAATAACCGGACTCACTCCACAAATCCCTGCCCAAACCCAAGCCTAAAATATCCCGTAGGTACTTCCACTCCACCCGGTCGAAAGCCTTCTCTGCTTCTATGGCAACTACCACCTCAACCTCGCGCCCGTCCGCTGGCATCATTATTACATTAGGAAGCCGTCTAATGTTGGATGTTAGGTGCCTGCTCTTTACAAATCCCGTCTGATCCTCCCCAATTATCTCTGGGACACAATCCTCGAAAGGAGTGGCCAGGATCTTTGCCAATAGTTTGGCATCTACATTCAAGAGGGAAAGTGGCCTGTATGATCCAAAGCTCTCCGGATCCTTGTCTCGCTTCAGGATGAGAGAGATTGAAGCCTGTGATAACATTGGGGGGAGTACTCCAAGCTCCTTGGACTCATTAAAAGCCATAACCAGGAGCAGCCCCAGTAACCCAGAGAACGTCTTTTAAAATTCCACTGGGAATCCGTCAGGTCCCGGAGCTTTACCCGATTGCATCACCCCCAGTCCATCTATCACCTCCCCAATCCAATCGGCCGGGCCCCCCAGGGCCTCCACCAGCTCCTCATTTACCTTTGGAAACTCTAGCCTCCCCAGGAATCGCTTCATGCCCTCTTCCCCAACCGGGGGTTCCAACTCATATAGCCGGCTATAAAATTCACGGAACACGTCATTCACCGCCCCCGGGTCCATCACCATCTTCCCCCTCATATCCTTTATTTTCCCTATTTCTCTCGTCACCTCCTGTTTCCTCAGCTGATGCGCCAGCATCCTGCTAGCTTTCTCCCCATGTTCATATATTGCACCTTTTACCCTCCTCAGCTGACCCTCCTCCGCCTTACCTGTGGCTAGGAACCCAAACTCCATTTGAAGCCTCTGACGCTCCTTCAGGAGCTCCTCATTTGGGGACTCCGAATATCTCCTGTTCACCTGTTCGATTTCTCCTACCAACCTGTCCAGCTCAAACCGCTCAGTTTTATCCCTGTGGGCTTGAATCAAAATACGTTTCCCTCTAATAACCGCTTTCAGTGCCTCCCAGACTACCCAAGCTGCAGTCTCTCCCGTGTCATTGATCTTTATGTACCTCCGAATGGCCTCCCTCACTCGCTCACAGATCTCCTCATCCGCTAACAGCCCTGTATCTAGTCTCCACTGTGGGTGTTGGGACATTCCCGTGCCTGCCCGTAGGTCTATGCAATGTGGTGCGTGATATGAAGCCTCAATTGCTGAGTACTCAGTGTTCTCAAACCCTGCTAACAGTGTTTTATCTAGCACGATAAAATCTATCCTGGAGTATGCCTTATGTACATGGGAGTAGAATGAATATTCCCTGCTCCTTGGCCTCTCAAATCTCCACAGATCCACCCCTCCATGAACACCCGCAGTTCCTTCGCCATTGCTGATAGTTTGCCCAACCTAGCACGCGACCGGTCCAATCTCGGGTCCAGGACCATATTAAAGTCATCCCCCATAACCAGCCGGTGCGAATTCCTGATAAACGCAACATAATCCCAGTTTGGTGCATATATATTCACAAGCACCACTGCCATTCCCTCTAGCTTCCCGCTAACCATAACAAATCTGCCTCCCGAGTCTGCCTCTATCCTCCCCACCTCGAATGTCACCCTTTTGTTAATCAGGATAGCCACCCCCCTTGTTTTAATGTCCAGTCCCGAATGAAACACTTGCCCGACCTATCCCTTCTTTAATCTAATTTGGTCTCCCAGCTTCAAGTGTGTCTCCTGTAACATGGCCACGTCCGCTTTTAACTGTCTCAGGTGTGCGAACACACGGGCTCTCTTGACCGGCCCATTCAGTCCACGAACATTCCACACAACCAGTCTGGTGGTGGGGGGGGGGCTCTTGCCCCCCTCCCCTGTCGATCAGCCATGACCTTTCCTCGGCCAGCTCTTAGCCCAGCTCTTAGCCCATGTTCCGCACCTCACTGGTCCCCCCCTCGTCAGCGACCACCATCTGATCTCCATCTCCAGTCTTCTAGTTGTCCCTTTCCTGTAAGCAATCCTTCCACCCCCCCCCCCCCCCCCCACTTTGTCTCTCCTCAGCTCTCCCCCTACTTTGCTCCCGTGGATCAGATATCCAGCTAGCCCAGCAGCTCACCCTCTGGCGCCAAGAAACCTGCCATCTGCCAGATTCTATCTCCCCTAAACATAACACAAGCACTCAACACAGTAACAACAATCCCTAAAAACAAACAAATCATCCCCCAACCCACAGGCAACAAGGCCAACCCCTCCCCCTTTAACCAATTCTTATCAGTCCCATCACCTTCTAACAGAATCAAACACAATAGAAGAAGCTTCAAGCAGCTTAAGCAAAATTATGCATGCAAGAATCAACCATCTTTCCTACAGAAAAAGAACCCCCCCCCCCGTCGCAACTTGGAAGTTTTCTCTCTGTAACCCAGTCATAAAGCAATAAATCAAAATCAAATTACACAAGAAAAATCCTTTTCTTCCAGAACATCGCGACTTAACTCACAGAATTAAAAGACTGAAATTTTAAACAAGACAAAACAAAATGCAGAACTATTTTTCTCTCTCCCCGCATTTCCCTTCCCCCAAACTCAGTCCACCACAGTTTGAATTTAAAAGTCCTTAAGTCAGATTATTGTCTTTCATGAAAGTAGCCACATCTTCTGGTGAGTTAAAGTACAGCTCCAGAATCTCGTAGATCACCTAAAGACGAGCCAGGCATAGCAGTCCAAATTCAATGTCTTTTGCAAACAGGGCCGCCTTAACTTTGTTGAAACTTGCTCTCCTCTTTGCGAGTTCTGCACCCCAGTCTTTGTACACCCGGATCTCTGATTCGTTCCACATGCATCATTTTGTCTACCTGGCCCGCTTCGTAACGCACTCCTTGTCAAGAAATCTATGTAGCCTCATCACCATGGCCCTCGGGAGCTCACGACCCTGGTGCTTACGCACAGGCACCCTATGTGCCCGGTCCACCTCCAGCGGCTTGTCAAACACATCGGCCCGGACCATCTTCTCCAATATCTTCCCCACATATGTACCTGCATCTGATCCCTCCTTTCCTTTTAGCAGACTGACGATTTGGATATTGTGCCTGCGAGACCGGTTCTCCAGGTCTTCTACCTTTTCCAGCAGCCGTTTCTGGCTGTCCTGTCGAATGCTAATTTCCAAAGCCATCGCAGTTCAGTTGCCAGCTCCTGCAACTTTTGAATCTCCTGTCCCTGGGTCGTCATTTTCTCCTCCCCCCAGTCGACCATCTCCTTAATCGAGGCTATTGCCTGGGTCATGTCTTCTGCACACTCCTTAAGATGCAGGGCGTACTTCTCATCCAGGTACTCGACCCATTGCTCCATCGTCCATTGAGCTGGCATGGACGAGCTTTGTCTTGTTGCCATTGCACTCGCTGACCTCTGAGCCTTGCTTTCACTCATCTTTTTTTTTTCTCGACTCTTATTTGAACACGATTCCATAAATTGGGGGTCACCTCCTTTTCCTCTCGCTTTAATTAACTTATGTTGAGAAATTTCCAGAAAAATCCAGCTTAAAAGCCATTAAAAGACCACTAAGGTGAGAGCTGCTGAATGTGTGACCGTTCACTCCATGGCCACCACCGGAAGTCTTTAAACATGTTTATAAACGCTAATCAATAATAATAAAATACATTAATCCACCAAAGAAATGGCTATAACGTCTCCTGCCTATGCTCGATGATCCTGGACCGAGAAATAAAAGTGCAAATATAAAAATGTTAAAACGTACCTCACATCGGGGCAAGTTGACCAAGTTAGTGCTGTCGCTGGATTTTTAATGCAGGAGGTCCAGAGCAGTGCTTAAGTTCTATCTGTCAAAAATAAAAGCAGGCTGGAAGTTTGAATTGCGCATACTTCCAGTGCACATGCCCGTGCATCCGCACTTCCGAGTTGTCACGCTGCGCATGTGTGGACCCGTAAGGAATTTACAGGCCAATGCGTTTTCTTGTAATTTGCGGGTTAAAAGAACTGGAGATGTTGGGCGCGATTCTCCCCTCCCGCGCCGGTTTGGAGAATCGCCTGGCGCGCCATTTGTCCCTGCGACGCCGGTCCGACGCCCTCTGCGATGCACCCAAGCGGCGGGAACGGCCCCATCGAGTTTTGCGCGGTGCAGGCCGGAGAATCGCCCGGGACACCCAAAATGGCGATTCTCCGCTACACCCTCTATTCTCCGGCCCGGATGGGCCGAGCGGCCTGCCCAAAGCGACGGCTTCCCACTGGCGCCATCCACACCTGATCGCTGCCGGCAGGAACAGCGTGGGAACGCTGGGGGGGGGGGGGGCGAGGAGGGTTCTTTCACCGGGGTTGCACTCAAAAAGGGTCTGGCCCGCGATCGGTGCCCACCGATCGGTGAGCCGGCCTCTCTGTAGGAGGACCTCCTTTCCTCCGTGCCCCATAAGATCCATCCGACATCTTCTTGCAGGGCGGCCTCGGGGAGGACGGCAACCACGCATGCGTGGGTGACGCCAGTTAGGCGGCGGATGACGTGGCGCCGCTTTTATGCGGCGCCAATGCCCGGCGCGCGCTGACGACGCTGCATTAGTGACATGCCCCCCGAGTTTCTCGCGGCCCCGATCCTAGCCCATTTTCGGGCCCTGAATCGGTCGAGATCGGGGCCGTTTCGCGCCGTCATGAACCTCGACGGCGTGGGCACTTAGTCGCGGGAAGCGGAGAATCGCGCCCAGTGTTCTTTTGTAAAGATAGAAACTCCTACATCTAATTGTCAGCCTTGCTTGAGTTGCATTAAGAAGAATGGCCCACTCAAATTTAAAGAGGTGAACCTTAAGTCATTTAGAAACTAAGAATATGGCAAGGAAGTCACCTTTAAATGAGTGATGGGTTTGAATGATCCTATGCAAAAGCCCCCCCAGATATTTGAGGCAGAACAGTGGATATGAAGCACTACCTGCCGCCTGGTTTGCTAAAAACAGTTTTAAAATGATGAAAAAGAGCAGGTTAAGAAAATAAATTGAGGAAAGCAGCACAAAAGCTACTAGTGATCAGGAGGTTGTGGTCAACTAATTGTTAAAAGGACTAAAAGTGAAGAAAGAGAGAACTGGGAACATCATCTCATTGAGGTTCAATACCTACAAAATCAGATGTTAATAAAACAGAAGTTAAGTGACAAATGGGAGAAGGAAGCGTGTGAACAGAAAGAGAAAACTGAAAAAAAATGAGGTCTTGAAGGCTGCACTTGAAGAAAAAAGACCCTGCTAATTGTCAGAAAGAGATCTCTGAGAGAGAAAGCCCGACTGAGAATCGGGAGAAGAATCTGCAACTACAGGAGTTGGCCACTTCTGGGATTTTTAATGACCAGTTAATAGCATATTTGGGCTAGATATTGGTAAAACGTATGTTGCTGAAAGTAAAGTAACATATCTGAGCATTCTAGTGCTAGGTAACATCGAAGAGATGATTTTCTGGGTACAGTAACAAAATAGTTGCTGTTTTTTTTATTATTAATTAATTTTTTTTTCTGACTTTTTAGATCTGTAATCATTTTCTGTACCCATTTTAATTTTTCCATTATAGAGACATTTTAAACAATTTATATTTGTATTTTGTGTATTAGAAATAAGGTTGAAGTTTAAGCTTAAGATGTGTTTCTGTAGTGCTAAGAAGGGTTAAAACTTTAGTTTAGCTTCATGATAAATATAGGTGTCTGCAAATCTATAGTTTACTTTCACTTTTCCTGCATTTTAATTAAGCATTTCCTATGCAAAAGCAATTACAGGTTTAAAAAAAAGTAATTGTTCTTTAGCAACCAGAGGTTCACCCCAGGACAGCAAGCACTTTCGCTTTTGTTGTAAGCTAGAACCAGCAAAGCTGGGCATAAGGAAGGGAACTGCAGAAAGCAGATTTACCAAAAGAACAGAAGCTGCCAGCAGGACAATAAAGGAGCAGAAAGCAAGTCTCAGAAGCTAAAGAACATAAATCAGGAAAACTTAAGTCAAAGACCAAAGAACCAGAATTGGAACAAGATACTGTTCACTGAAGTTAAAAAAAAAGGAGCAGAGAGAAGCTCCCAGTTAAAGATAGAGCTTCAAGGTGCAGGCCTGGAGAAGTCATTTAGCGAGAGGCCAGACTTCTGGGGCGAAATTCTCCTACCCGCCCCGCCACATTTCTGCCCCGACCGGCCGGCGGGAGTCTCCGTAACACCGGCCGGTCAATGGGGTTTCCCATTGTGGGGCAGCCCCACACCGTCGGGAAACCCCCCCCGGCGCCGGCAAAACGGAGACTCCCGCCGGCGGAGAATGACGCCCCTGAAGTAATCCTAAGGCTGGTGATACCTTCATACAGCCTGTGAAGGAATAGTGTTCTGTTGGCATGGCTGGATACCTGAGAAATTGTGTAGAAGCTGGAATGCATGAGTCCATCCAGGATAAAGAAATACTGAAAGGTGAAGTTGAAATCTTGAATGTGCATCCTTGGTGAAAGCATCTTTAGAGAAAGCCTTGTATGAGAGATGGTTCCAAAGTGTGTTCTTTGAGAGTGGTGATTCGAAATCCTCATATGAAAGCCAGAATTCCAGTGAGACCAGTTGGCTCACGGTGTGACAAGCATCTAGGAGGATTTGATGAGAAATCCATAGAAGTTGTTGGCTGCCATCTGTCAATTGATTTCAGAGTGTGGTGTGTTTGACCACATTTCACCTATTGGTTCATATAGGCTGTGTACTAAATGAGAACATTAGAATATAAGATGTATTTTGTACCTTGTGCAATCCTTATAAACCTGTATATAATAGTAATGGTATAGGGAAGGAATAATGTATTATAGTTAATCTTTCCTTGTTTAATAAAATGTTTTATCCTTTTGTTAAATGTTGATTGGCAGTCCTGTTCTGTTGGCATGGCTCTGTTCATCCACGTCTCTAAACAAAACAAAGAAGTAATTACTGAGCTGGAATCATAACACCATGTTGAATCCGTAATTGTGGGTATAAAGAAATTAACTCCGTTAAGTGTAAGGACATTGTGAGTGAGTCAGTTTGTTCCCTCATAATTTGAAAGTTTTAAAAACTATAAGTCGGGTGTTTTATAAAAGACAGATACTCCAGAGTTTCTATCTATTGCTTGCAATGTGTTAATACATGGTGCTATCCATCCGCCAAATAAATCATGAGCTTTTCCTGATTCTAAAATAAACAATGAATGGATTGTTGTTAATAATGTTTTGTATTCTTTTCAGCAAATAACTCAAGCAAATATGAGAGTATTGGCAAAGTTGTGCTGCAACCCTATTATACCCCTGCAGTTTCTTCGCACAGTACATCTACTATCACCAAATTCTCTCCTTCCACTTCTTTTTTTGAAGATTCTGTTTCAGGTGAACAGTCATCTTTTTATTCATAAATTGAGTCAAAACTTGTCCAGCTTTAGATTTGGTGCTTGACCTGGACTGACAATGTATGGTAAAATTTGATTGACCCCTTACACAGGTAACCAAATGGGACATGGCTCAGGGCCAGGTTTGGGCCTGAGGAACCCCTCTCACCTTACCCAGTGGAGGACAGGGGTAGCATTTTCTGGTGGCATTGGGCAGGCGGATTCTGGAGATGCAGCTGCAAAGCCCATGCAGATTAGTGGTCTTCCTATTGCGATTGCCTAACGTGGCTAAGCAGCATTGGAGTGCTCAGGCAGCCAACAATAATCACCAGAACTACATCCCGTTAAATTTCATAAGCAGTATAACTGGCTGCAGAGCAAGTAATTAGTGGGGGTGGGAGAGATGCAAGTGAGAACAGGTAGCTGAGCCGTCACTCATATCCTTATTGGAGAAACACTAGTTCTTGAGAAAATGTGGACAAGTGTACACCTACCTCTCTCAAAAAAATACAGGACCATTATAACTTACCATTCATTAGTTAACAATACCTGGAGAAATTGTCTTGTATTGAATGTTACTGGACATTGTCATGCATTTTATGATGACATAACATGGTTATTTAAGAAGACTACTGACATGTTATTGAATTTATTAAATATGTCAACTTTATTCATGATTAGGTCTTAGTCACCAACATGCTCTTGAAGTGCTATGATACAAGTGACAGGATGATAAGCAACTTCCCACATGTAACAAAGCTCTTGGTTGAAAAAGGGAATATTCAGCAACTGAAAGACTTTGATTTGTTTACCTTTCCCAGTATTATCCATATTCTTAAGTTTAATCACTGGTTGGATGAACATGTGCTCTTTTGAGACATTTGATCAGTCATTAAGCCCAATCTGGCCCATTGTCTTTCATTTTTATTTATGTCATATTTCTTAAGTTAATTATATTTTTTGTTATTGTTAGTAGTTAGCATCGTCCCTTTCATATACAATTTGCAATTGAATGATATACTATTTTTTCCCCTTGATTTGTGAAAGGTGCCACTGGATTTAAATTTAGTATTTCATGGTTATTACATATTAAGTCAGTTAAGCTGCATTTGGAAAAACTTACTTTTGCTTTCTTAAAACAGCATATTTTTCCTTTAGTGTTGGTGTATGAAGGGATTATTTTGTGGGCACGTGAAATTTGTATCTTCTTTATTACAGGTACTTGTGAAAGTGGAGATTCCAAAGGAGAAAAGAAGGAGTCAGAGTCTGAAGCTGATGCTTTAGGCAGAAGGCACAATTTGGGGGAGCTGCTGTTTTCTGCTGGGAACATTGCCGAAGATATTTTCTGTGAAAAGGTTCGAACTGTGGTACAGACTTGGTTCACCCTCTTTGGTTGTTCGGATGGTATGAATCCTGTTTCTATTCCAGAGTCGTTGAGAAGGTAATTTGAGCAATTGAGAAAATCAATTGGTTAAAAAAAAAATATGACCATAGCTTTTTAATACTTTGATCAATGTTTGTACATTTCCGTTCAAAATTTTAACAAGAAAGGAAGAAAATGTATTTATAAAACTCATTTCACAATATCAGTATGTCCCACAGCTAGTGAACAATTTGAACTCTATTCACTGGCTGTTTTAGGAAATGAGGTGGCCGATTTGCATGAACTGCAGTTAAATAAACAGCCAGATTAGTGGTGTCAGCTGACGGGTAAATGCTGCTCTGGATTCCACCCTGCTCTTTGTTTAATGCCATGGGATATTTCACATTCTCATAAGAGGGAAAAACAAGTTCTGTATTTTGTTTAAAAGGCTGCATGTCAAATCGTGCAACAGTACTGCGCTGAGTAGTCAGACAAAATTATGGGCAGGATTTTCTGGCAGTGATGAGACCACAATGTGGGGGGGATGTAGTGGGGGGGGGGGGGGGTGCGTTGGTGTCTACTCACTCATGCTGGCTGGTGTAGGTCATTGACCTTCTTCCTGCACTGGTGGCCAGTCCCCCTGGGCACTCTCCCCCAGCTCACTGTCGCTGCCACCTCATCCCAGGTGTCACTGACTGCCCTATGTTGACCCTCCGGGACCCTCATGGGGACAGGACATCCTTCCTGGTCTCCATCGAGCAGCCTCCCCAGGTCAGCATCGCCGAATCTTGGGGCCAGTGTCCTGGACACCATTGTTGTGAGCTGGCTGGGGTTGGCTGAGCAAGTGCAGTTTAAGTGCTGCTCAACCTTGTTAGCAGGAGGCTGCCGCGCGCAGTGCTGGCGAATCAGCTGGTGAGCCTTCATTTGTGTGAGAAGCCCGTGTGAGGCCTTGTTAAGTGGACCAATTAACGTCAGATAGTGTTGCTGCCTTGCTGCACCGAGCGCCGTGAAGCTTGCAGCATTGTCCGCTCGCTACAGCACTTTCCAGAGAATCCCAAAGTGTTATTTCCAGCAAGTTTGGCGGTGTGCTTCTTGTTGGTCTTTTGGGTGAAATCAACACCTGGATTCACCCACACGTACTAATTTGTTTGGGCCTTCGGAGTTTCCCCCCGGTCTAGCCCACGCTTGGAAATCTTTTCAGCAATGGGGAGCTGAACTCGCCAGTGAGACTGGATCTTCAGAGACCGGGGCGTCATTTTGAAAAGCTCCCCCATCTTGATAAGTGAGGTTATCCCAAACTCTGCTGTCCATTAACTAATTTGCACTACATCCTGTTCATCCATCGCTCCTTCATTTGGAGAACTCAGCATCAGTTGGTTGATCCTTGAGAGCTGCCTTCACATTCAAGAAGTGTGCCATGCAGAAAAAAAAAATCAAAGGTGTACAGAATAAAGTGATTAAAGTAAAGAAATACACACCAAGTGAGAAAATGGGGAAGTGATGGCAACTAAAAGGTTACAACAGAAGCATGTACAAGCCGCTTAGAGGGACAATTTGAAAGGTTAAATTAATGGAAGACAAAGACAAAGGAAAGGAGACCCAAAATTAGATAATTGCAGGAAGAAAGATATTTTTCTCTAATCTCTATATTTATAATACAGGTAGAGTAACTCAAATCCAGGTACCCAAAAACCATTCGTTTTTATAATGTTCCATGCATCAATTTCAATTGAGTAACTTACCTGGACAATTTGACTCGGTGCTTTGGCATGGTGTGGCTCCAGACTAGTTGTCAGCTTTGCTGCTTTGCATACTGCTCGATCCCACTCTCCCACACGATGCATAACCCTATACAACCTAGCTTGACCCAAACTGTCCATGCTCCCCCCTGCCCCACCCCCCTCCCACCCCGACCCAAATCCGGCACAGACCAGGTCCCAAGAGCATCAGATTTGAGATATCGCATCTGTAATACACTGTTTAATTTATGTTATACTGCCATGATTGTAATAAAGACAGTATATCTTCTGAGTTAGGGTCAGCAACATTACAGGGGATCTGCTAGGATCATACAAAGGGTTGTAAATTTAGAATGATGGATTAAAATAGGAAACTGAGAGTAACATTGAAGTAAGAGTGAATGTGTATTGGAACGTAATTGCTTTTCTAAATGCAGCACAAAGCAGATTGGTCGAGACACAAACACAATTTATGACATACTGCACTATCTGAGTGGCACGTGGTTACCAGGGTTTACAGGAAAGCAGCCATTGCTCAGTGACCCAATGGAACGATTACTGCAGTTACAGTGGCAATATTCAACACTTCTCACTTTCTTAAGGTGAGTGAAAATATTTCCATATTAATATGTGGTTGTTTTACTGATTGAAGACTTAATAATTTTGGGCATTGGATTTCTTTTGGAGTCCTATGTTATGTGAATCTCTCACGAGGAAACAATGGGCCAGGAATTTTCCATAGCTGTTCTCAAACGCAAACTACAATCGCAAAATACTGTGGATGTTGGAAATCTGAAATAAAAACAGGAAGTACTCACCAGGGCGGGAAGCATTTTTGAAGCAAGAAAGAGAGACAGCCAGTGGAATTTAATGTTGAGGGGATTGACCTCTCAAAGAAAGCAGCAACAGACAAATTTGTTGCACCATGGTTTAGTCTGCTGCACAGGGGAGGAGTGAAAAGTATGGGAATGTTATATTTATATGGGATTCAGTTATAAGAGGAATACATAGGTGATTCTGTCGCCTCAAATGAGACTCCGGGATGGTATGTTGCCTCCCTGGTGCTAGGGTCAAGGATATTTTTATCCAAATTTTCAACATTTTTACAACAAATAAAGCCAAACCCAACGCCACCACTTGACGGCAACCAGATCCCCAAAGTGTAAGATAAACTGACCCCATCTCTTGTGGAACCCCTCATCTGCCCCTCTCAGCAAATTTCACCTTCTCCAAATACATGAATTCCATTAGATCCCCCGGCCACACCGAGGCACGGGGGAGAAGCTGACCTCCACCCTAACAAGACCCGCCTGCGAGCAATCAACGAGGCGAAGGCTAAGACATCTGCCCCACATCCGTCTGCAACTCCGGCAGGTCTGACACCCCGAGCATGGCCTCCAGGGGACCTGGCTCCAAATCCACATGCAAAACCTCAGACATGCTGCTGTAAAACCACTCCCAAAATTTCTCCAACTTCGGGCAGGACCAGAACATTTGGACATGTTTGGCTGGGCCCCTCCCATACCGCTCGCATCTATCCTCCACCCCCTCAAAGAACAGGCTCATCCTCACCTTCATTAAGTGTGCCTGCACTTCACTTTTAATTAAATCAACCCCAGCCTTGCATATGAGGCTGAGGCATTGACCCATTGCAGCACTTGGCACCATCATCCTCTCCCTCCCGGACTGCCGTCCATTTGGAGCGCCACTTTCCTTATCTTGGCCACCTTCCCTGCCCACAAAAACAACAAGACCAGCCTGTCCGCTCCTCCAAAGAATCTTTGGCAAAATGATTGGCAGACGCTCAAACAGCAACAGGAATGCTACAGAATGTTCATCTTTACTGCCTGCACCCACGGCATGTCAGCGACAAGGGGAGACTATTCCATTACACAAAATCTTCCTTCACCCTCCCCATCAGGCTCGTGAAAATAAGGTTATGAAATTGCACCCAGTCCTGCGCATCCTGCACCCACACCTAGCTTCCTCTCTGGCCTCTGAGCTGGACACTTCTCCAAGACCACATCCATCAATTGTGAAGCATGGTCCGATAACACCGAGCACTCTGCCTTCTTTACCCCAGTTAGCAGGGGCTTCCCCACCACAAAAAAGCTGTTCCTTGAGTATACCTTATTCATCGGTGAAAAGAATGAATACTCCCTATCCCGCGGATATAAAACCCTCCACAGATCCACCACTCCCATCTACTTCATGAACTCAGCCAACACCTCCCCTCAGCAGCAGTGGTAGTGGCCACTGATAGTACTGCACAGCCTCAACAGAGGATCAATGATTGGGCGCTAGAAATAAAATGAATGGGGCAAGTAGGGAGATCCTCTTGAAGGGGGAGGTGAAGAGGGGTTGATTTGAAGGTCTGAAGGATTTCTTCGTCTGCGCCCCTGTGCACCCATTGCCTCTGTCAGGCATGAAGTATGTGGTAGGGAACGATCACTTTACCAGCCTCCAGGCTTACTTTTCAGGATATTCCTGGCATTAGGCCGGCATGGCATAGTCCCCACTTCCCCCTGGTTAAATTCCAGTGAGGGTGGATGAGCCCCTTTTATTGCCACTGAGTACTTGAATTGGCTTTGAAGTGGGAAGGCGATCCTTGTGGCTTCTCATCCCAAATTTACTTGGAAGGAGGCAGGAAAACAGTGAGTTCTCTCCCCACCCCCACTCCTTCCTGCCACTCATACAGCCCCTCAGCCTCCCAGCTTGTCCCCAGGGAAGGGTTAAACTTTGTCCAACTGACGTTTCATTGCCGTTAAGGTCACAATCTTAGAATTTAGGGGTCATAAAAACACTCTTCTAAACTCCAAGGAATATAATCCTAACTGACTTAGTTTCTTCTCATATGACAGTCCCGCCATCCCAGGAATCAACTTGGTAAATCTTTGCTGCACTCCCTCCATAGCAAGAGCATCCTTCCTCCGATAAGGACACCAAAATTGCACACAATACTCCAGGTGTGGCCTCACCAATGCCCTATACAATTGCAGTAAAACATCTCTATTCCTGTACTCAAATCCTCTCGCTATGAAGGCCAACATACCATTTGCCTTCTTTACTTCCTACTGTACCTGCGTGCTTACTTACAGCGACTGATGCACGAGGACACCAAGATCTCGCTGAGTATCCATCTCTTTCAATTTGCACCTATTCAAATGAGAATCTACCGTCCTATTTTTGCTACTGAAGCAGATAACCACACATTTATCCACATTATACTGCATCTGCTATGCATGTGTCCACTCACTCAGCCTGTCCAAATCCTGGTGAAGTATCTCTGCATCCTCCTCACAGCTCACCCTCCCACCCAAATTTGTATCATCTGCAAATTTGGAGATAATATATTTAGTTCCCTCATTTAAACCATTAATATATAATGTGAACAGGTGGAATCCTAGCATAGATCATTGCGATACCCCACTAGTCACTGCCTGCCAATCAGGAAAAGACCCATTTATTCCAACGTTTTGCTTCCTGTCTGCTAAATGGTTGGCCATTTAGGACTGAGACAAAGGATAATTTCTTACTCACAGGCAGCTTAGTTGCTGAGTATGTTCAAGACGGAGACTTTTAGGTACTAAGAGAATTAATGGATATAGCACGGGAAGGTGGAGTTGATCACTATTATAACCTGCCTACTTACCATTGGCTGGGGACTAATGACAATCCCACAATCCTGTGGGAGTATGAGCTTCCCCAATGAGGGGGCGGAGAAACCATTAGTAAACTCCTAGTATAAATAAAGCTGGCCAGTTTAGGAACCAGCAGGAATATGTGCAGCAAGGGAAGTTGCTGCTGCTGTTATATATATATGTTATTGTAAATAAATGTTATTACTTTGTATCCTTAAAACTCGTGCTGGATTCTTCGTGGCCCTCACAAAAATCACCTTCAACTGTGATTATATTGAATGGCAGAGCATGATTAAAGGACTGAATGGCTTACTCACACTTCTATTTATTATATTCTTTTGCAATTTCACTCAAAGTGTTGTGGAAATAGAAAATTCCCAACCAATATACCTCAGTGAGTCAAAGTATGTGCCATGATCAGCTTAATATCTAATTAACTAGCTCAATTTAGAAGTTGAGCAGAGAACCTTGTCACCATATCTGTCATCACTTGGCAAATATAACCGCACCATCTCTTCTTAACTTGAGTATTTGAAATAATATATGCTCCACCAGACCATGTGCGATTATAATGCCAATCTTCTGCCTGAACATGGCAGAAAATGGTAGCTGGTCAGTGTTGTGTTATTCACCCTGAGGTAACACGGACTGCAACACGATGCAGTTAAATGAGCCAGCATACACCAAACGTAGGTGTTGATTCAATAAGATTTATTGAACTTCAGTAATGAAGCACACAGCTGCCTGTGGGTTGACTCTCTACTACCCTAAGTAAACTAACATTAACTATCTAGACCAGGCTAGCTCTGATCCACGTGTAGAAGGTGTTGAATGATTTGTACACCCTGACTGTCACTACAGTTGTCACCAGTGGAAAGAGGCAGAGTGCTGATGCCTCGTGTGTTTTATAGTTGGAAGTCCCCCTCTGTTATTCTATCTGGTGATTGGTCGTGTTCTGTTCTGTATGTTGATTAGCTCACCTGGGTGTCTGTCACTGCCTGCTTTTACCTCATGATGTGCATGGGTGCATATTATGACAGTCAGCAAGTCAGAGCAGGGGCAAGAGTGTTGGAGGCCAGAACTGGAGACCTGAGGGAATGGTCCCTGGAATTCATGTAAAGCGTTGGAGGGCTTCTCCGACCAGGCATGGGGCGAGAAACTCAGGGAAGGGTCAAGGTTTCCTTGTGGTCCTCCAAAGAACACTCTGCTTTTCCTGGCCCACAAAACTGAGAACAAAATCCTGCTTACCTTTCTGGTCCTCTGTTGACCCTGGCTGCTCTGCCTTATGGAAATTTTTCCTGCAGCCAGCTCAGAAGAGCTGGTAAGATTGTAACCCTTGGCAAGTCATCAGGAATGTTGCTGATAGGTAGCACAAGCTGGTTTTAATTACCTACCACATGATTAAAATTGGCTGTTTAAAATCTATAATTTGTGATAACATTAACGAGAATTTAGAAAAGCATGGATTTGTTGAAGGCAGGCCATGTTTTGGAAATTTTCCCCTCCAAACCACACACCATCTTGCCTTGGAAATATATCATTGTTCCAATTTACTGTGGTCAAAATCCTAGAACTCCCTTCCCAACAGCAGCTTAAGAAAGTGGCTTACCATCACCTTATTATGAATTACTAGGGAAGGGCAATAAGTGCTTTCTTTGCCAATGAGGCTCACATCCCATAAACGAAGAAAGGGAAAATATCCCTCTTAGCCACAAACAAATCTGACTTTGACCTGCATTGATGTACCTTCATTGTTGTTGAGTCAAAATCCAACACATCCCTATCCGAACAGTGTCATTAGAGCACTATCGCCACAAGAACATCTGTGCTTTACGGAAATAAACCATCACCGCCCATTAGGCGGGTTAGTTGTTGCCAGCATTGTCTCAATCATTTGAACAAATCGCTACAATGTACAGGTTTTAAAGCTTAAACTTACTCCTACAACTTATGATTTGTTCCAGGTTGAAATAATTACACTAATTACCTCAGGCATGGACAAATCTTTCTTCCAAAATTGATGATTTACTGGATCCAAACATTTCCACAACTCATCTTTGGAGATCTTTGGAGTTCTTTTTTTCCTTTGAGTAAATTAATTATTATCAAGGTCAGGGATATCAGCTTCAAGGGAATAACCCTTTTAGTTTTTTTTGGTGACCAGGAGAGTATGAAAATTTTCAGGATGTCTTTGCAGGCAAATGTAGAAATTATCCAATTGCACCCCACAACGCCGGGAAATCTATGGCGGAGGTTCACCAGTGGTGAGACTGGAAGATTATGCTGGTGAGAATCCCACGCCATAGTTTTTCCCCAGAATGTTGTGTGAAACAGAAAACCTAAGTAATCTTCAGTCTCTGGGCATTATTAGCAACATAATGTGTTTTAATTATGTACTATTCCAGAGCACAAGGAGCCTGCCTTGCCAATGTGAATCCAGAATTTCTACTTGAACCGGAAGAGTTTAAACAATGGAACCAGTTACAGGTAGGATTTTTCCTTGTCTAGTAAACAAAGGTTAGATTTACCACTGGACTTGACTATTGTAATACACATCTGGCCGACCTCCCTAGTCCTACTCTATGCAAACTTGAGATCATTCAAAACTCTGCTGCCTGTATCCTAACTCGCACTGCTTCCCCTGTGCTCGCTGACCTAACTCTGCTCCCAGCTTAAGCAACATCTTGATTTTTAAATTCTCATTCTTGTTTTCATATCCTTCCGTGACCTTGCCTCTCCCAAACTCTGTGACTTCCTCCAGCCTTACAGCTACTCAAGTTGCTTGGCCTATGCCAATTTTGGACACTTGAGCTCCCTGATGTTAACTCCTCCATCATTGTCGCCCGTGCCTTCAGCTGTCAAGGCCCCAACCTCTGGAATTCCGTTCCTCAGTCTCGCCACTTCTCTTTCCTCTTACGATGCTTCTTAAAATGTACCTCCTTGTCCAAGCTTTCGGTCATCTGACCTAATATGGCTCAGTATAAAAGTTTCCTTGATAATGCTTGGGATTTTTATTACGTTAAAGACACTATATAAATTCAAGATATTTCCTTTGGGTAACTGCGTTCTGCTATGCTTTGGAATTGTTCTTATGAATATATGAATTGTACCATAGTACCAAATGACTGTGTTTATGCACTCCATTCTTGTTGTAAGAAAAAATTACATCATAGTGTTATATGCTTTGTAAAATTGTGCTGCTGTGTAACTTTATATTTTTGATAGTGTTAACTTTAATTGGTATATCAAATATCATAGTTCATCATGCCTTTGAGTAAATCTGCTCTGATAATATTCCCATCAATACTTTTGTTAACAGTCCCACATATTTTAATGTTGCATTGCATATATTGCTCTCGTATTGATCAAAGCACATTTAACAGAGAACACAACATATCTCCAATAATACTGAACTTTTCAGAAGAGCAATCTTCATTTAGAATTTACTGGTTCTTGATGCATACTGGCCCTTATCTGCACACTTAACTGCTCAGAATCACTCCAAATCACAGTTTTTATCAGCCATCATTTATTCACAGAATTCCTAAAACGTTTACATGTTGAGGCGCCCATTTCATTTCTACAAAATTATGGGATTAGAATTTAGGCAAAAAACAATTGTGATCAATTATGTTCTACATTTAGAAGATACTTGGCGCTCAGTAGTGTTATATTTATTTGTTGCTGCAAAAAGAAAAGGTATGGAGGTTCCCACACTCTGGATTCTTGTGAAATGCGATGAGAGGCTTTGCTCATACAATCAAGATGGTGATCTTTTCAAAGCGCTCGAAAACACTGCTGATGTCATTATAATGTGACGCAGAACCCGCAAGAAGGTATTCTCAGATACATAACACCCCTCTTTCTTTACTTCATTAGTGCAACGGCAACAATGAACATTTATACAACAGGTCCCCCTGAAATGTTATTTCAATACATTTCAATAAGACAGTCTCCGTGGTGAACGTCGATTCCTTTTTGGTAGAATTCAGCATTCTTGAACTTAGCTACTTATGATCTCAGAAGTGTCTGTCGCTATTGGCATTGAAAAGAAATAGAAACTGAACTTGACACTGTCTCTGGTCTCCATTGCAAAGTACAGATCTCCAAACCTCCTAAAGGTCGAACCTCTTGAGAAGTTTCTGCAAACTCACTTCTTGCAGCAAGTAACTGATCAGCATGATGTCGCTAAACTCTTTCATCCATCTCTATGGTGTATGATCTTGGACTTGTCTTTGCTGGGATTATAGCTGCCACCCATTTCTCATTAGTGGTGTAGCTCCAAGCTAGTACTCTCTTTCACTGGTTTAATACTGGCTTTTTAGAAATTTTCTCTCTCCTAGCAATTTGGGCTTGCTGTTGTCGTTTGATAATCTCTGAAGTATCAGGTGGAGTTAACAAATCAAATTGCGTTTGTAATTTCCTCTTCAACAACATCATTGCCGGCAAACTTTGCATGGTAGCATGTACAGTGTTCTGATAAGGTATTAGAAATTTGTTTACGCTTCTTGATAATGTCCCCTGGTCCTTCAATGCTTTGATTGAATGCTTTACTAATTGCGCAAAAAGTTCAGCCAATCCATTAGCTGCTGGATGATATGGAACTGACTTGATATGGTGTACACCGTTCCCTTTCAAGTAGTCCTCAAACATCTTTGAAATATTATCACTGACAATCTGCTCCAGTGTTCCAAATCTTGTGAATATTTTGTATAGTCTTCCAATGGTCTGTTCAGTCATTGACTTCATTGTCGTGACTTCTGGCCATTTCAAGTGCACGCTCACATTACTAGAAACATGTGTCTCTCCAGTAAACTAGCATAATCGATCTGCGTTCTCTGCCATGGCCGAGTCATCCATTCCCACTGGTGTATTGGTTGTAATGGTCGTGAGTTCCTTAGTTTTGCACAAGATTGGCATTGCCCAGCTTTCTCTTCAATTTGAGCATCTAATCCCGGTCACCAAAAATAACTACGTGCCAATTCCTCCATCCTTACCAACTGCTCCTCATGCAGTTGGTCAAGGACTCTACTGAGCAAGCATGGAAGAAGAATCACATGGATTCCCCATAATAGAATTCCATTCTGTACTATCAACTCAAGACTTCATGTGATGTAGGGCTTCAGGTTTAGATTTTTCTTGTGACAATCTGACATCATTCCTTTTTGGACCACTTCGCATTATTGACTCAGTTCTTGTATATCTTTGAACTTGAGAGGAATTCACAGGTACGCTATTCATGAGTGACAAATACAAAGTATTGACAAAATTTTCTTCTGGGTCATGCTTGACTCATATTGGCAATCATGATAAAACATCAGGGGCGTCATTCTCCGACCCCCCGCCGGGTCGGAGAATGGCCGTTGGCCGCCGTGAATCCCGCTCCTGCCCCCGCCGAAGTCTCCGGTACCGGAGATTGGTTGGCGGGACCCCCCGCTCAATTCTCCGGCCCGGATGGGCCGAAGTCCCGCCCAGAAATTGCCTGTCCCGCCGGCGTAAATCAAAGCTGGTATTTACCGGCGGGACCAGGCGGCGTGGGTGGGCTCCGGGGTCCTGAGGGGGGCACGGGGCCATCTGACCCCGGGGGGTGCCCCCACGGTGGCCTGGCCCACGATCGGGGCCCACCGATCCGCGGGCGGGCCTGTGCAGTGCGGGCACTCTTTCCCTTCCGCCTCCGCCACGGCCTCCACCATGGCGGAGGCGGAAGAGACTCTCCCCACTGCGCATGCGCGGGAAACTGTTGGCGGCCGCTGACGCTCCCGCACATGCGCCGCATTTCCGCGCCAGCTGGCGGGGCACCAAACGCCATTTCCGACAGCTTGCGGGGCAACAAACGCCATTTCCGCCAGCTGGCGGGGCGGAAATCCCTCCGGCACCGGCCTAGCCCCTCAATGTTGGGGCTCGGCCCCCAAAGATGCGGAGCATTCCGCCCCTTTGGGCCGGCGCGATGCCCGTCTGATTGGCGCCGTTTTTGGCGCCAGTCGGCGGACATCGCGCCGTTGGGGGAGAATTTCGCCCCTGAAATTGCATGTTGCCCGGATTTCTGATACTGGATATCGTAAGTGTGTGCCGATAGTATCAATGACCACCTTAGCAATATACTAGCTGCCAAAGAAGATATGACTTCATACGGCTCAAAGATTGTAGTTAAGGGTCGATGATCTGTCAGAAGTGTAAAATGGCATCCATAAAGGTAGTGATGGAATCTTCTTATACCAAAAATGATGCTGAAAGCTTCTTTATCTGGCTGAGTGTAATTAATTTCTGTGCCAGTAAGAGTGAAGCAAATGCTGTTGGTCATTCTCTCCTAAAGGCATAATGTGCAATACGAGTGCACCAACCCCATAGGGTGAGGCATCGGAAGCAAGTTGCAACTTCAGCTTGGGATTGTAGTGAACCCACACTCTGACTGCTTTAAGACATCTTTCACTTCATTGTATGCATTCTCGTACTCTTTTGACCAGTGTCACGCCTGTTTGATACGTAGCAATGTGTGTAAAGGCTTCAATCGTTTTTTGAAATTCGGCACAAATAACCATAATAATTGATCACTCCTAAAACTACCTTAATTGTGTCACAGTTTGAGGCCATGTGTTTCTAAGATTGCTGATATTTTCTTTGGTTCTTTGTGTAAACCATCTTTGTTGATAGCATGACCAAGGTAATGAATGGAGGAGTTGAAAAAGTCACACATTTCCTTCTTAACTCTCAGGCGTGATTCTGTAACCACTTCAGGGTACCCTCCAAATTCTCCAAGTGTTCCTGTTCAGTCGAACCAGTGATCAGTATGTCATCTAAATAACATTGCACTCCATTCAACCCATGTGGAATTTGATCCATGGATCTTTGAACAATAGCAGGCGCATTCCAAAAGGACGTCTTCTGTAATGAACAGACCTTTGTGCGTTACGATGGTGAATAGTGGCTGAGATTCGGCAGCCATATTCATCTACAGGTACGCCTGTGAAGGACCAATTTTACTGTATTTCTGTCCTGCAGAAAATGCAGCAAGCACGGTGTCAATCAGTGGTAGTGGATAATGATCTAGGCTCCATACTGGGTTATTAGCAGTTTTAAAGTCTCCACAAATTCTCACTGAGCCATCCCGCTGTAATATAGGAACAATAGTTGTCACCCAATCACTTGTTCAATAACTCCTGTCCTTAATAATCTTTATCGTTCTTCAACTTTAGGCCTGACGCATGGTATGGTTCTAAATTGAGATATTTGGGTGTGCTGACTGGCTTGATTTTTAAGTATAGCTCCATTCCAGTCATAGAACGTAGTGAATCTTTGAACACCTTCTCATACTTTTTCAGAAGTTGTTGCGAATTGCTTTTTTATTTTTAAATTTTTTTTTACAATAGATTTAGAGTACCCAATTAATTTTTTCCAGTTAAGGGGCAATTTAGCGTGGCCAATCCACCTACCCTGCACATCTTTTGGGTTGTGGAGGTGAAACCCACGCAAACACGGGGAGAATGTGCAAACTCCACATGGACAGTGACCCAGAACCGGGATCGAACCTGAGACCTCAGCACCTTGAGGCAGCAGTGCTAACCACTGCGCCACCGTGCTGCCCTGCGAGTTGCTCTTTTAATCCACAAATTGATTCCTAATTAAGCAAACCATATTATGCCAAATATGGCAGGAGAATTACCATGGACAACGTGGAGAGGCAACTTTCCTGTCTGCCTATTTGCTTCTACTTTCACCATAATACGTCATTTTAGTGGTACGACTTCTTCAGTGTACATCCTTAGGATCACATTTGACGGTTTTAAAGGCAGATGCTTCAGTTTTTGATGATAAATTGTCTCAGGGGTTAGCGATACTGTATCCACACATATTTTAATTTCATGACCTTCAATTTTTGGATATGCCCAACATTGACAAGACACCTAGCTTAAGCTCTTGCAATAGCTCAGTTTTGCTGTTAAAGTGATCATGAGTTTTATCCACTAATTTGGAGAGAAGACTGGATTGTTTAGTTGCGCTGTTCTCTTTGCAATTTCTTGGTGAGCCCAGCACACGTTGGCAATATGGCCCTTCTTGCCATAGTTCTTGTATGTATTCTATTTAATCCAGCATTTTCCCGCTGAGGTGTCCAACCTATGTACAACAGTGACACAATTGCACTTTGCAGCCCTGTTCATTGAGGTATCCATCTTCGCTGCAGCCCCTATCTGCAAAGCTTCTCTCTTAGCAAGCTCCATAGATGTGGCAACGTGCACAGCAGCTTTCAGAGTTAAGACACTCACAGTTAGCATCTTCGTCTGAATAGCTTCACTCGGTAGTCCTAACCTTTCTCGAAGAGTATCACCAAGTGTTGTGCCAAATTCACAATATATAGATAATCTTCTTACAGATGCTACAAATTTCACCTTTTTTCTCACTGTGGTGGTGGAACTAAGATCTGTCTGCACCAATAATGGTTTAAGAGAAAAATGTCCCTCAAAGATTTTCATGAATTCACTGAAGACATATCTCCTGGTTTTGCTTGGGTGAACAAGACTCTATAGCAGCATAAACATTGAATGGCCAACTGAGCTGAGAAATGTTGTGATCTTTAGGCCCTCCGGCCGGTCTTATTAGGTATTAAAAACAATTAGAATCTTCGTTAATATGAATTCCATGTTTCATAATCCTCATCAAGCGCATCCATTTTGGCCGTTTATCCCGCCATGTTTGGATCCTGGCTTCGAGGGTCTATACTTCCTCCGACTGTTTTAGAAAGTGTGGCACAAATAATCCCTTGAACAAGCAACTTTGACATCTTTCCCTTTTATGCCTGAGAATTCGACTTTTCTACTGAGTTGTGGCACATGCAAAGTCCGCAGACTTCAAAATCCCTGTTCCCCACATCCCATGTAGCTTCATCACTTGGGCGGTCCCTGCAGCCCAGATTCTATTCACTTCAATGCAACCAAGTCTTCTCTGACTGCCAGCCTTGTTACTCACAGTAGTTGTTGAAAACTTTTGTTGAACCTTTACATCAGCAGCAGTGCTTCGCCCGACATCTGTGTGTGCAAGAGTCTGGTCCCAAGAATCCACTGTTGCTCCCAATGCTGTCCCATAATTAATCAATGAAAGTCTGTTTTTTAGTGATTTTTCTGCCTCAATCCTCATTGCCAGTTTTCTCTCCCGTTTTATTTCTTTGTTGCCGCAAAGAGAAAAGGTATAGAGGTATCCACACACTGGATTCTTGTAAAACATGATGAGAGGTCTATTATGGGTATTGCTCATACAACCAAGATGGTGATCTGCTCAAAGTCCACGCAAATACTCTGCTGATATCACTACATGTGATGTAACGCACAACTAGGAAGAAAGTTTTTCCAGATACATATCAAGTATTAATTAAAGATTGTGGGCGTATGGTAAAGTATTTTTGAATGTAAAATAAAAGTTTATAGAGATGTTGGCGTAATCGTCAGTCCTCGTTTGTGGCTGGGTTTTTCCGGTGCCATTGAAAGTTAATGCCACATTTCCCATTCTCTCTATTATGATCCCAGACCAGACCAGCAGCAGGATACTGGACCGAACCCCAATATTTTAGTTAATTTGTAAGAGTGCTCCAGGAGTGATCGCATGAAGAAATAGGGCTTTGGTATTTTTAGAACAAAACTTTATTGAATACGATGTTAACTTTTAAAATTTCAGACCTGAAAAGAACAGCTTGCAAATACTCCTTAACCATTACTACGCAATTTCCTATTAAACACCAAGAAAAGAAACCTACAGCTCTCAAACTATCTTACCATGGGAGAATTGTGGATTCCGCGTCAGGCTGATCAGAATTCAACTCCTCTCTCCAAAGCCTTCTCAAAAAATTGCCTCTCTTAAATTTTTCAAAATGTCTCTCTGCACTCCTTGGTTCCACTCAGCAATGACCTCCTCTCCCCAAGTTGAAAAACAAATGATGTCTGCAGGCTGCAAAGCACATTAACTCCCCAGGAACTTTCCCAATCAAACCGCAGTCCATTAGTCCAGACTGAAAAACACATTCCTTTGTCAATTTCACCTTCTGGCTGCTAAAAGCACACCGGCACTGCAAAACAGAATTATTTTTAATAAAAGCCTGACCACTGCAATCAAATACACTGTGACCACAGGCTTTTAACCCTTACATTGTCCAATTCCTAGAATCCAATATTCCTAAAGTTTTCCAGTCGTGACATCTCTCACTAAGGGTTGCACCATGGCCGAGATCGGGGACTGCTGCCTGGAGGGAGAAGTTTTCCTGTTCCTAGGCCTGGCACATTCGATTGCTTCCCTACAACAAACTGAGTGAAATTTGGCAGCAAGAAAACGGCCTCTCTCACCCCTTGGACTTCCGGGTCTTCCGACACTCCTAAAATTGCCACTTCTGGACCCGAGACCACCTTCACCCTCAGCACCTCAGACATCACGTAGCGAATCTCTGCAAGAATCCCACCAGCTTCGGACAGACCCAAAACTTGTGGACATGGTTCGCGGGCCCACTCCCGCACCGCCCACACCTATCTTCTACATTTCGGCGACAATCATATGTGAACTACTTGAAATTGAATGAGGCTCAGCCTGGCGCACAAAAAGGATGCATTCACCCTTCTCAGATCCTCTTCCCATAACCCAGCCTCCAGCACCCTCCCCAGCTCTTCCTCCCACTTTCGCTAAACTTCTCCTATCAGGGCACCCTCCCAGTTCATTAATTCTTTGTAAATCTCTGACACTCTGCCCTCACCAACCCCTGCTTTAGACACCATTTTGTCCTGCATCCCTGGGGGCGGCAGGTGAGGAAAGGACGGCACCTGTTTCCTCACATAGTACCGAACCTGTAAATATTGGAACCCATTCCCGCTGGGCAGCTCGTACTCCTCTACCAGCCCCTCCAAGCTCGAAAAACTGCCCCCCACAAACAGGTCTCCAAACTGCTCAATCCTCGCCTTCCGCCACCCCCGGAACCCCAAGCTAAGCCCCCCCCCCCCCCCCCGGAACAAACCTGTGATTCCCTCAGATCGGAGTCCAAACCGAGGCCCCCTCCAGCCTCAGCTGCTGCCCCCACTATCCCAGACCCTCAGGGCCACCACCAGCACCGGACCTGTGGAGTACCTGGCTGGTGAGAATGGCAGAGGCACTGTCAACAGTGCTCAGAAGCTAGTGCCCTTACATGAGGCTGCCTTCTTCTGCTCCCTACACACTTCCTTACCATGGCTGTATTCGCTTCCCAATAATAGTTCATTGAAGTTGGCACGGCCAACCCCCCCACGCCCCTGCTCCAACAGCACCCGAGGGGCTTTCCCCACCCACACAAAGCCCAAGATCAACAAATTGATCTTCCGAACCGAGGCCTTTGAAATAAAAATCGGATGGTCCTGAAACACAAATAAAAACCTCGGGAATACCGCCATCTTCACTGCCAAAAAAGCGGGAGCACGTCCCACCTCTTAAAATCCCCCTTTGTTTGCTCCATCAACCGTGCCAAATTAAATTTGTGTAACTGCTCCCATCCCCGTGCCACCTGGGTGCCCAGATACCTGAAGCTTCTCTACCTTAAACGGCAGCTCGTCCAGCCTCCTCTCATGCCCTCTCGCCTGGATCGCAAAGACCTCACCCTTCTCTATGCCGAGAACTGGCCAAATTCCGCCAAAATGTCCATGATCCCCCCCACCCCCCCTGCTGCCGCCGCCACATATCCCCCGCCAACCCTTTGGTAAGCGCCTTTGGCAGTGGCTCTATCGTCAAGGCAAAGATCAATGGGAAGAGTGGACTCCCTACCTCGTCCCACAATACAACCTAAAATACTCCGAGATCCCTCAGTTCGTCCTTACACATGCTGATACAACAACCGGACCCAATCCACACACCCCTGCCTGAACCTAAATCGCCCCAGTACCTTCCGAAGGTCTTCTGCATATCCATAGCGATCTCCACATTATGTTCCTCCGAGGGCATCATTATACCATTCAACAGACGCCTAACGTTAGCGAATAGGTGCCTCCCCTTAACAAACCCCGTCTAGTCTTCTCCTATCACCCCGGCACATAGTCCTCAAACCGCGAGGCCAAGATCTTAGCCAACAACTTGGCGTCAACATTCAGCAGTGGTATCGGGCAGTAGAGCTCACAGTGCTCTGGGTCCTTATCCAAAATTAAAGATATTGAGGCCTGCGATAATATGGGGGGGGGGGGTGCTCCCTGGGGCCTTCCCTGCCTGCATTGCTTCCATGCCCTGCATCACCTCCACCAGTCCAATGGCTGCTCCTAGCCACTCTAACAGGCCCTCCTCCACCTTGGGGATCTCCAACCTGTCCAGGAATCACCGCATTCCCTCCCTCCGGTTGGGGGCTCCGATTTATTGTCTCCCATAAACTCCTCAAATACCCCGTTTATCCCCACCAGGTCCAGTACCACTCCACCTCTACCATCCTTCACCCTTCCAATCTCCCATGCTTCCTGAGTTGGTGAGCCAGCATCCTACTAGCCTTCTTCCCGTGCTCACACACTGCCCCTCTGGCCCTCCGCAACTGACCTACTGCATTCCCCGTGGACACCAGCCCGAACTCCAGCTTCTGCCTCTGCTTCAAGAATCCTGCCTCCAGGGCCACCAAATTCCTCCTGTCCACCCGCAAAATCTCATCTACCAGCCTTGCCATCTCTGCTCGCTCCACCTTCTCCCTATGCTCCCAAACCGATATGAGCCTTGAGTGCCTCCCACAGCATGGCGGCTGAGATCTTGCCTGTATCATTGAGTTCCACATATCCCCGAATGGCAGCCCTCACCCGCTCACATTCCTCCTCATCGACCAGCAACCCTACGTCCAGCCTCCACTGTGGGCGCTGGGCCCACCCCGGTCCAATGCGGCACGTGGTCTGACACCACGATCGGCAAGTACACCAAATTGACCACCCCCACCAATAACGTCTTGCCTACCATAAAAAAATCAATCCGAGAGTAAATGCTGTGCACATGGGAGAAGTACGGAAACTCATTTGCCCTCGGCCTCCCAAACCTCCACAGGTCCACAACCTCAATGCGCTCCATGAATCCCTCCAGCTCCTTTGCCACCGCCGACACCCACCCCCGACCTCGGGCTCGATCGATCAAACCTTGGATCATTGACCGTGTTAATGTCCCCCCCATAATCAGTCGGTGTGAGTCCAGGTTCGGGATCTTCCCCAGCACTCGCCTCATAAACTCCAGTGTAGGGCATAAACATTTACCAAGACCACAGACATCCCCTTCAGCTTCCCACTCACCATCAGCAACTTCTCCTCTCCCCCCCCGAATCAGCTACTGTATTCCCCACCTTGAAAGCCACCCGCTTATTTATCAGCACCGCCACCACCAACTTCTCCATGTCTAATCCCGAATGGAAGACTTGCCCAACCCTCCCTTTCCTTAGCCTTGTCTGATCTCTGATCTTCAAGTGTGTTTTTTGTAACAAGAACAGGTCCGCCTTCAAACTCCTCAGATGTGAACTTTTAACTGGCCCATTCAGCATCCTCACGTTCCATGTGACCAACCCAGTTGGAGGGCACCCCGCTCCTCCCTATCAACCATACCCCTTCTAAGTCCAGCCCCCAGCCCATGTCACCCTCCAGGTCCACCCTTGAATGTCCACCGTCACCACTCTCTCCCATGCTATGCCACAGCAACAGCCCCTTTGTCAGTAATCTCCCCTACCGCCCCTTAAACAAAACAACTACCCCCATCCCCCTCTGCTACACTACCCACCTGATCACCCCCCCACTGCACTTCCATTAACTAGCTTGGCAGCCCCGCCCAATGCACCTAAGCCTCCTACCCCCCCCGCTGATTCCCCCCCCCCCCCACTCACATGCCTCCTAAGCAACAATGAAAGAAGAAACAAAGAAGGTGCATTCATCCTCAGTCGCGACAAAACATCTGGAAGGAGAAAAGGTCTCCAACAACTAACAAAAACAAAGAAACCAGAAAAAGCAGACCGTAAAAAGCACCCATCCTCGAACACCTCCTCCACAGTTCAATGTCCTCCTTCTCCTGCCAGTCCATTGTCTCTTAAGAACTCCATCGCCTCCTCTGGTGTTCCAAAATAGTGTTCTCGACTGTTAAAAGTCACGCAGAGGTGGGCCGGGTAAAACATCCTGTAGCCATCTGGGATGGCCACTTCCCGATTACAAAATGGACACTTTGCAAAGATTGCAGGGAAAATGGACAATACTGTAAAAACAAGCAGGTTCAGGGTTTGTCTGTTTATTAGAGCCGCAGCTCCCAGACAGGACCAAAACTGCAAACCCATTAGCATACTAATGGCCCATCTCCGGGGACAAAAGAGTAACATTTAAGTAAACGATACTAAGGCAGACACCCCGGCGCCAGAGGAGACCAGAACAAAGCAGGCCAACGGCTACCTAGGACACGCCCAGCCATCAGGGCACCCACCTCTTTTTTTGGAGGAAATTGATAGGAACGATTGAGAAACGGCCCAATTAATTGGGGCCAAGTTCAAGGCCCGCCCAAAAGCGCGCAAAGCCCCTTTTGGATATAAGAAGGATCCCCCAAGAGAGAAACGCTCTCTTGGCTCCGGCTCTCACCGAGGAGAGACCTGCTCAACAGCTGCACCAGAACAAGTAAGTCCAAGGTCAACGCACGCTACCAGACAGACAACCTTAGCTGTTATCCCATACCAGTTCCACCCCAGCAGCCTCAGAAACGAACAACGGCCATTGTTCCTCTGATTGAGTGGGCGCCCGTAGCTAAGTATAGGCTTTAGCAGTAGTGATAGTTTAGTCTGTAGTGTTTGTGCATGAGTATATTTAACTGTGTGTGTAAATAAATCAGCATTTGACTTTGAACTAACTAACTGGTGTATCGAGTCTTTGATCAGGATTCGGTTTGAACCTTGTGGTATCGAAAGATACCTGGCGACTCTAGAGCAAAACGTAATTAGAATTGAGGAAGGTGACCATATTGACCGCCATATTCAGAGCCAAATAAAGAGAACACAAATTAGCAACAATCCGAAACTTCACCCCCTTTTTAAAGAGGGCAGCCTTCACCCGGTTAAACACGGCTCTCCTCCTCGCCAGGTCCGCGCCCAAGGTGCATCTCCTTGTCTGCCTCGCCCATCTCAGTATCTTTTCCTTGTCCAGGAACCGGTGAAGACGCACCACCATTGCCCTCGGTGGTTCATTCGCCTGCGGCTTCCTCATCAGTGCCCTATGCGCTCGATCGACTTCCAGGGGCCGGTCAAAGGGCCCCTCCCCCATCAGCTTCTTCAACATCTTGGCTACATACGCTCCCTCGATGCCTTCAGGCATCCCCACGATTCTTAGGTCCTGCCTCCGGGAACGGTTCTCCAAGTCCTCCACCTTCTCCTTTAACCGCTGCTGAGTCTCCCGCATCATACCCATCTCGGCCGCCAACGAGGCAAGCTGCTCCTCGTGCTCCCCACCACTTGCTCCACTTTCTGAATGGCCTGGCCCTGGGATTCTAGCCTCTGTTCTGCCCGGTCAATTCCCACTTTTAATGGCTCTACCATCTTGGCTACGTCCTCCTGGGCCTCCTTCCTCTGACGGCTAACCTTTTCAGTTAAAAAGTGCACCAGTTGCTCCGTCGACCACTGAGAAGGCAAGGCAGACCCTTTACCCTCCACCATCTTGACCAGTGGCGCTCGAAAATTCCCTTGCTCCAACTGTTCCCTTCTTCTCGACCCATTTCTGGTCCGTGGATCCATCTACCGGCTCCACCAGTGGAGTCAAACCTTTCTCCAGTCACCCCTGCACCTTTATTTAACAAAACATCCATCCTACAAACCAGGAACAGGTCCAAAATACAGCCTTGAGCGGGAGCTGCCAAATGCGTACTCACACCATGGCCGCCACCGGAAGCCCTCTTTTTCATTCATTAGCATCTCATGAGCAAAATCTTCACTAACCCAGGTTACAATGGGATGAAGGAAGGGTCGGACACTCTTCTACTTATTTTGAACAATGGCACCAAATCATTAGCGTATTTGTGCAACATCTATCTCCCATGTTGTATTATAGTATTATTTTGCATGTTGCATCTCAGGAAAAGTGAAGTAACCAAAAACAGAGTATTATGATCAATGTTACAAAATAGCTTTTGAATATTGCCAATAAAATCCTATCATTCTGTCCAAAGCTGTTGTTGGGTTACTGAAGGACTCTTCATTAAAGACTCTGCTAATACTTCCGCTTGTGACCATGGAGTGATTGGTCACATAAAGGGCTGTTCCTGTTCAAAGTCACAGAAAAGGGCTCTTTTTACCTAGATCCGGGTGGAATTTTGATGAAAAGGCGTAGGTGAATGTTAGAGAAGTAGTTTACCACTGGAATGGTATGTCTACTGATCACCGGACCAGGCAGAAAACAGTGAGAGGTTTGGCTGGAAAGTTGAAACAGTCTTGTGCTTCACAGACAGTCTCTTCCAGCATGCAGGCGGGGGAGGGGCAAGCTGTCAGGCCACAGATACAGGAACTGATGACTTTTATCAAGGAGAAATTCCATAAACAGAGGAAAGAAATGCATGAGGATCATGCAAAGGCCATTGCAGAAACTGTGGCACCCCTGCAGAGTACTTTGGAGCGGATGGAGAGGTGTTTGGAGGTGCAGGGGTCATAGATTCGGGAGATTGAAGGAGTGATCTCGGACCACAGCGATCGTGTCGTGGCTCTGGAGGCGGAGGTGGGGCTCCTAGGAGACCTTTGTAAAACGCTGAGGGAAAAGGTGGAGGTGCAGGAGAATGCCTCGAGAAGGCAGAACCTGCGAATAGTGGGCCTGCCTGAAGGAGTGGAAGGTGTGAGTGCCACGAGGTACGTCTCGAGGATGCTGGCACCTGAAGTGGACCGAGCGCAGAAGTCTCTGAGGCAAAAGCCTAGAGCTGGGGAGCCACTGCGGGCGGTGATCGTGAGACTCCATAAATTTGTGGAGAAAGAGAAAATTCAACGGTGGACCAGGGAGAAGCGTAGCTGCGACTGTCTGGATTTATCAGGACATCGGAGCCGAGTTGGCAAAATGGCAGGCAGGTTTCAACAAGGCCAAGGCTGTGCTGTACCGGCGGCAGATCAGGTTTGGGGTGCTCTACCCGGCGAAATTATGGGTGACGTTCAGAGGCCGGGAGTATTATTTCGAGACCCCAGAAGCTGCCAAAGACTTCATTAAGGAGCACAAACTGAGGGAGAACTGAGTGGACAATGCTTGGGAACCGTGTGCTGGCACTATGTAATGGTCGGGAGCATGTTTATAGTGGGCGAAGGGATTGGGGGATTTTCGCCTTTTTTTGTGGGGGGGGGGGGCGGGTTTCTGTTCAATGTTGAGATTGTAATGAGTTGTAGGGGTGAAAAGTTTATGTGGGGATGGATGTTTCCATCCCCCCTCCTGTGATACGGGACTGTCTGTGTTTAACATCTGTTTGTTTGCTTTTGGAGAAGGCTACCTGGAGTTCAGGAGAAGTCCTTGTTTGGGTGGGGGAGGGTAAAGCCAGCAGGAGGCCTTCATCTTTGAGCTGAGGAGTGGAGGGGGGGGGGGGGGAGAGGGAGGGGGAGGGCATTCGGATGTGCCTTTGGGCAGGGGCAGCCGTGCTAGCAGGTTATGCTGGTGAACGGAAGTGAGGTGGTGGGGGAGAAGGCCAAGAGAGGTGGCCGTGGGAGGGGGGGAAAGGGGAAGTGGGGGGGAAGGGGAAATGCGGGGGGGGGTTTCCTGCGACGCGGCTGGGGGTGAGAGATGACATAGACAAGGGCGAAGAAAGGGGCCATCTGGGATGGGCGAGGTACAGAGTGGAATTAAAGGGGCAGGAGTTAAGTGGGGAATATGACGGACGATAGAGGGGATTGGAGGCGCAAGCCTCCGGTAAGGTTGGTAACGTGGAACGTCCAGGGACTGAATAGGCCGGTTAAAAGGTCGCGGGTGTTTGCGCACCTCAGGAACTTGAAAGCGGGAGTTGTCTTTTTGCAGGAGACACACCTCCGTGTGAAGGACCAGGTTAGGTTAAGGAAGGGGTAAGTCGGGCAGGTTTTTCACTCAAGGTTTGATTTGAAATCGAGGGGTGTGGCGATTTTAGTGAGCAAAAAAATGGGATTCATGAGTGCGAAGGAGGTGAGGGATCCAGGTGGGAGATATGTGATTGTAAGTGGGGTATTGGAAGGGCACCGGTAGTGTTGGTAAATGTGTATGCCCCAAATTGGGATGATTTGGGTTTTATGAGGGGGTTGCTGGCAGCAGTCCCGGATTTGGCCACGTACCAGTTGATCATGGGAGGAGATTTTAACTGTGCCCTGGAGCCGATGGTGGATAGATCGAGCCCCAGGTCGATGGGTAGGGTACGAATGGCAAGGGAGCTGAGGGGGTTATGGAGAGGATGGATATGGAGGATGCATGGCATTTTCACAAACCAGGTGGACGGGAGTATTCCTTCTTTTCACACGTCTATAAGGTGTATTCGAGGATTGATTACTTTGTAGTGAGTCGGGAGATTTTGGTTGGGGTGGAGGGGGAAGAGTATGCGGGGATAGTTATCTCGGACCATGCACCCCACTGGCTGGATATTCGGTTCAGTACAGGACAAGAGCAGAGGCCGGGGTGGAGGTTTGACTCGGGGTTGTTGGCGGATGGAGGTTTTTGTGAGAAGGTGCGGTTGGCGATTAGGGATTATGTGGAGTTCAATCGGAATGGGGAGGTGTCGGCGGGCATTTTTTGGGAAGCACTTAAGGCAGTGGCCGGGGAAAATGATCTCGTATGCAGCCCGTGCAAATAAGGACAGGAGGGAGCACATGACCGTCTCGTGAGCGAGATAGTGGAGGTTGACAGGGAATATTCGAGGGTGCCCACCGTGGAGAGATCGACGAGGAGGAAAAAGTTGCAGGGGCAATTTGACAGGCTGACAACGGGGAGGCGGTAGGGCAACTACATAGGGCAAGAGGGGTGCAATACGAGTATGGGGAGAAGGCGAGCCGCATGTTGGCGCACCAGCTGCGGAGGCAGGCTGCGTCCAGGGAAATATTCAAGATCCAAACTGGGGCTGGGGATGTGGTGTCAGAGCCAGGGAAGATAAATGAGGCATTTAGAGAGTATTACCAGGGACTTTATGAGGCAGACCCAGGAGGAGAGGAGGGGGATATGGGGTGGTTTCTGGACGAGCTGGAATTTCCCCAGGTGGAGGAAGCAAAGAGGCAGGTGTTGGAGGAGCCCCTGGGGCTGAGGGAGTGCTAGATAATATCAGGGGTCTGAAGTCGGGGAAGGCCCCTGGGCCGGATGGGTACCCGGCAGAATTTTATAAGGAGTTTGCGGCGGACCTGGCACCACATCTGTTGGGGGCGTTTACTGAAGCACTGGAGAAGGGGGAGTTACCGGAGACGATGAAGCAGGCAGTAATCACACTAATCCCCAAAAAGGGGAAGGATCCAGTGGAATGTGGGTCATATTGACCCATATCACTATTGAACATGGATGTGAAAGTATTGGCTAAGTTGTTGGCGGGGAAGGTGGAGGATTGTGTCCCGGAGGTGGTTGCAGGAGATCAAACAGGCTTTGTGAAGGGCAGGCAGCTCGCGAGTAATATTAGACGGCTGTTGAATGTGGTGATGAATCGTCGAGAGCTCTGGTACTGGAGGTGGTGGTGTCCATGGACGCGGAGAAAACATTTGATTGGGTGGAGTGGCGGTACTTGTTCGAAGTTTTGGGAAGGTTTGGATTTGGGCCGAGATTTGTGCCATGGGTGTGGTTGCTGCATGTGGTGCCAAGAGCGAGGGTGAGGACGAATGATATTAACTCACAAAGCTTTGACTTACACAGGGGTACGAGGCAGGTGTGCCCGCTGTTGCCGCTGCTATTTGCGCTGGCCATAGAGCCATTGACGATGGCTCTCAGGGGTCGGCAGAGTGGCAGGGGATAATGAGGTGACAGAGGGAGCATTGGGTGTCGCTCTATGTCAATGACCTCTTGCTGTATGTTTCGGATCCGTTGGAGAGTTTGGGAAGGATTATGGGCCTGTTGGGGAGGTTTGGAGGGTTCTTGGGATACAAGCTGAATGTCGGGAAAAGCGAGGTATTCCAGGTGAATGAGCTGGCACTGCGGGCTAATTTAGGGGGGATGCCATTTACGGTAGCGAGGGATAGGTTTAGGTACTTGGGGATTCAGGTAGCGAGATAATGGACAGGGCTCCATAAGTGGAACTTAACGAAGCTGGTGGAGGAGGCCAGGGAAGATCTTAAGAGGTGGGATACACTGCACTTAACGTTGGCGGGGAGGGTCCAAGTGATGAAAATGAATATTCTGCCGAGGTTCTTGTTTATCTTTCAGGCTCTCCCGATCTTTATACCAAAGGCCTTTTTTCGGAAAGTGGACACAAGCATCTCTGACTTTGTATGGGGGGGAAGGTGCCGAGGGTGGGGAGGACCTTGTTACAGAGGCAGAGGTGGCGGGTTGGCGTTGCCAAACATGCTTCATTATTATTGGGCGGCGAATGTGGACAAGGTGCGGCGGTTGTGGGAAGGAGAAGGGGTAGAATGGTTTAGGATGGAGGAGGAATCTTGTCAGGGGTCTAGTTTGAGCGCTATGGTGACGGCAGCATTGCCAATGGCTCCGAGCAGGTATTCAGGGAGTCCAGTGGTGCAGTCCACGGTGAAGATATGGAATCAGCTGAGGAGGCATTTTAGGGTGCAAGGTATGTCGGTGCTAACGCTGCTGTGCGAGAATCATGGGTTTGAGCCAGGGGAGATGGATAGTGTATACAGAAGGTGGAGGGACGTGGGGCTGGTCAAGGTGAGGGATTTGTATTTGGAGGAAGGGTTCGCCAGTCTGGGGGAGCTAAGGGAGAGTGTAGAGCTGCCGAGGGGTAATGAGTTCAGATATCTACAGGTTAGGGACTTTGCACGAAAGGCCTGGAAGGGGTTCCCGAGATTGCTGGGATATGCCCTGCTGGAGCAACTGCTGCTTCCGGATGTGGAAGGGGAGGGAAGAATTGGGGATATATATAAGTGGCTGGGGGAGCAGGGATTTAAAAAAAAGACTCTGCTAATTAGATAGCCTGTCATTGTTCACATTGTCCACATTGTATTTTGATCAAGAGTCTATAGTATTCCCTTACGGATAAGGAAGAGTGCCTTTTTGGTGATTTCTTTTGCTTGAATTAAGGAAAGGCGCACAAGCTACTTTTTTGAACAATCTTGCTTGTTTTTTTATTTCTTCGACATATTACAAATGGGAACTATCCTGTTTTGTAATGCCACTCCGAACTGTTTTTACCATTTTTAACTTCATGATACTCAAATCAATAGCTGCAACGTTATCTGAAACATTTAGCCACCTTGGGTATTTCTTAGTTCTTTTACCTATGGAAGGCTGGGAAAAGAGTACTACTGGCAATAATGTAGTGTTGTAATTTATATGTACTAAATGGACAGCACCCAAACCAAAAGTATATTTTTCTTTTTTTAGAATTGTTCACAGAATATTGAAAGTGCTGAGATTTTTAGCCTGAGCGATGATGTGTTTGAGTCTATAAGCAAACGTGCATGGACTGATGTTCTGCTACAGATTTACAAGGTAAAATGTGTAAAGATGCTGAGGACATTGTTATCTGAATTCAGAAGGTCTAAGTATGTGCACTAAGCTCTATTTGTCAGGATATGTCGGTACTATCCAACTGTTAAATTATCATAGATCATAGAATTTACAGTGCAGAAGGAGGCCATTCGGCCCATCGAGTCTGCACCGGCTCTTGGAAAGAGCACCCTACCCAAGGTCAACACCACCACCCTATCCCCATAACCCAGTAACCCCACCCAACACTAAGGGCAATTTTGGACACTATGGGCAATTTATCATGGCCAATCCACCTAACGTGCACATCTTTGGACTGTGGGAGGAAACCGGAGCACCCGGAGGAAACCCACGCACACACGGGGAGGATGTGCAGACTCCACACAGACAGTGACCCAAGCCGGAATCGAACCTGGGACCCTGGAGCTGTGAAGCAATTGTGCTATCCACAAGGCTACAGTGCTAATATTGTTCTTTACATTCTTTTAGTTTATGCTCATTCATATTTTAAAAGTATTTAAAGGAAGCTGGAGGACAAACTTTTAAAAACTTATTCAATTCAAATGTATACACAATTACTTTAACTGGAAGGGTAATTAGTATATAAAGATATGAATGCAAACAAAATGTATCAATGTACCGATTGAGAAAAGGAGTTTCCTTCCTGATCCTAATTCAGGTCCATTTTTCAAAACAGCATTTAAAACAAATTGCACTAACTTTGAGGAAGAGAAATTGCTAATATTCTCATGTGTGTAGCATATGTGTGTGTGTGTGTGTATGGTGCATATGTGGGTCTGTGTGTGTGTTCTCCTATTGTTCTACTTTTGGGACAAATAAAATTGAATAACTTTACCTTGTTTATTTATGACCATGTTGTAAAACCTTTACTGCCCTTTGAAATTTAACACCACAATCAAATCCTTCCTTATCTCCTAATGGAAATTTCTACGCCCATTTAAAGCGGCAATGTCCTGCCAGATCCCGTTGATGCCTGCAATGTGGCAAACTTGGCCACTATGCTGCTTTATGCAGATCAGTTCAGCCTGCCAACTCTCGTTGCTCCACCCAGCCTCGCAGGAATGTCCAGGCCATTCAACCCACGGTCACTGAGCCCGATTCGGACCTGCTACCCGATATTGACACTGAGGACCCGAAGGCGCCTTTTCGAGTCGGTATCATTACAAAAAACAGGGTGTCCCCGAAGCAAAGAATCCAGCCTCTACAGGTATACAGCATCGATAGGGACGATGAGTGGTGTGCCACCCTTACGATCAACCGGTCCCAAATACGATTCTGCCTAGACACCGGTGCCTCCGCCAATCTCATTGCACGGTCTGACCTCCAAAGCCTTCGTGTCAAACCAGCCATCCTGCTATCAGCCTGCCAGCTATTAGATTATAATGGTAATGCCATTGCTGCCAGCAGCTCATGCCAACTTGAAGTGACGCACAGGTCACGCAAAGCCATCCTTCCCATTGAAATCGTGGGCTCCTCGAAAGCCTCCCTGCTTGGTGCGCAGGCATGCAAGCTGTTGAACCTAGTTCAGAGAGTTCACTCTCTCTCTCTTGCTGACGCGTCTGCCTTTCAAGACACTGACTTCAGGGCGCAGCTCGACGCCATTATCAACCAGCACCACAACGTCTTCAAGGGCATGGGCATGCTCCCGTACACCTACAGGATTTTATTAAAACCGAATGCCACGCCTGTGGTGCACGCACCTTGCAGGGTCCCAGCTCCACTTAAGGACCGTCTCAAGCAGCAGCTGCTGGACCTCCAGAACCAAGGAGTGATTTCCAAAGTCACGGAACCGACCGACTGGGTCAGTTCCATGGTATGTGTAAAAAAGCCTTCCGGCTAATTGAGACTTTGCATTGATCCCAAGGATCTCAATCGCAATATTATGAGAGAGCACTATTCAATTCCCAAACGCGAAGAGCTCACATGTGTGACGGCTCGCGCCAAGCTCTTTACCAAACTCGACGCCTCAAAAGGATCCTGGCAAATCCAGCTCGATGAATCTAACAGGAAACTCTGCACGTTTAACACCCCCTTTGGAAGATCTTGTTACAACAGGATGCCGTTTGGGATCATCTCTGCATCAGAAGTGTTCCATAGGATTATGGAACAAGTGATGGAAGGTATTGAAGGTGTTCGCGTCTATGTCGATGACGTAATCGTTTGGTCCACCACCCCGCAGGACCATGTTAGTCTCCTCCAGCGCGTATTCGGACGTATACATGAGCATGGCCTTCGCCTCAACAGGGCCAAATGCTCTTTTGGTCAGACAGAACTTAAGTTCCCCGGAGACCACATCTCCCAATTGGGTGTGCAGCCGGATGTGGACAAGGTAGCTGCCATCACAGATATGAAAACACCAGAGGACAAGAAGGCGGTCCTCCGATTTCTGGGCATGGTCAATTTTTTAGGGAAATTCATCCCTAACCTTGCCTCTCATACCACGGCTCTCAGGAACCTGGTCAGGAAGACGACAGACGACTTCCGGGTGCGGCGATGACCAGCTGAGTCGCACGTTTCGGCAGCTCCCGGTGTAACGGACTTTTGGGCTCTTAATAAGAGCCCCAACGGCAATTTTAACGGCTAAAAGTACTGTGCGGTGAACCAGAAGGGAATCCCCCCTGGATACGGATGGAAAAAGGAGAGGAAGGTGGCCGGATTGCGGTGGATCCTTTAGAGCAGCGGCAAGGAAGGCAAGCAAAAACCAAGATGGCGTCGGAAGGTGGCAGTTTAATATGGGGCCCTGAACAACACGAGTTTTTGAAACGCTGTGTGGAAGAACTCAAAAAGGAAATGAAGAAGGAGCTGTTGGCCCCGATATTACAGGCGATCGAAGGGCTAAAGGAGGAGCAAAAGACCCAGGAGCGGGAGCTTCGGGTTGTGAAGGCAAAGGCTGCCGAGAATGAGGACGACATACAGGGCCTGGTGGTGAAGACGGAGATGCACGAGGCGCACCATAAACGATGTGTGGAAAGGCTGGAGGCGCTGGAGAACAACGCGAGGAGGAACAACCTAAGGATTCTTGGCCTTCCTGAAGGTGCGGAGGGAGCGGACATCGGGGCATATGTGAGCACGATGCTGCACTCGTTAATGGGAGCGGAGGCCCCGGCGGGTCCGCTGGAGGTGGAGGGAGCATACCGAGTGATGGCGCGAGGACCAAGAGCAGGAGAAATTCCTAGAGCCATAGTGGTGAGATTCCTCCGTTTTAAGGACAGAGAGATGGTCCTTAGATGGGCAAAGAAAACTCGGAGCAGTAAGTGGGAGAACGCGGTGATCCGCCAATACCAAGACTGGAGTGCCGAGGTGGCGAGAAGGAGGGCGAGCTTTAATTGGGCCAAGGCGGTGCTTCACAAAAAGAAGATAAATTTCGGAATGCTGCAACCGGCAAGACTGTGGGTCACATATCAAGGGAGGCACCACTACTTTGAGACGGCGGATGAGGCGTGGACTTTTATCGTGGAAGAAAAATTGGAATGAGCGGGTTATTAAAAAAAGAACGTTTGAAACAAAGTGGTGGGGCGAGTATGGGGGGCGAAGAAGGGGGGAAAGAGGAGTTTTATGTTATTAATCCTGCGATGTGGTAACTTTTCTCTCTTCCACAGGAGGTGGTGGGGGGAGGAAAGGAGGTGGAAGAGATGGGGCGTTGGCTATTGGGGGCGGGGCCAAGGGGGAAGCGCGGGCTCGGTTCCCGCGCTATGATAATCATGGCGGGAATAGGGAAGCAGGAAGGAGGGGGCATCGCACGGTGCGAGCCGAGGTCACGGGGGGAAGCCGAGGTCGGCCAGAGTTTGCTGACTTCTGGGAGCAACATAGGGGGTGTAACTACGCTAGTGGGGGATCTAGCGGGGGGGGTGAGAGGGGGGAATTATTGGGCTGCTGCTGCTGGGGAGAGGGGGGAGCTGGTATGGGGTGGGATGGGCGGGGGGGCACCGCCTGGGGGGGGACACAGCTGCGTGGGAACCGGGTGAGGAGCTGGAAAAAGGGGATGGCTAATCGACAAGGGGGGGGGGGGGTAAAAAGCCCCCCAACCCGGCTGATCACGTGGAACGTGAGAGGGCTGAACGGGCCGATAAAGAGGGCACGGGTACTCGCACACCTTAAGAAACTTAAGGCAGACGTGGTTATGTTACAGGAAACGCACTTGAAACTGATAGACCAGGTGAGACTACGCAAAGGTTGGGTGGGGCAGGTGTTCTATTCGGGGCTAGATGCGAAAAACAGGGGGGTGGCTATATTAGTGGGGAAGCGGGTAATGTTTGAGGCAAAGACTATAGTGGCGGATAGCGGGGGCAGATACGTGATGGTGAGTGGCAAACCACAGGGGGAGACGGTGGTTTTGGTAAACGTATATGCCCCGAACTGGGATGATGCCAATTTTATGAGGCGTATGCTAGGACGCATCCCGGACCTAGAGGTGGGAAAGTTGGTAATGGGGGGAGATTTCAATACGGTGTTGGAACCAGGGCTGGACAGGTCGAGGTCCAGGACTGGAAGGAGGCCGGCAGCAGCCAAGGTGCTTAAAGATTTTATGGAGCAGATGGGAGGAGTAGACCCGTGGAGATTTAGCAGACCGAGGAGTAAGGAGTTTTCGTTTTTCTCCTATGTCCACAAAGTATTTTCGCGAATAGACTTTTTTGTTTTGGGAAGGGCGTTGATCCCGAAGGTGAGGGGAACGGAGTATACGGCTATAGCCATTTCGGATCACGCTCCACATTGGGTGGACTTAGAGATAGGGGAGGAAACAGAAGGGCGCCCACCCTGGAGAATGGACATGGGACTAATGGCAGATGAGGGGGTGTGTCTAAGGGTGGGGGGGGTGCATTGAAAAGTACTTGGAACTCAATGACAATGGGGAGGTCCAGGTGGGAGTGGTCTGGGAGGCGCTGAAGGCAGTGGTTAGAGGGGAGCTGATATCAATAAGGGCACATAAAGGAAAGCAGGAGAGTAGGGAACGGGAGCGGTTGCTGCAAGAACTTCTGAGGGTGGACAGGCAATATGCGGAGGCACTGGAGGAGGGACTGTACAGGGAAAGGCAAAGGCTACACGTAGAATTTGACTTGCTGACAACGGGTACTGCAGAGGCACAGTGGAGGAAGGCACAGGGTGTACAGTACGAATATGGGGAGAAGGCGAGCAGGTTGCTGGCCCACCAATTGAGGAAAAGGGGAGCAGCGAGGGAAATAGGGGGAGTGAGGGATGAGGAAGGAGAGATGGAGCGGGGAGCGGAGAGAGTGAATGGAGTGTTCAAGGCATTTTATAAAAAATTATACGAAGCTCAACCCCCGGATGGGAGGGAGAGAATGATGGGCTTTCTGGACCGGCTGGAATTTCCCAAGGTGGAGGAGCAGGAAAGGGTGGGACTGGGAGCACAGATTGAAATAGAGGAAGGAGTGAAAGGAATGAGGAGCATGCAGGCGGGGAAGGCTCCGGGACCGGATGGATTCCCAGTTGAATTTTACAGGAAATATGTGGACTTGCTCGCCCCGCTACTGATGAGGACCTTTAATGAGGCAAAGGAAAGGGGACAGCTGCCCCCAACTATGTCTGAGGCAACAATATCGCTTCTCCTAAAGAAGGAAAAGGACCCGCTGCAATGCGGGTCCTATAGACCTATTTCCTTCCTAAATGTAGACGCTAAGATTCTGGCCAAGGTAATGGCAATGAGGATAGAGGATTGTGTCCCAAGGGTGGTCCATGAGGACCAAACTGGGTTTGTGAAGGGGAGACAGCTGAATACGAATATACGGAGGCTGCTAGGGGTAATGATGATGCCCCCACCAGAGGGGGAAGCGGAGATAGTGGTGGCGATGGATGCCGAGAAAGCATTTGATAGAGTGGAGTGGGATTATTTGTGGGAGGTGCTGAGGAGATTTGGTTTTGGAGATGAGTATGTTGGATGGGTGCAGCTGTTGTATAGGGCCCCAGTGGCGAGTGTGGTCACGAATGGATGGGGATCTGCATACTTTCGGCTCCATAGAGGGACAAGGCAGGGATGCCCTCTGTCCCCATTACTGTTTGCACTGGCGATTGAGCCCCTGGCAATAGCATTGAGGGGTTCCAAGAAGTGGAGGGGAGTACTTAGAGGAGGAGAAGAACACCGGGTATCTCTGTATGCGGATGATTTGTTGTTATATGTAGCGGACCCGGCGGAGGGGATGCCAGAGATAATGCGGACACTTCGGGAGTTTGGAGAATTCTCAGGATATAAACTGAACATGGGGAAAAGTGAGTTGTTTGTGGTGCATCCAGGGGAGCAGAGCAGAGAAATAGAGGACTTTCCGCTGAGGAAGGTAACAAGGGACTTTCGTTACTTGGGGATCCAGATAGCCAAGAATTGGGGTACATTGCATAGGTTAAATTTAACGCAATTGGTGGAACAAATGGAGGAGGACTTCAAGAGATGGGACATGGTATCCCTGTCACTGGCAGGGAGGGTGCAGGCAGTTAAAATGGTAGTCCTCCCGAGATTCCTCTTTGTGTTTCAGTGCCTCCCGGTGGTGATCACGAAGGCTTTTTTCAAAAGGATCGAAAAGAGTATCATGAGTTTTGTGTGGGCCGGGAAGACCCCGAGAGTGAGGAAGGGATTCTTACAGCGTAGTAGGGATAGGGGGGGGCGCTGGCACTACCGAGCCTAAGTGAGTACTACTGGGCCGCCAATATCTCAATGGTGAGTAAGTGGATGGGGGAAGAGGAGGGAGCGCGTGGAAGAGATTGGAGAGGGCGTCCTGTAGGGGGACTAGCCTACAAGCTATGGTGACGGCCCCATTGCCGTTCTCACCGAAGAAATACACCACAAGCCCGGTGGTGGTGGCGACTTTGAAAATTTGGGGACAGTGGAGACGGTATAGGGGAAAGACGGGAGCCTTGGTGGGGTCCCCGGTAAGAAACAACCATAGGTTTGCCCCGGGCAGAATGGATGGGGGATTTGGAATATGGCAAAGAGCAGGAGTAACGCAACTGAAAGATCTGTTTGTGGATGGGAAGTTCGCAAGTCTGGGAGCGCTGACCGAGAAATATGGGTTGCCCCAAGGGAATGCATTCCGGTATATGCAACTGAGGGCTTTTGCGAGGCAGCAGGTGAGGGAATTCCCGCAGCTCCCGACGCATGAGGTGCAGGACAGAGTAATCTCAAAGACATGGGTGGGGGACGGTAAGGTGTCAGATATATATAGGGAAATGAGGGACGAGGGGGAGATTATGGTAGATGAGCTGAAAGGGAAATGGGAAGAAGAGCTGGGGGAGGAGATTGAGGAGGGGCTGTGGGCGGATGCCCTAAGTAGGGTAAACTCATCGTCCTTGTGTGCCAGGCTAAGCCTGATTCAATTTAAGGTGTTACACAGGGCGCATATGACTGGAGCACGGCTCAGTAAATTTTTTGGGGTAGAGGATAGGTGTGCGAGATGCTCGAGAAGCCCAGCGAATCACACCCACATGTTCTGGTCATGTCCGGCACTACAGGGGTTCTGGGTGGGGGTGACAAAGGTGCTTTCGAAAGTAGTGGGGGTCCAGGTCGAACCAAGCTGGGGGTTGGCTATATTTGGGGTTGCACAAGAGCCGGGAGTGCAGGAGGCGAGAGAGGCCGATGTTTTGGCCTTTGCGTCCCTAGTAGCCCGGCGCAGGATACTGTTGATGTGGAAGGAAGCCAAGCCCCCGGGGATAAATGACATGGCAGGGTTTATAAAGCTGGATCGGATTAAGTTCGTCCTAAGGGGATCGGCTCAAGGGTTCACCAGGCGGTGGCAACCGTTCGTCGAATACCTCACAGAAAGATAGAGGGAATGGAAAAGAAGAAGGCAGCAGCAGCAGCCCAGGGGGGGTGGGGGGGGGGGGGGTGTGGGGGGTGTGGGGGGTGGGGGGGGGAGGAGGAACCAGAAGGAATCTCAGGGTTATTAATATATATGTATAATATGTATAGGTCGTTGCTATAAATAATTGTATATTGGATTGTTAAACCATATTTTTGGAGAGTGTTTATCTGAGACAAGGCAGTTGCCATTTAGTTTTAGTTTTAGTTTTGGTTATATATTATTTATTCTTTGTTTATAAAACAGGTCATTGTTATTTATACTGTTATATTGTTGTGTAAAGGATACACAATGTACTGTGATCGTTGACCAAAAATTTTCAATAAAATATTCTTAAAAAAAAAAGGAAGACGACAGACTTCCAATGGCTCCCTGCCCACGAGTGCGAATGGAGGGAACTCGAGGCAAAACTGACCACGGCCCTGGTCTTAGCCTTCTTTGATCCAGCAAAGGAGACCAGAATTTCGACCGATGCCAGTCAATCCGGCATTGGGGCAGTACTCCTTCAACGGAATGAGGCCTCATCATGGGCCCCCGTTGCATATGCGTCACGTGCGATGACCCCCACGGAGCAGCGCTACGCGCAGATAGAAAAGGAGTGCCTGGGCCTTCTGACCGGTGTGGTTAAGTTTCACGATTATGTCTACGGACTTCCTCAATTCACCGTCGAGACCGACCATCGCCTCCTGGTCAATATAATACAGAAAGACTTGAACGACATGACGCCTCGCCTCCAGCGTATTCTTCTCAAGCTCCGCCGATACGACTTCCAGCTGGTATACACCCCAGGCAAGGACCTCCTCATTGCTGACGCTCTCTCCTGGTCTCTCAACACTCCATGTGACCCAGCGGGATTTGTCTGCCAGGTTGATGCCCATGTGGCATTCGCGGCCTCCAATCTACCTGCTTCGGATGAACGCCTCATCCAAATTCGCCACGAGACTGCGGCTGACCCTTTGCTACAGCGTGTCATGCTCCACCTAATGTACGGGTGGCTCAAGGGCCAATGCCCTCAATTCTATAATGTCAGAGATGAACTGGCGGTAGTAGACAAGGTTCTTGTAAAACTGGACCGCATGCGCCAGCTTGTCCTGGAACAACTACACGAGGGCCACCTTGGCGTGGAAAAGTGCCGCCGATGGGCCCAAGAGGCAGTGTACTGGCCCGGCATTAATGACGACATAGCCAACACAGTGCTCAGCTGTCTCACTTGTCAGCGCTTCCAGCCGGTCCAACCACGTGAGACACTGCAGCCCCATGAGTTGGTCACGTCACTATGGACCAAGATGGGCATCGACCTGTTCCACGCGCTGGGTAGAGACCATGTCCTGATCGTGGACTACTTTTCGAATTACCCGGAGGTGATACGGTTGCACGATCTCACCTCATCGGCAGTCATTCGTGCATGTAAGGAAACCTTTGCTTGACACGGCATCCCGCTCACGGTTATGTCGGACAATGGCCCCTGCTTCGCCAGCCAAGAATGGTCCAACTTTGCCAGGCAGTACAATTTTGCCCATGTGACGTCCAGTCCCCTGTACCCCCAATCCAACGGCAAAGCAGAGAAGGGAGTACATATCGTCAAACGGCTCTGATTTCTATCTTGCCTTGCTGGCCTATCGCTCCGCCCCACTGTCCATTGGCCTGTCGCCAGCCCAATTACTCATGAATCGCACCCTGGGGACGACGGTGCCGTCCATCCATGTCCCAGACCTCGACCACGTTCTGGTCCTTCGCCGGATGCAGCTGTCTCGTGCACAGCAAAATGCAGCTCATGACTCCCGTGCAGCTGATCTCCCTGCTCTGGCTCCAGATGACAACGTCCGCGTCCATCTTCCGGATGGTGGCTGGTCTGCAACTGCTGTTGTCCTTCGGCAGGTGGCCCCCCGCTTGTTCCTGGTTCGTCTACCGGATGGCTCTATTCTGCGCCGCAATCGATGCGCCCCTCGTCTTGTTCCACGCTTGCCACGTGATCCTCAGGTGTCGCCTTGCCCTCCTGCTGACCCTGCCACGGACTATGCAAAGCTCCCTGTCACTCTGCCTCCCCCTGACTTTGACGCAGTCCTGCCCGCTCCTGAACCGACGGCTCTCGACCCACCCTTGAGGCGGTCAACCAGAATTCGTCGCCCACCTCAGAGACTACATTTATGAACTTTTCGAATTTATGGACCCTCTTAATTGTTTCATTGCTTTGTTTGATCATTTCCCTGGTTTATATATAGTGTTGATCTCATTACTCTTGTTGCATACTGCTTCTCTGCACCAGACACCTTCCCATGTAAATAGCTTAGTTCTCTTGTACATAGTCCTGTAAATATGTCTTCGCACCCCACACGTAGTTAGGAACATTATCACCACAAATTATTGATTGCCACAAACATACATTTTTTAATAAAAGGGGGGATGTCATAATATATACCAGTATATCATGGTGCAGACACACACACTGATGGACACACAGCAAGACCAATCAACACACACAACACCGCAGCCAATCACCAGTTAGAGCACACTCACTATAAAGACAGAGGGCATCAGTTTTCCCGCTCTTTCGGGATGCAGCCTCTCAGAAGGACAGAGCTTACAGCACAGATCTTCACCATGTGCTGAGTGCATAGACTGGTTAGGATAGGCATAGGTCTTTAGTTTAATCTAACATCGTGTTAACCCACAGTGAAAGTATGTTCAACAGTTTCTAGCTTAATAAAATAGTGTTGTACTATTTTAAGTGTTGGTGGCCTGTATGTGTTCCACGGATCCAGAGCACCCAACACATCACAGAGATTCACCAAATATTTCAAGAGGCGTGCTTTTCAAGGGAGAATAGGTGCTTGTACCTGAAGCTCTTTGCCAGGACATGTTGGCACTGTTAGACAGGGGAATTTGGACATAGAGTGAACAAGCACCTGGAGCGGTATCTTTGTATCGAGCAGTGATCAACAACAATATCGAGAAGACAGTGAGGAAGTGCAAAGCATGCCAGAGACACCAAGGCTACATCAATGCAAGAATCTTTGCACCCTCATAAAATTCTGTCATATCCTTAGTATAAATTACAGCAGATTTATTTATAATCCATGGCAATGGATTTCTCCTCGTCACTGATGACTTTTCCAAGTTTCCAATCATTGACAATTGAAGGATGCTGAAATACATCTGTGGCAGACACTATGAATTCGATTTTCAGCTTGTTCGGTATGCCTGAAGAGAACATATTGTGACAACCTCATCACACAATCCCAGAGGCAATGGTCTCGCCGAGTGAATGGTTCATACCATTAAGTTGTTAATCAATACGTGCAGGGTAATTAAACAATATCTTCGTATTGTCATGTTACATTTAAGAGCAGCACTTATAGACATGGGCTTATCGCCACCAGCCGACATCATGTCCTGAAGGCTGTTAGACCAACCTTACCATGCCATCACCTGCCCCATTCCTCAGGAATAGAGGAGACACTTCAAGAAAAACAAGGGAGAATGAAGATGGTATAAGACCAATGTGCAGGTGCGGAACTGCTTAGCCTGCATGTAGAACAAAATGTTTGAGCTCTACATCCTACACAGGGAACTTGGTGTTCCCCACAAAGGTATCCAAAGTATGCCCTATATCATTTAAGTTACAATATCGAATGGAGCAATGTCATGAAGGAAATGAAGCCGGCTAAGGGAATTATGCAACTTAACACATGGGAGACTAAGTGTGTCTAAACCACATCCAAAGATCAATTCAAGAGTGAAATTGTGGAAGACTGACATGAAAATAATCAGCACTCCTACAATACACAAGATACCAACACACCAACAAGTCAAGAACACCCAAGTGTTAATTCTAGATCTCATGGAGCCTATACCATTATGAGATCCAGGAGGAATCTCACGGCGCTGAGGACCTGAGTTTGATCCCGGCTCAGGGACATTGTCCAGGTGGAGTTTGCACATTCTGCCCCTATTTGCGTGGGTTTCACCCTCACAACCCAAAGATGTGCAGGGTAGGTGGATTGGCAACGCTAAAATTGCCCCTTAATTGGAAAAACATAATTGGGTATTCAAAATTTATTGAAAAATGTTTTAAAAAGAGATCTAGGAGGAATGCTAAACCATCTAATAGTTATACACTCTTAAAAGCGTAATGCCTTAAATACTTAAACTCTTGAACAAATTTATTTTTGTGGAAACATTTTTATCACCTACCCTAATGTATGTGTATTTTCACTCTTAATGTATGTAATGCAATCTTGGGGGGCGGGGGAAGAAGTGGAAGTGAGTGTTGTGATATCACTGAGTGAATATGCTAATGAGTTGATAGCCAGGATGTAAACCATTTGACCAGCTGACATTGCTCAGAGGAGCTTGCAGTTTAGCTAACCATATGCGGTGTGAAGGAGTTGCAGCTGTACTTACCTGTTAACAGTAGCTGCTGAATCGTTATAACCAATCTGCCTGCTGAGCAATCCTATACTCCCTTCAAATAAACTGAACCTGCGTTCAGTTTACCTGTCCTATGCGAGATCTGTAAGTTTGTATTAAGCAAAATAGAAATACTTTGGCCCTGGTATTTTGCACTGGGTTAAAATGACTAAACAAATTTAAAAAGGACAATGTGCATCTCAACTGTTACTTGTTTAATTCATAATTTTCTTTGCTGACCACTGAACAGTATTGTAGTTAATCAAATTGATGTGTATTGTTTTAGGTTTTCGTTCTTTCTCAGTTGACAGTGAAGGATATCAATGGTATTTTTTGCAAGGAGAAATGCTTGGAAAATGTCCCAAGAATAAATGCTGAGCCCCGTTCCAGCAATATATATTCCACTGGTGAACTTGTCCTTTTAACCTGGCTCAACCATAACTATGAGACAATGAGAAATGTAGTGTGGGAATGTTGCCAGAAAGGTAAATGTGAAATATTTGAATTTTCATTTTATGTGGGTGGTATTTGGAATCTTAAGGCAGACCATAAAGAGTGCAACTATCTTACCTGCACAGATAAATTAAACCAATACTATAATACTGGCTTCAGTTTTTTGAACTAGTTAAAATGAGAAGCTGTGGGCCTTGGGTACCAGTGACTCCAGTATGTTGGATATTGTTTTAACAAGAGAATCTCTCATTGATATAATAGGGAACAGATGACACCATTGTTGAATATCATTGATTCTGTGGTTAATGCTTCTTTTTCAGGATAGAATACTTGGTTGTTCCACTAATTGGCATGGTACTTTTATTTCCAGAGCCAGGTTTGGTATCATTATGTATTCGGAAAAAGCTGGAGGTTACTGGATGGTGGCACAGTGGTTAATACTGCTGCTTCACAGCGCCAGGGACCTGTGCTCGATTCAAGCCTTGGGTGACTGTCTGTGTGGGTTTCCTCTGGGTGCTCTGGTTTTGTCACACAGTCCAAAGATGCAGGTTAGGTGAATTTGTCATGCTAAATTACCTCTTAGTGTCCAAAGATCTGCAGGTTAGATGAATTGGCCATGATCAATGTGCGGGGTTATGGGGATAGGTCAGTGGAGTGGGCTTCAGTAGAATGCTCTTTCGGAGGTTTGGTGCAGACGCGATGGCACAAATGGCCCTCTTCTGAAAACAAGGCCCAGATATATGCTGGAGATTATATGTTCACCAGTGTCCTATTACCCTTAGTCGATAATCCTGAAGAATATTTATCAGAAGTGCCTTATAACCCTGTTTTGCTTTATCTTGTAGGCCAAATTTCTAAGATTTGCGTGTTTAAATCACCTCCCAGAGCTTCTACTTGATGTTGTGGCTGGTGAGGGACATGCCTCTATCTTCAGGGGTACATATCATTTTTAGGTCCAGAAACCTTTATTCTTTGATAACCTTGCAATTGCAATTATTACAAGAATGCAAACCAAAGGACTTCCAAACCACATTTACAGTGCAGGAGGGGGATGATTACCTGCATCCCACCAAAAACGGTGCCGAAACAGGGCAATAGCATTGCAAAAATGGTAGGCTTGCTCCTGCTCCTGTAGGCTAGGAAGTCCTGGACCCCAGAGTCACTTTGAAAAGAGCCTGAGCTCCCAGTAAAACTGCCAGATTGAGCAATGGCAGACAGGAAAATAAGACATTAGTTAATTCTTCCCATGCTACCCTCAAGCTGTTTCTCTCCTGAGAGACCCAAAAAAGATGCTATTGACTAATTAGGGAAAAATAAATTGAAATATTCTTCTTTGAACCCCTTGGGAGACCACTATGGCCTTGGTTAATGCTATATTATAGTATCTAACTTTTCTATGAGGTGCTGTCTACCCCAGCCTAGTCTATCTCTAATACAGAAAATCATTGTTTACTGCATGAGTCAGCAACCCATCCTATAGTTCTACTATTCTCTGGGAAAAGAACAACCTAACACTTAAATGAGTTCTGGCCTTTCATGACTTGAAATTGTCACCTCTGATCCTTTTTTAACCTATTTAATTGAAACAAGCTGCCTATGAAGACACAATCTATTCCTGCATCACCTTTTAAACATTAGTCAAACCAATCTTGGTCTATGCATCACTAAAATATAGAGTCCCTGCTCTTTGAACCTATTAAATAGTTTAAACAATAAGTTGTGTGGTCTTCCTTCATTCTTTCAAAAACTACCTAAACGGGTCACCATATTCTAACTGAGGTCTAACCAAGGTTCCATCATTGTGTGATCCACTGCAGCTTTCTTGGAACTGACAATTTCATTCATGGTTGATGCATGACCTGTATGTCTTGCTAGATGATTCCAAATATGCCAGAGCTGGCGTGCTTTATGCTCTGTTCCATTGTGTGCAGGTTCACTGCCATGCTTCACAGGACTCTTAATAGGTTTAGAAGTCTATGGATCAGTCCTCACATCTACACTATACCCTTAAGACCTTGATCTTTTCAGGGCAAGAATGCACGCTCTCCCTCTGATTAGCTGTTTTCTGAACTGCTCTGACCCACTGTCCATCTTCTCTTTGTTTTATTCTTTCACTGGATATGGGCATTGCTGGCTAGGCCAGCATTTATTGCTCATTCCTAATTACTTTTCAGAAAGTGATGGTGGTCTGCCTTCTTGAACTGCTGCAGTCTATCCTGTGTAGAATCACCCACGGTGCTATTAGGAAGGGAACTCCAGGATTTTGACCCAGTGATAGTGAAGAAATGGTGATATATTTCCAAGTTAGGATGGTGTGTGACTTGGATGGGAACCTCAAGGTGGTGGTGTTCCCATGCATCTTCTGCCCTTGCGTTTCTCAGTGTTAGAGGTCGCAGGTTTGGGAGTTACTGCCGAAGGATTCTTGGTGAGTTCCTGCAGTGCATATTGTAGATGGTGCACACTGCCACTGTGCATTGGTGGTGGATGGAGTGCCAATCAAGTGGGCTGCTTTGTCTTGGATGACGTCAAGCTTCTTGAGTATTGTTGGAGCTGCATTTATCCAGGCAAGTGGAAAGTATTCCATCACACTCCTGACTTGTGCCTTGTAGCTGGTGGACAGGCTTTGGGGAGTCAGGAGGTGAGTTTCTCACCACAGGATTCCTCGCCTCTGATTGTTCTTGTAGCCACAGTATTCATATGGCTCATCCAGTTCAGTTTCTGGTCAGTTCTAGCCCCCAGGATGTTGATAGTTAATAACAGGGCTACCACTAGCAATCTACTTATTTATTTATAATGAGGGTTCCTGATCAATTTAACACTAATTATTGATCTGAAAATGGACCTACATGAATTTCAACCCCTTTGCCTCCTGTTTGACGAGTTTCAAATCCTTCATCCATGCTTCCAAGTATTGCCATGCCCTCAATGTTCTCTACTTTTGCAACATTCTCCAATTTTACGTTCCACCCCTTATACTTTATTTCTTCAACTCTGGCTTCCTGCTTTTCTACAATAATCATGTTACAAAGGTACTTGATTATTTTAGCAGTAGCAATAGTGTAATGTAAAAAGGGGCTTGGTACTTCATGAACATAATGGCATCCAGCCACTTCACAATTCCATAACCATACTTTATTGCTTAATTTTAATGGATCTGTTTCTAATCACTCATAACAATTTTACATACATAATTGTTAGATTATCTTATATGATGTATGAATGCATCAAATTATTTCCACCAGATTTCAAAACAACACAAAATCTAGGTTACTTGAATAGAGCATTATTGTACTAGGTTATGGTACAATAGGTGGTTTCTAATTGCAAATTTTCCCCCTATTTCTCAAAATAAACTTTATTAAGTTCAAGAGTAGAAGTCTGAAAATCTTATTTTGACTGTTCTCAAAAATGTGTAATTACAAAGTTTGAATATAAAGTTCCAAATCCAAACTTTATCTTTATTTTTAATTTTATATGACTGGCTTGTCTTTGCACTTTCATCCCTGTTTTAAATAGGTGCTGTACCACCAACACGCTGGATAATTAATTTTGATTTAGATTTGTTGGATGGTTTAGTGTTGGCAGCTGTCGTGGCTGCTTATTGCCCCCAGCTGGTACGTGATATTTTTATAAGCTGCTGCATTTACTGTTTCTTGCTATTTTTTTTGTTAAAGCCAGGTGCAGACTTGGTCAACTGTTGGTCGATTCTGTTACAACCAAAGCAAGTTTGTAAATTTGGATGCTGCACTAATTTACTGTATATAATGTATCATATTAAACTATATGAAATTGCTTTCCACATCGGATGCATTAATATTATAAAAGTTAAATGTCAGGAATATGTGAGAAGTGCCTCACGTTGATGTTAAACTTCCAGTCTAAATTGGATCCTATGACCCAATTTGACCCTGAAGGGAACCTTCAACAGTTTATTTCCAGCGTCAGGTGACAGATTGATGTTATACTTAGCCTGTTATATTTAGTCCGGACAAAGCCAATTTGCTGTTCCCCAATTCTCTGATTAGATTGTGATTGCACCCATAGTAAAACAATTTAGCCTATGAAACGAACTTGGATAGCACTAAATCTTTCAACACAACTTGAGAATTTGAAGAAAACAAAATATATGACTTTAATAAGTACACAAAGAACCTCTGCCCTACATTTTTACTACTGTAGAAGATGCTTTTAATCTTATGATGAACGGTTACTGTAACACTGTACCCTTGTCATCATGTAAGATGATGTCCCCTTTAAGACCGGGCTTGGAACCCTGGGGAACTCCGCCTCCGGCTCCGCCCATCTTGGAGCCGTATATAAGGGGCCGCCTTGTGGGCAGTGCAGCAGTTAGCACATGTCTCGGCACTAGTCTAGTTCTTAGTTTATTAAAGCCTTCTTTACTGTTTACACTCTAAGCGTCGTTATTGAGGGTACCACAAATGTACAGATAATATCTGAGTTCTTTCTTAAGAGAAAGATGTTCAGCCCTTGGACATGGTATAGGATGAAAATGAGAATTGAGAGATTTCCAGGTTGAGTGGTATAGGGACAAAAATGGATTATCTTGGTCCACCCATTAGAATATTATGTAAGGAGGTTCAAAATTGGGTATGCCATCATGTATAACTGTGACTCACCTGTTGCTGACCTAGAGACTATTTTTCTGAGCCCTACTCCTTTACCTGTGACAATCACATTCATAGCTACCTTGAGAAAATTACAGCGACAGTGAGCAGAAGGTTCATGTAGAAATAGCCTAGAAGATTGAATTGGCGAAAAGTAAGTCGCTAATAGAAACATAGAAGCCTAGAAAATAGAAGCAGGAGGAGGCCATTTGGCCCTTTGAGCCGGCTCCACCATTCATTATAATCATGGCTGATTATCAAGTTCCATAGCCTGATCCCGCCTTCCCCCATATCCCTTGATCCCTTTAGCCCCAAGAGCTATATCCATTTCTTTATTGAAATTACACAATGTTTTGGCCTCAACTACTTTCTGTGGTAACGAATTCCACAGATTCACAACTCTGGGTGAAGAAATTTCTCCTCACCTCAGTCCTAAAAGGTTTACCCCTTATCCTCAAACTATAACCCATAGGTCTCGACTCCCCCACCATCTGGAACATTCTTTCTGAATCTATCCTGTCTAATCCCGTTAGAGTTTTGTAAGTTTCTATGAGATCCCCTCTCACCCTTCTAAACTCCATTGAATATAATCCTAACTGACTTAATCTCTGTTTTTATGACAGCCCCGCCATCCCAGGAATCAGCCTGGTAAACCTTCGCTGTACTCCCTCCATAGCAAGAACATCTTTCCTCAGAAAAGGACACCAAAACTGCACACAATACTCTGGTGTGGCCTCTCCAATGCCCTATACAATTGATAGTAAAACATCTCTATCCCTATACTCAAATCCTCTCGCTATGAAGGTCAACGTACCTTCTTTACTGCATGCTGTACCTGCGCACTAACTTTCAGTGACTGATGCATGAGGACACCAAGGCCTCATGAGTATCCACTTCTCTCAATTTACACCCATTCAAATATAATCTGCCTTCCTATTTTTGCAGCCGAAGCAGATAACCTCACATTTATGCACACTATACTGCATCTGCCGTGCATGTATCCACTCATGCAACCTGTCCAAATCCCGGTGAAGCATCTCTGCATCCTCCTCACAGCTCACCCTCCCACCCAACTTTGTATCACCTGCAAATTTGGACATAATACATTTGGTTCCCTTGTCCAATGCTGTCAGAAGTTGGATAAAGGCTATTAAGATATGGGAAATAAAACGGACCTGGTTAGTTGAAAAAAGATACTTTTATATCCTTCTAGTCCATAATTGCGTCCAATGAGACAATCATATTCCATGTGGAGTTGCCCAGCTAACAATATCAGAAATGTTGTGTCAAAACCTTCCTGATATAATGCTGCAAGTTTAGTTAGTTACAGGCTTCTGGGACCTTAGATATGTTTTATGATTGGTTAATTTGTGCTTGACTGACAATTGTATTTTGAATGTGAGAAATAAAATACTTAAAATCTGTGAAGTCTCAGTAGCCCTTTGCTGGGACAGAGAAAAAGATTGTTGTTTAATCTGGGAAGAAGCAGTTTTGAAATCTCAGGGAAGAAACCAGTCACTACTGGCTAGCTTGGTGCATTGGAGGAACAAGACTACATTTAAAAGTTCCCTATCTGTTGGGAGGAGGGGGAGGATGGGTACAGTCGCCAGTGCAGCTGGCAAGCTATGTTCTGCTTTTTGTACCTGAATAGACACAAAGTCAAAAAAAGAGAAAATTCCACCCTCAGTTTGTTGTTCATTTGCTCTATATGTTATAGAAATCTTGCCTCGATATCAAGGAATGGATAAATACCTCAAAGTCTACAGTGTTGAGAATAATCCAAGGTCTGAGAGTCAAAATAATTCAGGAGAAGGAGATTTGAAACTATCTGAAATTATTATAGATGTTACTACAAAGATCAGCCAAGGATATTTTGGATTTTGGAGCCAGGGCACCATCCCTGGGTCTTATTGTTTGCAATTATGTTTAAAATTGGTTGAGACAAATTATTTGGTTGGTTTCCCATTGATCATGCAAATCTTGTTCTACTTATCTATTTTAGACTCTGGATTTTTAAAATCTAAACAACGCTATATTTAGTTAAATTTGAAATCATTTAATATTAATGTTCATTTGGAGATTCATGCAACAAAAACACATTGTCTTTCTTTGCAGATTGTAACTCATTTTGAAAATATGTACACTTCCCCAGCTGCTCCTGAGCAATGTCTGCATAATAGCCTGGTCATCCTAAATGCATTCAATGCCATTGGCCTAGATTTTGATATACAGGTAAACTGAATGATTAATCGTTGTGCAATTTCTCTCATTTCTGAATGAAAACCATGGGTACAGTAGCCCAGTTGTTTTACTAGACAAGCAAATTCAGAGGCATGGATTAATGATCTAGATTCAGGAGTTCAAATCCTGATATGACAACTGGGGAATTTAAATTTAGTTTTAATTAATTAACTAAAAATGTGGAGGCAAGGATTGATATCACCAATGATAACAATGAACCTACCAGATTGTCATAAATATCCATCTGTTCAATCATGCCCTTCAGGGAAAGAAATCTGCCAGCCTTACCCAGTCTGACCTGTATGTGATTCTAGACTCTTGGCAATGTGATTGATTCTTAGCTGCCTTCTGAAATGACCGAGCAAGCTGCTAAGTTTTATCAAGGTGCCATAAACCATATTAAGATGATTAAAATTAGACAGACCAGATGGCATCAATCACTAGAACAGGCAGCCCAACCAATCCTTCAAATTATCCTTGCTAACATCTGGGCGAGCTGACCCACAGACTTGTCAATCAACAACCAAACACAGCCATGCTCAGAATCATACCTTCAGCCAATATCCCAGACACTTCCATCACCATCTCCAAGTTCTGTTCTACCGCAGTGAGATTCACTAGATGTGGTGGCAGAATAGTTGCAGTGGGAAGGATGTGGCCCTGGGAGTTCTCAATATTAACTCAGGGACCCATTAAGTCATCCCATGGCATCAGGTCAAACATTGGCAAGGAAAGCTCCCGTTGATTACTGCCTGCTGTCCTCACTCAGCTGATGCATCAGTACTCCTTCTTGGGTGGGCAAATTCAATGTCCATCATGTAGGATATAACTGTCAGGCTGGACTTGCAGCAGATGTTGAGAGAACCAGGACAAGGGAAACCCTATTTATTTTTAATTTAAAAAAAAATTACTGTACCCAATTCTTTTTTTTCCAATTAAGGGGCAATTTAGCGTGGCCAATCTACCTATCTTGTACATCGTTGGGTTTGTGGGCGGTGAGACCTACACAGAGGGATCCCCTACTTGGCCTCGTCCTCACTAATCTATCTGTTGCTGATGCATCTGTTCGTAACAGTGTTGGTAGGAGTAACCACTACACAATCCTTGAGGAGATAAAGTCTCATCTTCACACTGAGTACATCCTTCACTGATGAACTGGGCAAAATGTGGCCCTACCACAGGGCTAAATGGCCCAAAGCCCCATCTGCTGCCCAGTTGGGCCATCAAAAGCAGCAAGCATGTACTAAACCACTATCTAAAACCTAGGATAGCCCTTGCTCCACTATTACCATGAAGCCAGGGGATCAACGTTGGTTGAACCCTTGTTTTTAACACCGTGGACATGACATGTGCAAACCCCTGCCCAAATCCCCAAAGCTTCGGACATGTCCAGAACATGTGGACATGGTTCGCTGGTCCTCCCGCACATTTTGCACACCTGTCTTCCACCCCAAAGAATCTGCTCATCCAGGCCACTGTCATGTGAGCCCGATGAACGACCTTGAATTGTATCAGGCTGAGCCTGGCACATGTTGCGGCCGCGTTGACTCTACTCAACGCGTCTGCCCATAGACCATCCTCTATTTCTCCTCCCAGCTCCTCTTCCCACTTGCGCTTCAGCTCCTCAGTCTGTGTCTCCTCTGACCCCATAAGTTCCTTGTAAATGTCAGAGACGCCCCCTTCTCCTACCCACCTTCTGGAAACTACCCTGTCCTGAATCCCCCTTAGCGGTAGAAGTGGGAAGGTTTGAAAACATATATTAACGGCGTTCAAAAGGCATCTCAACAAATACATGGGCAGGATAGATGTAGAGGCATACGGCACTAGGAAGTGCTGAGGGCTTTGGTCAAGGGTGGTACCATGACCGGTACAGGCTTGGAGGGCCGAAGGGCCTGTTCCTGTGCTGTATTGTTCTTTGTTCTTAAATCTGGGTACTTTATTGCTTAGTAGATCAAGGGCAGCAGGGGCACGGAAAGGCCACCACGTTCAAGATCACACACCATCCTGACATGGTAATAATGCATGATTAGTTGATTCTTCAACATTACTGTCCCAAAATCCAGGAATTCCCTTCCGAACAGGCTACAGACTCCAGCGTTTGAAGAAGGCTGCTCACCACCACAATTAGGAATTGGCAATTATTGGTGACCTACCTAGCAACACTTACATTCCCTGACTGAATAAATGTACTAATACATCTAAATGACAATGCCATTTCCACTCTCTAAGAACAGAATCTCCAATCTGTGCTTGATGGATTCGTGGGAACATACCAAAGAATCAGTTTCAGACTCAGCCTCAAGATTACTCCAATGCTTTGCCAACCCACCCCAGGGCACGATTCTTCCTCTCTTTCCATCAAGAACAACAGAGAAAGACTCCCAAACATGGAACATTTCCCCTACCTGTGGAATCACCTCTTGCCTAAGGCTGACATCAATGTGGGGGTTCCCCCAACCTACAAGCGAGTCTTCGGACACCTGAGAACAAGAGTCTTTGGCAACTGCGATATCCGTGCTGAGGCCAAAACTCTCATGTACAAGGCAGTCATCCTCCCAACTCTTCTGTATGGTTCAGAAACTTGGATTACCTGCAGATGCCACGTCAAGATCCTAAACAGGTACCATCAACGTTGTTTGAGACAGATTCTCCATATCAACTGGGAGGACAGGCATATTAACATCAGCACCCTTGAAGCAGCTAAGAGCACCGTCATCAAGGTCATGATCATGCAAAACCTATTCTGCTGGGCTGGCCATGTGCTTAGGATGTCAGAGTGCCGACTGACAAAGCAAATCATCTTCCTACAGCTCAAGGAACTGAACAAGAGAAGGATATAGGAAGCACTTCAAAGACACCCTGAAGGCTGATCTCAAGAAATGCAACATGGATGTCAACGCCTGGGAAACCCTTGCTCAGAAGAGACCTATTTAGAGGAACCTCTGGGCGATGGGATACAATTCTTTGAGGACCCCCACAGCAAAAGGAAGTCCAGAAAAGGAGCCTGGGAATGCCAACGATCTTGGTCCAAGGACCAATTTCACCTCCCAGAAACAACTGCCAAGTGTGCGGTCGGAGATGCGACTTTAGGATCAGGCTCATCAGCCACACAAGGACCCACAGAACCTATGACCAGTAACACAGACTTTCTGAGGCGGATAATCATGCTCATTAGTGAGTGATCGTTGAAGAAGAAGAAAGCTTCTTATCATAAACACTGTTGACCTTAACTGGTTAAGATATTAATATAATTTCAGATATCTATTAAAACCATATTTTCTTTCACAATCAGAGTTTTCTTTTAAATACTAAAGAGCTAGATTTTGCCACAATTGCTTGTAAAGATATCAGCTGTGTTTTTTCTGGATAGTGACTAAAAACCTGAGAAAACGCATGAAGAATTATAGAGCAGGAGAAAGAGGCTATTCATACCATCTCTTCAAGCGGTCTGGAAGAACTATCAGTTTTGTCCTTCTTCCTGCCCTTTCTAAATACCTTTCAAGTTCAAATTTTACAAATATTATTAAGCCACAATAGTTTCAGCTTCCTCGATAGTTTCTGGTGAAGCATACTCCAGAACCTATGCAAAATTTCTCAGAAGCCCTCCCTGTGTTCTTCATGATCTTAAATTTATCTTTCCTGGCTACCGACATAAAAGTCAGAAGTAGCATGTTTTTCTCCTCCCAATTTATGTTATTGATTTCTGTACATTTCTGTAGAATATGATTGGTAAAGAAATCAAAGATTTTAGTGTTCTGATAAAAAATAGCCCTAGTTTCATTACAGTTATACTGCAAATTCATAGACGTAATAATCAAATTTGTAATTTTGCATACAACAGCTTATGTTTATAAAGTGCCTTTAAGGCATCGCAAGAGCATTGCAAAAAGATACTTGAGTCGCATAAGAAGATGTTCGGTCAAATGACAAAAACTGGCCAACGAGTTAAGTTTCAAGAAGCACTTTAAAAGAGGAAAGCAAGACAAGGATGCGGACAGGTGTAGGAAGGGAATTGTATAGCTTGGGGACCAAGGCAACTGGAGGCATGGAGCTGCTATAATTCAGAATGTATAAGAGGCCATAATTAGAGGAGCACGGATACCTTGGAAGTTTGTGGGGTTGGAGGAGGTTATAGAGATAGGTAAAGGAAAGGCCTTGAAGGGACTTGAAAGCAAGGATGACAATTTTAAAATCAATCATGCAATTCTACAATCATGCAGATCACTAACAATAACAGTGTTATCGTGCTAATTTAAATTTTTTTTAAATATGAGGACTTTTGTGTTGTTGATTGAACAGGCCACCGACATCTCCGATCCAAATCCTATCACAATGCTTATACTGTGTGTTTATTTGTATCAAAGACTTCCTAACTATCGTCCTAAGATTACTGTTGAGTTCACTGGTGCCCTGCATGCTACAGTTGTGAAACAGGTGAGTAAACTAAGGATCCTTTAGAAATCATAGCAATTTATACATATCTTTTCCCATGTGCTATTTTGCAGTAATCTTTCCCCCTTTGCTTAGGTAGGGGTTGAAGTTCAGAGCAACATTGCAGAAAACATTGGAGCAGTTTTCTTTAACTTCAGTTTAATTTTCCGATTCCCGAATGTAGTTTACAAAATGTTACCCTGTGACAACAGGTTGAATTATTCAGTTTACAGACATTCCACAAATGGAAAGTTAAGCTGTTGATTGGGGATGGGGCTGGGGATTGTATATTTTCACTGCCAATCACTTTGTTTTGACTTGACATTATGTGAAAAGTAGAAGTCCAGGCATTAAAGCTACCTTGAACAGTATTATTGCCAGTTTAACATGGTGTTGACTATTTATATATCTGTTGAGGTAATCGTTGCTCATGATCCAGTTAGCTGATGTAAATTCAAAATCATTATGCAACACATTTAAACTAGGCCTCACTCCACAGAGACAAGAGTCAAAACAGTGAATGATGTCATTGCAGAATACACCAAATGAAATACTATTTTGTATTGAGAAAGATAAAACTCAGGAGAATTGTATAAACTGCGATAATGAAGCAGGTCATTGTGCTTGACATTACAAGTGAGCAGGTGAGGTTTACGTTTCCAGCCCTCCTGTTTTTTAGGGGAGACATTGGCAAATAAAACAACAACTTTTATTTATATAGCACCCTTGATGTATCAAAGCATCTCAAAGTGCTTTACCGAGCCACATAAGGGGATATCAGGGCTGTTGACCAGAAGTAAATGAGGTAGATTTTAAGAAGCCTTTAAAAAAAGGAAATGACCACAGAGAGGCAGACAGGTTTAGAGAGGAAATTCTAGAGCTTCGTACCTCAGCAGCTGAAGGCACAGCCACCGGGGGTGAAGCAGTTAAAATCAGGGTTACTTGAGAATCTAAAGGCGTGCTGTTGCAAAAATGTCAAATTTCATGATTCATGTGTTTTAGGAGTATAACTTTTGGATTGAGGATTGACATTTTTAAATGGAAGATAAATGAAAACTCCAGGTGAGAAGCTGGTGAAAAGATAAAATGTAATCGCAATTCACAGGGTGGCCTGTGTTCATTTAATATTGTCATGTGAGAGTACCTTTAAGAAATGGGTGTTTATAAATGGGTGCGTATATAAATATCTGTAGTGAGAGCAACTTTAAGAAATGGGTGTTTATTACTGCAGTGATGTCAGAGAGTGGGTGGAGCTGGGCTGTCTGTCAGCTTTTTACTTTTGTTTTAGGCTGTTTGCTGCAGGGTGTGTTTTAGTTTTGTTTTCAGTGTTGGAGCTGAAGCCAGACCAAGCAGGTGTACTGCTGTTCTCTCTGCCATCAAAAGACTATCTCTTGATCATTTGGTGAATTCAGAATTATAAATGTTCTCAGTAGTGAATGTAAACCTAATGTGCTTCTGTTAAAAGGTGTTTCTTTTGTCTTCTGGATGTTGTTTGGGAAGTTATTAAAGATTACTTAGTGTTGTATTCTTTGGGGTTGTATTTGAATTGATGGTTGCTAAGATGTTCACTGTATGTTTTAAAAAGGTTAACTTGAGTTCATAAAATAAACATCGTTTTGCTTTAAATAATGCGTTTCCATTTCTGCTGTACCACACATGTAGAGTGCGCTGTGTGTTCCCCATATCACAATCTATTAAAAGTTGTGGGTCAGGTGAACTCCATGATACACTTTGGGGTTCTCTAAACCCTGGCCCATAACAATATGGTCAGAATTGAAAGTGGGAAAGCACTAAACAATGGATGGCCCATTCTGAGTTTCTTGATGGCGATGAGATGTCTACAGTTGCCTTCATATGGGGTTTAAATTATTTGTATAGACTACCTTGAATTGAATAAGGCTAAAGCGAGCACACGAAGAGGATGCATTCACTCTCCTCAGAGCCGCCTCCCTTAACACAGCCTTCAACTCCCTCCACAGCTCTTCCTCCCACTTCCGCTTAACCTCTCCTACAGGGCACAATCCCAGTCCATTAATTCTTTGTCAATCTCCAACACCCTGCCCATGTCAACCTCTGTTTTTGACACCACCTTGTCCTGCAGTCCGGGTGGCGCAGGTCAGGAAAGGACGGTACCTGCTTTCTCACATAGTGCTGCACCTGTAAGTACTGGAAACCATTCCCACTGGGCAGCTCATACTCCTCTACCAATCCCTGCTGGCTCGAAAAGCTGCCCCCCCCACGAATAGGTCTCCACACTGCTCAATCTCTACCTGCCGCCACCCCCGGAACCCCACGTCTAGCCCCCCCCCCCCCCCCCCCCCCCCCCCCCCCCCCCCGCCACCCCCCCCCCCCCCCCCTCCGGAACAAACCTTTTATTCCCGTAAATTGCTGCCTAAACCGAGGCACACTCCAACCTCAGGTGTTGCCGCCACAGTCCCCACACCTCAGGACCGCCACCACCACTGGACTTGTGGAGGACCTGGCCGGTGAGAATGGCAGAGGAGCCGTCAACAGTGCCCCTAAACAAGTGTCCTTGCATAAGGCTGCCTCCATCCGCTCCCACACCAACCCATGCCCCACTACTCACTTCCTGACCATGGCTATATTTGCTGCCCGGTAGTAGTTTATAAAATGTGGCATGGCCAGTGCCCCTTCCCCCACCCCCCCTCCCCCAGCAGCAGCTTCTTTACCCGTGGGGCTTTCCCCGCTCACACAAACCCCAAGATCAGTGCATCTTTCTAAAAAAAGCCTTTGGAATAAAGATCGGGAGGTTCTGGAACACGAATAAAAAGCTCGGGAGAACCATGAAGAACTGCACCCGCCCCACCAACGATAGCGGGAGCACATCCCATTTCTTAAAATCCCCCTTCATCTGCTCATTGATTGAATGGCGGTGCAGGCGCGATGGGCCGAGTGGGCTAATTCTTTTCCTATGTCTTATGGTCTTATGTCTTATGGACCGCGACCTCCGCATTCCGTTCCTCCAAGGGCTTCATTATAACATTTAACAAACGCTCAATGTTAGCTGACAGATACCTCCTCTTTACAAATCCCGTCTGGTCTTCCTCTATCCTTCACCTTTCCAAATCCGCTCGCCGCCTCCTGCTTCCTCAATTGATGAGCCAATATCTGACTCGCCTTTTCCCAGAGACCCAGAGTCAAGCGATCCAGAAGGTGGAGGAGCACGAGGAGTTGAATGATGCCTGGTAGATGGAGAGTCTTATATTTGCTGCCGGGGGTAATAGTTTATAAAATTTGGCAAGGCCAGTGCCCCCCCCCCCTTGCATCTTTGCTCCAGCAGCACCTTCTTTACCCTTGGGGATTTCCCCGCCCACACAAACCCCAAGATCAGTGCATTCATTTTCCTAACAAAAGCCTTTGGAATAAAGATCGGGAGGTTCTGGAACACAAATACAAGGCCAGCCAGGAGTTTGTAAGAATAATTAAATCTAGACATGACAAAGCCATGGGTGAGGGTTTAGGAGCAGATAATCTGAGAAAGGGACCAACTCCATCCTGATCCTGCCTTCCCAAGATGAGGGTCTTTTTAAAGGAGACAGGACCTGCCAGGTCAAGCAGTTTCCCGAGTTAACCTTCCCAACTACATAACGAAAATGCAGCCCTTAGGGACGCCAGCGGCCTTTTACAAAATGGAGGCGGAACTTGGATGCAAAACTCCCACCCTCATTTCTGGCAGATCCAATTATTGCCAGCAGGTGGAAGTGGGCAGGGCATGAAGCACACAGATGGGAACATGGCATGGGGTGCGATTTAATGAAAAAAAAGAGTCCCGTTTTGAAGGGTTTAGAGGAGTTGTTCCTGGTGCGTATAGTACCGGATGTGTCCCCGCTATCGAACGGGACTCTTATTTTTTGGGGCCTCGGCGGGGAGTGCCTTGCAGAGGCTGCAATCAGTTGCATTTCCTGCATTGATTTCACAACTCCCAGACCCCCCTCCAACACTCTAACTCATTTGTTGGGAGTCCTCGATACCCAGCAAGGGCAGAATGCCACCTGGACACCTTGGCACTGCCGGCCTATCACCCATGCAGTGCCCCTGCTCAGAGGTCAACCACCCAGTTGTGCAAATATCAGACGTAGTTTTTAAACTTCACTTATGCTTCTATTTCTCTTTCTATCCCTTTGTTTTCGTTCTTTGATTTAGACATTATTAATCTCACTACAAAACAAATTGCGATGTAATTCAAACATTCAACAAATGTAAATGCAGTTTGCAACAATATCATGATATTATATTATATGATGTATGATACACGATGGACAAATATTATATGATCGAATGTCATGGATTAAACATCATGAGCAGTACCACAACATGATCAAATGACAAATTTCACATGATGAAATCTCTCAGGATATGAGAATCCAGAGATGATCCAACATGGGGTTTAAAGAGTCGGTAATTTGTAAAAACAAAGCTTGAAAGGGTTCAATAGTTTTGTTTTCCCAGAAAAGTAAAGTCAAATACCAAGTGTACACTGAGCCTACCTGTTCTGGTGTATGGATTGTCTCTTGTCTCCAGTTTGCACTGGCAGACTGGCACAGTCAAATTGTATCCCAATTTGTTTTCTACCTACTGAAACACGAAATTAAAACATCAAAAACCAGAAAAGACTATCCAGTCTATCTGGACTATCCATGAAAATATTGATGTCTCTTAATAATCTGCTCTCTCAAGTATCAATCCGATTTACCCTTAAATAGTTGCATGATATTTGTATCCTGTGCCTTGGAGGGCATTCCATTTCACATGTTTACCACTCGCAGTGAAAAGTAATGAAATTTAAATGTCTGTTCACCTTCCTTCTTCTATCCTTGAGCTCTCGCATTTGTGTCAGTCTTTAAAATATTAAAGTGGTTCAAATTATCTGTTTCCTTCAGGGAGTTTTGAGCAAGACGTCTTTATTACTATTCTGATCAATGAGAATGGTGATCTCCCACTCTCTAGACTATTCATTGCTTTTCAATCCTTTCACTTGTGGGACAATTAAGACAATTATACAAGAATTTTATTTCACTTTGTTTATAACCTCATAATTTTTAAACTTGCATTTTCAATGTGACATATTTTACTGTTTTATGGAATAGAATTTTGAAAAATCACAAGCTGTCATTCACCCCATTGTTTTTCAGTCAGCTCTGGATGAGCCTGCAATTTCATTCCATTCTCCACTGAAAAGAGAACATGGGATAAGTTGTGTTAGTTGAATGTTCTTTGCAAACATTAATATTAACCATTTCGTTTAAATGAGCGTTAGGTGTTGCTCTATCAAAAATAAGGCTTTTATTACTTTGATGCAGATTCGATTACAAAATCCCTTCATGAAACGCATTGTGTATTTTGCAACAATCGTAGGGAAAGAGGCAACTGATTTCTCTTTGCCCAATGGAAATGAAGTGATCATCCCAGAAAGGTACATTAAAGCCCTAATATATTGTTTTGCATGTTTTAGTTCTTGACAGAAGAAACATATAGGAAATCATTTTTGGGGCACTATCAGTGATTCTGGCCCAAATTGCATCTATTTTGAAAAGTATTTTATCCCCAGCTCCTACTATTTGCATCTTGCTGAATTCCATGGAGTTGGCACAATCGGGCTATGTTTATTTTAAAAGATATTTCGTGATATTGTGAGTGATAACTTGGTAGAATTTAGTTAATACAATAGAAAATTGATTTTACCACAAAGAAAAAAACATTTTAAAACACACCCACAGTCAATCCATTACTCTGATTATAAATTGCTGAAAATGACTTTTCAAAAATATGCAAAACTCTTTTCCAGTTAGAATGGGGTACAATAGTCAGGGGGGTACAATAGTCAGTTTCTGAGTAAACTTAAAAAAAAATACATTTCCAAACAAGTCTATCAGACCCTCTGGGTACAAAAACTCCAACACCACTCGAAGCTCAACATCATCCAGGACAAAATAGCCCACGTCACTGGCACCCCACCCACCATCCTAAACGTGCACTCCTTCCACCACAGGCACACTGTGGCTGCAGTATGTACCCCCTACAAAATGCACTGCAGCAACTTGTCAAGTGTCCTTCGACAGAACCTTGCTAATCAGCAACCTCCACCGCCCAGAAGAACAAGATCAGCAGACACGTGGGAACACTACAATTTGCGAACTCCCACCAACACAATGTTCTCCTACAGAATCACTCGTATTCAAACGCAGCCGCAGGAACAGGAGTTCCCACAGTCATATAAGGGTATCTGGCATAGCAAAGATTAATGTGGGACCATTGAATGCGATGTAATGACACACATGGCCTGCTGTGTACTGGACAGAGACCTGTGTAGAAGCAAACATGAAGTTAGCTCATCGCTTAGGCTATATTCTAAATATATAGTAATGTTATCAATGAACACTTAATGTTCAATTATGCAAGACTTAGGACCTGTTTGTGTGACCTACTGAGCGTAAAATATCCACCTATAGTATTCAGCAAGAAGATAGACTTACATTTATATTGCATTATTCATAACTGCAGAACTTCCCTTAATGCTTTAATATCACTTAAGTACTTTTTGTAATGTAGATACTGTCATAATGCTAAAAGATGGCTGCTAACTCTAACTTTAAAAGCAGCAAAATGTCAGCTTAAATATGTCAGAGGCAGTATTAGATAATACCTGCTTGAATGTGGGAAAAGGCTGAATGGTGTCAGTTTGAACAGGGGGAAGAAGCGTGAGCTGTTTGGAACTGAAAGACTCTGATAACCATCAATTCAGTCGAGACAGTTTGTACCAAAGAACAGTGGCTTTAATCAACTAGATGTGTGTCAACCTGTAGCTTCTCCCGCACTGAGAGCCTGTCTCAGATCGGCCGGTTATATACCTCCTCAGAGGGGCGGAGCCACAGGTGGAGCCAACAGCAGCATCAATACAACAATTCAACAGCAACAATAACAGCAACAACAGTAAGTATATACAATAGTGGATGTCGATGACAATAGGAATAATAGAACAACAGTGAGTATATACAATAGCCATACGTGGCTCACCACATTCACCCCCGTTAAGAAAAAAAAAGATCAGGCGGGGGTGAAGCGGGCTCATAGGTTAGGTCTCACAGCCCGTATCATCCGCTGCGAACACCGCAGCCCCGGCTGCGGTGTGGGCACAGGTGTCGAGACCTTCGGCTCCGGGAGCATGCCGTCCTCACAACCGGGTCCCGGACAGGGCGACGCGCAGGGCCGGAGCTAATGGACCCAGGGAGGGATGTTGGTGTAGATGCGGAGGTAGACTGAGGGGCATGGTGATGGTGGGCGCGAGGGTACCCGCGGGAGCCAGGTCCCGGAGGGAGGCTGTGTCCTGCCGTCCGTCGCGGTGTGCCACGTAGGCATACTGAGGGTTCGCGTGGAGGAGCTGGATCCTCTCGACCAGGGGGTCAGCCTTATGGCTCCTCATGTGTTTCCGGAGGAGGACAGGCCCAGGTGTTGTTAGCCAGGACGGAAGCGAGACTCCGGAGATCGATGTCCTGGGAAAGACAAATAGCTGGTCATAAGGGGTCTCAGTACCCAAGAGCGACCGGATGGAGTGGAGCGCATCGGGGAGGACCTCCTGCCAGCGGGAGACTGGGAGACGTCTAGGCCGTAGGGCCAGAAGTACAGTTTTCCAGACCGTAGCATTCTCCCTCAAAATATAGATAGATTGGAGAGTTGGGCAGAGAAATGGCAGATGGAGTTCAATCCAAGCAAATGCGAGGTGATGCATTTTGGAAGATCTAATTCAAGAGCGGACTATACGGTCAATGGAAGAGTCCTGGGGAAAAGTGATGTACAGAGAGATCTGGGAGTTCAGGTCCATTGTACCCTGAAGGTAGATAGAGTGGTCAAGAAGGCATACAGCATGCTTGCCTTCATCGGACGGGGTATTGAGTACAAGAGTCGGCAGGTCATGTTACAGTTGTATAGGACTATGGTTAGGCCACATTTGAAATATTGCGTGCAGTTCTGGTCGCCACATTACCAGAAGGATGTGGATGCTTTAGAGAGGGTGCAGAGGAGGTTCGCCAGGATGTTGCCTGGTATGGAGGGTGCTAGCTATGAAGAAAGGTTGAGTAGATTAGGATTGTTTTCGTTGGAAAGACGGAGGTTGAGGGGGGACCTGATTGAGGTCTACAAAATTATGAGAGGTATGGACAGGGTGGATAGCAACAAGCTTTTTCTAAGAGTGGGGGTGTCAATTACAAGGGGTCATAATTTCAAGGTGAGAGGGGGAAAGTTTAAGGGAGATGTGCATGGAAAGTTTTTTACGCAGAGGGTGGTTGGTGCCTGGAACGCTTTGCCAGCGGAGGTGGTAGAGGCGGGCACGATAGCATCATTTAAGATGCATCTAGTCAGATATATGAACGGGCGGGGAACAGAGGGAAGTAGATCCTTGAAAAATAGAAGACGGGTTTAGATAAAGGATCTGGATCGGCGCAGGCTGGGAGGGCCGAAGGGCCTGTTCCTGTGCTGTAATTTTTGTTGTTCTTTGTTCTCTCCACCTGTCCGTTTCCCCGGGGTTTGTAGCTGGTAGTCCTGCTCGAGGCGATTCCCTTACTGAGCAGGTACTGACGCAGCTCATCACTCAAAAAAGAGGCGCCCTGATCACTATGTATGTAGGTGGGGAAACCGAACAGGGTGAAGATGCTGCGCAGAGCCTTGATGACAGTGGCAGAGGTCATGGGGCAAGGGATGGCAAAGGGAAAACATGAGTAGTCATCAACAACTTTGAGAAAGTACACGTTACGGTCAGTGGAGGGGAGGGGCCCTTTGAAACCCATGCTGAGGCGTTCAAAGGGGTGTGAGGCCTTCACCAGGTGGGCCTTGTCTGGCCGATAGAAGTGCAGTTTGCACTCTGTGCAGATTTGGCAGTCCCGGGTCATGGCCCTAACCTCCTCAGTGGAGTAGGGCAGGTTGCGGGTCTTGACAAAGTGGAGAAGCAAGGTGACCCCCGGATGACAGAGGTCATTGTGGATAGCCCGTAACCGGTCTGCTTGCGCGTTGGCGCAGATACCGCGGGACAGGGCATCTGGGGGCTCATTGAGCTTCCCAGGACGATATAAGATCTCGTAGTTATAGGTGGAGAGCTCAATCCTCCACCGCAAAATCTTGTCGTTCTTAATTTTGCCCCGCTGTGTGTAGTTAAACATGAAGGCAACCGACCATTGGTCTGTGAGGACAGTGAATCTGCTGCCGGTCAGGTAATGCCTCCAGTGACGCACCGCTTCCACAATGGCTTGCGCCTCCTTTTTGACTGAGTCGAATCTCACAGGCATGGAGGGTACAGGAAAAAAAGGCGATAGGCCTCCCTGCCTGGTTAAGAGTGGCTGCCAAGGCAAAGTCTGACGCATCGCTCTCCACTTGGAACGGGATAGATTCGTCCGCAGCATGCATCGTGGCCTTGGCAATGTCGGTTCTGATACAGTTGAAGGCCAGGCGGGGCTCAGCCGGCAGGGGAAAAGTAGTGGACTTAATAAGTGGGCGGGCCTTGTCCGTGTAACTGGGGACCCACTGGGCATAGTAAGAAAAGAACTCCAGGCATTTCTTCAGGGCCTTGGGGCAGTGGGGAAGGGGGAGCTGCAGGAGGGGGCAGTCGGGGTCAGGCCCCAGGACTCCGTTTTCCACGACATAGCCGAGGATGGCTAGCCGGGTTGTGCGGAAAACGCATTTCTCCTTATTGTACGTCAAATTAAGGAGTTGGGCGGTGCGGAGGAATTTTCTAAGATTGGCGTCGTGGTCCTGCAGGTCATGGCCGCAGATGGTGACATTATCCAAGTACAGGAACGTGGCCCGCAGCCCGTACTGGTTGACCATTCGGTCCATCGTTCGTTGGTGACGCCGAAGGGAACCCTGAGGAAATGGAAGAGGCGGCCGTCTGCCTCAAAGGCAGTATATTGGCGGTCCACCGGGCGGATAGGGAGCTGGTGATATGCAGACTTCAAGTCTATCATGGAAAAGACTTGCTACTGTGCAATCTGATTGACCATGTCAGATATGTGGGGGAGAGGGTACGCATCAAGCTGCGTGTACCGGTTGATCGTCTGACTGTCGTCGACTACCATCCGCTTCTTCTTTCTGGTCCTAACGACCACCACTTGTGCTCTCCAGGGGCTGTTACTGGCCTCAATGATCACTTCCTTCAGGAGCCGCTGGACCTCTGACCTGATACAGGCCTTGTCTTGAGCACTGTACCGTCTGCTCCGGGTGGCGACGGGCTTTCAGTCTGGGGTGAGGTTCGCGAAGAGCGAGGGAGGGGCGATCTTCAGGATCGTGAGGCTGCAGACGGTGAGAGGGGCCCCGAACTTTAAGGTCAGGCTTCGGAGGTTGCATTGAAAGTCTAAACCTAGTAGCAGCAGGGCACAGAGATGAGGGAGGACGAAAGCTTGAAATTGGCGTAGTCGACGCCATGTATCGCAAGGTTAGCGATGCAATACCCCTGGATCTGCACGGAGTGTGATCCGGAAGCAAGGGAGATGGTTTATGAGATGGGGAGGACCTGGAGGGAGCAGCGCCTTACCATATCCGGGTGGAGGATGCTATCTGTGCTCCCGGAGTCGAAGAGGCAGGACGTTTCCTGTCCATTGAGTCGGACGGTCATCATGGAGTTTTGAAGGTGATAAGGCCGGGACTGGTCGAGCTGAATTGAGCCGGGTTGCGGGCGACTGGTAGCGGCAGTGGCGGGATGGTCCCAACATGGCGGCCCTGATGAGACGCACGTGGCGGGTGGCGTCGAGGATGTCGGCCAAAATGGCGGCCCCCACCAGTCGCATGTGGCGGGCGGCGTTGAAGATGGCGACCAAGATGGCTGCCCCCACTGGTCGCACGAGGCAGACGACGCGTCAGAAGATGGCGGGCCCAGCAGGCACGATGCCACGCTGCGGGGTCTGTGAGCCTCAGGCTGGCCCTGGCAGGCTTTTGATTTTTGGACTTTAGGTCGGGCCAGGCATACCTTAGCAAAGTGCCCTTTCTTGCCACACTCGTTGCAGGTCGCATTTCGAGCTGGGCAATGCTGCCTGGTGTGCTGGCCCTGCCCGCAGAAGTAACAATACGGCCCTCCGGAGCTGGCAGGCTGCCGCGCGGCGCAGGTATGGGCACACCCGGGTCGGGTGATGGCTGCGCCTCCGACGCCCCCGAGGATGCCGCATAGTCGGATGGAAAGGCCTCCATACTCTGGAAGGCCACTTCCAGCGAGGTAACTAATTTCACCGTCTCCTTGAGGTCGAGGGACCCTTTCTCGAGAAGCCGTTGCCGGATGTAGCTGGACCTACCGTGACCATCTGGCAGTTACAACTCTGGACGAGTACCCTCAGTTCGTGCAGATATTCAGCCAGCGACTCACCCTGGCGCTGACGCCGCGTGGTCAGGAGGTGTCGAACGAGTACCTCATTCACTGGCCTCACAAACTGTCCTTTGAGCAGCTCCACTGCCTCCATGTACGAGGCCGCATCCCTGATTAACCGAAAAATCCTGTAGCTCACCCGGGCGATGAGGAGACGCTGTTTGAGTACCGGGGAGACCACGGCGGCTGAGGAGACGAGGTAGGCCTCGAATCAACTGAGCCAATGCTCGAAGCTAGCCGCAGCTTCAGCTGCCTGCGGGTCGAGTTCAAGAGGATCAGGTTTCAGAGCGAGGTAATTTCATTACAATAAAAGCTTTAAGTTTCTGGGGGTCACCATCACCAACAGTCTGTCCTGGTCCACCCACGCTCATGCAACAGTCACGAAAGCCCAACAACGTCTCTACTTCCTACGGAAGCCAAAGTAATTTTGCATGTCTGCATCAACTCTCATAAACCTTTACCAATGTGCCATAGAGAGCATCCTATCCGGCTACATCACAGCTTGGTATGGCAACTGCTCAGCCCAAGATTGCAAGAAATTGCAGAGTGTGGTGAACTCAGCCCAACGCATCACACAAGCTTGCCGCCCACCCATTGATTCTGTCTACACCTCCCGCTGCCTCAAGAAGGCAGACAGCATTGGCAGAGACCCCTCACACCCAGGCATTGCCTTCTTCCAGACTCTTCCATCAGGCAAAAGGTACATAAGTTTGAAGACCCGCACATCCAGACATAGGAACAGCTTCTTCCCAAAACTACTAGACTCCTCAACGATCCTCCCTCGGACTGATCTGTTCCCTGTAAGAACACTATTCACGACACCCTATGCTGCTCTCCAATCACTATTTGTTGATGTACCACTTGAAATGTACTCTGTCAATTATTTTTTCATTTGTCTACTATGTACGTACTGTGTACGTTCCCGTAGCCGCAGAAATATACTTTTCACTGTACTTCAGTACATGTGACAATAAATATTAAATGTCAAAGAAAGAGACTTACGCTGTTGCAAAAAAGGTACAAAGTTTGAAGATTGGATGTGTTTTTGAAACCAGCAGAGGGCCACCAAAAGGTTGATTAAAAACGTTGAAAAAAATAGAATGAGTGAACTTACCAGGAATTTAAAAACAGATTTTAAGTATTTTCATAATCAAGTGGAGATAGTAGCTAAAGTAAACATTGGCCCCTTAGAATTGAGACAGGAGAAATTATCATTGGAATAAGGAAATGGCAGAGACATTGAACAAATATTTGTGTCTGCCTTCAAGTTGGAAGACACAAGTTTCACACCAGAAATAGACGGTAACCTCGGGACTAAAAGAGTGAGGCAGTTAACAAAATTAATATCAGCAGTGAAAAAATATTAGCAAAACTTGAGGGGTTAAAAGCCAATAAATCCCTGGGACCTGATGGAACCTTGAGGGGTATAAAATAGATAGCTGAAGAGATTGTGGATGTACTGGCTACAATTCTCCAAAGTTCCTTAGAATCGGGAATGAGCCTGGGTGGGATTCTATTTAAGAAGATCGTGCAGACTCGATGGGCCAAATAGCCTCCTTCTACATGGTAAGAATTCTATGATAAGTTACACACCATCCTGACTTGGGACTATTTTGCCGTTTCTTCAATTTCAATAGATCAAAATCCTGGAACTCCCTCCCTAACAGCTCCTTCCCACCCTACATCACATGGCTTGCAACAGTTCAAGATGGCTCACCACCACCTTCCCAAGGGCAATTAGGATGGGCAATACACGTTGGCCTTACCTGTGACAACCACATCCCATGAATGAATAAAAAACAGTTCCAGCTTAATTTGTGGAGTCTCCGGAAGGTCCTCAAATGAATACAATGAGTGGAGTTCCCAGTGGTGATTAGCTCACTATGGGGCGTTGCTCAGTTATTTTGAGCTGGGCCTGCTCCTAACATGATGTGAGTTCGCGGAAGACAGTTTGCACTTAAAATTCTGCAATCTTATGTGCTGGTTATGTGAATACCAGGGACATGGTGCAGAAAAAACAATGCAATCAAGTTGAAAACCAAGTTTGTAATCTCTTTCTAAAATTATCTTTGTATTCGTTTATGGATTCTAGTTTCAGCATTGCTTCTGGTAGGATATTGCCAGTCCTAATATAACTTTCATGCAATGGATTTTCTTCCAACCACCTCCGTTCTTTCGTGATTAATTTCAATGTGTGCTGTCTTTAACATCATGGTTGCACACCAACTGCAGGTTGAGGGAGTCGAACCCATCTGGGTACGGCTTAGCATTTCTTTTTTAAAAATAAATTTGAGTACCCAATTAAATTTTTCCAAGGGGCAATTTAGCGTGTCCAATCCACCTACCCTGCACATCTTTTGGGTTGTGGGGGTGAAACCCACGCAAACACGGGGAGAATGTGCAAACTCCACACGGACTCCACTCCAGAGCCGGGATCAAAGCTGAGATCTCGGCGCCGTGAGACAGCAGTGCTAACCACTGCACCGCCGTGCCTGCCCCTCAGCTTAGCATTTTGATACGGCATCCATAAAGCTATTTGTGCGCAGTTAATGGCAACCTCCACCTTGAGGAAACCTACTATCCTGGTAAAGCACACTACCTGATTCTCCATTTTCAGAGAAAACACAATGTAATCCCTTTTCCTGGTATAAAGAGCCACAAGTCACCTCCCTAATGAATTGCAAACTGGGAGACGTTAAACATGTGTCCTACACCAACTTGAAGGATTCCAACGCAAAGATATTTATGGCCATGGTCACTATCACAGTCACTGGCAGTGCCATCCTTTTCCTGCTCTGATACTTCTGGCCTGCTTACAAGAGATGATAGATTTCAGTGAGGACTGCACCACAAAACAGGTGCTGAACATACTGCTGATTGAAGTAAGAGAGATGCTCTCTTAAGACCCTGGGTGGATAACGCTTCCTGCTGAGAGTCTTCTTCCCCTCTTCCTCCCTATGCAGCTTTTCGTCAGTGTTAGGGAACCATTGTGGGGAGCGTGCAGCATGGAGAATCATGAGGACTTCTGGAGTCTGGGGGACTGTGCTGCTCTGCCTGGTTCCAAAGGAATCCTGGTATTTTTTGATGTCACCTTAGCTATTTAAACTGTGGTGGCCATGAATAATCTTGAGACAAATGAGCCCTACACTTGCTCTCTTCAACCCAAACTAATTTCTACAAATGAGCTTAAAAGCTTAGGCCCCTTCATTTACTTCTGTAAGGGGCTAACATACATAGAAAATAGAAGCAGGAGGAGGCCATTCAGCCCTTCCAACCTGCTCCACCATTCATTTTAATCATGGCCGATCATCAAGTTCAATACCCTAATCCTGCCTTCCCCCCCATATCCCTTGGCCCCTTTAGCCCCAAGAGCTTTATTTTATTCCTTCTTGAAATTACATGTTTTCACCTCAACTACCTTTTGTGGTAGTGAATTTCACAGATTTATCACTCTCTGGGTGAAGAAATTTATCCTCACCTCAGTCCGAAAAGGTTTACCTCTCAGCCTCAAACTATGACCCATGGTTCTGGACTCCCCCATCATCGGGAACATTCTTTCTGAAACCACCCTGTCTAATCTTGTTCGAACTTTAAAAGTTTCGATGAGATCCCCTCTGAATCCTCTAAACTCCAATGAATATAATCCTAACTGGTTTAATCTCTCCTCATATGACAGTCCTGCCATTCCAGGAATCAGCCTGGTAAACCTTCGCTGCAGTCCTTCCATAGCAAGAACATCCTTCCTCCTATAAGGAAACCAAAACTGCACACAATGCTCCAGGTGTAGCCTCACCAATGCCTTATACAATTGCAGTGAAACATCAATATTCCTATACTCAAATCCTCTTGCTGTGAAGGCCAACATACCATTTGCCTTCTTTATGGTCCGCTGTACCTGCACGCTTACTTTACATCCATTCAAATAATAATCTACCTTCCTATTTTTGCTATCAAAATGGATAACCTCACATTTAACCACATTATACTGCCATGCATATGCCCACTCACTCAGCCTGTCCAAATCCCGCTGAATCATTTCTGCATCCTCCTCACAGTTCACCCTCCCACCCAACTTTGCATCATCTGAAAATTTGGAGATAATACATTTAGTTCCCTCGTTCAAATCATTAATATGTAATGCGAACAGTTGGGCTTCTAGCACAGATCCCTGCGGTACCCCGCTAGTCACTGCCTGCTAATCGAAAAAGACCCATTTATTCCAAATTTCTGCTTCCTGTTTGCCAATCGGTTTTCCATCAGCTTGTTTTAGGTGTGCACCAACAAAACCTGGTAAGGTGCCTTTAATAATGTGATAGCACCTATAACACAGGCACAACGTGAGATGCTGTGCCTGATTTTAGTTGTTTTTTGCCCCTGCCCAGCTTGTTTATTTGTTCTATATTTTTGTGTAGAAAGATATGTGTGAATGTGAAAATGGCACATATCCATGGATATATTCGAGAAGGCGGCATTCAACTAAGTAATAATTTAAACATTTTAATGTAATTTAAAGAGGTCATTTCTCTGACAGTGGAATAGTTCACACTGGATTATTCAATTGAGTTGATGAATATAATTACATTGGTTTTGAACTGAAGCTCAATATTGCTGTGAATGAACTGTCAAGTTTAGTCTGGCAGACATAGAATTCTTATTAGTTGGTATAGAATTTGTCTGACGAATGGTGGCAAATTACATTGATGGTTGATTGCTTCAAATTATATAAATCTTCTCAGATGGATAATTTATCATTTTAACTGAACTGCATAATTTGATTTACTTTGGAGTGGGAAACAGAGATATTTCAGTTTAAAGATTGGCTTGTATTTGATGATGTGGCAACTAAAACAACACAGCTATTTATGCAAGCAGGCCAGCTTGTACTGGTGCCAACTCTTAGTCCAGATAAATGGGTAGGATTGGTAGGAGGAATGGTGTCCAGCTGTAAAAATAACCACGCAATTTTAAAAATAGGTAGCTGATATTAAAGTGATCAATCAGTATTGTAGTAACATGGGCAAGAGCTTAAATTAAATGAAGGGCATATGGGGAATAAAACAAACCAATAAAAATTGGTTGTTAAAACATATCACCTTGTATTAAAAAGCATTGAAATTCCTTATATACATTTCAAAGAAAAGAACTTCTCTGGCTTATAAGTGAAATTGACTTTAAATTCAATTAGAAGAATGGCAGATATGTCTGATTCTTTCAATTTCAATTATTGCAATGTTTTGTGTGCAGAAATGTTGGTTGTAATATTGCAAAACAGAATTCACAAGCACTTTGAAAGAGTATATTCCTAAAACATGAGTACAGTTGTGAACATGATAAATTAAAATTGAGATTGGGATTCAGTGTTTATGTAGACCAAGATGTATTGGAGTTGAGTTCTGAGTATGTGCTAGTGGTATGAAACATCACACCCAACACTAGGACCATGTTGGAAAATTCTAAATGTAATGCCTGCAATTTTATGTCCATTATATTGATACATTTGATTGATCTTTGCTTATAGAACTGAACTGTCAACATTTGTTTCAAACAGGAGTCATGTTGATATAATTGTGGAATTCAGAAGCCGGTTCTTGAACACAGAAGAAGCTTTGCTGGTTTTTGTATCAAGATTGAGGAAAGGAATAGCGGCCACCACAACTACATTTTTACTAATTTCACAAATCAACAGCATTAATCCTACTGTAAGTGAATACTAACATATGGGGTGGGATTCTCCAGAAAGAGTGTAGTAAAGTGTGGTAGCGGGCGGTAATTGCCGCAAGCTTCCCAGTGCTTGGCCCAACAAGGCCGGCAACGTATTCAACGTTAATTGGTCCACTTAGCGTGGTCCACTTAGCGAGGCCTCACTGGCTTCTCACCACAAATGAAAGCTCGCCAGCTGATTCAACTGCACTGCGCTTGCCAGTCCCCTGCTAACATGATTGAGCAGCACTTAAGCAGCTCTTGCTCAGCCAACCCCAGTCAAATCGCAACAGTGACCGGCCCCAAGATTCGGGAATACAGATATGGCCAGGCTCCTAGACGCAGTGAAGGCCAGAAGGGATACCCTGTTCCCCCGAGGGTCCCGGAGGGTCAACCACAGGGCAGCCAGTGCTGCCTGGGACGAGGTGCCAGCAGCTGTGAGCGCCAGGAGTGTGACAAGGAGGATTGCCCTCCAGCATTGGAAAACGTTCAACTATCTACACCGGGTACCATGAGTGAATAGATAGCTATGCACCAGGCTTCTGAGGCACAATGTGGTGAGCACCCTACAGGTGCTGATGCAATCATGGGGTGGAAGCAGGAACCCCCCAGGCGAGCCAGCAGTCTGAGGCCTGCTGGATCCCACGACCCAGCTGGGTGCCAGCCTGATGCTGAGCTTGTGGAAGTGGTCATCCCGGAGCTGAAGGAGACATTAGGGTGCTGCCATGACATTCATAGGGAGATATCAACGACACTCCAGCAGGTCTATAGCCGATTGGAGGAGTTCCAGAGACTATGGGTGCAGGAGATGTCACTGGCAATGCGTGGCACCGAGGCCAACACTGCTACAGTGGCAACCGCAGTGGAGTGCCCGGTGCACAACGTCAGCACCATTAGTGAAGATGTCCAAGGTGTCGTGCAGTCAGTGAGGGCCTTGGCAGAATGTCCACCTCATTGGGGGATGTTACCCAATACCAGGTTGACCTTGATGATGTTCTGCAGGACATGTCCGACTCTCAGATGGGAATGGCCGAGGTGCTGCAGAGCATATCCCAGTCACTAAGGAGCATCACCATGGACGATGACACAAAGGTGCAGACCATGGGGAGAGCCAGATGATGCAGGGGCAGCTGGGGCTCGAACCAGCTGTCCCTCTATCCCAAGGTGAACCCCAGGGCCCTATGGGCACCAACCGAGAGGAAGGGGCGCTGGGTGCCAACCTGGACCTGCCCCATGGAGTGGTGACTCCTGAGCTCCATAGTCCTTTAAGCACGCTTAATAAATTGTAGCGCACAAAGACTCACGAGAGACGAATAGAGATGAAGTCGATGAGGCTTTATTAAGCGTGACTTGTTCCCCGCAGTTCAGCAACAGACTGGCCTGCGGGGGAGAACTCCTGGTTCTTATACTCTGCCTTCAGGGTGGAGCTAGAGATCAATAGCCAACCAGGACCCGGGATCTGTCAGCCAATGGCATCACGGCTTCACAGTCCCACATGACCCCTAATGCATACTACCACATTCACCCCTTGTTAAAAATGAACCCGGCGGGGTGGTGCTTCGCATGGTGGTAGGGGTTTACAAGGCTGGTCCTGGGAGGAAAAAAAACTTTTGCATGTCATCACAGTGCCCTACACTGGGTGGGCTATGTACAGGGTTTTTTGTTTTGAACTATTTACAGTATTCGTAAGAGGGAAAAAGGAAAAAAATTCTCGTTAAAGTCCACAACATTCTAGTGTTACACCGATGCCACGAGTCGGTCGGGCGGTCTGGTCGTCCTTGTCGATCGCCTCAGCCCCGGTGGTGGTGGTGCTTGTTCCAGTGTTGTCGTCTCCGGGAGCTTTACGGTTTCTGCTTCAGCTTCACTTCTGGTCGGACCTGGGAGGAGGACCGATCCTCCCGGGAAGGGGGCGGTCGCGGGGTGCGCCGGTGGCAGGGAGGGGGTGATTGGTATCGAGGGGGTGTGCGTGTTGCCGGCGGGCGCCAGATCTCGCAGGGAGACCGTGTCCTGTCGGCCGTCGGGGTACTCCACGTAGGCGTACTGCGGATTCGCGTGAAGGAGGTGAACCCTCTCGACCAACGGGTCCGACTTGTGCGCCCGCACATGTTTCCGGAGCAAGATGGGTCCTGGGGCCGCCAGCCAGGTCGGCAGCGACGTTCCAGAGGAGGACTTCCTGGGGAAGACAAGGAGGCGCTCATGAGGCGGTTGGTTAGTGGTGGTACACAGTAGCGACCGGATGGAGTGGAGGGCGTCCGGGAGGACGTCCTGCCACCGTGAAACTGGGAGATCCCTGGACCGTAGGGCCAGTAGGACAGTCTTCCAGACCGTGCCGTTCTCCCTCTCTACTTGCCCGTTCCCCCGGGGGTTGTAGCTGGTCGTCCTGCTCGAGGCTATACCCTTGCTGAGCAGGAACTGGCGCAGCTCGTCACTCATGAAGGAGGGACCCCCTGTCGCTATGGACGTATGCGGGGCAACCGAACAGTGTGAATATGGTGTTAAGGGCTTTAATGACTGTGGCCGCTGTCATGTCAGGGCAGGGGATGGCGAAGGGGAAACGGGAGCACTCGTCCACCACGTTCAGGAAGTATGTGTTATGGTCGGTGGAGGGGAGGGGCCCTTTGAAATCCAGACTGAGGCGTTCAAAGGGACGGGAGGCCTTGATCAGGTGCGTACTATCCGGCCTGAAAAAATGCGGTTTGCACTCTGTGCAGATGTGGCAGTTCCTTGTGACTGTACGGACCTCCTCCACGGAGTAGGGGAGGTTGCGAGACTTTATAAAATGGTAGAACCGAGTGACCCCCGGGTGGCAGAGGTCCTCGTGGAGGGTTTGGAGACAGTTAATTTGTGCGTTGGCACATGTGCTGCGGGATAGGGCATCGGACGGCTCGTTCAGCTTTCCGGGACGGTACAAGATCTCATAGTTGAAGGTGGAGAGCTCGATCCTCCACCTTAATATCTTGTCATTTTTAATTTTGCCCCGCTGTGCATTATCGAACATGAAAGCCACTGACCGTTGGTCAGTGAGGAGAGTGAATCTCCTGCCGGCCAGGTAATGCCTCCAATGTCGCACAGCTTCCACTATTGCTTGGGCTTCCTTTTCCACTGAGGAGTGGCGGATTTCTGAGGCGTGGAGGGTTCGGGAGAAAAAGGCCACGGGTCTGCCCACTTGGTTAAGGGTGGCCGCTAGAGCTACATCGGAGGCGTCGCTCTCGACCTGGAAGGGGAGGGTCTCGTCGATGGCGCGCATCGTGGCCTTTGCGATATCCGCTTTGATGCGGCTGAAGGCCTGGCAAGCCTCTGTCGACAGAGGGAAGGTCGTGGTCTGTATTAGGGGGCGGGCCTTGTCTGCGTACTGGGGGACCCACTGGGCGTAATATGAAAAGAACCCCAGGCAGCGTTTTAGGGCTTTGGAGCAGTGAGGGAGGGGAAATTCCATGAGGGGGCGCATACGTTCGGGGTCGGGGCCTATTATCCCATTGCGCACTACATATCCCAAGATGGCTAGCCGGTTTGTGCTAAAAACGCACTTGTCCTCGTTGTATGTGAGGTTCAAGGCTTTAGCGGTCTGGAGGAATTTTTGGAGGTTGGCGTCGTGGTCCTGCTGATCGTGGCCGCAGATGGTTACGTTGTCAAGATACGGGAACGTGGCCTGCAACCCGTGTTGATCAACCATTCGGTCCATCTCTCGTTGGAAGTCCGAGACCCCGTTTGTGACGCCAAATAGGACCCTTAGGAAGTGGCATAATCGCCCGTCTGCCTCGAAGGCTGTGTACTTGCGGTCACTTGGGCGGATGGGGAGCTGATGGTAGGCGGACTTGAGGTCCACGGTGGAGAAGACCTTATATTGGGCAATCCGATTGACCATGTCGGATATGCGGGGGAGAGGGTACGCATCTAGCTGTGTGTACCTGTTGATGGTCTGGCTATAGTCTATGACCATCCTTTGCTTCTCCCCTGTCTTTACTACTACCACCTGTGCTCTCCAGGGACTATTGCTGGCCTGGATTATGCCTTCCTTCAGTAGCCGCTGGACTTCGGACCGAATGAATGTCCGGTCCTGGGCGCTGTACCGTCTGCTCCTAGTGGCGACGGGTTTGCAATCCGGGGTGAGGTTTGCAAACAAGGATGGGGGCTCAACCTTGAGGGTTGCGAGGCCGCAGATAGTGAGTGGGGGTATTGGGCCGCCGAATTGGAAAGTTAGGCTCTGCAGATTGCACTGGAAGTCTAATCCCAGTAATGTGGGCGCGCAGAGTTGGGGAAGGACGTAGAGCCTGTAGTTTTGAAACTCCCTCCCTTGTACCGTTAGGGTCACTATGCAGAAGCCTTTGATCTGTACGGAGTGGGATCCTGCAGCTAGGGAAATCTTTTGCGCACTGGGACGGATGGTCAAAAAACAGCGTCTTACCGTGTCGGGGTGGATGAAGCTTTCTGTGCTCCCGGAGTCGACCAGGCATGGTGTCTCGTGCCTGTTGATCAGCACCGTTGTTGTCGTCGTCTGGAGTGTCCGGGGCCGTGCTTGGTCCAGCGTCATTGAGGCCAGACGTGGTCGTAGTGCTTCAGCGTCTTCCTCGAACCCCGTGGAGCCGTCGATGCTGGGGTCCATTGTTGCCGTCCAAGATGGCGGCGGGGGTGAACAAATTGGCCGCCCCCATGCATCGCACATGGCTGGGGGGTCACAAGATGGCGGCGGGGGTGGACAAAATGGCCGCCCCCATGCGTCGCACAGTGCTGGGGGGTCCCAAGATGGTGGAGCCCCTCCTCCCCTCGTGGTGGCCGGGACCCAAAATGGCGGCGCCTGCGGGTCGCACATGGGGCGCTGGGGGGGTTGGGGAGCGTTTGAAACGCGCAGGACTTCTTCTTCTCCGGGGACAGCGGCGACCCCCCGAGACTGGCACACAGCCGCGAAATGGCCCTTTTTCCCGCAGCTCTTGCAAATCGCTGCGCGGGCCGGGCAGCGCTGCCGGGGGTGTTTCGCCTGGCCGCAGAAATAGCAGCGGGCCCCCTGGGGCGACTTGGCGTCTGAACCGCGCAAGCCTGTGGGGGGGGGGGGTTTGTCGCGACGGGGGTCCACGGAGCCCAAGGGGCTGCCGCGCGGTCGGGGCCGTAGGCGTGGGCGTTTCGCGCGGCCACATCTAGGGAGGCTGCAAGGGCCCGTGCCTCAGAGTCCTAGCGACTCTTTTTCTAAAAGTCTTTGGCGGATTTGGGGAGAGTTCATACCTGCCACAAACGCATCGTGAATTAACATGTCCGTGTGTTCAATCGCGTTTACCGGCGGGCAGCTGCAGGCCCGTCCCAAAATTAGCAGCGCGGCGTAGAATTCGTCTAGCGATTCTCCGGGACTTTGCCGTCTCATTGCGAGTTGGTAGCGTGCGTAGATCTGGTTCACTGGGCGAACATAGATGCTCTTTAGTGCTGCGAACGCCGTCTGGAAATCCTCTGCGTCTTCTATGAGGGGGTAAATTTCCGGGCTTACCCTCGAGTGCAGGACCTGTAGTTTCTGGTCTTCTGCGACCCGGCCGGGGGCCGTTCTGAGGTAGGCTTCGAAACAAGTCTGCCAGTTTTTAAAAACTGCTGCTGAGTTCACGGCGTGGGGGCTGATCCTCAGGCATTCCGGGACGATCCTGAGCTCCATAGTCCTTTAAGCTCGCTTAATAAATTGTAGCGCACAAAGACTCACGAGAGACGAATAGAGATGAAGTCGATGAGGCTTTATTAAGCGTGACTTGTTCCCCGCAGTTCAGCAACAGACTGGCCTGCGGGGGAGAACTCCTGGTTCTTATACTCCGCCTTTAGGGCCGAGCTAGAGATCAACAGCCAACCAGGACCCGGGATCTGTCAGCCAATGACATCACGGCTTCACAGTCCCACATGACCCCTAATGCATACTACCACACTGGCCATCAGCTCCCCTGACCAGGTCAGGGAGGGCGGTGTGGGGGTGTAGGTAGGGTGTGACGGGATGGTGGGGGAGGAGGGGGGCAGCACCATCAGGAGAGTGGGGAATTGTCACACACAATAAACACCCTTGAGTACAACCAGTATGATATCTCTGTCACTTTCTTCTGCAATGCCGGCCAACCTCAGAACCCTTGGCCCTTTTCTCCATGCATCCCCTCCTCCCCGTGGCACTCGCCCACTCTCCGGCCATGGACATGTCCCCGGAGCTGTGTCCCATCCCCTGGGTGTTCGGATATTGGCTGCTGGGTGTGTGGTGTTGCCTCCCACAGTGTTCAAGCACAGTGTCCATGCATCAGGCTTCTGACTGGGATGCTAGGCAATGACTCCCACATGCTACATGGCCCATCTACCCACAGGAGTCCACTTGTGTTGTGTGAAGTGCTCACGCAACCATATTTGACAATTCCCTATTAGCAATATCCTTCAGCCGCACGGCCAGAGATCTTGGCAGCCGATGGGGGTTATGGGTAGTTTGTAGGGAAGTCGTTGCCCCCCAGTTATGCCCCCCATGGCCTCCCCCACCCTTCGGTGGTGGCCCAACCCGGCAAAAGGTTCTCCACCCCAAGCCAAGCGTCCCCCACCGCCCACCAAGCACTGGGGTGGCAAGCCCAGACCCCGGGCTGTTTGTCTGTGAGCAAAGATGGCTTCCTTCCTTGACTCCCCACAGAGGACCTTTCACAGATGCATGTTTTGCAAAAGGAGTACTAATCGGTGCCAGTATGACGACTTGCTGGGTAGCCGTTGAATCACAGACGCCGTTGGATATGGGGTCGCTCCTTGTAATTGTATGAAAATAGGGCTCAAGTTGGTTTCTCGCCACGCTAAGGCAAGATCCTGATTTCGTCTACGGAAGTGGGCCGATTGCATCGCAAACTGTTTGGCACCTGGCGCAGTTGTTATTTTCAGCCTCTCTCACTATTCACCAACCTCGTTTTGCTCAACCGAGAGTGCAACGAGGCTGTAGAATCCCGCCATGAACTTGTGTTAATGTATCTATTTGTCGGTCCCTTTTTTCCGATAACATTGCTTTTCCAATTGAGTGATTCTTCATAGCCATATCACATTGTTAATCTGAGAGTTTCCTTTGTTTTACATTATCACAATCTAATTGATTGTCACTTACCATGGATTGACCTGCTCAGCATTTGTTTGACAATGACAGTCAAGGATGGAGAAGGGTTTATTTTCTTACTGGTAACTGGGCGACCTTTTCCATGGTATCTACTACTGTTAAATTTTGAACTTCGTTTGAAAATGTCCATGGTCACTGCTGCTTTTTGCTCTATGATCATACGAAGGAATAGTATCATTATGACTTTTGAAAATGCAACAGTTTAAAATTATTACTTTCACTGTATTAATTTTATTGCATGTACTTTTCAGATTTTGATGGGCTATCTTGTTCTAAGTGCCCAGGACTAACATCGACCAAAATCTTCTGTCCTTCGGGGTGTACTCCCTGGAGGTATCCCGGAAGATGCGCTGAGAAAACCTCTTGGAAGTTCACACCATGGACTAAATTGGAATTGCCTGGGAAGTTTCAGCATCCAATTGTCTGGAACCTTCCAAAGCTCCAATTTTAAACTTGGAGACTTTGGATAGTTCCGCCTCTCTCAGCTGAGTATTAGTTAGAAGAATTGAAATCAGTTTCAATTCCTGGGTAACTTTGGTGCTATTTCCCGCTACCCAAACACCCACTGGGCCCCCTGACTACACTCACTCCCTGACTGCCCCATGCCCCCCTCCCCCCCCCCCCCCCCCCCCACCCCAGACTCCAAAGATCCCTGACTTTAGTCTCCCAGTCTGAAAATATTGTTTGGAAGGATGGCCAGATTATACCTCCACTAATCTGATACTATAGCAGCACAAGGATGCCACCATCATTGACGACTTATTAAACTTCAATGAGTGAATAGTCATACCAAGAGCTCTTCAGTTTGATTTTCTTCAAAGCCATCATCAAAATCACCACGAAATAGTAAAATATTGTGCGAGAGAACAGCAATCAATCTGGCAGCCAGACATTATTTGCTTGTATAATAAATGATTTGTGTTACTTTTGCTGTAAATAGCCAAGATGAAAAAGAACCATTATTGCTTCCTACTTTTCCATCATGGCTATGGAGTGCCTGGAAATAAACCTATTTGAATTTGGGGAGCAAACCTTCTTTATTGTTATTGATTACTACTCATGAAGTAAACAGATTGCATGGCATCACAGCTGAAGCAGTCATCCAACCCTCATGAGAATTTCTGCAACATATGTCATCTAGGACGTCATAGTGTTCAACAGTGGACCACAAATTGCCAATGACCTATTCCAGAATTTCACAAATAAATATGGCTTTGTTCATGTAACCCGTTTACCTCGCTATCGTCAAGTGAATGGGAAGCTGAGAGGGATACAAACCATCAAAAATTTGTTGAAGAAAAAGGGAAAGACTTTAATCTAGCTCTTCTGAATTATCGAACTTGACCACTACAGAGGAGATTCTCACCATCAGAGTTACCAATTGAGAATGCTACTTCCATCTCAAACACAAAAAGTTAATCCTATTATCACCACAAATGATCACAAGAGGGTAACACAATGTGAAGAAGACCAGAGAAGCAATCAGGGTCAGAACTTTAATCACAGGCATAGAGCACATGAGCTATCAGTGCTGAAGCTCAGGGTGAGAGTATGAATCTGAGACCATCAGAAGGAAGGCACAAACGTTGAAAAAAACTCCACAACCAAGATTTAGACCGATCAGTGTTTATAAGGAGAAACAGCAGCACTTTGATGTCCATGGAGCAAAACTCAACTGAAAATTGAGTTTACCACCTAGATCCTGATAAAGAAGAAAACCTTAGTACAGTGAACACTCCCACTGTCAGAACGGAAAGTATTGAATGTCCTCAACCTCAAAATGAGATCAGAATGGGATCAGCAAGATTGGTCAAGGCACCTTGGAGCTTAATCTTGTGAAGTTGGAGATGTTTGGGGGTGGGGAGATGTAGGAGGATGTAAATATAATGCAGATAAAGACTTGGACAACATGTAGAGTAAAGGATTAACATGAGAAGCAGACATGATGCTGATGTAGTAATGATGTCCGATCACGTGACAAGAAGTACAAGAGATCTGGAAGGAAGAGAAGTTCCAAACTTGTGCAGAGGTCCAAGTGTGTAAATAATTGTTGTAAATAAAGAGTAAAAGCTTTAAGAAAATATAGACTCGAGCAGTATACTGTGGACAATCCCCAAAAGCAAATCTAGACCCTTACCACACAACAAAACATCCCCCACTACCCGACTATCCCGTTTCAAACTCACCTCCCACATTACCTTATATCTGGGATATTTAAATTTAACAGAAGATGATGGCAGTTAGTGCCGTAAGAACACTTCCCCTGCTGATCTTGCGCTAGACTGTCAGTCTCCAAGGACTGCTGTGCTGCACATATTTCAGCAGGCGCGGGTTGGAAGTGCTGGCGAGAAATGTGCACTTCCAGACTGAAGTCAGTGAAAAGGAGCAGAGTGATAATCCAGCAGTGATTACTGCGCCAGGGAAGATTCAGCCCATTATCACATGTTAAATAGAAATGCATTCCTTCCGTCACCAAGCACAAATTTGAGCAAAGGTTAATTTTGTGCACTGTTTTTCTTTATTTTGTTGAGCACAATGTCATTTTTATTTTGTCAATCGTTGCACTTTGAATTGTGTTTTCTTCCTTCTAATTTTCAGACTACTTTTAAGTGTGAATCTCCATGCTATGAGCAGAAGAAAATGCAATTAAACATAACCAACCCTTTAAATAGAAAGGGGGATTTCAGGTATGTCTGAATTGATGGATGTGCATGTAACAATTAATGTTAAGAGCTATCTGATAACTTGCTATTCTCGCATTTAAGCCAAATAAATGATTTTGCCGACATAGGGAATTTGGCTTCAGTGGGAATTTAGTGCATAGGGGAATGGAGGTGCTCACTTTATTTATTTACTGCCTCCAATAATTGATGTTTTGTGTGTCTCAAAGCTCGCAACTTGAACTAGATAAATCAATTAATTAATAGAACTAATCAATTCAGTTAAGTTCAGTTAAATATAATGAATTAACTGATCAAATACATCAAGTTAGATTGGCTGGACGCGTGGCCTGCAGTAACCGCAGCAAGTGGGAAATATGTCGAGAGCATTGTGATCATAGAATCCCTACTGTGCAGAAGGAGGCCACTCGACCCATCGAGTCTGCACCGACCGACCCTCTGAAAGAGCACCCTAACCAGGCATCCATCCTATCCCTGAAACCCCGTAACTGCACATAATCCGCGCATCCCTGGACACTAAGGGGCAATTTATCATGGTCAATCCACTTAACCTGCACATCTTTGGACTGTGGGGAGAAACCAGAGCACCTGGAGGAAACCCACGCAGAAATGGAAAGAACGTACCAACTCCACAGTCACTCAAGGCCAGAATTGAACCCGGGTCTCTGGTGCTGTGAGGCAGCAGTGTTAATCACTGTGCCACCATGCCGCCCCATGATCCCGGATAACCATATCTGTAGCAAGTATCTGCAGCTTGAGGAAATGAATTTTGAGTCGTCGAACTGTCGTTCAAGCTGCACTGAATGCAGGGCAATCGGAGTTGCCCACTTACCGGGACACTTTATTCCAGGAGGCAACTCCTTGAGTTAAGTGGAACTTTAGAGTTGGGCAGTGTTGGGGACCAGGGATGTGTAACTGTGACTGAGGCAGGTATGAACCTCAGCCGTTGACCTTGGCTGACAGTTATGAGGTACTTACTTCCTGTGTGGATGAGACCAAGGACTGCAGGGTGGATGGGAAAACTGACCAATGGCGCAGGAGGCCATTGAAATGAGTGGAGTGAAAAAATATGTGGTACTGATATGCAATGGTATAGATACTGTTTCCTATAGCTTTGACGAGAGGTTCCAAAGAATATGTTGCCTGCCTGATGCCAACTTTAAAAACATCTCCTTGTGGCTCAAGGTGAATTTGGAGTGGGATGGGAAGGATTTTGTTGTTGTGGTAGTCACCACTGTTTGTATATAGTACACATATGAGATGTAATATGGTAAGGCTCCTGTACTACAGGTACGGGGATAGATCCGTGCCTGCTGGCTCCGCCCTGTAGGCGGAGTATAAATGTGTGTGCTCACCGAGCTGCAGCCATTTCTGCAGCAGCTGTAGGAGGCAACACATCTCTGCGTAACAAAGCCTCAATTTCTCTCTACTCTCGTCTCGTCGTAATTGATAGTGCATCAATTTATTACGCAGAGATTTTACAGCGACGGACCTTCACATCAAGCCAGATCTCCTGCAACTGCACCCTCAAGCAGATAATGCCACGTTGGCCTTCGACCACTGGCTAGCTTGCTTTGAAGCCTACATCGGATCAGCGACAGAACCCCCCTTAGAGGCACAGAAACTACAGATCCTGTACACACGGTTGAGCTCCGATATTTTTCCTCTTATCCAGGATGCACCCAACTACACTGAGGCCATGGTGCTTCTGAAAGAGAATTACACACGGCCGATCAACAAACTCAACGCCAGGCACCTCCTGTCCACGCGGCACCAACTCCCCGGTGAGTCATTGGAAGATTTCTGGCATGCCCTGCACGCCCTGGCGAGGAACTGCGATCGCCAAGCAGTTTCGGCCGTTGAACATTCCGAACTCCTAATCAGGGACGCTTTCGTTACGGGCATAGGGTCGGCATACATCTGCCAGCGCCTTTTAGAAGGGGGTACGCTCGACCTCGCGGCGGTCAAGAAACTCGCGACCTCGCTAACGGTAGCTTCCTGTAATGTACAAGCGTACGCCCCCGACTGCATGGCGACCCCATCCTGGACGTCGTGGACCCCACCAGCGACCGCCCCCAGCCAACCCAAGCCTGCGCCGCGCGGCAGCCAGCCAACCCCGGGGGGCCCAAGTGCTATTTCTGTGGGCAGACAAAGCACCCCCGCCAGTGCTGCCCGGCGCGGAGCGCACTCTGCAAGGCCTGCGGGAAGAAAGGACATTTCGCGGTGTGCCAGGCCCGGTTGATCACCGCTGTAACCAGCCCCATTGTTCCTGCACCCCCCCACGTGCGGCCCATGGGCGCTGCCATCTTCCCCCCATCAGACCTCGTGGGGCCCGTGGGCGCCGCCATCTTCTGCGCCATTTTGGATGGCGCCTCAAGACCCCTGCTCGTCGGGCACTTCATTGAGCCACTCATCGCCCGCAACCGCCGCCGACCAGCCCGGGGCCCACCAACACCAGCCGCAGCTCGCCTCCATCACGCTCGACCAGTCGCAGCCACACAACCTCGCAACCGCGACAACGACGGTGAAAGTCGATGGCCACATGACACCTTGCCTTCTCAACTCCGGGAGCACGGAGAGCTTCATCCACCCCGATATGGTAAGGTGCTGCTCCCTCGCGGTACGCCCCATTACCCAACGAATCTCCCTAGCCTCCAGATCCCACTCTGTGGAGAACCAGGGGTACTGCACCGCCACCCTCACCGTCCAGGGTGTTGAGTTCAGCAACTTCCGGGCTCTACGTCCTCCTCAACCTCTGCGCAGCCTTGCTACTTGGCCTGGACTTCCAGCCTCCAAAGTATAACTCTGAAATTCGGCGGCCCCCTACCACCCCTTACTGTATGCGGCCTCACGACCCTTAAGGTCACCCCCCACCTTCTCTGTTAGCGAACCTCACCCTGGATTGCAAACCCGTCGCCACCAGGAACAGACGGTACAGCGCCCAGGACAGGACCTTCATCAGTTTGGAGGTCCAGTGGCTACAGCGAAGGCATCATTGATGCCAGCAACAGCCCCTAGAGAGCCCAGGTGGTAGTTGTAAAGACTGGGGAGAAACACAGGATGGTCATTGACTACAGTCAGACCATCAATCGGTACACGCAGCTCGACGTGTACCCCCTCCCACGCATATCTGATATGGTCAATCAGATTGCACAGTCTTCTCTACAGCGGATCTGAAATCTGCCTACCATCAGCTCCCCATCCGCAAGGCGGACCGCCAATATACGGCGTTAGAAGCAGACGGCTTTCTTTACCACTTCCTTAGGGTTCCCTTCGGCATCACTAATGGAGTCTCGGTCTTCCAACGGGAGATGGACCGAATGGTTGACCGGTATGGACTGTGGGCCACCTTCCCGTACCTGGATAACGTCACCATCTGCGGCCACGACCAGCAGGACCATGACGCTAACCTTTCTAAATTTCTCCACACCGCCAAACTCCTGAACCTAACGTATAACAAGGAGAAGTGCGTGTTCAGTACTAATCGCTTAGCCATCCTTGGCTATGTGGTGCAAAATGGAGTTCTAGTGCCCGACCCCGATCGCATGCGCCCCCTCATGGAACTGTCCCTACCCCACTGCCCCAAGGCCCTCAAACGATGCCTGGGGTTCTTCTCATACTATGCCCAGTGGGTCCCTAACTATGCGGACAAAGCCCGCCTACTCATTCACTCCACAGTTTTCCCCCTGATGGCTGAGGCTCACCAGGCCTTCAACTGTATCAAGGCCAACATCGCCAAGGCATGCGGTCGACGAGATCTTCCCTTTCAAGTTGAGAGCGATGCATCAGACTTCGCTCTAGCCGCCATCCTCAACCAGGCAGGCAGACCCCTGGCATTCTTTTCCCGCACCCTCCCGCCTCCAAAATTCGGCACTCCTCCGTCGTAAAGGAGGCCCAAGCCATCGTTGAAGCTGTGCGGCATTGGAGGCATTACCTGGCCGGCAGGAGATTCACTCTCTTCACTGACCTACGGTCGGTTGCCTTCATGTTCAATAACAGACAGCGGGGCAAGATCAAAACGATAAAATCTTGAGGTGGAGGATCGAGCTCTCCACCTACAATTACGTGATTTTGTATCGCCCCGGTAAGCTCAACGAGCCCCCCGATGCCCTATCCCGAGGTACATGTGCCAGCGCACAAGTAGACCGACTCCGGGCCCCACACAATGGTCGCTGTCACCCAGGGGTCACCCGGTACCTGGCACCAGCTGGGTTCCCCCCCCCCCCATCTGCCCCGGCGCCACCCATCCTCCCCCCAGCGCACCTCACCACAGCCCCCGCTCCAGGACGATCCGTCCTCCCATTGGTTCCACCTGGGGATGAAGATGAGGACTATACGCTCCCGGAGTCACTGGCGACCAAGCCAGTGCCTGCATCGCCACCGGGACTGCGGCGCTCACAACGGAAGATCAAGGCACCCGACTGGTTGAATTTGTGAACTTTTCCAGAACTGTACATTTTAAAAATGCTCACTTACATGTAAATAGTTTTCCACCAACCCTGCTGGACACCTTTTTTAACAGGGGGTGAATGTGGTTGTCACCATTGTTTGTATATAGTACACATTAGAGATGAGATGAGATGTAATACGGTAAGGCTCCTGTACTACAGGTACGAGGGTAGATCCCTGCCTTCTGGCTCTGCCCAGTAGGCGGAGTATAAATGTGTGTGCTCACCGAGCTGCAGCCATTTCGGCAGCAGCTGTAGGAGGCAACACATCTCTGCGTAATAAAGCCTCGATTTCTCTCTTCTCTTGTCTCGTCGTAATAGTGCATCAGTTGTCAGGATCCACGCAAGAACTGATACACACATAGAGAGAACTGAAATGCTGTTAGAATTGAGCTTGCAGAGTTAAGGTCCAAATTACAAGGGAGAACATCAAATGGTCAGTTGCGGGTTGGCATTGGATTATACAGATTAGCAGATAAAATGTGTGTCTTAAAACGTGGTGTGAGAGACAAGGTTTTCACTTGGACCATTGGCACCAATAACTGGGAAGGAAGGAGTTGTTCCGTTTGGAGGGGCTCCACTTAAAATCAGACTGGCTAATTGATTAACTATGGTAGTAGACCGGAGATAGGGCAGCTAACTAATAAAGAAGGGTTGGTAGGAGATTTCAGGAAAGGGCAAACTCAAAATCAGCAAAGAATATATTGAGTCTGCAGAGCAGAGCAACTATTCTGGGTAAAAGCAAGCAGAGTGGTTCAGGATGGATAAGGAGACTAGCAAAGGTAATAGAGCATTTGTGACTTAAGGTTAAGTCAGGGAACATTTTTAAAAGTCAAAGCTAAAGGGGACAATTTTGAACCCGCGCTAGCCGTACGCAGGATCGGCGATGCGGGCGGAAAATCTGGAGTGAATCGGGAAACACAGTTCTTTCCGGAATGATTGCATTTCCCGATTTCACCGCCCCTCTCCGTGACATCACGAGGTTCATGCCCACAAAGGGCGTGGACCTCATTTGAATACAGTTTAATTAATTTAAATATTATTAACAGGGTCCCCTCCACATGATCCCCCCCCCCAACTAACTATTCAGATCCCACCAATGTGATGTCACGTCCGCAAGATTTGCAACAGGTTTGGCCAAATGAGAATCAGTTGAGGGATCCCTCCAGGGGTGAAGTGATACGTATAGCCCCGGGGGAGTGGGATATGCCCGGGCACTGCCAACCTGTGCCTGGGCAGGCCCTAATATGAGCTCCATGGGGAGGGTTCATTTATGTGTGGTGCGGGGGAAAGAGGTGTGATGGAAGAGTGGAAGTGAGGGGTGGATTTCCTGCGATACCTCTGTGGGGGTGGGGAGGGGGACGCAGGATTGTCATCAATGATTTGATTTGATTTAGATTTATTGTTACGTGTACCGACACAGTGAAAAGTATTGTTCTGCATGCAGTCCAGGCAGATAGTTCCACACATGAAAGATAAGGGACATACGATAAATAAACAATGTAAATACAGAGAAATAGACATTGGGTGAAGCATACGGAGTATAGTGCTACTACAGTAAAGAGGATGCATAGAGAGGTCAGTTTAATCCATAGGAGCGACACTAGGAGTCTGATAACAATGGGGAAGAAGCTGTTTTTGAATCTGCTAAATTGCCCCTTAATTGGAAAAAAAATTGATTCTAAATTTACTTAAAAAAGAGTCAATGTGGACATGCCGAATTTCCTTAGTTTTCTGTTGTGCTTTTGTGGTCGTAGCGCCGCGTTGATGGACCAGGATAGATTGTTGGGGAGGTGGGGGGAAGGAAGGGAGATCTCCCAATATCTCGGTGGTGAGCTCTGTGAAGTTGGTTTCTGGTCTCTCAGGACCTGCCATACCAGAGAGATGGCATAAACCATTCCCACTCGTTTTTTCTTTAAAGTGGCTGAATATCTGGAGAAAAAGCTGACGCGTGCAACTGGAGAGTTACACGTCAGTTTTCAGCCTGAGATGGACACTGCGTCAAATTCTGGTAAGATTCTGCCCAGAGTTACTGTATCTGAATACTCAAAGTAAATTAAATGAATTAATAGTATAAATAGAAATTGATAGATTTGTCTGAATAGCCATACAGAGATGTGGTTGTAAAGTTACGAAGGTTCGGAACTAAGACTGGGGTTCAATTCCCCGATAGGGAGATTTGATTTAGGGCAGCACGGTAGCACAGTGGTTAGCACTGTTGATTCACAGCGCCAGGTTCCCAGGTTCGATTCCCAGCTTCGGTCACTGCCTGTGGGGAGTCTGCACGTTCTCCCCGTGTCTGCATGGGTTTCCTCCCGGTGCTCGGGTTTCCTCCCACAAATCCCGAAAGACATGCTGTTCGATGAATTGGACCATCTGAATTCGCCCCCTGTGTACCCGAACAGGTGTCGGAATGTGGCGACTAGGGGCTTTTCACAGTAATTTGATTGCAGTGTTAATGTAAGCCTACTTGTGACAATAAAGGTTATTATTATTATTATAATGGAAGGGATTAATAAAGAACAGGATAAATAGGGTGGAGAGAAATGATCTTAACTCAGAAAATCAAGAAGTTGTTTCACTTTGGATGGAGCTAAGAAACAGCAAAAGGTGGAAATCATTGTTGGTAAATGTGGTTGCAGAGTAGGGAGATAAGCAAAATATAGGTCCATGTAGCAAATATGATAAAATAATCATTGGGACTTTAATCCTTATATAGACTAGGCAAACCAAATTTGTAATATTAATTGTAATTCAGCAAATAAGGACCAAGAAATTGATGAGGGGAAAAATGTATGCAGGCTGTAAAAAACAGGGTACCAGAGCCACCTCAGGCTTGTGAGTTTCAAGTCTGTCAGCCCGCAGAGGACAAATCAATGCTGCTAAATTGCATCATCACCCCTCAGGTTGCCCCAATAACGATAACACTCTTGGTCAATGGTCATTCACGAGAAGTGGAGGTGATTGCAGAGCTGCTATTTCCATGGTCGTGAAACAATTCTTCCGGCGTCGAGGGTTCGGCATCTTGCCTGCAAGACACCAGGATCAGGTTCGCCACACATACAGAGGAACCTTTGAAGATTATGGGGACCACTATGACCCAGTCACCTATGGGCAAGAAGCTTCTGCTCATATAGACTGGGTCCTGAGGATCCGTCTGGGCTGGCTACAAATTTTAAACTAGGAACCGGTGGACGATACGAGGTAATTGGCAAATATCCCAAGGTATTCCAAGAAGGCCATGGCAGAATAAAGGGACCAAGGTCAAAGATTTATGTGAACACTGATGCCCTACCCAAATGTTTCTGGACACGGCCAGTCCTCTACGTTTTACTTAACAAAGTAGAGACCAAACTTGAGCGGATAGAGAGTTTCGGGATAATATGACCAATGCATTTAGCAGAGTGAGTCGCACCAATAGTCCCCATCCACAAGCCCAATAAGCGTTTCTGGGACTATAAAGTAATTGTTAATAAAGTCTCATGTTTAAATTGGTACCCCATGCCATGCATAACATATCTATATGCCAAGCTGGCAAGGGGGGGTCAAACCTTCACCAAACTAGATATGGGCCATGCATACCTCTGTAATGTTCTTGTTGGATGGCCTGATTTATTACAAGAACACTTGTAGTTAAAGTTCTAAACAATTTATTAGCATTAACTGGGGGTAAACTATGAAGAAGACAACAGATGAACAACAGCAAAATCATGCATATGCAATCTCTCTTTTTTACTTCCTCCAGCCAGTCCCAGGTCAGCGGACTACAGTCCCTTATATACTAGTGAGACTCCTAGTGGTCGGTCAGTGAATCACAACACAACCGTGATATGACTACAACCTCCAGCTGGAACTAGACGAGTCATCCATACGTGATGGTTAACGCTCAAGGGTTTATACAAACGTACACAACTGCCCTTCAGAGTCTGGTCAGCATGCACCATTGTTTAATGTGCGATGGAGAACATTTTCCGAACTTAGACGGTGTACGAATCACAGGAACCACGGAAAAAGAGTGTCTGGCAAATCTGGAGTGGGTTTTGAGACAATTGTCTGGCGCAGGTTTCCGTCTCAAACGAGAAAAATTGTGTTCCGGGTAGGTGAAGTGATCCACCTAGGGTACCGAGTTGATTTTTTAAAAAGGCCAACACCCCAAATACAACAGAATTAAAATCTTTCCTCGGCCTTGTAAACTATGATGGGAAATTTATCCGAAACCTGGCCATTTTATTGGCACCGCTGCAACACTGTTAAAACAACACCATAAGTGGTCATGGCAGGTCCAGCAGGATGAAGCCTTCACAATGGCAAAGCAACCGTTTCTATCGTTAAACATCCTGGCTCAGTATGACCCCCAAGAAAGAACTGGGATGAGCATGTGATGCCTCTCCATACGGAGTAGGGAATGTCCTTCCCATTGATGGGACGATGGCACATATGCATCCAGAACCTTGGTGGACATGGAAAGCCGCTATTCTATGATAGAAAAGGAAGCAGTCGCTGTTATTTTTGGGTTGAAGAAATTCGACCCCTATGTCTATGGTCAACATTTGACAATCATAACATGACCTAAATCCATGCTGGGCCTTTTTAAAGAGAATAAAGCTATTCCTCCTATTATCTCAGCTCGGATCCAAGGTTGGGCACTATTGTTAGTGGCCTATGAATACTCTCTCTCTCAAGCACTGCTCGGGAACACACATTGCTAATGTCGATGCCCTGAGTTGCCTCCTGCTGGCTGCCGACATTGGGAGAAGTCATCATGACCTTGAACTTCCTGGATACATTGCCAATATCCATGATGCAAATTCAAGCGTGGACCCAGAAGGATCCCACACTGGCAAAATTGTACCATATGATCAGAGTAGAATCCAAGGACCCCCCACAGATGACATGAAGCCCTTCCTTACTAAACGGCAAGAGCTGAGTGTAGAAGATGGTATCATCCTGTGGGGAGCCCGAGTAGTCACCCCACAAACCGGTCAGCAACCAAATCTGATGGAATTGGTACAAGGACACCCTGGGGTATCCAAGATGAAAATGCTAGCAAGGAGTTATGTCTGTTGGCCTGGCCCCAATACAGACATTGAGAATCTGGCGCAGCAGTGCTTCCTGTGCCAAGAGAACCGGAATCTCCCACTTTTGGCCCCTCTGCACCCATGGGAATGGCCAGGAAGACCATGGGTAAGGGTGCATGTGGACTTCACTGGTTCTGTTCTTGAGATCGATGTTCCTTGTTATAGTCAATGCCCACTCAATGGTTAGAAGCACATTGTATGTCCTCCATGATTTCTCATGCAACAATAAAAAAACTCCGACAATGTTTCTGCAGCCATGGCATACCAGAATTTCTCTTTTCCGATAATGGTACTCCCTTTACCAGTGGAGAATTTCAGGCATTCATGAAGTTGAACGGCATTAAACACATCCGGACAGCTCAATGCCATCCATCATCTAATGGCCTGACTGAAAGGGGAGGTTTAATATTCAAAACCGGAATGAAGAAACAACCTGCTGGTTTCCTGGAATCAAAATTGGCACGGTTCCTCTTTGATTACAGTCACATCGCACACGATGTCTGGTGTCGCACCAGAGGTATGCTGAATGGGAAGACGGTTGCGCACCAGCCTGCTGTTTATCAACTTGGGGAGTGGGGTGGGGGAAGGTGAAGTCAAAGCAGGAGAAGCAAGAAAGGAACTTCAACACCAGACGACCCAAAAGGACGTTCACAGGTGATGCCATCTATGTGCGGATCTTTGGGGATGTCTCCCAGGAATTGTGCTGGAAAAGACTGGTCAAACTCCAAGAGAAGGCTGTGAACAAACCCCTTTACCACCTGAGAAGCAAGGCACTCACTCCAGTGGAGACAATTTCAGCAGAGACTACATCCTTGATGCCGTTGTGACTACCTGCGGCAAGGGGACTTAGCCGATGGGGGACCCAAGAGTCATTCCCCGCGTCAATGGAGATTTGGAGCTCAAAATAGAGACTGAGGCGAGTGATCCTCCACTGGAGGTTATCACCGAAGATGAGCCTCTGTCTGTGGCCCTTCGGCGTTCAACATGGCAACGACGATCCCCAGTCTGCTTCATGCCCCCCTTATCCGGCTCCACCTGCTGCCAACTTGAGGCCTTGTGCCAAGTGACAAAAGAGGCCTCATCGCTACAGGAGTGAGAAGGATGGTTTAGACTTGCGGGGGGGGGGGGGGGGGGATGATGTGCTAACCCTCACGAGGACCACAGGGGTCACTGATTGATTTCCCCGTGGGCTTCGTAGAATACGAGTTCCTTGGTGAGCGGATGGAGGCCTGCCAAACTGGGGCTCATTAGTGGGATTTTTAAATATAGCTCCCAGACCCAGACCAGCAGTTCTCAATAGCCCTGGGTTGGAACGTTTGTTTTGTGTGCCACTGTAGTGGCACGGTAGCACAGAGGTTAGCACTGTTGCTTCACAGCTCCAGGATCCCAGGTTCGATTCCCGGCTTGGATCACGTTCTGTGTGGAGTCTGCTCGTTCTCCCTGTGTCTCCGTGGGTTTCCTCCGGGTGCTCTGGTTTCCTCCTCCCACAAGTCCCGAAAGACGTGCTGTTAGGTAATTTAGACATTCTGAATTCTCCCTCTGTGTTCCCAAACAGGTGCCAGAATGTTGCGACTGGGGGCTTTTCACAGTAATTTCAGTGCAGTGTTAATGTAAACCTACTTGTGACAATAAAGATTATATTATTATTATTTTCAGTTTAAAGTAAACCAGTTTGGCCTTTCATTTAGCGCCTCCTGGAATTGTTACATGGCATCCTGAAGAAAAATGTACAGTTTTGGTCTCCTACCTAAATAAGTACTGGACTTAGAGTGGGGGATTTCATTGTACTTGTTTCTGGGTTGGAAAGTCCCCATTGGGGAGAGATAGAGAAGACTAGCTATGATACCTGGTGTTTAGAAGACTGAGAGGTTCTCCTCATACAAACTTAGTAAGGGCTTTGACAGGGTAGATTGCTCAGAAAATGTTTCCCCTGGCTGTAGGACACGTGGCCAGGGTCTCGGAATAAAGGGTTGGTCATTTAGGATTGAGAGGAGGAGAAATTTCTTGAGGATTTTTCTTCCGCTTCCACTGTAACTTCAGCAGAAGAGCCATGGGAATACTGGAAGAATATACAGCACGAAGGTTTCTGTAGTTTCTCTGCAAAAGTTACTATTGATGAATGGAAGAGACTCCCTGGGATTTCACTTCCAATAACCTTTTGTTCAAAATTTTCAAGCAGATAGTTGTTGTGTATGATTTACTTAAACAGTATCATCTTTTCCAGGGTCATTTTAATGGAAGCCCAGAAGAGTATTTTTGAGACTGAGGATTTTAAATGCATTGCAGCCTTACTAGATAAAGTGAAGATGCAAAGTCATAAGACCAATATAATGTACTGGTAAGTTTCAAAACTAAATTCGACTGATAAATGAATTGACTTGCTTGTCCAATTAATGTTTTTTTTCAATTGATGACAATGTAATTAGAAATGCAACTTAAAGGTTGATTTTAATTCTGTACATTGTTTCAAATCATTGTTTCATCAAGAAATATATAAAGAGGGAATTCCAATGATAACCTATCTTCATTCAAAATACATTAAAATTCTTGTTTGGTGTGAATGACTAAATAGCAATCAAGAGTTTGAATCCGACAGACATTTTTTCCCTCCTTTAATTGGGATAATTTGGCCACTTGTAGCATTTTCACGAATGTTCTGCTGAAATCAGGTATCACAACAATCTGAGGATCGTGAAAGCGCTGCTCTGTTCTGTATTGCTCATAGCATGAGGCAGTGCATTTATTTAATGGTCACTGAATTTCCAACTTCTAAAAATAATTTATTCTTGGGATGTGAATGTCACTAGCATTTATTGCACATTGTTAATTGCCCTTGAACAATATTCTGCCTATGCTCAGGAAATGGAGAGAATCCAAAGTTGTAAATGCAAATTGTAAAGCTGGATTAACACTCTGGAACTGTGGATGCTGGAATTCAGAAATATAAACCAAAAGTGGTGGAAATATTCAGCAGGTCAGGCAGCATCGGATGAGAGAGAAACTGATGTAACTCTTCAGACCATGTTGACCTTTCATTCAAACATATTTAACATTCCTTATTTGGCCCTTGGGATCAAGGAGAGATTTTGTAGAACTTTTCTTGCCGATTGTGGTTCTCCTCTTTTAGGGTACTGAGTTTGTGGACAACATGGTGTATCAGATTTTGCATAATATGGGGAGGAAATGGAGTCATAGAGTTGTTCCACACTTTAGACGTCAACGGTGGCTCAGTCATAAAACTCTGGGTTAGAAGGTTGTGGTTCAATTCTCACTCCACAGAGCTGTACACATAATCTAGACTGACATTTCAGTGCAATACTGACTAAATGTTACACTGTCAGAGATGCCATTCTTAGGTGGGATGTTAAACTAAGGTTCTGTCCACTCATTCAGGTGGATGCAAAGATCCCATGGCATTTTATGAAGAAGTGCAGAAGAGTTACCCTGGTGTCATGGCCAATTTACCCCTCAATCAATACCTAAAACAGGCGATCTGATATTGTGATTCCAGACCAGACCAGACCAGTGGCTACAATACTGGACCAAAACCCCAATATTTTAGTTTATTTTTAAGACTGTGCGGAAAGAATTATTTGTTCCAAGAGTGATTGCATGAAAAAAAGGGATTTGGTATTTTAAAACAGAAAATTATTATGAATACAATATTAAACTCTAACTTCACACCAAAAAGAACAGTTTACAATTATCCCTTAAGCACTACTAGTTAATTCCCCATTAAACAACAAGAAAAGATACAAAGAGCTCTCAATCCATCTTAAAATAAACATGGCATGGAGTTACTTGTGTTACAGGACAGATTTTTGGCTCCTGTTAGAACTCCGTCAGACTCTGGCTGAATATCTTCAAAAGATTGGTTCACCTGGCGTGTTTCAGCTCCCTTGTCCTCAGGCAAGACCCCTCTGCTTTAACTATTATTAATCTTGTTTTTAAACTTATCCTACTGGGAGAGAAAACTGCCTTTACTTGTGGTCAATACAAGGGTTGCCAGATCAGACTTCAACTCTTCACCAAAGCTTTTATGAAATGTCTTTCAGAATCTCTTAGCTCCAACCAGCAATTGCAATCATCTCCAAAAGCTGAAAAGCAAATGAACTGTCCAGTGACTTCTTCAGTCAAATACAGAGCATTACTCCAGACTGAAAAACACATCCGTCTGGCCAATTTCACCTTCTGTTCCTAAAAGCACCAGGCCCTGCAAAACAGGACCATTTAAAAAAAAATGACCACTGCAGTCAGACACTCTAATGCCAGGCTTTCAACCCTTAAATTGCCCAATACATAGAATCCAATATTCCTAAAATCACCCATTCATCACACCCCCCCTTAAAAAAATGAACAGCAATATAGACAGATGGCTTCATTTCTCTAAAAGCTTTTAACTTTAAACATTTGTTATATTATATGTCACTCATACTCTATAGGATATATCATTTTACAAAGAACAGTACTGCACAAGAACAGGCCCCTTCGTCTCGCCAAGCACTTCCTGGTCCGTATCCCTCTATTCCCATCCTATTCATGTATTTGACAAGAAGGCTCTTAAACGTTGCTATCGTATCTGCAAACGGACAAATCTGCAAACAGGCAAACAAACCATGCGTACAGTCCATTTTAGTCTTCTCACATGTCACAGTCATGATAAAGCATCAGCAATCGCATTTTCTCTTCCTGCCACATGTAGAATTCATAAATTAAACGGTTGTAATAATAAACTCCATTGGAACAGTCTTGTGTTTGCTTTTAAAAATCGTCGAAGAATTTTCAAGGATTATGGTCCGTATGTACAATTGCCTCAGATAAATTGTTAGTATCATAAATGTTAAAATGTTGCAACACCAATACCAAATTCAATGCCGTTCTTCTCGATGATCAAATATTTCCTTTGGTGAATGTTGAGTTTCCTAGAAAAATATTCATTTGGTATTTCAAGTCCTTTGTTGCCTTCCTGCAGCAGTACAGCCACAGCACTAGCATCAATTGCCACCTTAAATGGCTTGGAATAATTAGGTGTCATCAACATTGGTGTGGTTGTTAACCACCTTCAGATTATCGATTGCCTCCTGATATTCCAACGTCCACTGAAATAACTTGTGTTTTCCGGTAGAAACTACTCATGCCCAGAAATCTCAGAACTTGTCTCCTCGTTGATGGCATTGGAAATGTTCCAATAGCTTTCGCTTTCACATTCCATGGGGCCACCTGACCATGTCCAATTGTATGGCCAAAGAATGTGTCTTAATTTTACACAAATTCGGTTTCAGCCAAATTTACCACCATTGTTTAGTCCAGAAATGACCTTGTTAGTTAACGTTGCTAGCGCATTCTTCATTCCGAATGGCATGGGTTTAAATTGATACAGATCATTTGGCATCACAGAAGCCGAAACTTCCTTTGCCCTGTCTGATAAATGTTATGGGGTTATGGGGAGAAGGCAGGAAAATGGGCATTGAGAAATATATCAGCCATAATTGAATGGCTAAGCAGACCCAATGGGCCGATATGGCCTAATTTTGCTCCTCTGTCTTATCATGTCAACTCATTCCACCTCATGCTTCTCCAACCAGCCGCCATGTCCCCTCATACTCTCCATGCCAAGCTATGCCTATTTACCAACTTCCCCATAGCCCCTCAAACCCTCATTGCCAATCAATTCCCATCTCTACTCCCCATGCCAACTTATTGTCTGAATCCTTATTAACAAGAATGCAGTAAATTCTAGTAGGAATCAGTTATCTGGCCTGGAGACAGACTGCCTGCTTTTTGTGAAGTTCTTGGTAATAAGTTTCAGTAAGAAGTAAAATTTCTGCATGTGTTGTTAAAATGTGAATTCCTTTATTCTACTTCTAGTCTCCCTCTGCTGTTACATGTGTATGGGTAGCCTTAAGTAAATAAAATGCACAATCTAATGTTTAATATATTACAATTATGAAGCTGAAAACTCCTAAGAAATAAATTTTGTTTGTGACCCCAATGGACCTGTGATAATATTGGGTAGAGTAGTTGTGAATAGTTGCTTAGTCTTACAAATCTGTGCTGTCCAATAATTAAGGAGGGGAGCCCTTCCCTAAGGAGCAATGGGAATTGTACTCTGCCTTGACTGCATTTAGAAGGCAGGCCTTCCAGGAATGTCGAGCCTTTATTTTCTTCTATTGATTCAGGTGCAAGAAAATGGAGTTACTAGATTTTAATTTAATATTCAGTTTGACTTGTCATCAGCCATTGATTTTTATTTTATATAGAGGCTGCTACCATGATGAGATATATTCCGTGTAAGATTTACTTTGGAACTAGTTATTTTACGTGCAGAATATTTTTTTTTACAAAATGAGGCCATGTAGGTTAATTGATAATATATAGATAAATGGACTTGACATATTGCAGAAAGGGGTCCAAGAATTGGGTGAAATCTGGCTGTGCTGAATTGTTTCCCAGTAAGATAAGCTAGCAAAAATTTGGCCAGGATATGATGGGGAAACGTATCTTCTACCACCACCACCCCCTCCCCCATTCTACCCATAAAACATTAGTAAACTTCAGCCTCTTTATCCAATGCAGGCAGAAGACAACAAAACATTTCTGTAGCTTCTTCAATCAATCCTTTGGCATGTTCTGTATTTATGGATTAGAAATTCTGGAACTTTCACTTGCAGTCCAGCCTGTTGCTAACTCTGCAATTGGGCTATCCAACTCTGCAATTGGGCTATCCTCTATGTTACCAGTCATTTTGGAATATAAATATTCTTCTTCTTCTTCTTCTCCTTCTCCTCCTTCTCCTCCTCCTCCTCTTCCTCGTCCTCTTCCTCCTCCCCCTCTTCCTCCCCCCTCCCCCTCTTCCTCCCCCTCCTCACAGGTAGCTGAATAGGGCAGAGTACAATTGTCCTGCATGACATTCATTTCCAAAAAGCCACATCTGGTGCTGGTAATAAAGCATGCTGCTGTGCATGTCAAGAGATGTAAGAGTTTTGAAATTAAAGCAACTTGAGAGATACTTTAGTTGATGGGATCTGCAACCAAATAATTTGTGCCTTTACATTCATTGAGATGGCTATTGAGTTAGATCAGCACATACATTAACATGACCCATCAGGTTTTGACACCAGAAGCATTATGTCTTTTCTCTCCTGATGCAAATTTGACATAAAAAAGGTGAGAACTTGGAAAATGAGACCCGTCTGGTACCTGATAGAAAAGACAGAAAATAATGAGGCCTGTATGCAGTGATTGAAAATGATGTTGAAAATAATACAACAACTTGCAGTTTAAACCTCACTTGAACACAATAAAATGTCCAGATGCACTTCACGGGATCATTATCATGCACAATTTGACACTGAACCACATAAGTAGCCACATAATAAGTGCTGAGAGGAATTACTTGAAAAGGCACAAAGATTTAATGAGTGTTGGAATGGGTGAGCGGAAAATAAAAGGTCAACTTCTCAATGGTAAGAATCATTAAAATAAATTACTAATGTGCGAACTAGTCCGAGTATAAAAGATCAGAGAGGCTCTTTGTAATTTTGTGGAAATGTCACAGGAAGGAATTAAAAATTGCAGATATTAAATCAATTCTTCATCATCTATGAAGGTTAATGTGACTACAGACACATTCCAATTCGAGTCAGACTGGTTCAGGAAATTAGTAACATATAAAGGTCAGTGGAACATGTGCGATGGATAAACTCAAACCTTAAATGTATAGGATAATTGCAGTGCAAGATGTACATCTGATAATTGCCACTCACATTAGTGTGGGAAAAAATGGTGCTGGTTGATGTATTCTAATTGCCCAAAGCTGGATAAAATAAATAAATTGGCTGACAAATAGCATCTGTAATTTGATGGAGGCAATTGCAAAGTGCCGCAAATGAAAATTAAGCAAAATTTATAGTCCATAAATGGTGTTAAATTGTTGAGGATCAAGTGGAAAGAGCCTGAGGAATTCCACCAATGTAAAATAATTCTCAGAGAAACCAACAGAATGTGGAACTAGATAGTAAAAACAGTTTGAGAAAGTCATAACCAAACTGTACAGTGCTCTGGTCAGACCACATCTTGAATGTTTCATGCAGTTCTGGTTGTTGATAGACAAGTAAGGCATTAAAGTGCTAATTAAGGTGCTGAGAACACCCATGAGGCTGATCCCTGGTGCTTATGGTCTAAGATATGAGAAAAGCCTGGAAAAACATGAATTCTTTAGCCTGGAAAGGTGTCTGAGAGATGATCTCATCAAGGCGTAAAACATAGCAAATAGTTAATGCGATTTTGCTTGAAATTAAACTATGGATGGAATTCTTCCAACCTGTCTGTGGTGAGTTTAGTGTTGGATGGGCATGGTGAGTCTGGGGCCAGCCAAAATGTTGGAAACCCACTGATGTAAAATCACATTGCAATTCCCAATGGCGGGTTAATGTTGGGTGGTTCATCCCGTGGGCAGGTGGCACAAATTGTATTTGCATCTCATGACTGTTCATAAAAACAGCTGCCTGCCAGTATCCAGTCAGATTTTCTAATCTTCTGTCACATCAGTTCACTAGAAGACTTTGATGTAAATACAACACTGCCATAGTTCTACACAATTCTTGATGCACCGTCCACTACTCTGCCGGGACAGACTGGTTCCTACTTCCATTTTCATGCTGAGTTGACCTTCTTGGACAGCACTATGCTGCTGGACCCATGGGCCCTCCTGTGTCACTGTCTCGATTCAGTACTTCACCTGGGGTTGTGGAGTACAGGGGTCTCCTTCCTGTTGTGTTCTGTGACCTTGTCTTTGCAATAATTCATACAGAACTGCTGGTGACTTAACTAGAATGATGATTATTGATTTACGCATGGTAAGGTAGCAATCAGAATGCTATACAGACATAGGTTACTATTTGAGTTCCATAGACTTTCCTGGAAATGCCCCTGCGTACGACTGTCCTGGTGTATGCCTTACGACCTTCTGGCGAGAGCCCGATGTCACAGGACTGATCTCTGATGCCAGCTGCTTGTTGGCGGTCGCATTGCTAAGTGTATATACAATATTATTCACAGGCTTATCACCACATCCCCCTTGTTTTGGAGATGTTGATCTTTACATACAAACATGATTGATATCATTAATTTAAACATGTGGCTTATATATAAACAGATTTAACTATAACTAACATAGACATGATATGCCTGCTAGGTGTGTGTCCCTTGTGCACAGCTCATTGTGCCTCCCTAACGGTATCACCCCGCTGGTCGTCTGGGCTCTTGTCAGCTTTTTTGAAGACTGGTTTCCGTGCCGGTCTTTTGCTCCTTATCCTTTTGACACAATGCTATTTGAAGGCATATATGCTTGTTGGCCACACCTGCATCACCAGATTTTTCTTTTTCCGTGTCCTTACACGATGCTCTTTGCTGCTGCTGCGCCGTTGTGTATTGTCCGGCTTGTCGGCCACAATGTCGATGTCTTCTCTCTTGGTGTCATCAGTGGAATTCACGGCATCCCCCACTCTCCTCCTCTTCCTCTTTTTTGATTTGATTACCATTTTGTGAGTGATTGTGAGAGTGCTTCTCTTTTTGTGTCTGGGTTTGGCAACCCTTGTCTTGCCGCTGGTCTGCACCATGGGAGCAGCAGTGCGTGGATCATCAGTTGGGACTTCTCGTGCCGGTGTGCTTTCGAGGGACTGTGTGGTCACAACCAAGTTTATGCCTTCAATGGGTGGTTGCAGAGCCTTGCACTCTTGGTGCCTGGGTTGGAACCACATCTATAACGTCAGGTGTTGGCCCTTCCTTACGTGTTTGAGCCTTGAGTGATGGCTCCTCATCACTCAAAATCACAATACATATGTTCTCTGGTCCTGATGAACCAGGCAATGGCTCATCCTGTTCTTGCAATATTATGTACGTATCATCCATCATCGTAGAACGACATACCAATATAGCCATCAGCTCCTCTAACCCTTTGTTCGGTGGAGTGGGGAGTTGATAACTGGAACCATTTCAGAGGCTTGAGACGATTCACCATATGCCTCTGGAGCCACTTTCTCCAAGGTTGATATTATGTCTTTCATTATTAGTTTATTTGAGTCCTGTTCCTCCAAGGTGTCGGCTACAGCAATTTCACTTTCCATCTCGACGTGTGCCATTATCGAACTTTCACACTTCTCGGTGTCCTGCACCGCCTGGGCATCCCTTGTGACCACCTCGTCATTCCCGCCAAACCACCAGAGCAGCGCTTCACAGGCACCTTAATCCAGTTTGCCATCACTCCCGCGAAACAACCTTACCAGCGTTTCATAGTCATCTTCATCTGGTTCACCCTCCAAGTCTTTACTTTCTGCAAGGTCTTCATGGTCTTCGTATATGTCATTGTAGTATTTGTCATTGGAGTATCAACTGCAAGGACTTCTCCTGTAAATACAACATTGCACACAGAATTATGTATTCGCGTAGGAGGCAACCAATTTCAAAGTCAGCATTGAGTTTTGCTACAAAACATTCATTTAACATTCCATGCTGTGGAACTTCAGGAGGACTGAAGAAATTGAAGAATGAATCATTTGGTGCAGTTTTCGTAACTGTTTTGCAAGTATGGGAGTAGAGGGATACGGACCCAGAAAGTGCAGAAGATTTTAGTTTAGACGGGCAGCATGGTCGGCGCAGGCTTGGGGGACCGAAGGGCCTGTTCCTGTGCTGTATTTTTCTTTGTTTGTTCTTTGTACTCTGGCCCTTATGCTTTGGTTTAATGGTTTTCAGTGTGATATTTTTTCCTTCCTTCCAGTCTGTGTTTCCCGTGATTTCTGCTTTATCAAAGAATGATGATTCAAGCTTGTCAGGCCGTGATTCCAGCTGGTTTACTTTCGGAATTACCTAATTTGTAAAATACGCATTAGATTCAAACTTAAACTCTAGAGTAAAGCTTAATGGCTGTTCATGCTCTTGTTATGGGCCAGGGTTTAGAAAACTCCAAAGTATATCATGGAGTTAAGCTGACCTACAACTGTTTATTGATTTTGGTTATGATGAGCACAAGAGCCTGCCTCTCAGGTGTTATTCAATAGAGTTCTTAGGCGCTTTTAATCAAAAAACAAGGTTTATTCTACGAATTTAGTTAACATTTGTATAAACACACACAGTAAGCATTTTTATCAACGACTAACATAAAGACCCCACACAACTGCAGTAATCTCTGTATAACCCTTAATACAGTCCCTCTTTAACTGTTCCAATTCAATAACAAAATCCAAGTAAAACAAGAAAGCCCTTTTCAAAGGTGTGGCCCAGCACACGGCATTCTTACTGATATAAGAGTTGTTTTTGATACTCTGTTCCCCTTCTCAAACAGCAGGTTTGAATTCCTTCCAGAAAGTGATTATCTCTTTTAAGTTATTAGGTTGTCTGGAAACAACTTTTAAAATGAAGATAGAGAAACAGAAACACTTCTTTCAACCTGTGCAATTCAAAACCAGTCCAAAACTCAAAGTGAAAATAAAACCCACAGAGCCACAAACCAGCTCCACCCACACAATGACATCACTGAAGTCATGTGATATGACAAAAACATTTCTTAATGGGACATTCCCATGACATTCTGAACATTTAACATTCATATCTTGTCTGTGCTTCAATACGGACTCATCATGCTCCTGTATCATGCCACTGAATATATACATCTTCTTGAAGACTGTTAACCAGAAGTCTGGAATACTCTTTGGCTCTTCCATCTCTTTAATTGATTCGTCATCCTCCACGTGGACTTCTGCTTGTTTCTCATCGAATGACTGCACCAGCGTACCTTGTTGAGATTTGTAGAATTCGGCTGGCCACTCGCTGTATCGAAGGTATAGCCACTCAACGAAGTTCAGGGCCTCACATGCATCTGCTTCTATGATGAACTCGGTTTTCATGTCTACAATGAAAAATGGTAATAGATACGTTGTGTTGTGTACGCTTAACTCAAGCTCACATTCACCAAGTGTCTCAATCTTCATCCTACCGTAGTGTATTGGCAGTCTCGCTTGATCGACCACCTTCGGCTATGCGATCAGCTTGTGCATAGCTGACGGACTGAGGAGGTTGGCCCTCGTTCCCATATTGAGGTCACATTTTACCAATGTGTCATTCATCCATACAAAAGTTTTCCATCTAGTTTCGATGGCATCAGGTCTGTCCTTACTAATGTCGCGTTTTTTTTGAAAGTGCTTCTTCACTTATATTTGTCGGACTCTTCTGGTCCTTGGTTGATATGAGATCAACCAAGAACTGTTCGTCTGGAGGCATCTCATCAACTGCGCTAACTGTTCTGATTTGGTCCACTGTCGCACGCAAAAAACATTGTTTCACAAAATGATTTGTACAACCACACGGGGAACATATTCTTCCATATGCTGGATATTGCAGTGGGCCATTCAGTTGCCACATTTCTGGCATAAGATGGCGGCTCCTGTCGGCTGCTTAAAATGGCTGCCTGCACTGAGACCACGTTTCTTATTGACAGGAATCACAGTGCTGATGGCCCTGGTGTCCTCTTCCATGTTGCTGCCAAAATGTTTCAGAGTGAGTGCACTGATTTGTTGTACAGCCAACTCATTCACATGACACATCTTAATCGCATTTTCCAATTTGAGGTCTTCCTCCCGTAACAACCTTTCACGGAGCTTATCATTCGATATGCCAAATACTATTTGGTCACGTATCATTGATGATTTTAGATCACTGAAATTGCAGGAGTGGGCCTTCAGGTTACAAAACTGTCGAAAGATTCGCCTAGTTTCTCTGGCGCCGGGGACTTGGCAGGGGCGGGAATCGCGCCAGTCAGCGGCCACTGGCAGCGCCCCCCCTCCCGGTGATTCTCCATCCCGCGATGGGCCGAGTGGCCGCCCGTTTTCGGCCGGTCCCGCCGGTGTAAATTAGAGTAGGTACTTACCGGCTGTGTGAGTGGCCTCGGGGGGTGGGGGGCGGGGGGGGGGGTGCGGCAGATCTGGCCACGGGAGGTGTCCCCATGGTGGCCTGGCCCGCGATCAGGGCCCACCGATCTGCGGGCAGGCCTGTGCCGTGAGGGCACTCTATTCTTCCGCGTCGGCTGCTGTGGTCCTCCGCCATGACCGACGTGGAGATGACCCCCCTGCGCATGCGCTGGGATGACGTCAGCACACGCTGGCGCTCCCGCGCATGCACCACCTGGCAGAGGCCCTTCGGCGCCGGTTGGCGTGGCGCCAAGCCCCTTCCCCACCGGCCGGCATGGCGCAAACCACCCCAGCGCCGGTCTAGCCCCTGAAGGTGCAGAGGATTCCGCCCCTCTGGGGCGGCCCGATGCCGGAGTGGTTCACGCCACTCCTCGGCGCCGGAGTTGCCCGCCCCGCCAATTACGGCAGAATCCCGCCCATATCTTTTAAATGTTTCATTTTTTTCTGAGAGCAATCCCGTTTGAAGTACTTAATTACCTCATCGTATCTCTTGCTCTCTTCTTCGCTATCAAAATCAAATGTATTGTAGATTTCAATTGCTTGTGGACCCGCCACCATGAGCAGCAATGCAATTCACCTTTCGTTCTGCTGTGCCTGCAGACCAAGGGCTGAGACATAGAGTTTAAACTGCTGTTTGAATACGTGCCAGGTTTCATCAATGTAACCCAAGACTTGAAGCTGGTGAGGTGCTTTAAACCTTCCATCTTGTACTTCACCGTCGTTTGTTGCATTGAGTCACCACTGTGCTACCATAATTCAATGCAGAGGAGAGCAACACAAATGAATAATGGCGGGATAGATTATGAGTAGCATTTCTGTAAGTTGGACATGTTCCCACTGAAAAATAGAAGGTCGAGAGGTGACGTGATTTCCCTTCTGAGGAATATTAAATGATTGGATAATATGGATTATGAAGAGTTATTTTGTCTTGTCCAGAACAGGAAAACCAGAATACATGGATTATATTTGAAGGGCGGTAACTTCAAAACTGATCTTTAGAAACAATTCAGCGAGTGAGTTGTCAGTCAATGCTACATTCTGTCTATACTCTGGGGTAGAGTATTCCAAAGATTCACAAACATTTGAGTGAAGGGACTTATCTTCATTTCGGTCCTAATTGCTGCATGCTAGCTTTGTGTTCTTTGTACAAGTACATTTGAGTCCCTCTGAACATCAACATCTCGAAGTTTCATGCCTTTCAAAAAAATATTCTGTTTTTCTATTCTTACAATATGAATAACCTTACACTTTCCCACATTATACTCCATTTACCACCTTGTTGCCTATTCATTTAACCTGTTTAAAAAAAAATCTCTTTGTGGCCCTTTGTGGCCTCCTCACAGCGTGCATACAGTATGGCCAGATGATTGGTTTCCAGGCAATCAGGTGCCAACATTGAACGAGCAGCTGGGGCGCGATTCTCCGACCCCCCACCGGGTCAGAGAATCGCCGGGAGCTGGCGTGAATCCCGCCCCCGCCGTGTCCCGAATTCTCCGCCACCAGAGATTCGGCGGGGGCGGGAACCGCGCCGCGCCGGTCGGCGGGTCCACCCCCGGCGATTCTCCGGCCCGCGATGGGCCGAAGTCCCGCCGCTGTCAACCCTCTCCTGCCGGCGTGGATTAAACTACCTTTTGAACGGCGGGACAAGGCGGCGCAGGCAGGTTCCGGGGTACTGGGGTGGGGGTCGCGGGGCGATCTGGCCCTGGGGGGTGCCCCCATGGTACCCTGGCCCGCGATCGGGGCCCACCGATCCACGGGCGGGCCTGTGCCGTGGGGGCACTCTTTTTCTTCTGCCTTCGCCATGGTCTTCACCATGGCGGAGGCGGAAGAGACACCCTCCCCTGCGCATGCGCGAGGATGACGTCATCAGCCGCTGACGCCCCCGCGCATGCGTCGCCTGGCGAAGACCTTTTGGCGCCGGCTGGCATGGTGCCAAAGCCTTTCCCGCCAGCCGGGGGAGCGGAAACCACTCCGGCGCGGGCCCAGCCCCTCAAGGTGAGGGCTTGGCCCCTAAAGGTGCGGAGACTTCCGCACCTTTGGGGCGGCCCGACGTCGGAGTGGTTCCCGCCACTCCATTACGCTGGAACCCCCCGCCCCGCCCGGTATGTGAGAATCCAGCCCCTGAAAACTGCTTGTGAGCAGCCAACTCAACAGCACATCAGGAAACTGAAGTCAGCTCTGCAGTTTCCCTGCCAATGTGTATCCAAACTCTGAAATTATAAGAGATAAAAGCCTTTTACTAAAAGGTGAATTTTTCTCATGAATATGAGGTCGATGGCCAAACCTTTCACAATGTTACACGATGTATGTAATTCAGTGTCATTGGAACATAAGAGCATAAGCAATAGGATTAGGCCTGCTTATTGAACCGTTTCTCGCTTCACAGATGTTGTCGGACCTGCTGAGTATTTCCAGCTTTTTCTGTTTTAATATGTAAAATAAGATCCTAGGTTTTGCATTCATGGGCGTTGAATAAAAAAACGGAACTGATGTTTAATTTATGTAACAACTTGTATAATACTTTTAACATCATACTGCTTGAAGAGTCTTGACTATCAAACAAGATTTGACACTATAAGCCACATGACATATTAGGACGGGTAAACATGTAGGTTTTAAGAAGTGCTTTAAGGAGGAAAGCAAACGAGAGAGAGGGATTCAGGGAGGAAATGCCAGAGTTTAGGACTTAGCCAGCAGAAGCCATCTATGATGGAACAATTAAAATTGGGATATGTAAGGCCAGAATTGTATGAGCTCAGAGATCATTGGGCGTTGTGGTTCCAGGTGGTTACAGAGATGATGGAAAGGTCATTGAGGTCTTAATAATAATAATAATAATCACTTATTGTCACAAATAGGCTTCAATGAAGTTACTGTGAAAAGCCCCGAGTCGCCATATTCCGGTGCCTGTTCGGGGAGGCCGGTACGGGAATTGAACCCATGCTGCTGGCCTTGTTCTGCATTACAAGCCAGCTGTCTAGCTCACTGTGCTAAACCAGCCCCTATGTCTTTGAAAGGCATAAGAGGAATTGTAAAATTGAAGCGCTGTTGGGCGAGGAGCCAATATAAATCAGTGATCATGGATGATGGGTTAATGGAACTTGATGTGAGTTAGGATAGGGGAACAGAGTTTGTGCATGAGTTCAAGTTATAGAAGGTGAAAAATGGAAAATGTTGCAGTAGTCAAGTCTAGATATGGTTATTGTAATGATGCTAATATGTGCATAAACTATGGGGTGAATTTCCCTGCTATTAGTACGTTAATGGTGCATAAACACCACAGGAATTTAGTTTCCAAGTAGGAACATCAAGCAGAAGCTGTTACTCCCTTATTTCTGCTATTAAGATAGTTCCCTTGAGCTTCTGAACCATCAGCTTTGAGTTTCCTGGTTTTACAGTCCTGATGTACTCTGGCTAATTTGCACTGAGATTTATGAGGGTTAGCAAATCCCCAGATCAATTAATAAAATGTTTAGGAGTTTCTGACATAGAAAAGTCTGACATAGTTTGATAAGTGGGTCTCACTGATGCCACCAGTGTTGGAATCACAGAACCTTCACAGTGCAGAAGGAGCACATAAAAGGAAGCTATTTTTGAGGCTGTAAATGTTTTAATATTGGGAAAGACCTGTCATGATATTCAGATACACATATCATGGAGCAAACACACATACACACTGATGGACAGATCAACGGACCAATCAACACACAAGCAACATCACAGCCAATCACCAGTGAGAGCACACGCACTATAAAACGGGGAACACCACAGTTCCCGCTCATTCCAGCAGGAGACGGCTCAGGGCACAGAGCTCACAGCGTGCCACTCAGACATACACCATGTGCTGATAACCTCTCTAAGGTAGTGTTAAGGCTATGTCCACAGGTTAATGGGTAAAGTACGAACCACAGTGATACGTTTTACAGATGTTGTTATCAAGAGTAATTAAACAGAGTTGTACCATCTACAACCGTGTTGGTTCGTTTGTGTATCGGAACACCCAACACGACATAGTACCAGGATTGGAACCCAGCAACTGTGAGACCTACCTGCACATCTTCAGGGATCCGCCATCCTACGCCATGGACACCATCAGACCCCCGCAGCCGCTCCAAATCGCTGGAAACCTCGGCGTCAACTGGAAGCTGTTTAAACAGCGCTTCCAGTTCTTCCTAGAAGCCACAGAAAGGGAGAATGCATCGGACACCAGGGAAATCGCCCTCCTCCTCTCCACGGCAGGGCAACACGCCATCCACATCTACAACTCCCTGGTGTTCGCGGAAGGTGAGGACAAGACGAAGTACAAGACGGTCCTTCTTAAACTCGAGCAGCACTTTAGCGTCGAGGTGAATGAGAGCTTCGAGAGGAACCTCTTCCAGCAGCGCCTGCAGGGTAAGGATGAGCCTTTTCAATCTTTTTTGACACACCTCCGTATCCTCGCGCAGTCCTGCGGCTATGAGGCCACCTCCGATTCCATGATTCGCGACCAGATAGTTTTTGGGGTCACCTCGGGCACCCTACGCCAGCAGCTCCTCAAAATTAAGAGCCTCACCCTAGCCACCGCCATCGAAGCCTGCGTCCTCCATGAAAACGTGACCAGCCGGTACTCGCAATTCCAGGCGGCCGAATCGTCACGGCAGGGGTCCTACGAGGCCGAGCAGGTCCAGTCGATTGAGTTCCTCCCGGCCCGCTGCCCGGACGAGGGCGGCCATTTTGTGCGCTTTCCTCCCGCGCTTCTACGCGCCAAAAGAGACGCTGACGCAGAGGGACGTGACGCGCACTCTACGCAGGACCGAACTGCGCATGCGCAGTGGCGCATCGAACGCCATGACATCACGACGTGCGGCAACTGTGGATCCGCACATTTAAAGCGGCAATGTCCAGCAAAGAATCGACAATGCCTCCGCTGTGGCAAGATGGGACACTATGCTGCCTGCTGTCGAGCACCTCAACCTGCCAACGCTCCCCAATTCCGCCAGCCTCGCAGGGACGTGCGGGCCATTCAGCCTCCATACACCGAGTCATACCCTGATGACGTACAGACCGGTGACACCGACGACCGGGAAGCCTTCCGCGTCGCGGTCATTGACAGGAATCGGATGTCCCCAAGCAGGACCCGCCAGCCGATGCCAGTGAACAGCGTTAATCAGGGTGATGAATGGTGTGCCACCCTGACGGTCAACCGATCGCCAATCACATTCCGTTTAGACACTGGTGCCTCCGCCAACCTTATTACATGGTCGGCATTCTACGCCTTGAAGGTCAAACCACCGATTCGGCCATCCCGCTGTCAAATGGTCGATTACAATGGAAATGTTATCCCGGCCATGGGATCCTGCCAGCCCGAGGTTACACACAATGCATACATGGCCACGCAGCCCTTTGAGATAGTTGGATCATCAAAGGACTCCCTGCTAGATCATAGAATTTACAGTGCAGAAGGGGGCCATTCGGCCCATCGAGTCTGCACCGGCTCTTGGAAAGAGCACCCTACCTGAGGTCAACACCCCCACCCTATCCCCATAACCCAGTAACCCCACCCAACACTAAGGGCAATTTTGGACACTAAGGGCAATTTATCGCGGCCAATCCACCTGACCTGCACATCTTTGGACTGTGGGAGGAAACCGGAGCACCCGGAGGAAACCCACGCAGACACGGGGAGGACGTGCAGACTCCGCACAGACAGTGACCCAAGCCGGAATCGAACCTGGGACCCTGGAGCTGTGAAGCAATTGTGCTAACCACTGTGCCACCGTGATGCCCCCCTAGGCGCACAGGTGTGCAAGGTTCTCCACCTCGTTCAGCAGGTACACACTCTGTCTCCAGAAGGCACGTCCGACTTCCCAGATGCAGACTTTTGGGCACAGCTCCACTCGCTCCTCGCCCACAACCAGGAGGCTTTCGAGGGCATGGGCACACTGCCCTACACTCACAGAGTACGGCTCAAACCGGACGGTACCCCGGTCGTTCACGCACCTCGTAGAGTCCCAGCACCACTCAAAGACCGCCTCAAGCAGCAACTGTAGGATCTCCAGGACCAAGGAGTACTTTCCCGGGTCATGGAGCCCACGCCATGGGTCAGCTCCATGGTGTGCGTAAAAAAGCCCTCTGGGATCTGCATCGACCCAAAAGACCTGAACAACAACATCATGAGGGAACACTATCCCATACCCCAATGGGAAGAGATCACGAGCGCAATGGCCCGGGCTAAAATTTTTACAAAGCTTGATGCCTCTAAGGGTTTTTGGCAGATTCAACTGGATCAGTCCAGCAGGAAGCTGTGCACCTTCAACACTCCTTTTGGCAGGTTCTGCTATAACAGAATGCCGTTTGGCATCATCTCGGCATCCGAGGTGTTTCACAGAATCATGGAACAGATGATGGAGGGCATCGAAGGGGTGCGCATCTATGTTGACAACGTCATCATCTGGTCCACCACACCACAGGAGCACATCAGTCGTCTCCAGCGCGTATTTGCTCGGATACGAGAGCACGGCCTGCGCCTCAACCGAGCCAAGTGTTCTTTTGGCCAAACTGAGCTAAAGTTTCTGGGGGACCACATATCCCCGTCCGGAGTGTGTCCGGATGCAGACAAAGTGACGGCTATTACAGCCATGCCGCAGACGGCAGACAAGAAGGCAGTGCTATGCTTTCTCGGGATGGTCAACTTCCTGGGGAAGTTCATTCCCAACTTTGCCTCCCACACAACGGCTCTTCACCACCTAGTGAAGAAGACTACGGAGTTCCAGTGGCTTCCAGCACACCAGAAGGAATGGGAGGAGCTCAAGATTAAGCTCACCACAGCCCCGGTCTTGGCGTTCTAAGACACTTCTTGAGATACGAAGATCTCGACTGATGCCAGCCAGTCCGGCATTGGGGCGGTGCTCCTGCAACGGGACGACACATGGCCTAAGCCTCGCGGGCCATGACACCCACTGAACAGCGCTATGCGCAGATTGAGAAGGAGTGCCTGGGTTTGTTAACCGGCATAGATAAGTTCCACGACTACGTGTATGGTCTCCCTCAGTTCACTGTGGAAACCGACCATCGCCCCCTGGTCAGCATCATACAAAAGGACCTGAATGAGATGAACCCTCGCCTCCAGCGCATTCTGCTCAAGCTCCGGAGGCACGACTTCCAACTGGTCTACACCACGGGAAAGGACCTCATCATCGCGGATGCCCTGTCCAGAGCAGTGAGCACACCCCCCGAATCGGGGGGGGTTCGTCTGTCAGGTCGAAGTGCATGTGGCCTTCACATCAGCCAATCTGCCAGCTAATGATGCAAGTCTGGCCCGTATTCGCCTGGAGACTGCGGCTGGCCCCCTTCTACAACGTGTGATGCACCACATGACGGAAGGGTGGCTCAAAGGACGGTGCCCACAATTCTACAATGTCCGGGATGACTTGGCCATCATTGACGGTGTCCTCCTAAAGCTGGACCGGATTGTGATTCCACATAGCATGCACAGGCTGGTCCTCGAACAATTACACGAAGGCCATCTCGGGGTTGAGAAGTGCAGGCGGAGGGCCCGAGAAGCTGTATACTGGCCGGGCATCAGCGACGACATCGCCAACATGGTGCTCAACTGCCCCACCTGCCAAAGGTTTCAGCCGGCGCAACCCCCTGAGAAGCTTCAGCCCCATGAATTGGTAACGTCCCCCTGGGTGAAGGTGGGTGTGGACCTTTTTCATGCGCTCGGCAGGGACTACGTCATCATAATTGATTATTTTTCAAATTATCCAGAGGTCGTACGCCTGCACGATTTGACATCGTCAGCTGTCATCGGGGCATGCAAGGGAACCTTCGCCCACCATGGCATTCCGCTTACCGTCATGTCGGACAATGGGCCCTGTTTTGCGAGCCAAGAATGGTCTTCTTTTGCCGCTTCGTATGGCTTCACACACGTGACGTCCAGCCCTCTGCATCCCCAGTCAAATGGCAAGGCGGAAAAGGGCATCCATATCGTCAAGCGGCTCCTCTGCAAGGCTGCTGATGCCGGTTCGGATTTCTGTTTAGCCCTGCTGGCCTATCGCTCAGCCCCACTGTCCACTGGTCTCTAACCAGCCCAGTTGTTGATGGGTCGCGCCCTCAGGACCACTGTAACGTCCATTCATGTTCCTAAACCCGGCCATGCTCCAGTACTGCAGAGGATGCGACAGCAGCGTGCTCAGCAGAAGGTGGCACATGACACTCGGGCAACTGATCTTCCTGCCTTGGCGCTTGGAGACAGCGTCCGCATCCACCTACCAGAGGGTGGCTGGTCGGCAACTGCCGAAGTTCTCCGCCGCGTGGCTCCCCGCCTGTTCCTGGTTCGCATGCCTGATGGCTCCATTCGCCGGGCTGTTCGGCTGCTTCCGCGCTCGCTATGTGATCATGCACCGGTGCCACGCCCTCCTGTTGTCCCTGGTGTCGACTTCGTGGAGTTTCCAGCCACCATGCCTATTCCTCTATCGCCTGCCAGGCCCATTCCTCAGCCGGTGGATCCTAACCCACCCTTGAGGCAGTCAACCCGAATTCGGCGCACACCTACTAGGCTGGACTTATGAGCATGTTTGCACACTGGACTCACTAAAGTGTTATGCCACAATGTTAATGTGTTTTTCTTTTTGTCGTTACAGGAGTTTGTTTTCGATGTTTGATGATTGCACTTGTTTTGTTTATGGTACAACCTCGTTGCTATGTTGCACCTGACACCTTCCTATGTATATAGTTTAGCCTCATGTACATGTTGTAGATATTGCACACACATATTCAGCTGCACTCAATACACACCAATATTTATGACCACAAAGGCACATATTCTTGTAAAAAGGGAGGATGTCATGATATTCAGATACACATATCATGGTGCAAACACACATACACACTGATGGACAGATCAACGGACCAATCAACACACACGCAACATCACAGCCAAACACCAGTGAGAGCACACGCACTATAAAACGGGGAACACCACAGTTCCCGCTCATTCCAGCAGGAGACAGCTCAGGGCACAGAGCTCATAGCGTGCCACTCAGCCATACACCATGTGCTGAGTGCCTCTCTAAGGTAGTGTTAGGGCTAGGTCCACAGGTTAATGGATAAAGTACGAACCACAGTGATATGTTTACAGATGTTGTTATCAAGAGTAATAAAACAGAGTTGTACCATCTACAACCGTGTTTTGGATCATTTGTATAGTGGAACACCCAACACGACAAGACCCTTTACCATGCCTGTTTCCCAGGCAAACACTAAGCATCTCCTGGATGAGCTAAGCCTCATAAATCTGGTGCTACTTGGCTGGAACCCAAACTGCAGACTCTGAAATCAGGCTTTAATAAAGATGCACTTACAATCATAGAAAGAGTACAATGAGGATTCATTGGAATTATGTCAGAATTAAACATTGACAGTTGTCTTTTTTTTAAAAGAGGTTTTAAAAAATTGGCCGTTTTTAAACTGGGATGTGAAAATTAAAGTGGGGTCAGATAAAGGCTTTGAGGAACTGAATATTTAAAAATTGTTTCCACTGGTTAATACATGAGTAACAAGGTGGCACTGATTGAGGATGACTATCAGAATAATGAAGGGAATAGCATGCCATATTGTGCGATCATTCAGACAGAACCTATAACTTAATTTGAAAGATATTTAGCTGAGTTTCAAAAGGAAGAATATAAAAGGATACAGGCAAAGGATATGGGAATGTGATTAGAGTTGATAACTCTAGTTAACTCAAGGGCAGCACGGTAGCATTGTGGATAGTACAATTGCTTCACAGCTCCAGGGTCCCAGGTTCGATTCCGGCTTGGGTCACTGTTTGTGCGGAATCTGCACATCCTCCCCTTGTGTGCGTGGGTTTCCTCCGGGTGCTCCGGTTTCCTCCCACAGTCCAAAGATGTGCAGGTTAGGTGGATTGGCCATGATAAATTGCCCTTAGTGTCCAAAATTGCCCTTAGTGTTGGGTGGGGTTACTGGGTTATGGGGATAGGGGGGAGGTATTGCCCTTGGGTAGGGTGCTCTTTCCAAGAGCCGGTGCAGACTCGATGGGACGAATGGCCTCCTTCTGCACTGTAAATTCTATGATAAGCTATGAAAAGCTAGCAGTGATTTGTGCATGATTAGTAGGGTTCTTAACTCTCATGAGATGACGGGAGTTTTTTTGGAATCGAGGGCACCTTCCCCCCAGCTCTGCCTCTCGCAGCTAGGGAGATCAGCTATTTAAATGCCACACCATGGTGTGACCCCCTTCCCTGCTCCCTCCCCCCCCCCAACACTCCTGCTATGTTCTGTGACTTAACTGGCTGCTGCTAAAATCGAATACTCAGCGATGCCAGTCGACCACCAATTTAGGGAAGCTTCTTCAGCCACCCCTCTGTTCTCTTTCGTTCATAATTTCTTTGTGTAAGGAAGGGAAGGGACAGGAGAGGGATGAGGAGGAGGCATTCCTAATTGAAGAATCTATCAAATATTCCTATACTATAGCGACCACAGCCAGCTGCCACTTGGCAGTGCAACATGTCTTCGCCTCAATCTCAGAATGACATACCCAGTTGCACCATTTTTCCCCTAATTTTCCATCATGTGGCCCTACTGAACGTGACATTGCAGCAACTTACCCACTGTATCATCAAATTTTCCCTTGTTCTGTAACTCCAATGTTGGATATTGCTCAGTTATTTGCAGATCAAGATTCATCGTGTAATGTTCAGTTTTCTGAAGTGTATTTTCTATGAAGAAATCACTGCTGCTTTCCATTCATGCCCAGGGGGCAACACGGTAGCACAGTGGTTAGCACTGTTGTTTCACAGCTCCAGGGTCCCAGGTTCGATTCCTGGCTTGGGTCACTGACTGCGGAGTCTGCATGTTCTCCCCGTGTCTGTGTGGGTTTACTCCGGGTGCTCCGGTTTCCTCCCACAGTCCAAAGAAGTGCAGGTTAGGTGGATTGGCCATGCTAAGTTGCCCTTCGTGTCCAAAAAGGTTGGGTGGGGTTACTGGGTTATGGGAATAGGGAGGAGGTGTGGGCTTGGGTAGGCTGCTCTTTCCAAGGTCCGGTGCAGACTCGATGGGCCGAGTTGCCTTCTTCTGCACTGTAAATTTAGATTCTATGATAAACTTGGCAGCAGGGCTGAGAGAAGAGATTAGTGACAGCACATAATAGAAGTTTGAGACATAAGCAGATTACTCACAATAGTTAAGATTCAGTTTTATATGACCTTTCACCTAATAAGACATTGTTAAAATTCATACATGATCACTTTCAGCATTTCACTGACAATGAGCGTGGTCTAGCGGCCATACTGCGCCAGAAAAGCAGCTCGCCATGGCGCAGCATGACTGATGAAAGCTGGGAGACCCCACTCCCGTGATCTATCCGGCTTGCCACGTCTCGCAAGATCTAACACGATCTTGTGAAACATTGCGATGTGAAATCCCACTCATTGTGGGCGGGATCACTTTTTGGCAAATCTGCATATTAGAACTAGGCAGTTAGCCTCACTCTAACGTGTAGCTTCCCAAGGTACCTGAGGCTTTGGGATTCATTCCCTTTGCTCGGAAACCTTGGGTGAGTGCCGTCCAGCACTGGTCCCCACAAATGGGGACCAGACGGAACGGCACTTGTGCGGGTCTCCCAGCCATTTGCCGACCCCAGGTGCTTGCTCTTTGGGCAGGGTGGTGCCCTGGCTCTGCTGATGCCAGCTTGGCACCTTAGCATTGTTCCTTTAAAGACAAACAATAACCTCAATTTAGTTTGTTCCATGATAGCTCCTCAAAATAGATAATTCCAAATTTGTCTGTTCTATGACCGCTCCCCAGATTGGTACTTGTGTTTCCATCCCCTTGGTACATACATGTCACTGAGTAACCGTAAAAGATTTGTAGTGGTTTGCAAAAGAATAAACATGATGCGAGAAAAAACTCCTTCACACAACGAGTGTGGTGATATGCCTATGCACAGTTTTGCATAAAGTTAATATTAATGTATATAATTAGCGATTTGACCTCCAACCAGCAGGTGGTGATAGAGATGTACCATAAAGTTAATATTAATGTGAAAATTAGCAATTTGACGTCCAACCAGCAGGTGGTGATAGAGCTCTACCTTGTGACTCGAGATATCCAGCAGTTGGTAGTTGGTAATAAGTCGTACTAGAGATTAGTCACACTAGAAGTAGCTCCAGGAGAATTCACTGAATTAATTTACTCGTTACCGTTTGTATCATAGTTTGTTAGTTATCTTTCCATCTGTTAATTCTGTTAATAAAGTATCTTACTGGTCAAGGAACTAGATGTTCTGTGTGCATGTGTACTATGGCCACAACACAGGGCATACCAACGAGTGGTTTAGGTCTGGAATACTTTGCCAGCAAGTGTGGCAGTAGCAGGTTCAATTGAGGCATTCAAGAGGTACCTGGTTTCGATAACTATCTGAACAGAAACGCATGGGCATTACAGTCAGTCACTCCATTCCTAATCCTTCCTCCCATTTTCACTGGTGGCTTTTCCAATACAGATGCAGCACCAAGGTTCTAAGTCAATGTCCTTTTAAACCAAATTCTTGGCTAAATTCTAGCCTTTCAAAGGTACAGTCATTCCCAAAAGAAATCTCAGATCTTATCAGTTCTTCTCACAGGGACTACAAAGCTATGCAGATTTCACAATACCCAAGTTGTTCCATAGAACCCTACACTGCAAAAGTAGGCCATTCAGTCTATCAAGTCTGCACTGACCCCCAGAAAGAGCACCCTACCTCGGCCAAATCCCCCTCCTTATTCCTGTAACCACACCAAACTTGCACATTTTGGACACTAAGGTACAATTTTAGCATGGCCAGTCTACATCTTTGGACTGTGGGAGGAAATCGGAGCACCCCGAGAAAACCCACGCAGACACAGGCAGAAAGTACAAACTGCACACACAGTCACCCAAGGCCGGAATTGAACCCAGGTCTCTGACGCTGTGAGCCAGCTGGGCTACCCACTGTGCTACCTTACCTAAGCTGTTTATGCAACTCCTGATGGCTTCTCTTTTGCCATCAATCAGGTGTTATGTCCATTAATCAAGCTTCAACTTACAATGCTTTAGATGACCACACCATATAAGATTATAGTCCAAGAGTCACTGCATGCAGTAAGTCAGGACTTTTGGCAAACTAAATGCAACTTATTTTAGTATTCTAAATGGAAAACAAAGATGCAGCCTAATACTTGCTACATGGTCACTTTATCTGAAAAACAAGGCCAAAATATTCCAGCTGATCACACCGGTGGGATCTTCTGGCCCTGTGATGGCACAATCCTGTTACAGGTTTCATGCCAGTGAGAGTGCATTGAACAGGAATGCCATTGACAACAGTAGGACCAGAAGATCCCACCACCAGTCGGGCTGCCTCCTGAAACACACAACAGGTTGCGTGGTAAATCCCGCCCAAAGTCTAGAAAAACAGGTAACTTCTAATTATTCTTCATTGATTAATCAAAGCACACGCATAGCTGGGTTAGGATCAATGTCTCCCAGGTGAGATCAAATACAAAATGACTTTCAATATTCACCATATGCTTAAAGTCCATACAGAAATAAAATGTAAAATACCAAATGACAAAAATTTGTGAATGCAGTCCTCCGGCATAATGTGGTATTTCCTTATGTTAATGGTGTTCCCAAATTGGTCGTAGATTGGTAATGCTTGGATTTTGACCCAACAATGATGTAGGAACAGCATACATGTCCAGGTCAATGTTAACTTGGAGGGAAACCTGTAGGTGATGGTGTTTCATTAATCCTGTTGAAGTATAAACTGTAGCCATTGTGCACACATGCTGCAAAGGTATTATGCATCACAAACTGCATATGAGCAACAACCCATCTGCCCTATGCCCTTCACACTCATTGACTTGCTGCCCTTCACACTCATTGATTTGCTAATACAATGTGTCCACTGGGACTAACCTCACTGAACTCCTTCCCATCTACTACCCATTTGGATTACGTAAACAGATTAGCAATAACTGCTGCTTAGTGTATCTTCTTCCAGATTGAATATTATGAATGGACAAGGCCCTTTCTATCTAAACCTTTAGGTGGGTGATCATATTGACATCTTGGCTTTGATTGAAACTTGGCTCAAGGATGTATAATTTTTGTTCTTGACAAGATGTTCTATCCATTTCTCAGAATAACTAAGATTCTTGAAATATGTAGTTCATAGGATTAAGTACAGTGTACATTACTTCCAATGTAGCTACTCCCACTGGTATAGCCCCATTATCATTTCCTCAGATCCAGAGATAGAGTTTAGATAACTAGCTTAGTCATCTAAAAGTTCAGAAATTTAAGTACCATCAGGCTGCAATCTCCTCTGACAAAACTGTCCAGTAGTCCAGGATCACCTTGCAGTGCAAGGCAATCCTGGCATTCTTTTCACTATCTCTTTAAATCTAGAAGCGTTTGGATTTCTTTATGATTGAGATTGAAATCAAGCTGCTTGTGCTGCATTACTCCATAACCAATATCCACCAAGCTAAACACACTCCCTCTCCGAGCCATTTCATGTCCCTCTCAGTGAATCTTGTTTAACCACTGTGACTTGCCTCTCCCATGAGCTGAGACTTAGCACTTGCACTCACCTGTGGGATAACTGACTGTCAAGATGAGCGGCATTTTCAAAATCCTATAGATGTGTTCCACTGATCACTTCAAGCTGTTCTATTTCGAAAAGCCAGTTGAAGGATAATACTACATAATACACAGTCTTACATTTATTTGCAGAGTGAAAGATTATAAGCATACACCTCCTAACTTAACCACAGAGTTTTAATATCGATCTTATATGTGATCGAGTGAAACACTAATATATGCCCACTGCCTAAAAATTATTAAACACAATTGATGTACAGCTAATACCAGGTGGGTGCCTGTCTCACCAAGGCAGAACACAGGTATCAGCCAAGAGTCTACACAAGCCATTGGGCTCTCTATCAAAGATGAACATTGACTCCTGTGATGGCCATTCTGAAGTGTCCTGAAGGTGGACAAGCTCTCCCAGACGCGTGACAGAGTGTTGATGCCATTCACGATGACATGCCACAGGCTGGAAACAAACTCTTCCACACTGTCAGCCTCAGTAGTGAAACTACTTGGTGGGCTTTCAATAAACTGCTTGTCTGAATCAAGCAGTTTTCACATTGTAACTGGGTTCCTTATATCCTCATCTTCCCGATTTGCTGTGGAAATCTTTTAAAATTCTAGTGAGCAGTCTCCTGATCTGTCCCTATCATCAATATCTCCAGCGCAATAGTGCTGGGTACATTGCCTCTTTAAGTCTCTTGCTAACCTAGCCATGGTGCCGGTCTCTGTGCTGGCACCTGGGAGTGAGTTTATGGTGCCTTTTCTGAATAATTCTCCCTGTCTGAGGTGCCTTCCATGGCCTGTGGGGGTGAAGAAGGTCCTCGAGAAAATGGCGTGAGTTAGAGGTTTAACGCCAACGCGATAGTAGCTGGGAGGCATCAGAATGCAACATGATAATGTCAAACTGTTGAATGATGTGTTTGTCCATGGTTAATGAAGAAATGCAAGCAACAGATGTAGGCCACAAAGTTAGGTTGTTAGCATCTGCTATTTCAGGACTATGGATGCTATTTAGGTACCAAAATAGTCCCCGTCCGACAGGCACACGGTGGGAACATAAACCAGAAGTATGTAGAGTTGAGCATATTGTGTCGTCAGCAAAGTTTAACATTGATTAGATGTCTGCAGTCTGCTATGCCATTTCTGACATGAATACTTTAAATAACTGCCTGTCTTAACCTTGTGCAACTGAATATGCCTTCACCAGCAAATGGAACTCTCTAACAGTGCTATTTAAATATATTGTCAATTACTTGCAGGTTGGTTTCTACTGGCTGCTGCTAAATTAATAGAAATGCGTGGTAGCTTGTACTGCTATTTAAAGTTAGTAAAGAATGGCATGTGATGAAGGCTTCGGTTCTGACTTTAAAGGTTTTATTGAGATCACTGGCTCCCAGACTTGGCTGTAGTAGTTTTTATCTCCTTGGCTAAAATATAACCAGGAAAATGAGGTAACACAGAAGAGGACATTTTCTCAAAAAGGGTGGATGATGAGAGAGGGAAGGTCTCTCAACAGGTGGCCGTATCTACTCCGAGTCATCAAGGATCAATTCTACTACTGTGACAAACCTATGCCCCTTTATTTTTGAAAATATGATTTTTCAACTTTGGACTGACTGGAACTTTTGCAAGTTAATCTGAGACAGAGCAAACTACTTACAAATGCAAGGCCATATCCAAGGTAAAGGTGAGAAACAAACAAATTACCCTCAGGTGAGTGTGTTAATCCAGAAACCCATCATAAGGAAAATACATTAAAAATGCAAAAGTGCTGGATGGTGAACCAATGGTTTCCACAGACAGACCCACCCCAAATTCTGTGTGTGTGTAAGAGAATGAAATGGCTAGCAAGATATATACAATAGATTGCAATTGTTCATATATGTCTGTGAATAAGAAGACTTTTAATGAATATGTGTTTATTGGAGACACAGAAAGGTGTAATTATAATGGGGAATAAGGAAATGGCATGGGTACTAAACACATATTCTCTCTGTCTTAATGGCAGAATACCCATAAATAATGGGGAATCAAAGGTCCAATGAAAATGAGGAACTTAAAGAAATTGGTGTAAGTAAAGAAATAGTACTGGATAGGTTAAAGAGACCAAGTGGCCACAAATTCCCTGGACCTGATAAACGCTATCCTTGGGTTCTAAAAGAGCTAGTTGATGCATTGATTTTGATCTTCCTTTGATTCTAAAGTGGTTCCCGAAGATTAGAGAAAAGAAAATTTAATTTCGCTATTTAAGAAAGGAGAAAGGAAAAATGGGAAACTGTAGGCCAGTTAGCCGATATCAGTAGTAGGCAAAAGCTAGAATCTATCATTAGGGATGAGATAATAGGGCACTGATAATACCAAAATCTGAATAAATAGAGTCAACGTGGATCTGTCATAATATACACCAGTATATTATGGTGCAGACACACACACACACACACTGATGGACATGCAGTGGGACCAATCAGCATACACAACACCGCAGCTAATCACCAGTGAGAGCACACGCACTATAAAGACAGGGGACAGGAGAGTTCCCGCTCATTCTAGTAGCAGCCAGCTCGGAGCACAGAGCGCACAGCCTGCAACACAGACATTCACCATGTGCTGAGTGCATCACCTGGTTAGGACTAGGCAAGGGTCAACAGTTAAAGCTGGTATTGCATTTACCCACAGTTCAAGTATGTTAATATAGTTAACCTTATAATAAAATAGAGTTGCACCACTTCCAGTGTTGGTGACCTGTTTGTGATACAGAACACCCAACACATCATGGTACAAGGAGTGGTTGCATACTAGCACTTCTGAGACCCACCTGCAACTAATCAACATTCCGGCATCCTGAAGTATGGAGAACATCAACCCGCCGCCGCCGCTCCGCATCGCCGGCAATCTCGGGGTCAATTGGAAGATTTTTAAACAGCGCTTCCAGCTCTTCCACAAAGCCAGGGAGGACAGGGAGAACGCCTCGGACACCAGGAAGATTGCTCTGCTCCTCTCCACGGCCGGGCAACACACCATCCACATCTTCAACTCCCTCACATTCGCAGATGACAAGGACAAGACAAAGTACAGGACGGTTCTCCTCAAATTCGATACCCACTTCAGCAGAGAGGTCAATGAAAGCTTCGAAAGATACCTGTTCCATCAGCGCTTGCAGGGTAAGGACGAGCCTTTCCAATCCTTTTTAACACACCTCCGCATCCTCGCGCAGTCCTGCGGCTACGGGCCCACCTCCGACTCCCTGATATGCGACCAGATCGTATTTGGTGTTCTGTCGGGCCCCCTGCATCAGCAGCTCCTCAAAATTAAACAACTCACCCTAGCGACTGCCATCGAGACCTGTGTCCTGCATGAAAATGCCACTAGCCGGTACTCCCACATACAGGCGGCTGAAATGGCATGGCAAGGTCCCCATGAGGCAGAACGGGTCTAAACAATTGAACACCTCCAAGGCTGCAGCCTGGATGAGGGCAGCCATTTTGCGTGCTATTTGCGACCTCCCGCGCTTGTACGCGCCAAACGAGGGGACGGTGACGTGGAGGAACGTGAGGACCGCACCGCACGGTGGCGCAACGTGCGTACTGACATCACGACATGCGGCAACTGTGGCTCCGCCCATTTAAAGCGGCAATGTCCTGCAGAATCGCGACAATGCCTACGGTGTGGCAGACTTGGCCACTATGCTGCCTGCTGTCGAGCAGCTCAGCCTGCCAATTCGCATCGCTTCAGCCAGCCTCGCAGGAACGTTTGGGCAATTCAACCAACATTCACCGAGTCCGATTTCGACTTCCCGCAGATCAGTGACACCGAGGACCCGAGGGAGCCTTTTCGAGTCGCTGTTATAACAAGGAACAGGCTGTTTCCGAATCAAAACCACTAGCCGCTGTCGGTGCACAGCATTGATTCAGACGACGAGTGGTGTGTCACCCTGACGGTCAACTGATCCCAGATACGATTCCGCCTGGACACTGGTGCTTCCGCTAATCTCCTAGCGTGGTCAGACTTTCAGACCCTTGGGGTTAAACCAACCATTCTTTCGTCGACCTGCCAATGGACTACAATGGCAACATCATTCCTGCTACCGGTTCATGCCAACTCGAAGTGACGCACAACTCGTGAAAAGCCATCCTTCCCTTCGAGATCGTGGGCTCCTCGAAGGACTCTGTGCTAGACGCACAGGCGTGCAAACTCCTAAACCTCGTTCAACGAGTACACTCTCTCTCTCCAGAGGACACGTCTGCCTTCCAGGATGCGGACTTCAGGGCGCAACTCAATGCCATCCACGACCAGAACCGCAACGTTTTCAAAGGCATGGGCACGCTTCCATACACTTACAAAATCCTGCTCAAACAAGACGCCACGCCTGTGGTTCATGCACCTCGCAGAGTCCCTCACGGACCGCCTCAAGCAGCAGCTGCAGGACCTCCAGGACCAAGGAGTGCTCTCCAGAGTGACGGAACCAACCTACTGGATCAGTTCCATGGTGTGCGTAAAGAAGCCTTCCGGCGAGCTCCGGATCTGCATTGACCCAAAGGATCTGAATCGCAACATAATGAGGGAGCATTACCCTATCCCCAAGCGCGAGGAGATCACGTGCGAGATGGCTCGGGCCAACATCTTCACCAAACGTGATGCCTCGAAAGGTTTCTGGCAAATTCAACTAGACAGGTCCAGCAGAACGCTGTGTACCTTTAATACCCCGTTTGGCAGATACTGCTACAACAGGATGCCGTTTGGGATTATATCGGCATCAGAAGTATTCCACCGGATCTTGGAGCAAATGATGGAGGGCATTGAGGGTGTGCGTGTCTATGTCGACGACATCATCATTTGGTCCACCAAACCGCAGGAGCATATCAGTTGCCTCCAGCGCGTTTTCAAACGAATACGGGACCAAGGCCTTCGTCTCAACAGAGCCAAATGTTCCTTTTGCCAGACGGAACTCAAGTTCCTAGGGGACCACATCTCCCGGTTGGATGTGCGGCCGGATGCGGACAAGGTGGCAGCCATCATGGCCATGCAGAAACCAGCGGATAAGAAGGTGGTCCTCCGATTTTTGGGCATGGTCAACTCCCTGGGGAAGTTCATCCCCAACCTTGCCTCCCATACCACAGCTCTCCGGAACCTGGTCAGGAAGACGACAGACTTCCAATGGCTTCCCGCCCACAAGCGCGAATGGGAGGAGCTTAAGACCAAGCTTACCACGGCCCCGGTATTGGCATTTTTTGATCCCACGAAGGAAACAAAAATTTCAACGGATGCCAGCCAATCCGGCATTGGGGCAGTTCTCCTGCAACGCGATGAGGCCTCATCATGGGCCCCCGTTGCATATGCGTCAAGTGCCATGACCCCCACGGAACAGCGCTACGCGCAGATCGAAAAGGAGTGCCTGGGCCTGTTGACTGGGGTCGACAAATTTCACGATTACGTGTACGGCCTCCCCCAATTCACTTTCGAGACCGACCATCGCCTGCTGGTCACCATTATACAAAAAGACCTGAATGATATGACCCCTCGCCTCCAGCGCATTCTGCTTAAACTCCGGCGGTACAATTTCCAGCTCCTATACACCCCGGGCAAGGACCTGATCATAGCCGACGCTCTGCCCCGTGTGACCCAGAGGGGTTCGTCTGCCAGGTTGATGCCCACGTGGCCTTCACGGCCTCCAATCTGCCGGCCACGGATGAACGCCTTATCCACATTCGCCGTGAGACTGCGGCTGACCCCATACTACAGCGTGTCATGTGCCACATGACGGACGGGTGGCTCAACGGCCAATGCCCGCAGTTCTACAATATCAGAGACGATCTGGCAGTAGTCGATGGTGTCCTCCTGAAGCTGGACCACATCGTGATCCCGCACAGCATGCGCCAGCTCGTTTTGGAACAGCTACACGAGGGCCATCTTGGCGTGGAGAAGTGCCGACGGAGGGCCCGAGAGGCTGTGTACTGGCCCGGCATCAATTAGGACATCGCCAACACAGTGCTCAACTGCCCCACCTGTCAGCGGTTCCAACCGGCCCAACCACGTGAGACACTACAGCCCCATGAGTTGGTCATGTCCCCTTGGTCTAAGGTAGGCGTTGACCTGTTCCATGCGCTCGTTCTGATTGTAGACTATTTTTCGAACTACCCGGAGGTCGTACGCCTGCACGACATCACATCATCGGCGGTCATCCGTGCCTGCAAGGAGACCTTTGCTCGTCACGGCATCCCACTCACTGTGATGTCGGACAATGGCCCCTGCTTCGCGAGCCAGGAATGGTCCAACTTTGCCAGCAGGTACAATTTTGTGCATGTGACATCCAGTCCCCTGCACCCGCAATCCAATGGCAAAGCGGAAATGGGCGTCCACATCGTCAAACGGCTCCTCTGCAAGGATGCCGATGCAGGATCCGACTTCTACCTTGCCTTGCTGGCCTATCGTTCGGCCCCACTCTCCACGGGCCTGTTGCCAGCCCAGCTGCTCATGGGTCGCACCCTCAGGACCACGGTGCCGTCCATTCACGTCCCAGACCTCGACCACGTTCCGGTCCTTCAGCGGATGCAACAGTCTCGTGCAGAACACAAGGTGGCGCATGACGCTCGGGCGACTGATCTCCCTGCTCTGGCGCCGGATGACAACGTCCGCATCCATCTTCCTGAGGGTGGCTTGTCTGCAACTGCTGTGGTTCTTCGGCAGGTGTCTCCCCGCTCGTTCCTGGTTCATCTGTCAGGTGGTTCCATTCCCCACCGCAATCGGCGTGCCCTTCATCTCGTTCCACGCTCCCTACATGATCCTCCACCGGTGCCACACCCTCCTGTTGTTCCCAACCTGAATTATGTGGAGATTCTGAATACTCTGCATCCTCCTCACTCTGCCGTGGCCCAGCCCGTTCCTCAGCCGGTGGCTCCTGACCTACCCTTGAGGCGGTCAACCAGAATTCGTCGTCCACCTCAGAGACTTGACTTATGAGTTTTACAATGTTGGACTCTTTGATCTGTTCTGTTATCCTGTTTCATCATTCCAGTAGTTTGTATATAATGTTCATTTCGTTGTTGGTGTGACACCCTATTTCTCTGCACCAGGCACCTTCCCGTGTAAATAGATTAGCCTCATGAACATAGTCATGTAAATAACACGCACACACATAGTCAGGTACATTCACTACACAATATTTATTGTCATGCAGGCACATGTTCTTTATATAAAAGGGGGGATGTCATAATATACACCAGTATATTATGGTGCAGACACACACACACACACACACACTGATGGACATGCAGTGGGACCAATCAGCATACACAACACCGCAGCCAATCACCAGTGAGAGCACACGCACTATAAAGACAGGGGACAGGAGAGTTCCTGCTCATTCTATTAGCAGCCAGCTCGGAGCACAGAGCTCACAGCCTGCAACACAGACATTCACCATGTTCTGAGTTCATCACCTGGTTAGGACTAGGCAAGGGTCAACAGTTAAAGCTGATATTGCATTTACCCACAGTTCAAGTATGTCAATATAGTTAACCTTATAATAAAATAGAGTTGCACCACTTCCAGTGTTGTTGACCTGTTTGTGATCCAAAACACCCAACACATCAGGATCTATGAAAGGAAAATTATGTTTGATAAAAATAGGTAAGAGACCATGGGCGGGATTCTCCGATCGCCGATTCCAAAATCACGTTCGACGATTAGCTGGAGAATCCAGTTTTACGCTGGAAATCGGGGCGGCGCCATTTTTGCAATGCTCTGCCTCCTCAAAAATAGCATACTCTGGGAGTGCGCCGTATGGAAGGCCTCAGGACATCACCTGAGGCCCTCCCCAGATGCACTGTCCTCGATGGGCTGAGTCCCCGACGGCGCCACCACCACCATTCGGGGACCTCGCATGGCGGCGCCATGCGCATGTGTGGCCACAGACCCGGCAATTCTCCGACTGTATCCGCAGGCAAAGCCGGGTGCTTTAAGCTGTGCGGCTGCTAGCTGCCCACTGGGTGGAGGATCGGTGCGGTGCGCCGCCGACTTTGTGGTCGTTTGACCAGAGGGATCCTGCGGACATAGCCCAGGATCAGAAATGCAGCCTCATGTGTATTTGGATTTTCAAAAAAACAACTAACTGGATTGATATGTGTACATCAGCTTATTAATGAATTAGTTGCAAGAACTGAGTGTAACTTATCTAACTTTGTTGACGATAGAAGCTTCAGTAGAAATGTGAGCAGTGGGGAGGACACAGAGGCTGCAGAGGGGGATATTGACCATTTGGGAGAATGGGGGGAAAGCATGGCAGATGAAATACAAAATGTGGCCAAATGTAAAGTTCTACACTTCTGTTAAGAAAACTAAAAATAATTTTTGAATGGCGAAATCCTGGAAAATATTTCCATTCAAAGGGACCTGAGTGTCCTTGTACATAAATCGCAGAATGTTACATGTGCATACAGCAAACAACTGGGAAGACAAATAGTATGTTACCTGTTGTCACAAAAGGATTGGCGTGCATGAGTAAAGAAGCATCTACAAGTATAAACAGCACTGGTGAAAACACCTCTGAGGTACCGTGTGCAACTTTGGTCTCCTTATCAGAAGAAAGGCCATACTTGACCTTGATTAAATGTGATGAAGGTTCACTGGACTGGTTTCTGAGATGAAGGATTCCGAGAAGAGACAGAGACCTAATATCTCTAGGGAATGAAAGAATGAGAAGTAATCGAATTGGAATACATAAAATCCCTAAGTGACTTGGCAAGGTAGACACTGAGATAATGTTTTCCCTTGCAAGGGTATCTGGAACATGATTTTGTAGTCTTTGAATAAGGGGTCAGCCATTTAGAATTTTCTGTGCTCAAATGGTTGTGAATTTTTAGAATTCCCTACCCCAGAGAGCAGTAAGTTCTCAGTTGTTCAGTATATTTAAGACAGAAATAAGTTAGATTTTTGGCTCCCAAGGAATGAAGAAATATGTGGATATGGCTGGTAGGTGAATTTGAGGTAGAAAATCAGTCATAAATAACCTTGTTACACAGTCAAGCTTGCAAGTTTGACTCTGACTTCAGTCTGAGCCTATATTGCAGCATCCAGATGTAGTGTAGCTTCTGCTTGTACTGAGATGGAAGCTGAGAGATTGGCTATCAGACACTGCATCAAGATTGGGCTCACCAGTGTGGTAGTAAAGTTGTCCATTACTGGAAAGGATGGGCTCCAAGCTCGCCTGACAGTGCCCACAGGTTTTCAGGCAGGCCTGCCAGTCCACCAAGCATTTTCCAGCCTTTTTCACTGGGGTGTCCAATCAAAGGCCTCATCTGAATCCTTCCACGTGCATTTCATTCTCCAGCAAGCTATCACCTCACTACCATTTCCCCCTACCTTGCCTGCAGGCCACTAGTGTCAGATGACTTACCATATGCAGATTCCACCTGAAAAGCTACCCTCTGAAGTACACACATTACCAGTAACTGACCTAGTGGCTCTGTGTGTGAGATTGAGTGATGCTGCTTCATCAACACCAGTTTCTTCTTCTTCTTCAACTTCACACTCCTGCACCCACTGGCTGGCCATGAGGAAATTCTTGGTTACCTGAAAGGAGAAAGGAATAAGGGTAGGCCTGTAGGCAGGGGAAGGGACAGGGACATGGAAGAGGTGCATGCTTAGACCATGTGCAGCTTGTAAATCAGGAGAGATTGTTGGACTGAAAGAAGTGGGTTGGGCGGCATGGTAGCACAGTGGTTAGCACTGTTGCTTCACCGCTCTAGCAACCCAGGTTCAATTCCCGTCTTGGGTCACTGCCTGTGTGGAGTCTGCACGTTCTCCCCGTGTCTGTGTGGGTTTCCTCCGGGTGCTCCGGTTCCCTCCCACAAGTCCCGAAAGACATACTTGTTAGGTGAATTGGACATTCTGAATTGCCCCTCAGTGTACCTGAACAGGTGCTGGAATGTGGCGATAAGGGTATTTTTACAGTAACTTCATTGCAGTCTTAATGTAAGCCTACTTGTGCCGCGCTGCCCACCCGTCTACTCCTTACTACCCCTCCTGGACCCCGCCGACGACCTCCTCAGCCGGGGCCCTGCCTTCCCATTACGCCTGCGCCGCACGCCGATCCGCGCACCCCGGGGGTCCCCGCTGCTACTTCTGTGGTCAGCAGAAGCACCCCCGCCCAAACTGCCCGGCCCGCACTGCAGTTTGTAAAGCCTGCAGTAAAAAGGGCCACTTCGCGGCTGTGTGCCAGGCTCGCGCAGTCGCTGCTATCGCGCAATGTGCGCACCATGGGCGCCGCCATCTTGTTCCCCACAGGGTCCCCGGACATCCCGACATCGGCACCGCGTAAAGGTGGCGCCACATACATGACGCGGCCAGCGCCGCATAACTGGCAACACCCGCGCATGCGCGGGTTGGCCGGTGCCAACCCGCGCATGCATGGTTGCCGTCCTCTCCGAGTCCGCCCCGCAAGAAGATGTCTGACGGATCTTGCGGGGCTGCGGAAGAAAGGAGGTCCTCCTTTAGAGAGGCCGGCCCGACGATCGGTGGGCATCGATCGCGGGCCAGACCCCATTTGACACCTCCTCCGGTGCAGGATCCTCCCTCCCCCCCCCCCCCCCTGCAGGCCGCCCCCCCCAGCGTTCCCGAACTGCTCCCGCCGGCAGCGACCAGGTGTGGACGGCGCTGTGGGGATCCCGCCGTTTTGGGCAGGCTGCTCGGCCCATCCGGCACTGAGAATCGCGGGGGTACCGGTGAATTACCATTTTGGCTGTCTCGGGCGATTCACTGGACCGCGCCGCGCAAAACGCGATTGTGCCAATCTGGCCGCTTCCGTGAATCGCGGGAGGGTGTCGGACCGGCGTGGCGGGAAAATTTGGCGACACAGGCGATTCTCCAAACCGGCGCGGGAGCGGAGGATCGCACCCTAGGACTTCTTTTCTTTGCCATTTCTTATTCCTACCCAGATTGATTCCGTGACTTGATATCCAATGCCTATATCGTTTCTCATTAGAGCACTGATCCCTTCCTTTACTAGCAAAGCTACACCACATTTTCTTTTCTTTCGGCCCGTCCTTCTGAAATACTGAGTACCCTTGGATATTCAATTCCCAGACCCGATCTCCTTGTAACCATGGGCGACATTCTCCGACCCCCCGCCGGGTCGGAGAATCGCCGGGGGCTGGCGTGAATCCCGCCCCCGCCGGTTGCCGAAGTCTCCGGCACCGGATATTCGGCGGGGGCGGGAATCGCGCCGCGCCAGTTGGTGGGCCCCCCCCCCGCTCGATTCTCCGGCCCGGATGGGCCGAAGTCCCGCCGTTAAATTGCCTGTCCCGCCGGCGTAAATGAAATCACCTACCTTACCGGCGGGACAAGGCGGCGTGGGCGGGCTCCGGGGTTGTGGGGGGGGGCGCCGGGCGATCTGACCCCGGGGCGTGCCCCCACGGTGGCCTGGCCCGCGATCAGGGCCCACCGATCCGTGGGCGGGCCTGTGCTGTGGGGGCACTCTTTCCCTTCCGCCTCCGCCACGGTCTCCACCATGGCGGAGGTGGAAGAAACTCCCTCCACTGCGCATGCGTGGGAAACTGTCAGCCACCGCTGACGCTCCCGCGCATGCGCCGCCCGGAGATGTCATTTCCGCGCCAGCTGGAGGGGCGGAAATTCCTCCGCCGTCGGCCTAGCCCCTCAATGTTGGGGCTCGGCCCCCAAAGATGCGGAGCATTCCGCACCTTTCGGGCGGCGCGATGCCCATCTGATTGGCGCCGTTTTGGGCGCCAGTCGGCGGACATCGCGCCGTTTCCGGAGAATTTCGCCCCATGTCTCAGTAATCACCACCAAATCATACTCCCTTGAATCTATTCACACTATTAACTCATTAATTTTGTTTCAAATGCTTTGTGCATTCAGACACAAAGGTATTGAGGACTATCATGGAAAAGATGTTGTTGTTTATCCTTACTAATTGTGGTCTATGGATCAGGAAGTCGAGGATCCAGTTGCAGAGGGAGGAGCCAAGTTTTATGTTTTGGAGTTTTGACATGAGCTTGTTTGGGATTATGGGGTTGAAGGCGGAGCTCTAGTCAATGAATGATGAACGATGTTGAGATGCTCCAGGGATGAGTGTAGGGCCGGGGACTTAGCGACTGCTATGAGCCAGTTGTGGCGGCAAGAGCTGCAGTGGATCATGGCACTCTGGGAGGATGGAGTTAATGTGTCTCATGGCCTACCCCTCGAACTTTATAATGATAGATGTCAAGGCCATTGAGACGTGCTGCCTGGTTCTTTAGCACCGGTATGATGGTCGTCTTGATGCAGGTGAGAACCTCTGAACCGAGTAGGGAGATGTTGAAGATGTCCGCAAACACATCCACCATTTGGTCCGCACAGGATCTGAGTGCATGACCATGGACTCCATCAGGACTCATTGCTTTCCGAGGGTTCACTTTCAAGAAGGCTGATCTGACTTCAGAAGCTGTTTTCCTACTCTTGTCTAATTCCTTGGTGCAATATTACTTTCACACATTCTGTCCCTTCCTTATATTTTCTGGTAACAATCCAACTCATCATTAACCTGCACACGTACGTTCTCCTTTAACTTTGATTTTCTAATTTTTTGTGCGACTGAAACCCCCCCCCCCCAATTTAGTTTAAAGTCTTATCTACAGTCGTAATTATGCAGTTCACCAGGACTCTGGTCCCAGCATGATTCAGGTGCACACCGTTGCATTGGAACAGCTCCCTCCTTATCCAATATTGGTGCCAATGTCCCATGAATTCGAACCCATTTCTCCCACGCCAACCTTGGAGCCACACATTTACCTCTTTAATCTTATTGAGCGTGTGGCAATTAGCCCGTGGCTCAGGTAATAATTCAGAGATTATTACTTTTTTGGTTCTGCTTTTTATTTTAGCTCCTAGCTGCTGATATTCCTTCAACAGAACCTTGATCCTTATTCTACCTATGTCGTTGGTATCTTCGTGGACCACGGCAACTGAATCTTTCTAACTCCCACTCCAAGTTCCTCTGCAGCCCAGATGAGATATCCTGAACCTGAGCACCAGGAAGGCAACACAACCTTCGGACTCTCGATCCTGGTTACAGTGTCTATGTCCCTAACTATAGTATCGCCAATTATGGCTATATTTCTCTCCTCTTCCTCTACTTGAATGGCTCCCTGTACCGTAGCGCTGTGGTCAGTTTGCTCATCCTCCGCACAGTCCCTGCTCTCATCCACCCAGGGAGCAAGAATCTCAAACCTGTTGGACAAGGACAAGGGCTGAGGCTCCTGCATCCCTACCTCCTGGATCCCTCTATATGCCTCACCCATAGTCACACCCTCCTATCTCTGACTGATGGATGAATTCAAGGTAATTAATCTAAGGGATGTGACCGCCTCCTGAAACACAGTGCCCAGGTAACTCTCCCCCTCCCGGATGTCGCAGACTCAGACTCCAGCTCTTCAACTCTGAGCTGAAGTTCCTCTTAACAGCCGACACTTGCTACAGATGTGTTCACTTGTAACCACGATGGGGTCCACCAGCTCCCACTTCATGCAGGTACAACACATTGGCTGGCCCTGCATCTCCATTTTATTTAATTAGGTGTTTTTAGCTTCCCATTTGTTTTTAGATTTTATAATCTGGAACATTTCTCCTTTTTACCTTTAATCTGAAAGCAATTTGGAATAGGTAATGCAAATTAGCAGTTCCTTCCCAACCAATGAATTTACCGATTTCCTGTGATGTCACTCAGGAATTGTTTTTCATACTCAGCCCGCTACCTGAGTGGAGGGTCTCTCACAAGTTCAGCAGTCCCTGCTCCTGGAAGGTAAGCAAAGGCCCCGAGCCTCGTGCTGAATTTATTCTCTGCCGCGTTGAGAGTCCCTCGCAGGTCTGGCTGTCTCTGCATTGTCACCTCCACTGAGGCAAAGACATGGAGCTCTCCTTGTCTCTTGCTGCATGCGGTATTTTGCAAGATGAAGGTAAGTATTTCAGTCAGTAATGCAATAGGTTTTGGTGATATGCATGACTTGGTTGAAGTATGAAAGCTAAGCGACTTGGACGTGAGGTTTGCAGCAATATTTTTGAGGGTAAGGTGAAACTATATGCGTGAGCTACAAGTCATTGCCACTATGTAGATAAGTGAGGGGTGTGTGGAGATTAGGACAGCATGTGATTAAGTATATAAAGATATGGGGTGGAATTCTCTGTCGACCGATGCAGAATTGGGAAACTCACTTTGGCATATAATCAGTTCCGACCCTGAAATTGTGGCGGGCGCCGATTTCACACCAAATCACAATTCTCCATCATCTTGACAGCAGCATCAATGTGGTCCAGAACGCATGTATAGTAAACACCGTTTGCTTGCCATTAGCGGGCCCGACCCGGTATTCTCCGGGCCTCCGCGATTCTCCGCCTTCAATGGGCCGAGAATGCGGCTGCAACTTATCGGCCTCCTGAGTGTCAATTGCGAATCCGGCACCGTTACTCAATGGAATTGATTGTGTTCCATGTGGCGCCTGTGCTAGCTTCTTAACAGTCGCTGAATCGGTCCAGGTGTGGCGCCAGTTTTGCTGTCGTGAAAGTCCACGAATTCTGCCCCAGCGTCAATACTTAGTCTCAGGAACGGACAATCCAGCTGATGGCATTTGTTGATGCATTAACTAATCCTGACCACTCGCATGAGATTATTGAACTTTTTGTGGGGCTACATTTGGGCCCTCAGTCTCAGTCGATAGCTATCTGCTCCAATATCTTTACAGTGTTTGAAGATTCTCTTGGTCCTTTATAAAATGAGGATCTAATTCCTCCTGCCTAACCCCTGCACCAATGCCTCCAGTGCTGCTTCAGAGAACCTTGAACACCACTATATCTGATGTGCACTAATGTTTAGCGTTCTCCCTTATTTGTCATAAATATTTTTATTGAAATTTTCAGAATACAATATTCAAACAGATTCATACAATATACAGAAAATATCCCATGCCGCCCACCCCGTCCCCCCAATTTAGAAAAATTATTTAGTTAACTTTTTTCCAGAATAACACTAATGCAACCATTTATGTACAACAGTTAACAGTACTCCAACTTTTCATCCACCCCCACAAACCCAAAGGAACCAAAAACCAAACCCCAATGCCCTCACTTCCCCCCCCCCCCCATCCCCGCCCAACATCTGATGGTGACCAACTCTATGAAAAAGGAAATACACGGCTGCCACCTGAGGTGGAATCCTTCAGCCGGTCTTTGATTTTTTTTTTTCTAAGTGTAAAAATTCTATCATGGGCAGCACGGTGGTGCAGTGGGTAGCACTGCAGTCTCACGGCGCCGAGGTCCCAGGTTCGATCCTGGCTCTGGGTCACTGTCCGTGTGGAGTTTGCACATTCTCCCCGTGTTTGCGTGGGTTTCGCCCCCACAACCCAAAGATGTGCACGGTAGGTGGATTGGACACGCTAAATTGCCCCTAAATTGGAAAGAATGAATTGTGTACTCTAAATTACAAAAAAAAAAAATTGTTTTTATTCTATCAGGTCCCGAGCCCAGCTTCTGTACTGGGTGCAGAGGAGGACCTCCAGCCAAACAAGGTTTACCTATGGGCCATCAAGGAAGCAAAGTATTGACAGTCAGAGAGATCTAGGTGTACAGGTCCACAGGTCACTGAAAGGGGCAACACAGGTGGAGAAGGAAGTCAAGAAGGCATACGGCATGCTTGCCTTAATTGGCCGGGGCATTGAGTATAAAAATTGGCAAGTCATGTTGCAGCTGTATAGAACCTTAGTTAGGCCACACTTGGAGTATAGTGTCCAGTTTCGGTCGCCACACTACCGGAAGGATGTGAAGGCTTTAGAGAGGGTGCAGAAGAGATTTACCAGGATGTTGCCTGGTATGGAGGGCATTTGCTATGAGGAGAGGTTGAATAAACTTGGTTTGTTCTCACTGGAACGACGGAGGTGGAGGGGCGACCTGATAGAGGTCTACAGAATTATGAGGAGCATAGACAGAGTGGATAGTGAGAGACTTTTTCCCAGAGTAGAAGGATCAATTACTAGGGAGCATAGATAAAAGGTTAGAGGAGATGTACGGGGCAAGGTTTTTACACAGAGGGTAGTGGGTGCCTGGAACTCGCTGCCGGAGGAGGTGGTGGAAGCAGGGACGATAGTGACGTTTAATGGACATTTTGACAAATACGTGAATAAGATGGGAATAGAGGAATAAGGACCCCGGAAGTGTAAAAGATTTTAGTTTAAATGGGCAGCATGGTCGGCGCAGGCTTGGAGGGCCGTAGGGCCTGTTCCTGTTCTGTACTTTTCTTTGTACGAAGTCTTACAACACCAGGTTAAAGTCCAACAGGTTTGTTTCGATGCCACTAGCTTTCGGAGCACTGCTCCTTCCTCAGGTGAATGCAGAGGTCTGTTCCAGAAACACATATATAGACAAATTCAAAGATGCCAAACAATGCTAGGAATGCGAGCATTAGCAGGTGATTAAATCTTTACAGATCCAGAGATGGGGTAACCCCAGGTTAAAGAGGTGTGAATTGTTTCAAGCCAGGACAGTTGGTAGGATTTTGCAGGCCAGATGGTGGGGGATGAATGTAATGCGACATGAATCCCAGGTCCCGGTTGAGGCCGCACTCATGTGTGCGGAACTTGGCTATAAGTTTCTGCTCGGCGATTCTGTGTTGTCGCGGGTCCTGAAGGCCGCCTTGGAGAACGCTTACCCGGAGATCAGAGGCTGAATGCCCTTGACTGCTGAAGTGTTCCCCGACTGGAAGGGAACATTCCTGCCTGGTGATTGTTGCGCGATGTCCGTTCATTCGTTGTCGCAGCGTCTGCATGGTCTCGCCAATGTACCACGCTTCGGGACATCCTTTCCTGCAGCGTATGAGGTAGACAACGTTGGCCGAGTCGCACGAGTATGTACCGCGTACCTGGTGGGTGGTGTTCTCACGTGTAATAGTGGTATCCATGTCAATGATCTGGCACGTCTTGCAGAGATTGCCATGACAGGGTTGTGTGGTGTCGTGGTCACTGTTCTGAAGACTGGGTAGTTTGCTGCAAACAATGGTTTGTTTGAGGTTGCGCGGTTGTTTGAAGGCAAGTAGTGGGGGTGTGGGGATGACCTTGGCAAGATGTTCATCATCATCAATGACGTGTTGAAGGCTGTGAAGAAGATGACGTAGTTTCTCCGCTCCGGGGAAGTACTGGACGACGAAGGGTATTCTGTCGGTTGTGTCCCATGTTTGTCTTCTGAGGAGGTCGGTGCGGTTTTTCGCTGTGGCGCGTTGGAACTGTCGATCGATGAGTCGAGTGCCATATCCTGTTCGTACGAGGGGATCTTTCAACGTCTGTAGATGTCTGTTACGCTCCTCCTCGTCTGAGAAGATCCTGTGTATATGGAGCCCTTGTCCATAGGGGATGGCTTCTTTGATGTGTTTAGGGTGGAAGCTGGAGAAGTGGAGCATCATGAGGTTATCCGTGGGTTTGCGGTAAAGCGACGTGCTGAGGTGACCGTCCTTGATGGAGACGAGTGTGTCCAAGAATGCAACTGATTTTGGAGAGTAGTCCATGGTGAGTCTGATGGTTGGATGGAACTTATTAATGTCATCGTGTAGTCGTTTCAGTGATTCTTCGCCGTGGGTGCAAAGGAAAAAAATGTCATCGATGTATCTGGTGTATAACGTCGGTTGAAGGTCCTGTGCGGTGAGTAGGTCCTGTTCAAACTTGTGCATGAAGATGTTGGCGTATTGGGGTGCGAATTTGGTCCCCATGGCTGTTCCGTGCGTCTGGATGAAGAACTTGTTGTCGAAGGTGAAGACGTTGTGATCCAGAATGAAGCGGATGAGTTGCAGAATTGCGTCTGGAGATTGGCAGTTGTCGGTGTTGAGTACTGAGGCTGTTGCAGCAATGCCGTCGTCATAGCCATCCCCTATGGACAAGCGCTCCGTAAGCCATCCCCTATGGACAAGCGCTCCATATATACAGGATCTGCTCAGACGAGGAGGAGCGTAACAGACATCTACAGACGTTGAAAGATGCCCTCGTACGAACGGGATATGGCACTCGACTCATCGATCGACAGTTCCAACGCGCCACAGCGAAAAACCGCACCGACCTCCTCAGAAGACAAACATGGGACACAACCGACAGAATACCCTTCGTCGTCCAGTACTTCCCCGGAGCGGAGAAACTACGTCATCTTCTTCACAGCCTTCAACACGTCATTGATGACGATGAACATCTTGCCAAGGTCATCCCCGCACCCCCACTACTTGCCTTCAAACAACCGCGCACCCTCAAACGAACCATTGTTTGCAGCAAACTACCCAGTCTTCAGAACAGTGACCACGACACCACACAACCCTGTCATGGCAATCTCTGCAAGACGTGCCAGATCATTGACATGGATACCACTATTACACGTAAGAACACCACCCACCAGGTACGCGGTACATACTCGTGCGACTCGGCCAACGTTGTCTACCTCATACGCTGCAGGAAAGGATGTCCCGAAGCGTGGTACATTGGCGAGACCATGCAGACGCTGCGACAACGAATGAACGGACATCGCGCAACAATCACCAGGCAGGAATGTTCCCTTCCAGTCGGGGAACACTTCAGCAGTCAAGGGCATTCAGCCTCTGATCTCCGGGTAAGTGTTCTCCAAGGCGGCCTTCAGGACCCGCGACAACGCAGAATCGCCGAGCAGAAACTTATAGCCAAGTTCCGCACACATGAGTGCGGCCTCAACCGGGACCTGGGATTCATGTCGCATTACATTCATCCCCCACCATCTGGCCTGCAAAATCCTACCAACTGTCCTGGCTTGATACAATTCACACCTCTTTAACCTGGGGTTACCCCATCTCTGGATCTGTAAAGATTTAATCACCTGCTAATGCTCGCATTCCTAGCATTGTTTGGCATCTTTGAATTTGTCTATATATGTGTTTCTGGAACAGACCTCTGCATTCACCTGAGGAAGGAGCAGCGCTCCGAAAGCTAGTGACATCGAAACAAACCTGTTGGACTTTAACCTGGTGTTGTAAGACTTCGTACTGTGCTCACCCCAGTCCAACGCCGGCATCTCCACATCATGTACTTTTCTTTGTTCTTTGTTCTTTGTTCAAAGGCACGAGCATCTGCCTTTGCCCCTGTCTGTAACTCTGGCAAGGTTGAGATCCCAAAATTAACCACCAAAGGTCATGGCTCCAAGTTCATGAGTCCAAGGCAGGACCAGAATATGTGCGTATGATGGGCAGGGCTCCCTGAGCACTGTTCGCACCTATCCTCCATGTCTGCAAATAAAACTCTCATTTGGACCCTGGTCAAATTCACCCTCTGCACCACCTTGAATTGCATCAGGCTGAGCCGAGCGCAGGAAGAGGTAGAGTTGACTTTATATACAGTCTCACTCCACTCCCCATCCTCAAGTTACTGCCACAATTCCTCCTCCCATTTTCTTTTAATTTCGTCCAGCAGGACTTGATCTGTCGACATCAGTCGCCATAGAACTCTGACATCCCTCCCTCCCCTACACTTGCAGCTGAAAGACGTTTGTCCATCAACGAAGGAGGGAGGCCAAAGGGAAGGAAGCAATCTCCTTGTGTGCAAAGTTTCATAACTGGTAATGTCAAAACTGGTTAGTTCTTGAGGGCTTACCCCTCACCAGCCATCCTCAAAACTCAGGAACTTACTATCAACAAACCAATCCCTGAACCGTTCCAAACCCTCCTTCCAAACCCTGAATGACGAATCCAAAACCGCTGGTACAAAACAATGTTCCCACAGATTGTGACCAACTTGACATAGCACCCAGTTTGACGAGCCATCTAAATTTTTCCATATTTTCGAGGTGGCCACCGCCACCGCTTGCAGTCCATTTCAATGGGGAAAGCAGAAGGAGGGCCTAAACCAATGCCCTCATGCTGGTACCTTTACAGTCATTCCTCTCCATCCACCCCACATGGACTCTGCCACCCCCGCACCGTTTCAATATTCGCCACCCAATAATAATATATAACAAGACTCCCTGATTGTCTATTCCTTCGCAAAAACCCCATGTGGATCCATGGGGTCATACCCACACAAATAAAAGACAAGATCACCTTATTAACTCCTGCAAAAAAAAGACTTTGAAAGGGAAATTGGCAGGCACTGGAACAAAAACAGAAATCTTGGGTGGATATTCATTTTAATCGATTGGATCCTTTCAGCAAAAGTCAGTGGGAGGCTATCCCATCTCTTCTGGCCCTCCTTCACGGCTCTAACCAGGACCCCAAAATTTAGCTTCTGTAATGAGGCCCAGTCGTGGGCCACCTGGACTCTCAGATAACGAAAGTTGGATCTGGCCAGGCGAAAAGGCAACTTCCTCAGGTCAGCTTCCCTTCCTGGGGGATTCACTGCAAAACATTCGCTTTAACCCAGCTTCAATCTGTACCCCTAAAAGGACCCAAAACTCTTGAGCAGTTTTATTATCTCCTCTGCAAGGACAGGATCCGTCACATACAGTAACAGGTCATCCGCAGACAAGGACATTGTATGCTCCCTGCCTCCTCTATCTATTCATTTCCACTTTGTGGATGACCTCAGTGTGATAGCCAAATGCTCAATAGCCAGGCAAACAGTAGACAAGATAATGGACATCCCTGTCCACTATTCCCAGTCGGAAGTATTTAGAGTTTAAGTCATTTGTATGGACACTGACAGTGGTGGCTCTATACAAAAGCCAGATACAGTATATAAACCCAGGTCCAAGACCAAACCTGCCCAAAACCTCGAATAAATAGTTCAATTCCACTCAATCGAATGCATCCAGAGAAATAATCATCTCTGTTTCGGGGACGGAGAGGGGGATAGAACCAAGTTGAGCAGCCTGCGGACATTGGCTGACAGTTGTCTCCCCTTAATAAATCCTGTCTGGTCTTCTGAAATTATCCCTGGGAGTCAGGACTCCCCAACACCTCACTGGTAACTTCGCTAGCAACTTTGCGTCTGCATTCAACAAAGAGATTGGGCAGTACGACCCACACTCCATCGGGTCTTTATCCTTCTTCAATATAGAGGAGATCATCACCTGCACCAAAGAGGTCGGTAACGTCCTTCGAGTCAGAGAGTCCTCGAACATCTCAAGCAGCACTGGGGTCAGCAACCCGGCAAATGTTTTGTAAAATTCAATCGGGAACCCAACTGGTTCCGACGCCTTCTCTGACTGCATCAATCCCATACCCTCCTTTTATTTTTTAAAAATAAATTTAGAGTATCCAATTCATTTTTCTCCAGTTAAGGGACAATTTAGCATGGTCAATCCACCTACCCTGCATATCTTTGGGTTGTGGGGGCGAGACCCACTCAAACACAGGAGAATGAGCAAACTCTACACGGACAGTGACCCAGAGCCAGGATCAAATCTGGAACCTCGGCGCTGTGAGGCAGCAGTGCTAACCACTGCGCCACCATGCTGCCCTTAATTCCATACCCTCCTTAATCTCCACTAGAGTCAGAGGAGCTTCCAATTCTTTCCTCTCCTCCTGTTCCACTATCAGAAAGGCCAGACCATCTAAAAACTCAGACATTAAAGACTCATTCTCTGGGGGTTCCGACTTGTACACGTCCTAGAACGCTTCGAACGTCCCATTAGCCTTGGTTGGGGTGGAGACCAGTCTTCTAACCCTATCCCTGACTTGCAAAATTTACCGAGAGGCCACCTGCCGTATCAACTGATATGCCAGCAGGTAACTAGCCTTTCCCCGAGTTCACAGAGAGCTCCCACCCCACCGTGAACGTCGCAGCGAGCGCACCGCCCTGTCCATGGCTAAAAGCCCAAATTCCGCTCCCATACTTCTTCCTACCAACCAGCAATTATGGTGTCTGATTGTTCGAGTATTGACTGTCCACGTCTGAGATGGCGTCTGCCAACCTCTGCCCTTTTGCTCTTTTGCTCATGTGCTTTAAAGGAGATAATCTCCCCTCTAACGATCACCTTCAGGACCTTCCATAGTGTGGAAGGGGAAATCTCCGCTCTCCTATTAAAGCTCAAATATTTCTCGATGACAGAGGAGATCCTCTTGCAAAACCCTTTATCCACCATCAGTGACGTATCAGGGGCGGGATTCTCTGAAATTGGCGCGATGTCCGCATCTTGAGGGGCCAGGCCCGTGCCAGACTGATTTCCGCCCCACCTGCTGGCGGGAAAGGCCTTTGGTGCCCCGCCAGCTGGCGCGGAAATGACTTTGCCGTGCGGCGCATGCACGGGAGCGTCAGTGGGCGCTCACGGCATCCCCGCGCATGCGCAGTGGAGGAGGTCTCTTCCGCCTCCGCCATAGTGGAGACCATGGCGAAGGCGGAAGGAAACGAGTGCCCCCACAGCACAGGCCCGCCCGCAGATCGGTGGGCCCCGCTCGTGGGCCAGGCCACCGTGGGGGCACCCCCCGGGGCCACATCGCCCCCCCCCCCCCCCCCCCCCCCCCCCAGGACCCTGGAGCCCGCCCGCGCCGCCTTGTCCCGCCGGTAAGAGAGTTGGTTTAATTCTCGCCGGCGGGACAGGCATTCCAGCAGCGGGACTTCGGCCCATCGCGGGCCGGAGAATTGCTGGGGGGCCCCGCCAACCGGCGCGGCGTGATTCCCACCCCCGCCGAATATCCGGTGCCAGAGAATTCGGCAACCGGCGGGGGCGGTATTCACGCCAGCCCCCGCCGATTCTCCGACCCGGCGGTGGGTCGGAGAATCCCGCCCCTGATCTCCAAAGGTGGTGATGAGCGGAACTCGAGCCAACCATAATGTCTACATCGTGTGTGGTGTGATCAGAGATCATTATTGCTGAGTATCCCGACTCCCCCACCCCCAGCAGCAAGGACCCGACAAAAATGTCAATCCTAAAATAGACCTGGTGGACCCGAGAGAAGAATGAGAAATCCCTCTCCCCTGGGTGTAAAAATCTCCAAGGGTCAGCTCATTCCATCTGCTCCATGAAGGACAGAGGCGTTCACCATCCCGGAAGGTCTTAACACCTTAGCTCTCGATTTATCCAGTGGGGGGCCCAAAACTTAATTAGTATTCCCAACAATGATCAGCTGGTGTGAATCCAAATCCGAGATCAGCAACAGCAACCTATGAATAAAAGTTGTGTCATTCCAACTTGGGGCATATACAAGTACGACTGTTTCACACGCTAACAGCCCACTGACCATGACATATCTCCCATTTCGGTCTGTCAAAATCCTCCCCGCTGAAAAGCTGTATACTCCCTTTTTGTTATTGTTTCATTGGATGTTCTATGTGGGTAGGGCTCGGGCAACATTTGTTTCCCATCTTTAATTGCACTTGAGGAAGTGGTAGTGAGCTGCCTTTTTTAACCGTTGCAGTCTCTGTGGTGTGGGTACACCCACAGTGTTGTTTGGAAGCGAGTTCCATCTATTTGATCCAGTGATAATGAAAGAACGATTCTATATTTCCAAGTTAGGATGGTGTTTGGCTTGGAGGGGAACATGCAGGTGGTTGTGTTCCCATTCATCTGTTGTCCTTGTCCTTTTAAGGTAGAGGTTATGGGTTTGGAAAGCGCTGTCAAAGGAACGTTGGTGGTTTGCTACAGTGCATCTTGTATATGGTGCACATTGCTGTCATTGCTTGTCTGTGGTGAGAGAGTGAATGTTTAAAGTGGTGGATGGGCTGCTGATCTAACAGACTGCTTTGTCTAAGATGGTTTGTCCTATTTGGACAGCTTTTCACCGCCACTTCCAGCACTTTCTGTAGTCGGAATCCACTTCTTCTTTCAGAGGTTTAAGGCTGCCTTTAAATGCTCGATGTGCAGCAGATCGGGCAATATCTGTGGAATGAGAAACAGCATTAACATCTGACAAAAGCACAATGATCTGAAACATTAGCTTGATTTTAGCTTAAAATAGCTGAAACTTTCTTCACTAATCACTCATTGTTCCTTCGACCGATACAACCCAAACAATAATGTTATGTTTTGTAACTATTGTTAAAATTACTGGAAAGCGTGTGTCTCACTTAGGACAGGTGCATGAAGGGAATAAGCAAGTAGCTCCCTTGCCGTGAGTCATGCCATATAAAAATATTTTTTAGTATTTCATTTGTCAAGGGATGAATTTTAAAACATCCCATGAAATGATTTGTAAAGGTCACAATCTTGCATATTTTTTCCTGGGTTAATGTAATAGCAATTTTAAAACAGGACAACTGTAATTACAAACTTGAAGCCATATTTTAAAGGTTGAAATGTATGTGGAGGGAAATATGTTCTCCTAATCGTCTGTATTTTCATTGGTATGAGAACATCAATTTAATATCTGTTTTTATTGGAATCCATTTTCTAAGACCTTGTTATACAAATGAATATCAAACTAATAAATGCTGTGAAGCTCTTTCTCTAATTCAGTTTAACCCGACTGAATGAATCATTAAGTATTTTCATTTGACATCTTGGGCGGGATTCTCCGACCCCCCGCCGGGTGGGAGAATCGCCGGGGGCTGGCGTGAATCCCGCCTCTGCTGGTTGCCGAATTTTCCGGCACCGGATATTCGGCAGGGGTGGGAATCGCGCCACGCCGGTTGGCGGGCCCTCGCCGGCGATTCTCCGGCCCGCGATGGGCCGAAGTCCTGCTGCTGGAATGCCTGTCCCGCCGGCGAGAATCAAACCACCTCTCTTACCAGCGGGACCAGGCGGCGCGGGCAGGCTCTGGGGTCCTGGGGGGGGGGCGCGGGGCGATGTGGCCCCGGGGGGTGCCCCCACGGTGGCCTGGCCCGCGATCGGGGCCCACCGATTGGCAGGCGGGCCTGTGCCGTGGGGGCACTCTTTTCCTTCCGCCTTCGCCATGGTCTCCACTATGGCGGAGGCGGAAGAGACCCCCTCCACTGCGCATGCGCGGGGATGCCGTGAGCGGCTGCTGACGCTCCCGCACATGCGCCGCCCGGCAAAGTAATTTCCGCGCCAGCTGGTGGGGCACCAAAGCCCTTTCCCGCCAGCTGGCGGGGTGGAAATCAGTCCGGCGCGGGCCTAGCCTTGGTTCCTAATGAAAACAGATCAATGGTAAATTGGAAATAAAATCTCAGCATGAAAAACCTGACTTGATCCTGAATATAAAAATACGATGAGATGGATTCGCTTTAGATTAGCTACAAAAAATACGAATTCCATCTAGATCCCAGAATCCTCAACTTGGCCATTCTGCCACGAATGAGCAATAATGTGTGTAAACAGGCCTGTAATTTATAATTCAGAACTCGGACATTACGAGAGGCTCCCAGGAGGATAGCAGAGAGGTTTTAGGGATGTTTTCAAGGCGTTCCTGAAGAGGATAATCAACACCACCCACTCAAGAGAGTTCCATGCTCCAGATTGGCCACAGAAAGCTCACCAGGGAGTCACTGAACATATCAAGAGACTTTGACAGGAATGTGCAGGGCTGAGTTTGAGGCAACGGGCAGGGCACACAAACTCCCCACACAACTCATCTATCCAATCATTAAAGCACCTGCTCTACATGTGGCAGAGCCTATAGCTCATTCATTTGATTCATCAACAGCCATCTCAGGATCCATCAAACTGGAGTGGGAGGACTTCCGGTGGCGGCTATGAGGGAGTAGGTCGCACATTTGGTGGCTCCCGTTTCGGTCAGACTTTTGGACCTTTTCCCCCGACTTTTTTGCACTTTTGGGCGCGGAACTGGAAAGCAATAGTACTCAGGCACAGGACCCATACAGAATTGTATGGACCTAAGAAGCCGGAGGGACTGTAAACAGCAGAAGAAGTGGTCGAGTAAGGGCACAGTGGAGGCTGTGAGAGAGACCAGCATGGCTGGTGTTCAGAGCAAGGCGCCGACAGCCCAGCCCACAATGGAGCAGCTGCTGCGGACTATGCAGGAGGGCTTTTTGGCTCTGAAGCGTGACAACTTGGAGCCGCTACAGAAGTCGATTGACCGGATGGGAAAAAGGCTGGATGATCAGGCTGAGAAGCTCCAGCAGTTGGAGAAGTCAGTGGAGGAGCAGGCTGACTTTCAAACGGTGGCGGATGTGGAGATTCGGAGGCTGAGGGACCAGCAAAAAGTGCTTCTGGAAAGGCTGGAGGACCTGGACAACAGATCTCGCCGGCAGAAGGTGAGAATTGTGGGCCTCCCGGAGGGGGCAGAGGGGCTAGACGCTGCTGCGTATGTGGAGGGTATGTTTCAGAAGTTGCTGGGGAACGAGGTGTTCCCGCGCCCGCCGGTGGTGGGCAGGGCACACAGAGTGCAGGTGAGGCAGCCGCGACGAGGGGGTCCCCCACGAGCGATGGTGGTACGCTTTCACAGGTACCTGGACAAGTAACGGGTGCTGCAATGGGCAAAGAGCACACAAAGCTGTACTTGGGACAATACCACCCTGCGTGTGTACCAAGATTTGAGCGCTGAGGTGGCCAGGAGGAGGGGAGGCTACAGGCAGGTGAAGGAGATACTGTATAAAAACAAGGTGAAATTCGGGTTGCTTTTTCCGGCGTGACTGTGGGTTACGTATGAGGGTCAGCACTACTATTTTGAGGAACCCGAAGAGGCGATGAACTTCGTTAAGAAGCAAGGGCTGGCCCTGAGCTGAGGTCGTTTGGGCTCATGTTAGAACTTTTAAGTATATGTGGTGTCTCTCCCGTTTTGAAAATTGCCTGCATGTTTGAGTCCGTTTTTGTTGTTTCTTTTTTCGACCTTTTTAGGGTGTTGGAAGGTGGTGAGAAATCTTAATTCTTTACCCGTCAGTCTGGCCTCAATAAAACCCGAGATGGATTTGCAGGCATAGCATTAGTTATTTTTATTTGACTTGCAAGTCTGACTCATTTCACAGAAACCTAGGACACAACTAGTCTCCTAGCTATCCAGAATCGAGTGAGTCTGTAGAACAAAGAAATCTCTACTGATACATTCAAATGGCATCAAGTTTCACATACACGATTCCCATAGGTCATCCTATACCCCTCCTGACCTGGCCATACATCCTAATTGGCTCACTTCCCATCCCTTCCTCTGGCCTCCTATTACCCAGCATCCTTTTCTCCTCCTTAGCTGGACACCCCTCCCCCTTGCTTTGCCATGCATTCTGAAATCCTTTGTCTGTGAACTAACAGAATCAGACCGGCCTATCTACATTACAGTAACTAATATCTCTAAAGTAATTATTTTATATCACATTCGTCATTCCCTCCTTTTATCATTTCATGATAACCGAACTATTCAATCCATAGCTACAGTCCCTCATCTAAAAAGATTCGTCGCCGCATTTCCAAATTCCTGTAGTAGCCCCCCCCCCCCATCCGCTGCACCCTCGTAGATTTTAACAGCCAAGATTCTAGGGGCGTGATCTGTTCCAGTGCACCCCGCATTGTACCCATCATGCATTTAAGGATGGCCAGGCCCACAAAGATGCAGCCAATAGCCACCGCTAAATACATGGCCATATTTATCAACCAGTCCTTCCAACCTCCAAATTCCCAGTTACCCCAAGATCCAGGATCCTGCATTCCGTCCAGGTGATCCCGTATGTGATCCATAAATTTAGTGATGTTAGCGGTTAAGTCTTGAACTCCCATGATACACTTGCCCTGCACTATGGCGCATACCCCACCCTCACGGGCCAGAAGATAGTCAAGAGCATACCGGTTCTGCATTGCAAACAACCGCAGCTGAGACAATTCCTTGGTTATTGCCCCAAGGGCTCCCAAGGTTTCATTTCCCAAGATGGTAAGGCCACAAATAAAATAATTCCTATCGCTGACCGCCAAGGAACCTCCCACACCTCCCAGTGTCAAGACGCTCAGAATTCCCCACCCGGTAGAGTGGCCCCGGTTGGGTGCGAGAACCTGAGGCTTTTTCCAGTTCTCGCAGAATTCAGCTGAGACTGCCCGGCGTGCTAACTGAATATGCAGCATCCACGCCGGGGGCAGGGGACTGTGGTAGGGACTAGAGTCCCAATAGCAATTTGACAGGGAAATGGGGGTGTCAAAACATTGGTCGCTGTGCCATTAAATAAAAAGTAGTATCCTTGCTCCATGTACAGGCTAGCATCACAATCAGTATATCGGCTGCGTAGGGATCCCCCCAGTAGCCCAGTTTATCCAGCTTTGAAACGCCCATTCGGGCCGCCTAGCAATGCGGAAAGCCCTAGTCCCAACAGTGATATGAGAGACATTCGCCCAGCCACAAAGGAGCTGGAGGCCATCGTTCAATGGAACGCAGGTGGTGTTGTAACAAATGCATTGGCCAGATGCCTGGGTGATATGACACCTCCTGTCCGTACAGGTGGGGAACTCCGTTTGGGGAGTGCCCCAAAGCGGTGAAACAGAAAATAACCTAGACACCGCTGCGGGGTTCGGGTAGCAGACAACCCGTCCCTGGCCATACAAGCGGTGGTAAATCTGGTAGAAGAGATTCATACTACCCGGGTTTTCCTCAGTTTGGCCTCTAAATGAATTAAGTGTATCTCCTGATAACCTATGTTCTAGTTGTACTCCCCTCCTTACACGCCTCGTCCTCTCTCTATTCCCCCACTCTCTTCCACAACCTCTTCCCACCCTCTCCTGACGGTCTGATTTTACCTTTATGGCATCAAGCTTAACACATCCAAAATCAAATTTACATGTACTCCAAAAACAAGGCAATGTCCCTGTATTGTTTCCTTCCCATCGCCGGGACCGGTGCAATTGCTTCATGAGTCCGGCATTGTCTGTTAACCTGATGACCTTCCCTGAGTCGATACCATGTCCTCATATATGGGGGCAGCGAAGAACATCACCTTTGCATAACCAAAATGTCCTTGTAGTTTGGTTGGGGTTACAAATGTAGATAATATTTCCCTTTTCCATGTCCGTCGCCGATGACAGTCCAAGCGAGGTGAGGCCGAAGATCACACAGGCGGTGCGTAGCCACCCCATCATGCTCCACACCTGTAAAATAGCGCTGGGGAAGGGAGGCAGGTTAATCTGTCCAAGAAAATGAGGCCCGTTATCAGAACTCAACTGAGCTGGTATACCGTACCGGGGAATGATTTCCCGCATCAGAACTTTAACCACAGTAGCAGCTTTATTATCGATAGTCGGATACACCTCGACCCATCTACTGAACACATCCACAATAACCAAAACATATTTATAACATTGACACCTTTCCAACTCAATGTAATCCATTTGGAGCGTCTCAAAGGGACCACTGGGCAACAGGGTTTGCCCCATACCACAAGGGATACCTTTGCCGGTGTTATGTTGCTGACAAATCAAACACCGATTACTGATACTCTGGGCCAGCCCCTGCATTTTAGGGTGCCACCAAGTGTCCAGCAACAATCACTAGTCCCCCGAGCCCCACAATGAGTCGCAAAGTGTACACATTCAATGACCCATAAAGCCAGTACATCAGACATACAAGTCTGATGTGCTGGCGTGGTCCATAAAGAGGAAACAGAATCATATGTACAACCTAACTGTTTCCACATTTGTTTATCATTCTCAGGAGCATCCTCCTGTAACCTTATGATGTCTTGGATAGTTGGCATTGGCTTGTCAGAGGCAGACCTATTTTTTGCAGAACGTTTAGTCTGACCTAACATTTTAGGCACCATCACTTGCTGAATTTGTGCGGCTGTCCGCGCTACACAATCTGCTTGTTCATTACCAACGTCAACTGGGGTCTTATAGTTTGTATGGACAGCGCATTTAATGACGGAAATCTGCGCGGGCATAAGGAGGGCCAGTAGTAGGTCATTAACTAAACCCCGGTGGGATATTTGACCACACATAATCATGTCAGGTTGTTCATGAATATCACTCAGATCGTCCCTTATTGTGGTAGTTTCCTGAATCAAGGCTAAACAGTCGTGGCCAGGTGCGTCTTCATGGACGGGGGACCACTAAGAAAACAGGCTGGATTGATAGTGGTACAGTGTTTAAATGTCAGACGTGGATTGTTCAAAAGGTATATCTTATACCTATTCTGACGAGCTGCGGTAAGATGCTGAGTCTGCAGTTGCCTCAGTAGTGCGATGACCGAGTGGGAGCTATACACCGTAATATCCTGTTGGAGAGTGAGAGCATATAACGGCTGTGCGATGGCATTGATTGAACATAAATCCTGTACTAATCGGTACTGGTCTGGCTTGGCTGGTTTAGGCACAGCAAGTATGGGGGTGTTACATTCTGATTGGCAAGGGACCAAAATACCCTGTTGCAACAGCTCTCGGATTAATTTGTCTATAGACGGGGCAGCTTGGGGTTTCAGGGGGTATTGACGAATGGAAGGCAGCTTTACATGGTCCTTAATCGTTACCTTAATAGGTGTAACATTTGTCTTTCCCACTTGTGACGGGTATTCCGCCCAGACCTGTGGATTGACATATTCCAAAACATCATGTCCCCTGTGATGCTGCAGTCGAGTGTTAATCATTTCAGGGACCTCAAAATATTTTATAGCAGTGCCGTCTGGCGTGACTTGAAGTGCGTAAACTGTTGGATCCGAATGATCCACTGCCCTCCTTACCATAGGCCCCAGGACCCTGGCATGGTACTAGTCGTGGACCTGACGTGTAATATGAGGGCTTACCGAAGCTGACTGTGGCCATAAATGTGGTGGTATTGTAACAAAATCGGCTGTACCTTCTTTTCCCGTGACTGTGGATGTAACCTTGACTGGCCATTCGGTCCCAATTAACGGCCGGTATTTGTCCTCCAACTCCCTGTTTTGTCCGAGTCTGTCATAGGCCAGGGTAACGTGATGCAGTGAATGTTCAATGTCTAACGTCCACCACTGGGGGGTGATAGAAATATAGCATTGTTGTCTCATCCTTCATGTTTGAACCGTAACCCCTTTGTCTCCGCACTCTAGCTGTAGCTGGAAGATACACAGTAAATCTCGGGCCAACAAGTTACAGTCCAATCCAGTAGTCACTACAAACTGATGATCTGCAGACTTATTCTCGTAAGTGACTGTCACAGGTTCAGAAATAGGATACTCACACACCTGTCCTTGGAACCCCGACAAATGCTGCGTGTGGTCAGATCGTGGTAGTCGAAGTTCTGATTGTACTGAAGACATGGCTACTCCAGTGTCGATTACAAATGGGTGATGTTGATCTCCTATCTGCAGAGAGATAATGGGTTCCCTGTCCGATTGGAGAGTCCTTATGACTAAATTAGCTAGTCAATCCTGTGTTGGGAAAGGGTTTGCCTAGGAGAAGTCAGTGTATCTCGTCTGTCCTCCCCTTGGTGGGTACCCCCTCCTTTGGGTCGTGTAGTCTCCTTCTGCTGCCTGTCTTTTAAAGGGGCATTCCTGTTGCCAGTGATCTGCACGGCTGCAATTAAAACATGCATTGTTCCCTCTATATCTGCCCATCCTCTTTTCCCAGTAGACCAATGGCTACTCAGAGGGGGCGGCAGTTGTAAAGCTGTTGGTGCATACGGTGGGCCATAAAGAGGAGCTGAGGGTCCATGTGGGTGGGTTTGATATCCTCCCCCATGTTGATCCACCCACCCAAAGTCACAATATTGGGGTTCCAGCTGGTAAGCCACCGTTTCTGCCGCTGGTTGGGGTCTCAGATCATCCTTTTTCATTACATACTCAGTCTTAATCTTTGTAACTGAGCCTCCTTCCTGGCCTACACCCTCCTTCCAATAAAATCTGACTGCCCTGGCCATCTGGGAAGGGTCGTTCTCTGTCCAATTCATGTTATTACATTTCACGGCAGTAGCCACGGAAGGTGGTAGGCAACACATTAACATAGCACAATATTGAGGGGGATTCTGACCATTTTGGTACAGCAAGTCGTCTGACTGCCCACGGTAGATTTCATTAAAACGTTCCAGAAATTCCTCTGGCTCTTCAGTCTTTTTAGGTTTGAGGTCTAAGATAGCAGAAATGTTTATGGGCTTTTGAAATGTGGCATTCAACGCATTCAGGATTTGTGTCTGTCTATCATCGTCTAACGCATGGGCCTGCTGAAGTGCGGCATGGCTAGCACAATTCAAGTGGTTGAGGTGACTGCGGTACTCTGCTGGCGTTAAAAGCTGCTGGACTAGGGCCCAGAGGTCCCTATAATCAGCTTGCTAAACTGAGATGGTAGTTCTCAGATGATCCACAAAAGCAGCAGGAGATTTCTTCCTGTCTGGGATTGCAGCCATACTAGCCATCATCTCACTGGGTCTCCATGGGAAATAAACGTCTATCGTGGGCTGGGCCGCCGTCGTCACAGCGTCAGGGTTTGGTATTTTCCTAATCGGCAACTGTCTCAGAGTCTCACTAGGGGGCACTCTATCTGTTTCCTCAGGCTCTTCCAAGACTTTGACATCCCTCCCTGTCACTAGAGGGAGCTCCATCTCCTCAGAACCATTCCTATCCTCTCCCTTTGTTCTCGGACTTTTCTGTCCCTTCTTATCGGTCTGAAGGGATTTAGGTGGTATGCGTGATTGTTTCTGGATAGGATCAGGCTCTTCTCTCGCTGTCCGAGATTGGGTCCTAGAGCTAACTGGGCTTGTGGAACAAAGCTCCCCTTCTCTCTTAGATAGTGAAGATGGTAAAATAGGACCCACGCTATCAACCGAAGGGGCTGGAGTGACTGGCATGATTTGAATCTGGGGAGCAGTGACTGGATATAAATTATGATACTCTGGTGATTCCGGAATTAGTGCAGGCAATGCTACAGGTGCAGTCGGAATCCTAGCCGACCTGGTCAAATTGTCTTAATCTTCATCCTCTGTCTCTGTCAATGCAAGGCCAGCCATTGAACTACGTAGCCCATTGTTGTTGTTTTTTGAATGCACACTCCTTTGTCAAGATGTCTAGCGTTTTCTTTTTTACCCTCTTCACTAATTGGAATCCCCATTTTAAGGGCATTTTCTTGCCAACTTAATAACATGATCTTATCCCTCTCATGTTGACAATATTGTCTCCATAATCTAATTTACTCTTTAGCTTTCATACTTTGGCTCTCTTTTTTTTATTATTATTATTTTTTATTTGCCTATTTATAACCAATGGCAATTTTTGCAACTTGGCAAAATTATTGAAAAGGTTTTAACAGTGTTCTTTTAAAACTTAAAATGTTTGAAAATTCAAATTGAATTACTGCAACCTGCAAGCTTAGCTCTGATCTCAACTCAGAACTAAATTTACGATTTGCTTAACACAAATTTGTATAACTTTTACAACGTAATTAATTCTTTATCTTAACAATTTTTCTTTTAACAAGTTTTTCTTACATTCACAAAAATGTTGGCTGCTATCAATGAGGGAGCAGTTAGCTGCGGTGATTTATACCGGAGCAAAGTCAACTGTCATCTCCAGATTTACACTTTTTAAAATGGCGTCAGTGTGTTTCTTTAAGTTTCTATTAATTCACAAATAAAATGAGATAAACATTATTTCAAGGAATTAAAACTTAAGATTCTGGCAATTTCAATCAATTGCTTGCGAAAATAATAAACTTTTATCAAAGAGGTGGAGAAACCCACTGGTTTCCTTTAATTAATTCAAAACGTAACTTTGCTGGAGTTTCACTGACTCGAAAGAAAGGTATCCAATTACACCACAAGCTGCCTGTTATCTCAAGCTGCTGTTAACCCTTTGAGAGACTTCTGCTTTAACTAACATGCAGCATCCAGTTTTTTTTTTTAAATTTATCGTTTCTCGCCACTACAGTCCAAGGATACAATTTTAGCAGAATCAACTATAGATTTAAAACACTCATTGAACTGAACCCTCATCCTGAGGTCGCATCAGTTCTTCAAAAACACACACATATGGAATTAAACCATCTTTTTGATGTCACATTAATCCCAAAACATAACCCAAAACCGAATCATAACTCACACATGGAATTAAACCATGGATCCCCAGACTGACCTTTGATTTCGTCGAGACGATCTTTCCGTACCAACCGCGAGTGACCAGACTAATCAGACCATAAGAAGAGGGGAAAAACCAATGCACGGTCATTTTCCAGCTATACATTGTGGGCCCCTTTTTCCACTCTCCTTTTGTCCAAAATCAGTCTAATTCTGAGTTCGCAGATGGCCGATGACCATCTGGAGAAATCCCGGGTTTCCGGCACCAAATGAGAAATCTTAATTCTTTACCCGTCAGTCTGGCCTCAATAAAACTCGAGATGGATTTGCAGGCATAGCATTAGTTATTTTTATTTGACTTGCAAGTCTGACTCGTTCGAAACCTAGGACACAACTAGTCTCCTAGCTATCCAGAATCGAGTGAGTCTGTAGAACAAAGAAATCTCTACTGATACATTCAAATGGCATCAAGTTTCCCATACATGATTCCCATAGGTCATCCTATACCCCTCCTGACCTGGCCATACATCCTAATTGGCTCACTTCCCATCCCTTCCTCTGGTCTCCTATTACCCAGCTTCCTTTTCTCCTCCTTAGCTGGACACCCCTCCCCCTTGCTTTGCCATGCGTTCTGAAATCCTTTGCCTGTGAACTAACAGAATCAGACCGGCCTATCTCCATTACAGTAACTAATACCTCTAAAGTAACTATTTTATATCACATTCGTCAGTGGTAGGGGTGTGTTTTATTTTTGAGTGCTTTTTGCGTGGTTTAACTGAATGTTTCCTGCTTGGGCTCTTCGATTAGTTGGAATTTGTCTGGGGGGAAAATAATACAGAAAACAGTTAAAAGGGTTGGGTTAAAATGGATGCTTCAGGGGAACTTTGTGCAATCTTTTTCTGTGTCTGTATGGGAAGAACTGAGAGTGCCTGTTATTTCTTATCTCTTTTTTTTTCTTGTTTAACTTGAAATGTGCTATTGTGGGGGCTGTTTATGACTTGTATCGAGTGTTTGCTTAAGTAGGGCTGATCTGGGGAAGTGGTATGGATGGGTCGGGGGAGGGGTGACTGGGAACAATGGGTGGGAGACCCGCTGGCGCCGAGGCTGGGAGCCCCAGGCTAGCTGAGTGGGGCTAGTCAACGGAAGCCGAGGTGGGGGGTGTGCATATAATTAGATTAGAGCAGAGGTTAGGTGATAGGATGGTGTTGCTAGGGGGGGCGGGGGGGGGGGAGTCGTTCTGCTGACTGGGATGGAAACTGGGCAGGGCAACAGTGAGAGGTCATGGGTGGAGCCGGTCAGGAGGCGAGCCAGATGAAGCACGGCACATGGCTGGGGGGCTGGCCAAGGAAATGGGATGGCTGATCGGCAAAGGGGAGGGGGGGGGGCGAAGTCCCCCCCAACCAGGCTGATCACCTGGAATGTTAGAGGGTTAAACGGGCCAGTGAAGAGGGCGCGTGTGTTTGCGCATCTGCGGGTTCTGAAGGCGGACATAGTCTTGCTGCAGGAGACGCACCTGAAAGTGGAAGACCAGGTTAGGTTAAGGAAGGGCTGGGTCAGTTAGGTCTTTCATTCGGGGCTTGATTCTAAGACGAGGAGAGTTGCGATCCTGATTAATAAAAGGGTACAATTTGAGGCGGAGGGCACAGTCGTGGATGGGGTTGGCAGGTTCGTTATGGTGAGGGGTAAGCTCGAAGGGGTGAGAATAGTCCTGGTCAATGTGTATGCCCCTAATTGGGACGATGTGGATTTTATTAGGAGGATGCTAGGGAAGATCCCCGACTTGGACTCGCGTAAGCTGATCATGGGTGGGGAGTTTAATACAGTCCTGGACCCGAGCCTGGACCGGTCATGTTCAAGAACGGGCTGGTTGCCAGCGATGGCAAAGGAACTGAGAGGGTTCATGGAGAAACGGGGGGAGTAGACCCATGGAGATTTAGCCGGCCGACGGCGAGGGAGTTCTCGTACTACTTCCACGTCCACAAGTTGTATTCCCGAATTGATTACTTTGTTGTGAGTAGGGACCTGCTGGCCGGAATGGTGGGGGCAGAATATTCGGCAATTGCCATGTCGGACCATGCTCCGCACTGGGTAGACCTGCAGTTTTGTAAGGACAGCTTTCAGCACCCACAGTAGCACGGGCAGCACGGTAGCATGGTGGTTAGCACAATTGCTTCACAACTTCAGGGTGCCAAGTTCGATTCCCGCTTGGGTCACTGTCTGTGCAGAGTCTGCACGTTCTCCCCATGTGTGCGTGGGTTTCCTCCGGGTGCTCCAGTTTCCTCCCACAGTCCAAAGATGTGCAGGTTAGGTGGGTTGGCCATGCTAAATTGCCCTTAGTGTCCAAAATTGCCCTTAGTGTTGGGTGGGGTTACCGGGTTATGGGGGTAGGTGGAGTTGTGCGGTTGGGTAGGGTGCTCTTTCAGAGAGCTGGTGCAGACTCGATGGGCTGACTGGCCTCCTTCTGCACTGTAAATTCTATGAAAACCATGGAGGCTACAAGTTGGATTACTCGCGGATGAGGCGGTGTGTGAGAGGCTGAGGAAATGCATGCAGAATTACCTGCAGGTGAACAATACTGGAGAAGTCTTGACAGCGGTGCTCTGGGAGGCACTGAAGGCAGTGGTGAGAGGGGAGCTGATTTCAATCGGGGCGTACAGGGACAGGACTGATAGGGCAGAGGCGGACCGACTGATTAAGGAAATTCTACGGATGTACAGGAGTTATGCGGAATCCCCGAGGCCAGTGTCACTCAGGAAACGACAGAGGCTGCAGGCCGAATTTGGGGTGCTGACTACAGGCAAGGCCGTAGAGCAGCTTAGAAAGGTAAAAGGAACGATTTATGAGCATGGGGAGAAGGCCAATAGAATGCTTGCGCAACAACTAAGGAAGAGGGAAGCAGCTAGGGAAATAGGAAGGGTAGTGGATGGTGAACGTAATCTAGTGGGTGATCCGGCAGGGCTGAACAAGGTCTTTTGGGACTTTTATAGGAAGCTGTACACTTCGGAACTACCCGGGGGACCGGGGGGTTTGAGGCGATTCCAGGATGGACTGACCTTCCCAAGAGTGGGGTGGGGGTTGGTGGACGGACTGGAGGCCCTGGTCAGGATCGAAGAGGTATTGGGGGGCCTGAAGGTCATGCAGTCGGGTAAAGCCCCGGGGCTGGACGGGTATCCGGTGGAGTTTTACAAAAGATTTGCCGGGATAGTGGGGCCGGTGCTGGTCAGGGTCTTTAACGAGGCAAGAGACAGAGGGAGTTTACCCCCGACGATGTCGCAGGCCACCATTCCACTCATTCTGAAATGGGATAAGGACCCGGAGGCTTGTGGGTCATGCAGGCCGATCTCTTTGATCAATGTAGATGCCAAGTTACTGGCCAAGATTTTGCTGACTAGAATTGAGGACTGTGTACCGGATGTAATTGTGGAGGACCAAACCGGGTTTGTAAAGGGGAGGCAGCTGGTGGCCAACCTAAGAAGGCTGCTCAACGTGATTATAGTGCCCCCGAAGAGTAGGGAGGTAGAGATAGTGATAGCCATGGATGCTGAAAAGGCTTTTGACCGGGTTGAGTGGGATTATCTGTGGGAGGTACTAGGACGGTTCGGGTTCAGGGCGGGGTTCATCGACTGGGTTAGGCTATTGTATCAGGCCCCGGAAGCGGATGAACAGGATGACATCGGACTACTTTAGACTGCACCGTGGGAGAAGACAGGGCTGCCCTCTCTCCCCACTGCTGTTTGCGCTGGCCATAGAGCTGCTGGCAATTGCACTGAGAGCTTCTAGGGGCTGGAAAGGGCTGGTCCGGAGGGGAGTGGAACATAGAGTCTCGTTCTACGCAGATGATCTGCTGTTATATGTATTGGACCCAATGGTGGGAATGGACGGTACTATGGCAACCCTGAGGGAATTTGGCCGGTTCTCCGGATACAAACTGAACATGGCTAAGTGCGAGTTGTTTGTAATTCAGGCGAGGGGGCAGGAGAGTAGGCTGAAGGGGTTGCCGTTCAGGCTAGTGGGGGAGAGTTTCCGATCGTTGGGGATTCAGGTGGCATGGGACTGGGGCAAGTTGCATAAGCTCAACCTGTCCCGACTGGTGGAACGAGTGAGGGACGAGGTCTGGAGGTGGGATGGACTCCCGCTGTCATTGGCGGGGAGGGTGCAGGCTGTTAAGATGACGATTCTCCCGCGGTTATTGTTTGTTTTTCAGTGTCTCCCCATCTTTATCCCGCGGTCCTTCTTTAAGAGGCTGAATAAAATTATTCTGGGATTTGTATGGGCAGAGAAGTCCCCGCAGGTGAAGAGGGTGATGCTTGAAAGGAACTGAGGAGAAGGGGGGCTGGCGTTGCCGAACTTCAGCAACTATTACTGGGCGGCCAACATAGCGATGATAAGGAAATGGATGATGGGTGCGGGGTCGGTTTGGGGGCGGATGGAGGCTGCTTCGTGCAGGGGCACTAGCTTAGCAGCACTGGTCACGGCACCTCTGCCGCTTCCGCCGGCACGGTACTCCACCAGCCCGATAGTGGTGGCGGCTCTTCGGATCTGGGGCCAGTGGAGGAGGCATGTAGGGGAGGGAAGAGCATCGGTGTGGACCCCAATCTGCGGCAACCACCGATTTGCCCCGGGGAACATGGACGGGGGGTATCAACTGTGGAGGAGGGTGGGGATTGTGAGGATGGCGGATCTGTTCCTGGAAGGGAGCTTTCCGAGCATGAGGGTGCTGGAGGAGAAGTTTGGGCTGGCGAGAGGGAAGACTTTAGATACTTACAGGTGCGGGATTTTGTATGCAGAATGGTGCCGTCCTTCCCATGCCTCCTGCCGAAGGGGAGGCATGACAGGGTAGTTTCTAGGGTAGAGATGGGAGAAGGTAGAGTCTCAGACGTCTACAAGGAACTAATGGGAGCTGAGGATACGCAGACCGAGGACCTACAGCTTAAGTGTGAAGAGGAGCTCGGGGGGGAGATGGAGGACAGTGTCTGGGCAGAAGCACTGAGCCGAGTAAACATGACAGCAACATGCACCAGGCTCAGCCTGATCCAGTTTAAGGTCGTGCCCCAGGCCCACATGACGGTGACACGGATGAGCAAATTCTTTGGGCTGGAGGACAAGTGTGCTAGATGCGCTGGAGGGCCAGCTAACCATGTCCACATGTTCTGGTCGTGCCCTAAACTCAGGGGGTATTGGCAGGGATTTGCATACAAGATGATCAGAGGATTGGATAGGGTGGACAGTGAGAGCCTTTTTCTTCAGATGGTGATGTCTAGCACGAGGGGACATACCTTTAAATTGAGGGGAGATAGGTATAGGACAGATGTCAGAGGTAGGTTCTTTACTCAGAGAGTAGTAAGGGCGTGGAATGCCCTGCCTGCAACAGTAGTGGACTCGCCAACACTAAGGTCATTAAAATGGTCATTGGATAGACATATGGACAATAAGGGAATAGTGTAGATGGGCTTTAGAGTGGTTTCACAGGTCGGCGCAACATCGAGGGCCGAAGGGCCTGTACTGCGCTGTAATGTTCTATGTTCTATGTTCTATGTCCCGGGTATTGAAAACTGGGGTGGTAATGAGCCCTGAGGTGGCAATCTTTGGGGTTTCGGAGGACCCGGGAGTCCAGGAAGAGAGAGAGGCCGACGTTCTGGCCTTTGCTTCCCTGGTAGCCCAGCGATGAATACCGTTAGCATCGAGGGACTCAAAGCCCCCGAGGGCTGAGGTATGGCTATCGGACATGGCGAGCTTTCTTGGCCTAGAGCAAGTCAAGTTTGCCTTGAGAGGTTCGCTACTAGAGTTCGCCCGAAGGTGGCAGCCATTTATTGACTTCTTCGCAGAGGAGTAAGTGTCTGCAGGGGGAGGGGGGGTGCTAGGGTAGAGTAGAGTAGAGTAGGGGGACATTGAGGCAGGTCCTTGCGTGAACAGAGCTGTGGTTTGCACTATGTTTAATTTGCGCCTTGACCTTTTTTTTGTACTGTACTATGTCACGTTTTCTATATGCCTAAAATACCTCAATAAAATAGTTTGTTGAAAAAAAAACTGGAGTGGGAGTAAGTCTTCGATGATAAGGGGCTAGTGAAGAAAAGAGAATTTAAGGTAGATCAAGTTAGTGTTTAATTTTCAAATGGATCTGAATGTTGGGCATGTGAAGTAAAGCAGAAAATGCTGGAAATATACTGAATGTGCATCAGAATCAGAAAAAAGAAGCCAAATTTGTGCTTTCAGTGCAAATCCTTTTCCATGCTCAATATAGAAAGGCAGGTTAGCAACTAAAGACTGGGAGAATATCATCTCCTATTACAATAAAGTAGGTAATGGATTTAAAAGCTAGTGAACAGTTTATTTAGAAAGAACTAAAGCTGGTGTCTATATGAAATGATTGGGTCATATAGCCTGTTTCTGTATTGTACATTATATATATATATATGCACTGCGTGATATAGAGACTATTTCAGTCAGGCTGTGAAATTGCAGGAAGAAAGAAAAGTGGGTGAGATGATAGCAAATCTTGGAAATTGCTGAAGTCGATGTTCACATTAAAATGCAACAGAGGAAGAAAGAAAAGTATACATAAAGTTTGGGTTTAGTCATGTACACAGTCAAAGACAGAACGATTGAGGAGATAAGAGAAATTTAAACTCTGAGACACATCGTTGATACTGTGATTTAATGGAGATAATTGGCAAAATAGTTATTTAATTTTTTTTGGTCTCCTTAATAAAGGAAAACTCACATCATGAGTTGCAAATATGGTTTTCTATGCTGGAGGAAGTAAATGCAAATCATGCATGGCAGGAAAATTTTGCTTCTTGATAATAGTGTGAGCCAGAACATGTGTTGCATCTATCTGTGGTTGTGTGGAAAATGTTTTGGAAAGAGCAACATGGTATTGGGATGATGAAATGGTAAGTAAGCATTTTCAGGAGACTCTGCAACCTGGCAGCTCTTTGTTTTGCAATTGCTCCTTTTCCATGTCCAACTCCTCTCCCTTTGATGAATTGTGCCAATCTAGAGCATCAATGTCTTCAAGGTCCAAGCCTCTCTGGAGGGCCATGTTATTGAGAACACAGCAGATCATAAAAAATAGGAGCAAGTCTAGACCATTCAGCCCATCAAGTCTGCTCTGGCACTCAATAAATCATGGTTGATCTGATTGTTGCTGCAACTCCACTTTACTGCCAGTCCCCCCCCCCCCCACACCCCCATCATAACCCTTGACTCCCCTGTAGATCAAAAACCTGTCTACCACAGCCTTGAATATATTTATTGAGCCAGACGCCACTGTTTTCTGCAAAAGACAACTTCACAGTCTAACAATCATTTGAGAGGAAAATAATCGTCCTCCTCATTGTCTTAAATGGGAAACCCCATATTTTTAAACTGTGCCACAACTCTAGATTCCCCCATGACAGCAAACATCCTTTTAGTATCTACCCTCTGAAGCCCTCTAGATGTTTCAATAAAATCATCTCTTATTCTTCTAAACTTCAGTTAGTATCGGCCCAACCTTCTCAACCTTTCCTCATATCATAACGTCTTCAATCCCATTAGCCTGAACCTTCTTTGAACTGTTTCCAATGCACTTGTATCGTTCCTTAAGTAAGAAGACCAAAACTAGGTGGTCTCACCAATGCCCTGTAGAGTTGTAGCAAGACTTCCCTACTTTTATACTCCTACTCCCTTCTTATAAAGGGCAATATTCCATTTACCTTCCTAATTACCTACTATACCTGCATGCTAACTTTTTGTGATTCATGCAGAGATACGTCTACCACAGCATTCTGCAGTCTCTCCATTTAGATTATATTCTACTTTTCAATTCGTCCTGCCAAAGTGGGCAGCTTCATATTTACCACATTGTACTCCATCGACCAGCTTTCTGCCCACTCACTTAATTGATTTCTTTGCAGATTCTTTGTATCCCCCTCACAAGTTGCTATCCTACATATCTTCATATTGTCAGCAAATTTGGCTACAGTGCAGTCTGTCCCTTCATCCAAGTAATTAATATAGATTATAAATAGGTGAGACCCCAGCATTGTTCCCTGTGGTACTCCACTAGTTACAGTTCATCAACCAGAAAAAGGTCCATTTATCCAAAATCTCTGTTTCCTGATATTTAGGCAAACCTTTATCCATGCTAATATATTACCTGCAACACCAAGAGCTTAACTGTCATAATCTTAGGATCTTATATGGCTGTGTCAATGAATACTTCCGATGGATGTATTGCAGCATTATTAAAATCAGTACCTTACATGAACAAAATAATTCCAACAAGAAAGTTTACTGAATAAACAGGAGTAATTTGGGGGAAAGGTAAAACCATTTTCCTCAAATTTTATACCAGCCTTAATTGATGCGAGAATTATAACATGGTATGCATGATCTATTGTAGTCTTTCTTCCACAGGTCCTAATGTGACCATAGTTTCTGACACTTTTAACAATATTAGATGACCAGAATTCTTTTTCAAATATTGAGAAGAATGAAGATCATTATCTTTGGTCCCCACCACAACAAACATTGTGCTCTAGCCCCTTGACACCATTCTTCTCCATTACCACTATCTGTGGATGACTCTGAATATTTGAATTCTTAGTTTCCTGTTGGCTCAGGGCTGAGCTTCACAGTCCATATCCCCTCCAAAAGTAAGACTGCTGACATTCACCTCCAGAACATCAGCCATCTCTGCCCCTAAGTCAGCTCATTTGCTGAAATCTTTATACATGCTTTTACCTCTAGACTCAACTAATCCAATATTCTCACGGTTGGACTCCCCTGCTCTATCCCCTGTAAACTTGAGCTCAAATTAAACTCTGCTCCCCATATTTTAATTTACACCAATAATCTTTCACCCCGTGCTTGCTAACCTACACTGGTTCCTGGACCAGCTACATCTTGATTTTAAAATTCACATCCTTGTCACCAAATCCCTCACCCCTCAGCAATCTCCTCCTCTGACAAGCCTCTGAGACCTTTTCTCTCCCACAAATTCATCCTTTCCCACATTGCCAAATTTCTTTGCTCCAACATTGGTGACCATGCAACCAAGGCCCCAAGCTCTGGAATTCCCTCTACAAACCTCTTCAAACTTGGACCTAAGATGTCCTTATGTGGGCGTGATTCTCTGGAAAGATTTCTAAGTGTGATAGCGAGCGGGAATTGCTGCGAGCTTCCCGGTGCTGGGTCCCGCTGGCAATGCTATTCAACGTTAATTGGTCCACTTAATGAGGCACCACGGACTTCTCGCTGCAAATGAATGTTCGCCAGCCGATTCATCAGCACCACGCTCGCTAGCCCTCCGCTAACAAGGACGAGCAGCAATGAAGCAGCAGTTGCTCAGCCAACCCCAGCCAGCCTGCAACAATGATGCCCAAGAGACCAACCCCAAGATTCGGGGATGCAGATCTAGGGAGGCTCCTAGTTGCAGGGGAGGTCTGGAGGGATGTCCTTTTACCCTGAAGGTCCCAGATGCCAGCAATAGGGCAGCCACTGCTGCCTGGGACAAGGTGGCAGCGACTGTAAGTGCCAGGAGTGTGAACAGGAGGATTGGACTCCAGTTCCGGAAAAAGGTCAGTGACCTACACAGGACAGCACGAGTGAGTAGACACCAATGCCCCCCACCCCCACCCCCCCTCCCCCCCACCCCCACACGTGACCTTTCCGCCCCCAGGCGAGCATCCACCTCCAACTCACCATGCGACCTCCAACCCTCCCTCCACACCACCTCTCCCTTCACCCCCCCCCAACCACTGAATAACACGCATGGCTCATGGAAAAGCTGTCCCGTAATTGCCGAGAGAGGGTCCAGACTGGCGACGGTGTGCCGGACATAGGAATCGTCACGTCCTTCGAGGAGCGGGCCCTAGAGGTGACTGGGGTGGCCGAGGACAGATGTGTCACCAACGCGGAGGCTGGTGAATGCCCCAGAGGTGAGAAACCACCGGGCCCCAGCCAAAGGACCTGTCAAACGTGAGTTGTTATTGCGTTACTGACTGAGCCATCCCTCCCACTGACCACATGTCTATTCTCCCTCAGGTCCTCCAGCCATTGGTTCCGGCTCATCCAGGGTGCCCCCTCTCCAGCCTCCCATGAGAACATCTCTGAGGAGAGCTCAGAGGATGCCACCATAATAGTCGTGGGACAGCTGTAATCCCCACCCTCCACCAGCGCAGATACATGCACCTCATGGGAAATGTTAGTGGTCAGGATTCTGGGGCACAATCTGGTGAGCACCCCAGCTGCTGACGTACATCAGGTGGAGGCTGGAATCCCCAGGCAAGATTGCAGTGGCAGGCCTTCTGGATCCCAGGACCCAGATGGGTCCCAACCTGATGCTATGCCTGTGGAAGAGGTCATTCCGCAGCTGATGAAGATGTTAGAGTGCGGTCAAGACATTCAGAGGGAGATGCCAGCGTCACCCCAGCAGATCCATAGCCGCTTGGGGGATTCGCAGAGGCTGCGTGCACAGGATATGTCTCCGGCAATGCGCGTCACCGAGGCCAACACTGCGAGGGTGGCGACCGCAGTGGAGAGTCGGGTACACGACATCAGCACCATTAATAAAAGTGTCCAAGGCATCGTGCAGTCAGTGACGGCCATGGCTGAGAGTCTCGACAGAATGTCTGCCTCACTGGGGGATGTCACCTAGTATCATGCTGACTTTGATGAGGTTCTGCGGGACATGTCCCGCTGTCAGATGGAAATAGCCGAGGCGCTGCCGAGTTGTCCCAGTCACAGATGGGCATTGCTGAGGCACTGCAGAATATGTCCCAGTCACTGAGTTTTTCGCCCAGACGTGCAGGCCATCCATGACCTGTTGGATGCACCTGTGGGCTGTGGCCTGTGAGAGACCACACAGGACCCGCTCGAGCCCTGGAACGACCCTGAAGTGTAAAGGGTCAGGGCTGTGGTGACCATGATGGCCACCGGGAGTAGGTGTCCTTCTCTTCCCACGGTGCCAAGTCCGCGAGGACATTGCACAGGTGCCGCACCGTCTACTTGTTGAGGCGGAGCCTCCTGCAGCATGCGCTGTCCGTCGGATCCTCAGGGTGTGGGCCGGGGTCCACTACATGGTCCGCCGCCTCGAGCATCTGTAAGGCATTGGGAGAGGGTGTTATCCTGACGAACAGCGGTTGCTCCCCCCCACCCCCCCCCCCCTCAGAGCCTCCAATCCCCTATTGATCCCCCCTCTCCCCCACCCAGAATGCCATGTACATCCAGCCGCAGCGGGCCCCACTCACCGGACCTCAGACCCTGTACCCTGAACACCCGCTCATAACATCAACTGGACCGAGTGCTGGTCCCCTTTCCCTGGCATTCACCCACCCTCCGGCCGTGGATATGTCCCTGGAGCTGTGTCCCATCCCTTGGGTATTCGGATGTTGGCTGCTGCGTGTGTGGTGTTGCCTCCCACAGTGTTCAGGCACAGTGTCCAGGCATCACGGCTTTGATTGGATTCCAGTGACTGATTCCCACATGCTACATGGCCCGCCCATCCAAGGAAATCCTCTTGGGTTGTGTGAAGTGCTTCCTTAACCACGATTGCCATCTTGTTGGGCTTGGCCCATGTCAAAGATTATGTAGTTTTCCACCCTGACATGTAGGCTATTAGCAATAGCCTTCAGCTGCACGGCCAGAAGCTTCGGCAGTCAGTGGGGGTTGTGGGTGGTTGGTGGGGCAGACCGGCAGGGACAAGGATTACCCCTGGAACGGGTACACATGCTCCGGGGGTTGGCATGGCGGTGCCGTGAGTGGTTGCCCTCCCCCAGCACTCCCCCCCCCCCCCCCCCGCCCCCCAGCACTCCCCCCCCCCCCCCCCCCACGATGGTGGTCCACCCCTGCGAGGGTCCCCCACTCTCAGCCAAGGGACCCCACCCACCTCGCGCTGAGCACCGGGGTGGAAAATCCAGTGCTCCCGGGCTCTTTACCTATGAACAAAGATGGCTACTCACCTCCTCGGCTCCCCTCAGAAACTCTTCCGCCAGGTTCATGTTTTTAAAAAGGAGTACTTATCAGCGCCAGCGTGACCACTTGCTGGTGTGGAAGCTGAATGACGGGAGGCCATTGGATAAGGGGTGGCTCTCGTTAATTGTTTGGAAATAAGGCTTAAGTGGTGATAATTGGTTTCTTGACTCGCTACAGCGAGATCCCGATTGCGCCTATGGAAGCTGCTGGTTGCATCGCAGACTGTTTGGCACCTGACGCGGTTCTCATTTTCCCCCTCTCTCGCTATTGACTGGCCTCATTTCACTTGAGGCAGAGCATAATGAGGCTGGAGAATCGGCCCCTATGTCTTTTTGTCAAAAATTTGTATGATAATGTTCCTGAGAAACACTTGGGGCATTTTACTAAATTAAAGGTGTTAGATAATCCAAAGTATTGTGTGTTCACTGAAGCACTACAAAACATCTGCTCGGACACCCTGCCTCATTCAGTTCTGATATTCATCAACATTGACCCTGGAAACATTTGTAAGCTTTTACCAAAATACCTTCTGAACACCATGAACAATGGTCAATGTAATCATACAGGCACATCAAATTCAAAAAGCAACACTTTTTTTTTAGATCACTGGCCATCACTGTATAGTTCCTCATGGCTTTTTAAGGATGGGGGTGGGGTGGGGGGGGGGGGGGTTCCTCGGCTGAGAGTGTGGGACCCCCCCCCCCCACTCTCACTGACTCCCTCTCACTGCGGCCTGCTGCCAATCCATGGTTGCTCTCCCTTCTTTGTCTAAGTGCAATACTAACAGTGTCCCCCCCCCACTCTCACTGACCCCCTCTCACTGGGGCCTGCTGCCAATCCATGGTTGCTCTCCCTTCTTTGTCTAGGTGCAGTACCAACAGTGGCCATCGCTTTCGGTATTGCTGGTATTGCAGAGTTGCCAGCCTCCAATTGGTCAACAGCTCTATGAGTTGGGACTTCCTCCTAGAGAGGGGGAGGAGGCCTCGCCTCCTATTGATTAAAGGCCTGTCAGTTGAAAAATTAAAAAAAGTAAGTTGACATAGTGGAGGTGTGCCAGCCCCCGATATTTATACTGGGGTGTTGGGAGCCCACCGGGAGCCTGTACAATACAGCACATTAACTCTGTTTCTTGACTCAGATGCTGTCTGACCGAAGTATTTCCAGCGCTTTTTGTTTTATTTCAGATTTCCAATATCTGTTGCATTTTCCTTTTACACCTTGTCCAAATGAAGAGAGGTTTTGTAATTTAATTGTAGAATGTGCAGTTGTATTCAAAAAAGAAAATAAATTCTCCTGCACCCACAAGGTTAGAGATTGGGTAATAATTCCAGTGGGAAAGCAAAAACAAAGGACTGACTGGATAATTTCTATATAGATAAACTTGATTAACCTGAAATGAAAATGACATTGGGCTCTTAATTGCATTATTTGACCCTAATTTACATACATTAATGAGTTCTTTACCTGTATCTATGAGAAGTCAGGCTGCCCAGACAAAAATTGTAATGAGTGAACTTCTAACAGTAAGTCATTAGAACTTAATTTGCTTTTTGCTGTACCATCCTGCTTTAGGCATCGATAATAGGATGATAATTCTCTCTCATTTATTCACCCTCCTTCACACAGGCACACGTATGCACAATTTAATACATGAATCAGTCCCATACAACATGTAGGTTGCATTGGTTCACAGTCTCTCAAGATGCCTGTGTCTTTTTGGCCTTGTGGAGTCCGTGGACCATGCATATTTATGTTGCCCTTGGCTGCACCCCCTTTTAAGTTTGTGTGACATGCCTGTGAATAATATTGTACATAGTTAGCAATGCGACCTCTGACCAGCTGGTGGCATCAGAAATCGGTTCTGTGACATCCGACTCTCACCAGTTGGTATAAGGCGTACAACAGGACAGTCGCCTATAGGGTAGCTCCAGGAGAGTTCACGAAACTCAAATAGTAACTTAGTCTGTATAGTATTCGGTTGTTATCTTTCCACGTGTTAAGCAATACATCATCATCCTAGTCAAGTCACCAGGAGTTCTGTGTGCATCATTGCACCGGCAACGTCACATGGTACCAGGAGTATTGAACATTTAAAGTTAACAGCAGAAAAGACTAAGTGAAACCGGCCGAAGAACGGAAAAGAGAAGATTCTTCCACTAACCTGGTGAACTACGGCCATTGGCATTTCAACACAACAAACGGTGAAGTTCGAGATGGAAGGTTTAAAGGCACCTCACCAGCTTCAAGAGTTGGGTAACATTGACGAAAACAGGCGTATTTTCAAACAACAGTTTAAACTCTCTGTCTCAGCCCTTCGCCCACAGGCACATCCTGATGATAGGAGCATTGTGTTGCTGCTCACAGTAGCAGGCCCACAAACAATTGAAATCTACACTACCTTCACTTTTGACAGTGAAGAGGAAAGCAAGAGCTATGATGAGGTGATAAAGTACTTTGATCGGCATTGCTCTCCAAAAAAAAATGAAACACGTGAAAGATATATTTTTTGTACGCGTACCCAGAAACAAGGCACATTTTTTGACAGCTTTGTAACCGCCTTGAGTTTGATGGCCCAGTCCTGCAATTTCAGTAATCTAAAATCATCGATGATACGCGTCCAAATAGTATTTGGCATATCGAATGATAAGCTCTGTGAGAAATTGTAGCGGGAAGAAGACCTGATATTGGAAAATACGATTAAGGTGTGCCATGCGAGTGAATTTTCTGCACAGCAGATCAGTACACTCACTCTGAAACATTTTGGCACCAACATGGAAGAAGACGCCAGTGCCATCAGCACTGTGACGCAGTTCAATAAGAAGTATGGTCTCATTGCGGGAGGCTATTTTATGCGGCCGACAGGAGCTGCCATCTTATGCCAGAAATGTGGCAGCCGACATGGCCCACGGCAATGTCCAACAAATGGAAAAGTATGTTCCTGGTATGGCCGTACAAATCATTTTGCGAAACAATGTTTTTCGTGTCCTGCAGTGGACCAAATCAGATCAGTTAATGCAGTTGATGAGATACCTCCGGACGAACGGTTCTTCATTGATCTCATTCAAACCAAGGACTAGAGGAGTCCGACCAATAAAATTGAAGAAGTCTTTCCAAAAGGATAAACCTGGTGCCATTGAAAGATGGAAAACTTTTTTGCCGGATGCGTGTGAGGCCCTGAACTTGGTTGAGCGGCTGCACGTTCCAAACAGCGAGAGATCAGACAAAAACTACAAATCTCAACGAGATACGCTGGTGCAGTCATTCGACGAGAAATAAGCAAATGTCCAGGTGGAGGATGACAGAGATGGAAGAGCCAAAGGGAATTCCAGACTTCTGGTTAACAGTCTTCACTAAATTTACTCAGTAGGTTGATACAGGAGCATGATGAGCCCAAATTAAAGCATCGACAAGGTGTGAACATTAAATGTTCAGAATGTGAACAGCCAATGTGCTTCACTCTGGAGTTTAGGTTTGAGGCAAATTAATATTTAACAAATTAGGTAACTACGAAAGTATACCAGCTGGAATCACGGCCTCACAAGCTTGAATTTTCATTCTTTGACGAACCAGAAATCACGGGATGCACAGGGTGCCAGATCGACTGGAAGAAAGAAAAAAATGCCACACTGAAAACCATTAAAACAAAGCCAAAGCATAAGGGTCGGAGTACTCGTGAAACATTTACAAATACTTTACTAAATGACTCATTCTTTAATTTCTTCAGTCCGCCAGAATTTCCACAGCATGGGGTGTTAAATAAGAAAAAAGAGGAACAGTCACGAAATTGTTCTCAAAACCAAAATGTGGAAGAGAAGGAGAGTGGGAGATACCGTGAGTCACACTGATGACACCAGAAAGAAGACATCGAGAGTACACAACGACGCAGTAGCAAAAAGCATTGCGTAAAGATACAAAAGTAGCTGCTGACACAGGCATGGCCAGTAATGATACCGGTCTTCAGGACGCATCATCTCAAAAGGCTAAGGCATAAAAGACTGGCACGGAAACCAGTCATCCAGAAAGCTGACAAGATCCCAGATGATCAGTGGGGTGATCCTGTTGGAGATGCAAAATGAGCTGTGCACAAGGATTACATTCAGCAAGCATATCATGTAAACTAGAAGCACAATTAAGTCTGTATATACATGCCACGTGTGTTAAACAATAATACCAATCATGTTGTGTATATAAATGTTAACATCTCCAAAGGAAGGGGGATGTGGTGATGTGCCTGTGAATAATATTGTTCATAGTTAGCAATGCGACCTCTGATCAGCTGGTGGCAACAGACATCAATCATGTGATATCCGCCTCTCGGCAGTTGGTAGTAAGGTGTGCAAGAGGACAGTTGCACAAAGGGTAGTTCCAGGAGATGTCACGAAATTCAAATAGTAACTTCGTCTGTATAGTAGTCTGGTTGTTAACGTTCCACGTTTTAATGAATAAATCATCATCCTAGTTAAGTCATTAGCAGTTCTGTGTGCATCATTGCAACGACAAGGTCACAGAATACAACAAAGGTTTCTGAAAAATCTGTTGCCCTCTTTTTGATTACAATTCAGCCTCACACCCCTAGTTTTCATGGTCCTGCTGTGGAGAAAAGCAGGGATGGATCCTCCCAGTAAATATTCTTTGTGTATAGTCTTCTCTTCAAATAATAAACCCCTATCATTGTTTCACCAATCCATGTGTATGATTTGTATGTTTATGTCAAAGAAAAGAAGACTGTAACATGTTAGCAGGGTGCCAGCATGGTTTTTGAAGATGTTAGAATAGTTAAATTTTACCTGCTGCAAAGTTTAAACAGGAACAGGCCTCACTTTAAGCAAAACTCCACAGACAGGAGAATCACTACTTAAATGTCCCTACAGGAGATCTTTTTTAAAAATATAAATTTAAAGTACCTGATTCATTTTTTTGCAATTAAGGGGCAATTTAGCGTGGCCAATCCACCTACCCTGCAAATCTTTGGGTTGTGGGGGTGAGACCCACGTAGACATGTGAAGAACGTGCAAACACCACAGGGACAGTGATCCGGGGCTGGGATCGAACCTGTGTCCTCCCCATCATGAGGCAGCAGTGCTACCCACTGCCCCACCATGCCACCCCATCCTACAGGAGATCTGGGGAAGGTAAATACTGCAGGCTGGGTTGGGAACAAATGTCCTGACAGGAGATCTGGGGAAGGTAAATACTGCAAGATGAGAACTATCTATCAATGAACAGATCTTAAAATCTAAAAGAAGATCATAACAAAATGCTTTTTCACTGTCTCACTTAGCCTTTGAAGCAGGCAGCTCCATTTTATGCCAAAATTACTGTTTTTTGGTCTTTGACTCAAATAAAAGTCAGAAAGAACACACCAGCGCCATCATTATGGAAGAACAACCTGTAACCAGTTAAGGCAATGGCCACTATGGTGCTGCCATTTGGATCAAAAGAAGCTTGAAAAGATCTAGAAGAAACTTGTATAGCTGTGAAAAGCTCAAGATACCATTAAAAGTGTCTTTACAAATGAGGACCCAACTAAGATACCAGAAATGTTGAGGTACGTATGATTTGGTGAGAGGGAGAAACTGAAGGAGATCATTATTAGTAGAAAAATGATGTTGAGGAATTAAAAAAAAAAATTTAGAGTACCCAATTATTTTTTTTCCAATTAAGGGGCAATTTAGCGTGGCCAATCCACCTAACCTACACATCTTTGGGTTGTGGGGATAAAACCCATGCAGACTCATGGAGAATATGCAAACTTCACACAGCCAGTGACCTGGGGCTGGGATCGAACCCGGGTCCTCAGCGCCATTTGGTGTTGGGGAAATTGATGGGATTGAAGGTTGATAAATCCTAGAGCCTGATAATCTATATCCCAGAGTACTTAAGGAAGTGGCTCTAGAAATCCTCCAGGATTCTATAGACTCTGGAACAGTTCCTACAGATTCGAGGGCAGCTAATGTATTCCCATTATTTAAAAAGGGAGGTTGAGAGAAAGCAGGGAATTATAGACCAGTCAGCCTGACATACAGTAGTGGGGAAAATTCTGGAATCCATTATCAAAGGTTTTATAACAGAGCACTTTGAAAACAGTGGCAGGATTGGACAGTCAGCATGAAGGGGAAATCATGCTTGACAAATCTACTGGAATTCTTTGATGATGTAAGTAGTAGACTTGATTTTAAAAATATATATATATTTTATTCAAGTTTTTTGGCCAAACATAACAATACGTAGTGTTTCTTTTACAGAACAATATAGCAATATAAATAACCGTGGCCAGTTTTAAACAAATAAATAAGTAATATATAAACAAAAACAAAAAACAAAACTAAATGGCAACTGCCTTGTCCAAAATAAATACTCTCCAAAAATACAATCCAACAATCCAATGTACAATTACCTATACCAAATACCTATACATATACAATAACATCCCTGAGAGTCCGTCCGATTCCTCCCCACCCCCCCTCCCCCCCTCCCCCCTGGGTTGCTGCTGTTATCTACTTCTTTTCCATTCCCTCTATCTTTCCGTGAGGTAGTCGACGAACGGTTGCCACCGCCTGGTGAACCCCTGAGCCGAACCCCTTAACACAAACTTAATCCGTTCTAACTTTATGAACCCTGCCATATCGTTTATCCAGGTCTCCACACCCGGGGGTTTGGCTTCCTTCCACATTAACAATATCCTGTGCCGGGCTACAAGGGACGCAAAGGCCAACACGTCAGCCTCTCTTGCCTCCTGCACTCCCGGCTCTTCTGCAACCCCAAATATAGCCAACCCCCAGCTTGGTTCGACCCGGACCCCCACCACCTTCGAAAGCACCTTTGCCACCCCCACCCAGAACCCCTGTAATGCCGGGCATGACCAGAACATGTGGGTGTGATTCGCTGGGCCTCTCGAACATCTCGCACACCTATCCTCTACCCCCCAAAATTTACTAAGCCGTGCTCCAGTCATATGCGCCCTGTGTAGCACCTTAAATTGTATCAGGCTTAGCCTGGCACACGAGGACGATGAGTTTACCCTACGTAGGGCATCAGCCCACAGCCCCTCCTCAATCTCCTCCCCCAGTTCTTCTTCCCATTTCCCTTTCAGCTCATCTACCATGATCTCCCCCTCGTCCCTCATCTCCCTGTATATGTCCGCCACCTTACCGTCCCCCACCCATGTCTCTGAGATCACTCTATCCTGCACTTCCTGCGCCGGGAGCTGCGGGAATTCCCTCACCTGTTGCCTCGCAAACTCCCTCAATTGCATATACCGAAATGCATTCCCTTGGGGCAACCCATATTTCTCCGTCAGCGCTCCCAGACTCGCAAACGTCCCATCTACAAATAGATCTCTTAATTGTACTACCCCAGCTCTTTGCCATGCTCCAAATCCCTCATCCATTCTCCCCGGAACGAACCTATGATTGTTTCTTATCGGGGACCGCACCGAAGCTCCCGTCCCTCCCCTATGCCGTCTCCACTGTCCCCAAATTTTCAATGTAGCCACCACCACCGGGCTTGTGATGTATTTCTTTGGTGAGAACGGCAACGGCGCCGTCACCATTGCTTGCAGGCTAGTCCCCCTGCAGGACGCCCTCTCCAATCTCTTCCACGCCGCTCCCTCCCCTTCTCCCATCCACTTATACACCATTGAAACATTGGCGGCCCAGTACTCACTTAGGCTCGGCTTAGGCCAGCACCCCCCTGTCCCTACTACGCTGCAAGAATGCCCGCCTCACTCTCGGGGCCTTCCCAGCCCACACAAAACACATAATGCTCTTCTCAATTCTTTTGAAAAAAGCCTTCGTGATCACCACCGGGAGGCACTGGAACACAAAAAGGAATCTCGGGAGGACCACCATTTTAACCGCCTGCACCCTACCTGCCAATGACAGGGACACCATGTCCCATCTCTTGAAATCCTCCTCCATCTGTTCCACCAACCGTGTTAAATTAAGCCTATGTAATGTACCCCAATTCTTGGCTATCTGGATCCCCAGGTACCGGAAGTCCCTTGTTACCTTCCTCAACGGTAAATCCTCTATCTCTTTGCTCTGCTCCCCCGGATGCACCACAAATAACTCACTTTTCCCCATGTTCAGTTTATACCCTGAAAAATCCCCAAACTCCCCAAGTATCCGCATTATCTCTGGCATCCCCTCCGCCGGGTCCGCCACATATAGCAACAAATCATCCGCATACAGAGATACCCGGTGTTCTTCGCCCCCCCTAAGTACTCCCCTCCACTTCCTGGAATCCCTCAGTGCCATGGCCAGGGGTTCAATCGCCAATGCAAACAATAATGGGGACAGAGGACATCCCTGCCTCGTCCCTCTATGGAGCCGAAAATAGTCAGACCCCCGTCCATTCGTGACCACGCTCGCCATCGGGGCCCGATACAGCAACTGTACCCACCTGATATACCCGTCCCCAAAGCCAAATCTCCTCAACACCTCCCACAAATAATCCCACTCCACTCTATCAAATGCTTTCTCGGCATCCATCGCCACCACTATCTCCGCTTCCCCCTCTGGTGGGGGCATCATCATTACCCCTAGCAGCCTCCGTATATTTGTATTTCGCTGTCTCCCCTTCACAAACCCAGTTTGGTCCTCATGGACCACCCCCGGGACACAATCCTCTATCCTCATTGCCATTACCTTGGCCAGAATCTTAGCATCCACATTCAGGAGGGAAATGGGCCTGTATGACCCGCATTGCAGCGGGTCCTTTTCCTTCTTTAGGAGGAGCGATATCGTTGCCTCTGACATAGTCAGGGGCAGCTGCCCCCTTTCCCTCGCCTCATTAAAGGTTCTCATCAGTAGCGGGGCCAGCAAGTCCAAATATTTCTTATAGAATTCAACTGGGAATCTGTCTGGTCCCGGGGCCTTCCCCGCCTGCATGCTTCCAATCCCTTTCACTACTTCCTCCGTCTCAATCTGTGCTCCCAGCCCCACTCTCTCCTGTTCCTCCACCTTAGGAAATTCCAGCTGATCCAGAAAGCACATCATTCTCTCCTTCCCGTCCGAGGGCTGCGCTTCCTATATTCTTTCATAAAATGCCTTGAACACTCCATTCACTCTCTCCGCTCCCCGCTCCATCTCTCCCTCCTATCTCCCTCGCTGCTCCCCTTTTCCTCAGTTGGTGGGCCAACAACCTACTCGCCCTCTCCCCATATTCGTACACCCTGTGCCTTCCTCCATTGTGCCTCTGCCTTACCCGTAGTTAACAAGTCAAATTCTACATGTAGCCTTTGCCTTTCCCTGTATAGTCCCTCCTCCGGTGCCTCCGCGTATTGTCTGTCCACCCTCGGAAGTTCTTTCAACAACCGCTCCCTTTCCCTACCCTCCTGCTTTACTTTATGTGCCCAAATAGATGTCAGCTCCCCTCTAACCACTGCCTTCAGTGCCTCCCAGACCACTCCCACCTGTACCTCCCCATTATCATTAAGTTCCAAGTACCTTTCAATACACCCCCTCACCCTTAAACACACACCCTCATCTGCCAATAATCCCATGTCCATTCTCCAGGGTGGAAGCTGTTGTTTTTCTTCCCCTATCTCCAGGTCCACCCAGTGTGGAGCATGATCCGAGATGGCTATAGCCGTGTACTCCGTCCCCGTCACCTTTGGGATCAGTGCCCTTCCCAAAACAAAAAAATCTATTCGTGAAAATACTTTATGTACATAGGAGAAAAACGAAAACTCCTTACTCCGAGGTCTACTAAATCTCCAGGGATCTACTCCTCCCATCTGCACCATAAAATCCTTAAGCACCCTAGCTGCAGCCGGCCTCCTTCTGGTCCTGGACCTCGATCTGTCCAGCCCTGGGTCCAGCACCGTATTAAAGTCTCCACCCATTACCAACTTCCCCACTTCTAGGTCCGGGATTCGTCCTAACATACGCCTCATAAAATTGGCATCATCCCAGTTCGGGGCATACACGTTCACTAATACCACCGCCTCCCCTTGCAGTTTGCCACTCACCATCACGTATCTGCCCCCACTATCCGCCACTATAGTCTTTGCCTCAAACATTACCCGCTTCCCCACTAGTATGGCCACCCCCCTGTTTTTTGCATCTAGCCCCGAATGAAACACCTGCCCCACCCATCCTTTGCGAAGTCTAACCTGGTCTATCAGCTTCAGATGCGTCTCCTGAAGCATAACCACATCTGCCTTAAGTTTCTTTAGGTGTGCGAGTACCCGTGCCCTCTTAATCGGCCCGTTCAGCCCTCTCACATTCCACGTGATCAACCGGGTTGGGGGGCTCTTTACCCCCCCCCCCTTGACGACTAGCCATTTCCTTTTTCAATCCAGCTCCTCACCCGGTTCCCACGTAGCTGTATCCCCCCCAGGCGGCGCCCCCCCGCCCCGACCCCCCCTCCCATACCACCTCCCTCTTCTCCCCAGCAGCAGCAACCCAGTTAACCCCCACCCCCCCCCGCTAGATCCCAAGCTAGCGTAATTGCACCCCCCATGTTGCTCCCAGAAGTCAACAAACCCTGGCCGACCTCGGCTTCCCCCCGTGACCTCGGCTCACACTGTGCGAGGCCCCCTCCTTCCTGCTTCCCTGTTCCCGCCATGATTACCATAGCACGGGAACAAAGCCCGCGCTTCCCCTTTTGGCCCCGCCCCCAATGGCCGGCGCCCACAGCTCCTCATCCTCCCTCACCCCCTCCCCCACGACATGGGGAAGAGAGAGAAGTTACAGGGTCGCAGGTTAACAACCTGGGAAGTCCTCTCTTCCCCCTTTTCCCCCCTTCATCCTACAAATTCACCCTCCCACTTTTGTCCCAAACGTTCTTTTTCTGGCCCGCTCACTCCAGCTTCTCCTCGACAATAAATGTCCACGCCTAGTCTGCCGTTTCGAAATAGTGGTGTTTCCCTAGATGTGTGACCCACAGTCTTGCCGGTTGCAACATTCCGAATTTGACCTTCCTTTTATGCAACACCGCCTTGGCCCGATTAAAGCTTGCCCTCCTTCTCGCCACCTCCGCACTCCAATCTTGATACACGCGGATCACCGCGTTCTCCCACCTACTGTTCCGCGTTTTCTTGGCCCATCTGAGGACCATCTCTCTGTCCTTGTATCGGAGAAATCTCACAACTATTGCTCGAGGAATTTCTCCAGCCCTCGGTCTTCGCGCCATAACCCGATAGGCTCCCTCCACCTCCAGCGGACCCGTCGGGGCCTCCGATCCCATTAACGAATGCAGCATCGTGCTCACATATGCCCCGACGTCCGCCCCTTCTGCACCTTCGGGAAGACCAAGAATCCTTAAGTTCTTCCTCCTCGCATTGTTCTCCAGCACCTCCAGCCTATCCACATATCTTTTGTGTTGTGCCTCGTGGATCTCCGTTTTCACCACCAGGCCCTGTATGTCGTCCTCATTCTCAGCAGCCTTTGCCTTCATGACCCGAAGCTCCTGTTCCTGGGTCTTTTGCTCCTTTAGCCCCTCAATCGCTTGTAATATCGGGGCCAACAGCTCCTTCTTCATCTCCTTTTTGAGTTCATCTACGCAACGCCGCAGGAACTCTTGTTGATCAGGGCCCCATATTAAACTGCCTCCTTCCAACGCCATCTTGCTTTGTGCCTGCCTTCCTGGCCGCTGCTCTTGAGGATCCACCGCAATCCGGCTACTTTCCTCTCTTTTTTCCATCCGTGTCCAGGGGGGATTCCCTTCTGGATTACAGCACAGTGTTATTTGCCGTTAAAATTGCCGATGGCGCTCCTATTAAGAGCCCAAAAGTCCGTTCCACCGGGAGCTGCCGAAACGTGCGACTTAGCTGGTCATCGCCGCACCCGGAAGTCCAGTAGTAGACTTGATGAAGGGGAGCCACTGAATATGGTTTATTTGGACTTTCAGAAGGCTTTTAACAAAGTTCCACATAAGAGGTTAGTGTGGAAAATGGGATGGGATTAGGTGTAGTGTATTCAGATAGATAGAAAACTGGTTGACAGACAGGAAACAAAGAATAGAAATTAATGGGTCTTTTTCAAATTGGCAGACAGTGACTAGTGGGGTACTGCAGGGATCAGTGCTCGGACCCCAGGTATTCACAATATATATTAATAATTTAGATGATGGATCAACATGTAATATTTCCAAATTTGCAGTTGGCACAAAGTTGGATGGGAGGGGGAGATGTGAGGAGGATGAAGTGATCCTTCAGGGTGATTTGGACATGTTGAGTGAGTGGGCAAATGAATGGCAGATGCAGTACAATTTGGATAAATGTGAGGTTATCCACTTTGGTAGCAAAAACAGGATGACAGATTATTATCTGAGTGGCCATAAATTAGGAGAGGGGAATGTGCAACAAGACCCGGGTGTCCTTGTACACCAGTCGCTAAAGGTAATCATGCAGATACAGCAAGTGGTAAAGAAAGCAAATGGTATGCTAATCTTCATTGCGAGAGGATTCGAGTACAGGAGCAGGGACATCTTGCTGTAATTATCCAGGGCCTTGGTGAGGCCACACCTGGAATATTGTTTGCAGTTTTGGTCTCCTTATCTGAGGATGTTCTTGCTCGAGAGGGAATGCAGCAATGATTTACCAGACTGATTCCTGATTAGAAATGGTCTAAGACAGAACACAAGCAAAACACCCTAACCAGAATTTTGAAAATGTACAGTAGCTTCCAGCAGAAATTACCATAATTAAAGCTGGACAGATGAGCAAATTGCCGATACATTTCAGAGACTTGTAAATTTGTTGCTATTTTGGCACAATGATATTTTCTTTTGCTTTCATGTAAATAGTTTGATTCTTTAAAGGTAAACCCTTAGGGAAAAAAGGGGATGTTGTGATATGATGTGCATGCAGCTATATGGGAAGCATCTTAATCTACTGTCAATCACTACCCACCTCGACGAGGTGTGATGCGTTTGTTATATGTCCTAGTATTCGGTGTGCAAGTCGCAGGGTAGAGATTAGATATTAGATAGTTAGCTTCTCAGTTAACATTATCTGTATATAGTCTTATCTTCAAATAAAGAACCCACATTATTGTTTTGCCAACCTTTGTGTATGGCTTATCTGTTATGTGAAAGAAGAGAAGAATGCAATGAGATACTGAGCAGAAAATGCAGATAGCTCATGAGAAAATTCCATCCGTGCAAATGACTGACTGACTAGCACTGCTGCATTTTGGGAAATTAGGCACACTGCACAATCCAAACTGCTCTCAAAATTACAGTAATATGTAAAAATATCTCACAGCTGGGTTTCTGGGAACGTCTTCAGATAATGGTGGCCAGAAATTTACTTCAAGCAATGGTTGGGGAGTGGGGGATGAGATGCCTTATCTCTAGGTCCTTGGACTCCTCGAGAAGCCACAGAGACAGAAGTGCTCTCTGGTCTGTGCAGGAAGCTCTCAACATGCTAGGGCCCCCCAGGCCTTAAACTACCAGAAGATGACTGCTATGATCATCAATATCAATAGCAGAAAGCTCAGCAGCTTGTCAGCACAGGGAGAGTACAGTAGGACCACTTGCAAGCATGTAAAACAAGTCTACTTAGATGCACTTGGATTTTCATGGAGTTATATTTTGATCCTAGTTGTACCTTTCTGTGTTTGTGTCTTCAATGAATTCTGAAATGGTGCACCACTAAAATAAACCATTTTAAACACAGTTAAACACCATCAGTTTACTGGCTCCTTCAAAGGTTGAGGTTGGGAGGACCACATTGGATGAGATCAATGCATTCCCTATGCCATTGCCTCATGTGATGACAGGTTAAGGAAATGGTAAGGGCACTCAAGGTGAATTGAATTGACTGGAGGGAAAAGTAAGGCTCATGAAACATGTCTGTGTTAGTGAGTGGCGAGCCTCCTTTGCCTGTATCCTATTGTGTCTTGCTTGCTGTCCCTTAATTACTACCCTTTCCACATACATTGAATCCCTCTACCACCAACACACAGTGACACCAGTGTGTACCATCTACAAGATGCATTGCAGAAACTTATCAAGGCTCTTTAGGCAGCACCTTTCAAACCCAGAGCCACCATCTAGAAGGACAAGGGCAGCAGATACCTGGGAACACCAGCACCTGGAGGTTTCCTTCAAGTCACTCACCATCCTGACTTGGAAATATATTGTCATTCTGTCTCTGTCACCACGTCAAAATCCTAGAACTCCCTCCCTAACAGCACTGTGGGTGTACCTACACCATAGGGACTGCAGCGGTTCAAGGAGACAGCTCAACATCACTTTCTCAAGGGTATCTAGTAATGGGCAATAGATTCTGACCTAGCCAGCGATGCTCAAATGTCCTGAATTAATTTTTAAAATAATAATAATTTCTGGAGTATGTTGAGGGGCCCCACAAGACCTATCCAAGTATTGGAACTACATTTTCTGAAGACCTATGGCCTGTTCAATGGTAAGTCAAGTTGTCCTGTGGCAGCAGTGTAACTCCCTTCTGCATCTGTGCCTGGGTTCCTGACAGTACCAGGAGACCGTAGCCTTTTGTTTAACAGAGCCCTTATCATCCAGTGTCCATCCTTGAAGGTGTGTGGGTCGGGGGTTGTGGGGGAGAGTGATGGGGGGGCTGATAGGTGAAAGCACCTGGAATTTCCTTCATATGTAGGTGTTGTGTTCGCTTCTCAGGAACCATACACCAGTCTGAAGGATCCATTTGAGCTGGTCACAGGGCAATTGTGTATTAAGTGAGTGGAAGCCCTTCCTGTTAATGAAAGCTGCTGCCTAATCTGTGAGGACCTTGATATCCACATGTTTGCAGTCAACAAGATCCTGCACCTGGGGGAATACAGTGGTAATGCAAATCCGATTGCTCTCTCTACCTGGCTGTCTGAGTCAGTTCAGAAATGCACATATTGGCTGACCCCTCTTTGACATGACATTGGTGACCATCATGAGTCACAGACTGAAATATACCACTAATATCTCCAGAAGATCCCTGGAATGATCCTGAAGTGTAGAAATTCAGCCCAATAATTACCTTCAAAGTTGCAGGTGTTGGATGCCCATCCCTTTCCATAGGGCTCAGCTCATCCTACATTACGCGGAACACAGCTAATAGACCTCTTTGGTGGGAGCTGTCACCTGCACACAAAAGGCTGGTTCTGTGCCCCTCTGCACCCTCCTTGCTGTACTCTCTGCCAGACCCTTAATGCCATTGCCCCTCAGCATTGCTGTCCAGGTCTCTCCCTTTCTGCTGTTCCTTAAGTCTCAAAGCTTGAGTAAATGAGACCCTTGGCAAATAGCTGCATTCAGTTATCTGTGCCTCTTACTCAGCGCATACAGGTGACAAGTCTGGTAGGACACAGGAGTTTGCCTCTGCACCCGATTGCTGCACTGTTGCCTACTCAGTTTCACTTTTCCGCCAAACTATGCTACCTCTCACAGCCACCACTGACCTACTGCTGAGCCTTTGCCTCATTACAGCTGGCGGGGCTCAGAAGTGCAATTTTCCTATATGTGTCTGGTAAAATTATAAGAGCCTGATAAAATTGCAATTAATTGGTCTGGTTAACAGATTTAATTACCGTTCACCATGTTCCAATGTGCCACCCTTCAAGCAGCCTTTGGTAATATTCCCTCCCAACAGCAAAACAGGCTTCTCCGACACCGTTCGTCACCATTTATTACCCCTCCCACCTGAGCCAATTTCCAATGGATTGGTAAAATTCCGGCTACTAACTTTGTTTTTCACAGATCGTGCCAAACTTGCTGAGTAATTCTAGCATTTTCGGTATTTAATTTAAAGCACAGTTGTGAAATCAAGTTTTTTTTAAAAACAGGAACATCTCGTTTAATTAAAGAGCACATAATTTAAAGGGGTTAATTTTTGTTTTGAGTCTCATTACTTTTCTATTTCTAGCCATTTATGCTGCTGCAATCAGTGCTGTTAGTATAACTGTGACCCCCAAGGCATTTGCATCTTAATGAGGTTCAGGCAGATGATTGAACAGCTGATTTTGCCCAGTGTAACTGGAGCACTTAATAAATTACAAGCGGTGCCTTTGTCATTGACACCTATTGAATGGCTAATGTTAATTGTCTGATATAAATGGCTACCCTCATTTATCATGGTGATGTAAGTGTTGGGGACTTTTCTTTTTACTTTCAATTCTGCACATTTGAAATTTCGGTTTTTGAGAAAAATAGTTTTGATTCAAGTTCATGAAGCCTATTTTGGTGTTGGCTTGGAGACAGGGATGCCTGAAAAATAGGGGTGAGCCACATTGGAATGGCTACTTGATGCATTACCACCACGAGGTGTGGCTGAGCACAGGGCGGTCACCAACGCGGAGGCTGGCCAACGCTGCAGAGGTGTGGAACCACCAGGCTCCATCTGGAAGACGTGTCATATGTGAGTAGTTACTGACTGATCCATCCCTCCCACTGACCACATGTCCATTCCCCCGCTGGTCTTCCAGCCGACGGAGCCAGCCCAACCCGGGCGGCCCCCTCCCCTGACTCCGAGGAGAACACCGTGGAGGGGAGCTCCAAGGATGCAACTGTTATAGTCGTGGCACAGCTGTCATCTCCACCTTCCACCAGCGCAGATACACCCGGTGGGAATTACTAGTGGTCAGGTGTCTGTGACACTATCTGGTGAGCACCGCACAGCTGATGATGCACATCTTGTGGAGGTAAGAATCCCCAGGCGAGACAGCAGTCAGAGGGCTTCTGGATCCCAGGACCCAGCTGGTTTCAGCCTGATGCTGAGTCTCTGGAAGTGGGTTACCCGGAGCTGATGGAGATGGTAGGGAGCAGCCGGGACATTCAGAGCGAATGGTCAGCGTCACTCAGCAGATCCATAGCCGCTCGGAGGAGTCCCAGAGGCTAGGGGCACAGGACATCTTGCCGGAAATGTGTGGCACCAAGGCCAACACTGCCAGGATGGTGACCGGAATGGAGAGCCTGGTGCACGATGTCGGCACCATTAGTGATGGTGTCCAATATGTCACGCAGTTGGTGATTGCCATGGTTGAGGGCCTCGGCAGAATAACCGCCTCATTCGGGGCTATCACCCATTACCAGGCTGACTTTGATGAGGTTCTGCGGGACATGTCCTGCTCTCAGATGTGCATGACCATGGTGCTGCGGAGCTTGTCCCAATCTCAGGCGGGCATGGCTGAGGCACTGCAGAGCATGTCCCAGTCACTGAGGAGCATCGTCGAGGGCGTCAACACCATGGTGCAGACATTGAGGAACCATCAGGGCTGGCAGAGCCAGATGATGCAGAGGCAGTGGGGCTCAAACTAATTGCCCCTCCATCCCAAGGAGGACCCCAGGGCCTTAGGGGTACCGAGCGGGGGCAGGGGGCACTGAGTGCCAGCTCGGGTCCTTCCCATGGAATGGGGATGGTGGGCACCAGCTCCCCTAAGTACCACCCCACTGATGAAGCCACGTCTCGCAGCCAGCACACGGGATAGGGCGGCATGGCTGTGCATGTGCCGCCGACAAGTGAACCGGGCCGTCCGGCCCCAGAGGATACCTATCAGGGGCATCGAGGGCCACTGAATGAGAGAGGCAGCTGGCAGCCTTCACCTCAGATGTGCATCCTGGGGAAACAGCTAGACATAGTGGTAGAGCTAGGAGGGCTGGGCACGTTGAGGATCACTGAGGACATGGGAGTGGGGGAAGCAGGGAGGTGGGAGAGGGTTTGCTGGGGGGGGGGGGGGCACCATCAGAATGGGGCATTGTGCAGTACATTAAACTCTTTTTTTGCTTAGCCTCTGTCACTTTCTTCCACAATGCGGGCTCACCCCTGGACCCTTTGCCCATCTCTCCAGGCATCCACCCCTCTCCATGGCGCTCACCCACGTTCCGGCCGTGGACATATCCCGGGAGCTGTGTCCCAACCCCTGGGTGTTCGGATGTCGTGTGTGTAGTGTTGCCTCTCGCAATGTTCAAGCATAGTGTCCAGGCATCAGGGTGTGATTGGGATGCTAGGCAATGACTACCACATGCTACTTGGCCCACCCACCCATAGGAATCCACTTGGCATCTGTGAAGTGCTCACTTAACCATGATTGCCAATTCCCTATCAGCAATAGCCTTCAGCCATACAGCCAGAGGCCTCAACAGGGCATGAGTGATCAGTGGGGCAGGTACGGGTGTTTCTCCCAGAATGGGTAAACCTGACCCAGGGTTGGCCTGGTGGTGTCACGAGCAGTTGCTCACTGGTTGCCCCCCCCCCCCCCCCCCCCCCCACTCCCCAATGGCGACCCAACCCTGCGGAGGGTTCCCCACTGATGGCCCCAAACCCTCCGTCGAGCACTGGGGTGGCAAATCTAGCGCCTTGGTCTCTTTGCCTGTGAACAAAGATGGCTACTCGCCTCCTCGGCTCCCCATATAAGCCCTTCCGCAGGTTAACATTTTTCAAAAGGAGTACTAATCGGCACCAACGTGAGCTCTTGCTGGGGAGGCCGCTGAATGATGGGAGGCTGTTGGATATGGGGTGGCTCTCGTTAATTTTATGGAAATGGGGCTTAAGTGGTGATAATTGGTATCTCGCCACCCTATGGCAAGATCCTGATTTCGCCTCCGGGAGCGGTCCGGTTGCATCACAAATTGGTGTCCGGCGGGGGCCTCTCCCGCTACTCGGTGGCCTCGTTTCGCTTGAGCAAGAGAGCACTGAGTCCGGAGAATCAGGCCCAAAGGCTCTATGTCCCAATGACAGAGTGGTGGGCAGGAACTTCCACACATACAGCCAAATGACTCCTCTGGAGGGGTTTCCTTTCCGCTACAAGGGGCCTATTGACCTTGATCCTCATGACTTTTGATTCAGATCTCTTGACTCCAAGGAGACCTCCATGTTGAGGTTCCTCCAATCTACCTGAGCAGTACTCCCCTCAACTGATGGCACTGTCAACTCTCCAAGGTACTGGCAGTACCGGGAGCCCACTCTGTCCTCAATAGGACAACGTCTGAGGAGGCAGCCAATTAGCGACCTGTGTCCCAGAAGATTGCATTGCCAATTGTGGGCTCAGCATCCTACTTAGAGTGAAAATCTGGCTCATTAACTGTTTCCCTCTTCACAGTTAATGCCAGACCTGCTAAGGATTTCCAGCATTTCCTCTTTTTATTGTAGTCGACTAACAAGAACATTTGCCCTGATATGTAAAATTTGCTCTCACTTTTTATTAAATTATATATACAATTAAGCGCAGAAGCTTAACTGTTCCAGCCACAAAAATAATGTGGCTACACGGGCAGATCCAAGGCTGGGAATTCTGCAGAAGGTACAAGTCAGGGTGTGTGATGGATTACTCTCCACTTGTCTGGTTTAGTGCAGCCCCAACAACATTCAAAAAACTTAACAACTTTGAAAACCAAAGGCAATGTGATCAATTGTACCATTCAAAGCAGTACAAGATCGAAAGTGGAAATTTTAAAATATTATTTGCTGATGTTCATGTGGCCCCAGATCATTGTTTCTTCAAAGCTGAGCGGGGCTGGGTCAAGTAGGTCCCTTTAAATAATTGTGTGGCCCAGATAAAAATTTTAAAAGCCTACATGCTTAAATGAATGGGCAGGGTTAAAAAAAAATTTTATTTGAGAACATTGCCCCACTAATTCCACATATTCTGCACCTGAAGTGGATAGCTGATTGATGGCAGCATTCAACTGAATGCACCCTTACCCCATAAAGATTCATGTATAACAACTAGGTCCCTTCCTACTCAACTATCTTAAACTCAAATCTTGCATGAGGTACACATGCTTGGCATGAACCCTAACCACATATCACAACATTTACTCTGTTACATTTGCCAGAGACAGACATATTTCACCACTACATTTAGATCTATTCGTAAATTTCAACTGGCTAATTTTGTAATATTTTTGTCTCATCTGTTTAAAATGGCTTTGATCTGCACACTGCTGCTTGTAATTTGTCCACTAGTAACAAATCCCTCATGAAAAACCATTACCACGAATGATCACTTTCTATTTACAAAAATGCCGCCAGTTTTTGATACAGCTTAAGATCTGCATAACAATCTGTTATATATATATATATTGTTGTTGCTGAAAAAAAAAAGAGCTAGAGGTGCCATAGAGGCAGCCAGCATAATTAAGGACCCCATGCACCCCAGACATACTCTCTTCCACCTTCTTCCGTCAGGAAAAAGATACCAAAGTTTGAGGTCACATACCAACCGACTCAAGAACAGCTTCTTCCCTACTGCCATCAGACTTTTGAATGGACCTACCTCGTATTAAGTTTATCTTTTCTCTACACCTTGCTATCACTGTAACATTATATTCTGCAGTCTCTCCTTCCTTCCCTATGTACGGTATGCATTGTTTGTACAGCATGCAAGAAACAATACTTTTCACTGTATACTAATACATGTGACAATAATAAATCAATTCAATTCATTTGTAGAGCAGGGTTTATTAAGAGATGTAGCTGCGACAGGGTAAGACGGTGAACTCCCGAAAAGCTTTGACAAAGGGTCATCTGGACTCGAAATGTTAGCTCTTTTCTCTCCCTACAGATGCTGCCAGACCTGCTGAGATTTTCCAGCATTTTCTCCTTGATCTCTGAATGCCTTTCCTTTGCTTTGTAGCGATTGCACAAAGCATTTGGCTAACCCATTGGTTGCGGGATGACACAGAGCAGATTTAATATGGCGGATACCAATCCCCTTCAAGTAATCTGTTGAAGTAAATTTAGTCCCATTCTCACTCATGAGTTGCTTCTGCCTTCTAAACCTTGCAAATATCTAATCTAGTCTCTCAATTTTTTATTCAGTTATTGTGGAGTTCATGATTGTGACTTCTGGCCATTTTAAGGGTGCATTAACCAACATACGTCCCTCAATTGACCAGCATAGTCAATATGAATTCTCTGCCATGGCTGTGTAAGCCATTCCCATGGATGCAAAGGTTGCAAGGGTGGAGTATTCCTTAATGTGGTGCAGGATTGGCATAGCCTCACCTCCTTAATTAGGACATCTAATCCCAGCCACCAGACATAGATGCATGCCAACTCCTTCATCCTAACCACATCAGGATGTCCTTCATATAGCTTTTCAAGGATTCTGTTTTGTACACACGGTGGAATGATCACTCAACTACTTCACTCTGAACTGTCAACTAAAGTCGCCTAGTGATATAGGGCTTGAGGTCTGGATTCTTTCGGTGCGCATTTGTTAAAGTGCTTTTTTGGACCATATCCATAACCTTCTGCGTCACTGAATCGGTTCTTGTCTACCTTGGTACTTGAGATGAAGTTACAGGTATGTTTTCAACATGAGAGAGAAATAAGATATTTACAAAATTTTCATCAGATTTTTGTTTGACTTTCCGGTCATGTTTGCCATGTATTGGCAGCCTACACAAAGCATCTGCATTTATGTGCTGCTCTGACTTACGATACTGGATGTCACAATCGTATCCCGACAATATCAAAGACCATCTTTGCAATCGACACACTGCTAAAGAAAGAAAACCCTTATAAGTCTCAAAGATTGTAGTTAAAGATTGATCGTTAGTCAAAATGACGTCCATAAAGGTAATGGTGAAACCTTCTTTTGTCGAAAATGATGCCCAAACCTTCTTTTTCCAGTTGAGCATAGTTCGACTCAGCTCTAGTTAATGTTCTGGAGGCAAATGCTATCGGTCATCCTTCTCTTGGGATCATTATATGCAAGACAACTGTACCAACCCATAGGGTGATGCGTCGCAAGCAAGCTGTAAACTTATCTATGGATTGTAATGAATGAATAACTCCGACTTCTTCGACATTTTGAGAAGCACTTTCACATTCTTTGGTCCAGTGCCAAATTTGTTTGACACAGAGAAAAGTGTGTAATGACATCAGCCTTGTTGCTAAGTTAAAGACAAATTGACCAATCCTAAAATGACTTCTCAAATGTGTCACATTTTGTAGACGTAGAGCTTCTTGGATCTCAGCCATCTTCTTTGGTTCTTTCTGTAAACTGTCTTTGTCAATGATATGACCCAGATAGTTGATAGATGACTTATTCACACTTTCTGTTCTTGACTCTTAAGATTGTGATTTTGCAAACGTCCAAGAGTAGTTCCCAAATTCCTTGTTCTTCGTCATTTAAGCCTCTAATAAGTATGTCATCTAGGTAACATTGCACACTCAGAATTTGATCTCTCGATCTCTGAAAAAGGGCAGGTGGCAAAGTTATCCCAAATGTCAGTCTCTGGTAATGAAAAGTAACCTTATGTGTCACTATGTTAAGTAACAGTTGCACTTCTGCAGCCACATTTGTCTGTAGATATGCTTGAGAAAGATCTATTTTGCTAACGTTTTGGCCTCTTGTGAGTCCAGCAAATAAATCTTTGCAAAGCTGTAGGGGATAATGGTCAGCACACAATACTGGGTTGATTGTGGTTTTGAATTCTCCACATATTCTTTCTGAACCATCCCTCTTTAATGATTAGTGTTACCCAATCACTGGTGGTAACAGGCTCAATGACCTCTGTCTCAATTAACCTCTCAAGCACTGTTGGCCAGATGGCATAGGGTATGTGCTTTAAGATACTTGGGCACATTGTCTGCCTTGATCTTGAGCTTCACTTCCACTCCAGTCATGGATCCAAGTGATTCTTCAAATACCTTAGCCTACTTATTCAGGAGTGGTTGTATATCATTCCTAACCAACAAGTTGGTTGATAACGACCCAGTTATCTTCCTCACCCATGATCTACCAAGCAATGCTGGAATGTTTCCTTGAACAACATGGAGAGGCAACTCTGCTTTTTGACTGTTAACTTCCCCATTTACCTTAATCCATCCCTTCAGTGGCATGATTCTTCGGTGTATGTCCTCAGGACAACATCTAAAAGTTGTAAAAGTAGATATTTTAGCTTCTGACTGTATATTGCCTCAGGTATGAATGATACTGCAGCGTCCGTATCCGTTTGCATCTTGATAGTGTTTCCATTAATTTTTGGATAAATCCAAAAGCGTTTCTGATCTCCTTTAACTGATAAGACACCAATTTGTTAAGCTGACTTGGCACATTCTTCCGTAGTAAGTCTTTAGTTCCAACATTTAACTGGTAAACTCGATCAACAAACTGGCTGTGTTTTTCTTTTCTGCTGATGAAGGTTGGCGTGACCAAAATGCCTTGGTAGTGTGGCCTACTTTACCATAATTTTTACATTTATTCTCCTTACTCCAACATTCTCCTGCTGAATGTCCCACTTAAATACAGCAATTACATGGTATATTTTTTTGCAGACCTGCTTTTAGCAGTCTCCATCTTATTAACTTTTACTTGGACTGCAATCAAAAGCCTCTTTCTCTATAAGTTCCATGAAAGTAGTGATTTCCACAGCAGTTTTCATGCTTAATGCACCTTCAGTCAGCAGTTTCCTTTGGATGGCTTCATTTTTGAGACCACAAACCAGTCTGTCTCGAAGTGTATTATCAAGTATTTGACCAAATTCACAGTACTTGGCTAACTTACGGAGCGTTGCTATGAATTGCGAAATGCTTTTCCCTTCCTCTTGTGCACAACGATGGAAGCTGAATCTTTCAGCTATCAGCAGCAGTCAGGCAATGAAATGTCCTTCCAAGAATGAAATGTCCTTCCAGGGCAGCATGGTAGCACAAGTGGATAGCACTGTGGCTTCACAGCGCCAGGGTCCCAGGTTCGATTCCCGGCTCGGGTCACTGTCTGTGCGGAGTATGCACGTTCTCCCCGTGTCTGCGTGGGTTTCCTCCCGGGTGCTCCGGTTTCCTCCCACAGTTCAAAGACGTGCAGGTTAGGTGGATTGGCCATGCTAAATTGCTCTTAGTGTCCAAGAAAAAGGTTAGGAGGGGTTATTGGGCTACGGGGATAGGGTGGAAGTGAGGGCTTAAGTGGGTCAGTGCAGACTCGATAGGCCGAATGGCCTCCTTCTGTACTGTATGTTCTGATGTAATCTATGTAATCAGTAAGATTGTCATTTACTCTTTGTAGGTCTTTTCTCTTGGTTTGGCTGGGCTTTGTAACAACATTAATGTTTCTCGTCCAACTGAGCTGAGAAAAGTTGCAGCACGCAGGTTTTCCAGTGACTGATTTGCTACAAGATACAATGGGAAACTTTCCTCATAAATATTTCATGTCTCATAAACCTTGTCAAACACGTCCATGGCACCATTAGTCTCGCCATTTTTCTGAATCTGGATCCCTGACCTGTGCTTGTTCAACCTTCAACCTTTCTCCTTTCCATTTATTTACCAAAAGCAAGCAATCTCCGAGCTCACAAGCAAACCAGTTCTTCCCTTGCCTGGACTATCGGTTTCAGAGCAGTAGGTTGTAGAGTTGGCAGCCTTCTAGGTTCCCGTTCCCGCAGCCCATTTACAGTGTCATGTGCGTGGTCTCCGCAGCTCCTACCCACTACGAGCAGTAAGTACACCTACTACTTTAATTATTTTGTTTAAAAGATATGCTCCAGTAATTCACTGTTCTGTCTCGATTAATTTTTAAACCCTTATTTTGCACTAGCGGCTGTTGCAATTTGTCGATTGACTCGCTGACACCTCTCTACGATCCAAATGTTTTTTTTAAACTTGCCATAAATCCATCGATGATTTTCCGTCCGAGTGTCAACAATGGTTTTCTTCAGACCTCTAAATATTCGAAGATGATTGTTTATTGCCCGACTCCCCGTTGATTATTATTTTCTGGGCCCCAAATCTTTGTCGATGGTTGTTTATGACCTGATACTCGTTGTTAGATTTTTTTATGCCCAAATCCTTGTCACCAGTTTTCTTTGGCCCAAATTCTCATCGCCAGTTTTCTCTTCGGTTATGTATTTGTTGTTGCCGCAAAGACAAAAAGAAGTAGAGGTTTAAGTTTGTAAAAACATAGTGCTGGGTTTATTAAGTGATGTAGTTGCTGCAAGGTAAGATGGTAAACTCCCCAAAAGCTTGCAAAATGCTCCATTGATGTCACTGAATAACATGTGACATTTCACCAGACAAATGCGTTACTTGAATACGTAGCACAATCTCATTGGAATTTAGGGTTGCCAACCCTCCTTGAATGGTCTGGAGTTGAAGATCAATCTCCAGGATATTGTTGTGTGCAATCCTGGAGAAAAATTATCAGGGTATTAAAATTAATTTTTCCCCCCGTTTTTTAACATTTCCCTTTCGCAGATATAAAAATATTGAAAATGGCAAAGGCGAGTCGGTGGGTTGCTGTTAGGCTGAATCAAGCATCCAGTTGAGTAATGAGTCCTTTTGCTTTCCAATTGGCGTAGGAAGGTAATATGTCACAAGGATGGTTGTGTTAGCTGGAGTGTGGGGGCATGGCTTGTGATGAAACCTCCAAGAATACATATAATCACAGTTACCAACCCTATTACAATGTATCCTACTAAACAGTCGACTGTATGGCACCTTTATCAAAAGCTTTTTGAAAGTCCAGGTATACATTGTGAACTAGACCACCCACGTCAGCTAATCTACCAATTTACTAAATTTCAACTAGATTGCTAGACATGGCGATCTTTTTCAGAAGCTGTGCTGAGGGCCTCATTTTAAAAATTATTATTCATCCTTGGGGATGTGGGTGTCATCCGACAAAACTGGCAGTTTTTATGCATTCCTACTTGCCCTGGGAGCGAAGTCTTCTTGAACCTCTTGTTGGCAATTTGATGCAACTGAGTTGCTTGCTGGACACAGTACTGTTAGCCTGGGGTTTCCAGGATTTTGACCCAGCAATGATGAAGGAACAGTGATATATGTCATTTTCAGTCATTCTACTGCAGATCTCAATGACAAAATAAAGCTTTGTGCAGATCCATTAAGCAAATTGTAAGTGGATAATAAATTAAGCTGTCAGTTTCAACCAGACATAACAGAAAACTGGAAACTCGTACCTTACAGATTGGTCACCTGAGAATTTATAACATCTGCTGGAGTTAATTCTAGTGTTGAAGATGTATTTGGAATCAAATAGTCTTTAAACAATGATTCATCTATTTGAAATGTCTTGTAATTAGTTAAGTCTTTGTCAGTTTGCCTCAGTCTTCTTCCTTGCCAAGTGTAAAATGAATGATAATATTATCAAAATACAAAAATTAAGGAGCACAGAAAATATTGCCAAGATTATGCACTCAATTATTTTTCTTGGTATGTAGAGAGCTCTAAATTAACAGTTTTAATATAATGCAATTACTATAAAGGTAGCTGTAGGGCAGATTCAGTTGAGCATTGCATGGAAGTCCTGGAAAAGGAATTGAAACTCAAATCTGTACTGAGTTGATTTTCTGTTTTATCCCTTTGCTGTGACAGTAAATAATATGGGCTACTTCTTGATTTTGAATTCTGTATATGTCTCAGAGAGTTTTGATGAAATTGTCATTGTGTGTAGTTTTCTCAGCATCCATCTCAGCCAATACCTGGGTTTTGGAGGCTGAAGCCTGGTGGTCGCCCTCTCTGCCCTCTACAACAGGACTAGGATGCAAGCTTGCCTTTGTGCCCTGAGCTTTCTTTTCCTTTTACACTGATTACAAGCATGTAGGAGTGACCCCACTTTGATGTTGGTTAAAGGTCATAGATGCCAGTGTTTGAATTGGAGTTCCTTCTTTGCTATCAATGAGTATGTGATTTCATATGTATTTCTTAAGAAGACAATCTTACCCAGCATTCATAACAGCAAAGAAACTATCCCAGGGAAAGAATGGTTTATTTGCTGCTGTAAGAACTCCCCAACAAAACAGTGACTGTTTTAAAATTAAGGACACTTGCACGATAAGGACAGCTGAGGCCAGCACCTTGGGTGTTGAGAATGTACAGGTGTCAATGCGCTTTGTTACATTCTTTCCCTGCTATTAGGCCTTTAGGTTATGTTTATTTGAAACAAGGAAGCACTTAGAATTACGTTGACTACGCTCACTTTGGTACATGTAGGTTTTTCCATGTGACTAACTATCTTATTTGTTTTTAGTGACTTACAGCCTGAATCAAGTGAATTTGAAAAGAGTGCTTTTGATAAAGGAGTGGATAATCCACAGAGGAACCAGAATATCTGTAAGTCAACCCGAGTCATCATTTACAATTGCAAACACATGTAATTGTCAAGTTACTTACATTCATTATTGATGAATGGCTGTTTTTTTCTAAAGTATTTATGAGTGATGAAAACCTGTGATGTTTGAGGATAATCATGAGGATGGCATAAAACTACCTGGTCTGAGCAGAGATTTTGATTGACAGCTTGTTTTGAGAACATTGAGAAATGGGCAGTGTTGTCAATTGACTGAAGTCCTGTTGGCCGACAGCACAGTGGTCAGGAGACCTCCTCTGACAAAATGGAAGTAGAAGCCAGTGCCAGTCATTAACAAGGAAAAAAATAGTTGGGTCAGAATTATTCCAAATGGATTTTGGATAATCTTTCAGATGGAGGAAAAGAATAATGTGGCAGCACATAGGGATGTATGACATTTCCATTTTAAACACAAAATGACAATTTTTAATGGCAACGTTGTCACAAACGTCTGACAACCATGGAGTTGCAAGATTTTTTCAGTCCTTTTACAAAGGGCTGGGGTGGGAATTGAGAGCATGTTTCCTTTCCTGTGATTGCAGGAGATTGGGGGGCATAAGGAAGAGAGGTTAAAGACAGGCATTCTGATGGCTGCCCAAGATGTACACCTTATTGACCAGATGGTTACCCAAAATATTTTCCCTTTGACTCATCTTTGAAATTAAAAAGCTGCAAAACTAAGCACACTTTTCAGCAGCTAAGTTTTCTTGCATGATTTCTCTATTCAGCATCATTAAGTTGGTTATCTGTTTTTTAGAATACTTGTGAATTTTGCTGCACTAAATAATTGCAATTGTTCAAAGTTCTAATTAGTTCCATATTTGAAAATAAAATCCTTCTTGAAATCGTCCCTGTTGAATCACAATGACAACTTGCAAGTATCCATTTTTGCTTACAGCTTTCCAGGCTAATTGGGTGCCAGAGTTCTTCTGTAAAATGGAGTCATTGCATTTGGAGGCACAAGGTTCTTCAGTCTTGGAAGTTTTTTATCTTCCTTTTCACACAAGAAAATGCTATTGCACAATGTTCTTCATAAATGAGCAGGTATTATACTTTAAAAAAAATCATAACTGTGATAAGCTCACCAGTTAAATTTCCACAGCTGTAAAATAAAGACAGGTTTGACTTAAGGTATACAATGTTTCTCAATGTGGTTAAATAAAACAGTTTTGGGTAATTTAGTCAACATGATAATTGGAAGATGGTCATTCATACTTGAAGTGTTGGGTACTCTGATACACAGACGAACCAACACGGTTGCGAATGGTACAACGCAGTTTTATTTCAATGAACTATTAACATATTAAACTCTGGTATTCAGCACATGGTGAACCTCTGAGTGGCTGGCAATGAGGTCTGTGCCTGAGCCCTCTCCTACTCGAGTGCCCAGGAAGTGTCGTGTTCCCTGCTTTGTACTGTGTATGCTCTTGTCTGTGATTGGCTGTCGTGTTTTGTGTGTTGATTGGTCCGTTGATCTGTCCATCATTATGTGTGTATGTATGTGCTGTGATGTTCACCTGAATATCATGACAATACTATTTATTGCTTTAATGCTATCAATGAAGTTTAAGAAAAGGTTTTGCAACTGATATGTGTTCATAGAGCAAACAAGTCATGATGCATGTTGCTTATTTTTCTTATTTTTTATTGAAATGGACATTCAAGCAAAAACTATTGCAACTAAATCTTTTGTAAAAAGAAAACCTATTCATTCAAAAGTGCAATTAGCAAATAGCATAAAAGTAACAAATCAAATTCTTTTTTTTTCCTATTAGAGAACCTGACCAACTATTTATACTTTTCTCAAGCTGTTATAGATTCTGCCTTGATCATTGTCCCAACAATCCTCATCATTAAAGATATTTCTTCTAGCTTTCCCCTTATTTTTGTTTTTGTTATTTTGGTGATTATTTTAAATTTCTGTCTTCTAGCTGCTGCTCAGGTGAATAAGTGCAGTGGCAGGTGGGATAAGTGGCATGTTTCTTACCAGCAGTGGTGGCAGATTCCCACAACAGATCGTCCACTTTTCAGCTCATTATATGTGCATGAAAGTGAAACATGTTATATATCATGGCAGGGCTTGCAGGGATTCATCCGCCCTGTCGTTACCTCATCGACTTATATTTCCAGGCACCATATTTAAACTGCACCCGTGCACTCATCACTCACCCAGGCGTGATCTTTGCAAACAATGGAATGACTCCAGAGGACTAAAGCCAACTGCACTGAAGTTCAGCGATAATGCACTGGGGGCGCTTCTCGATGCAGTAGAGGAACAGCGGAACATGCTTCTCCCTGTGATGGGAGCCAGAAGCCCACCACCCTCTCAACGCCAGCTTGGGAGCCGGTCGACAGGTTGGGCAGCGCCAAGGCTCCTCAGAAGAGGACCCCCCATCTAGTGCTGGAAGAGGATGAATGATTCCATCCACTCCTCCAGGTTAAGATCACATTCTCCTCACTCTCAACTCACACAAACACAACACCCATTTTGAGGACTACAGTCTAACACACTAACAACATGAAGGACATAACCACTGACTCTCTCTCACATGCACTTTGACATCTACATCTCTTATCACATCCTGTACAACTCATATCCTCAGCCCCCACAGAGGTCCACACAGCACCCATAGAACGCAGCATCTACATTATCATCTGCATTAGCATCTGTCCTGCTCACACTCTCTTTATGCAGGAGAAGATTTCCCACAAAAAGAAAGCGATCCCAAACCGGATGGGTGATGCTTGAGCTCAGGCCACTCACAATATATGAAGAGCAGATGGCAGAGCTGGTTGGCAAGAACCGGGACTGTGCAGGGGCTGGCCGAAGGTGAGATTTGCATTTACCCATCCAGTAAGAACCTAACAACAGCTTATTGGACACCCGCTGAAGCTTTGAGTGCTTTGTAATGTTGTTGACTATGCAGCTAAGCTCTCATTATCTCTTCTCTCTTTAACAGGCACCAGCAGGAAAAGAAAGAGGGCAGCCGGCAGCCAGACCATCAACCCAAACCCCCACACAACCTTACTCCAGGTGTTCCTGCTTCTCAAAGAATCAGACGGGGACCCTCACATACCCATAGGGAAGAGGACCATCAGCTGGGCACCGCAGGGCCATCTACCCAGGTGTCTCCGAAAATGTCTAGCTGCACCCACTCCCCTCTGCCTGTGATCCCATCAGCTTCAGTGGTTGAGAAGGGTGCACTTGCCCCACAGCAGGAGACCCAAAGCAGGCCGTGGCCCTCCGGGCTTCGGCCCTCAAGAGGACACCACCCAAGGTCATCACAGACAAAAGCCCATAGCAGTCAGAAGGCTGCCTCCATCCCTGCTGTGCATATGGGGGATGCTCCAAGCTGCAGCAGCAGGTTAAGAAAAATCAAGAAATATTAAGATATCAGGTGTTCACAATCTGTATATAATTTGCACACATAAATTGAATTTGTTTCAGTCAATTTCTGATGTAGTCTATGCCTCTTCTATATGAGGATATACTCCATGATCAGTCAGGTGTCACAGATGACCCTCTTCCTCACCGATGTTGCATCAGTTGCCTCAGGTCTATGGTGTCTTGTACAATCTCATTATTGTGCTGACCGTTCTCTGTGCAGTCTCGATATGAGTGAAGCCTCTGCTCGAAGGCTTTGGTGGTTGGGGAATACACCCCTGAGTTCTGCTTCAGAGGTTCATGTCATGTTACCTCATGAGTTCAGAATCTGAAGGCTGCTTTAGTCTCCTAATACTTCTGCATTAAAGGGTGCTCAGTGTGGATCTTAGAGGATTGGATGTCGATGTGCATTGCAATCAATCTCATTTGGTGTAACATTCATTGACCTTCATGTAATGTCCATCAGCCTTGAGTATTCCTTAATATGCACCAAAATCCGGATCTCTTATATGTTCCTGGTGGTTTGCAGCATTAGATCATGTCTGCCGTAGACAATGTTGCTAACTTTTGGTTGGTTCAATTTGCTCTGTTTTATAACCTTTGCTCTAGAGTCGCCAGGTATCTTTATGATACCGCTACGAGGTTCAAGTTCAAGTACTGATCAATAACTCAACACACCAATTAGTAAGATTCAAATCAAAACACATTTATTATATACAGTAAGTCACTACTTATGCATAAACTCTACTTTCTAGACTATTTCTATCACTAAAAGGCCTATACTTAGCTTCGGAATTGACCCACCAGGTCAGGGGAACAAATGGCCTTTCGTTCGATCTGAGTCTGCAGGATTCAAAAGCTGGTATGGACTTGTAGCTAGGAACGCCTATCTCGTAGCGAGCGTTGACTGGAGACTTACTTGGTTGGTGCGGCGGCTGGGCAGTTCACTCTCAGGGGTTGATTCGCGTTGTTGAGTGACCCTGCCAAGAAGGACGATTTGAACTTGGGGACTCTATTTTATAGTCCCTAGGGGCTTCCTGCCCCTTTGGGCAGACCCCGTACCTGGTTCCAAGTGATTGGACTGCGTTCCGATCACTTGGATCGATTTCTCCAATACTGGAGCCGTTCCCTGATCGCTGGGCGGTCCCTGAGTGTCCGTTGGCTTTCCTTTGTCTTGGCTCCTGCTGGCGGCGAGGAGTCTGGCTTGGCCTTATTCACCTTAAATGTTTCAATTGTACCCGGGGATCGTTCATTAGTATGCAGATGGCTGTGAGTTTCAGTGCTGTCTGGGCTTTTGCAAGTTCTAATACACAGGATTTTTGCACTTGCTAGTTTTTGCCTGTGTTGGCTGAATTTCCCTGTAGTCTTTGCGGATCTCCATTTTAAGTCGGGAATTGGCCAACCCAGGTGGCTACAACAATGAATGTTGCTGACAAGCTTAACGAGAATACACCATCTCAACACTGCTCACAAAACTAGTGGTTGCAGTTATTATTCAAGAACTGCAACATCACATGTTCCGGAGGCTGCCAAGGATGAGGACATTGTGGCGCATGAGTGTAACTACTCATACAGAGATTGATCTGCTTCATTGTCATGGTCATGTCTGCGTGTCCAGATAAATATGACCCCCAAATTAGTCCCCACTTCCATGATGCAAAGCTTCGCTCATACATGTTGAGCCTTGCAATTCCTTCTAGATGGTTAAAACTATGCAAGATAAGAGCTGTGTGTAAAGCCCCCCCCCCCCCCCCCCCCCCCCCCCCCCCGAGTTTGATCTGGGAGGATGCTGTGTTGACCAGAAGGACAGGCTAGCATCTCTTGACATTAACCTTGTGCCAACTTTCAGATGGTCAGTTGACATGGGAATGTGCTTGTTACAATTGCATTGGTGTGTCTGGTTACTATGTGGATATGTGAAACTGGGGGAATGAAAATGTGGAGGCCTCAAATGGAATCAGAACAAAGCTCCAGTACATCTGCTGTGTTCACTTTATTGTCAAAGATTAAAGTATTTAATGCCCAAATAGAGTGTCAGCATTTTTGGGCCCGCCGATATCTAGGCTAGGCTGGATGGGAGTTTGGGACACTCCAAACAGAGCCATGGCCATGAATGTTTGTCAGAGATCAGGCTATGCTGCTGCTGAAACTTTCATGGTCCTCTGATAGGTGAGCTGAATTGCAGGTTTGCATTCATTACCAAGAGTTATAGATGACTGCATCCTGAAGATAGATCTCATGCTGGGGACTCAGTTTGATGATGAGGCCTGGTCTTGCATAACCAATTGTTTGTACAGAGATGCCATGGTGCATATTCAGATTAGACCTCAGACATCAAGGTGAGAAACACTGATTGATGATTGTCCTCCTTGAGGCACCATGCCAGACTGCAGGCATACTGGCACAAGTACACTGAATTTGCAGTGTTGCTCCTACATCTTGGAGGCTGCCGTAGACAATGAATGTTGCTGACAAGCTTGACGAGAATGCGCCATCTCAACGCTGCTCACAACACTAGTGGCTGCAGTTATTATCCAAGAACTGCAACATCACATGTTCCGGAGGCTTCCAAGGACAAGGACACTGTGGCGCACGAGTGTAACTAGTCATACAGAGATTGATCTGCTTCATTGGATCTATGAGGATTGGAACAAAGGTGTTAACATAATAAGAATAATAACCTTTATTAGTGTCACAAGTAGGCTTACATTAACAATGCAATGAAAATCCCCTAGTCCCCACACTAAGGCGCCTGTTTGGGTACACAGAGAGAGAATTCAGAATATTCAATTTGTCTAACAAGCACGTCTTTCGGGACTTGTGGGAAGAAACCGGAGCACTCGGAGGAAACCCACGCAGACACATGCAGACTCTACGCAGACAGTGCCAGGAATCAAACCTGGGTCTCTGGCACTGTGAAGGAACAGTGCTAACTACTGTCCTACCGTGGACCCAGCATGGAGGGTACTGGTGAAAGAGACTCCTATGACCTATTCAGTATCATTCTCCTGGAACCTAGTGGCTATAAGAATGTCACTTGCAAGCCTGCCTTCACTGGCCCGTACTATGGCCTCTTCCTCTGGAACCTCAACTTCCTCATCCTCGTGGAGCTCAGCCCTCTCGATGCCCTGATCATCGGAGGAGACGTGCAGTTTCTCCATCTCTCATTCTGCCAAGTTATCTCCCCTTTGGAAAGCCAGGTAGTGTAGAGCTCAGCAAGCCACAGTGATGTGGGAGACCCTCTGAGTTGAGTACTGGAGAGCTCCGCCTGACCTGTCCAGACATCAAAAACAGATTTTCAAAACCCCAATAGTGTGCTCAATCAATGAGCGTGTTACAGGAGGAGTAGTGTTATGCCTCTTCGCTGAGGCACTTTGTGGCTGCTGAATGGGCATCGCTAGTCATGTCTTTTGCAGGTGTCATTATCACCAAGGAGCTAATCTAAGATGCAGTTAGGGTTCTCAAAGATCTGTGGCACCTGCAAGTGACTCGAGATGTACAAGTCATGGGTGGTTCCAGGGTATATTTCACAGACCTGCATAATCTGCTTCTGTTGGTTGCAGATCAGTTGTGTATTGAGAGAGTTGAACCCTTTCCTGTTGACGAACTGTAGTGCTGCTGCCAGGAAACTCTTAAAGCCACATGAATGCAGTCGATGGCACCTTGCACCTGTGGGAATCCAGGAGAAGGCAAGTCTGTGTGGGCATATGCAAAGGTTTGAAATCTGTTGCTATTAGCACTATTACACCCACAGGAATGGCTAGACGAGCAATGGCAAAGAGTTTATACAGATTATAAATTATGTCGGAAACAGGTGAACCTCAAGTTGGCCACCTGTATGAGGGCCACCGGCCTCACAATCTCAGGACGTGGAACTTCTGCATGAAGGTAATAGAGGACTCGCTTTTACCAACCAGCTGACCTTCGTGACTCATGCCAGCTGACCTTCGCAACACACTATCAATGGACAGAAGCTGCCTTTGTGCTCTGTCCGATGCGTGCAGGGATGTGGTATGAGGTGAGCACCAGTGGGTGTGTGAGGGATGATAGAACGTCGGCCTCAGCACGTGCTTATCTACAAGAAGAATAGAGCAACTATTGGTTTCTATGTCAGTAATTTGCTAGAAGATTGAAAAGTAAATAGCAAACTCGATTGTGAAAACAAACATTGAACTTTAGAATCCTGAAACTGAAGAATGAAAGCATTAAAGAATGACCAAATTTAAGGACTGGAAACTGTGATTGAAATATGCTTCTCTGAGTAGAATATTTCATGGAAAAGATGAAAAAGTTAAAGCGACGTCTTTCTCTGACCTTGCGTGGCAGCCAAACAATTGATGAGTCTCTGTCTGAGCTTGCAGAGCAAATGACAATTGAAGAGAATAGCAGTAAAGATAATGAGCTAATTGTGAAGAATGGCAGGCCTGCAACATCACACAGTATGCACTCCTTTCTCCACCAGTACACAGGCTCTTTCAAAAAGCCCCCTCTGCGGAGACCCCATAGAGTGATTGGTGGGAGCCTCGGCTCTTTCATTTCCATGCCCTGGAATGGTGATGGTAGACTAGATATAGTACATGAAAATTTGAAAATAGGTTCAGATGGTGAGAGTGACCAAGCTTCTGGAACATCATCTGATGAGGTGCAGTCTCCTACTCGAATTCAGATGAGGAACCATTTACACAGGAGAATCTCCATGGAGGATGTCAATAAACGGCTATTGTTACCTGCAGACATTAGATTACCTGATGGGTATTTGGAAAAACTGCAGATGAACAGTCCACCTTTTGATCAGCCGATGAGTAGAAGATCCCGCAGAGCTTCCCTATCTGAGATTGGATTTGGGAAGCTAGAAACATACGTTAAGTTGGACAAACTTGGAGAGGGTACCTATGCAACGTTTAAGGGAAGAAGTAAACTGACTGATAACCTGGTAACACTGAAACAAATCAGGCTGGAGCATGAAGAAGGCGCACCTTGCACAGCAATACAGGAAGTCGCGTTATTGAAGGATCTGAAGCATGCAAACATAGTCACTTTACATGATATTATTCACACAGAAAAGTCATTGACACTAGTATTCGAATACCTGGACAAGGACCTGAAACAATACATGGATGACTGTGGAAGCATAATGAGCATGCACAATATGACGATATTTTTATTCCAGATTTTACGAGGGTTGGCCTACTGTCATAAGCGGAAAGTGTTGCACCGAGACCTGAAACCCCAGAACCTGCTGATAAATGATAAAGGGGAACTAAAGCTTGCTGATTTTGGTTTGGCAAGAGCCAAGTCAGTTCCTACAAAGACATACTCAAATGAAGTTGTTACTTTGTGGTACAGGCCTCCAGATGTACTCTTGGGCTCTTCAGAATATTCAACACAGATCGACATGTGTATCATGTTGGGTGTATCTTTTATGAAATGGCATCTGGAAGACCGTTGTTTCCTGGTTCCACTGTAGAAGACGAATTGCACTTGATCTTCAGGCTACTGGGAACACCTACAGAGGAGACACGGCCAGGAATATCTTCAAATGAGGAATTTAAGGCTTACAACTTTCCTAAGTATAAGCCACAACTTGTGATAAATCATGCACCAAGATTGGACATTGAAGGAATTGAATTGTTATCCAATTTTTTACAATACCAGGCGAAGAAGAGAATTTCTGCAGAAGATGCCATGAAGCATCTTTACTTTAAAAGTCTTGGAACAAGGGCACACACTCTACCCGATGGTTTTCTCGCTAAATGAAATTCAGTTGCAAAAGGATCCTGGCTACAGAACCTCATCGTATCCAGAGACATCACATGGGAAAAACAGAAGACAGAGTATGCTGTTCTAGGCTATCTTGCAAAATAATAGACTTGAGTTCCATTGGCTTGCCATTTACATCACAGTTACCCAGGATTTTGATTTGAAGACAACAATTTCCATAAGTTAGAGTGGATCATAACTTGAATATCCATAAGTTAGAGTGGATCATAACTTGAATATCCATAAGTTAGAGTGGATCATAACTTGAATATCCATAAGTTAGAGTGGATCATAACTTGAATATGAACGTGTCTCCTTTACTGCCCTTCTTGCGATGTAGTCTTTTATTCTGATGTGTAGATTGTTTAATATTCGCAAATCAATGAGACATTTTTGTGTGTGTGGAAATGTATATATGTGTAATACTGTCATGTACATATATACATTTACACATGTACACAAACAGAAAAAAAGTTTTATGGTTCACCTTTGTTGTTTTAGAGCCAATGGTTACAGCTGCTGTTGTAACTTTAGCTGCAGTTTTGTACAGTACTGGAAACAAAGTGCTTATTTATTAGGAATCATTGCTGCTAAACGACTACTGTCCATAAACCACATTGTGGTGTTATAGCGGAAAATGTGAGTGGCTTGTAGCATGTGAATGCATCTGTTTCCTCTAATAACTATTTCCAGCATTTTAAAGATTTTCTCATTGTATTTAGTTACACGTTCTCTTGAATATTTGCAGAGCCCCACCTTTAAAAATAGAATTGTGATGAGGAACCTTGCACCCTCTAAGCTCATAGTGAACATTTAAATTTGTTTTGAAATCTTGTGTGGCCAAACAGGGAAACTGATTAGTGTTTTTAAAAAAATCTCTCTAAGGAATTCAATATCAAATCTGCCTTTTCATTACTAAAGATTAGCAAATTCATTGCACCTATTGTTTCCATGTCGCTTTATGAAGACATGGAAATTTTGATGGTTTAATTTTATATCTGATCTTTGCTGTTACACTTGCATCAATTTGTAATGATTTCACTACAGAACTTATGTATCTCAATGAGTATCATAAGTAGGTTTTTGTTAAAAGTAACAGTATTTGTACGTATGTTTGCCTTTCTAAATAATGGTTTTAGTGGACCTACATTTTAGGATTGCTGTTAATATATAATTGTTTAAAATAAATCAGATTTGTAACAAATGCAAATAATCATTGATGACATTTTTTCCTGGACTTTTACTGTAAACTTATTCAGGGTCCTATCATTTTCATAAATTTACATAGTTATTTAACAGTGTTAAGAATATTTTGTATGTTTAATTTTATTTGTGAACTGTGATGATGGCATGTTGAAAAATTGTTTACTTGTATTTTGTGTTGCTTGTGACTGATTTTAATTGGAATTTTGTAAGAAGAAAATGGAAACAGATTCATTGGTAACATTGTACATTGGACCACTACTGTTCATCAAAATTATTCCAGGCTGAGGTCGGTATATCTAACTAAAACTGCTGTGCTATTTCTGACTGACAGTACTATTTTTTGAAAGTATGAATATTACAGTGATTCCTTGTTTTAACTGATAAAAAAAATAAAAATTATGCCGGACCATCTGAAGGACGAATGTTTTTCATTGTGAAAGACATGCACTCAAAATGACCTGAAGTCACCATTGTGAAGACCACGTATTTGGAGAGAACAATAGAAAGATTAGCTGAGATTTTTGCAAGATTCGGTTGCCCTGAGCAATTTGTTAGCGACAATGAACCACTGTTCATTTTGAAGAATTCACAAATTATCTAAAGGAGAATGAAATCCAACACATCCAATTTGCTCCTTATCATCTTGTCACAAATGGGTTGGCTGAAAGGTTTGTTCAGGCAATGAAGAATTCTTTGAAGGTAACCCGTGAGCAAGAATCATTGTCTAAATGACACATTTTCCCAAGGCGAAATTTCCTGACCCCCGCTACCCACCTTGAGAGCAAAAATCTGGTTCAAATATTCTGCCAAGAATCATCACAGATACACTTCTTGAACATCTATACCTTCTTCCCAGCAAATCAATCTGGGCCTTACTGTCACCTTAGCAACCAAGCCATCCAGTCTCATTCTCAAACAAGATTTAGAGCAGGTCACATGACCACTTCACTGCTCCTTTTTGCCTGAAATTAAACAGACAGTCCCAATACACAACAAACTTATAAACATTGTAATAATGTACATGCCATTTTTACATTGTTCCTAAATGCATTTTTCTGCATGAAATTACATCTGATATTAATCTTCCTAATTTGCGAATTTCTCTGTATCCTCGTGAAATCACTAATAGTCTCCGCTAACCATGCTCCATATTTTTGTTTATCTGCAAATATTGAGTCCCATATGCACACGTTCAAATCATTAAAGCATTGAGTTGACAATAGTTTCAGCACTAATATCTTGGAGACACCATTCTTTACACTCCTTCAGTCTAATCAATCATTATTTTTCTTTTCTTTTAACATCTTCTGTTCCACAAGTCTTGACTTTATCCACTGGCCTCTGAAGTAGCAGATTAATAATTATTTTAATAATATCTAAACAGAACATTTACTAAATTTTCTTAATTAATTCACCCTTCTATTTCCTCAACTAACTCAATTAATTTTGTCAGACTTGACTTACTCCCGAAAACTATGTTGGATTATACTAAATTACCCTATGACCAAAATTCTATGCTCCTCCCCTGGGGTGTTCTGAGTTGGGGTTGGGGGCATGGGTTGTGAACTTGCTGGGATGGGATTCCCCCTGAGTTCCCACCTGTCCTGACCCCGCAGCAATTTTATGCTAGGGTGGGCAAGGCTTCAAACAGGAAGCCCGCCTTCTCTCAGTCAAGACCCTTAAAGTTGCTAATTCATGGCCTCAATTTTTAGGTTGGAGGGCAGATGACAGCTCAGCAGGGGGAAAACTGGAAATAAGGAATGTTAGATCTCAGACAAGGTGGGAGACTAGCACCTCTTCTAGCAGTCCCCTTCTGACTGGGGCATAGCCCCTCCCCTAACCTTAAAGTTCAGTGTCCTCCAGACCTCCCCCTCCCACCAAACCCCGACTACCCCCAAGACCCTGATCACCTCCTCTTATGATCCCCCAAGTCTTCCCTACCTACCCTGCCCGAGGACCCCTTTCACTTGCCTGGGTCTCCAATTTCTGGTATGTCGCCTCAGCTTGTTTTCTGCAGTTCTTCTTCTGGCCACTGTAGCGTTGCTGCTGGAGGGACTGGAGAGTTGCCGGCCAATCTGATTGGCCAACAGCTCTCTAAGGTGAGGCTTCCTCCTGAGTGGGGACTTCATGTCAATCAACAGTTGTTAGAGCGTAAAATGGCCTCTGGGCTGTCAGGAAAGACAAGGTTCCCCACCGACAATTAGGATGCCGGGGCATGTCTTCACCACCCTGAAAAGTCAGATCATGTCTTTCTACACATGTATGAATTTTATCCCATATCATAGCCTGTAATAGCTAATCAACTAGGATTGTTAGTTTGAGCAGTCTTCAGATACCTGTTTTTTCTCTTTCTTGTTTGAATAGAGATGTTGCACTGATAATCCTCTTGTCGCCTGGCATCCAAGGCTGCTTGCATGGCTGTGACCTCTGTGATTTCTCTCCCTGATCTCAGGATTCTAGGATGCAATATTATTCAGAACTGGTGCTTCATCCATTTTGCTATCCAGCATTTATTCCAATCTATATTTAATAAATCTATTTGTTACTTCACATTCTTTTTGCACCTTTCTGTACTTCCCTATTGATTAGAAACTGAGGCAAAGGGCTGAATTTTCACGAAGAAGACTGGAATTGTGAGTTGGGAACATTCTCAACCCCCAAAACTTTCACCCACCATAGTTTTGTTCTGGGTAGGCCAGGTTGGTGGTGTGGAGTTGGAGGTGGTGTGGCCAATCTGCTTCAGATGTGGAAAAAACACAGTGGTTTTCCAATTCAGTCCAGATAAAATATCACCAGATTCCTATTGATGGCATAGGACTTGACTACCATTTACAAATGGGGCATCCACTTGATTCTGGTAGGTGCCTCATTTACAGCCAAAACCAGCAATGTTAAAATTGGAGATTATCAGAAATTCCACCACTTCCAATTTAGTTGCTCACTGTTCCATTTTTGCCCAGCAGGGAGACTAAAATTCCGCCTATATGCAATTTTCGATACTTATTATTTTGAATTCATACCCATAACTTATTAAAATACCATTGGAACATGCTGGAGTGGGGTGAAGATGGTTAACACTGCTGCCTCACAGTGCCAAGGGCCCTGGTTCAATTCTGGCCTCGGGTGACTGTGTGGTGTTTGCACTTTCTCGGGTGACTGTGTGGTGTTTGCACTTTCTCCCGTGTCCATTGGGTACTGAAGTCTCTTTTTAAGCCAGTGACAAACAGACTGACTTCTGACCACTTTCCCTGGTCTTGTCAGTTTCTCATTTTTCTTTTCCAGTCTGTTTGTCACTGGATTCTTTCATTTATTTAATTACATTTTGCGCCCTTTGATATTATTGCAGATTCTTCAATCTACCTTAAAATTTGCAGGCAAATACGCCTGATACACCTGATAGGAGCTGGTTTAGCACAGGGCTAAATTGCTGGCTTTTAAAGCAGACCAAGGCAGGCCAGCAGCGCGGGTTCAACTCCCGTACCAGCCTCCCCGTACAGGCGCCAGAATGTGGCGACTAGGGGCTTTTCACAGTAACTTGAATACAGAACAGGCTAGGTCATAGAAGGCAGAGAGTAGCAATGGAAGGATGCTTTTCTAATTGGAGGGCTGTGACTAGTGGTGTTCCGCAGGGATCAGTGCTGGGACCTTTGCTGTTCATAGTATATATAAATGATTTGGAGGAAAATGTAACTGGTCTGAATAAGTTTGCAGACGACACAAAGGTTGGTGGAATTGCGGGTAGCGATGAGCACTGACAGAGGATATAGCAGGATTTAGATAGTTTGGAGACTTGGGCGGAGAGATGGCATAAGAACATAAGAACATAAGAACTAGGAGCAGGAGTAGGCCATCTGGCCCCTCGAGCCTGCTCCGCCATTCAATGAGATCATGGCTGATCTTTTGTGGATTCAACTCCACTTTCCGGCCCGAACACCATAACCCTTAATCCCTTTATTCTTCAAAAAACTATCTATCTTTATCTTAAAAACATTTAATGAAGGAGCCTCTACTGCTTCACTGGGCAAGGAATTCCATAGATTCACAACCCTTTGGGTGAAGAAGTTCCTCCTAAACTCAGTCCTAAATCTACTTCCCCTTATTTTGAGGCTATGCCCCCTAGTTCTGCTTTCACCCGCCAGTGGAAACAACCTGCCCGCAGATGGAGGTTAATCCGGACAAATGTGAGGTAATGCATTTTGGAAGGTCTAATGCAGGTAGGGAATATACAGTGAATGGTAGAACCCTCAAGGGTATTGGAAGTCAGAGAGATCTAGGTGTACAGGTCCACAGGTCACTGAAAGGGGCAACACAGGTGGAGAAGGTAGTCAAGAAGGCATACGGCATGCTTGCCTTCATTAGCCGGGGCATTGAGTCTAAGAATTGGCAAGTCATGTTGCAGCTGTATAGAACCTTAGTTAGGCCACACTTGGAGTATAGTGTTCAATTCTGGTCGCCACACTACCAGAAGGATGTGGAGGCTTTAGAGAGGGTGCAGAAGAGATTTACCAGGATGTTGCCTGGTATGGAGGGCATTAGCTATGAGGAGCGGTTGAATAAACTCGGTTTGTTCTCACTGGAACGACGGAGGTTGAGGGGCAACCTGATAGAGGTCTACAAAATTATGGGGGCATAGACAGAGTGGATAGTCAGAGGCTTTTCCCCAGGGTAGAGGGGTCAATTACTCGGGGGCATAGGTTTAAGGTGCGAGGGGCAAGGTTTAGAGTAGATGTACGAGGCAAGTGTTTTACACAGAGGGTAGTGGGTGCCTGGAACACTCTGCTGGAGGAGGTGGTGGAAGCAGGGACGATAGTGATGTTTAAGGGGGGGTCGTCTTGACAAATACATGAATAGGATGGGAATAGAGGGATACGGACCCAGGAAGTGTAGAAGATTGTAGTTTCGTCAGGCAGCATGGTTGGCACTGGCTTGGAGGGCCGAAGGGCCTGTTCCTGTGCTGTACTTTTCTTTGTTCTTTGATCATTTGAAACCTACTTGTGACAAGCGATTTTCATTTCATTTCATTTTTTCATATGCATTTTCAACTCCTTAGACTTTTATTTCATATGAGTAGCATTTATAGTTTATTTTATTTACAACAATCAGTGGTAATTTCATGAATGTGTGACCTTCGTTAATTTACTGCAGCTGAAAGCAGGAATGAAAGGAGAGAGAACATGCAATTTCTAAAGGGCATGATTTAACGGAATTGAAACAAAGTCCTATATCAATGCTTTTATCTGGGTGTTTCCCGGCGCTGGTAGTCACAAGAATTACGCCTCTATTAAATGGGACTGTGTTTCATTTTGGGGCCTCAGCGAGGAATGCTCCGCCGAGATCGCACTTGGTCCCATTTCCTGCACTAACAAGCTGCACTAGACCTCCCACTGCGGCCTCCGGACCCCCCCTAATAAGGGGATCATTGAGTCCTCCGCACTCCACCTAATAAGGTTAGGGCACCCCTGGGCATGATCCCCAGCATGGGCATAATGCCACCTGGGCACCATGGCAGTGCTGGGTAGCACCCAGGTTGCACTGCCAGGGTGCCCGGCTGGCAGAACCATGATGCCCGGGTGGCAGCAGGGGTTCCAGGGGCCGCCGATTGCCTTGGGAGTCTTACCGAGTTGCAGTACGCCCGGTCCACGTTGTTGAAGACCAGTGCTTAACAACACTCACTTGGGTCCCTCCGAGGCACAGGTGTTAGATCCCGTGCCTTGAGTAACTCCAGTGAGAGCATATTCAAGGGAGCCTCGCTGCACACTTGAATATGCAAATCTTGGACGGGATCCAGATTACAACATCTCGCAATATCCCGTTAGTGGTCTCTTGTGAGATTTACCGGTCACGTCCTGAGTCGGGCACGACCCGGCCATCAGATCGCACCCAAAGTATCTTTCAAATCCTTGGCACACCCCAAAGTGCTGTGTGGCCAAATGCTGTCACTATTATAAATTGAGAAACCGCACAATGGCAAGGTTCCACAAACAGCGATGAAATAACTGACCTGTTTAAATGGTTGTTTTAGTATTGTGAAGACAATGAAAGTATTCACAAGCTACGTGATGAATGCTCCATCCATGGCCATAAGTGACATGT